>NC_136065.1:1178566155-1180018620 GCF_964261635.1 Lissotriton helveticus | reverse complement strand
CAGAAAGGACGACAGCTTGCACCTGGAACAACAAAGTAGGGCAGGACAAACCCACTGATAGTCCTGCCCATATAAGACCCCTGTCGAGCCACTGACCATTCAACGAGATGACGTGAATGAGGGAGGCAGTACTGTCACAGAGCCGGGAGTGGTGGCTAGAGCGCTATAGCTGGTGTACAGCGACAGCTTCTGGAGGACTTCTGCTATTATTTGTTGTTTGAAAATGGTTAGTCCTTTTTAAGAGGATTGTGTTCTGCTGAGCGACGTAACAATTATTGTAGCAACTCAGCAGAATGTTGAAATCTGTAGCTGGATTATGAGTGAGGGGTGATCAAGGACTGTAGCTCAGAATTTTGTCCCTTTGTCCTGATGAAAACGGAACTAGGAGGCACTTCGAATTTAAGTAGAAACTTTCTAAAAGGTTCTCTCTGTTCAAAGATAGTGTCCTTAAATCCCTATCTGTGTCTTATTGGAAAAATAGGCACACGCAACTGAAGCACCCGGGAACTTAGCTACTTAGGAAGAAGTATAATGAACCTTCCAAAAATAGGAAGGAGTGGAACCAGGACGTTCACACATGCGTGAAGACTTCTGGCTAAGGTTAGTGTTTGTTTGAATATTCAGATTGTCAACTAGAATCTCGAGACCTTGAGCCTTACGGGAGCGTAGGACACATGCCATGTCTATTCAATTATTAAGAACATGTCCAAATGAAAAAATTAAAATAAAATTAAGAATGGCCAACAATGGTGAATAACAAATGAAAAAGGACTCTTATATGAAGAGGTTCAAGTAGTAAAACAAGTGTTGGAAAAGCCAATAAGTAGGTCTGGGGCCGGCTGCCAACCCCTTGGCTTTGCAATGCTTGTTGTGTCATACTTGTTTTCTAAAAATGTATTGTTGGCTAAAAGCAAAATATTTTTTGTCTCAAAAAGCAGACATTGCCACTGTGGCACACTTAAGTGTGTGGATGTGTTCTTTGTGAATGAACAGAATGCGGACACTCACAATGCAGTTAGCCAATGGTTAAAGTGGGCTGACCCACTGCCTTATGCTTTACAGTGCAGTCGGCGGAGGAAAAATGTCAATGACACAACAACAGACCAATGAATGAAGAGGGCTGGCTGACGGCCAGACCCAAAAGCAGCACAATCCCAATTCCGACCATTCTATAGTTTGCACATATTTGGAGTAAAACGTTTCTATGATGCAATTTTAACATCTCTCTTAAGTGATAACAACACATAACTTTGAAATAACCTGCCTAATCCACCAGCAGAAACCTAGTGGAAATGCACTTAGAAAAAAACGTACTTCAAGTTTTACTGTCCATTATTTTCCATCTACCCCTAAAAACTCAAAATCAGCAGGTGAAGCAGAGTGTGACTGGCTATTCTGTTGTGAGGGTTTATGGTCCAATATTGTGGCACGCTCTTAAGTACTGACTGGAAACAGATATCAAAACTGTGTTTTCAGACGCTGAAAACATAATTTTTCTAAGCCTAAATGAAACAAGTAAACGGAGAACTCCTCATTGTAGGACAACAATGATACTGCTAACCAGTGGCACAAAGAGAGATGTCAGTGAACTGCAAAAAAAAAAAGTTTGAATAAGATTTGTTTTTTTAAGGTGCGTCCAAATTTCCCCCCATTTATTCTGGCCACACGTACCCCCCCTGATATGCAAGGCTTTCAAGTAAATAAAAAGGCTTGCGAAGGAAGAGCAGTGCCCTGGTGGCACTGATCTGAAGAAGTAATGCAACACAGTATAGAGTTGTGTTTTGACATACAACAATGGTTTCCCAGAACTGGATACACTCCTCTCCTTCCTTTGCAATGACGCGTATTCCCTATTCTCAATGCTTTCAGCATTCCTGACATGTTACACATAATTGTATCTTGGTCTGCCTCCAGCAATTGAAACCTGTGTGGGCAATGCCCCATCATTGTTATTAAACCCTCTGGTCCTTGAAATTCTTTTTTTATTTATTTGGAGTTATATATATCACTACACATCACAAAGGTCACTTTGGAGCATGGGAATAGACACAGAACAAAAACAAACCTAGAGAGACTTTGAGTGCAGAGAGTTGGAGTTCAGCCAGGTGCCGCTTAGAAAAAAGTTTGTTTTTCAGGAGTTTCCTGAAATGAAGGTAAACAGCTTCCATTTGGAGTAGAGAGCTAAGGCTCTTACATAGGTTAGGTTTCAGGGCCCCTCATGATATTCGGTCATACTTTGGTCTCTAGAAGGAATGCAGTTGGGTCAGATCAGCCCAGGAACACAGGTTCCTGGCTGGAGTGTGATGGTGTGTCAGTTTATAAGGCCTGCCAGGGCCTTTGCGTTCAACAAAATTGTGGGTTGTCCCCATGAATAGTTAATGGACACAAAGAGGTCAACTTTAATTAATTTATATTTGCAATAAAAGGGATAGGGTACTTGCTTAATGTGACAAAATGCAAATTTCATAAACCGGATCTACACTGATACATCGTGATCGGTAATAAATGGATAACAAGTGCATACGACGAATACATGTTATGTGACTATCACAAAAGAAAATAATTTCTCTTTTTGAAAGGGAACAGTTTACATAGTATTTCACAGTTTGTGTAAATCTAACCATAAGGGATTCTTACCTATGTCATATGCCAGAAAATCAGCAGAGAAACATTTTGCCCCATTGCTGAGGGATGTGTCGTTGTGGGTGTTCCCTCCAAAGACCAGAATGGCTCCACTGATGAGGACAGCCGAGTGAAGATACCGGGAAAGCCCACTCTCCTTCAGGATAGTCCTAAAGAAAACAGCAAGGTAAGAATATAGAGTCAGTCCAAAGGAAGGCTCCTTTAGAAATTGATAGTGTAGGAGTGGCTAAGCACAATTTTCTGTATAATTACTTTCATCAATTTTCCGCATCCGCTATACAAAAATTAAGCCTATAATAATAATAATACTGTATTTCACACAGCTGAATAGCTCATTGTGAAGATTGTGATGCATTATACGGTGTGGTTGTGTGACCCTATTGTACAAAAAAACTCAAGAAACAGCCTTGGGTCCAGTCAGGCTTGTTTGTAGCACTTCTTGCTCAACCCTGGGTAGCTGTGGCTTCAAGCAGCGAGGCTTAAAGAAATGAACTAGTGTACAGCATTTAAAAACACCAAACTACACAATTAGAAAGGTATACAATCCAAAAGAAATCCAACACCAATTTATAAAAATATATTGTATTTTTATGAATATGTAGACATCAAGATAAGCAAAATCTACCAGAGGGTTCAAGAGATTTAGATTTTTAACTAAAGGTAAATCTCTGTTTTTTAGTACAAGTGCAAGCACCCATTTGTAACCATAAAGTTTGGAAACTTTTGAAATGTTTTAAAGGGTTGTGTTTGACTATTCTGGCCTGGCCGACTAATTCTGACAGGTATATGGTCAGGGGGACCAGTAAGGAGTATTTGGACAATTACCTGGTCACTAAAACAGTCTTGAGTCCAGCTATACAGTTTACAAAAGGACCAGCATAGACTTCAATGGAGTGGCCTTGATGCTGAGGATACAGGATGCTGAAAGATGGTCTGGGTGCTGTGCAGTCGACCGGGGTCATCCTGGGGCTACACCTCAGTCTACGTGTGAGGTGGTGTGACTTTGGCTACAGGGTTCAGTGTCCCACAAAGTCCTCTTCAAGTCAGCAGAAGACCAGTCATTACTGGGCTACTTGTCTCCTGTTACAGCAGGTCCAGCAGTATCCTTTGGTGAAAGCTAGTGTCCGTTTTGGGCACTCTGACAACTCTCCCTGGTATGCCGGACTTGGGTGCAACTTTGTGGCACAAAGGAATGATCTTCTTGGCTGCACATTTTCAGTTAGCAGTTGTTCAGTCGAAGTGGCTACCAGAACGGGCTACTTCAGCTTTTATGGCGCTGGAACCAGGGAGTCAGCCTACTGACTCTTGGAATTCTCCTTTTCGGTCTGAGGCTCAGAAGTATCTTTTCCATGAGCCAGGCATCACAGGCACAGTCCTCTCTTTGCTAGCCCAAGGAGCAGCAGGTGCAGTCCAGCAGCCGGTGCATCCTCTATGCCGGGCCCAGGGTTCAGCAGGGCAGTCCTCTTTCGGTCCGTTCTCCAGTCAAGATGTGATATGAGGTTGAGGGTACCAGAGGTGTCATATTTATACCGGTAAGGTGCCCTTAGGGGATGAATCAGTCACTAGGTAATCTGCTACCAGGCTCCCAGCATCCATATGACTTCTGACTAAATGTGGCATCTTGGCAATCCCAGAGTGCACTATTCTGCTCACTCTCAAGATGTATTGTAATTGAATTTATGTAGTGCTTACTACCTCTGACGAGGCGTTGAAGCGCTTTATGTCTGAAACCCTAGCTTCATGTGGGGAGCTTGTTAGCACACCCTGGAGGTGTTGCTATCTGTGGCTACACGCCCATTGAAAAACTGGTTTGCGACTGGTTTCCTCTCTCTGTTCCCACCACCATCCCATCTACCTGAACAAAGGGCAAGCAACTCTCAAGTTTGGTTGCCATTTGCCCATCAAAGGAAGCTCAGCTTTTTGGCCAACACCCTATGTGGCTTTGTGTGAGGGGGAGGGAGCACCTCCCTTTGTGGCAGGCCTCTATTGTTCACACCACACCCCAGGAGGGCAGAAGGTTGTCTGGTGTAAGTGGCTACTGGAAACGTTTGGCAGCATAGTAGCAACTTTCTAAAAGTGGCCTTTCCATAAAAGTGACATTAAATTCGACTTGGGCATCAAGTCGGGTTTAATGCCACAAGTAGTTAGATATCTTGAAGTATTACTTTTAAGTTCTATTCAGAAGCTAGCATGGCTGAGATGTCAGCCTGCAACCCTATATTAGCCAAAGGGGCTCCTAGTCTTTCCACAGTAAAAACAATTTGGGAGTTTTCACTATTAGGACATGAGGAAATATATATCCCACTTAAGCATTTACAGCTTCCTACCTTAGGGCTCGGTAAGCCTTCATTAGGGGAGACTTATATACATAGTTAAGGGGAGTGGGGCTTTACCACTGGTTTAAAGGGCAAAGCTGAACTAGCAGTTGAAAACTGCCCTTGCAGGCTGCAGTGGCATTTTGTACTTTGACACACTCAGGTTGTCACAATCGGTGCTGCACCTCTGAGTGGACACTTTGGCTTACAGGCCATGGGTACCTTGATACCATATACTAGGGACTTACATGTTAACTTATGCCAATTGGCTGTAGCCAAGTCAACATACATTTTGCAAATGGACTACAACACTGGCACTAAGGCCTGTTTAGGAGGCCTCAGTGCACTCTCAGAGTAAAAAAACCAGCAACATCAGTCCAAAGGTTTAGGGTTGACCATGCAAAAAGAGGCATTTCCTTACACACACAATACCGGATGTAGTTCAAATATTTACTTGAGTTCAATAATTTAAAGCACACACCATTTATAATATTTGAAGTATGAGAGAAAGAAAATGTGGTTGTTTGTAATTCACCCTCCATGATACTTGGTTGGCACTTCATCATTCCATATGCATACACCTACAGTCATTGGAGACTGGAAGCTGGCTAGATATTATCCAGAGGGCTTTATCAACCATACGCCAACATGAGAGCATTCACAAAACCTTAGCCCTAACTGTTCACAGCTCATTAAATCACCTGAGATGAGCTTCAGCATTGGAACAGCCAGTATAGGGCCCGATTACGAGTTACATAGTGTTTTGGATGGGTGCAGACTCTATGTCTTGTGGAAACATCCCACCAGTACTTGGCAATTACGAGTTTCTCCATGGAGAGGAGAATAACCATGTGAATCCAGTTTTTCCAAAACAAATTATGCAAGGAATTCCAAATACTGTGTGGAGGGTGTTAGTGGGCAGGGCCACCAGATGGCTGGAATAAGGACAGATTTTCATGCTCTCAACTGTGGGAAGGAAACGGGGGGTGACGGGCTGCACTTGTGCCTGAAGCAATGCCCAGTCCTTGTATGATTTTAATAGACAGATGTTTCAGCTAGTAAAATAAGGGCAAGGTGTTCTTGCACCTAAAACATCGGGGTGCAGGAACACTGGGCAGTTGTGGTTGGGCTCAGTGGCAGCTGGCAGGGAACAGGGATGGCGGGGCAGGAGAGGGGGTGCATGAAAAAAACGAACTAAAAAAAAAAACTTGCCTTTTCGGCCAGCCGTGTCTCTCCTCAGCTTCCCTGCCGATGTCCCAGTTTGGGAGCAGGAACTGGAAGCACACACAGGCTCCCTCCCCTAAGCCAATCAGCGCTGTGGTTCAGACAGGGAATGTGAGCCTGGGCATGTTCCTCACCAAGCTGAGTAATGCAGCCTGGTGGGGAACATGCAAAGTGTGCATGACTGTTTGGCCGGCTCAAGATGGCCAGCCAAACAGTCATGCACACTTTCAGTGTTTCCACCACTCCTCCCCCCTGAGAACCCAGCCCCGCCCTAACCCAGCCTTGCAGCTACTAAAATAAGCCAAAACAATAATAACAAAGTTATCATTATTTTGTTTCCGCTGCTTTGAAAGCAGTGGGGTGACGCTCCTCCGCATTAGTGGAGGAGCCGCCCTGGTTGGCCTACAGCTCAACCTGACTGATACTCAGGGTCATAATCTATTGAAAACCAGATGCACCACATTTCCAGGAATGCGCAATCCACCACAATAACTTGTTAGTTGTAGGTGATTTTCAACATGAATTTGTTAAACTCCTGGGATTGTGGGTGCTGGCTAAATTAGTCTGTTTTAAAAAAGAAGAAAGTTTGTAAGGCTAGCTCCGCAAAACCTCGTATCAATCTTATCATACATTGCACCGCCCAATGATTGTCGGAAGTGAAGATAAACTATCTGCCTTACATACCTCAATCAGACAACGTGTGTGATGCACAACAGTGGTGGCTGCTGTAGACTGGGTACAATGGGTCCTCCTGTGTTAGAGTAATGGAGCGGTTGCAGTCTTGCGGTTGATGAACATCAGCGTGCTCTTCAACGAGAAACTGATTCTCCTTTCTTTATTCACAATAGCATTGCCTGGGACATCACTTAGGAGGCTGTAGAGGTTACAGGTGCAATCTTTTTGGTTTCCCTAGCAACCTCCATGCCTGCCAGCACAATCCCCAAGACTGGCAACTTTTTAGATGAGCTGGAGAATCTAGCTCAAGTAGATAGTCCATGTAGAAGGGAGCATAAAGGTACAGACCAGCCCAGCTTCTCGAGCAGTTACTGAAGGGTTTCAACCAAAGTTCTAAGATGTCTTCATGGTGGGTGGCCACGTGATATAAATTTCTATGATGTCATCCGAAGAATAACAAATATTTGATTCTACTGGCCCTAAGGTCATCAGAGGTCAAAGCCAAGCATCTTAATGACAGACAAGAGTGGACATTGTGTGTTATGTACTTTTCCAAAGGCGCTACACGCCATCTTCTTCCAAAGACAACTGCAGCACAGCTCTGGGCCTGCATGGTATTTACTGTGCCTTATAAACGTGGCAATGCTGCTCACCCACTCCCAATACCTCTACAAGCTGTGCAAGATTTGGAATCATAGCTTCGCAAGTCGTCGTGCTAACGGCATATATAAGTAGGCTAAAGCATTACTGACTGGTTACTAGCAGTTCAGGCATGTCCCTCTCCCCTGGTACTTTCAGCATTTTTTGCGGAGGGTCCCTCTACAGGTAACTCTCTTGTGGGGACAGGGCGATAGATGTCACGGAGAAATTACTGTTTGCAAAATGTACATTTCAAGACAGATCCTGATACACAAGGTCTAAGCAAAGTAGGTAGTGGTTTCCTTCTAGCACACCTCCGATAACCCTCGCCATGGTAGCCTCTTTCCCATTGGTCTCCTAGTCTAGTGGAACTGGCACGTGCCGATTCTGCGTATTTCTCTCCTGCTCACTGGAAAAGCTGGAAATGTGTTAGGAATACATTGCTATGGTAAACGGTCACGGTGTGAGCTCCTAGTCCAAGCATTTTTCAGCGCAAGTGGGGGGACAGGCCCCCTCCCCTGCCCTGTATTTCCAAGGCAGGCATTCAGCCCTCCTCCGTTGCCTGTCTCAATATTTAGTTAACAACTGCCCTACAAGTCAAGGAGCGCTTGATATACCCTAAACATCTGATAGGGTTTACGTCACTTCTGCAGGATGCTCACGTAGTCTCAGCCGACGCTACCAAATTTGGTCGAGGAGAAGAAAAGTATTATAAAAAATGTTCGTGCATTAACAGCAGAAAGATAACAACTTTTGCACTTTGACTGGCGGCACATTCAGAAGATATAACACTCAACAGAGTCGTCTGCTGTGAGCAGAGCAGGATATAAAGTGATGAATATGCGTGAAAGAGTGATTAACCTTTAAAAAAAACAAGTCCGGGGGCACAATGTTTTATAATTTATTTTGCGCCCTCTCTGCCGAATGCTGGCTTTCTCCAATACCTAGGCTGCCCTACTTCTGATTCCACCTCAGGTCTCTTTATTTCACAACCCTACACTGTACTTTTCTTTTTGTCACTCTGGTGCAGGTGCTTTTTCCTTCCTACAAAGCAAGTTTGTCTTCCACTTCTGCCTTCACGCGTTTTCTGCGGTGCCCCTTCTTTCTCTTCCTCCGGTTTCTGTCGTTCTCTCTCTTACTCGGAGTCAACACCTGAGGATTAAACAAGTTCTAGCCCCCTAAAAACTGGTGCCCGGTGAACAGATGAGCCCTGGGGCTAGCCACTCACTTGGAATCGAGGTGAAGTGGTAAGGCTTAGAAGGCGGCGGCAGAGGACTACTAGGAAATGAAGTGCTTAGGACAGGAAGTCAAGAATGGCGTTTCTGGTTAAAACTGATGCAGGCAGTTAAATAAAATCTAGAAGAAACTTGTAAATCTGGAACAGTTTAAGCTTCTTCCCTGAAGGGGACCAACGAGGCCCACAAAGCCCTCACTTCTACAACAGCAGAAGGTAAATACCTGCCACTGTATCAGGAACAGAATTTTATATGAAAACAGCTACTACCAATTAGGCTGTGTGTGTTTATGGCTCATCCCAATATAAAGAAAACACAAGGAGATGATGGACAGAGCGCTGAAACTTTTCAGACACTCACCCCCAGTCACAGATCTGGGTTGAATCCATCATCATTCTTTATCTCAATTCGCCACCCCAGTTCAGACATAGCTATATACAAAACAGTCGTGACCCTGTGCCTCATGGGAACAGTACAGCCCGAACTGTCAAGCCATGTCTTCCCTGGACCGGAAACAATCATCCTTGGACCAGTTGTGGGCCTGAAGCACTGATTGTGCCACCCAAATCAGTAGCCCTGCAAACATGTCTCATACCTGCCACTGCAGTGTCTGTGAGGGCATTTTTAAATAGCCATGTTGACCTGGTTATTGCACCCACTTGCCAGGCCCAAATCTTCCAATTTACTACATGTAAGGCAGGTCCAATGTAGCCCCATGGGCAAGGTGCAGTGTATTTAGAAGTTATGGCGTGGACTGGTGTGTTTTACATATCCTGATAGTAAAATACTGGCAATTTTGTTTTTCACTATTGCAAGGACTATCAATTGTATGACAGAGGTACGCAAGGCTAAACCATGCATGCCTCTACTATGCAACCCCAACAACAAATGTGTCTCAACAAAGCATTCCTTTACCATGCAATGTTGTGGTCAAGGCATGACTGGTAAAGGGATATGTGGTAAAGATCAAAACCCCAACACCCCGCCCTGAGCCCTAAACACTACCCCAAAGCCCCCTGAGCCCTAAACACTACCCCGACCCTCAGAACCCTAAACTCTACCCACCCCCTCCAGAGTCCGAAACACTACACTGAGCGCTAAACACTACCCGACCCCTCCCTGTGCCATAAACACTACCCCAAACCCCCAAGCCCTAAACACTACACCAACCCCGGAGCCCTAAACACTAACCCAACACCTCCCCCTGAGCCCTAAAAACTACCCGACCCCCGACTCTAAACATTAGAGTCCTAGAGTCCTAAACACTACCCTGACCCCGCTCGCGCCCTACACACTAACCGACCCCCAACCCGAAAAAACTACTCCAACCCCCATGAGCCCTAAAAACGACCCCAAACCGAGCCCTCAAAACTACCCCCAACCATTAAAAAGGATCCCCAAAACCCATCCTAGCCCCACTTACCTCTATGCGTCCTCTCCTGATCCTTCCTGTTCCTGGGCCAGCCCATCTCAGCATCTAGACTGCGCACTACACGCTTTTGGGCTGAGCTTGCGAGAAAATGGCACGCGTGGCTCGGCCCATGTTGTAAAGGTCGTTTCCCAGACTATCTCTCCTATAGGTTATCATTGGAGCTGCCTTGTAACCTCTTGCGAGTGTAACTTTCAAATGGGAAGGGATAGAGATCTGGAGTTTGGGGTCCCTGAACTCACACTTTTAAAATGCACCTGTTAGTGAAGTTGTTTTTAAAATGCTTGTTTAAAAAGGCCACTTTCAGAAAGTGGGTATTTTCTTGCTTTTCCATTCTGTACCTCTGCTTGTTTTTGGAATCCACATCTTTGTTTAGACTGACAGTTGGGCTGCTTGGGCATTCACTTTAGACCAGTGCTTAATTTGAGCCGGTGGTTTCCGGTGCTCGGCACCAGCACTTAATTGTCTACACTGGCACTTGTGACAGCTGCTAGCGGTTTGTGTAATTTGGTGATGAGTAGGGCAACAGCTGTTTAATAATTGAAAAGAACTAATGTATGTCGCCCATACCATTCTTTGAGCTTTTGGGGCCTCTAACAGTCTGAATTGCCTCAGTTGAAGCAGTGTGATGGTTAGTAGTTGTGTAGGTACTGTCATTGGCAGCGGTGGCAGATGCCAGCTTCAGCAGCCTCCTGACAAGGGCCCTGGCATTTATGTTTTTTTTTTTTTTTTTTTTTTACAAATTAAGCACTGCTTTAGACAGTTACACAAAGGGAGCTGAGGTGTGCCCTGCATATCCCGATGGCCCATCACCAGGCTGATGGGTCTTCCTGAGCTAGAGAGGTGGGAGAAGTTGTCACTGACACCTGCATAGGGCTGTGACTATCCTCACATAAAGCTGTCTCTACCCCGATGTAGTGTTTCTGGAGCCAGGTCGGATAAAGACAGGGTCTTGTGCTCTCAAATATTTTTTTTTAAATTTGCTTACTTCACAGGCAGAAACTAGTATAAGTACTGAAGCTGTGACACCATAACTTCAGAACACTTCTGGACTAAGAGGCAATTCTTCCAAGAACAACAGCTGTTGTAGTGGAACTGTCACTCTGTGTGTTGCTGTGTTGTTCTTGGACAGTGAAAGGACTGGACTTTGCTTTCTTCATCCTGCTTGCCAAGTTTCTCCAAGGGCTTGTGAATGCTTGCCTCCTGTTGGAAGTCTCAGGGAGACCAAAGACTTCATCCACATCTTGTTGCCAGCACTGTGACTCTTCAGCTGTGAGCCCTGCATTGCCAAGTGGTGCAAAAACCTGTCCTGTGCCCTTGGAACTGAGTGGTCGTGTGGAAACTCCAAGAAAAGCAGCACTGATGACATAATCAACGGCGCTGCCTGCACCGAGGCAGTGGTCACTGCTAGTGAGAAACACGATGCATTGGCTGCAAATCACAACCCTGAGCTCACCAATGATGCCTCACGCCATCATAGACACCGCTGCCTGCACCGTGGCTGAGTGCACTACTCGTAAATAGCATGCTGCATCACGCCGTCTCACATCACAGCCCCGACAATAGCACTATCAACTCCGACTTCATCCAATGACGGTCCTTACTTCACCGTGGCTGACTGCACTTCTAGTGAAGGGCATAAACCTTCACCCCCATCTCACACCGCAACCCCAGATCTCCTGAGTACAACGCTTCTGCATCAACACCATGCCGCTGCCTGCACCAAAGCCGTGGTCACTACTCGTGAGGAGCATGATGCATCGACTGCGACGACATCAGAGCACCAACACCTGTTGACGCCAGCACTCCTGGCTTTGCTTTACGGAAATCGATCCGCAATGAGTGTGACTTCAAGGTCTCACCAACTTCTGCATCAACGCTTCTTCTTCTGATTTAATTGCAAGGTCCCTGAGGCCACTTAATTTCCAAAGGTGCTGTTTTGCAGGCCTTCCAAACGTCACACCACTGAACTGTCGGATTTGTGTTGTTCATGATGCCACGATAGCCCTGGTTTGTTGATATTGACTTCAAAGAACTGTATTTTTGGTTTATTCTCACAACATTTATACCTTTACTTGTGTATGTCAGATTTTTTTTATTTTTTGTACTTGTATTTAGATAAAGATTGGTTATTTTTCTAAACTGGTGTGGTGTTTATTTGTAGTGTTTTCATAGTGTTACTGTGTGTTTTGTACAAATACTTAACACGTTGTCTCTGGCATAACCCTGACTGCTCGTGTCAAGCTACCAAGGGGTTGATCAGGGGTTATCATAGGTGTGTAATTCCCTTACCTTGCCCAGAATAAGGGCCTCTACTTGGACACGGTGCAAGCCACTGCCAACTAGAGACCCCCATTTCTAACAGAATGTATGCCTGAGGAATCAATGTTGGGGAAAAAAGCAGGCACTGGTGGCGATTTGTATGCCAGGCTTCCGATATATATCAATGATGGGCTTTAAAAGGTGAATGGATGAATGTTTTTCTTTTGTTTTGTACGTTTTTAATTGGCATCAGGGTGTTGAGATCATGGTTAGCTCTGCTGCTTCAGTTATAGAATCGCGAGCCAAAACAGTTAGGCAAACACATGGCTCTGGAGACCAAAAGTAGTATGAGCCACTGCCTTCTCTCCCTCCTTTGCACATCTGGGTAAAAGAAAGAACCCAAAGGGCGTCCTGCATAATGAAGCTGAATTAATGCAACACAGCAAGAGCAAAACACCAAATGTGTGTTTTTTCTATTTAACAAAGGGCATGCAGCTTTCATTAAATGAAGTACAAAAAAGTGAAAATATATCTGGCAGACATGATGGGTCTTTTCTTGTCTTGACTCGTGGTTTGGCTCTCAGGGCGACGACACCAGACCCAAGGCTCGGTTCTCACTATGAATTTGCTGGATTATCCCTTTCCCAATATATGTGTCCAAGTAATGTTTATTTATTTATTTATTTTGAAAGTTTTATATAGCGCGAACAAGATCTTTGCAGATATCAGAGCGCTTTACAGACGAAGGGTACAACATGTGAGTAAATAACAATTGGGGTGGGGAAGGTACATGTGGGAGCATAGTCAGCCAGATACATCAATAATGATACAAGTACAAATAAGTAGTAGCGTAAACAATCAGGTAGGTCAATAACACGAGTCATACAAAAATGCAAAAAGATCAGTAGAACTGAATGGTACAGCGCCTGTAAATATCATCCCCAGTAATAATTCAAGTGTATTTAGCCATGAGGATAGCTTTTACTTCTTTCTTAAAGAGTATGATAGAGGAGATGAGCTTGGTTTCAGGGGGGAGTGAGTTCCAGATCCTGGGTGCCATTCCTGAGAAGGAGCGTTTATAGGTTTTTTCCTTGAGGAATCTTTGGGGCTTTAGCAAGAGATTGTTTGTGCCTCTAGTGTTTCTGGAGCCGCCAGAAATTGTCAGCTTGAATGTTATCCTCCTATTTTCTCCAATTTAATCACAGGTTCTGCTTGAACAATTTTTGTTTAAGGTAGTAAAATTCCTGTTCTTCACCATGCACGGTAGGTAGTTGAACCCAATGACCGGCCCCCGAGCAAGAATGCATTATATTCCGCGGCGTCGATGAGCTACATGCTCCATAGCCCATTGAGGGTTGGGGGCATCATTGCTCTGTGGTGTAAAATGGTCCTATTCTGAAGCGCATAATGGTTCTCAATGGCGTAAAATTGATGTCATATCATTTGCACCTGATCAGACAGTATCTGTCGTAGCGTGTACTCCAGTGAAGAAACATATCCCGCCCTTGCCAGTACCCCCAAAGAAGACCCGGTTCTTCCACTCGCATCCTCACGAGCATCAGAAGAAGAGATGCTCAGCTGCAGGACAGAAGCCCAGCCTTCGGGGTGACCTTCAAGTCGAACATTACCCACTTGATGTAAACCTTTGAAACGCAATGGCGCTCTCATCTCCCTTCCACCGCACCCCTGGAACAGAGAGCCCTCCTCATGAAAGAAATGCTGTGATAGGAAAAGATGCTGCATGGCTGTGACTGCCAGAGATAAAAGCTGCCCGCAGTTATCTTGGCAGCGAGCGAGGCTCCCGGCAGCATCGTGATGGGCTGCAGAAGAAAGCGCATGACATTGCCTGCCCCCTAAGTCTGCTTTCTGGCATGGCAGATGGGGAAAGGCTGCAGTTCGGAGACTGCCAAATACCGGCCGAGACTTGCATTAGCTAAATGTATTGAAGAGGCTCAGAGTGAATAAAGGCAACACTGAGTGTATGCCTGACAGGCAAATCTGCCGTCAAATTAATATTCCTTTGCATTGCGTGCTGCAGCGCTCTTCAGTTCGCTGGTTCGTCAACTTTAGTGCTCGACATTAGAACGGACTTGTCACGCTTCTTTCAGAACTAGCCAGTCACAGCAGAGGACTTCACTTGTTACTACTGCTGCTTACTCATTGCCATTTCACTTACGCTAAATGGTTTGGAAAGTACTACATGTGGCTGCAAAGAGCAGAGTGTGGCTGCCAAGTAAACACAGAGTGCTTCTGGGCTCAACTACAGACATAACCAAAGAAGCTGGAAAATGAACCTGCATTGAAAAGCTCTATTCCTTGACAGAAATGTCACAGTAGAAATTCTATTCTCACCATTGCATAGGCAGTCTTTCTACCATGTCTAGTTAGCAAGAAGCATGGTGGGCTCAAATGTCATGTGGGTGCACGTCTTCATCTGCAGAGTGGTGCAGGTGTAGCTTATTTTTAATTTCCCCCTCCCACCTGATCGTCACAGGACCGACTTTGCAGAAATACTACTTTCTGTAATGCTCCATCTGGATCTAACCTATTGACAAACTCACTCAAACTTGATGTACTTATCCGATATACCAAAATACAACAAGATGATGGACGGAGTGCTGAAACTTTTCAACCACTCAACCACAGTCAAGAGATCTGGGTTTAATCCATCATTTTTTTGCTCACCATGCCACCCCAGTCTAGAGCCATCCAATGCAAATCACTCTAGACCCTGCTACTCATGGGAACTGTCCAGTCCAAACTGCCAAGCCAGGTCCTCCATGGACTGTAAACAAGCATCCTGAGACTGGTTTCGGGGTAGCACCCCTCATCAGCTAGGCTAGCTTGAATCCAGAGGCACAGCGAGCAAAAGGACCCTTGTCTGGGCATACCCTTAGCCATGTGGGGCCCGGCTGATAAGGGGTGATACCCTGAAACCAGTCCCAGGATGCTTATCTCTGGTCCAGGGAGGACCTAGCCTGGCATTTCAGACTGGACAGTTCCCAGGAGGAGTAGGGTCAAGACTGATTTGCATATGGTTGGGTCCAAACCAGGGTGGCATAGTGAGCAAACGAACAATGGATTATACCCAGATCTCTTGACTTGGGGTGAGTGGGTGAAAAGTTTCAGCACTACGTCTATCATCTTATTGTGTTTGCCCTGGTTTATCCTATCAACCACCATACAGCCCACATCCAACATCTACTTCATAGCCGATGCCAACTCACTCAAAGAAACCACCAGCAGCACTCTTAAAGCCAACACAGACTTCCACTCCAACGCGAAAATACGATCAACAACATTAAAACACTAAATCTTAGTACCCTTCAGTACTCATCGACAACTAAAGTTCAATCCACAAACAAAAGACATGTGAAGTATCATTGAGGCAGCTAAAACTATCTACCACGTATTTGCCACAACAGAAGATAAGGTCACAGAGTATGTTTGTGCCGCTAGCTGTACACCAGGGTCTTTATACATGGTAGCGGGACACTGTTGGGACAATTCTCTGAGGAGGGCCTGGATCCTCGTTCTAGAGTAGCTAAAGCGACCACAATCTGACAGGTTCCCACTCTACTCCAGCAGTGAGGTGACCCTAAAATGGCAGAGGGCAGGCACGCAACACTCATTGGGCTCACGGGGCTTCAGCCCCCCCCCGTCATGTGTGTCAGCCCGGGCTGACACGTCTTCGCGGGCTGGCGAGCATCTAATTGCAGCCGCACCAGAGTACTTAACAGGTCTTTAAAAGACCATTAATTGTAAATGAGGCTTTTGTTGTGTTCACCCATTCTTACAGCCACTCTGTCTGTGGTTTGAAGAATTAGCCCCCCCCCCCCGAAATATTTTTCAGCCCCCCCCCCCCCCCCCCAAAATGTGGCTCTAGTTGCCCGCCTGGCAGAGGGTCTAGGTCGGCTCTTGGGAAACAAACAACAGAGTGTGAAGGAGAGATGGCAACAGGTAGGGCCAGAGTGAGGAACAAAAAGCAGCCCTGGCAATAATGCTTAAACTAGTTTACTCCATTCGTCCTAATCTCTCTCTCTCTCCTTTTCTCATTCATCTTTCTTTTTCCACTCCCTCATCTGAAGTGCAGACTGTAATTTCCCAAGGGAGCTGGAGAAAGTGGTGAAGACGCCAGCAGCGGCCGCCTGGCCCCCAAAACCAGCCTCCAATAGCGTCCACCTACTGGGAAAATGCCCAGTGGAATAAACCGGAAGTGTGGGCCTGGCAACAAGGTCACACACAGGAGGTCACAAAAATGAAGGAGTAAGCAGCCTGATAGCGGAGACAGAGAGGGAAAATGGGCCTGGGAACTAAGGGGAAGCTACCTTCCAGGCTTCTCCATGGACCAGAGTGCTGTACCTCCAGGGACATCTTAAATATTTTGGGGGCCCTGGGCCAAACAGATTTTGGGGGCTTCTGTTTGGAACAGCTTTGAATTCATTATCCAATTTCAGCACTTTCGTCCCTTCTTTGGCCAAGTAACTGACCGCGCACTGGCACACTTGTCCACATTTTTAATGTGTTTACATCTAATATTCAGGGATAGTGATGTGTGTTTTCAATATTGTAACATAGTAGCATGTCACTAATATTACTGCAAATAATCTCTGTGGCACCATCCCATTTCTTATATGTGAGGTCCTGTTGTGATCTAAAAAAAACTTTTTTCTGGATGTTGATTGAAACTAACACATTTTTCTGCAAATTATCTGTAATGGATTCTCTCACATCACCCACATAAACAATAAATTAAGGGAAAACTACATTAAAACAATATGTATAAGCATTATTCAAGGTCATCAGGGCAGAACAGAGATGGCTGTATCAAGGGGTCCCCTGAAAGGCTAGGGCCCTGGGGCAGAGCCCATTTTGCAAATGCCTTAAAACGTCTCTGGGTGTCTCCCTGTGTCTCAGTCCTCTCAAAACTGGGATGTTAAACACATTTTAACTCCAGGCTTTAGTTATATGTAAAAACAAACTGAAGAAGAACAAAGGGTGAGAAGGGGGTGAGATGGAGAAAAATGATATAGTAATAACACATCATTACCATAACCCAGTGGCATTTAAAATATGCACTGTGCAGTCACATCAAACTCGTACATTACTTAACATTTCCAATGAGCTAACCCCGAAGCAGACTCGTACATTTTAAGTGGCGCGAGCAGGGCTCCAGGCAAACACTAAATTGCATGGAAGAAATGTAGAGAGATTGATGCTGATGTCGAGTTAGCTCATAGGTAAAAATGTAGTTAAAAAAAATTATGAAAAGGTCAGCGTAAGCACTGGCCTCCATCCCAGCCTTCCCAACGTACTGCGCCCTCTAGAGGCGGACAGTCGCACGCGTCTACTGCAGGGAATTAATAGCATTTGCAATTTGTAAATGAGCAGATTATGCACCTAACGTTTTTTTTGGGGGGGGGGGGGGGAGTGTTTAATATAGCGCAAACTCGACCCAAAGGTATCAGAGCGCTTCACAAGAGCACCAGTTGCGTTACAGACAGACATGTTAATTTTGTAAGGCACAGGGAGATTAACCTCTTCAATGCTCATGACGAGCTGAGCTCGTCATGAGTCACGGTGCTCCAGTGCTCATGACGCCGTGGAACGCTCACATGCGGGGATAATTCCCCTGCTGTGCTGAGCGTTCCACGGAAACGGGTGTGGTCATGACGAGCTCATGAGCACACGAGCACTGTGCCTCATGACGAGCTGAGCTCGTCACAAGCACCGGGGCGCTGCGCGCCCACTGCCCCCCAGCACAGCAGGGGAATTACCCCCACACGGAAGGGGTTAAGTGATTTGTCCAGAATCACAGGATGTTGAGCGTCCCTGACAAGACTCAAACTTGGTTCCCCAGCTTCGAGGTCGACCGCTCTAGCCATTAGAGCACATCTTGAAAACCTGTGTGTCAGAAACCAAGCCCAGTGTTAAAGGAGACCGAACTCTCATCGTGGAAAGCGTTGAGAGTGCTTTTCTGTTAAACCGTGCAGGCTGCCAGCTAGGGACTCACTTGTCAATTTTAATGGCGTCAGTAAGGGCCTCCTGTGAATAGCTTCTCTTCATATCACACGTGGAACAGTGGTAAGGGCATCTCCGTGTTGTGATTCGTGTGATTTGCAGCCCAAATAAATCAACTACAGATCAGCGTTTTACTCATATAACTTATCCTCAAACTAATTCCCTAGAAAATGTGCTTTTGAGTGCAGAATGCTGTTTTTTGTGCAAATTACAAACACCTCCATGCACATTTTATGCCATGTTGATTTACTTGTGGTCTATAGGGAACTACTTGCCTGTCACCAGAACATGAGCTTTTTATTACCAGTTGTGGTTGTTTTAAAAAAAATTAATAAAGATTCTATACTTTCATAGTGGGCTCCCTGTGTCGGACAAAGCCTTGTGACACTGTGGCATTTTCCCGGTACGCTGCAAGCTAGTGTGTTGTTTACAGAGAAGAATTGGCTGCCATGACATACTTAAGTCCCTTCTACACCATTCTAGCAGCGCCCTCCTGTAGAGTGGGGAATGTTCGTAAATTTCTGCAGATTTTAGTTTCCAGTACGGTCCTGCGGGCGTTCGCTCATAGAGGACGGGCAGTGGGCACTTTTACCCTATGGGAGCAATGTGTCTAGGTTCAGAGCTCCATGTACATGTCTATATGACTATCAGAAGTCTAGTCGGTAGGTATGGGCCTAACCAAAAGACCGGTAAGTGCTGCCAAGTGCTTGAATGCTCTTGTCATGGTATTAATGAGAGACCACTCCAAAGCATTGATAGGCACATTAAAATGTATTCTCAACCTACTTCAGTTACAAAGGCTTAGTTTAATGTTATTTGGGATGCTGAAGGTTTTAAGGATGGGCTAGTGCGCAATAATATAAGTTTGGCTTGTCTAAAGTAGGATATTTCATCATTCAAGACTTTAACGTCCAAATAAACGCTCTTCAAAGCATGAGGAAAAAGACTGTAGACAATGCAAAAACATGAACAGAAGACTGAAAAGTTTCAAGACAATTACTTGAAAAAGAGTCTGGCTCCGAATATAAGTCCCCCCGAAGGACAAAAAGGATGATGATCCTTTGCATAGTAGGAGGAGAAAACCCTTTAGAAGCCTATCTTGGCCACTATCTTCCTCTCGCTAAAGAAGATAACTGTGGGTGGACCCCACAGATAGCCACAGAGAAAGACTGTCGCTCCCGGCTTCCGCTTAGACACAGAAAGATCCTGGGAGTTCAGTCAGTCAGTCAAAACCACTTTATTCGATTAGTTAAAATCATAAAAGTATTCTAGACAATATTTAAAACAATTAATACATATTAAAATCAATTAATACAGAATTAAACATGGCAGAGGTTAAAAGACAGGTAAAAGAGAGTAATTACACAAATTCATTACAGTTTGCGCTCAACAGTACAATGGACAAGAATTAATTAACTTTCAGCATTAGAAATCCGATCTTAACCTGTGTGTGCGCCTGTGTGTGTTTGCCTGTGTGTTTGTGTAGGTGTGTGTGTGTGCGCATCAGTGTGTGTTTGCCTGTGTATTGGAAAGCATTTGTGTGTGTACGTGCCTGTGTGCATGGGTGTGTGCGTGTCCAGGGCAATGCAATCTGTCCCTTCTGTCAAGATTAACATACACATGAATGTTATGTTGTACCACATGTGCCGTTGTCAGAATGAAGTGACTGCTGATGTGACACGGGGTTCTGATCAGGTCTTTCCCGCCAGCCTGAAGTCTGCTTTCAGTCAGGCGGAGCTCAGTGTCCTGGTCCCTGCAAGGGGCGAGCCTGAGCGCTGACATTTTTGTTATTTGTTATTTCAAATGTGGCTGTCTTTGTCAAAGTATTCAGAGGGGTCACAAAGAATAAGGCCTCGGCGTACAAACGTACAGCCGTAACGTACCCAAGCTCGAAGATTGCTTTTCTGCTCCCGTCCCTTACACTACGACTGCCTACCCCTTCACTGTCTCCCCGCCTAGCCTCTTCGCTCTTCCTTTCTATCCTATCCTTCCCACTCTCTCCTCTCCCTTCCCTCTTGAAACCCCATAAAATGCTGCAGTTTACTTTGTTTGGGTTACTGCAGTGCAATGTCTTTTCTTTACTTATTATGATGATGTGTGTCTGTGATATGGTCATGGTGGTGACTTATGCATGTGGTAGTTACGTGCCAGTGTGACGTGTTTGTGATGACATTTGTGGCAATATTTTGTATGGGTTATGCTATGTTCTGCCGTGACTTGTGCATGTAATGATGTACATCTTGGTCAAGTGCATTTTAAAGTATGCGTTTATTTGTATGTAATTGAGTATGTGGCTCCTGACTGTGAATTATGTATTTGGTGATGTATGTGGTACTAGTGTGTGTATATGATGACGTACATTGAAGGAGGCAAGAGTCAACATAGCATTTCTGCTCAGCACTTATTATTCTAAGCACAAGCCTTTAATGGCATACAATACTTTATTTGTTAACAAGGGTTTTCCATTTCCGGACTCAATATTTGGTGTATATTTATGGTTTCAGTACATTGAAATCTAGCCCACTACTAACCACATACTTCCAATACCACAGCTGTCCGGCTGGTTTGCACTGCTCACCAGATATTGGCCTTGATCATAATATTATAATGTGGCCTGTGTATTAACTAATTAAACATTTTACTTAAACACTTCTGCATTTAGACTGCGTTTACATAAACAATGTCAGCCTGTCATTTATTTTATGGGTTCTGATGTTTTCCTTACTTAGCAAATTTGGTTGCAATGCTTCTTACTCTCCTGTTTGTGGATTGGGTATTCCCTCCATGATCACGCCCATCGTTGCCAGATCTCTGATTTATTCTTATCAAGTAGAGCTGCTTCCCTGCCCCCTCGGTTTTGTGTGTGCCTCTGTTGCCTGCTTGCAACCCGGTTTTGTGTGTGCCTCTGTTGCCTGCTTGCGACCCGGTTTTGTGTGTGCCTCTGTTGCCTGCTTGTGACCCGGTTTTGTGTGTGCCTCTGTTGTCTGCTTGCTACCCCGTTTTGTGTGTGCCTCTGTTGCCTGCTTGTGACCCGGTTTTGTGTGTGCCTCTGTTGCCTGCTTGTGACCCGGTTTTGTGTGTGCCTCTGTTGTCTGCTTGCTACCCCGTTTTGTGTGTGCCTCTGTTGCCTGCTTGTGACCCGGTTTTGTGTGTGCCTCTGTTGCCTGCTTGTGACCCGGTTTTGTGTGTGCCTCTGTTCCCTTCTTGTGATCCAGTTTTGTGTGTGTGTGGGTGCAAATGCAATAGATGTCGCATTTGCGAGAGATTAGGCTATTGGCTTTGGAAATGACAATGCCATTTATTTAGGTTTTCAAAGCCAACACATAAATAAAAATGTTGTCATTTACATTGCCAATAGCTTTAACTTTTCCAAAGGCGAAACCGTTGCATTGTAAATGCTTGTTTATTTATGTGTTTGTTAAAATAGCTAAATTAATAGCTCTGTCATTTACAATACCAATAGTTATAACTTTCGCAAATGTGACACCTATAACATTTGTAATGCAACATGTTTTTTATTTACGTGACTTAGATGTATTAATATTACAAATAACAATGGCTTTTATTTATTGTTGTTAAATTAATTGTTAAATAATGTATTTAATTTGTAATGGCAATAGCTTAAACTTTTGTAAATAACTTTTGTGAAGATTATATTCAGTGTTTTTTATTGTGACGAAAATCCAAGAACAGAAGTGAAATATTAACATCTTTTTTGTGATTTGTAATACAGCTTGAAAGCTTGAAAACAGCTTGAAACAGTGTCGCCTGTCGTGAACAGAGGGCTGTAACTCACTGTGTAATGCACTATGTAAAGGCGACCACAAAATACAGAAACTGTGAATTGAACTTTACAGGAAATGGGAGCCGAACAATGGGGAGAGGGAGGGCGGGGTGATTTATGCTTCCAGATTATGAGGTGGAAGTGCTCTGGCGAATACACCGCCCCCTCCCCACAGTTGCAAGTCAAACTTGAGTGAAGAGAAGAACATGCAGTGTTGCAGATCCTGAGCTAACATTTGTTTACCTTTGTCAGTGGCAGTGTAATCCCTGTCAAAGATTACATGTTGTTTTTTATTTATTATTTACTTTGTGTTTCAGCCTGCCGCTAGTTGTGCTAGTTGTGTGCGTGTGTGTCTGAGTGGGAGTATTCACTCACTCGCTCATCTTACATGAAACCGAGCTGCATAAAGCCTTGGGGAGTCCTCAATACTTAGGAACCTCCGCTGTCACAATACTAAGGAAACAAGCTTGGCAATGAAGCCAGCTGGTTTAAAAGGGGGAAGGCTGTCGTTTCTCTGACCTCCAAGATAACATAAAGCACAGAGTGATGTTACCATAGTGTAGCCCACTTCTTGGTAAAGTTAGTGGCAAATAACAAGACGGTTGATGCATCATAATCCTGGTCATGGGCAAAAGCTGGATCAAGGTTATCCAGGCAAAGAACTGGTCACGGGCCACTAGTGCGTGATCGCTCATTTTAATGAACCAAAAATAGCTCCCCTTAATACACTGCTGCCAGGTGAGGCTTGCTACCTTCTTTTTGTAGCCTTTCCTGACTTACGGAGACGTTTTTTTTCAAATTAATTGTGAATCGGCAGCAGCTATTTGGCCATTTGTGTGGTTGCATAGCGGCAAAGAAGAAACACATTTAACTGCTCCTGGAAAAGGCAGAGAATGTCCTTGTCAAAGCTCTAGGGGAACTAAGTATTTAATTACTCTTCTATTCTCTGAGTACTTTAGCATACAAAATTACATAAAAATACATCCTACGCAAGAGTTTGTGATATTTCTCGTATGTGGCAGAAAATATGCTGCACATACTTTCCTTGTGATGGGAAAACATAACACTCCTTGGATGCCGCTAGTTGTGCTAGTTGTGTGCGTGTGTGTCTGAGTGGGAGTATTCATGTGAGAGTGAGTGTGTGTGCATGTGTGTCTGAGTGTGCATGTGGGTGTGTGTATGTGAGTGCATGCATGTGAGTCTGTTTGCAAGTGCATGCGTGTGTGTGTCTGTGTGTGAGTGCGTGTGTGTGTGCCTGTGTGTGTGAAGAATTCTCTCATGCTGTATTTTGAGAAAGCTTTTGTGTATGCTGTCTATGTTGGTAAGCGCTGCTTTTAAAAAACAAGACGGAGGGAAGGCAGAGAAGGGGAGGGGGAGGAGAAATGCGACACGGCGGGCAGGGGAGGATGCCGCTAGTTGTGCTAGTTGTGTGCGTGTGTCTGAGTGGGAGTATTCATGTGAGTGTGAGTGTGTGTGTGTGTGTGTGTGTGTGTCTGAGTGTGCATGTGGGTGTGTGTATGTGAGTGCATGCATGTGAGTCTGTTTGCAAGTGCATGCGTGTGTGTGTCTGTGTGTCTGTGTGTGAGTGCGTGCGTGTGTGTCTGTGTGTGTGAAGAATTCTCTCATGCTGTATTTTGAGAAAGCTTTTGTGTATGCTGTCTATGTTTGTAAGCGCTGCGTTTAAAAAACAAGACGGAGGGAAGGCAGAGAAGGGGAGGGGGGAGGAGAAATGCGACACGGCGGGCAGGGGAGGATGCCGCTAGTTGTGCTAGTTGTGTGCATGTGTGTCTGAGTGGGAGTATTCATGTGAGTGTGAGTGTGTGTGCATGTGTGTGTGTCTGAGTGTGCATGAGGGTGTGTGTATGTGAGTGCATGCATGTGAGTCTGTTTGCAAGTGCATGCGTGTGTGTGTCTGTGTGTGAGTGCGTGCGTGTGTGTCTGTGTGTGTGAAGAATTCTCTCATGCTGTATTTTGAGAAAGCTTGTGTGTATGCTGTCTAGGTTTGTAAGCGCTGCGTTTAAAAAACAAGATGGAGGGAAGGCAGAGAAGGGGAGGGGGGAGGAGAAATGCGACACGGCGGGCAGGGGAGGGGGCGGAGCGGGTAAAAAAAAACAAGACGGAAGGAAGGCAGAAAAGGGGAGGGGGGAGGAGAAATGCAATGACAGACTGCTATAGCGCGATCACTTGCTTCAATGAGATCTTATCACTTCAGTTAATTTGCAGGAAATAAAAAGTACAAGAAATCTACTACCACTAATCAAAGTATTCTTACAGGAAAAGGTGAAACAAAAGCATATTTGTTTGAACAAGATGGAGGGAAGGCAGAGAAGGGGAGGGGGGAGGAGAAATGCGACACGGCGGGCAGGGGAGGGGGCAGAGCGGGGAGAGCGGCGATGAGGGTGTGAAGCAGCAGGGGCCTTTGAAGTGAAGCTAAGCTTCACTTCAAAGGTGTGGGAGGAGTGCTGCTGGGGAACAGATGGCGATTTGATGATGTGCACGCGCATTTTAGGTCAATGCGCTTGCGCATTGACCTAAAAGCGCACGGGCACAGCATCAAGTCGCCAGTCAATCGCCAGTCTAGGTAAAGCTTATTTAACCCCCTATAGTCTCGCTCTGCTCAATGCGCATGCGCATTGAGAGGCGAGACCTAAAAAGGGGTTATAGAATGTTCAATTTGGCAATTTCATGCTGGGTTTTTGATTGTCCAAACACAAGCTTTGAGTAGCTTTTCAGTAGTAATTGTAGACAAATGCAAGTCTCTTATGGCCTTACTTAAAAAATATTTTCCTCTTGAATACATTTTGTCTGTTTACAAGCATAAATAAATCATGGGCATAAATAAATCATGATGAATGAAATATATTATATGCACTTTAAAAAACAAAAGTGTTTAATATCCCCGATATGGGTTCTGTTCTAGTGGAAATGTAACGCTGGGAATGAGCTCTGCCTGAGAGGGTTTATGATTTTAGGTAGATCTGTCAAAGACATTTGTAGGTTTCCATGGATTGGGTCTGCACAGGTTGTGTAGGACACATATATATATATATTCACTGAAAAAACCATAGGTTATAGACCATATATAGTTAGGAATTAGCATTTACAAAACCTTGAAAATTCACTGAAAAAACCATAGGTTATAGACCATATATCGTTAGGAATTAGCATTTAAAAAACCTTATTTTACCCACACAAAACCATTGAAATTCCATATATAGTTAGTTGCACTAACTATATATCGCGCACCCGCAATCCACTGCTGATGATGTCACATATTATATCATTCATGACATGGTCAGTGACATCACTGATGACATCTCAAATGACATCACTGATGACATGACTGATAACATCCAGTGATTTTTTGTTTCTGTAAAGTTTAAATATGTCTTACATATTGAAGAATGAGTGGATGTGTAAGTGTCTGGACGAAGGATTTAGTAGGTGCATGACTGACTGTATGACTGAGTGATTAAATGTGTCTCACTGAGTGCATGGGTTAGTGACTAAACTGTCTTAATTTGTGCATCATTATGTCTGTTGTTCTATAAACTGCTGCATGTGTTGATCAGTAGCTATATGAGTAACTATATGGGTTATTGATTGATTGCCCAAGTATTTGTATGGGAGACTGAGTGTGTGTGTGGCTGGCTGGGAGGTGTATGACTGTGCAGATCAATGTGTACTTGTATCAATGATTGTATAAGAAGGTAAGTATGTGTTAGTATATGTTTGAAAATGTAAGGTGCTCTATGTTTAACTGTATAGACAAGAAAATGGAAGTGTCATTGATTCTTTACAGGACTGACTAGGTGTGTGAGTAACTCCATGGATGAGTGGCAGACTGTGAGTGTCTGTATAGGTGTATGAGTGCATATGATAGTGTTGTAAAGATGAGTGATTGTATGTATGAATGATTGTATGGGTGAATGAGTGAAGGTGTGTGTAGACGTAGGAATCAGTGAGTGCGTATGTAGTAACTAGTATTGGTGTGTCAATGGTTTCAAAAATTATACTCTGTATTTAACACTGGGTGAAACAGAGGTTATATTAAAATGTGAGGAGATGCATTGTATTGTCACATGAATGATATCATCAGTGATGTGGTCATTGATGTCAAATGAGATGTCATCAGTGATGTCATCAGTGATGTCATTTGAGATGTCATCAGTGATGTCATCAGTGATGTCACTGACCATGTCATGAATGATGTAATATGTGACATCATCAGCAGTGGATTGCGGGTGCGCGATATATAGTTAGTGCAACTAACTATATATGGAATTTCAATGGTTTTGTGTGGGTAAAATAAGGTTTTTTAAATGCTAATTCCTAACGATATATGGTCTATAACCTATGGTTTTTTCAGTGAATTTTCAAGGTTTTGTAAATGCTAATTCCTAACTATATATGGTCTATAACCTATGGTTTTTTCAGTGAATTTTCAAGGTTTTGTAAATGCTAATTCCTAACTATATATGGTCTATAACCTATGGTTTTTTCAGTGAATTTCAATGGTTTTTTAATAGCAAATATCCTAAGCTGTCGAATGTCAAGTACGTGGTAAGTAAAAACATTTTCGTGTTTATGCACACTGATCTGCTTTGAATGCTGCCCCCCCCTCATTTCTATTAGGAGTACTCTCTCTTTGCAGATAGTGAAAGGTAGTTAACGCAGGCCTTTGCCCCCGTTGTAATACGTCGTGCCTGCTTCTCTCTCCATTTGATTGATTGTTATCCAAGCATTTACTGTTTTAGAATTGGTTCTCTTTGGTTCATTCTCTATTTACAAACAAACACAGAGTCGCAATACTCTGTTTAGTCTTTGCAGATAACGAAAAATCGTGTAAAAAAACAAAAGGAATCGAGCAAAATCAGTAGGCCACTAATGGGATCTCTTTTTGACCTCGCTAAAATAGAAACATTAAGAACAACCCCTCATGACAAATACGAAACTAGTGAGATGAACTGAACTCCACACCATGATGGCTGCAATACAGCTCGGCTCCGCCACCCACCCCGCCCAAAATAACGATAAAGAGCGGCTGCCATGATTGCTCGCGGAATGGCCACGACGGAGCTACGAAATGGTGGTGCTCTCATGCTAACGCCAGCTTCAGTCTGAAACATCCAGAAACACTGTAGACTACCAATTCGATCAGTTCCGGTAGCGCCCCAATGTAACCCGGTAGAGAAGAACTAGCCCTCCCCTCTTTGACTGATGGTTCTTGTTGCCTGTCCCTTCTGTTGTCATTTAACAGAACTATTTAGCGTGCTGAAAGGGGTTATGTTCCGACCGCTGGTTGATGGAGACATTTTGACTATATTCTGGACCTGCGTTGTCGCGTAATGCGTCATATGACGCGCCGCGTTAGCGCATCCGGAAGTCATCCGGGGCGCAACGCGCAGCGCGTAACGTAAGCATAACAGGTCATGTGACTTGTTAATAAAACTTATAATTGGTTCATTTTACTTTTCTTATTCTAATGATGAAAGGCTTGGTCATATGACCTAAAAATTACACTTTTTATTACTTCCGAACATTATTTTTTCTTAAATATATGTTATAATGTTCCAGGCTAATGTACTTTCCCGGAAAATTTACAACTGTCCTGCAAGTAAAATATATTCTTTTTTCGAGAAAAAGGGCGTTTTTTCGTCCCATGACGGAGCCGTTGAGCAAAAGAGGGTCGACCTGCTGTCTTAGTCGCCGATACGCCTGAATATGAGATTCTTATCGATCACTTTATGTTGCAGGAGTAGAAAACACAACAGCCCTTGACCATTTATCTTTACTGCGTTCCTGCGTATTATACCTTTTACCCTTCATGTAATTGGTCTGCTTTATTTCACTTGCCTTTTAATGATTCTAAAACAGTGACTATTATTAAAAACTTTACCAATGTATATACTACTACCATGTTTTCTTTTAAAAACCTTTATTGTGAAAATTTTATTATACAAATACGAGCCTATAACCAAGTGGGCCGGCCACGGAGCAAACTGTAATCGTATATGATGAGTAGACATTTACACTGTAGAGGAACGTAACGGGCGGGCCATTAGGTTGCAAGAACTAAGGTGTCTAACAGTTGCGGAATCGGTGGACGTACATTTTATAATTAAAATACGACAGGGCCAGTTACAATAAAATTATCTAGATATACATTTGCGGGCAAGTACCATGCGTGACGTTAATTCGAACTTTCAATAGTACAGTAATCAATAACACATCAGAACTTAATATCAATAGGGATGTCGAAATACTCAATCAATTCTCGTCCCCGCCCGCCATGTGCTTCAAAACTGCATACGTATCTCGTGATTTCAAGGTTCTGCAACCAGTACACAACAAGGAGTTACGAGTCCCATTTATTCCGGCGCCATTTTGGGCGAGGACGGGCAGGTCCAGGATATAGTCAAAATGTCTCTACCAACCATCGACTATGATGATGTTCATATGCTGTATTTATAGAGTAACACTCATCTGTCCACATGAAATTAATTTGCCACAATCTAAACATGTCATTTTAATCTTTCCAAAGTTCTTCTAAATATTTGGGACCGTTTCCCTTGCCTCTGATGCTGTCAGTGCCACTTCTTTGATGAATGTACTGGCAGGTCGGGGGTTCTCCTCCAAATCTCTCTTTTATGCAGCACTATAATTAATTGGTGCCACCTCTCCATATGACGATGCATGGTATAGTTACCATAACTATATTTTTTTTCGGTTCCTCTGGAGAGTACATCGTGGCAGATGAAGCGTATAACGTACCGGGCATTTACCTTTTTTTGCATGTAGAGGAAAGGAAAAAAAATCGAGCGTCCGAGTTCTAAGGTGTCCCAGGGCCATTTTAGTGGACCAGGCCCAAATCCAAAGAACAGGCCGCCATTTTGAGAGTCCTGTTGCAGCCGCCTGTCGCTGTAGCATCAAGAGCGGCCAAAACTCAGCTGAATGGCAACTGAAACGGTAAAGGGGCGCCCCACTACAGCAGACGAGCCTCCACCTAGGAAGGCCCGTTCACGCCGCCTCCCCCCCCCCTTCGGGCACCCCACGCCGTTATTCGGAGCAGTATTGTAGGATGGCCACACCAGTGCAGCAACTTGCTAGACACCACCTCGGTGGTAACCGAATCTCAGCGCCTTGTGGTGTCTTCTATTCAGAAAACATTGTTGTGCTGCCTTCGACCTATTCGCCGCAAGTGCGCACGCAACTCAGCTGCATAGCTTGCTAGACACCACCTCGGTGCTAACCGAATCTCAGCGCCTTGTGGTGTCTTCTATTCCAAAAATATTGTTGCGCTGCCTTTGGCCCCATTCGCACATCGGTCCGCTACTGCCGCCATCTCACAGGCCAACGGGGCGCCCCACGCCGACTTTCAGCATTGTAGGATGGCCACACCAGTGCACCTTACTAGACACCACCTCGGTGCCATCCGGATCTTGGCATCTCAGCGCCTTGTGGTGTCTTCTATTCAGAAAATATTGTTGCGCTGCCTTTGGCCCCATTCGCACATCGGTCCGCTACTGACGCCATCTCACAGGCTAATGGGGCGCCCCACGCCGAGTTTCAGCATTGTAGGATGGCCACACCAGTACAGCAACTTGCTAGACATCACCTCGGTGCCATCCGGATCTTGGCATCTCAGCGCCTTGTGGTGTCTTCTAGTCAGAAAATATTGTTGCGCTGCCTTTGGCCCCATTCGCACATCGGTCCGCTACTGACACCATCTCACAGGCCAACAGGGCGCCCCACGCCGACTTTTACCATTGTAGGATGGCCACACCAGTGCCACAACTTGCTAGACACCACCTCGGTGCCATCCGGATCTTGGCGCGTTGTGCTGCCTTCGGCCTATTCGCACATCGGTCCACTACTGACGCGAACTCACAGGCCAACGGGGCGCCCCACGCCGACTTTCAGCATTGTAGGATGGCCACACCAGTGCTGCAACTTGCTGGACACCACCTCGGTGCCATCCGGATCTTGGCGCGTTGTGTTGCCTTCGGCCTATTCGCACATCGGTCCGCTACTGACGCCGCCTCACGTGCCAACGTATTTTCTCCGCATTTTATACCCTATGCCGCATAACAGGTCATGTGACTTGTTTATAAAACTTTTCATTGTTTCATTTTACTTTTGGTTTCCTAATGATGGAAGGCTTGATCATATGACCTAAAAATAACACTTTTCATTGGATGAAAACTTTTTTTTTTCCCAAACGATGAAAGCCCCACCTTGTTTCTGGATGTTTCACACTGAAGCTGGCGTCACCATGAAAGCACCACCATCTCGTGGCTCCGTCGTGGTCATTCCGCGAGCAATCATGGCAGCCGCTCCCCACCAGAAGCCTGCAGGAGTCGGGGGCCCCCAAAACTTTTGTTGACTCCTCAAGGCGGAGGGGACGCTTTCGAGAATGGGGTCCAAGACCTAGCAGACAAGCGTCCGATTTCCAAGGTGTCCCAGGGCCATTTCAGTGGACCAGGCCCAAAAAGAAAAGAGCCTGCCGCCATTTTGAGAGTCCTGTGGCAGCCGCCTATCGCTGCACCGCAAGAGTGGGCGCAACTCAGCTGAATTGCGGCTTTTGACACAGTGGACCAAAAGCGGACGGAATGGCAACTGAAACGGTAAAGGGGCGCCCCACTACAACAGACGAGACTCCACCTGGAGAGGCCCGTTCACGCCGCCTCCCCCCCACCCCGGGGCGCCCCACGCCGTTATTCGGAGCAGCATTGTAGGATACCAAAACCAGTGCGGCAACTTACTGGACATCACCTTGGTGCCATCGTTCTGCTGCCTTGGAACTATTCGCACAACAGTTTGCTACTGATGACCCACCCCCGCGACGCCCCGCGCCGGATGCCGAAATCAGTGCGGCACCCAGGCAACATCACCTGGGTGCCGTCCAGAAATCTGGACGTTGTGCTGCGTTGGGACTATTCGCACAGCCGACCGCTACTTCGTTGTTTTTCCCTAAAAATGTTTATATGTTTTTACTGTTTTTGTTTTGTTGTATATATTTATAAGTTATTAAAGTTTTATAATCTTACTACTTTGTTGGAGTGCTATATATTTTTAATGTGACACATAATTGTAAAAACTTTGATGTACAAAGAGTCATCCCTGGAATCTTCCGCTTCAGGCTCGGTCCCCTCCCCAATCACAATACAGGATGGTTTTCAGATAGTAGGAACGCGTGTGCTGTGACGGATCTCATCGAGTGTGGGCCTTGATCTACTATAACTCCTTTGAAGAGGGGTGATTCTTTACAGCTGGGGCCATAAACTACATCTGCAGGGCTAGCTGATAGCCTAGGACCGGCCTGGACAATCGGACACAGAGGAAAAGGAGTGTCAGAGGGTGCGGTAGTGAATAGGGCGAAAGGGAGGTGTCGGGCGGGCACAGGGTGTGATTCTCAGGGAAGAGCAGCGCAGATGGGGGGAGGTTTATTACCCATGCATAAGACAGAGAACGAGGGTGACCAGTGCCTGGGGGAGATGCTTGCGAGGGTGGGGAGCCATGCTAAGGATCGACAGCGTGCAGAGAGTGGGTCTGGTCAAGGCATCTAAAATGACTGCCGTGCACGACAAAAGTGTGGCATTTGAAAAAAGGCAAGATGGCGCAGACAATGTTTTTCAACACTTCCTGATTTCCTTCGAATCGAACGTTAACAGACGTTGGGGCATATTACCAAAGTTAAGCGATATTTATCCCTAACGATGCTTAGCAACGAATTTTTTACCGCTAAGCATCGTCAGAAATTATCGCAGATAAACCTTGCTATTATCAAGGTTTATCGCAAATGCCATAAAAAACGACCGCAATGCATTAATATCGCTGAAAACTCAGCGATATTCATGCATTACCGAGCTAATGCTCTTAGCCATGTTATCCACCTCCCATTGGATAACATGGCTAAGAACTGCTCAGGGCAGGTGGTAGCTTTTGGAGATATTCGCGCTTAGCGCGAATATCTCCAAAAGTTGGTAATAGGAGATAGCGATGTTAGCGACTGTTTCCAGTCGCGAACATCTTGGCATGCCCACTTTGCATGTCATTAGTGATAAATATCACTGACATGCAAAGTGGGGCCCAAGATGGTCGCTATCTCCTACTAGCGGTCGCTAACTGGTGTTAGCAACAGCTAGGTAATACAGAGATAAATTTTATCTCCGCGAAGCGCTGTTACAGATATATATCTTTTTTTGAACGTTAATTTCTCAAAATCCACTGAAGCACATATATTGAGACCTAGCAAAGGCACATCGAGCTACCAGTCCCTACAATTTTGCCAAGTTTCGTGCAAATCCATTCAGCCGTTCGATTATTATTATTATGTTTTTTTTTGCCCCGCGGGGCCCTTTTAAAACCTCCACATCAAACCTAGGGGGTCAGGGAGGATCTACTATGCCCCCTTATGGTCATTTGCCCCTTCGCTTTGGCCTCCTCTTGTCTCTCGATCCTACCGAGAGACAAGATGGCGGCCGCTACGGACTGTTTGGAATGTTTACAGACGCCGGAGAACCAATCAGCTTCGCAAAGCTCCGTTACGCGAAAAGTACGCGAAGCGGAGCGCTGTTACAGATATATATCTTTTTTTGAACGTTAATTTCTCAAAATCCACTGGAGCACATATATTGAGACCTAGCAAAGGCACATCGGGCTACCAGTCCCTACAATTTTGCCAAGTTTCGTGCAAATCCATTCAGCCGTTCGATTATTATTATTTTATTTTTTTTTGCCCCGCGGGGCCCTTTTAAAACCTCCACATCAAACCTAGAGGGTCAGGGAGGATCTACTATGCCCCCTTATGGTCATTTGCCCCTTCGCTTTGGCCTCCTCTTGTCTCTCGATCCTACCGAGAGACAAGATGGCGGCCGCTACGGACTGTTTGGAATGTTTACAGACGCCGGAGAACCAATCAGCTTCGCTTCACAAAGCTCCGTAACGCGTAAAGTCCGCGAACCGGAGCGCTGCCTGGTCCGCTGTTACAGATATATATCTTTTTTTGAACGTTAATTTCTCAAAATCCACTGGAGCACATATATTGAGACCTAGCAAAGGCACATCGGGCTACCAGTCCCTACAATTTTGCCAAGTTTCGTGCAAATCCATTCAGCCGTTCGGGCTAAAAGTGAGGCCAACCGCCCTATGGAAAACTCAATGTTAAAAACACGTTTTGGGACCCCCCTTTTTTCTCGGCCCCCCCTTGACGAACCCCCCCCCAAATTTTCAGGGGCTGCTCAGAAACAAAATGTTCCATTTTCCTGAAAATTTCAGCCAATTCCGTCCACAAACGCCAAAGTTATTAGACATAGAATTTTCAAAAATCCCATAGAGAAAAAATCCTAACTATATATACCTACTGGCGACCGCCAGTAGGTAATATATATATGACCACAAGACCCTCAGGATTATTCAGAGCTCTAGGAATGCACTTAGTCACTTTTATATATAGGAACACACATATGTACACTGTAAGGAAAAATCTCTTTTTGCATTATCACCCCAAAGTTTTAGACTTCTGAAGCTGGTTTTTTGACTCAAAGTGCACTGATGTCTGCTAACCAGACCTCAATGCCTGTGCTCTAACCTCTTACAAAGAGAACATTAAATTTGTTACCCCCAATTGGTATAAGCGGACTTACTCGTAAGTTATTAGTATATGGTACCACAGGTACTCAGGGCATGTAAGTTACAGAGCCGGCCTATTGCTGCAGCACGTACTGTGCCACCTTGCAAGTGACAAAGTATAAAGTGGCTCCCAGCGTGCTACTGCAGCCTGTAAGAGCAGTTTTTTACCTGCAATTTCGACTTAGCAATGTGAACCAATGGCAAAGCCCCCACTTCCCTTCACACTATATACAATTATCCCCCATGGAAGGCCTATAGAGCCTTAAGGCAGGGAGCAGTTTATTATTAAGTGGAACATGTACTTTAATATGTCCTAACATTAAAAAGTCCAAATTGTTGTTTTACTCTGGAAAAGCTAGTAGCCCCATTGGTTAGTACAGAGTTGCAGCTGACATCTCAGTCCTGCTAACTTCTGAATGGGACTACCAAAATGGGTACTTCCAGATATCTAATTAATTGTGGCACGAAACTGACTTGATGGTCAAGTCGACTTTAGTATCCCCTTTAAGAAAAGGAAACTTTTAGAAAATTGCCACTCTATTACACATTTTATCTGATGGCCTTTCACAGCTGCTGGCCAAAAGAGATCTTTGCCTTCCTGTGGAGTAGTGAGAATGACTCCCAGGCTCAGGAACAATAGAGTTCCTTTCAGGGTCGAACTGAGACAAAAAATGAGCCCGGGCACCCAAACAAAAGTAGCCATCATTATTAGCAAAGCATATAGCTAAAAAAGTGGCAATATCAGGGAAATCAACGGTTAAAATTGGCCCATCTGGTAATAAAACCAGCCCAAAACTGTTAAAAAAGCAGCCCACACTGAACTTTCAGACCAGCCCATTGGGCACTGCCTGATTGCCCTATTGGCCAGTCTGACCCTGCCTGCCACAGAGGGAGGTGTTACCTCCCTTTTGCAGGAAGCCACACAGGGCGTTTGCCCAAAAGGTAAGCTTCAAAGGAGAAGTTGCTTTTGATGTACAAGTGCTGATCACGCTCGAGAAGGGCTGCCCCTTTGTTAAAGTAGATGGGCTAGTGGTAGGAACAAAGTGCCGAACCAGTAGTCAAACCCTTTTTTCTGTGGGCATGTAGCCCACAGGTAGCCACACCTCTAGGGTTGGCTACCAAGCTCCTGCCGACTGAGGAAGGGTTCAGACATCTTGAGCGTAGGTACAATAGTGCACTCTGGGATTTCTAAATGCCACACATACCTGGAAGTCATCACAAGGTGGGAGGGAACCTATTGGCTAGTGGCCACATCATCCCTCAGGGCACTTTCAGGAAATAAATATCACCCCTGGCACCCTGAACCTCAGATCACATATGGACTGGAGAGAGGACCGAAGAAATACGTATCGACTGACCCCTGGAACTCTCAATAAAGGCTGCACCAACCGCTGGACTGCACCTCCTGCTCACTGGGCTACTGAAGAGAGGACTGTCCCTGTGGTGCCTGGCTCCTGGAACTGTCACTCCCAAGACCCAGACCGAAGTAGTGAGCCAAGGGTCAATCGGCTGACTCCTTGTTTCAACACCAGGGCCCTAAGTGCCAGCGGCGGCTGACATCCTAAATATCGGATGAGGCAACCACTGACCAGCAATGCCTGGTCAACGCCAAAGCTGTCAGTCACAGTTCAATATAAACAAAGTTCATAATGAACTACGACTGAGAACTCTGGAGTTGATGCTGAAGGCAGTGCGAGGCTCATAGTACACCAGTATGTTAAGAATAACAAAAAGAAATACACTCACCCACTGCATGCACTGGCTCGCCTCTGGTCCTCCTGCTTCCGTCTCTCGGCGCCAGTCTGGTCTGCAGGCTGCAGCAGTTCTCCACACTAATCCGATCGCTGCTCTCATGCTGCTAGATAATGTTAGCCTCATGAGGGCAGCACCAGGATTGACTGAGCGGGATGCCTCAATGCTCCTGTAGGCCCCGGGGCCTTTGCCTGCTCTTCACCTAGTTGGGTGAAGAAGTTTACACTGCGCATGTCAAGCTGGCCGTCGCAAGACAACCGGCCTAAGTGACATGCACAGTGTAAACTGGTGGAGAGAGCACCACTCCCCTGCTGCCAGGCAGCAGCAGTGGCCCGCCCCCAAACACGGCTCAGGCAGGGGAAAGGGACAAATAAATTGGTAATAAACTATATTAATTACCTGTCGCACGACTGCTCACGGAAAAGTGTAAAAGAAAAAATACAATGATAATAACTGAAGTTATTATCATTTTATTTTTAGTATCATCATGAGTGAGGCGGGGCTTGGCTCCCCTGACGTCAGGCAGGAGGAGTGGATGCTGCACTCTAAAGTATGCATGAAGCTTTGGCCGGTCGGTCTGGCCAAAGCGCCATGCGCACTTTGCATGTTCTCCACACAGGTTGCATTACAGCCTGGATAAAGAACATGCCCAGGACCCCAGCCCCTGTCGGAGCGCTGAACCACAGCGCTCAGACCAATCACAAAGGAGCATTGCAGCATTGTGATTGGCTCAGGGGAGCCTGGGTGCTTGCTGAAAGAGACACGATGTGGGAGAGATGGAAGAGAGACACGGCGAGATCAGGTAAGTGAATTAAAACATTTTTTCAACTCCTGCCTATCACACACCCCCTGACTCACCACCCCTGTAGCGTACCAGCTGCCACTGTAATTACCATTTTCAAAAGTTTCCAAACTCACCACCCCTGTAGCGTACCAGCCGCCACTGTATTACCATTTTCAAAAGTTTCCAAACTGTACGGTTACCAATGCTTGTTTGCATTTTGGACTAACAAGCTGAGATTTTTGTTTTCTTGGAAAATCTACATCTCTGGAACACTCCAGTAGATTCTATTTATCTTGGTGTCTAAAAAAGATTACAAATATAATCTATTTTTTTAATTGGAGTCAGATTTTTTTTGTATTGTCTGACTTTCTTATTCTGTTATTTGGTGCTTTTAAATGCTTTACACTAGTTCCTTTGTTTAAGTCTTACTGCTTTAAGTCACAGTTGTCCAGAGTTGAGCAAGATATTTTACAAACGAGCCTGACTGGACCTAAGACTGTTTCGTGAGTGTATTACATCGTGAGGTTGCACAACCACACCATATAATACACCAGAATCCTCACATATCCCTACATTAACTTTGCTGTTTACATTCTTTCTCAAAGCAATGTTTTATTCACAGCTCTTCATAACAATAGTTACGTTTCTATGTAAGTAGCCAACAAATTGAAGCTTATTCTGTTAAACAACAACACCGTGAAAACTACTAGAAAAGAAAAAATTGCAATTGTCCCTCTTTAGCAGGTGTCCCACTGTGAAAATCACTGCTCAAGGCCAAAAATACAATAGCTTGCAGAAATCAATCTGAGCTATTCCCAGCGCACAACATGGTGCTACCTACATGCCATGTAAACAAGAAGCTGACGAACACACTTAATTCAGACACTTAACTTGATTATTTGTAAGGAACACAGGGAAATGGTAAAAATGCTTCTCTCAAGGATGCCACTGAAACAAACAAGACAAAGCAAGGGACCTTTAGAAAGAGAAAATAGAGAGACCCAGCGTAGTCTCTTTACAAAACAAACAAAGTGAAAAGAAGAGTGTTGGAGATTTTCTAAACGCTACAAATCAAAAGAGTCAACTTTTCTCTAACATTTATAAATCCTGACCTTCTTGACCGACGGATGTCATTTTTGTGTTTCTAAATTTTTACATGCATTTCTCTATGAGATGTAAGCTCAGGTTTCATACATGAAATCGGATTTTACTCCCTAAATACTAGATTCTTTAATTTAGTTAAATTGAGTCATCAAATATTGTTCTCTAGTAAAAACTGTTTTACAGATATTCCAATCCAGCACCTAAAGGCAACTGGTTCAATTAAATTAATTCAAATCATTGATTTTTAAATGAAGGCACGTGAATAGAGCATTACATCTTTAGTGACATGAATCTATAAGCAATCCTACCATTGGCTCGCCGAAAGGGCTGATCTTAAGCCCACTGTTTCTGCCAATGCACTGGTCTCTACCGACCTCACCATGTGTGGTTTTAAGCTTTTATTATTGAATGAGTCGAATATTTTTTTTCTGGGAACCCCACAGAAAGTTCCTAGTGGTGTACAAAAAACACGAATACTGATTTAAAAAGTTCAAATCGAAAAATGAGAGGAATGAAAAAAATGTGTATGCATAGAAATAACACCACACAAAAGAGGATGCAGACAATTTGGTATGTGTGTGCTGTCAGCACTTGAAGTCAGAGTGCTTGTCACCAGTCAGGCTCCTCAAAATCATTAAATGCGAAATTGAAGGGCTCTTGGAATTTAATGGGCACAGTTTTTTGAGACAATGGTCGTTTACTTCAAAAATATTAAGAAACCTTCAAGTGTCAGGCGTTCAATCAGGCAGAGACGATCTGAGCCCAATTACAATTTCCAGGGTAATGCAAGAAACAAAACAGTTTTCCATTCAAGCAACTCACCATGTCCTTGTATTGACTTTGTATCGGTACAGATCATCTACTAGCCCATATTTGTTCCCAGGGAAGGCTTTGTATCCTCCATGGACGTAGACCGATTTGGTGGTGGTGTCGTAGATGCTACTGTGCCCATATCCACCTTGGACAATCGCGCCCTTCGTTTCCGGGACCAGCCAGATGTTTGACCCTGAAAGAAACATGCAATCAACATCAAATGTTGTGGCTATTATGACAGGATTGGCACTCACTGGTCTTCATCTATATGGAGAACTTCAACAGTTTATTTATAAAATCCCAGTAGCAAATGCACATGGGGGCAACAAAGGGAAACACATGCAATCTAGTTGTAAAATAAATATGTGCAAGGACTGGTCTATATTCGGAATGCTATGGAAAGATTGATGGACATTAATCAAGTATTTATAGCTGCCAAAGGAACCCCATATCATCAGGAGCAACTTTCTCAGGACATGACATAATAGCCAACTGTGCTTTTCATGATAGGAGTGGTAAGCGCAAGCCCAAGATGGAAAAGCTATAACTACCAGCCCCAGTCATCAAGTATCATGCCCAGTGGTACAGTGACCCAAGTGTAGAGGATGCGTCCAGATTGTAGATGATTTCCGGGCTCTGATTCTTTTCTTAATTGTCCCCTCTTAGGCTGTGGATAATAATGCTTCCTTGCACAGTGGAGGTAGGAGTGGACCAGGCTCATGCACAAACAGCTGAAGATGGCACCCTGCGGGTGGATGCACAGACAGCACTTTATAGCATTCTGGATATGTCTCGACATTTAAGCCGAAAATGCTACGTGCGTGTTCCAAGCGTTTGCATCGCATGATTATGCAACTGTTAGAAATGGGGTTTCAGGTTGACTAGGGTATGCACTTAAGCCAGGCAGAATCCACCACTCTAGTCAGGATAAGAGGATTACACGTCTAAAATAACCCCTGCTCACCCCCTTGGTAGCTTGGCACGACAGTCAGGCTTATCGCAGAGGCAATGTGTAAAGCATTTGCATATAACAAACAGTGATACAGTGAAAGCACTACAAAAGGACACCGAACCAGTTTAAGAAAAATATCCAATATTTATCTGAGTAAAGCAAGACCAAAACAGTAAAAATCCAACATACAGTTATCAAAATACTAATGATGCAAAAATAGGATTTATACACAGTTCCTTTAAGTCGATAGCTGCATCCAGGGCTATCATGGCATCGTGAACAAACAAAACCAATAGTTTCGTCCGGTCTCGGTGCACCGGACTTGCTATGATGTCGGGAGACCTGTAAAACAGTAACTTTGGAGATGCAGGGCGTCGTACCCTGCGGTGAGCTCTGGAGGAGCGGCGTCGGTTCCGGAACTTCGTGCAGGTGTCGTCCGGCCCTTGAAGTCAAACGCGTTGCAAGTCGAACTCAGTGAGTTTGAAGTCAGGAGTGCCAGGAGGCATTGGGGCTGCTGTGTGAAGTGGAGGGGTGCGACGTGCGATGCCCTCAGGTCGCGGTGCAGGCAGCAGCTCTGTGATGGTCGTCTAGAGGCATCGGTGAGGCCAGGGCCGCAGTGCGAAGCAGAGCGAGGCTCATTGCAGTGCTGACAGGCCATGGCGCAGGCAGCGAAGTCGTCGGTACACCCACGTCTGTGGTGCGAAATGAGGCAATGCGGTCTGTGCGCCCACAGATTTCGGTGCAGGCAGTGGCATTGGCTGACAAACTAAAGTCGATGGCGGTGATGGGCCAAGGCTGTGGTGTGGGATGGGGCGGTGCGTCGTCTAACTTACGAGCGGTGCCCCCAAACCACAGTACAGGCAGTGGTGTCAATGTCAGCTTGGAGCATTGTCATTAGTGAGACCAGGGCTACGGTGCGAAGTGGGACGGTGTTCCGTGTTCTCCACAAGTGGTGTCCACAGGTCACAATGCAGTCAGAGGCGTCGGCAGTAAAAACTATGCACAGACATTGCAGTGGAAGGTCTGAGATATCTTTGAAAGGCTAATTATGCGGGTGGCACAACCTGTGCTGCAAACCCACTAGTAGCATTTGATTTACAGGCCCTGGCCACACAGTGCACTGTACTAGGTACTCACTACTAAATCAAATAGCCCAATCGTGGAAAATCAACCATAACACAATTTACATGGGGAGAAAATGCACTTTAGCACTGAATAGCAGTGGTAAAGTACCAAGAGACCTAACACCAACAAAAAATAGGTCAAAACCAGGAGGTCAAAAAGTCTGGGGGTAAACCCGCTGAAAAAGCCAACTCTAACATCAACGCATATGTTATTATTGAGCGGTGGTGAAGTGTTTTAGTACACAAGTGCTGTAGATGAGATGGTTTGTGCCACCAAGCTCTGCTTTGAGGTTTTTATTTAAATGTAAGCAGAAACGTGGATCAGCAGTGAAACACACAATACATATTTAGTTGCCAATCTATACTATAGCATATTCATGTGTCAACTGCCTGAGGGAGGCATCAGCATGCCAACGTCTATACTAAGGCTGACCATGTCAAGATATGAAATGGCATCCGGGATGATGGCGGGGGTAGATGTTTTTCAAAGTAGGGCACCAGAAACAGGAGGTACTCTATATGGGATTTCATCCACCTGGGATCTTTTTTAAAGGCATGATTTGAAGTGTGACTGCTCCATAACTTCCACTAGAATGTTTTGGGAGTCTGAGAAAGCTTACTTGAGAGGGGGAACTTATGAGATACTCTGCAGTGATAAGAAAAATACACAGAAGCCACACACCTAAGATTAGAGACTGACATTTAAAGCCTGTCAACACAACATAATACAATGCACATCGTCAACAATGCACACTAGGTTGATTGTGCACGGTAAAATACAAACTCAGTAGCATAGCTTTTTCAATCATTTACACCACGCAGAATAACCCTCCTCAAATCGGGAAGAAGAAAACCCCCTTTCCAGTCCTACCATCCTGCAGCTAAAAGCTGAAAGCTGATCAAAGTCAGATCTTAGAAAGTGGTATTAAAGAAGAGGTAATAACTCTAACCATAGACAACATGAAGGCAGGAAAAGCTCCACCGGATGATGGCTTCACCATAGATTTTTATAGATACACCAAACCACTAGTCATACTCCTCTTGCATAAAGGTTTTCAAAGAACATGATGAATTTGGAGGCTTCCCTCCAAATACAATAGGGCAAAGATGTCCTGAATTCATGAATTGGGCAAAGACACCCCCCTGCATTACACCCGTTATAGACCTAGTACCCTCTTCAATGTGGACATGAAAAAAGTGTTGCCAACTAGGTTATGCAATGCCATACATCCTTTATTACACCCATCTCAGGTTCAATTTGGGCCGCAAAGATCCTTCACTATGCACTTGGGGGATTTCTGTCATATTCCTTGGAGAGTGAAAGATGATAAAGAAGATAAACTGGCTGCGTCTCTTGACACAGAGAACGTTTTTGACTGGCATTTTATAGCAATATTTATTTTCCATCATGAGAAAAATCGGAGTTGGGGGTAGACTTTGTCCATAACGTTACTTGGCTCTAAAAAGCATCAAGAGCATTAACCCTTTCGCTGCGGCGGCAATTCCGCCGCAGCGCTAAGGGGCTGGGGGGCCGCGCGGCGCTCCGACGTTGGTGATGGAACCGCTCCGTCACGCCCCTCTGGTGGGCTGTGCTTGTGACGGAGCGGTTCCGTCACGGCCCCGCCCGCTCAATAGAACGCGCCGCGCAGACGCGAAATCAGCACCGCGCAGGCGCGCCGAGCTGGCCGTGACGGAACCGCTCCGTCACCAGCACAGCCCACCCGAGGGGCGTGACGGAGCGGTTCCGTTAACAGCGTGGGAGGGGTTAATCAACTATGTCCTCCTGCTTCGAGGTGGCATGGGCAACCTGACAGGGCGGTCCCCTCTGTTTCTTTTGATCCTAGACCCACTAGCCATTTCTGTTTGGCAACACTGGAAAATATATGGCTACACCAGCAGGGGATCATAAGATATAATGACATTCTAGTAACCTTATCTCATTCGTAAGTTTCCATACCACCCTTAGTTATAGTGATTTTGGAATTCTCTGTTTTTTCAAAGTATGAATTTCATTGAGGAAAATGTGAGGCCCTCCCACTTATGAGGCTGACCACTCGAGCTTCATTGGGCAACTTACTCTTCCAATGGATGGAATGCAGTAAGTCATATTTGGAGACTCTTCTTAATAGGGGCTTAGATAACATGATGAGGGATACCGTGTTATGTTATGTTATGTTAACAGGGTATTTGTAGAGCGCATAGCTACTCAAAAGAGTGTCCCAGCGCTAAGTGGATGTGACAGATCAGGCTAACTAAAACGATGCAGAGGCTATTGCTGGAACAACCAAGTCTTGAAGGACTTACTAAAAGAGAGGGGGTCATGCGTTTGTCTTAGAGTTAGCAGCATACGGTCACCATTATTAGAAAGAACGTACTACAACATTCCGTGGTGGTAAATATTGTGGTGCTCCATGTGGCCCAGCAATCAAAGTATTAAAATAAATGTTATTCCCAATTTTCACTGCATTTTTGCAATGGTACCACTTTGGATACCACCCAACTTCTTGTATTAACTGGCGTGCTATCTAATATGATTTATAAGGGGAGGGGGGGGGGGGTGACACACACACACACACACACACACACACACTTTTGTACATAAAACTATACTTACCTTCATGATATTGTGGTAGCAATATTTTGGCTGGATAATATTTCAAATTCATATTGTAATATAACACCAATCCCCCAAATGCATAAGATTTGGGTTATTAACTTCAGTGTCGTAAAAAGCTTTACAATGATAAACTGCCTCCACATGCCTAATGAAATAACAGCCATAGCAGCAAGTGCCACTGGGAAAAGAAATACTAAAAGCTATAAATCTCCACAACTCAGTATGAACAATCATTCAAAGAGCAGTTTAAATGTTTGGGTCAAACATCTGCTTTTATCAGTGTCTCAGAATGCAAAAGGCCTTCTTTCAAGTATGCACTTTCCATTTTGGGATAAAACGCTCAAACATAATCTTGTCCTTTTCTGAAAAAAAAAATGTTTTCCTCAAGAATCAGATTTCATGCATGGTCTCCAACCATCAGCTTCTAAATTCCCTAGTACAATGCAACACCCAGGCAGATTACATCTCACATACCCATGTTTTACACTACATACTAAGGATGTCCTTCATAATGCTAAAGATGCCTACATTATGCCAAGGACGCCCACCGTTATGCCAAGGCCACAATTATGCCATTGCTGCCCACTATAGTGCTAGGAACCCACACCTCAGGGCAGCCATGGACGTTATTATTTCAAAGATGGGCACAGTTATGTGATACATGTCCACTATTAGGCCAAACAAATACAGCATGGTAAGGATAGCTGCAATGATGCCATAATTAACCCAAGGATGCCCATCATATGTCAAGATTTACCATAATGTGGCCGGTGTCAGCATTATGTGAGAAATACAAGTGTGCATATTATATCCTGCCCTCACACTGGGGCACCATATTCATTAGCTGGGGGCTGACACTAGGAATGGCTTTCAGGAAAAGATCATTTATTTTAAGAGGGACACAACTTCACAACACATAGAAATATAAATGTGCACATATGCATACACATGCACACAAACATTTTTAATCAAGTACAGATTCATGCATGCTCACACCACTCCCACTATCTGACTCTCCTCTCTATCCAGCCTTTGCTCTCCTTGACTACATGGTCACTAATATACGGTTCTCACGCACTACCATCTATAGCCATGTATTTATGAATCTCTTGCAGTCCCATAATCTGGCTAATCCAATGTAGCTACTGCTGGCCCTTTTTTCTGGGCCAGGTTCACGTTAATTGCATGACTGATGGAGCAGGACTTGCAAAGTAACCATTCTACACGTGGCTTTGCAAAATAGAGACAAGTGGTCATGTTGCAGGTTCTGTAGGCGTTTGAGAGTAAGCATGTTGTCCTGCCATTGGTTTGGCTGGAGATCACTCCAAGGACAGAGAGATGTGTAGCACCGCCTGCTTCAATATGACTTAAAGCTCTGAATAGGTACTGTGCTGAGCTGCACTTTAGGGAGCTACTTCTAGGGTATGCTCAAGCTACCTGTTGAGGACCCCTGATATAAGGCAAACAAAGGCAGAAGAGAAGATGCCAGGGTGGGGATATGAAAGGCAGTGGAGATGGGACAACTGGAATGCCAGAAAGTGGAGATACGTGATCCTTCGAGTATGTGTCTCATTTCCACCAGAGTGTAGTGGAGCGTGGCTGGTGATTCCATATGGCAAGGTAATCCTTTAGCTATAGGGTGCCTTCTTAGCAGCAGTAACAAAATTACAGCCAAGAACACCAGCACAATTGGCTTGTGATGTATAAGCAATGCTTGAATATGTTTATTTAATTTTGCTTGGAGCACTGAAAATCCTCGCACCTTTTCAGCAAGGCAGCCTCTTATTAACCGCTTCTTACAGCTCAGTTCATTCTGCTACCAGGAGAGAGTTGTACAGCTGCCAACTTTCCAGAGTGGGTGAAGCATTGTTGTGTTTGTTTTGACACAATTGTGAAACAATTCTGATTGAAATCCTGAAGCAGCAAACAAGGCAGGATTGTATGATTGGACGCTGGAAAACGATCTTTTTTTAAGTTTGAACCAATGCGGTACAACATCTGAAACTAACACACCAGGCGTCAACGTTTGATTAGTCGTTGATTGAAGAACCTTTCTTATATTCTAAAACTACTTTGTACACCCCCGCCCCCTAAAATATCTTGTTACTATGTTTTCAGAAAATGATACATGAGAAAACTTTACATCATTAAAGCTGTCAAACTTTCTTAAAATGTTACTATCAATGGGATTCAAATGGGAAAAACTGACGCGCAGAAGCCACAAATGGTGGTCAAAAATGGGCAGGCTTATGGGGGGTTCAAAAATGTCATTATGAAGGCCAGCGTCGTGAGCAGAGGCAGCTTTTAAAGGTTGTGCAGCGGGGAGGGATTCTACACAAATACGCTCACACTCACCCATTATCAAGAACACACACACATACCCAGTTACATCCATCCACAAGCACAAGTAGATGCATATAGTCACAGCAATCCATTCACATGTGTGCATATTAACAAACATCCATTAACATACAGCTACAAACACACACCCACTCATTCTCAAGTGCACACACACTCACACACACGTTCATACATACACGCACTCAAACATTCAAAGACCACCTAATCGGTGGCTACTGGCGGTGATCGAGCGCTGCAGAGAAGTCTATATCAGTGGGTATCAGGAAGGAGAAACACTATGGTCTTGGAAGGAGCTGGAGGCTTCAGGAGGAAACCAAGAACTGGAAAATCTCACTGCCTCCTCTAATTTGCTAACCTAGTCAAGGGTCAGCCAATTGGGAGGACCTTCCCTAAATTCATCACAGAGTGGGTCAGTTAGACTTCCTCATCCCGCCTCACTCTGTGCTGAAGTACCCTCTCTCACATGTATTTCATTTGTTTGACAGCGAGGTTGTATAACATTACAAAGCATAACTTTACCATGCCTTGTAAGTATAGTATAGTAAGGTAAGTCAAACACATACTTTATATATATATATTGTCCTTTCTGGGAGAGACCGAAGGGATTTTGAGCGTCATATATATATATATATATATATATATATATGTGTGTGTGTGTGTGTGTGTGAAACATACCTCGCATATATAATACCCTGGGGCAGTCGTCACTGAATCTTCACTAAACTTTCTTGGAAAAAAAAAAACGAAATTCACTTTAGATCTTTCCTGGAAAGTTTTGTGTTGATCCGTCAAGCGGCTGAGAAAAAAGGGGGTGGGGGTGTCCCAAAACGCGAAATCCCCATTAATTTTTTATAGCCTTCTTTAGGCAGTGCTACCGCAAAAACTGCTGAACAGAATTACACCAAATCTGGCAGGAAACTGTATCTTGGTCCTCGGATTGTGCTTTGTATGATTTGGTGTAAATCCATTGAGTAGTTTTTGCGAAATTAAGGTTCTAGCATATTTCTACATCTGAACAGTTGGGTCCACAAGAGTCTCTTGAGAGTCTTGCAGGAGTGGTAATTTAAAAAAAGCACGCTTTGATTAGCCCAGGGAGTTGGTTTTCCTAGGGCCCTCTCGCTCCTGAAAGAGTCAAACTCCAGAGGGAGCGAGCACTCTGATTCCGTTGCAGCAACATGAGACAAATGTTGCTAGCAACCATACCAGACACACGGACTTGGTCCCTGCCCTGCAGTTTGCGAAAAGAATGATATAAGGGGGGCAGGGTTGGAAATACTTGCCTCCCTAGGCCCCATGGGGGGAACCCAGGAAATGTTGCAACTATCTCGGTAAAGTCCTATGGGATTGCAGCAAAAAACAAAAAAGAACAAAATGGAAGTTGCCACTTTTGTTTTTTTATATATGGGGGACATAAGTAGGGCCCTACCCCACAGCAGATTTAGCGCTACGTGGCACCCATTGCCTGGGGCTCAATATATTTTAGGGGAGGGGATGCACCCCTCCCCTGCCCAAGCCGTTATCGATCCCGAGGACCATATCCCCAGAACCCAATGCTCCCCAAGCCGTTTTGGGCCCCAGGGCCCAATGAATTTATTAAGGGCAGGGGGCTGCATGTGGTCACCCCCGCCACACACACCAAAGGCAGTGAGTGGTGGGAGGTTGGCTTTACGTACGGTCAGAAAATATTACTTTACGTTAAAAAGAAACCTAGAAATTCACTGAAAAAAACAATGTTTAACTTAATGTTATAGTGATAAAAATCTGTTTTTGTTTAAAAACAACCTTTGAAATTCAGTGGAAAAAACAAAAGGTATAGTAACTTACTGTTACGTGAATATGTCAGGGACAACATTACGTTTTGAACAAAAAAACAGAGAAATGCACCAGTTTTAGTTAGCAAAGGTAACTATAACTTGCGCCCCCACCATGCTCTGTTTATGACCTCACATATTACATCACTCATAACATGTTCTATGACATCATTTATGACATCAGTAATGACAACTCAAATGTCATCATTGATGACATCACCAATGACACAACTGGTGCCATCTTCTGAGTGGTTTATAGATTACATAGTGGCAGGGAGCAACAATATTACTTTTCAGCCTAATTTTGTACAGGCTTTGTCAAGTTAATCGGTGTAAGAGTTTACAAAACACAAGTGCTTTTAACACATCATAGGTGTGTAGAGGTATTGAGCCCTTGCCACAGTGCCTGAGCTGCTTCTAAGTGGGTGTCCCAGTGGCCACCCAAGACACCCACCAAACAGTATCCAAGGTGCTACGGTACATTGCTCTTGCCCGGTGGGGGCATCTGTTTTTGTTTGCTTCAAGCTGGATGAAAGCAATCTGAGTTTCTCTGCAGGCAGGGAAGGCATGTCTGCTCCCAGCCAGTGGGAGCTTTATAAATGCATCCGCTAAGGTGGGAGGAGACATGCAGACATATGTTTCCCTGCCCACGCTCTTGGGGTGGAGAAACGACTGTGTCCCTGGGATGAGCTTCCCTGGGACACAGTGTTTGAGCCGGCACCAGGGGATGGGGTCCCTGGACTTTACAGGCTTGGGGGGGGGGGAGGAGGCTCTCTCCCCTTTAATCTGAAATCACTCGAAGAGATGGGGTCCTCGGGGCCTCAATGAGGCTCTAGTGGGGGGTGTTAGGCACCCGCCTCCACTATTTCTGCAAATTTGTCCCAGGAGGCTAAGGTCCCAGGGATCCATTAATAGCTCAGGGAGAAAGGGCCCTTCTCACACCCCTCACGCCCCTCACCCCAAAATACATTAAGAAAAGACCCCCAGGCAGGCCCACCCCACAGGTCTCAATAAGTATACCAATCTGGATCTCTTTTTTTTAATATATCTAAAAAGAAAAAAGATTACTATTTTTAAAAAATATTTTGGTCCCAGGGAGAGTCCCTATGGGGACACCCCAAAGGGCCAGGCTAGGGAGGAGTGAGGTTGTTGGGATAGCCCTACCCTGCCTCTTATATATTTTTTTTTTCAAAATTAAGCTCTGGACAGGGGACTAAGACCCCAAATTCTGTAATGGATGTGTGCAACTTTTATCTCATATTGCAGGCAGCCAATCAGAATTCTAACTCTCGGGAGAGAGCATTGGCTCAATGTTAAAAAAGCCCTCTGGTCCAATCAGATTGCTCTATTTTTTTAATCGGTGCAAGGGACTTTCACCCAACCATCCAGATATACAAATATTTTTGTACCATAATATTTCAGAAACTACAAAACAGATCTACACCAAATCACAAAAAGCACACTTTCTGGACAAAGATCTAGCTTCTTATCAAATTCGGTGTAATTCCGTTAAACAGTTCTTGCGCCATCACCTTCCAATAAAGTCTATAAAAAATGCATGGGGCAATTTGGTTTATGACCTCCCTTTTTTCTCCGACCCCGCTTGATGGATCGACCTGAAACTTTCTAGGAAGGATCGGAGGTGGATGAACTTTTCGGAGGGCAAAGTTTTGTTAAGATTCATCAAATGGAGCCAAAGATATAAGTAAAGCAAAAAACGCACTTCCTATGGAAATGCAGACCTAACTATAACTATGTGAATATACCTTACCAGTATTTACTAAGTTTGGTAAAGGCTTGCGTGCTAAAGGGACAAATACTTACCTGTTTGGGAAAGACATGCATGGTAAAGTCTGTTTCCCTCATTGGGCTACACTGTAGGGTGTAAGAGCACTTTACATCTCACACATTATACAGAGACAAAGATGCAAACATGTGCAAATCAATGTATAGGTTATGTTACATACGACAATGAAGACTACAAGGTGTAGGAGTAACTTGTCATTCATAATGTTAGGCAGTATATTTTAAGAGAACATTGTCTGGAGAAGCACAAATACACGATTTCAAAGCTAACAAAGTGTTTGACGTAGACTTTACTAATAAAAATGTATTTATACCCAAACTAACCCTTTTTACCCACATTAGAATAATTAAAGACTGGGGGGAAAACCTAACATTCTAACCTACACCCAGGAATTATGCGGCAGGGGAGGGTCAAATTATGTGGCAGGGTTGAGTAAATTATGCAGAAAGAAAAGACAAACTATGTGGGGCATTTTATGATAGTATTACTGCATTCTTTTGTAATTTTTAAACTTGTTAAAACTGTCTGGGCATTAGTTGCATCTCATTAGTACCAGTTGAACACCCAAATATAGCAATAAGATACAAAAAGAGGGTCAGTCAACGTTTGCAAAGGACCTTCCACTGCGCTGCAACAAGTGTCGTTGTGATTTTACTAACTTTTTAACCTTTTGAGCTAAAAATAAAACTTTTTTTGTTAAAATCTGAAGAATATGCTGCAGATGATGGATTATGTGACAACTGCGGCAAACTGACAATTATGTGAAAATTACCACGGCCGCACAATCGCATAATCGCATAATTCCAGTGGCCCTGCCTATACCTTGCAGTATGCATGCAGTTCTTTGATGACATTTCATGGCGCACTGTGCTACATAGGATTGTGATTTATGTACTGCAAGTACCAAAAGGATCTCAGTGACAAACGAGTAACCCACTGAGCTATATACAGAAAATAATATTATGCGGTAACAAAAGGCGTCTTATGCGCTGTATTGCGGTACATTTTGATGTAGTTTTGCTTCACTATTTTTTACCATTTGCACACTTGTTAAAATTGTGTAGGCATTGGTTGCACCTCACTAGTACCTGTTTAAAACCCAAATATAGCATCAGCAACAGACATTTCACCAAAGGGCCTTCCACTGTGCGTCAACACGTTGCTATGTTTTAGTGATTTGTGAACTGTTTGAGCTAGAAATAACGCCGCACAATCGCATAATTCCAGTGTCCCTGGCTGTAGGTGTGTGTGAAATGTGCTTGTCCTGCTGCTGTACTCTATATAATCTGAGTATGGGGGACACTTGCACCACTGCTTTCTGCGAGAGAGAGAGAGAGAGAGAGAGAGAATATTTCTCTCTCTAAGGAACTCTAGTGCCTAGAGGGCAACAGTATTAGTGTGCTATATAAATGGAAATGGAAATTATATAATTGCACTGCTAGTGCTGTAATCAGCCGCTTGGTGTGTAAGGGACACTTGCACTGATACTGTTCTGCTCCGTGTGTGCAAGAGGTGCTTACACTGCTGCTGTTGCTGTGCAGGGTTTAAGAGACACCTGCAGTGCTGCTGCTGTGCTTTCCACTGTTCTTTGTGTGGGGGGCATTCACTTGTGCTGCTATTCTGTAATCACTCTGTAAGAGGAACATTTGCTCTAACCGCATTTTGTGTGTGTATGTGTGTAAGAGGTGCTTGCACTGCTGCTGCCGTGCTGTAATCTCTGTGTTAAAGACACGCTCGCTTGCACGGCTGCTGTGCTCTGACTACTCACTTTGTGAAGGACGCTTATACTGTGCTGTACCCACTCTGGTGGATATGGGACGCCTGCACTGCTACTGCCGTGGTGTTTCAGCAAATAGTGTGTTTGTGCGTATGCGTGGCAATCCTGCATTGCAGTCGCGTGCACTGAAACTGTTAGATTTTGATACTGTTGCTACCTGTGCAATACATCCCGTTTGTGTTAAGGAGGCTCGGTGTGTGTGTGTTTACGCACGTGGGAAGCTTGCATCAATGAAAAAATGAAAATGAAAATGTTTTTATTATGCGCATAACTTTGCCCAATGGGCGTCAAGGCGCCTAACATCAGAATCACAGCTTATCACTCCATGGAGCATTCAATCAAAGGTAGGACTTCCTAAAGAACCAAGTTTTTAGTTCCTTTTTGAACAGATCAATTGATGGCAACCTCTTAACCTCGATTGGAATAGAATTCCAAAGCTGAGGGGCCACAACTGAGAAGGCCCTAGCTCCCCATCTAGCCAGCCTAACACGTGGCACGACAAGTTGGAGTAGTTCAGCGGATCGAAGGCCTCTAACTGGAACATAACGGGCGAGTAAGGAACTAATCCCACTCGATCCCTCCGCCAATGCTCTGTAGGTCATACAAAGAATTTTAAAAGAAATTCTATGCTGCACTGGAAGCCAATGAAGGTCTTTCCTGGCTTTAGTGGCAGATGACACCTTGGGAAGGGCCAATACAAAACGTGCAGCCGCGTTCTGCACAATTTGCAGTCGGTGTACGTGGCTCTTGTTGGACTCCATATATAAGGAATTACAATAATCCAACCTGGAGCCAACAAGAGCGACTGCAATTTGTTTACGAGCTTGGGGAGAAAGATATTCGCGGATTCTATTAAGAGTCCTAATCACACCCCAGCAAGTGGCCACGGTCCTGTTTACTTGAAGGGACATAGAGAGTGAGGTGTCAAATATCACACCTAGATTTCTGGCTGATTGGGATGGAGTGGGGCAGATGCCAAGAGAAGAAGGCCACCACTCGCTCGACCAAACGTCCTGGTTCTTTCCAAAGACCAGTACCTCTGTTTTTTCGCCATTGAGCTTCAGGGAATTAACAGTCATCCAGTCTGCCACCAACTGCATGCATACCCTAAAGCTCGAGGCGGATGTTGCCACAGAGGAATGAGCCAGAGACACCATGTTTTGAGTGTCATCGGCGTAGGATACTACCTCCATCCCCTGCGATCTTATTAGTCTAGCAAGGGGGGCCACATAGATGTTAAACAGGGTCGGGCTCAAGGCCGACCCTTGTGGCACCCCACATTGCAAAGACTTAGCAGGGGAGAGGTAGCTCCCAAGCATCACTCTCTGCTCTCTTTCTAAAAGAAAAGAGTTCAAAAGACTCAGGGCTGATCCCTCAACCCCTGCCTCCCTAAGCCGAGATGTTAAAATGGCGGGAGACAGGGTATCGAATGCGGCCGAGAGATCAAGTAAAACCAAGACAGTAGTTTGGCCAGAGTCCACTTTACGCCGGATCTTGTCGGCCACAAGGGTCAGAGCGGACTCTGTGCTGTGATGTTTTCGGAAGCCATGTTGTGTGTTGTCTAAATATCCAGAATGGTCAAGAAAGGAGGACAAATGAAGGTTTAGGTGTGCTTCCAACATTTTTGCAGGAGCAGGGAGAAGGGAGATCGGCCTAAAGTTTTTTTAAAAGGCCAGGGTCAAGGGATGGTTTTTTAAGGAGAGGCTTTACAATAGCCTTCTTCCATAGCGTTGGAAAAGAGCCCTGGGAAATAGATTTGTTCATAACCATGAGCATGGGAGGAAGAAGACTACTTCTACACTCTAAGTTTTTTAAGAGGTAGAGGATCCATAGGGGAAGAAGATTTGGTCCTGTCCAGAAAGAGATTCAATCCCTCCAACGACAGGGGGGGAAATTCCGTTAGGGATGGATTAGGAGAATCTTTACTGAAAGAATCAAGGCTGGATAGCCCGGTGGAAATACTCTGATCCAATAAAAGGCGCTCGACATCCAAAGAAGCATAGATATCAAAGATCTTCTTATGGAAAAAGTCAGAGATCTTGTTGCACAATTCCTGTGAATTAACTACAGGATCAGGGAGTTGAAGGGAGCATAGTGAGTCGGCGATTTTAAACAGCTCCCTAGGAGATGAAAGAGAGCTGGTAAGATTGGAGAAGTATTCCTGCTTCTCCTTCACCACTCTCTGTTTATAGTCCCGTAATGCAGACTTATGGGCCTCTCGATCCCTAGAATCCCATGATTTCCTCCACCTTCTCTCCATGCACCTACATCCCTGCCTCAAGAGTCTCAGCTGGCTAGAGAACCAAGGTGCAGTAGGCTTCCGCCGTGCTACATATCGCAGAGAAGCAGGGGCAAGTTTATCAACAGCACCGGCGATGGAATTCGTCAGATCAAAAGCTGCCTCGCCTGCATCCTTATGAGCAAGAGAATCAGTAGAGGAGACAAAGGAGACAAGAACCTTGTCCGTAACATTCCTAAAATTTCTCCTAAGAGTGTGTGAGGAAATAGTCTGATTGACAGAACAGGGGGCAGGAAGAACAAATTCCAGCGGAACTGCAAAGTGGTCTGTCCAAACCAGTGGAAGGGGGGGGCCAGTCGACAATCTGGGATCGTTAGAAAAAACCCCATCAAGTATATGACCAGCCGTATGAGTAGGACTGCTCACAAGTTGATGGAGGTCACAAGCTCCAAGTGACTCAACCAGAGATGTAGTATCATTTGAATTGATGTCCTCAAGATGAAAATTCAAATCACCCAAGATGGTAAGACAAGGCTTACCAAAATAGGGTTCAAGAATTCTCAAGAGATCCGCGGGGAAGCCAGATCTAAGGCCCGGATGCCTATATATTAAGATCCCTGTAAAAGATGCCGACGGGGCACAGGTGATACAGAAATAAAAAGCTTCAAAGCGATCTTGGGGCGTGGATAGGAGTTTGATGTTACATGGAAAGGAGGATCTAGACAGAATAGCAATCCCTCCGCCTCTGCGGAGCAATCTACCCTGCCTGTGAGCAAAGAATAGCCATCAGGAATGGCCATCAACAAATCGTGACCAGAAGTGTCAGATGCCCAGGTCTCAGTAATGAACACCCAGTCAGGTTGTCGCGCATCAACAAAGTCGTGAAAAGCCACATTGTGCTTGACGAGTGAGCGCGCGTTAATAAGGAAACCAGTTCTTGAAGAGGTGGATGGTCAAGCTAGATGGGACAACGAATTAAACGAGTCGTTGGTTGCAAAGTTAAAAGAAGTGGAGCATGCGCTACAACACCGGGAATGCAGAATCCCTTCAGGCGAAAAGCGATGTGAGCAAGACGACGAGCATGGTTTAAGTGAAAGGAAATTAACCCTAGAATATTGTCTACTTGCCTCAGAAGAAGTAAAAGGAGTAGCAGCCGGGTCCAGCCCGACCTGCAGCCCGTCCTCAGCGCGGACGGGCGCAGACGGGCTGAACTCAGGCGTAACTCCGGCGGAAGTCCGGCGATTCCGCTGCGCGATTACGCTGCGCGTATGCATGGCTCCAATTTATATTGGTCACGCCTCCTAAGTGAGGACTAGACCACGCTATGACTCACCCCTCACGCAATATGGCCGCCGTCGAGACACTGGCGAGGGACCCGCAAAATGCGGTGCTTCAGCGATTATAGTGCAAGTGGAAGTGGCAGCGTGCAGGTAAGCGTGGCCAACGGAATTAAGAGCAGGGGAAATGGTTTGCGCTAACACAAATAACACAAATACAAAAACGGGATTTTTAAAATGTCTGAAGAGCTGCCGGTAACAAAGCGCTGCCAAGGAGTGCACTAAGCAAAATTGAGACCGCGCCTACGGTTTGCCTCCAATTTATATTGGTCGCGCCTCCTAAGTGAGGACTAGACCACGCTATGACTCACCCCTCACGCAATATGGCCGCCGTCGAGACACTGGCGAGGGACCCGCAAAATGCGGTGCTTCAGCGATTATAGTGCAAGTGGAAGTGGCAGCGTGCAGGTAAGCGTGGCCAACGGAATTAAGAGCAGGGGAAATGGTTTGCGCTAACACAAATAACACAAATACAAAAACGGGATTTTTAAAATGTCTGAAGAGCTGCCGGTAACAAAGCGCTGCCAAGGAGTGCACTAAGCAAAATTGAGACCGCGCCTACGGTTTGCCTCCAATTTATATTGGTCGCGCCTCCTAAGTGAGGACTAGACCGCGCTATGACTCACCCCTCACGCAATATGGCCGCCGTCGAGACACTGGCGAGGGACCCGCAAAATGCGGTGCTTCAGCGATTATAGTGCAAGTGGAAGTGGCAGCGTGCAGGTAAGCGTGGCCAACTGAATTAAGAGCAGGGGAAATGGTTTGCGCTAACACAAATAACACAAATACAAATACGGGATTTTTAAAATGTCTGAAGAGCTGCCGGTAACAAAGCGCTGCCAAGGAGTGCACTAAGCACAATAATGCATGTACTGAACCTGTTATGTAAGGTGTAAGATACTTGCACTGCCCCTGCCTGAACTGTGCATGTTCTGTGTGTGTGTGGAAGGATTGCAGTGTTGCTGTCTCGGAGGACGCTTGCATTGCACTCAACCTGTTATGGGTGTTAGATGCGTGTACAGTTCATGCCTCTACTGTGCATGTTCTGTGTGTGAGGGAGGCTTGCAGTGTTACTGCGAGTGGTATGTGTTTGTGCTTCCTTGTGTATATGGAAAGTTAGTTTGCATTGCTTCTGCGTGTACTGTACTTGTTTTGTATGTAAAGGAAGCTTACAATACAGGTGTATGTGTTTGCACACGCAAGTGGGAAGCTCGCATTGCTGCAGCATCTATTGAAACTTTTTTGTATGTGTTAGATGCTTGCGCTGCTCCTACCTGTACTGCTCGAGGGAGTCTTGCGCTGCTCCTACCTCTGCTGCATGTGTTGGGTGTGCGAGGGAGGCTTGCACAGCTTCTACCTGTGCTGCATGTGTTAGATATGGGAGGGAGGCCTGCGCTGCTCCTACCTGTGCTGTATGTGTTGGGTGTGCGAGGGAGGCTTGCGCTGCTGATGCCTGTGCTGCATGTGTTGGGTGTGCGAGAGAAGCTTGCGCTGCTGATACCTGTGCTGCATGTGTTGGGTGTGCGAGGGAAGCTTGCGCTGCTGAGGCCTGTGCTGCATGTGTTGGGTGTGTGAGGGAAGCTTGCGCTGCTGATGCCTGTGCTGCATATGTTGGGTGTGCGAGGGAGGCTTGCGCTGCTGATGCCTGTGCTGCATGCGTTGGTTGTGCGAGGGAGGCTTGCGCTGCTCCTGCCTGCGCTGCATGTGTTGGGTGTGTGAGGGAGGCTTGCGCTGCTCCTGCCTGCGATGCATGTGTTGGCTGTGCGAGGGAGGCTTGTGCTGCTCCTACCTGTGCTGCATGTGTTGGGTGTGCGAGGGAGGCTTGCGCTGCTCCTGCCTGCGATGCATGTGTTGGCTGTGTGAGGGAGGCTTGTGTTGCTGATGCCTGAGCTGCATGTGTTGGGTGTGTGAGGGAAGCTTGCGCTGCTGATACCTGTGCTGCATGCGTTGGGTGTGCGAGGGAAGCTTGCGCAGCTGATGCCTGTGCTGCATGTGTTGGGTGTGTGAGGGAGGCTTGTGTTGCTGATGCTGTGCTGCATGTGTTGGGTGTGCGAGGGAAGCTTGCGCTGCTGATGCCTGTGCTGCATGTGTTGGGTGTGCGAGGGAGGCTTGCGCTCCTACCTGTGCTGCATGTGTTGGGTGTGCGAGGGAGGCTTGCGCTGCTGATGCTTGTGCTGCATGTGTTGGGTGTGCGAGGAAAGCTTGCGCTGCTGATGCCTGTGCTGCATGTGTTGGGTGTGCGAGGGAAGCTTGCGCTGCTGAGGCCTGTGCTGCATGTGTTGGGTGTGTGAGGGAAGCTTGCGCTGCTGATACCTGTGCTGCATGCCTTGGGTGTGCGAGGGAAGCTTGCGCTGCTGATGCATGTGCTGCATGTGTTGGGTGTGGGAGGGAGGCTTGTGTTGCTGATGCTGTGCTGCATGTGTTGGGTGTGCGAGGGAAGCTTGCGCTGCTGATGCCTGTGCTGCATGTGTTGGGTGTACGAGGGAAACTTGCGCTGCTGATGCCTGTGCTGCATGTGTTGGGTGTGTGAGGGAGGCTTGCGCTGCTCCTACCTGCGCTGCATGTGTTGGGTGTGCGAGGGAGGCTTGCGCTCCTACCTGTGCTGCATGTGTTGGGTGTGCGAGGGAGGCTTGCGCTGCTGATGCCTGTTCTGCATGTGTTGGGTGTGCAAGGGAGGCTTGCGCTGCTGATGCCTGCGCTGCATGTTTTGGGTGCGTGAGGGAGGCTTGCGCTGCTGATGCCTGTGCTGCAGGTGTTGGGTGTGTGAGGGAGGCTTGCGCTGCTGATGCTGTGCTGCATGTGTTGTGTGTGTGAGGGAGGCTTGCGCTACTCCTGCCTGTGCTGCATGTGTTGGGTGTGCGAGGGAAGCTTGCGCTGCTGATGCCTGTGCTGCATGTGTTGGGTGTACGAGGGAAGCTTGAGCTGCTGATGCCTGTGCTGCATTTGTTGGGTGTACGAGGGACGCTTGAGCTGCTGATGCCTGTGCTGCATGTGTTGGGTGTACGAGGGAAGCTTGCGCTGCTGATGCCTGTGCTGCATGTGTTGGGTGTGCGAGGGAAGCTTGCGCTGCTGAGGCCTGTGCTGCATGTGTTGGGTGTGTGAGGGAGGCTTGCGGTACTCCTGCCTGTGCTGCATGTGTTGGGTGTGCGAGGGAAGCTTGCGCTGCTGAGGCCTGTGCTGCATGTGTTGGGTGTGTGAGGGAGGCTTGCGGTACTCCTGCCTGTGCTGCATGTGTTGGGTGTGCGAGGGAAGCTTGCGCTGCTGAGGCCTGTGCTGCATGTGTTGGGTGTGCGAGGGAGGCTTGCGCTGCTGATGCTTGTGCTGCATGTGTTGGGTGTGCGAGGAAAGCTTGCGCTGCTGATGCCTGTGCTGCATGTGTTGGGTGTGCGAGGGAGGCTTGCGCTGCTGAGGCCTGTGCTGCATGTGTTGGGTGTGTGAGGGAAGCTTGCGCTGCTGATACCTGTGCTGCATGCCTTGGGTGTGCGAGGGAAGCTTGCGCTGCTGATGCCTGTGCTGCATGTGTTGGGTGTGTGAGGGAGGCTTGTGTTGCTGATGCTGTGCTGCATGTGTTGGGTGTGCGAGGGAAGCTTGCGCTGCTGATGCCTGTGCTGCATGTGTTGGGTGTACGAGGGAAACTTGCGCTGCTGATGCCTGTGCTGCATGTGTTGGGTGTGTGAGGGAGGCTTGTGCTGCTCCTACCTGCGCTGCATGTGTTGGGTGTGCGAGGGAGGCTTGCGCTCCTACCTGTGCTGCATGTGTTGGGTGTGCGAGGGAGGCTTGCGCTGCTGATGCCTGTTCTGCATGTGTTGGGTGTGCAAGGGAGGCTTGCGCTGCTGATGCCTGCGCTGCATGTTTTGGGTGCGTGAGGGAGGCTTGCGCTGCTGATGCCTGTGCTGCAGGTGTTGGGTGTGTGAGGGAGGCTTGCGCTGCTGATGCTGTGGTGCATGTGTTGTGTGTGTGAGGGAGGCTTGCGCTACTCCTGCCTGTGCTGCATGTGTTGGGTGTGCGAGGGAAGCTTGCGCTGCTGATGCCTGTGCTGCATGTGTTGGGTGTACGAGGGAAGCTTGAGCTGCTGATGCCTGTGCTGCATTTGTTGGGTGTACGAGGGACGCTTGAGCTGCTGATGCCTGTGCTGCATGTGTTGGGTGTACGAGGGAAGCTTGCGCTGCTGATGCCTGTGCTGCATGTGTTGGGTGTGCGAGGGAAGCTTGCGCTGCTGAGGCCTGTGCTGCATGTGTTGGGTGTGTGAGGGAGGCTTGCGGTACTCCTGCCTGTGCTGCATGTGTTGGGTGTGCGAGGGAGGCTTGCGCTGCTGATGCCTGTGCTGTATGTGTTGGGTGTGTGAGGGAGGCTTGCACTGCTGATGCTGAGCTGCATGTGTTGGGTGTATGAGGGAAGCTTGCGCTGCTGATACCTGTGCTGCATGCGTTGGGTGTGTGAGGGAAGCTTGCGCTACTCCTGCCTGTGCTGCATGTGTTGGGTGTGTGAGGGAGGCTTGCGCTGCTGATGCCTGTGCTGCATGTGTTGGGTGTGTGAGGGAGGCTTGCGCTACTCCTGCCTGTGCTGCATGTGTTGGGTGTCTGAGGGAGGCTTGCGCTACTCCTGCCTGCGCTGCATGTGTTGGGTGTGTGAGGGAGGGTTGCGCTCCTACCTGTGCTGCATGTGTTGGGTGTGTGAGCGAGGCTTGCGCTGCTGATGCCTGTGCTGCATGTGTTGGGTGTGCAAGGGAGGCTTGTGCTGCTGATGCTGTGCTGCATGTGTTGGGTGTGTGAGGGAGGCTTGTGTTGCTGATGCTGTGCTGCATGTGTTGGGTGTACGAGGGAGGCTTGCGCTGCTGATGCCTGTGCTGCATGTGTTGGGTGTGCGAGGGAAGCTTGCGCTACTCCTGCCTGTGCTGCATGTGTTGGGTGTGTGAGGGAGGCTTGTGCTCCTACCTGTGCTGCATGTGTTGGGTGTGTGAGGGAGGCTTGCGCTGCTGATGCCTGTGCTGCATGTGTTGGGTGTGCGAGGGAGGCTTGCGCTGCTGATGCTGTGCTGCATGTGTTGGGTGTGCGAGGGAGGCTTGCGCTGCTGATGCCTGTGCTGCGTGTGTTGGGTGTGCGAGGGAGGCTTGCGCTGCGGAGGCCTGTGCTGCATGTGTTGGGTGTGCGAGGGAGGCTTGCGCTGCTGGTGCCTGTGCTGCATGTGTTGGGTGTGCGAGGGAGGCTTGCACTGCTGATGCCTGTGCTGCATGTGTTGGGTGTGTGAGGGAGGCTTGTGCTGCTGATGCCTGTGCTGCGTGTGTTGGGTGTGTGAGGGAGGCTTGCGCTGCTGATGCTGTGCTGCATGTGTTGGGTGTGCGAGGGAGGCTTGCGCTGCTGATGCTGTGCTGCATGTGTTGGGTGTGCGAGGGAGGCTTGCGCTGCTGAGGCCTGTGCTGCATGTGTTGGGTGTGCGAGGGAGGCTTGCGCTGCTGATGCCTGTGCTGCATGTGTTGGGTGTGCGAGGGAGGCTTGCACTGCTGATGCCTGTGCTGCATGTGTTGGGTGTGTGAGGGAGGCTTGTGCTGCTGATGCCTGTGCTGCGTGTGTTGGGTGTGTGAGGGAGGCTTGCGCTGCTGGTGCTGTATGTGTTGGGTGTGTGAGGGAGGCTTGTGCTGCTGATGCCTGTGCTGCATTTGTTGGGTTTGTGAGGGAAGCTTGCGCTGCTCCTACCTGCGCTGCATGTGTTGGGTGTGCGAGGGAGGCTTGCGCTGCTGATGCATGTGCTGCTTGTGTTGGGTGTGTGAGGGAGGCTTGCGCTGCTGATGCCTGTGCTGCATGTGTTGGGTGTGCGAGGGAGGCTTGTATTGCTGATGCCTGTGCTGCATGTGTTGGGTGTGTGAGGGAGGCTTGCGCTGCTGATGCCTGTGCTGCATGTGTTGGGTGCTGTTGGATAGGCCACATGACGGGCTCGCTCCCTCCCCGCAGGACAGGGCCCGGGCCACCGTCAGCACCATTGCCCGGCCCAGCCGCCATCTTGGACACGGCACCACGCGGCCGTGCGGCCTCAGCCCGACCCCAACCCTGGGCCTGGCCAGGCCCCGACATCCCGGCACCACCCTCCACCCAGGAGGGGAACGGCCCACTTGGCAGGTCAATGGGAGTACGAAGTGTCGATGGCTCTCCCCCGCCAGGTGCCGAGCACCCCCAGCCTCCTCGGGCGCTGGCTCCACCCCCCTGCTGGGTGTCTGGACTCCCTCATCCCAGACCTCCCGACCTCCAAGAGCGAGGGCCCGGACATCAAAGGGCGCCAGACCTATAACTGAGGCAGCCCCAGGACAGGAAGGCAGTTGTATCCTGGAGTCGAGAGACACCGCGACGAACTCATCCTTGACGGACTGCTGGCGCTGCCACAGCCCTGCCTTGTGAACTATTGTCCTGCCTGCTGGCGCTGCCGCGGCCCTCTGCAACCTTCATCCTCGTGGGACCTGCTGGCGCTGCCGCGGCCCTCTGCAACCTTCATCCTCGTGGGACCTGCTGGCGCTGCCGCGGCCCTCTGCAACCTTCATCCTCGTTGGGACCTGCTGGCGCTGCCGCGGCCCGTTGTAACCTTCATCCTCGTGGGACCTGCTGGCGCTGCCGCGGCCCGTTGTAACCTTCATCCTCGTGGGACCTGCTGGCGCTGCCGCGGCCCGTTGCAACCTGCATTCTCGTGGGACCTGCTGGCGCTGCCGCGGCCCATTGTAACCTTCATCCTCGTTGGGACCTGCTGGCGCTGCCGCGGCCCGTTGCCACCTACGACCTCTTCGGGACCTGCCGGCGCTGCCGCGGTCTGACCCCTCCGAACACCGAGCTCGAGGATTGTGAGCCATCACCGTTACACCCCCGTACCCGTGGGTACCCAGACTGTCCCGCTACCCCCTTCCCCTACTAGAGACTAGAATTGAGAGGATCATCGTGTCCTGATTGCCTTGTATCGTACCACTCTACTCCCAGAAGTGCCTATAAAAGGTGTTACCCTGAACTTTGTGTGGTGTCCATCTGTGGGGGGGAAGTTACCTGTCTGTGCGATCACTGTGCTCGGCCGACCCTCCAGGTCCCCGTCTAACATTGGTGGCTAGCGGCGCGATCCGAACCAACGCGTACCGTACAGACAGTAACTCACCCTACGACTAAAACCACAATGACGACCAAAGAGAGCGGATCGGCGGAGAAGTTCCAGATGGAAAAGCTGGAAGAATACAACCACCGAGAGCTCAAACAATTCTGCATGGACTTAGGCATTGCTACCACCGGGCTAAGCACAAAAGAAGACTTCAAAAACGCCCTAGAGGCCTGGACAGAGACAAATACCGCAACCCCCCGGGACCCCGCAGCCCCGGAAGTCAACACCACCCGGACGGAGGAACGGAGAACAGGCCCCTCCCATGAAGAGATCCAAGAGCGGGAAAAAAATAGATTACACGAGTTAGACTTGGCACGACTCAGATTAGACGGAGAATTGAAACTGGCGGAACAAAAAATAAACTTAGAACACTTACGGCTCAGAGAAGAGCGAGAGGAAAAACAGAGACAGAGAGACCTCGAAGAAAAAAGACTGGCATACGAGCACGAGTGCAAACTAGCGGAGATCGAAATGCGCAAACTGAACAAAAACCTAGGGGTGCCCGAGCAACCGCACTCCCCGGGTCCTACCGAGCAGAAGGTCCACATCCCCAAGGATGTGGTCCGAGAATATCACCGGAACGACGACATACAGCAGTGGTTCAAGGCCTATGAGATTGCCATGACCGCCCACCGGGTCGCTCGAAGTGACTGGGGAGCCGGTCTATGGGGGAGATTCGTCAACGAGGGTCGTGATGCCCTGCTGCAGCTTCCGGACCATCAAATGACGTCCTATGACCACATGAAGGCCGCCCTCCTCAGTCGATATGGACTTACACCCGAAATGTACCGCCAGAGGTTCCGCAACTGCACCAGGATCCCAGGTACGACGTGGTTGGAATACGTGAACTATTTCAGCCGAGCCTTCGAGGGGTGGATCAAGGGTAACAACGTAACCACTTACGAACAACTCTTCAATCTCATTGTGTGGGAGCACCTCTCCAACAACTGCTTTGTCGAGCTCAGGCAGCACCTCCTCGACAGTAAATTGACTGAACCCCGGCAGCTCGCCACCGAGGCTGACCGGTGGGAGAGCACCCGAGTGGCCCGGAGTGGGCCGAATGAGCAGAACAGAACCAACCAAGGTCACCATCGTCCCCGAGGAGGAGGAGGAGGCCCGGGCCGGGGCAGAGACGCCGCCCCGGCCGCACCCACTAACGCCACCCCGGCCCCAGCAGGCCGGGGAAACCCCCCGATGCGCCCGGGGTTCCGAGCTAACGTGACGTGTCATCGATGCCAGCGAGTCGGCCACTATGCCAGTGACTCGACCTGCCCGAAGAACCAGGCCCCCGGGCCCCGCCAGATGGCGGCCGCCGCCCTGGGAGAAGAACAAGTCTCCGAAGACACGGAGACCTATGAGTCTGAGCAGTTCGAGTGGGAACCCGCCGCCATGACCCTGGCATGCCTAGGAGGAAGAGACATGGTCCCGCGGACTCCCCTGCCCGCCAACACTCGGAAGTACAGCCAATGGGTGAGCATCAATGGGCGCAAGGCCGAGGCCCTGCGTGACACCGGGGCCAGTGTGACGGCCGTCCGCTGTCACCTGGTGACCCCAGAACAAATCCTACCAAACGTACTTTGCCCCGTCCGATCGGCAGATAACTCGGAGAACCTGTGTCGGATGGCCTGCGTCCCCTTCGAATGGGGAGGAGTGTCCGGCATGCTGAAAGTAACTGTCCGTGACGATGCCCCCGTAGACTGCCTCCTGGGGAACGATCTCGAGAGCTCCCCGTGGGCCGCTGTGGAAAGAAGAGAGCATCTGGGGATGTTGGGTCTCCCGGACTGGGCGTGCGTAACCACCCGGTCCATGGCCACCCGCACCATCCCTAGACCAGAAGAACCAGAATGGGCAGCACCTCCGCCCTCGATCACTCCAGAAGAAGACTTCCTCCAGACCGACCACCCGGACCCCACCCCAGAGGGGTCCACACAGCCCCCCGAGCTTCCCGACCTGGCTCAGTGGCGTCAAGAAGGGGGGCCCACCCAGGAACAATTCCGGCAGGAGCAAAAGACCTGCCCCTCCCTCGAGGGATTGCGACAGCAAGCGCTCGCCCAGAGCCAAGGAGACACCACCGGGGCCCACTGGGTTTATTGGGACAATGATCTCTTGTACAGCGAACAGAAAATCGCAGAACTGGGGGCCGGGCGAGTGCTGGTGGTGCCCCTCCACTTCAGAGACTTCCTGTTGAACCTAGCCCATGATGTCCCCCTGGCCGGGCACCTGGGCCAAGACAAGACCTACCACCGCCTGGTGACTCACTTTTTCTGGCCCAAAATGAGGAATGACGTAGCCCACCATTGCCGGTCCTGCCCGACCTGCCAGGCCAGTGGGAAGAGCGGCCGCAAACTCAAGGCACCCCTACAACCATTCCCCGTGGTGACCACCCCGTTCGAAAGGGTGGGAATAGACATTGTGGGGCCCCTGGACCCCCGAACAGCACAGGGACATCGCTTCATCCTGGTCCTGGTGGATCACGCTACCCGCTATCCTGAGGCGGTTCCCCTTCGTACGATAACAGCCCCAGTAGTGGGTCGAGCCTTGATGGGGATCTTCTCTCGAGTGGGCTTCCCCCGGGAAGTCGTCAGCGACAGGGGTACGAACTTTATCTCAAAATACATGAAGTCCCTCTGGCAACAGTGTGGGGTCACCTACCGATTCACGACCCCCTATCACCCTCAAGGGAACGGACTGGTTGAGCGGTTCAACCGCACGCTCAAAGGGATGATTGGGGGGTTGGAAGAGCCCCTCCGTCGCCAGTGGGATGTGCTACTACCGTGCCTTCTCTTTGCCTACCGAGAAGTCCCCCAGAAGTCCCTCGGCTTCAGCCCTTTCGAACTCTTGTATGGACACCCGGTGCGAGGCCCGCTCAGCCTAGTCAAAGAAGGCTGGGAAATGCCCCCTCTAAAGAACCCTCCAGATGTTTTCAAGTACCTCCTAACCCTCCGCAACCAGACCAGAAGGTTCAGAGAGATGGCAAAAGCAAACCTGGAGGCCAGTCAGGAGGACATGAAAAGGTGGTACGATCAAAATGCATCCTCCATCGAATTTGAACCCGACCAACAAGTGTGGGTAATGTCTCCCACCGAACCATGCGCCCTGCAAGACAAATGGACGGGGCCCTTCAAAGTAATCGAGCGCAAGAGCCCTGTCACCTATCTCATCGATATGGAATCTTCCCGAAACCCTCTCCGGGTCCTCCACGCTAATAGACTGAAACCCCACTTTGTACGCTCCGAACTCAGTCTCCTGATGGCAACCGACAATGGAACCGAGGAGGACTCCGAACCCCTTCCTGACCTCCTACGGTCACGGGAGAAGGACGGCTCCGTGGACGGGGTCCGACTCTCGGAGGCCCTCACCCTGGAACAGCGCCAAGACTGCCGAGTCCTCCTGCTCCAGTTCTCCACCCTGTTCTCCCTCACCCCAGGGGTCACCCCCTGGTGCTTACACGACGTGGACACTGGAGACAGTCCCCCTATCCGCCATCGGGCCTACCGCGTACCAGATCGGGTACGGGCCTGCATCCAAGAGGAGGTGGCCAAGATGCTCACACTCGGGATCATCGAGCCCTCAGACAGCCCCTGGGCCAGCCCAGTGGTACTGGTCCCCAAAGCGGCCGCCCCCGGCGCCACGCCGGAGCTCCGGTTCTGCGTCGACTACCGGGGCTTGAATGCGGTCACCAGAACAGACGCACACCCCATCCCCCGAGCAGATGAACTAATCGACCGCATGGGAGCTGCCCGCTACCTCAGCATCTTCGACCTGACAGCGGGCTACTGGCAGATCGGTCTCACACCCCGGGCCCAAGAACGATCGGCATTCTCTACCCCTGATGGCCACTATCACTTCAAGGTCATGCCATTCGGCATGAAGAATGCGCCAGCAACATTTCAGCGGCTAGTAAACCAGGTCCTGGCAGGACTCGAAGGATTCAGCGCCGCCTACCTGGACGATATCGCTGTGTACAGCCACCACTGGTCCGACCACCGCCACCACCTCCGAGAGGTGCTACAGGCCCTCCAACGAGCTGGCCTCACGATCAAGGCCAGCAAATGCCAAATTGGCCAGGGGTCCGTGACCTATCTCGGGCACCAGGTGGGAAGCGGTCTGGTGGCCCCTCTGCAACTCAAGATCGCTGCCATCCAGTCGTGGCAGTCCCCCATCACCCAGACCGAGGTCCGCGCCTTCTTGGGACTCACAGGCTACTACCGGCGGTTCGTGAGGGACTATGGCAGCATCGTAGGGCCCCTCACGGAACTCACCTCCAAAAACCAACCAAAGAAGGTCAACTGGACCCCAGACTGTCAAGCGGCCTTCGAGAAGCTGAAGGCCGCCATGTGCTCCGCCCCGGTGCTCCAGGCCCCCGACTACAGCCGGGAATTTATCGTCCAAACAGATGCCTCCGACCATGGCGTTGGGGAAGTCCTTTCCCAGCTGAACCCCGAAGGACTTGACCAGCCAGTGGCTTTCATCAGCAGACGACTCCTGGCCCGAGAACGACGCTGGAGCACCATCGAGAGGGAGGCCTTCGCCGTGGTGTGGGCCCTCAAAAAGCTCCGGCCTTATCTCTTCGGCACCCACTTCCGGGTCCAGACCGATCATCGACCCCTGCAATGGCTCATGCAGATGCGGGGGGAAAATCCGAAACTACTACGTTGGTCCATCTCCCTGCAGGGGATGGACTTCACTGTGGAACATCGACCCGGCCAAGACCACGCCAACGCGGATGGCCTGTCCCGCTTTTTCCGCCTCGACGAGGAAAGTCCCCAAGAAGATGGGTGACTCTCCCCGCCTTCAGCTGGGGGGGACGCATGTTGGACAGGCCACATGAAGGGCTCGCTCCCTCCCCGCAGGACAGGGCCCGGGCCACCGTCAGCACCATTGCCCGGCCCAGCCGCCATCTTGGACACGGCACCACGCGGCCGTGCGGCCTCAGCCCGACCCCAACCCTGGGCCTGGCCAGGCCCCGACATCCCGGCACCACCCTCCACCCAGGAGGTGAACGGCCCACTTGGCAGGTCAATGGGAGTACGAAGTGTCGATGGCTCTCCCCCGCCAGGTGCCGAGCACCCCCAGCCTCCTCGGGCGCTGGCTCCACCCCCCTGCTGGGTGTCTGGACTCCCTCATCCCAGACCTCCCGACCTCCAAGAGCGAGGGCCCGGACATCAAAGGGCGCCAGACCTATAACTGAGGCAGCCCCAGGACAGGAAGGCAGTTGTATCCTGGAGTCGAGAGACACCGCGACAAACTCATCCTTGACGGACTGCTGGCGCTGCCACAGCCCTGCCTTGTGAACTATTGTCCTGCCTGCTGGCGCTGCCGCGGCCCTCTGCAACCTTCATCCTCGTGGGACCTGCTGGCGCTGCCGCGGCCCTCTGCAACCTTCATCCTCGTGGGACCTGCTGGCGCTGCCGCGGCCCTCTGCAACCTTCATCCTCGTTGGGACCTGCTGGCGCTGCCGCGGCCCGTTGTAACCTTCATCCTCGTGGGACCTGCTGGCGCTGCCGCGGCCCGTTGTAACCTTCATCCTCGTGGGACCTGCTGGCGCTGCCGCGGCCCGTTGCAACCTGCATTCTCGTGGGACCTGCTGGCGCTGCCGCGGCCCATTGTAACCTTCATCCTCGTTGGGACCTGCTGGCGCTGCCGCGGCCCGTTGCCACCTACGACCTCTTCGGGACCTGCCGGCGCTGCCGCGGTCTGACCCCTCCGAACACCGAGCTCGAGGATTGTGAGCCATCACCGTTACACCCCCGTACCCGTGGGTACCCAGACTGTCCCGCTACCCCCTTCCCCTACTAGAGACTAGAATTGAGAGGATCATCGTGTCCTGATTGCCTTGTATCGTACCACTCTACTCCCAGAAGTGCCTATAAAAGGTGTTACCCTGAACTTTGTGTGGTGTCCATCTGTGGGGGGGAAGTTACCTGTCTGTGCGATCACTGTGCTCGGCCGACCCTCCAGGTCCCCGTCTAACAGGTGCCTGTGCTGCATGTGTTGGGTGTGCGAGGGAGGCTTGCGCTGCTAATGCCTGCGCTGCATGTGTTGGGTGTGTGAGGGAGGCTTGAGCTCCTACCTGTGCTGCATGTGTTGGGTGTGTGAGGGAGGCTTGCGCTGCTCCTGCCTGCGATGCATGTGTTGGTTGTGCGAGGGAGGCTTGCGCTGCTCCTGCCTGCGCTGCATGTGTTGGGTGTGTGAGGGAGGCTTGCGCTGCTCCTGCCTGCGATGCATGTGTTGGCTGTGCGAGGGAGGCTTGCGCTGCTCCTACCTGTGCTGCATGTGTTGGGTGTGCGAGGGAGGCTTGCGCTGCTCCTGCCTGCGATGCATGTGTTGGCTGTGCGAGGGAGGCTTGCGCTGCTCCTACCTGTGCTGCTTGTGTTGGGTGTGCGAGGGAGGCTTGCGCTGCTCCTACCTGCGCTGCATGTGTTGGTTGTGCGAGGGAGGCTTGCGCTGCTCCTGCCTGTGCTGCATGTGTTGGGTGTGTGAGGGAGGCTTGTGCTGCTGATGCCTGTGCTGCATTTGTTGGGTGTGTGAGGGAAGCTTGCGCTGCTCCTACCTGCGATGTATGTGTTGGGTGTGCGAGGGAGGCTTGAGCTCCTACCTGTGCTGCATGTGTTGGGTGTGTGAGGGAGGCTTGCACTGCTGATGCCCGAGCTGCATTTGTTGGGTGTGTGAGGGAAGCTTGCGCTGCTCCTACCTGCGCTGTATGTGTTGGGTGTGCGAGGGAGGCTTGCGCTGCTCCTGCCTGCGATGCATGTGTTGGTTGTGCGAGGGAGGCTTGCGCTGCTCCTGCCTGCGCTGCATGTGTTGGGTGTATGAGGGAGGCTTGCGCTGCTGAGGCCTGTGCTGCATGTGTTGGGTGTGCGAGGGAGGCTTGCGCTGCTGAGGCCTGTGCTGCATGTGTTGGGTGTGCGAGGGAGGCTTGCGCTGCTCCTGCCTGCGATGCATGTGTTGGTTGTGCGAGGGAGGCTTGCGCTGCTCCTGCCTGTGCTGCATGTGTTGGGTGTGTGAGGGAGGCTTGCGCTGCTGAGGCCTGTGCTGCATGTGTTGGGTGTGCGAGGGAGGCTTGCGATGCTGATGCCTGTGCTGCATGTGTTGGGTGTGCGAGGGAAGCTTGCGCTGCTCCTGCCTGCGATGCATGTGTTGGGTGTGCGAGGGAGGCTTGCGCTGCTCCTACCTGTGCTGCATGTGTTGGGTGTGCGAGGGAGGCTTGCGCTGCTCCTACCTGCGCTGCATGTGTTGGTTGTGCGAGGGAGGCTTGCGCTGCTCCTGCCTGTGCTGCATGTGTTGGGTGTGTGAGGGAGGCTTGCGCTGCTGAGGCCTGTGCTGCATGTGTTGGGTGTGCGAGGGAGGCTTGCGCTGCTGATGCCTGTGCTGCATGTGTTGGGTGTGCGAGGGAAGCTTGCGCTGCTGAGACCCATGCTGTACCTGCTAGGTCCCCGAGGGTATTGTATTTGCTGCTATGTTATTTACCCGTTTTCTGAAGGAAGCGCGCAGTGCTGCTACCAATGGACTACATGGTCTGTGCATCCCACAGAAGCTTAAGACTACTTTTTAACTGCACAAAATAATCGGTTTTTCAAGTCCTGCTCTCTAAAGCGATCAGTACATAAACATATTTTCGTGTTGCTGTATAAATACTAAAATAAACCGATCATAAATAGAACATCCCGTCTATCGCTTCCGCAGGTTCTCTGCCTGGCTGTCACTTCGGGCCACTCTGGGTGCGTCGAAATTTCACAGAGCTGCACTGAAAACATGTCTGCTGGTAATTGGGGTTCCTGTGCAAATAATGCAATTCAATTTGTGAGCCTCTGCCTCCGCTGGAGAGGTAAAGTCAGGGTCAGGCTCTCACCGGCGCGGTCCATGAGATCTGGGACCGGATTAGATATAGGGCGCCGCCGCGTAATGTCCCTGTTTGCCCCACAGCGCACCTCTCAAACAGTGCGCCTGGCACGGCCGGGATTGTTGCACCTCATCATGATGAATGTGCTGCCCTCAGGGCAGCCGCAAACTACAGCACATTCAGTGAAATACAGGGTAGCTGCTTTCATGCCGCTCTGTTTCACAGTGCAGGAGGCAACCTGCCTGCACTTTAAAGAGGGGACAGAGTTTGCCCTAGAGGCAGGAGTAGTGAGTGACTGCATATGTACAGGGTCAGGCGCACACAACCTAAGTTAATTCAATAGTTGGTGATGTGTCCTTTGATGGAAGGATAAGACCAGACTTTTCTTTTTTTAGTTGTTCCTTTCCTTATTTATTATATCACATAATGGTACTTGTATACATGAAAACCAGCCGACACGTGTTTCGTCAAAAACGGGGTTGACCCGTGACTCTTCAGGGCTGTTGGGGTTGGGCTGAGGGCAGTATCGTCGGACCGGTGATAATTCCAACCCGGTCCTAATCAGGTGTGGGCAAGTAAAATTACGTGGACGTGAAGGAGGTGCTCCTTCAAACAGGATATACGGGTTGTGCCGCCGTTCAGTATACGGTCGGTCACAGACGGGCAAGCAAATCCGCTTGACCCATCGTTGAGGCTTGTTAGTAAGCCGGTTACGAGGAGAGAGTACTGTCAGTTCTCGAGAGTGTTACGTGTCACCTGCCTGCATAAGGGATGTCTGGGGGATGTCCGTGGGACCCCGTAAACCTCTTTAGAGGGCTGCCCTCAGAGGTTGAGCTGACAGTGAACCTCCTTTTTGTGGCACGGTGTCAGTGCATCTCCTAAGAGTCGTTTTGCTTCTGTGTCCACATCCGAAATAGGCCACGCCCCCATGTAAATGAGGAAACTCTCTCATAAAAGTGCTGGCACTACATATGCGCCACTATCAGTATTACAGAAGGTGACACTCCCGTCTGGGCAGGGCCGGACTGGGAACCAAAACCGGCCCTGGCAAAGTGCACGGCCGGCCCCCAGGGCATTGGGGGTGTAGCTGAGCACTTTGCCGGGGCCGGTTTGCGGCCGATTTTGGTACAGGGCCGATTTTGCAGCTATGCTGAAAAAACGGCCCTGCAACAAAAACGGTCCCAGGGGCCCAAAACTAGCCCCCACCCTTGCGGCCCATTGGAGGAAGGCCTGGTGCTCACTACAGCCAGTTCGGCCGTGCGTCTGGGACCCCTTCTGCAATATCATAGTGTCCTGTGGGCATACATGCCCTGTTACACTCCGGGGCACTATGCGTAATATGACCCCTGGAGTCTTCAAGTACGTGAAGGCCCTGATGAAACCGGGGCAAAAATTTGGATACCAGACCCATATTGCACCAACAGTCAGCTCCACCAAGGAAATGAAGGCACTGCCGAGACCGTACTGCCTTTTCCGAGCAATTCTTTAAATACACGATCCGAAAACTGCAGCATAATAAAAATCCAACACCCTTCGAAGGACTGACTATCAGGTGCTCGTGATGCCGTTGCTGTTGTTCAGTGTGTTGTGTGAGGTACAGGTTCCATATTAATATAGGTTACAGATCTTACAGGCATATTTCCACAGTAAATAAAGCATGCAAGCTCTGGTACCAGGTCTGACAGTTGCAAAAAGTATGTAGGAACTTGTTCTGTACAGGTTTCAAAAATAGATCTCGCGATCACGGCCTTCAGGAAGCAATGTCATCCCTTAGTGATCACATCATTTATAGGCTCAGGTATGCAGCTGTAACACTGTTACTCAGGATACACCCACTATTGTGCAGGCTCAGGCCTAGGATGACAGAGTTTTTTCCAAATCAGGTCGCACACTGCTCGTCCCATCAGCGTGTGACCCCGGAGCATGATGGTCGATGTAGTAGGTATCAGCGGGTGCGCTTTTACCCGAGTCTTGAATCTTGAGGGTGTTCACTGATGTGCTTGCCATCCCTGGACACGTGTTTCGCGTTCATTAACGCTCGTCAGCAGGGATTAGGCGTGTGCACGGGGTTGCTGCATGGGCTGCCGAAAATAATCGTAGGTCCAGATACCTCTTATGGCGCGCAGGTGCGGTATCTCGAGGTCGTCACCTCCACCGGCTCAAGGGAGCCTGTATAAATAGTATTTTCCAAATGAGGTCGCACACTGCTCGTCCCATCAGCGTGTGACCCCGGAGCATGATGGTCGATGTAATAGGTATCAGCGGGTGCGCTTTTACCAGAGTCTTGAATCTTGAGGGTGTTCACTGATGTGCTTGCCATCCCTGGACACGTGTTTCGCGTTCATTAACGCTCGTCAGCAGAGATTAGGCGTGTGCACGGGGTTGCTGCATGGGCTTCCGAAAATAATCGTAGGTCCAGATACCTCTTATGGCGCGCAGGTGCGGTATCTCGAGGTCGTCACCTCCACCGGCTCAAGGGAGCCTGTATAAATAGTATTTTCCAAATGAGGTCGCACACTGCTCGTCCCATCAGCGTGTGACCCCGGAGCATGATGGTCGATGTAGTAGGTATCAGCGGGTGCGCTTTTACCAGAGTCTCAAATCTTGCGGGTGTTCACTGATGTGCTTGCCATCCCTGGACACGTGTTTCGCGTTCATTAACGCTCGTCAGCAGGGATTAGGCGTGTGCACGGGGTTGCTGCATGGGCTGCCGAAAATAATCGTAGGTCCAGATACCTCTTATGGCGCGCAGGTGCGGTATCTCGAGGTCGTCACCTCCACCGGCTCAAGGGAGCCTGTATAAATAGTATTTTCCAAATGAGGTCGCACACTGCTCGTCCCATCAGCGTGTGACCCCGGAGCATGATGGTCGATGTAGTAGGTATCAGCGGGTGCTATTATCTATAAATCTATACTATTTATACAGGCTCCCTCGAGCCGGTGGAGGTGACGACCTCGAGGTTACGCACCTGCGCGCCACAAGAGGTATCTGGACCTAAGAACATTTTTGGCAGCCTACGCAGCAACCCCTTACACACGCCTATTCCCTGCTGATGAGAGGCAACAACCTCGAAACACGTGTCCAGGGATGGCCAGCACAACAGTGATTACACACAAGATTCAAGACTCTGGTAAAAGCGCACCCGCCGATACTGACTTCATCGACCATCATGCTCCGGGGTAACACGCTGATAGGACGAGCAGTGTGCGACCTCTTTCGTGAATACTAGGATGACAGAGCTCTCTTTTATGCTAAGGAGACCTAAAAGGCTCCGGCAACTGACAACAAGTGCGTCCCTTGAGGTACAGAGATCGTACACACGCAAGCCTATCACACTAGAGGTGGTACTGGGATACAAGTTCTGAGACACAGGGGTAAATGAAGCAAAGCTAGTGGCTACACAGATCTTACAAGCCAGGGCCTGTGATCATAGAGCTATGCTACAGGTTACAAGGAACTTATAAACCTAGGCACCTGATAGCAGAAGCAAAATTATTCCCGAAAGTTACACAGTTTCCCATTACTGTTAGCTCCCACTACCTTCAGATATTGGGGGTGTGCAGGCTTACTGGACAGAGAGCGACTTTACAAAAGATAACAATTACATTTTCAGGGTGATTAGGAGGTCCATGCAGTTTTGGATAACACTCTACTGTCAATGATTTGACATGATTTGTTACCTTTCCCTCAAATTGTAAAGCGCTCTGATATCCTCCGGGATAAAGTTTGCGCTATATAAAACTTTACAAATAAATAAATAAATTATCACATTGTTCAAAGAATTAAACCAAGCATTAGAAAAGCACATAGGTCATGTCTTTTGGACCTATTGGCTTTGCCAATGCGGTCTGCTGATGCTTTCCAGAATGCTGTAGTTGTGTGCGTGCATCACAACCCATGCGCTAAACTTCCTGGTTCTACAGTGGTCAGTAACCTCAGAAGCCCAATTCTGGTTCCCCCTCAATTTCTTCCAACCACCATGAATCCCTGTATCCTTTAAAGGGAGGTGGTATCATTCACACACAGGAGTCTATCATCAGATTTCTTAGTAAATGTATATAGTATGGCCTCCAGTCTTCGTCGGTTGGCCATTCTTGTAGATGTAGTCTGCAGATTTGCTTTCTCCCCAGTTGCCCAACAGATCACGTCACGCCTCCACTGCAAGTACAAGGGGAGGATGATTTCCTGCCCTTAGCTGTTCTGTGTATGGATAACACGCTAGAACTTTGAGGCCACTTGTGCGTCTTTCATCCCTATGTATTGTAATTGTATTGTAATTGCATTTATATAGCGCTTACTACCCCTGACGAGGCGTCGAAGCGCTTTTTCGGCGGGTAGCACGCTACTCCGGGACCCATAGAGGATTAGTGTTGAATTAGTACAGTGAAACATGCAAGTACATCTTAAGTGGTGGATAGATTGGTCAGTTATTTGGGTTTGGAATGATAGCAGAAGGATAGAGGAGGACAAAGGTTTGTATTTATTTATCGCTCGCTTGTTGACGCATGCTATTCAGGAAGCCTATAAAGGATTAGTGGTGAATTAATATGGTGAAATATGAGGTAATTTCAGTGGTGGATATTAGTCTGTTACTTGGAGTGAGAAGGATAGCGGATGGATAAAAAGGGAAGAAAGATTTGCATTCATTTAGCACTTGTTACCCCTGATGGGTGTTGAAGCGCTTTTCTGGCGAGTAGCACGCCACTCCGGAACCCATAAAGGATTAGTGTTGAAAATTAGTATAGTATAAATATGAAGTAATTTGAGTAGTAGATATGTTATTCAGTTATTGGGCAGTATATTAGTATAGTTGAATATGGAATTTGAGAAGTGAACCTGTTAGTCTGTTAATTTTGATTGAAAAGGATAGTGGAGGGATAAAAGAGTGAAGGATTTTTTTGGGGGGTACAGCAGGAGAGAGTCTAGAAAGGGTTATTTTGGCGATCATAGTAGTGGTATGGGGTATGGGATGAATGAGAGAGTGGATGTAGAGGATATATTGATAGATGTATAGGATGAGAGATAGGGTAGTGCATTAGAAGGAGTAGTAGAAAGAAGTTTGAGATGAGTCACAAGGTTGGGCTAGAAGATATATAGAGCGAAGTATAGGCTGAGAAATAGGCTAGTGCATTGGCAATGCTAAATTAGAAGAAAGTGATAAATATATAGATCCATAAGTACATTGAAAGTATATAGATACATAAAGGAAGTAAGTATATTTAGATTAAATATATTGATAGAGGCACATTGGCCATTGTGAGAGAGTATATTCCAGTCGTCAGTTTTTCATTGCCCTGATGAAGTTCCCAGCATGGGAATGAAACGCGTTGGCTGAGTGTCTCAGTTTGCAGATTTTTTAAGAATTTGGAATAAAGAAATTGATTTTACACATCACTACTTGGCTATTGGACTTTATGATCTGCGCATCCCCATTTTACAACAAATAACATGACACACATGCTACACCACCACCCCTCACTCATACACCTTCCACCCTAAACAAATGCAAACAAAATAAACATGCCACTCTTCACAACTTTGCATCTCCAAGTCTATGGCACAACAAGGCTACTCTAAAAAAACAACACAGCTACCTACCCAGAACTGACTCTCAACCACCATCTCCACCACCTACATACGCAGACCCATCAAAATGCCTTCTTAGCCTACTGGATGAGGAACACAATAAAGAAAAGCTCTACTATTGTTGTCTTCATATAGTTAATACCAGTACTAAGGACACACCAGTTACAAGTCCACAAAACACTACTCACTTTTCTACAAAACAAAGTCACACCATCACCAAAACACAATCTCTAAACTGCCTACTAATAAATGCTCAATCACTCTCTAAAAAAAAGCAACACATCTGCAACCTTCGCACTGACACACAACCAGACTTACTTTTCATAACTGAATCATAGTTGGGAAATGACATGGCTCCAGTGTTGCATGAAGCCATTCCTCTAGGCTATCGAACTATCATACACAATTGTATGGGCAAAACAGGAGGTTGCAGCTGTTGTATTCAAGCAAACATTAAATATCACAAACGCTGACAAAGTACATACAAGGTTGTGAGGTCCTCTTCACCAGAGGTCCTCTACACCATCTTCCTCACGTAACTTCCCACTCCTTTACAGACCTCCATCTAGCAAGGCAATATTCCCATACACACGTCTAGGCACAGTTTCAAACTGGGTAACACTACACTCCAACATATGCATTCTTGGTGACCTAAACTTTTGGTTTGACAAACCTATATGCCCCACCCGAAAACAATCATCACTGGCCTAGACACAGATCATACACAAACATCGCTGGACACATCCTAGATGTCATTTTTGCAAATACAGAACTAGTTACCTTTCACACATTTACTCCAGTCACAAGGTCAGACCACCATCTGCTATCTTTCAACCATAAAACATCACAAAACAACACACCTAAACCACCTTACATGCATCCACGTTTCGACCATCGAACAAACTCCATTTTGAACACTTAGAAATACAACTAACATCCAATGCAGGTCTGGACACAATAAATTTCATTCAAAAACTATATGAGAGGCTACAGGAAGCTTTTGATATCATAACACCACACAGAACAACAAACCAGGGCAAAAGAATCAGGCACCTTAGAGAAATGCAGAGATAAGATAGATAAACCAGCACATCAGAAAGCTGCAACACACCTGGCTCTTAAACAACAAGCAAGATAAACTTCACAGATTATTAAGTCAGCACACAAAAAAAGCTAAAAAAAGACCCTATTCAGGCAGCAATCAAAATGCTAAATGTGCAAATAAAATAAATTGATAAAATTATCACAGAATTTTGGAAACCAAATTGCTGAGAAGGAACTCATACAATGACTTACGAATTCATTGACAAACCATTACATAACCAAAGCAAACATGTTGGACTCCTACTTAAAACAAAAGATCTGGTCAAAGCAAGCAGGCCTGCTAGCAGCACTTCTGGTCCATGTCCACCATAAAGCTTTCAGAAAATTCTTATAACTCCTTCTGCTGCCACACCAGTGTTAGACCTGTCAGCCCTAGGGTGGTCTTACCCTGCATTTTTTCCCTTTCTGCCTCCATTTTTGCCACCATTTTTGTTGGGCCTAGGACTCTGGGCGCCTTACTGCTGCTGAACAGTGCTAAGGTGCAGGTGCTCTCTCCTAACAATATGGCTGCCAACGGCCCCTGCTATTATGGAGTGGCCACTGTCCTATCTGCGCGCTAGTAGTTGGGGACAGGCTGGGACATTATGATACTGTAACCCTGAGCGTCCCGCCCCTTGTCACCAGAGAAGCCACCACAGAGTCCCCAGAGCCTTCTGGAATTTTCCAACCCCCCCAGGTTGGCGCCAGTACTTGCCACCTTTTTGCAGGGTCACCTGACCTAGGGGTATAAAGGTGAGGGAGAGAAAACCTGACAGTCAGTTGGAGAACTGCTGGACCTGGGGACCCTCCGCTGGAGTATAGGCTGCTGGGCCAGGCGGAAGCTACACTACTGAGGCTGACTGAGCGTAGGCCCTGCTGACCACAAGATAGCGGAGTGATCCTGCCTGCTTGACTGACCTTGCCCAGTGTGAGGGGAACCAGGGAGACCAACTCCAGTGGGCTTGCCCGGGGTTACCACCACACCCCCACTACAACTACCTTCTTCCACTACCACCTGCCAACTTCTGCCAGCGCCAAGTCTGGGAAGCTCTGGGAACCCCCCCACGGTAAGCGCTGTGTCATCCAAATTGAATGTGTACATAAGAAATGTTGCTCATGTTTGCATACCTGTCTCAGAGCGTTCCTCGTTCTACATATTTGAGTGAGCTGTAATCCCTGCACTACATAGGAGATGTTACCTGTGGAGACCTGGGGTTTTGAAAAATGGTTACCCTGTTTAAAGTGAGAACCTTGCGTTACCTACCTGAACCAAAAGTAGATAAAGATACTTGTTTTTGCCTATGAACCTGGTGTGGTGTCTCTTTATAGCGTGTGCTTCACTGAGTCAGTGTGAGTGTGTGCTGCACAACCGCTTGACACAAAGCTTCTGGAGTGCCTTCCCGCCTCACGCCAAGCTACCACGTCGGAGATCCCTGGGACCTTCCGGGTCTAACAACCAGTAAGAAGAATCATAAAAAAATCCTTAACTACGGATTATTGCCAGATGGCCTAAAATAGTCATACATACGCCATTACTAAAGAAAACAAACCTGGACCCGCTTAACCCTGACAACTATAGACCAATTACAAATGGACCTTTCTTGAGCAATCCAGATGCCACAATTCATTGAGGAGAACTCCATGCTTTCAGATTTTCAAACAGGATTCCGTCCAAGAAGAGGCACAGAGTCCGCCCACATTGCCATCTGGGATAACCTTAAGAACACAGTAGACCAGACCAGAGTTGCAGCACTACTTCTCTTGGACCTCTCCACTGCCTTTGACAAAGATGACCATGACACTCTGATACAAAGACTCTACAAATCCGGATAGAAGGGACACCACTGGACTGGATCCCATCCTACCTTCAAAACAGAACAAATGTCTTCCATATCCACCCTTTCTCATCCAAACCGTACTCCACAAAAGCAGGGGTTCCTCAAGGCTCTATTAGCTCGCCCATGTTTTCATCATCATTACTGCCACTGATCAGTGAGTTTCACATTACATGCTATAACTATGCAGATGACACATATATTACTCCTTAAACTGGAAAGCCCCAAAGACATCGGACACTAAAATATTTTCATTTGCCTCAGAGCCGTTGATCAGTGTATGACATGGAGCCATGTCAAATTGAATGCTTGCAAAACAGAAATACTCACATGTGGCAATTGGAAAAATTATGGCCCATTCGCCTTCTGGCCTCTGTATCTCAGGAAGCAAGAAACCCTGGAATAACCATGGACTCCAAGCTTTCAATGAATGATGCCCATGTGGACAAGCTAGCGAGATCAAGCTTCATTGCTATACAAATGTTGCGATGCATCTTCTCCCCCCCCCCTCTGGGATTTCCACACAGGATCCAGGCTACTATCTCTCTTGTACTGTCTAAACTTGATTACGCCAATGGCCTCTACCACGGATCATCTTTATCAACTATGAAAAGACTACAACGGATTCAGAACTTTCCAGCCAAACTACTCTTACATGCAAAGCCAGAAGTACACATCTCCCCTGCGTTGAGAGCCCTACATTGGTTACTGGTTGCTAGAAGATCCACATTCAAGCTGCTCTGTATCACCCACAAAGCAATACATGGATCAGGGCCACTATACATGAGAAATAAAATCACCAAATACATTCAACAAAGGAACCTCAGTTCCACATTGACACCTCACATCAAAATCCCACCATACAAGAAAAATAAATCATAGGTAGCTCATCCTTGTCTGTTTGAGCAGCCCCAAACATAAGATCCAGGGATAACTATCTTGTCTTCAGAAGACTACTCAAGAGTTGGCTCTTTTCCCTACATAACCACCACACACAAACATAAATGTACAGCATATCCGAGTGTATATAAGCACTTAATTTGAATATATGTATATTGATATGGGAATTCCTTTGTGTACATGTGTATAATCATTATATTATACACAATAATAACTATTATTCCAAAGGTCTGCTCAACAATATAACATATTACGTATGGTTATATTATTCTAGTGGTTAGCATGCATCTAGGTCGCTGCACAGTTTTTATATGTTATTTTATTAGATGCTTATGGTTCCCTGTTTATTTATCTATCACAATACGTAAATGTCATCATAAATATTTATCGACAATTGCTTAACTATTGAAATATTAAATAAAAAAATCAAATAAACACACATAAATTAGCTTAAAGTACAGCACCACATTAAAGTCGGAGTTTATTAAATATAACTTAAATCTTGATATATTACCATCCTTATACATATATACCTACCATGTACTTATGTATCTATATAATTATTACTTTACTCCTACAGTTAACAAAAATAGATACATTTGGCCTCTCCAATGCGACACCTTATATCTTACTCAGTATATCCTCTACCTTCACTGCCTGACTCATCCCAAACCACATTCTACTACTATGAGCCCCAAAATAACCCTTTCTAGACTCTTCCCTCCACTATCCCTCCATGCATCATCTCAAAACTATTTTTACTATTCAGATCTCCCAAGCAAGTCTTTCTAAACCCTTCCCTCATATATCTCTCTTAGACTCATCCAATACCTCATATCTCCCTAATCCACTTGTAGAGAATTCGCCTTTAATCATCTCAAACCTCCTCCTACTGCTATGAACGCCAAATAAACACTGTCTAGACCCTTCCCTATTCTTTACCTCCATGATCCTTTTCAATCCAACTAACAAACTCACATGTCCACCTTTCAAATTAATTCATATTTCCCTAAACTAACTCACCACTAAACCTTTTTGGTTTCAGGAGTAGCGTGTTACTTGCCGAAGAAGTGCTTCAACGCCTCATCAGGGGTAATAAGAGCTATATAAATGCAATTACAATTATAATCCTGGCAGTCCCTCTTATAAATGTAAGGGTTGGGAGTTGCAGGGGGGCCCTCTCAATGTCCATGCATCTAGCCAGACCTTCTCAAAAGAACCCATTAAAAGTAGGGAGCGGTTAAAAGTCTCGCCAGGGTGGAGGAGTGTCACCCCACTGTTCTGTGAGCAGTTTAAAAATAAAAATAAAATGATAACGCAATGTTATTATCATTTTATTTTTCTGTAATGGCTCAACTGGTTAGGGGCAGGGCGGAGCTGTGGCAGGAACAGGGGGAGGAGTGGTGGGCACTCTCTTAAGTGTGCATGACTGTTTGGCCGTCCGTCTTTGGCTGGCCAAACAGTCATGTGCACTTTGCATGTTCTCCACCAGCTGCATTGCACAGCCTGGGTGGAGAACATGCACAGCCTCCCAGTCCCTTTCTGAGCGCCGAACCATGATGCTCAGACCAATCACAACGCTGCTGTAACGCAGCATCGCGACTGGCTAGAGGAGTCTGTGTGCTTCCTGGTTCCTGCTCCTGGAGTCGACCAAAGTGCCGAAGAGGACCCAAAGGCGGCATCTGGCCTGTAGGTACGTTTTGTTTTCCAGTCGGACATCCACCCCCTACTACCCCCCACCCTGCCACCCTCATTAAGTAGCAGCCGCCACTGTTCTCAGGACTAGCTCAGCAGTGATTAAACAGGGTTTCCGCTACTCTCCTGTGGTTATTGTTCGATAATAGATATTAGCTTTACCACTGGTGTCTTTGTTATACTCGTAGACAAAAGGAGAAGTTAAAATAATGACCGCTACTGAAAACAGCGTATCTAACAAACCGGGTTCACAACATATGACTGCCACCAGTTTCATCATTAAGTACTGCCTATTAGGTGAATAGTGATGGTGGCTACTGCCTATTAAGTGAACAGGCGGTATTACCCTAAGGGCAGGCTGTCAGAGATCTCAGCATTACAAGACTTGTGGACAGGTTGCGTCATCTAATTGCGCGGCACAGTATTGGCAAAAGCTGCGGCTGCTCCATGCATTGACAGACATTAGTAGAGTACTCCTTATCTTTCACCGTGGAGATACAAGGTGAGAGTCAATGCAGAAAGAGCTGAAACGAAGTACTTTTAAATATAGCTGCTGGTTGCAACCACAATCCTCTGCAAAATCATCAAGGAGGAGTGAGTGCTTCTATAAAGTGTCATTGAGTAGCAGTGAATGTAATTTAAATGGTCTGGTTAAGAACACCTGACAAACAAAATGGATCTGTAACTCTGTTCCCACTAGTAGGAGTAGGGATTTCCTGGCACTGGGGGCTGGCTCAGACTCTGCCATCAGCACAGGGAGAATTAGAAACCTCAAACATCCAAATTTAAATCTAAACTTTGCAGCTATTCACTTCACACTCGTTTGTAGCAGCGTGGGCCATAGCTTCTTGCGGTACAGGTTAAGCTGGCGAGAGGGTGGGCTCTATGTCAAGTGACTCATGCTCGCAGGCTGGTAGCCTGGTGGTCACTAGTGTACTGTGCCAGAGTTTAATTCTTAGATGAAAAGTCCATGCAAAAATCCCCAAATTCTGTAGTGTACGTTGTAGGATTTCTTGTTTTCATGACACAGGACCCGCAACTAATATTTTGTCAGAATGTTGTCTACCGAGTGTCTGACGCAAGTTGCACTCAATGTGAAATCCACTTTTCCTGGAGCTATCCATTTGGAAAATCCACTTTGGGTACTTTCAAAACCTGCAATTATATGTTATCCTCTAATAATAATTAGCATCAGTCTCACACATTTTCTGCTCCAAGGTTTACAAGTTAGGAACGACTAAAATGTCTTTGTCTACTTGGTAGTAATTGTATGTATATATTTGGTTTATACTTTCAGTTGAAATGTCTTCTGTGTATTTCTTGTATTTCTCTACATGGCTATGCACATTGCTATTCCTCTACCAATTGTGCCACTTTTATACCTTACCCTTTGGAGCCTTTGAGGCCAGTTCACCAAAATGTCAGTGGTAGTAAAAGTGATGTCAAGCACCCTATTGCCCCATATGCTATTATGGGGTTGTCCCTTTTTCCACCCTTCCCTCTTTCAAGTCTTTCTGTGCTATTGAGGGGTTAAAGAAAGAGCAAAATGTGGAAACTACAAATAGTTAACAGGGCTCTTTCTGCTCCTACCACTGCCCTCGTGAGGACATGGGGTAAATAGAGCAGTGCATGGGTACCGAAGGGCAAGCCAAGGTCACTAGTTCCAATCATGGCTCACGCAATTGTTGTCCTGCTACAGATTTTATGCGTGTGGCCTGCAAGCGTAGACAATCACTATAACATGAACCGTCTCCTTCTTGAGGTCTGGGTTACTCTCTGCAGAGTCCAAACTGGTAACAAGTCCAGACATCATCGACTCTGCTGACCTCTAGAATGGCATCAATCATTCTCAGCACGTTTTACATTTATGTACAGGTTTAATCCCTTTGTCCAAATATGGCTACCTAAAGATGCTAGGCAACTTTTCACTATGGTCTTTGAGAAATGTATTTAGTTTGATTGCCTTTGGTAGCTATACATTTTAATCCCAATTTAGAGCTTAGTTTCCTTCCTGGAAGTTAGAAATGTGTGATTACTTTATTCACATTTCAATATTGCTCATTTCTAAACACATCAAACAGTACTTAACATTCAAATAAACCATAATGAGGACTTTCCAGAAACTCTTGGTCAATTGTTTTTTAAGCGGAGTAACATAAATCTCTCAAGTGGTCAGGTCTTAGAATTAATATGTTTTCTGTATTACACCATTCTCGAGGACTCATTTGCTGTTAACGCAACAAGGTTGCTGGCAGATCACCAAACACAACACTAATCCATTTTGATGGTCCACTTTTCTTCAATTTATTTTGTTTGGATTGCAGAATTAATATTTTGTGTGATCGCCAAAATAAGCACTAATATGCTTCGAAATGACTGAATGCCTGGGTGAAGGATCTGACCTATACTTTTGCCACAGCCTCTGAGATGTGATCATTAGCCCTTTCTGTGCTTTCCTGCACATTCCTGCGTTGAGGAACATTAATGAGGCGCCTATATGTGCTTGGAACGCATCAGAAGTATCCACATTTTTATGGAACATGCATTTGTAATGTACGTGAACAAATATGGGCAGCCAACATAACCCGCATTTATACCATCATGCAGAGAACAACCCCGCTCAGGGTTGCCCATGCAAGACAGCTCTGGACAGAGGACCTCAATATAGAAATAGGGGAGGAGAAGTGGTAATTTTGCTGCACTCAATCTAGAGCTTTGTCTCCGAACTATAGGCTGAGGTCGATTCACTTACGGCATATCACTATATAGTTGTGATCTGAATAAATCATTTATATGGCTATCCTGAAATACTGATGTGGATCCAGCCTTACTAAATCTAAACAGGACACACAGCACCTGCCTTTGGCACTTTCCAAGTGGATAAGGCAGCAGGCCCATTCTTTGCTGTCACTTTCAAAGTGATGCTGCAATTAGCAAAGCTTGTTATTGGATATCTTGTTTCTGCTGGTATTGATAGAGAATTACAATTTCCTGGTGATAGGCTACTTGCCAATAATGCATTTCTCACATCTATTGAATCCTCTTGGTTTTGCAGATAGCCAACTAACCAAGTCATTTGGACATGCTTTTCCAGGTACCAATATACTAATATGATCACAAAATCTACCAATTTTCAGTCTGTAATCTTGGGTCTCATTCCAATCACTTCCTTGGGATCTTCATAAGTGTTTAACATTTTCTATTGTTTGTTCGTATTTTTCTCGATTTGCTGCGTGCTAGATCAAGTGAGAAGTCTTAATTTCTCAACTATGCTCTTTGCTTTGCGTTACAATAAATACTACTTCCTCCCAATGCTTATCGAAGTTAGAGTTGCTTTGTCCTGGATGTTCTTAGCTTTCTCTTATTGTTCTTCAGAAAGACATATTTCTAGCACCCTCTTTACTTAAATTGCAATTACATTTAGTCCTAGCATGTGTCATTTCCCAGCTACTAAATTATAACCGGAGTGTTTCAGAATGTACAGTTTTAGCTTGGAATTTGATCCTGGTTGCCATTTTTGTCTTATAGTCATAATTTTGAGCTTGCTCCTATGCTTGTAAGATTAAATCCAGGAGCTCCTTTTTCTTTCTGCTGATTTTGCCTGTATTCAATTGATTTGTGGGTAAGCCTTTCAATCGTCCGTACAGTAGACCTTGCATGTAGTACAATGTTTGAAGGATTCCACCCTTATCATCTCTCCCGTATTCTTTATTTTTAAATTTCAATCACAGTCTTTATTTAGGGAAAGATCCATATATTCTTTTACATTTTATGGTGTCTAACTGAGCAGCGCCAGAGAGCGACTGAACTATGCTGCTATCTTGATGTGATTGTTCACCATCAAGGAATTCACTTCATTTATTGCCCCTTGAGTCCAACCAACGGTGGACCATTCCCTGAAGACCTTTCCTCAATTAACTCTGGCTGTCCCTTGTATCGCCTTGTCCTGAGGAAGACCTGCCGTGCTTATTAATAAATCACGCACCTTTGGGTCGAAACATCGACGTGCTTGTGATAATCCTGACCCTACTCTCTCCGCCGCAAGTGAAATGGAAATTTAAAACCAAAGTGGGTTGGAGCTTCATCCATCCGATTTCCTATGAATACATTTTTTCTCAACAATTCATACATCACTGTATATATCCTGTTTACATTAAGCACTTTTTCCCCACTTTTTTTCACCAGAACACTTGCGTTTTTGAGCTCCGACAGCCGTGTAATGTCAGTTCGGCACCATAAAATGTAAAAGAATATATGGATTTTTCCCTAAATATAGAGTGTGATTGATTCAAATTTGATGTGTCGTTGATTCATGTTCTTGGTCTTTTTCCCCTTTTTCGTTGATTATTACTGAAAAGTTTGAGTACTGTTTTCTTGCATTGGTTTTTATTGAGTATACTAAGAATCAATTCTGTTACCCGATAAAATCAGCTTTCTCCGCATTCTGGTACACCCAGGTTCTGAGGGGCACTGGATCACCCCATTATACTATATGTAAACTGATGGTGGCAGGGACCTGTTTTAACGTAATCAAAACACTTAAAAGATTCTTTGACTTTATTTCTCTTCCTGCGAGGAAGAGAGTTGCAGTGGCACTTATCCTGCCACGACTAGACTACTGCAACAGCCTATTAGCAGGAGCAAGTACTTAAGCGACTACAAGTGCTCGAGCACACGGCGGCTCGTCTAGTTCTAAAACTACCACGTAGATCTTCCGTCTTGGCGGCCCTTGAAACCCTTCACTGGCTACGTTTGCATAAGAGAATCTTATTCAAGCTACTTTTAATCACCTTTAGATCATCCTTGAATCTAGGACCAACGTATCTGTCAGCCAGATTCACCCCCTACACTTCTACCAGTACACTCAGATCCTCATTTGCAAACTTCCTCAAGCCCCCTGCTTTAGGTGCAAAACTAAAGGAGGAAAAACCATAGCTGCATTGGGAACCAAAGCCTGAAATCTTATGCCGATGCACCTAAGGTTGATCAAAACAGAAACGTATTTCAGAAAGGCCCTGAAGACCTGGATCTGTGGATCCTCAAATGAATTTTGCTCATCACTCATATGGTGCCCACTCTTGTCCACCTTGACTTTTTCCCGCATAGCACCAGGATGCTCCTTTCGGAGTGACATCTGCGCTCTACAAATACCTATTCAAATTCATTGGCTTTAACATATTCTTTTCACAATAAATTTGTCAGACGTTCTGCCTTTGTCATACTTTTTCATAACCAACAGCTCAGATCTATGGTGACTAACCTATTTTTTCCCAATGAAACATTCAGGCGTATGTCATTTATCATTGGCTTATCGCCATGACCAGATCGTACTTACTGTATGAAACATAACATTTGCCACAAGGCATCCATCAGGCACACAGTGATAACATTCCACATATGTGCACGATTAGAGCTGACACAACAATGTAACATAACATAACATGTATTTGTAAAGAGTACGTTCACCAGTGGCCATCTTGGTGCTGAATAACAGACGTTTATTGTTACCCAACTCAATGGTACTCATTTTATCGACCTCAGAAGGATGAAAAGTTGAGTGAACCCTCTGGGACTTGAACCTGTGACCGTGAGTTCGAACACAGGTTCCTACAGGGAACACATTAGTCCACTGAGCCGCCAGACCCATCCTAAGAGTAGACAACAAGTATGAGCAAAATGCAAATATTCTGTGACTGAATGGGTAACATAACACCAAAATCATTGCCTACTACAGTAATCTGTGAGATCCCGTCTAATAATGCCTGTTTAACGGCTTTACCCCTGGGTAATAATTATCCGCCGTCAAAGGTCTATTGGCTGTCATATAAGCATTTCACAATAAATATGTCAGGCCTTGTGCATTTGTCATAACTTAACAGTTAATCGATCATACCGATGCCATTTGACAAATGGTATAATTAGTTTATTACCACAACAATGTCAGGGGTACTGTATTGAGAGTGAGCTTCCCAGCAAGGTATGCCGCAATCAAAGCACTCTTTTTTCAGTGGAAGCACTCACCGTCCGCCCAATCAAACCCTGTAGTTAAGAAAATGGCGTCAAAGTTTGGCCCCTCTCTCAGTAAAGCTTAAAAAATGTCCAGTTCTGTTGATCACATAAGGACAGCGATGACTGCGCTGTTAAGCCAGACCTAAAAACGTGTGGATATCAAAAAGCTGGAAATGTGAGAGAGACAATAAGAGAAAGGGGTGGGGCGGCACCCCGTCTAATAACAGCCTTACAAACAACAACTGAGCTTAAAGAGAGGTTGTAGGTTTTGAGTGTGGGTGAAGCCCGTCTTAAGCCCGATTTTTGGACAGATTGCAATTTCCTGAGTGAGTAGAAAATGTGCACTTGCCCACTGTCACCCGCAAGAGCCTTGCCTTCGGCGCGGTCTTTTCCGGCCTGTTGGCATTTATATTTCTGGTCTGCAAGAATTCTTGACAGCCTGCATTCCCATCAGAGGAGGAGGGAGGGAGGGGAAGCGGAAGGTAACTGGGGCCCTTTGTCACCAGACCACCGAGAAAGAAACCTCTTCTCCGCCACATGCCACCTCTAGGCGCATCAAACATGGCTCACCAACCGAACTCTTTCCTCGTTCCCGCCCACATTCACCGAGTGCGCGACTTTACACAAATTACATTTTAATTTTGGACTAGGGCAAACAAATGTGGTTACACGGAAAAGCCAATATGTACGCAGCAACGCAGCAACGCATGAGGCGCGCGTGCAGCACACCCCGGGATGCGGGGCAGGCGCGCGGAATCCAGAAAGCGGCCCCGGAGGAGGCTCGACGCGGGTATTACCATTTCTCAGAGATTTAAATATTTTACCCTATTTGTTTTTTCGCTAGACACAGCAATTAATGCTCAACATGTTACAGCTGTGGGCTGTGAAGTCATTTATACATAATAAATGGGAGAAGATTAGAGCCCTTCTCCTGTAGCAAGGCTGAAATCAAACCCGACTCTCTCCCAAGACATTCAGGGATGACAGCGTTATCTGAGGAATCTGGTCTGTCTAGGGTTCAGCAGCTGGGCATGAAATTGACATTTATTTCAGTGACATCTCACCTCTCAGGGACGCTTCTATCAAACACAATATGATTACAGCGGAACCTTCACTGCTGTACTTTCACTCCGAATTCTTTACTGGGAACCTTAGATGATTGTATAGAAACATTATTTGTTGTAATATGTGACAGATACTAATCATTTTGATTAAATTAATAACAATTACAAAACTTGTGCACGAGACATTACAGTAATAAATAGGAGTACATACATTTACTCCATTTATATGTATTCCCTTTGAAGGTAATAATATGTAGATAATTACTATAAATACTAGCAACAACAAACTTGTAAAAGTCACGCATATTAACAGTATACAAACAAAAAAGACAATATTGTATATTACATATATTGAGTTGTATGCGTTATTCGGGGAATATGTGTATCTTTGTTTATTTTTGTGTACAATTGTTAATTTTATCGTTTTTTTGTCCATGGTTCTTTAAATATAATATATATATATCTATATAACTATCTATCCATCCATCAAGTTAATATTGCTATAAAGTCATTCAAAATATTGATATTTTAGATTTGTTTTAACTTTGTCCATAATTACATTGGCTTTAAGCATGTTATTTCTCTAACTAGACTGTGATTAAAAAACGATTTTCGATACCTGAGTGGAGAGACTTATTTTGGTTCTTTGCCAATAATATTTTTTAAATGAATACTTGGTCAAATCCTTTTTTTATGAAAAATAGTGTGCTAAAAATGACACGTCTTCATTCCTCTTCTTGTATTATTGTTCACATTTATGATGTACTGCAACACTGTGAAATCACACGACTCCATAATTTTCCAACATACCAATTAAATTTGCACATTTCGTCAAAAAACATTTTTGTTACTTCCCTCCAGCTGCCAATTAAGATCAGGAAGAGGACAGTTTCCCGGGTTTTCACTTCCAGACCCGTTATGGAATCCTGAACGCTTTTTTGTCGCAACATGAAAACGTCATTACCACCTGATGATTTATTTTATCTCCCGAGGAAGCTGTGGAAATTATATATAGCCAAAAGACATCAAAGTTCTGAGTCATTGCTCTTTGTCCTAAAGAGGCCATACAAATAATGTATGGCTGAAATGCGTCGACGATTGTCTTTAAAGAGGAGTTTTAAAGGTCAAATAGATAATGAATACAGAGACACAGTTTTGGTACCATTATAAATAAAGAGACTAGTACAATAAGAGTCTTACCATTGAAAAGACCTTTCAAAGACTAGACTTGAATCCATAAGGACTGCTGATTGTCACTGAACCTCTCTAGTGCTAATTTTACCAGAAACTAACCAGATAACAGTTGATATGATGCATACGCTGATGCCCTATATATACTACGTTACTAAGAGTAATATTGATGGAAGCCTAAACTTTCTTCAAGGTTTCGGTTGGTCATAAAAGTAATTCACTGACTGCATTAACAATTCAAATCTATGAAGTAATGAGAATTTATCCCAGAGAGAAAATCATTTCTAGATAGTTTATGCCCAAGTTCCCAGTGGGTTATTGGGCCATCCCTCCTTGTGTATGGCTTGGCTTCCTTCAACACTAATCAATGAAGTGTTTATGTGCACTTAAACTGCTAGTTGACAGTGGTGGAGGAAGGCCGCTGCTTCGGTACTCCCCAGCAGATTTCCCCCTAAACAAGGACTTTTCCAACACGTTTCAGGCTAGACGAGGCAGTGAGGGGTGCTCAATTTGTGTACTCTTCATGTGCAGCTGCCTTATTTGGGGAGCCAGTGTTAATGGCGGGTTCCAATTTGTGGGTCGCTAAACAGCAAAGTTGCATCTCCCGGAAGAAGATAGATAGACCAGGGGGGCTCACTTGGCCATACTTGCTGGACTGTAGCTTCTATTAAAAGCAACTCACACCTCCGACCAGCCTGTCTGGTAATGACACATACTCTACTGAAGATAGCTCGGTCAACAGATTGAGACACTCAGGCGGAAAGGTGTTACTGAACCCCAAGGAAAGAGATCATTATTTCACTTAGTCTAAAAACAGTGAGCTAAGAGGCTTGCTTCATAACTGCCCCCCTCTGCCATCTGAATTGAGCCATCAGCGGCGGGAGGGGGAGAGCAGAAAAGACATCTCCCTCCCTTCTGACTCCCAATCACAATATTGGAATCGACAGTCAGCCAACCACAGGCTTCCATATATGTACCATGGCAACGCCAAGCCGTGAGGACAAAAAACCCATCTCTTAACTGAAGCTTTTTTCTTCCTGAGCTGTCTCTCGAAATTTGAATCTTCACAGGGAATGTTTCTATCGTCTGTCAGGGGTGTTGACAGACCTCCGCAGGGTTCCACGAGGCTGAGGGCTTTTTCTAGATCTGCAAATGGCAGAGGCAAAGCTTGCCAGTGTTGTCAGATAATTAGGTCTGTCAGGGTATTAAATATAGAGGCAAGGACACACGGCGCCCTCGTCTGTGATCAGCGCTGTCGGAAGGAATCAGGGAGATCTGACGCACTCTGCGTGGGGCGGTATCACCAATATGGAGAATGTTCAGGCCCGCAACCTGGCTCGCGTCACATGTTCTTCCTGACTTCTTTCCACGTCTTTTGTTGGAGTGACACATTTACATTGAGACTGCACAAACCACACTACACCTAATCACGTGTGCCATGCAGTCCTACATAGTTTGCAACACCACCACTGATGAAGATTAACCAGTTCCCTTCAACCCTCCGTGACCAGTCTGTGAAGCCTTAAAAGCAACTGGCAATGGAGGCACGGGACAAGTGTTGAACAAACCCCAGTACATAACATGCTCAGTAGCCCCTACCCATGTGACGCTTAACTCTCTACCCACAAATAACTCCTGTCTGTGTAATCGCAAGTACTAGGTAAGGGGTGCAATCCTACTGGAAGCACGCGGAACATGGACAGAAACATGATTATTACAAGGAGGTGGTGAGACAGAGTAAGAAGAGGAGACAGGAGAATGTGAACTAGAGACAAGTGAATGGGAACAGAGGCAACACAATGGGATGGGGAACTGAGACAAAGACAAGACACACAAATGGAAAATTAAGCAAGTGAATGGGAATAGAGAAGCGGAAGGCCAAGAGTGGCAAAGAAACTGAAGGAAAGACCCAAAAATGGGTATGGTGAGTTTAGAAGAGACATAGAAATCAAGCAAGGTATCGGGAACAGACAAGGGACTAGCATCACGTAAAGGACTGTGGCATCAGGAAGAAAACTGTATCAGAAGCACAAACAAAGGGGCTAGATGAACACGAATGACGAGAGAGGCACAATAGAACGAAAAGACCCGGGGCAGGAATGGGAGTCAGGCAAGGAGTTAAGGAGTTGGGGATTCAGAAGAATGAAGAAGAGGCAACAAAATAATAGGCGACAGGTGTATGGATGCGTAGAGCTAAACAGTACAGAAACGAACACAGGATTAAAGGGAAGAGAGATTCAGGAAGATAGGATCAGGGGATGAACTGAAGTCCAAAAACACCTTTGAATACAGCATCTTAGGAAATGGTTACGAGCCAAAGACAGAGTGTGTAGGAGAGTAGGGTCTGCTATCCTATGGTCACCCCAAATTTTTGCTTTTTGCTTCACTGGTTTTCGACTACTGAGGCTGTGGGCCTGCTGATCAGACCCCCAGCCTGCTGTTCTCTCACTAAATTACTGACACATGTGCTATAGGCACATACCAATTGGAAATGGACTCCTTGTCAGCCCCTGTAGAATGCACTATAGGTGCACAGGGCACAGGAGCCACTAAGGCCTACCAGGGGCTGCAGCATATCTTTTGCCACCCCTGGCTGGTTCTTAAATTGACACAACTGGCTGATCACTCAGCTGGGGTAAGGTGGTGTACACACCCCTTGCTTAGATATAGTATACCTATGTCTAAACCTATATCTGGACACATGTAAGCCTGTGAGCCACTCCTATAGAAAGGACTCATCAATCCTGGAGGCTGAGTGCGTGGTTTTATGTGAGATGGAGCTCTAGCATGAGCTGAGCCTGTCTGCAGCCGTCGGGAACAAATCCCTAAGCTGTTTCAGGATAATGCCATACCATATACTATTAAGGGCCTTATAATCCTCGCGGTTATTTAGCAACTTTGGTTTGGCTTTATCAAAACATGTCGTGTAAGGTGTCATACGCTTTGGAATACCATCCCCTCGCCAGTTCTGGCGACGGGGATGGCATTCCACCCCTCTAGAGGGGTAAGACATGTTACTTTACTTTAATGCGGTTGATTTCTCCAAAGACCTTAAGATCCACAAAATGGATGCCTCTGCCACAGACAAATGTCTGGACCCCTGGAGCTGACCGAAACTCAGTCAAGGGGGTCCTGGACAAAGGGTTTCCTGTCACAGGAGGGTGTCACCGCCCTCCAGACAGGAGATAGTGTATTGTAGCAGGGAGGTTTGAAAGAAACCAGACACTGCTTGGGGCGCACAAGGCTGCCCCTTGCATAATCCGGCCAAACCGGTTCTGGGGCACTCCAGCCCTCGTGCCAGGGCGGCCTGGATCAAAGGAAGGGGGTGTATCCACCCACTTCCTGGGTCCCACCCATAGGAGGGGACCTAGCAGGTAATCACGCCCACCAGATTCGAATAAGAGTGGGAGCAGTGCCAATGCACATCAGATTTCCTGGAAGAAACATTAGAAACGAAACTCTGGACCCTTGGACTCCCATTTCAACTTGGAAGCCCGAAGAATCTCCCTTGTGGTCAAGGAGTGACCACCCTGCAGCAGCAGGCACCATCCAGCCCTCGACGTCTACTTAGTTGCAGTTCCCGCCGGAACTCGAGCGACTGAGATCGACGAGATCAAGCCTGCCCAGCTTCTAACAGCCCGATCCACAGTCCCTGCAAAGCTGAGACCCGTGGAGGCGACCGGAAGCGTGGGGCACGCCATCTTGAATTGACCCCGAGACGCTGACCGTGCAGCCCACGAGTGACCCTCGAAGCTGTGCACCGGGGTTTGAGAAGCCCCCACCCTGAGCTACTCCTGAGCCAAAGTTCAGCCCTCCACACTCGACGAGTGCTGCGTGGGGCCCTTTGGCACGATTTGGCTCAACGCGTTGGCCCGGTCACTTGCCAGCTGGCTTGTGGTCCCTGTGCCGACGAACTACCTAAGAAGACTTGTGATTCTGGTTGCTCCAGATCCACACCAGCTCCCCTGAAAAGGAGCCCCGACTCTGACCTTCCTGGTCCGAGTGAGAAGCAATCTTCCGATCCCGCGTGGATTGCTCTTACCAAGGCTTGTTTGCTCCAAACCGGAAGCCGACTGCACCGACGGTGAGAGCCTGCGTGGGACAGATCGTGACCTGCTCCTGGACGTCGCAGATGCCCCAGAGCCCACGTGACAGCGGAGAGAAGCTCCTCGACGACCACCTGATTGCGCCCGACATTGCCTGGTTCCGTCCTGGTTCCACCCTGGTCACTGCTGAGTGACCCAGACTCTGTCCCCTCTGCTTTCAGGTACTCTACAACTTGAGTCCACCCTTGGACTCCACCGGACACTTCATCTTCAACCCGCCTGCAGCCCTTTCAGCTTCAAGCACCAAGAGCCTGCGAGTCAAAACCCGACGTCACTTCGACCCTGTGCACCCACTTCCTGTGGGTGAGGTAACTTTGCTCCGCCGGTGTTCCCACACTGGTGCACACCTCTAGGGTCTGTGTGTTAAGTTTTGTTCCTCTAGGTTCAGCGGAAGTGTCCTTTAACTTTAACTTTACAACTTTTACGCACCATTGGTTAACATTGGTGCGTGCGTGCGCTTTCCGCACATCTCCCGAATCCCGAGGGCCATTCCCGACTTCAGCATTGCTTGTCCTGACTGCTCCCAGCGATTCCCTAGGCCCTAGGCCTAACCACTGTTCGAGTGGCCTCTCTTATACCACTTGTTTAGTATATGGTTTGAGTGGCCCCCTGCCCTCATCCATAATTGTGCAACTTTGTATGTTTAAACAGTGCTTTTGATTTAACGCTTGTGCCCCTTTATTCATAAAGAATACTGGGGATTGTTTTTAGTAATAAACACATATATTTGTATAATATATACTTGTGTGGTGTCCTTTCATTTGGTATTACAGGATTGTATGTGGTAAAACAGCTCGCTTAACACGACCTCTTAAGTTAAGCCTTTAGGCTGCTTAGTCCATGCTACCCCTAGGATAGCTTGTCTAATAAGGTTGACTTACAACCAGACACCATAAGGGGATTGTTTGGTCAGGTAGTAGGTGGTTCCAGAATTGGAAACATCCCCTACCAGGCCAACTTCTCACATTGGTGAGCAGCGGTGCGGATTTGAGCTTGCTGTTGTTTTACCATTGCAATCTTTATATCAAATTGAAAGATCACATCAAGTACCTCTAGGTACATATAAAATCAAAAGCTTAGCATATTAAGTTCTACTGAACTTAGTAGTTGTAGGTTGAAGGGAGTAGCACACCCCTGACTACAACTCACTAGCAAGGTCCAGTAGGAAAACACTTAGTGTAGGTAAGTGCACCTCTTACACCTCACTAGTAACCATGTCTGACACAGGAAAGGCCTCAGGGTCTAGTCCTGTGACAGTTGACCCTACCCAGGCAACTTTTGGATATGACAAGTTAACCCGCAGAGACTTGATTGCCTTGTGCAAAGCAAGAGGGTTAAAAAGGGGCAGAAACCCCACCTGCCAAATCCTGGTAGAAATCCTAGAACAGGATGACTTAGAGAAAGTGAAGGAAACTTCCCTAGAAACAGGAAATGGAGGGAACCCCCCTGTAGTTGATCCCCCTGAAGAGGAGGATGATGAAGATGAGGACTCAGAGGTTGAGGACTTGGAAGTACAGGATCAGGGTAGCCAGGTTCCAGTTGGTAGGCTTAGCCAGGCCAACTTGGACCTACTGGGGAATGGAGAGGGCCAGCACCTCCCCAGAACCCCACATGGGATTCTCCCAGGCAACAGAAGAGTGAGATCTCCCTCAGGGGACTCTCATATTTCTAGTGCCTCCAGGGAATCACAGAGAGGCATGAGTGCTTCTCAAAAGCTAGAACATAGGGCCAGAATGAGGGCTGTCAAACTCCAGATAGAGAGGGAGGAGGTAGCCTTGGCTCAAGCTAGACTTGCCTTGGCAAGAGAGCAGAAATTAAGTGGCTTAGATGTCACTGGTGGCAGCAATTTTCCAAGAGAAAAAGACAGGGCCTATGATAATAGAAACCTGACCAAAATTGTGCCCCCCTTTAAAGAAGGGGATGACATCCACAAATGGATGACTGCTCTTGAGAGAGCCTGCATGGTACAGCAGGTTCCTGAGAATCAGTGGGCTGCAATTTTGTGGTACTCCTTTTCTGAGAAAGGGAGGGACAGGCTCCTCACAGTTAGACCTGAGGATGCCAAAAACTACTCTGTTTTGAAGAGTGCTCTCATTGAAGGGTTTGGCCTAACCACTGAGCCATACAGGTTGTTGTTCAGAGACACCCAGAAAGCACAGACTCAAGACTGGACTGATTTTGTGGAGTGTGCCACTAAGGCTTTGGAGGGTTGGTTGCAGGGAAGTAAAGTTTCAGACTATACAGGATTGTACAATCTTATAATGAGAGAACAGATCCTTAATAACTGTACAAACCAGCTGTTGCATCAATACCTTATTGACTCTGATCTGACCTCTCCCCAAGAATTGGGAAAGAAGGCAGACACATGGGTCAGAACAAGGATTAAGCAGAAACCCCAGAACCAAGGTGGTGACCAGAAGAAAACAGACCAGAAGGGTGGTAATCAGAATCAGAAAGATAAAGAAAAAGACCAGAAGTCTTCAGGCCCCCAAACTAATAGTAAGGAGGGTGGTTCCCAAAATGGTAACAAGAAAAAGAAGAACAAAGGTCCTAAGACACCTTGGTGTAATACCTGCAAATCAGTTTCACACTGGGGCAGTGAGTGCACCAAGGCAAATCCAGTTCCCACCACTACAGCTCCTAAAGCAACTGCAACCCCAAGTACAGTAAGCAGTGGTGGAACACAGTCCAAGGGTGTAGCTGGGTTGACCCTGGGTATGGAAGTAGGATCTGGCCTAGTCAGAGTCCCTACACAGGCAGTTCTCCTGTATGATGTGGACATTGAGTTGCCCACTGCAGTAAGCCCCACTAACCTGGGCAAATACAGGCAGACTCCCTTAATTAATGAGAAACTGGCTCAAGCATACAGGGACACATGTGCCAGTGTCACCATGGTGACACCTGACTTTGTGGACCCTGGACAGATTGTACTAGGAGAGAGCTACCTAGTAACCAACGCCAGCAACTCCACTACCTCCCATAGTGTGGCAGTTGTGAACTTCTCCTGGGGAGGGGTTGATGGCCTAAAGAAAGTTGTGGTGAGTGCAGACCTACCAGTAGACTGTCTGTTAGGCAATGACCTTGAAAGCTCAGCATGGTCAGAAGTGGAGTACAGGACTCATGCAGAAATGCTAGGGATTTCAGAGCATGTCCTTGCCATGACAAGGGCTCAGGCTAAGAAGTGCCTTCCTGAACCAGTGGTGGATCTTGAGACAATAGACCAGCCACAACCCAAGAGAAGGAGCAAGAGAGGAAAGGCCTCGCCTTCCACCTTGCCCCAGGTTGAGGATCAAGTTTCAGAGGAAACTGATTCTGCAGTCCAAGAGGAGACTGTCTCTGAGGAGCTTGAACCTGACCAGGTTGAGTTTCTGGGGACAGGGGGACCCTCAAGGGCAGACCTGAGGCAGGCTCAATTAGATTGCCCTTCCCTTGAACCCCTCAGACAGCAGGCTGCTGCTGAGGCTGCTGGGGATGCCCAAGGTACCCATACTGTGTATTGGGATGAGGGACTCCTTTACTCAGAGGCTAGAGCCCCCAAGCCTGGCATGACCAGGAGGTTGGTGATACCTCTGCAGTTTAGGGGATTCCTCCTTACCTTGGCCCATGATATTCCCCTTGCAGGACACTTAGGCCAGAACAAGACGTGGGACAGGCTTGTTCCACACTTTCACTGGCCTCACATGTCAGAGGATGTCAAGGAGTTTTGTCGCTCCTGTGTCACTTGCCAAGCCAGTGGTAAGTCAGGTGGCACAACAAAGGCCCCCCTAATACCACTACCTGTGGTGGGGGTCCCCTTTGAGAGAGTTGGAATTGATATTGTGGGTCCAATGGACCCCCAAACAGCATCTGGGAACAGATTCATACTGGTGGTAGTGGATCATGCCACCAGGTACCCAGAGGCTATTCCCCTAAGGACCACCACAGCACCTGTGGTGGCAAAGGCCCTCATTGCAGTTTTCTCAAGAGTGGGCTTTCCTAAGGAGGTACTATCAGATAGAGGGACGAATTTTATGTCTAGCTATCTGAAAGCAATGTGGAAGGAATGTGGAGTAAACTATAAGTTTACCACCCCATATCATCCACAGTGCAATGGGCTTGTGGAGAGATTTAACAAGACCCTTAAAGGCATGATAAAAGGATTACCAGAGAAGCTCAGGCGGAAATGGGACATTCTTTTACCCTGCCTGCTCTTTGCTTACAGAGAGGTCCCACAAAAGGGGGTTGGCTACAGCCCTTTTGAACTTTTGTTTGGCCACCCTGTGAGAGGTCCATTGTGTTTGGTGAAGGAAGGATGGGAGTTACCTCTCAAACAGCCCAAACTAGACATAGTGGACTATGTACTTGGTCTCCGCTCCAGGATGGCTGAGTACATGGAAAGAGCATCCAAAAACCTGGAGGCCAGCCAAGAATTGCAGAAGGCTTGGCATGACCAAAAGGCTGTGCTGGTAGAGTTCCAACCAGGACAGAAGGTATGGGTACTGGAGCCAGTGGCTCCAGCAGCACTCCAAGACAAATGGAGTGGACCCTATCCTATTATTGAGAAGAAGGGGGAAGTCACCTACTTGGTAGACTTTGGAACACCCAGGAGCCCTCACAGGGTAATCCATGTGAATCGCTTGAAAGCATTTGTGGACAGGGAGGACATGAGCTTGCTCATGGCCACAGATGGGGAACAGGAGGAAGAGAGTGACCCTCTCCCAGACCTGCTTTCCCAGAACCCTGATGATGGTTCAGTTGATGGAGTAGCCTTGGCAGGCAGCCTCACTGACCAGCAACAGATGGACTGCAGACAAGTTTTGCAGGCCCACAGGCAATTGTTTTCACTCACACCCAGCCAGACTGACTGGTGTACCCATGTTGTGGACACTGGTGACAGTCTGCCTGTCAAGAATAAGATCTACAGGCAACCTGACCATGTCAGAGACTGCATCAAGGCTGAGGTGCAAAAGATGTTAGAGCTTGGAGTGATTGAGCCCTCTGAGAGCCCATGGGCCAGCCCAGTAGTCCTGGTGCCAAAACCTCATACCCAAGATGGAAAGAGAGAAATGAGGTTTTGCGTGGATTACAGGGGTCTCAATGCTGTCACTAGGACAGATGCTCACCCCATTCCAAGAGCAGATGAGCTCATTGACAGATTGGCTTCTGCCAAGTTTTTGAGCACATTCGATCTGACAGCTGGCTACTGGCAAATCAGACTAGCTGAGGAGTCAAAGGCCAAGACAGCATTCTCTACCCCTAGTGGACATTATCAGTTTGTGGTAATGCCCTTTGGTTTGAAGAATGCACCTGCCACTTTCCAAAGGTTGGTGAACCAAGTCCTTACTGGGTTGGATGACTTTTGTGCAGCTTATCTGGATGATATTGCTGTCTTTAGCTCCACCTGGGAGGATCACCTGATCCACCTGAAGAGAGTTTTGGAGGCCCTGCAAAAGGCAGGCCTAACTATCAAGGCCACTAAGTGCCAGATAGGGCAGAGTAAGGTTGTGTACCTGGGCCACCTAGTTGGTGGAGGCCAGGTTCAGCCACTGGAGAGCAAAATCCAGGCCATACAGGACTGGGCTCCTCCAGTTACCCAGACACAAGTCAGAGCCTTCTTGGGCCTGACTGGGTATTACAGGAAGTTTGTGAAGAACTATGGGTCTATAGTGACACCATTAAATGACTTGACATCCAAGAAGATGCCAAAAAAGGTTCAGTGGACAGTTAGCTGTCAGAAGGCATTTGAAGACCTGAAGAAGGCCATGTGCTCTGCACCTATCCTAAAGAGTCCTGACTACTCCAAACAGTTCATTGTTCAGACAGATGCTTCTGAGTTGGGGGTGGGAGCTGTGCTCTCACAACTTAATCAAGATGGTCAAGACCAGCCAATTGCTTTCATTAGCAGGAGGCTGACTCCCCGAGAGAAACGTTGGTCAGCCATTGAGAGGGAGGCCTTTGCTGTGGTTTGGGCATTAAAGAAGTTGAGGTCCTACTTGTTTGGAACTCACTTCCTGGTGCAAACAGACCATAAGCCCCTCTTGTGGCTTAATCAGATGAAGGGTGAAAATCCCAAACTACTCAGGTGGTCCATTTCCCTACAGGGGATAGACTTTACAGTGGAGCACCGCCCAGGGACTGACCATGGTAATGCAGATGGTCTCTCCAGGTACTTCCACTTAGAACATGAAGACTTATCTGGTCAAGGTTAGTTTAATGTCCCTGCGTTTGGGGGGGGGTTGTGTAGGAGAGTAGGGTCTGCTATCCTATGGTCACCCCAAATTTTTGCTTTTTGCTTCACTGGTTTTCGACTACTGAGGCTGTGGGCCTGCTGATCAGACCCCCAGCCTGCTGTTCTCTCACTAAATTACTGACACATGTGCTATAGGCACATACCAATTGGAAATGGACTCCTTGTCAGCCCCTGTAGAATGCACTATAGGTGCACAGGGCACAGGAGCCACTAAGGCCTACCAGGGGCTGCAGCATATCTTTTGCCACCCCTGGCTGGTTCTTAAATTGACACAACTGGCTGATCACTCAGCTGGGGTAAGGTGGTGTACACACCCCTTGCTTAGATATAGTATACCTATGTCTAAACCTATATCTGGACACATGTAAGCCTGTGAGCCACTCCTATAGAAAGGCCTCATCAATCCTGGAGGCTGAGTGCGTGGTTTTATGTGAGATGGAGCTCTAGCATGAGCTGAGCCTGTCTGCAGCCGTCGGGAACAAATCCCTAAGCTGTTTCAGAATAATGCCATACCATATACTATTAAGGGCCTTATAATCCTCGCGGTTATTTAGCAACTTTGGTTTGGCTTTATCAAAACATGTCGTGTAAGGTGTCATACGCTTTGGAATACCATCCCCTCGCCAGTTCTGGCGACGGGGATGGCATTCCACCCCTCTAGAGGGGTAAGACATGTTACTGTACTTTAATGCGGTTGATTTCTCCAAAGACCTTAAGATCCACAAAATGGATGCCTCTGCCACAGACAAATGTCTGGACCCCTGGAGCTGACAGAAACTCAGTCAAGGGGGTCCTGGACAAAGGGTTTCCTGTCACAGGAGGGTGTCACCGCCCTCCAGACAGGAGATAGTGTATTGTAGCAGGGAGGTTTGAAAGAAACCAGACACTGCTTGGGGCGCACAAGGCTGCCCCTTGCATAATCCGGCCAAACCGGTTCTGGGGCACTCCAGCCCTCGTGCCAGGGCGGCCTGGATCAAAGGAAGGGGGTGTATCCACCCACTTCCTGGGTCCCACCCATAGGAGGGGACCTAGCAGGTAATCACGCCCACCAGATTCGAATAAGAGTGGGAGCAGTGCCAATGCACATCAGATTTCCTGGAAGAAACATTAGAAACGAAACTCTGGACCCTTGGACTCCCATTTCAACTTGGAAGCCCGAAGAATCTCCCTTGTGGTCAAGGAGTGACCACCCTGCAGCAGCAGGCACCATCCAGCCCTCGACGTCTACTTAGTTGCAGTTCCCGCCGGAACTCGAGCGACTGAGATCGACGAGATCAAGCCTGCCCAGCTTCTAACAGCCCGATCCACAGTCCCTGCAAAGCTGAGACCCGTGGAGGCGACCGGAAGCGTGGGGCACGCCATCTTGAATTGACCCCGAGACGCTGACCGTGCAGCCCACGAGTGACCCTCGAAGCTGTGCACCGGGGTTTGAGAAGCCCCCACCCTGAGCTACTCCTGGGCCGAAGTTCAGCCCTCCACACTCGACGAGTGCTGCGTGGGGCCCTTTGGCACGATTTGGCTCAACGCGTTGGCCCGGTCACTTGCCAGCTGGCTTGTGGTCCCTGTGCCGACGAACTACCTAAGAAGACTTGTGATTCTGGTTGCTCCAGATCCACACCAGCTCCCCTGAAAAGGAGCCCCGACTCTGACCTTCCTGGTCCGAGTGAGAAGCAATCTTCCGATCCCGCGTGGATTGCTCTAACCAAGGCTTGTTTGCTCCAAACCGGAAGCCGACTGCACCGACGGTGAGAGCCTGCGTGGGACAGATCGTGACCTGCTCCTGGACGTCGCAGATGCCCCAGAGCCCACGTGACAGCGGAGAGAAGCTCCTCGACGACCACCTGATTGCGCCCGACATTGCCTGGTTCCGTCCTGGTTCCACCCTGGTCACTGCTGAGTGACCCAGACTCTGTCCCCTCTGCTTTCAGGTACTCTACAACTTGAGTCCACCCTTGGACTCCACCGGACACTTCATCTTCAACCCGCCTGCAGCCCTTTCAGCTTCAAGCACCAAGAGCCTGCGAGTCAAAACCCGACGTCACTTCGACCCTGTGCACCCACTTCCTGTGGGTGAGGTAACTTTGCTCCGCCGGTGTTCCCACACTGGTGCACACCTCTAGGGTCTGTGTGTTAAGTTTTGTTCCTCTAGGTTCAGCGGAAGTGTCCTTTAACTTTAACTTTACAACTTTTACGCACCATTGGTTAACATTGGTGCGTGCGTGCGCTTTCCGCACATCTCCCGAATCCCGAGGGCCATTCCCGACTTCAGCATTGCTTGTCCTGACTGCTCCCAGCGATTCCCTAGGCCCTAGGCCTAACCACTGTTCGAGTGGCCTCTCTTATACCACTTGTTTAGTATATGGTTTGAGTGGCCCCCTGCCCTCATCCATAATTGTGCAACTTTGTATGTTTAAACAGTGCTTTTGATTTAACGCTTGTGCACCTTTATTCATAAAGAATACTGGGGATTGTTTTTAGTAATAAACACATATATTTTTATAATATATACTTGTGTGGTGTCCTTTCATTTGGTATTACAGGATTGTATGTGGTAAAACAGCTCGCTTAACACGACCTCTTAAGTTAAGCCTTTAGGCTGCTTAGTCCATGCTACCCCTAGGATAGCTTGTCTAATAAGGTTGACTTACAACCAGACACCATAAGGGGATTGTTTGGTCAGGTAGTAGGTGGTTCCAGAATTGGAAACATCCCCTACCAGGCCAACTTCTCACAGAGTGCGATAAAGGAATTGTGGAGGATGCGAGAAGGATTTAAAAGAGATATGTAGAGAAACAGACAGACCAGGGAACAAACAAAAACACACAATCTATTTCTCCCTCCTCCTTGCTGGATTGGTTGCAAGAGAACAGAAATGAAGGAAAGGAGAGGTGAATGGGAATGGCATGGCAAAAGTGAAAGATGAAAAGATTAAAGGAACGGACATAATTGACTGCAGAGAAGGTTTAAAGGAGCACACGAGAAGAGACTGGTAGCAGTAAGAGGACATGAAAAACAAAGAAAAATAAAATGATGGAAGAGTTGAGGTGATTGTGAACAATGGGGTTTGGGAACAGTCAAAAGAGGAATTACAGGAGACACAGGAGGAAGAATGGATTGTGAGGGAGAATGGAGCAGGTTTTGTGAGATAAGGGAGACTCAGCTAAAATCAAGGGGATGAGAGAAACACAATGAAATGTCAAAGAGGAAAACGAATGGAAAAAGATAAAGAAGTGCAGAGAAGTGGCGAGGAACAAAGACACAAGAATGGGGAAATAACTCAAATGGAAAGGGTAAATAAAACAGCATTGCTCACCAGGGGGTGGGATTAATATGGATAGAACAGCAATGTAAGGTGATAATAAAGATAAAGGGTCGGAAAGAAGAGGCAATAGGGTGGAGAAGAGAGGAGTAAGTTGAGGAGGGAAAAAGCCAAAAGGATGGGTGATCGAGACAAGGGAAAAGAAAGCAATGATATGGTGGAATCGGATAAGGGAGGGACATACATACAAAGGAATGGGAGACCTAAGAGAGCAGGATAGATAAAATAATTAGAACGAGAGAAAGAGTTAAGAGAACAGAACAAAAGCTTAGGCAATGGCACTCAAAAACTCTAAGAACAGAAGCTACAGAATGAATGAGACAAGGGAATGGAGAGGTGGTAAGAGTAGCAACGTTTTTTGGTATTTATAGAGTCAATATACGCCTGAAGACGTCAAGATGTCAGAGACAGATAGCTACCTGCTGTTCGAAACTTTACTCATCGAGGTGCAAGGTTTCATTCATTTCCCGAATGCCAAATGATTAGGGAATGACGCTGCAGAGAAAGGCAAAGTATTCCAGGAACTTGGAACAATCATAGAAATAGAAGAGGGAGTGGGAAAGGAGCAATAAGGACACATAAGGACATATTAAAAAAGAGCAGCAATGAACAGGGAAGAGTCATTCGAAGTGTGAGAAAGGCAATCAATGCAGAGAAAAAAGCCTGGGACAGAAGATCGGGGAAGCAAGGGTAAGCAAGGGAAAGCAAGGGAAAGAAAGCGAATGAAAAGGGGCTGACTAAAAATATGAGGCATAAAGGAAACGTATAGGGTGCAGAAAACACGGATGTGCAATAGATATGAGGGTCGTGGGGGGGGGGGGGGGGTCGGGGGAGAGCAAGAGAAAGACAGCCGATTAGGAAGCGTGACAGTAAACAATAAAAGATTATAATGAGAGAAAGGTATCTTTGGCTCACGGTTCATAACAAATTGTTGTAGTGTGTGGTGCAAATTTACACAACAGTACAGTTAAAGAATATGAAGAATTTGAAGCTCCAATCCAAGTTTAGAAAACAGTGTAGCAGCACGTTAATAAAAACCTCAGGAGAAAACAATTAACCTTGGATAGGTGGATTAAGAGTTATCTATCAACAAAAATACCCTAAGAAAATAAAGGAGAACATACAGTCTAGTTTTCGGGACAATGGGGAAACAATAAAAGGATAAAAACCACAAGCAGAGTCAATTCGAATTATTGTTGAACTTGCCTTAGGAGTTGTAAACCCCACTAGCTGTACTCAAACCAGGTCACGAAAAACTAGAATCTCCTGCGGTGGAGACCGCCAGAAGTTGATTCAGGGGGTCTAGTTGAAACAGTTGTGGAATTTACTCATCCGTGTCAAGCGGTTCCAAGGCTGAAGACACGACTGGGTAGTGAATTCAAGGCTGGTATCTAAATCTGAATTTGTGTCATCGACCTGTATCAAAGCTGGGTGGAGGCAAGTCAGGTCTCTTCTCTTCTGCTGATCCTTCTGGTGGTGCAGGTGACTGAAGCTCTACGATCCAAGCTGAGGTGCACTCACCCAGTTGCTGGTGTCTGAGTTGGCGGCATGAGCAGGAAACTGACATCCCCCAGGTTGAGTTGAACATTTGAGCCAGCAATTTTATCCTTTTTTTTTTTTTTAAACAATTTATATTAACCATTTTGCATAGCACAACAATGACGTTGTATTTGCATGACATACTGACACAAATCCGTCGGTATACATGTATTAATTCGTGTATGTCTCACAGTACAAACCCTGCAGTTTCGTCCCCTGCGTCCATGTGTCTCCATATAGTACGTACATTAAGTGACCGTTCATCCCAGACTGCTCATGTACTATCATCAGATTCCGATTCTTCCAGCGGGGGGAGGGGTTTAGGGGAGGGGGGTTCCAATATATTTCCCCGGTAAGTGTTCCATCCGCCCCATACCTTCCCCCACTTTTTCGGACACCCTTGATGGATATACACTGACTTTTCCGCCATCATCCCCATGTCCATGTCTTTGCACCATTGATCAAGGGTGGGACTAGCTCTGGATCCCCAGCGATGTGCAATATTTTGTTTTGCTACCGTCATGCCTAAAGTTACCCAATCCTGAGCAATCGTATTTAGATCTGTTTGCTCCCAAATATTAAGTAGGCAGCACCTCGGGTCTGGTAGTATGGTAACATGTGTTACCTGTGAGAGAGTCTGCATCACCCCCATCCAGTAATATACTCTTTTGGAGCAGAGCTAGATAGTATGGTAGAACGTGCCTTCCTCTCGGCATTGTGTAAGACAGAGCGGTGTGTCTGCACGATGTATCTTATGTAGGAGTGTCCTAGAATAGTATGTGCGGTGCAGGATTTTTTAATTACACCAGTCGAAGTTGTGATGGAATTGCATCCTCTCTGGGGGACGCTAGCGCCTCCTGCCAGTCCGCCTCGTCAATGTCTCCCAGTTCGCGCTCCCACTTGGTCTTCAATGTCACTGTGGGGACTATGTGGTTATTGACCATTTTCCTGTAGGTCAGGGAGATTGCCTTTTGTGGGGGTGATCCGTTAAAAGTCTATCCTCCAATGGGGAGGACTCTTCAGGTCTGGTATCTGGTGGTAGTAAGGACTGAAGTGTATGAATTTTATCCTTTTAATGTTGTTGGTGAAGCGAGGAAGTACACTTAGATTTAATTTTTAAACAATGTGCTCACTCCAGGTGTACTCTACTGCTGGTGTGGCTATCCAACAATGGAAAGGCCACAACGGCTTCAAGATGAATGCAGATAGAAATGCTTTATTACTTCTGCGTAATAATAAGACTAGTTGGAACAGCACTAAAACCCCAGCCTCCTGCACAAGTAGCCAAGGCAATATCCTTGGGAATATCCCTAGGTCACAAACTGTCTTTCAATCAGCTGATTAACTGAGTAGAACTTGCTTTCCTCTGTTGAGCTCATAAGGAATGTTTACCCTTTACCGCCAACAGAGGTACACACTACAGTTGTCTCTCCTGCAATCTGTCAAGACTGGACTACTAGAAAAGTCTTCACTTACACCTCCCAGTTTATCAACTCATTAAACTGCAGTGAGCACAAAACGTCATGGCCTGCACGATTTGCAGGCTGAGAAAAATGTAGAATGTTTCAGCTGTTAGGACAAGCCTGTGCTGGCTTGTTGGTCAGTTAGGAAGTCCACTTCAAAACTCTTTGTTTGATCCATAAATCATTTTATGGAATGGAGTGTGCTGGCTCGACTAGCACCTGTCGCATTAATTATCTTTAAGGTCACTGAGATCTGGAAATCTCTTCCATCAGCCGAGTATCGAACATCAAGATTGTTGTGGGATTGGTCCTTCTCCCGCCTCAGGTTTTAACAGTAGAACAAGCGACTATTGACACTTTGCCAGGTTGAAAATCATCAGGCTTTCAAGAAAACCCTCACAATCTCTCTTTAGGTACCTTCCTTTTCACCGCTGTCTTGGCGCAAACTGAGGATACCCTCTGTGGTTTGTCTCACAGTACCAAGAAGCCATTGCATGTCATGAGCTGCATTTTACAAAAAATACACAATGAACCCATAAATCAATTAACCTGAGCGTATCCCCCAATTTTTTTTTTGCAATTGCTCAAACGTATTGGAATCAGTGGAGTGTGCGGTCTCTGGAGGCATAATACGCGTCGGCTCAAGCAGCCCAAATAACATTTCTATAAAGTTAATTTGTACAAAAGTCATAAAAAATCTGACTTTCCCATTAAATCAGATTTTGAAAACAGTGCAGACCATAATTTAGATTATTTTCTAGCTGTGTCCCCAAGCGGAGATGTTAAATAAATATGGTAATCATACCTAGTACAGGTTTTTGGGGGGAAAACACAGGCACTATACTACTGTGTAGAACCTACAGTTAGCAAAACCAGAGTGGCAAACATTGGGGGCATGCCAAAAAGCATATCCTTTCTTACATTCACCTTCATGATATTGTGGTAGTTGATATCTGGATAACATATTTTGGCGACATTTATTTTGAACACATACCTTGTTAGTCTCAATGAAAATAGCACAGTGGAGGCTAGGTAAAATTAAGGTACTGCAGGAAGAATGGCCCAGTTAGTTCATGTTTTCCACTGACATATGATAAGGCTAATATAGCCTACCATTCTTCTGAGATCAGTGCTGTGGGTAACATCAAGGTTGGGTACAAAACACATTGATGTAAATAAATGGCAAAAGTGAGTTAATCCGCTCTACAAAATAGTATTATTCTGGTGAGAGTGATTAGTCAGTGGAGATGCCTTACTTTTCCAAACTGTAAGGAACTCAGGTTATGCTGTCTTGGGCGGGGCTAAAAGCGTCTTCATCATGGAGTGGTTTACCACAGGCCAGCAATGCAAGGTGTCCCGGTGATGCAGTGACTCCTTGAATAGAGGGAATCAAACCCGTGCCTGCTCGGAAACCATGACCAGCTACAAAAAGGACAGGGACATATATGGGCGAAGGACAGAAAAGTCAGAAGGAGAGACCAGTGGAGAAAAATACATTAATTTGAGATAAAAGATAGGCATAAGGAGTGGAAAGGGCATAGAGCTCGAGGAAAAGGGACGAGAATGAGCCAAGAACATCCTACGCATTCCAGTCGCTTAAGGAAACAACCAACAAAGAGCATTTTAGCAGAGATTTAGATTTAATAAATGTTATTTTGAAACAATTTACTAGTAAAGATTGCCAGCACAGAAGGAACATCTTAAGCAGCAAAAGTGAAGCGGAACAGAGTTTAGCGAGGACAAATAATATATATTAGCATGTATGAGGGGTCGCTTTTCTTCCCTCATGGGCATGTACTGTGTTTAACACAGTTATTATATGACTAGCACATTTCGAAAGCCATATCTGGTAATAAGGGCTTGGTGAGGAGTTGGCCTTCAGTAGTAGCACCACTAAAGGTAAAAATTGAAGGTGTTTGTGAGTGCGGGTTCTAATGGGACAGCATTCATTAGCACATACATTTTTGGTTTGACCTTTCCATCTAAGATAGATAATTTGACAATTTTTTTTTCTAGTACATAGGGATGACCTTCAAATATTACACTTACGAGTGGAGACAGAGGCGGTGGTTATGTTTGGCAGTCATCCTATTCTCGTTTGCTGAGAGAAGGTAACTGAACTGTTAACTTGTGGAGTTGACTTTTTGTGAAAGGTTTATATTATTTCTATTGAAAATAGCACCTACTGTTTTTTTTAAATTAGAAAATGTTTAAGGATTTCGAAAGCAACAAACAAGCTCTCATTGAACAAACACATTGTAAACAGAATGGTACAAAGCATTACATATCATCTCATGGCCTCGACTTGTCACAACAAGCACATAATAAAACAACCCAAGTCCCTACATGGGGAAGCCCACTCCCTCCAAGTCATATTATGCCCACTACTTGTGCAATAATTTGTCATATTTGTAGGGGCACCCACGTGTGTTGCATATAATCTCCTCCAGTCTTGCACACCAGTCCGTATCACATCTCCAGGCCTCCACGGGATGGGCACTGGCAGAAGTCTAGTGTTTAGCTATAGCCTTCTTAGCCAGCAAAGATTCCAGCAGCACCAGCGTCCTGGCCCCACAGGGTCCACCCATGTCCCAGAGAATACCTAGTAAAGTGAGTATGGGGCCAACTTGCGCAAGGGAGCCCACCAAGCCGGGCAAAATCGAGAATATCCTGAACCAGTATCGCTGTATGAATGGGCAGGCCAACACTGTATGGAAGAAATCCCCTCTAGGCACCTGACACCACATGCATGCAAGGGAGGGAGCCACCTAACCTTTCCATAATTGATAGGGTGTGAGGTATGATTTGTGCAGATATTTAAATTGAATGAACCGAAGTTGCTTTAGCGGTGCTGGCGTTTTTGTTACTGGGGACCGATATAGCAGCACTGCTGCAAAAGCGGCCTCCACCACTCGAAAATCGTCCCTTACACTTCCGGCTCAACAGGAAAACGCCGGTGTCCGCTGTGGCCAGTCCAGCTCTGAATGTGCAGTTAGGGTTTCATAGATTTGCTATATCCCTCCCTTTCCAATGGGGCCCATCAGTGCCCACACCTCCAAGGGGTTATATTCAAGGACCACCCGAACGTCGTCCAGTTAGTAAGAGCATGACAGAGTTGGAGATACTGATAGAATTATAGAGTCATGCAGGTGGAATTCGGATTGTAGGTCCTGGAAGGAGCAAATGTGACCGCTGCCCCACGCATCTCCCAGTGGCATGATGACCACTTAGTCCCATCCCCAGAACTCCTCCAGACCCGCAACCTGTGCCAGCCACCAGCCTTCCCACAGAGGTGTCTCCATTGTGAGCTGTTGGTTCTAGCCCATCCACCTCAGCGCTGCCCCCCAGGCCACAAACACCACTTTGTTGGTTCTGGGAGCGTCTTCGTGACGGGGACCCCATACAGCATTGTGTGTTTTGTTGTCCAGAACCATGAGTGCGACCTCCTCCCAGTAGGCCAGTTCCTCCTAACCCCCATGTATCCAATCGTTCACCAGCAGAATGAGTGTCGCCCAGTAGTATAACCGGATGTCAGCCATGGCCAGATCAACCTCATATGTGGCACGGAAGTATTTACCAAATGCCACTCTGGGAGGTTTATTAGCCCAGAGCAATCGCGTATCACTGATGCCAGAGAATTGAACCAAGGCTGCGGAACATGAAGGGGGGGGGGTTCTACAGGGCATAAAGTAATCTAGGAAGGATCATCATCCTAAACAGCGCTATCCTGCCCATTGGTTAAGAGGAAGCTCACCCCATCTAGTCATATCCTCATGAGATAGGTCTAGCAGTGGACGGAGGTTCATGCTCCAGGTGAGCTCCAGCTCCCACGAGATATGCCCTCCCAAGTATAGAAAACTAAGCCAGCATATGGGGAGCACCGGGTGCCAGGTCTTGTCTAACCGGTCACCCTTCTGCAGAACCAGCAGGGATTTGTCCTAGTTATCTCGCAACCCAGAGGCCAAACCAAAATTGGTAAGGATTTGAGTTAGTCTAGGCCCCGTCAGAATAGGTTGGGAAAGAAATATTAGGACATAATCCGCATTTGGGCTATCCTATCTTCCGTTGCAAAGCCCCAATCGAACCCCCACATCTGTGCATCACCGCTTATCCAGGCCGCTACGGGCTCAATGGCCAACATAAAGAGGAGTGGGGAGAGGGGACATCCTTTCTGGGTGCCCCGGAGAATAGGGAACCTAGTAGATATCACTCCGTTCCCCCTCACTTGGGCCTGTGAGGCGGCATAAAGTACCTTCACAGAAATTTGATATTTCGGGCCAAAGCCCATTTTAAGAAGGGTCTTTTGCAGGAAGGCCCAATGTTGGATGTAAAAAGCTTTCTCAAAGTCGATGAGCATAATCGCTGCTGTCACACCAAGGGCGTGGATACTGCTCGGTGCCAGCTTGACTTGCCTAATCCAGTGTGTAGTACTATGGTGCGGAATGTATCCACACTGGTCTGGATGGAGCAGGTGAGTCAGACCTTCAGAAGTTGATTTACTAGCAACTTATCGTACAGTTTGACCTTTTAGTCAATGAGGGAGATGGGGCGGTATGAGGACACTGGTACGGCGGCTGTCCCAGTTTAGGAAACACCTATTTGTGCAGGAAAGTGCCCATTTGCGACCTCTTCCATAACCAAGTCCAGAAAGGGAGGGATAATCGCAGGCCGACGCCTTTGGCAAAACTACACGGGAAACCCATCTGGTCCAGGGGTCTTCCCCGTGTCATGGTCGATGATTGCCTCTCCAACCTCCTTGAGTGTAAGTGGTTGTTCCAGGTCATCTATGTCAGCTTGTGACAGCTGGGGCAGTGAGATAACCACAGCGAGTGGAGGGGCCGTTTCGCGAGGTTGTCGGGATTGTTCTCATTACAGTCCTTTCTAATCCTGAGCGAAGCTCGAGGCTATCTTGGTGGCTCTACCCACCAGTACCCCGGTACAATTCTAGACTCAAAGTCCCTGGTTGCCAGCCAAAAAAGAAGCTTGTCTGACTTATCAGCCCATTCTTAAACCGGGCAAGCAGAAGCCATCCAGCAATCGCAAGCTTCCTACAGACACAGCTGACGCTGGGAGGTCCTGTCAAGCTCCAATTGGTGCAAGAGAGATTCCACCTGGAGTCAACAAGCCTTGAGCTCTCCTGATAGTATGGATGTTTCAAGCTCTGTAACCCACACCAACCACTCATGATCTCGGTCCCTGACATAGGATTGGGTGATCCCTCACATCGAGACCGTACATGCGCCCCATAGTGTCCCGGGGAAATCCACTGAGGCCCGGTTAACTCCTAGGAATGCCCTAAATTCCAGTTCCAGATGGAAAACAAAATGCTCATCTGTCAGGAACCACACTTTCAACGCCACATGGGCCACACCCCACCATTAGGCATCCCAAAGTACACCATCTCTTGTACATGGTCCGATATCCCCCACAAGAGAAGTTACAAGCCAGTAGTGCATAGGAGTTCATGGTCTGGTATTAGTAAGTAATCGTTGAGAGAAAGTGAGCTATGTGCAGCTGAGATATGAGTATAGCCCCTGCATCCAGAGTTCCAAATCCTCCATATTCCACTCAGCCCCAGACCAGTGGCGCAAACCGCCATTCCCTTCCTCACTTTTCAGGAGAACGCCATGGACCTGTGCCAGTCCAGGGTCGACATGGCATCATTGAAACCCCCCTCCCATCCCAACGTAGGCCAAGTAAGAAAAAAAGAATGCAGAGGGGTATAATGGTTCTGGCATGCACTAATCAAAACTGTAGTATGGCCCCAATCACGGCTCATTACAGAGTCAGGGGTCAGGTTCAGCCCTATGATCAAATCCATCGGTGGTAGTTTCCATGAAAGACACTTCGACTTGAGACATGTCTCCCTGTCACTAAAACAGTGGGCAGATCCAATTTTGAGAGAGTGAGGTTACTACTAGTAACTTTTCTCATGTAGGCATTGTTCCCCACCCAAGGGGCCGAGATCTCCTTATGGCAAAATATAGCTAAAACTTAAAATGCGTATTCATCTTTAAAAAAAAAGTACAAATATTTTTATATTGATTATTAATGTAGATTAATTTTATACATTGTAAATGCAGAACACAATTTTAAAAATGTTATAGCACTACTTTCTTGATTTTGAGTCAATTTAGAATTTAATTTAAATATATATTGTTTAAAAAGTAATTTGTTAAAAGCCCACCTTGACTACAATGTTTACATTTATTAGGTATCTACTTAATTTAAAAGAATGTAACTATTTTTATTTAGATATAATTTTTAATATTAAATTATATTTAGACTTTTTAAAAGTCAAAATAAATGAATTCATTTTAACATTATTTCCTATAGGGTTCTATTTTAAGTCCCTACCTCCATTTTCTATGGGAGGGTGTTGCAGTATTAGTGCTTGGCCATGTGAGGTGCTGCACTTACTCCAGGTCTACTTATGGGTCCTTTTTGGCTGTAGTAACTTGAGAGGTGCAGTTTGTGAATATTAATGGGCTTACTCTTTCGTGGGTGGGTGTCTGTCCCTACCTACACCCCTCCATGGCCCTCCTAAATTATGCCTTATTCCTCCTTTAAAGCCCTCACATTTAGTAGTAGTCCCCATTTTTAGCCACTCCCCGTCCCTCCCACATTTACTATGAAGTGTTAAACTTACAAATGAGGAACTTCTCAAAGAAAATAAACAAGAGGTGGAGATTTCCACCTGTAGGTTTCTAAATTGCATTTGTTTGTAAGTAAGTAGTACTTCTGCAGTACTACTTTACGTACTACAAAATGCAGTTTCTGAATTAGGACCCAACGCGCCCCATCTGCTAAAATGTCAGGAGTTATTTAGTCCAGTAAGATGGAGTCACCAGCACGAAACAAACAGACTGGCCAGCAAATCACAGAACCATGAAAAGTGCTTGCATGGTATTACAGTAAACTTAGGCCAATGCTAGATTAATAGCTGAATATTTCTGTGTGTTTAGAACCCTGTAGCACCTTTCTTAGAACCATGTAGCTGATTAACATTTCCTATGCGTAGTATTAGGTTGTGGTGTATGATTAAAGTACTTATCTATCTTACAAGGAAAAGGATAGGCTAAACAGTAGCTATTGTGAAAATTTGCTTGACCATTATAGCTCTAACAGCCAGATTCATCAAACAAAAATCCACTCGCAAAGGGCCAGATTCTGAGAATCTGGCCCTTTGCGAGTGGTATTTTTGCATTTGGGATGCATTATCCCAAATTCAAAAATAGCTATTTAAGAATTCCCTAAATTGCGATTCTTTGCATTTAAGGAATCTCAAATTGAGATTGCTTAAATGCAATGCATGAAAGTGAAAAAAATTGCGAATTCGCTATTAGGGCACGCAAATTACCATGAAGTACAACGTCATGGTAATTTGCAAAAACTTTGAAAAATGCACTAAAGTGCATTTTTCAAAGTTTCATGTTGCGCACACACATGCCCTTAGGGCATGTGTGTGCTCAACATATGTGCACACATCATTTCAGGGTTGCAACAGGGTGTCCTTCGGACACCCCTGCACCCTTGAAATCGCAATCTCAATTTGCGAATCGCTAATTGCGATTAACAAATTGAGATTGTCTTCCCATTCATTCTTATGGGCCACTAGGCCCATAGGAATGAATAGAGAGATATTCCTTAATTGCGACTCGCAATTTGCGAGTCGCAATTAAGGAATTATTAGAAATCGCTATTTTTTTAGCGATTTCTTGATGCATAGCATTTTGCTATTCCTTAATAGTGATTCGGTATTTTTCGCTATTAAGGATTAGCAAAATGTGTTCTTGATGAATCTGGGGGTAAGTCTCTAAACCAACACCACCTGCCAATGAAGCCTTTGAGGTGTCACCCTCACAACTATGAGAGTTAAGTCCGAAAGGTTGTACTTGACGCCATACCTGGAGTCATAGTAGGTCAGACCCGCAACATCAGGGATAAAAATACCGAACCTCCTTGGAACAGGTCCTGACAGTGTGGCTTTATGGTTTTCCTTGTTTATTTTACAACATTCAATTCTTGGTGGGTGGAATGTTATAATACGATTACAGCCATACCTGGAGTCATAGTAGGTCAGACCCACAACATCAGGGATAAAAATACCGAACCTCCTTGGAACAGGTCCTGACAGTGTGGCTTTATGGTTTTCCTTGTTTATTTTACAACATTCAATTCTTGGTGGGTGGAATGTTATAATACGATTACAGCTGCTCCGTTTCATTCTATTACTTTCTTAAATGCCAACCCCTTGTTATATGCCTTTGGCTCAGTCCTATAACTCGAGAAGTGGTACTTTAACCACAATTTGGCCGTCGGCAGTGCATTAGATCATTGAATATTGAGAGCTCCACTGAAGAACATGAAGTGGTTGCGTGCTAGTATCTCCTCGGTGGGTGGAATGTTCTAAAACCCTTGAAATTCTGTTTCCATTCTTACAGGCCCTATCCTATGACGTAGGGAAGAGGAACATCAATGACCGTTGTAGTCTTCAGCAGCAGGCTATCATGATACATTAATCTACTCAACATATCCCTCAATAGCAGAATTTATATTCAGGTTACAATGTCCTCCATCATTAGACATTGGTGATGCGCCAGCGGCATCACTTTACTCAAAAGGTGTAACAGAACAACTACAAAAATAAGTAGAACTAGTAGCAGTACTATTAATGCTATTACAGACACTACAATTACTATAGCAAACTACTGAGACTACTACTATCATGACTATTTATGTCACCACAATTTCAAGACCTACTACTTAGGATTGCAAATAAAACCTTGTTAAGCTTCCCAAAAACATTAAAGTTTTCTTAATTAAGTTAAGGTTACAAAGCAATGTGGGAAAATTCCATGTAAAGGGCCACATTTTTTGCAAAATATGTTTTGTAGAGGCGACGTACTGGGCATCTTTGCAAATCAGTTTGATGCACACAGGTTAGTAGCAACAGAACGGATGATCTTTAGATGGGATAACAGGAACAGGATATATTTTCTTGCAGGGTTCCTCCAAGGGTTTGATGGGAAGAGTCATCCAAGCAGACCCTGTTCACTTTTTAAGGCCATATTACAGGTTTACAGACCCGCCAAATGGATTTGCGTCTGATATATCCGCTGCAGTAGCTGAGCAGAGCAGGCCTTGACCGCACAAACATCAACTTTATTATAAACTCATAGATACCAGCGACACATCGGAAAGAATCAGGAGATGGACTTCTGAGGGACATTCTTTTCCTAATCGCACACGACTTTTTCACTTTGCTCTGAACAGGATTTAGGATTTCATGACCCCAAACCATAAACCCACACTTAAGCTCCTTCATGGATAGACAAGCAAAAAAAACATTTAGGGGGCAGACGGAGAAAGCTGTGCTTTAGCCAAAACCTGAGGACACACAATATACAAAAGAGGGTCCCTGTAAAGCAAATGAGTAAGGGGGGAAACCAGGGCAGGGACAACAAAATATACAACAATCAACCCCTTACCAATTAATTAACATCATATATTCATTATTAATAAAAAGTGTCCCACAGAGGAGCAGTTAATTTTATTTATGACTTACAAAATGCAGCAACAACTCTTTCAAACATCCAGGGGCCGCATTACACATACGGCGCATTTTCCATCATTGCGTCGGGCCCACAATACGTCACATTAAGGGTAATGTGCTGCCCTCAGGGCAGCCGCGAACTCGTGATGCCTTGGGGGCGGCGCATTCATGTAAAATACAGAGTGGCTGCTTTACAGCCGCTCCGTGATTACTGTGCAGGCGGCAACCTGCCGGCACTTTTAAACGGGAACAGAGACCCCTTTGCAGGCGGCTGCAGTCAGTGACGGCACCCACCTGTAAGGGTATGTCTGGGGGTCCATAAGACACTGTTTAAGCCCTATAGAGGGCTGCTCTCAGGAGGCGCACTGACGTTTTAGGAGGCGCTTGATGGCTGTTTGGTCTCTGGTCCCGGGTCAGTAATACAGCTCGGGCGCAGAGGCAAAGGATTCCCTCATTTGCATAGGACCATGCCCCCATGCAAATGAGGGGACTCCCTCTTGAAGATAGCATTGGCGCTTTATGTGCACCAGCGCTATTGGCATTACAGGAGAGGACACACAAACGTCTGTCGCCCCTTCTGTAATACCAAAGTGCCCCGGGGGCACCCAAAATGTTGCGCCCCGGGGCACTTTATGTAATACGGCCCCAGATAGGATACTAGCACGCTGTATGCACACCACCCTCTTCTAATGAAGTCAGCAGGGTGCCTGCTTATGCGTTTACAGTGGTGAGCCTCCAGAACTTGGTCGCATCGTGGTACTGTACGTGGCATTGCTCCTTTCACTTTTCCATCTTTTTCCTCAATTTAATTACCCATTAAGTGGGCGATGTTAGTGATATCTAAAAGTGATTTATCACATCCTTTTAGGTGAAAGCCCAATGATTAATTCGTTCTTTTTGTATTAAATATGATGATTTATAGTAAGTCTACTACCAATTTCTTTTTTTCTTCGCTTTGCCACTTTTTGTTGCCAAAATAATTGGTTTATATTACTTATTCCCTTGAAACTCTGCTAATGACTGATTATTCATTCAATGAAGTGCGAGCTAGTCATTAGCTTTCTGTTAAATGTATGAGTGTTTGTTTATACACAGGTGTCACACCTAATGCACTGGATGGCAGTGTGTTTCCAATTTCTGAGTAAATAATTTCCAATCCTTTTATTTGTAGATTTTTCAGCAGCACATTCATTGCTTATACTGGACGTTTGGTTGTTCATCCATTGCTGTGCTGGCTATTTGGTAGCGGTCAGTTACTTCTTCGACCATTTTTATATGTCACTCCAACAGGCAATGGGTCATACTTTTAAACAATTTCTAGGTAACAAAATCCCAAATCTATTTATTTCCAGATATTCCAGTATCACACTTATTGCTTACACTGGACTTTATGCATAGAGTAGTCCAAGTAACTAGTTGTGTCATCTCTTCAGTTTACGTTCTATTTGGATTAACATTTTTATATTAATATATCCTAATTAACCTTGCGCTCAGACACTCATCTTCACCACTCTGATAACCTATGAGTAATGAGAACGCTGAAACGCCACCTAGGATTCCAGCACTAATAACTCTCCAAATGCATTACCTTGTACTGGTTGAATTATGCTCCTATAAAGTGGCATGAACGTTGTTTTTATGTCTCCATGTTTTTTGTTCATTAATTGTCCATGTGCTGTATTACGTATACTACAAGAACTGTGAAAGGTTTTTACTAATGATATTTCGTTTGCACATTGTTGTTCTTTACAGTATTAGGCCCCTAGTTCCACAAATGGTGAATGGTTAACTCCTGCAGCCTTAATCTTGTGATCTTGGAAGCAGCCGCCACACACTCCTGTAAATAATTCTATGTCAGGCTTCCATCAGCAGCCTATCACATCTCTCAGAGAGTTATCTTAGAAACCTGCTGCTTTCATTTGGTCCATCTAAGTGAGTGCTGGACAGAGAAGGTTCAAATTAAATGCCTGAGACAGTTGTGGTCCTATCGGTGGTCCATCAATGTAAGACATTAAACATTGACCAGTTTTCTATTTGTTGGTTCACACAATAGGGCAAGAGCACAGCTGCCTAGAGATTCCCAGAACGTGAGGGGCGAGTTAACACATGGCTTCCATTCTCAAAGACTGATTATAGACCCTGTCCTCAAGGGCATTTTACAGCAAATGGGAGAGCACTTGCCTTAAGGGGGAGAATTCCAACAATCATGATCCCTCAACATGAGCAGAGAACACCAAGGGCAAGGATATCAGTACCAGAGGAGATCCCGCTGAGCCTTGATCCTGAAGGTGACGTTGTTGCTGGCAGTGGCATACTCACGGATCACAGAAGTGACCACTTCAAAAGACCACACAAAAACTGTGATGTTGCCAGAATTAAAAGAGCACCGTTTTATGCAGGTCTGGTCATGGTCAAGCCAAATGTCTTGAAGCTACTCTCGCACGGTGCTGTCGGATCCAGAAATAAATATCAATTTAGTCTTATCTGCCAACTTCACTTCTAAGTAAACCCCCACCCACCCAACCATTTACCCTGATGTCAACTGGGTAAGAGATATATTGGGGTTGAGCTTTACCTTTAAGATGCAAACTAGCCAGTATTGACTTTCCCGTTCTCAGCTGGACAGAGAGAACACTGAGCTTATTATGTAAGGATTTACTAGGAGGCAGGAGTAAGATCTACTACTCTCTCTCACTCGGAGGTCATGAAAGATTGTCTTTTTCTTTTGCCTGGCAAAATATTCATGAATTTTTACTGAAAGATCAAAATGTACTTGAATTTTGAGCAGTCCCTGAATAAAAAGCACTGGGAAAATCCAAGCAGGATTTCTTACAGGTTTTATTAGTTGGAACTCGAGCAGAAAAGTTCCGGCCATGGTGGATTCACAAGATTGAATCAGCTTCATCTTATCAGGTAATAGGAACTATATATTGGACTTTCCAGCACCATCTGCATGATAATAGAAGCGGTTTTAAAAAACAAAAAGATTTGTTTTACTCAAAGTTTATTTTCTATGCTGTGTCTGCGTTTGTTTGAGCTGCGACATCGATACACCATGAAACAGACACAGAAACATCGTTGACAACAAACAATGATAAACATACATAAATGCAGCGCACCCAAACCCGCCTGCCCCTCCCCCGAGCCTTAAAACCCTAGCAGGTGAGTGGTCACGCTTAACAAATACTGATTGATTGGTTTAAATGTGTGATTTTCTTATGGGCAACAACTAAAAAAGTATTTGTGCATGATAACTCACAAAAAAGAGACTTTTTTGCCACATTTCCCCATAAACATCATTCTTGAATGCATTATGCATAGACTTATTTGAGTGTGTTTGCATGAGTAGCTTTCGGGCTATTGAGATCATGAAACGTTTCTTACACTAATTACAGGTATAAGTATTTCGACTACAGATATCTGATCATACAGCTAGGAGACAGTGGCCACACTCCTAATGCCTTTATGTGGCATGTTGAACAGTGGTAAAAGAGGCACTTTGTTGCAGATCCAATTGAAAAGACATCCAAAGAAGCCTCTCTGGGTGGTTGAAACCAAATCCATAGCTTACCAGCTTTTTTTGGTGCAGTTTTTATATAGCACAAACTTGGCCCAAAGGTATTGGAGGGTTTTACATGAGCACCAGTTACATTACACAAAGACACATACATTTATTGGGGGGGAGGAATTGGAAGTTTACGTGATTTGCCCAGAATCACAGGATGTTGGGCTGCGTCAAGACTCGAACCCGGTTCTCCATTTCCAAAGTCGGCAACTCTGGCCAAAAGACCATAAAACACCAACCTCTAACAACTCCATCTTAATTTGGGTTTTTACACATGTACAGCACAGCTGCAAATTCTTTATGAGTAGGAGGTGAGGTACACTCTCAAGTAAGGTAATGCAATATCTGTGCTGCAGACCGTTGAACATTTCTTCCCTGGTGTCCTATTATCTACAAAAGGTGCATGCCAGGAAGGCTCAAATGCAAAGCAAAGATAATCTTAAGGGCGGTCAGAAATGCACATTTACCAGAACATATTTTGGTGATGTATTGGAGTGCCTCAAATCTGAATTTGTAATTGGTAAAGAAGACGTACACATACCAGACTATACGCCTTTATCTTCCCAGATTTCAGCAATTTGTTTAGCTTAATAGTGCAGTGGTACCAATATTGCCTCCTATGACACAATCCCTAAAAAAATCTAGGTCTTTTTATAGCAGCACATCAAGATCATGGCAATTCATCTCTGTATTCCTTCTTCACATTTGGCAGCAGAAACAGCGGACGAAGAATTATTGCATAATTTAATCTTGACATTTTTTGCTACAACAGTATAGTCCTTTAAAGAGCCAGACCTGGCTTGCTGGGAAGAAAGACCAAAAGGGAAATGGTATGTATTACAATCAAAAATGTGAAACTACCATTGCCACTAAACATTGTTGAATTTCACAAACTACATTGTATGTATGAAACTTTGGCCACCTCAGGGAGGCCAAATGTTTTACCCAAATTCCTGGCAGAAGCAGATTTCCTGACACAGTGAAGATATACGGTCTGTCGTTTAGTGTTTGCCAGGGATGTCTTGTGAAGTTTGGTTTTTTTTAACACAATTTTTATTGATTTTCAATTTGCAAATATGCATACACATTCAGTAAATTATGGAGCACATGGCATAATAACATCTCAGTGCACCATTACATAAGGGTATATCTGTCCCTACTTGCACAGGACAATCGGAGTTCTTTATACATGAACCACATAACATAAAAAGCAATAACAAGAGGCAAATTAAAATAAAGAAGAAAAGGGGGAACCCCCACGCAAAAAATACCTGGTCCATTAGTCCACACAATACAATAAGCTTTAGGAAAAAAAGGGGGTTGTGTACACCGTCACATTTATAAAAATGAGTTTAAAGAGGGAATCAAACTCCAACAGGTGGAACAGGCAATAATATAAATTTCTGGGCATCAACAAGAGATTATAATAGATTGCTACTCAGTGTCAAGCGAATCAGCCATAGCGGCAGGGGGGCACAGGTGATATGGGCTCAGGTGGCGACACCGGGTGGGGGGGTGAGTGAGTCAAGGGTTTTAAGCATCTCTAGCATTTGATCCCAATCCATAGAAATGGGAGTTTTGTGGTGGCCTCGATGCCCTTCCTATTTAAGAACAGCACTTTCCGCAGTGCCCCACCTGATCAATTCCGCCTGCCAGACAGCTGCTGTAGAGGGTGGGCAGATTTCCACCTCATGGTGATAGCCCGTTTCGCCAACAGCACAGCCAGGTCCGTGAATTTATATTGCACTTCAATGTCTTGGGGCGTTTATGCAGATCCAGTAGACAGCTATCCGCAGCCGTCCAGTCGGCCGTGCCTGTTACCTCTTGGACTCTGTAAGCTATTGTTTGCCAATACGTTCACAAGCGTGGACAAGACCACAGCATGTGGAGGAGATCAGCATCTTCCTCTTGACACCTAGGGCAGGAAAGTTGGGCGTCTGGGTAGATACAGTTCAGTCGGTGTGGGGTCAGATGGGCCCTGTGTAAGATCATGTGTTGTATATATTTAAATTTAGCATTCCTGGAGACTTTCTTGGGGAACTCCAATATAGTTGCCCAGTCCCTGTCCGTGAGTTCTTTTCCTAGTCCCGCCTTCCATTTTTGCACGCAGGTCTTGTGAAGTTTGGTTCATTTTCAGATGTACAGCTAAGGGAAACGTTTCATAAGATATTATTACTCTTGCAAGATTATGGATCAGGAACCATCATGGAATCAATTTAATCCTAGAGTTCCCATAATTTCAGCAGCCCAGAATTTTAATGACGTTAAACTGGAGGGGGCACTGGCACACGGACCCACACTTGTCACAAATGCGGTTTTTTTTTTTTAACCTTACGCTTTGGCCTACTGAACTTATGCAAATAATACCATCATAATTGAGAGGAAGTTTAACTATTTGGGACAAATAATGGATGCGCTTTACGGTTAGCCATACTTAAATAAATTCCCACATAAAAATATAAGCAAAGTATGTGTTTTTCAAATGTATAGGTAACTTAGACGGGGCAAACTTCTGCAACCAATGCAGATTGCCATCTATAGGGTCTTCAGGTTGCCCAGAATACTTATGGAATGTAAGCATAAAGGACGGATTCATTTCTTTCTGTACAACACATTGACAAGTAGTAGTTACATATCAGCTATTATATTTGCTCAAGACATGTATAACGTTTTCTCACGGTGACATGGCATGACCTTTCTGAAGTGCTGCTCTGGGTTTCTCAGTGACCAGTAAAATTGCCTACACGTGGTGTATCTTTTGTAGAAGGTGGTATGCAGCATGCATGATGTTAGTCTATTTCGTCATTTGTTGTTCGCAATGGACGCCTAAACTATGAAATAGCTTTCAAGCACTATGCAGAAACTTCTGCGGAATTGTGTGACAGCTACATAAGTTACTTCTCACTAGATTCTAGAGAATGTCTACATTTCAGAAAAATTAAGTGCTAATAGACGCCCATTGGTATAGGACCCCCCTCAAAGGAAAGAAAATGAGGCAATGTCACTGAGATGATGTCCCACACTTTAAGGGTTAACATTTCTCGCCTCCATGCAAGTCATGACTGATATAGATTCTCAAATGTGGTGGGGTGTGCCGGCACGTGAGCTAGAACGAGAGTCTGTGAGACGCAGATCTTAATAGAGTTTTCTAAATAAATATGAGAAAAATCACCCGCACCTCCAACAGCGTCTGGTATAATGGACCAGCCTGGGGTGCTAGTTTGCAATAGGTAGACTAGCTTTTTGATATCCTGTTTTCTTTGGACTGGTCAACGATTCGCATTTGACTTTTCAAATAAATAATTCATTTCACAGCAATATTTAGCGCGGCAATGTGCGAGTTTCTTGTTCAGATTACAATTGTACGTGTCCACCAGGGTCAGTGAAATTGCTTTTCGGTTTGTCAAGGGTGGGCAAAGTTGATCAATTGTCTGTATTTAATATTTCGGTGGCCAGTAGTCAGCAAACAATACATTAACCGACGGCATGCAGATTTACCGACACTGCATTCTATAGAACTTGCTCAGCCTGTGGGGTTAAACAACAGACATCCATAGGACAAGCTCAGAATAATATAATGATTCATGGCAAGGCTGCTTTCTGCTGAATCACTGCAAATCATGTCAAAACCCAACCATGTGCCAACATCGCACAGCATTTGTGCTTCAGACCTGCAATGCAGTCGACGCGGTTTCAGTGCTGAAAACAAATGCCAGCCGATAAAAGCTCTACAGTATTTCAAATGGTCAGTTTGGGCAGCTTTAAAAAGTTGGGGCTCATTAAAATCTTAGCAGTAAGGATACTCCGTCGCAACGGTGATACAGTATCCTTACTGCCAAGATGATGGTCCACTCACCGAATTTATATGCAGACAGATCGCTGGTGTAACCACAGCGGAGAGTACGCTGTCTCTGGCATGGTTACACCCATCCGACTGCACTTTCTTCATCGGGCCATCGGAGACTGACCTATATGGCTGCCCACCTAGTTTAGATGAGCTCATGATACAGGCCTGTTTTCGCTGCCCGTCGCCGCTAGGAAAACTCTGGTGGTAAGGGCCAGTGAATACTGTCTAATGACCCCCTCGTCTTTGGAGAACCACCACAGCAGGGGTGTGGGGGGGGGGGGGGCACTTTTTATTTTCAAAAAGAAAATCACATTTCGGGACTTTCTTTTTGAAAAACATAAATAAATATGTTTAAAGAATGTCTCTATCATGCTGACAGACCCATGCATCAAACTTTAAAAGCATTGACAGGAAATGCTGTGACAATGGTTCTGGCAATGCTTTAGAAATGACCGCCTGCTTGGCAGTCATTTCTAAATTTGGTAGACGGAGTGGTCACTGTCTGGTGGACCTTAATTCCTCTGATAGGCCAATGGAGATCACTCGATTCCACAAAAATTAAATCAGCTTTTTAGATCAGTTGTGGTCCTACACTTGCAAGACAAATAAAGCAAGAGGGTTTGGAAGGACTTTTGCAAAGCAGGATGCGGCTTCGCCTGCTCCACACTCCTTGCTGGTTGTCACCGAAACTGATGGAAGGAACCCCTTTACATACCCTACTCAAGAACATACCACAGCCGCTCTAGGTGACCACGCATGTACCACTGAAGTTCTCTAGTACCATTCACCTGCACACTTTGCCACTTTTTTCTGAAAGACTCAGTGGTGTGCTCATTGCATTAGTAGAGTGCCATATGGACGATTTCAGCAAATGCTATATTGTTGAATCCTCGCAAGAAAAGTCAACCCAACTGTTTTGTGAATGTAGCTGTATGAGGAGCACGAAATGTGCACTGCTAGGCAGCTACACACCAATAGTACCTTGTTTCTCAGCTATAGCCTCAATGTGATTGCAATAATTCTCTTTTAACATGGCTCAAATTTCATAACACACAAACATAAGATAAATAATAAACCTACTAACTTAACATTCCATGGGGTAATTCGGGGACTGTCACTAACATAACAATGACCTCATGATCTGTTCCCACAATCCCAAGTCCAGGACTTAAGGGCATTGCGTCGGAGGCTTTACCTACTGCCAACCTCCTCCTGCCTCTCTGACGTTCATGAGAAGATGTCAAGGCGGAAGGAAAAGAAGTAGCACCAACCGAAGCGCTGTCAGCAAAGAAAGACATTGGGACGAATTCACAGAATGCATTTAGAGATCTAACACATGACGTTCACGCCTATGCTTCAAGCAAATATCCAGCTACCATGGAAATCACTAAGGAAATTTGTGACAGTCCTAGATTCCATATATAGTAGTGGAATTATTTTATAATTCTTAACGAGCATTTGTAGAGCACACAATTCTATGAATTCCGCGTTACATGAAAAGATTTTACGTATATGTAAAAGTAACTCTTAATTTTAATTTGTACTTTTTATCGACTTGGAAATCATTTTACCCCATGTAGAAAAGCCTACTTCGAAAACCACTTGACCAGTCCCCAAAACAAACTGAACAGAACCATGGAAGTCTGAACTCGTTGACAGAAGTTAACTCCATTCACAAGAAATCCATCTACAGAACTCTCTCCATCGAACACAGTCTCAAATCAGACATTTGGGAGACTCATTTTTTTTATTTGCCTGTCAACAGTACCATCAGCACCAAAATATGCCCGAAATATTGACAATGCTCTAATACAGTGAACTCCGACACCTGCAAACACAAGTTTGTAACACTTCTGGTTTTAGGTTGCTGTTACATGCTTCTCAGGAAAGCACTTGTCAATGGTCCGAAGTGGCATAATGAAATGGGAAACATCCTTTACAACGCAACTTTTACCGCGCAGTGCTTTTACATCGCAACTTTTACAACGCAAACCATTACAACGCATTGCGCTGGGGAGCGCTCTAGGATAGGGAATAAGTTTAATTTACTATCCAACACCTTCCCTAGTGTCCACGGGGACTGGAGTTGGAATAGTAAATTAAACTATTCACTATCCAGCACCCCAAAGCGCTATGCGTTGTAAAGGTTTGCGTTGTAATACTTGCGATGTAAAAGCATGCGTGGTAAAAGCATGCGTTGTAATGTCATACATCCAATGAAATATATAGATGCAATAACAACTTTAATAATACAGTTTTAACTGGGGTTGGGATGGTAGGGAAATCATTAAAGGAAGAAGTGCTGAATTAGTGGGGGTTATGTTAAAAAAGATTGACAGATCTGCAACTGCCCGTCACACATGCTGGATTAGTCCAGTGTTTTATCGATAACATGAGGCTGTAAAATATGTTGGGTTATGAGACTGTTGTTAACCATTATGCTGTTAAAATAGAAAGAAAAATGAAAACTACTATAGTCGATAGGACAACTTGTCTTCCTGGTGCAGATATTGTACCTGATCACAATGTAGAGGGATACATGACACACAGGCGTCACTGCCTGTCTGCCCAATGTTTTAAATTGCCTTGACCAAACACATAAACGCTTGGACACAACCTGATATGAACCCAATATGAATGAAATAGCCTCTAAGTTGCTATTAGAAATGTACTCACTGATATAGTACTCCTGCACACTGCTGATGTAACCGTACACTGAGGAGTAGCCGAAGATTATCACCATTATCACCTCCTTGTTCTCCAGCTCAACCATGTGGGCTGTGTGCCCCTCCACTGCATAACGTTGTCCATGCATTACAACAGTTGGCGTCCGAGTGCTCCACGACTGGCTGGGGATATCAAAAACCCAGAGCTCATCCGTCACATTGCCTCCGTTGGCTTCGATTTTGCCTCCATACATGTAGATGTCATCCTGTTAGAAATGAAATACAGCGACAGTGGCCATTATTATTGTATTAAATACTACTGTGAAAGTGAGCTCGTATAAAACCTTGAGATTCATGCCAAATTATAGGGTTCAGTTTGTAACCCCAGTAAATATGGAAAATTTCAACTGTAGTGGCTTAACATTGAAGAAATGTATATACTTGGAATACAGATTACATTTTCCCCGGACAATCTACATAGAAATTTCAAATAATTGCTTACTTCTATAGACTATTACACAAATCCTTATACTGTGTTAATTACCACTCACCTAACAACATGTTGTGGGTTAATTCTATTGGTTCAGAAATAAAAATGTACCTATTTCCTCCATCCTGTTCCTTTTCCTAATTGCATGAGTATGTATTTCTGTTTGATATAATTTGTCACAGTGGATTTTCCCAGTCAAGACACTTTCAAGTAAATTCTCAGGCACTTTATTTCCAATTAATTAAGCCTATTGAGTTATCTTTTTTCTGGTTGCAAACATTTGTTGGAAGGTACATAACAAATCATCCAAGAACCTATTGACCAAAACAACTTACAGCACTCATAATTCTGCATTGTCCAAAACAACTTTTTAAAAACTAGTTACTGCTAATCTCCCACTTTCTTTTTGCGGACAATCCAGAACCCAAGCTAATACTTGTTTGTGCCTCTACAATACATAGAATTAATCACACAATAAAGGTAGAACGTATTGCTATCGTCCACCACATTGCTACTCTAAAAACTTAAACAATCTTCAACAAGATTCCAAAACTCTTTGACTTTGATCAAAAGATTACCAACACTTTTCCGAGAAAAACAAGAAAAAAGTTGCATCAAATTCCAGTTGTGAGTGCCTGGGAATCAGTCTGGTTTGATTTAGTTACGCTCAACATACTAATGTTCTACTGATAGTGTTAGAGATAATACAGAAAGCAGGTAAAAACACCACAAACCTAAAATGTACTATATAGAAAGTGGGCAATTAAGAAATATAATGCCTCCGGATTCCCGTACACCTAACAAAGGGATTGGTTATGTACAAAATAAATACATGGAAGATATCACTCAACAAAGTAAAATCCGGGGCATTACGGCCATTTTTACTGGGTTACGTAGCATTATGCTTGAAGACTCATGATTGTAGAGAGAAATTTGTTATTTGTACAGAGGGAAATATACACACAGAACTGTCCACATTGACTTTCATAAGAGTTTTTTTTCTAATTTCTTTATTTTTTTACCACATATCACAACAATCGTCTTCTTGTTATAAATCGGACATTCTTTATCACATTTCAACATATAAAGTATGACCATTGGCCTAATGTACTAACAATTCCATATTTTCTTATGTTCCCAACTGTAAAGAAATAAACAAATGCCCCCCTCTCCCCTTACCCCCCCCAACCAGCATATTTAATCCAGTGTTAGGTGTGTTTACATGTTAGTCTTCATTTCTCAGGAGTCGACTTGTGTGACCTCAGTTTGTCCGACTTTCAGAAGAGTTGAGATAGAATAGTAATATGCTATACAGACACATAGAAAAATAATTTAGCACCACTAACTGGCTGGCGCCACAGCATTTTTATTTTACCCATTGCTCCATACCTTTCTCTTTCCCCAATTCTACAGATTCTCTGCATCAGAAAACCATAATAAAGTGAATACTGGGAATTATTGTGACAAATATATTTATTGAAAATACTACGACTACATGCAAGGTGTTGGATTTCTCCTTTAAATATTGACCAACTGCTTAGCTGAAGTTAAGGCAACTAGAAAGAATACCTTCAAAGGGGTGAGAATATAATTTATACCGCTGACAGGGTCTCCAAAGCGAAAGATTAATATCTTCCGTAATCAATGACAGATGCTTCAACAAAGATCTAACCACCAAACGATTCACGGAAACCCCCAATGCTTTAAAATTGTAAATTGCCTTCCCCAATTGAAAACCTCTACTGAAGAAACTGTAAAATCAGATAGGTGTCATGCTCACAACAATGAAACCAGTTTTGTGATTATATTCCAGTGATGGTCAGACATTCCAGGCTATTAACCTAAAAGAAGGCTGGAAGAACTTGGTGAGATCACACTACAATCCTAAGTTTTTCAAGACATACCCTCAACCTCAATCATGACAGATGTCTGAGCTAAGAGGACAATGCATTTGGATAGACTGAAGACAACAGGAAAATCCATTTAGGACCTGAGGAATGCTGCAGCAGTTGTTGGCCACAATTCAATTACTACAACCACATGTGATTCATTCTCCCTGATAGAATGCATCAGCCAGTTGCTGAAGCTGAAAGACAAAAGAGGAATAAAGGATTTTCAGAGGCAAAGGAGAGACCTAAATATTTTGAACTACTCATCCTGGAATAGGCATCCAGCCCAGGGAAGTACAACAATTTCCAACGGAGGAGTTGCAAAACTCTCACACAGGCCTACAATTCACTAGAGTCAAACCTCATTAAAGGATGAAATCATTCTACTCAAACTATCTAACTATGTCTGTTTTTTATCCCATAACTGGGCTCCCCACATCAGACTGGAGGTGAGCTTGGACCAGAGCTCAGATTGAAATGCCAAAGTGGAGACTGCGACATTGAACATGTCCTCTTTATTTATTTAGGGTTTGGCAACCACATCTTTGGCTGAACTACCGCCACTTTCCCCTGGGGTAAAGGCACAAAGTTTCCAAAAGTCATTATATTTGCTGATTTTGGATCCAATTGGACAAGTCTACCAAAATCAACGGCGCACAACAGCCTCCAAAAAAGAGACCCAATTTTCTCATCAAGCCAAAAACCCTATTATGTTTTGCAAGCACAAGTGCAGTCAGTAAAAGAAAACCCCTCAGAGAGATTTGGCGGATGCAACTACCTCTGCAGGTCCTTTCTGAGGTCTGCAAAGGCTGGGATCAGGTACTCTTAGTCCTGTATCTTTAGGTAGCAAATCAGAAGGGATGAGATACAAGAATGGAGACTATAAGAGACAGAACAATGCACACACCCAAAATGTCTTGTAGATTGAAAGAAATCTGCCGTGGGTCACCTACCATGTCACTCTTAGAACAAAAGCTCACACCAGGGCACACTGAAATTACTGCTGGAGCAGAATTGAGAAACAGTGTCTCAATTTGTCACCCCTTTCGGCTGGGGTGGATAGCAGGGGCATAACACAGGCCCCGGCAACCCCCGCGTTGCGGGGGCGCACTGCTCCAAGGGCCGCCTCCGCGCAGCCAGCACATCCTAGATACCTCGTTGCGGCCCCTATATAATAAATTAAACGTTACACACATCTCCACGTCTGCGTGGAGACTGGTAAACTTTGTCATGCGCATTGAGCAATTAAAAGTGTGCGTGAGGAGGTGAGGCGTTCCCGAGACGACCGAGGGAATGTGCGGCTGCAGGCCATAATTTAACTATTGCTAGACACTGAGTGGCCGCTTGGATATACGCGGTCTCGTGCGCCTGGTGAATCACAACGTCTCTGTTAAGGTAATCCCCACCTGGGGCACGAAGCTTCTATGGAATGCCTGTCCGCAGTTAATCAAAAACTGAAAAATGCCGGTACTTTACGTTAAATGTATTTTAGCAGTGCCCGAGAAGTGCAGGTTCCCTCCATTTCGAATTATTGAGGTTCCTGCCCAGTATCTGCTCATTTAAAGCACTGCTTCCAGCTGATTAAAGTGGTACTTTACTTCTCCCAAAAAGAATGCGAGTGTTCCACAGGGTCTGCACTAACGCCACCCCCTTAAACAGACATTTGCTTCCTTTGGCTGGAGTAAAAAAATCACAGATGACATCCATCCAGCAGGTGGTTCAAAAGGAAAGAGGCTGGGGCCTAGCACCCAAGGATCCGTGCGAATGCTGCTGGCTTGGTGGACAAGAGTACACAACCGGCCTCTGAATGAATCTAAAGGCTGTGATGTGGTCGGACTTGTTTCCAGAGTGGGTGGGGCAGGGGCACATCAATCTTCATGTTTTTCAATTATGCGAATCATTGGCGTCTTGTAGATGTGATCCCTGATACCCCTCAATTGCGGGCATGTTCTGGCTAAGACTGAAGTGTTTTTATCAGTGAATACAAGAAGAAGCCAGTGAGGAGTTGTGACGTACTAACTGTTTAACGAATGTGATCACCTGGGGTTTCGGTCAGTATCACTCCAGTGATTTCTATGGGCTTGGCTTTAAGTAGGCCGTTGTCTTCTACAGCAGAGGCCAGTCAAAGCAAAGCACCACCTGGCTCTCTTTTGATGGTCTTCCTAAAGAATACTGCATTATTTTGCGTCTTTAAAGGTGAAAAAACCTTCCTGAAGTTGTGTTTAGCAGAACATCCTTTGTGTTGGGGCTTCTGCCTCCCATTCATTGGCCTCTTGAAGGCACCACAGCAGAGCTCGGTTTCATAGTATGCAGTACCAGGGCTTTCTTAGTTCAGACTCCTGCTGGGTCCATAACAAAGGTCCAATTTGAGGTGTCATCGGGCCTCCTTTTGTTGGAGTTTCCTGGCTGGCAGCATTCAGGACCCTCACACCTAGAGGCAAATTCAGCAGAGGGAAAACAAAGGCTCATACCTTGTTAGCACTTTACACATACTTAAGAGAGGCAGCTTTTTACTTTGTTCAGGCTCTGTTTAGGAGATATGCATGCACTGTAAGAATGTCAGATTTGTTGATCTTTCCCAGTATTTACATGAAATAAATAGCATTTATATAGTGCTTACTACCCCATAGGAGGCGTTGTAATAATTTAAATATCACTATTTTTTATTGTAAAGCACTATAGTTTGAATAAGTTTACGCTGACAAAAGGCAACACCATTTTATGTGTAGGTTACAAAAGTGCAAATCTTCTGCCTAAATCAGGAGGGATTCCCTGTTTACTGGAAATGTGCTTTAATGTACTCATGATAGACATGTTAAACATATATGTGAGGGCTTAAGATCTGATGTCACTTCTTATGATGCAACTTCCTGTGCTGTCATGCGCCGTGATGTCACTCACCATGATGTCATGCACCGGATGTCACACGCCATGATGTCACACGCCATGATGATTAACTAGGTTAGTCCCCCACCCCACTTTATTTTTTAGGACTTGTGCCCTGGTTATAAATCAAAAAAGTATGTATTCATTCGTAATGTGACTTTTCTGTCATTGTTCCCTTTAATTATCAGTCATGGATCATTCAGGCAGCCCTAGAACACAATTAAAAGTGGTTTCTATTTATATTTGCTGTTCGAAATATGCACAGATAAGTCAGTCTGGGACATCAAAATATTGAGCTGACAACCCTAATGATAAGACTGGAAGTTTGTTGCAGGATCAGCACATTATTTATTTCCTACACCCTCAATCCCTATTAATGCCATAATAGCAATAGTTTACCTTTTATTTGAAAGCCTACGCGCCGTCAATAACATGCTGAGCTACTTCAAGTGTCTGGGAATGCACCCTGCATTCAGACAACTCACTCCTCATTCTCACCTTTCACTTTCACGCTCACCCTGCACTCACAGCGATCACAATGCACTCACACTGACCACCATACACTCACACCATTCAACCGCTTACACTGCATTCAGAGCGATCAAAATGCACTCACACTGACCACCATGCTTTCACACCATTCACTCGCTCCCCCTGCACTCACAGTGATCACTCTGCACTGACAATGCACTTGCACTGTTCATCCTGTACCTCACCCTGCAGTCACACAAGCACACTACTCACCTTTCACTCACATGTCCCCTCACTGCTCAATCTGCAATCTCACTCAAACAAGTCCATCACTAACCATGCATTCTTTTGTCCCACTCTGCACTTACATCGGCACCCAAATTCATATGGTCACCTCACTCACCCTGCAGTCTTGCCCCTCACACTGTTGCATCGCTCACCATGCACTCACATGGGCACTTCTGCCACCCACAAAGTGCAGAGGGTTAATGTGCCTGCTACAAAGAACGTGCACCATGCAGATCACAGAACTGAGTGTCAGTAGTGCTATGAAAAAATTAAATGTTTTTCAGAAAGGTGCTATAGTGAGATGAGGTGCACTGTTGGTGAGTGGTAGTCAGGGAATTCATGGAGAGGGAGGAAATGTGGGAGGGGCACCAAAAAAGACTTGCACCATGTGCGACCAGTGCTAGGGCCTGCCCTGGATGGAGTGGTAGCCCCTCTGAAGTTCGGGTCCAGTTGCGCCTCTGGTTTCAATCCCCCAGACAACTCAGGACTTTAGTTCTCGCTTTCCTGATTTGTTATCCAAGGCTTAGGTCGGTGAAGACCCTGGGGAAGCAAGGGGAAAAGCCAATCCATGAATTGGCACAGGTGAGCCACCCCCAGTGCCACACCCATTTGATCTCCATCGTATAGATATTTCTATCTCTGGACATTATATGGTATTTCCCGCGTTTTGAACTGTGAGTGAAAGCTCACAGAGTTGAATATGGACTTTGATTTTTTTAGCACACTGCTATGCCAATACAGAATTGTCAACCATGTTGAAAATAACGAGTTGTTAGAAAAAGTACATTTTTTGTAGACCACAGTGTTTATAATGTGAGGGCACATAAGTCTCTTACTCCTCCCAGTATTGATGTTAATTGTTCACTGAATTTGCAATATTCATCTCCATTTTTGAAGATCAGGAATTCATCTTCACAATAACCTCTCTGTGGAAAAAAGGATGTGTCCATACCTCTGCATAACCAACCCCTTCATATAGTATGCTTTACTCGCTTCTAAAATTCTATTGCCTTCATCTGCAAAGAGAAAGGAAGGTGATCGGGAATCTTACTTTTCCCTTTAACAAATAACCACGTTATCATCTCCAGCTTCACTCTGAACATCCTAAAAGACTTCAATATAGACTTGCTCAGACGGAGAGCTGTTATATGGGAATGGAGTGTATTGGAAAAATGAAGTGTGCCCATAGTTTAAAAGCAGCCTACAACTAGCTACTATTTGTTTGAAATCGTTTACCGCTTGAGCAGATTTGGATGCTTCTAACTAAAACGTATATGCCTTTGCTTTTACGCGAACCAACGCGAGGGGCTGAAAGACATATTTTCAAAATATTTAGGTGTGTGGGTTCTGGTGCCCCTTTGCCTGCAGGACTGTCTTTGGCCACCCTGTTACTTCCATTTACATGCCCACCATTTCGTGATGGGCTGCTATCTTCCCTCAAACTTCCTTTCATGAGCAGTAAATTCTCAGCTCCTGTTCCATGCCAGGGCCAAGGCCTGATTCTAAGTGCTCTGCCACCTATCATGTTTGTCGAGCCATATCCTTGGGATCACCTCTTGCCAGGGCCTCCTTTACTTTCCCCAGGTCACAATTGCTGCCTCTTAAGCTGCCATTACTGGATGGGAGATTGTTGCAACCATTAAAGGCAGATGCCATCCAGAGACGTTTTAAGGCATGGGCAAAATTGGCTCTGGCACCTTTATGCACAAATAAAAGGGGCATGGTTTGACTGGACGAGTTTGATGTTTATGCTGCTAAATTGTATTGCTTTATCAGGTACTTTGAAATATTTATGCCTTCATGCACAAACAAAAGGGGAATTAGTTTTACTTAACAGGTTTGACTTGGGTATGCTGCTGCTTGCTGTACTTGTTATTGATTTACCAGTCACTTTGAAATATTTGCACCTTCGTGCACAAACCAAAAGGGCATTTGTTGACTAAAGTGGTTTACATTTTGTATGCTGCTTGCTGCTGTACTTGTTACTGTTTTGCCAGTCACTTTGAAAGATTTGAACCTTCAAAAAAGGAATTGTTAGTCTAAACCAGTTTGATTATTGTATGGTGCTGTAGTTGTTATTGTTTACCAGTTGCTTTGAAATATATGTGCCTTTATGCACACACCAAACGGAGAGTTGATTGACTAACCTGGCTTCATATTTGCATACTGCTGGACTTGTTTTTATCATGAACTTTGAAAGTATTTTCACCTTGATGCAAGAAAGTTGGATTGTTTTAAAAAGCATGCTTGATTTTTGTATATTGCTGGACTGGTGATTGCTTTATTATGCACTTTTAGAAGTATTTGCACTTTTCTTTTGCTTTACCAACTACAGTTTGTATAGATTCTGTCATTAGGTACTTGCTGATATAGTTTGTTTTTATTCTACATGTGGTGTTATTTATGGTGTTGCTTGCACTTGTCTGTAATACGTGTGCCTTAAATCTTGTATGTAGCATTGTTTATACCACAGAAATTATAAATTCAAACAGACAAACATCTGCATAAATGTTCTGAAGCATCCAAACAGTTTTCATCTTCAGCCTCGTTTGCCTGCCTATTTTGTCCTGCTTACTAATAAAGACATGATGGCAGAAATTGAAATTGCTTCCTCAGTTCACGTTATTATCATGGACAGACCTAAACAGTCACAAGGGTGTGGCATTTTGATAATTCTCTAGTGTATTTCTCTTGGAATTCACAGGATACTGAGTTATATCTTGTGTTCTTCTCATGTATATTGTCAGTTGAGTCTATGGAATTGCAGGTTTGGGTTTGTCAATTCTAATTCAGATCCTTCATAGTTGTTCTTTGATCTTCAGCCAGAGGCAGTTCCTGAGACAATAGGATTGGCATTGTTCTGATTGCTGCTGTTCCTGAGACATTAGGACCTCTCCTTGGCATTGTTCTGATTAGTTTCTCAGTTAAAAAATCTGCTCTGGACAGTATTGTTACAAATGACGTAGCTTATATGTTAAGAGGGTTACCCACTTTCTCATTAGAACTTTGAGTCAAGACAATATAGAAGCATTCTATTAAATGTTGGAGGTTTCAAATCAAAATATCCCAGATTTTTGGGAGGTGGGGCAAACTGATATGTGGTGGGTCGGGCTGCCTGGGGGGTCCTCCATGTGCTTTGCAGGGCAGCCCCCTCAAGTTTTGTTACGCCCCTGGGGGATATGCCACCCCAAACAATTCTCATATATTCTATGAAGTAGAAGGGAGAGATAAAATTTTCCCAAGATTGTAAGGTAGCTGTAAGAAGTCAAAATTGTGTTCGTAGACCTCGAGAGTGCCCTATTCTATCTCCATCATTAATTTACCTAGGAATGCATGATGCAATGTTATTCAGTCAACACATACCTTAGAGATGCTAACACCTTTGTAAAAGTTTGAGGGCATTTATAAGGTGAAAAATAAGAGCCTTCAACTGAAGTTTAAGCCTCAGTGATAAAAAAACATAATCACAATCAATAAAAAAAACTTTGTTTTAGGTTCATAAAAACCGTAACAATGTTACCATAAATACAAATAATACATAAAATGTGATTACACAAGATTTCATAGGTGTTACAGTCTCACTGAGGACCAGGGCCATCCTAGATATTTGGTGAATATTAAACCATCATAATTATCATCAGTAAAGTGCCATAGTGTTATTAGTGCCTGAATCAATAGTTAGTAAAATTCATCATAAACAATCATTTTGTTTGTAAAAACCACCATGATTGTTATCAGTAAAGTGTCATTGTGCTGTTAAAAGCTAGATTAGTAGTAACTAAAAAAACATCGTAAACAACCATTTCTTCAGTGCAAATTAAAATCACCAGAATATCGCAGTTCTTGGTTGTTAATGAAATATACAGTCGCCAAGACTTGTTAGCAGTTAGTCATCAATGAAATACTGTGGTGCTATTAAGTGCCACAAGCTTTTAGGTACCAAATCATCACGTGTGAACATTGAGTGTGTTAGTCCCTGCGTTCTTTGACCAGCGTGAGTTCTTATAGACCTGTAGGTCATGAGTGTTCGGATCGCGGACAGTTTTTTCATATAAAATCAAGTATTTCATCATTTTGCAATTGAGCCAAGGCTCGGTTTGATCAAGTTCTTTTAATATAGCTATCCTACAGGATCGAATGCCCCTAGCGTTTACACTGGTTTTCAATTTTTTTAACCCCTTCCGTGCTCTGGATGGCCCCCGACCATCATGAGTCAAGGTGGGTGTGTGCGCACGACGGCCGGGTGCCATCCGAACCACGCCCAAGAATGGAATGGCCAGCACCGCGGCGAAATTTGGGCAGCAGCCAAGGTGTTAAACGTGCTTTCTTTAAAATGGGGAATATACAAACCAGGTAGATAATACCCTGCTTTGCAGCATAACATAATCTACATGTCTCCGGCCCGTTGTATTTCCAAGTTGATTGGCCAGCCAAGGAAGACAGAGTCCCAAAACGAGTTGCAATCAGCTTTTTCTTAATCAGCACTGAGAAAGTCATACTTGGGCATAAGGCCGGTTTCAGGTTATCATAAGATTGTAAGACCATACAAGTGGACATGAGGCATATTAGTTTGTTTTTATCATCTGAAAAGCGAGTGCAGTTTATCGACTTTATTAAGTACTTGACGAAATGCTGGAAAACGCAAGTTTGTATTCCATACGAACTCAACAGCCTGAAATGCATCCTACTGAACACCTGCTCGGTCCATAGACATGCAACAGAACTCTGGGACCTAATCGACACTGCATCACCTGACATCGCCTTCCTTACTGAAACATGGATGAACGCATCCTCTGCCCCTGACATCGCCATAGCCATACCGGACAATTACAAGATCATTCGAAAAGACCGCACCATTAAAAAAACTGGAGGAGGCATCGCCATCGTCCATAGAAACACCATCAAAATCACAACCAGCTCTGACGACAATCTTGCAACCGCCGAACATCTCCACTTTCAGATCCACACCGACCCCAGGACCACCCTTAGAGGCACCCTCATTTACAGGCCTCCAGGCACCCGATCTCAATTCAGCGACGACATCACAGACTTCGTCAGCCCGCACGCCCTCGCCTCCGAGAACTACATTCTTCTAGGAGACCTCAACTACCACCTTGAAAACATACTCGACAAAAACACCACCACCCTTCTGGACAACCTGTCCAATCTCGGACTCAAACAACTTGTTGACACCCCCACTCACACAGCCGGACACACGCTCGACCCTATCTTCACCTCCAGCAAGCACATCTCATTCGATCGCACTACAGCTCTCCACTGGACGGATCACAGCTGTGTTCACTTCAGCTACAAAACCACCCTATCCCACAACCGTCCACAACCCATTCCCAGGAGAAAATGGAATAAAATCACCACCGACCAACTCCTCGCATCACTCAACCAAAACCCTCCCACCCTAGCAATGGACCCAGACCAAGCGGCCACCAACCTCAGACAATGGATTACCCACAGTGCGGACGAACTAGCACCCCTGAAAAAACACCAGTTGAAATCATCCAGCAAAAAGGCTCCCTGGTTCAATGATGACCTTAAAAAATCCAAAAAGACATGCCGCACCCTGGAGAAGAATTGGAGAAAAGAACCAACCCCAGACAACATGGCCTCCCTCAAGACAGCCACCCGCAAACACCACCAACTGATTCGATCCGCCAAGAAATCAGCATTCAAGGACCGTCTCGACAACAATTCTCATAACAGCAAGGAACTCTTCAATATCGTCAAAGAATTCACCAACCCTTCCGCAGCATCCAACGATATCACCAACTCCCAAGACCTCTGCGATGCGCTATCCTCCTCCTTCTACAACAAAATTGCCGACATCCACAACAGCTTCAAGAATACTCCCAGTGACCAACCCCCCCCCACCCCCTTCTGATCCCACCCCTCCAACTAACAACCTCAGCTCCTGGAACCCAATCACCACTGAAGACACCATTCGCCTCATGAAATCAATACACTCTGGCTCGCCTTCTGACCCCTGTCCCCACTACATCTTCAACAAAGCTGACTCCATCATCGCTCCCCAACTCCGCGATGTCATCAACTGCTCTTTCAACTCTGCCACCTTTCCGGAAATCTGGAAACACGCCGAACTCAGCGCCCTTCTGAAAAAACCCACAGCAGACCCCTCTGAACTGAAAAACTACCGACCCATATCCCTCCTCCCTTTCCCGGCCAAAGTCATCGAGAAAGCCGTCAACAACCAACTCGCCGCCTTCCTTGAATCCAACAGCTCCCTGGATCCCTCACAGAACGGCTTTCGAGCCAAACACAGCACCGAAACAGCCCTCATTGCGGCGACCGACGACATCCGAGCACTCCTAGACAACGGAGAAACAGTGGCCCTCATTCTACTCGACCTCTCCGCCGCCTTCGACACTGTCTGCCACAGCACCCTCATACAACGCCTCAACAACATCGGCATACAAGGAAAAGCCTTGGAATGGATCATCTCTTTCCTAGCTGGAAGAACCCAAAGAGTCCGACTCCCCCCATTCTACTCAGAGCCCACCGAAGTCATCTGCGGCGTTCCTCAAGGTTCCTCACTCAGTCCCACCCTCTTCAACGTCTACATGAGTCCTCTCGCCTCCATCGCACGTCAACACAACCTCAACATCATCTCCTACGCCGACGACACCCAGCTAATCCTTTCACTCACCAAAGACCCCAACACCGCCAAAACCAATCTTCACGAAGGTATGAAAGAAGTAGCCGAATGGATGAAACAGAGCCGCCTAAAACTCAACTCAGACAAAACGGAGGTGCTTATCCTAGGATCCTCCCCCTCAGCTTGGGACGACTCATGGTGGCCGTCCGCTTTGGGATCAGCACCCACACCCACAGACCATGCACGTAACCTTGGCTTCATTCTAGACTCCTCTCTCTCAATGTCCAGACAAGTCAACGCCATATCATCCTCCTGCTTCAACGTCCTTCGCATTCTCAAAAAGATCTTCCGCTGGATCCCCCTCGAGACAAGAAAGACTGTCACCCATGCACTGGTCACGAGTCGACTGGACTATGGCAACACACTTTACGCCGGAATTACAACAACATTGCAGAAAAAGCTCCAGCGCATCCAAAACGCGTCAGCGAGACTCATATTAGACATCCCGCGCCAAGAGCACATCACCGGACACCTAAAAAATCTCCACTGGCTTCCCGTCAACAAGAGAATTACTTTCCGCCTTCTTACCCATGCACACAAGGCCCTTTATAATCTGGGACCCGAATGCCTCAACACCCGACTGTCCTTCTACATTCCCACCCGCCAACTAAGATCATCCAGTCAAGCCCTCGCCGCAGTCCCGCGCTTCCGAAAAACCACCATGGGTGGCAGATCATTCTCCTTCCTGGCTGCCAAAACCTGGAACTCACTCCCCACCCACCTCCGCCTTACTCAGAACCACATCTCCTTCAGAAAAGAACTGAAAACCTGGCTATTCGACAAATAATGAACCCATCCCCCTAGCGCCTTGAGACCCTCTGGGTGAGTAGTGCGCTATATAAATGCCCGAACTTGAACTTGAACTTGAACTTCCATAGGTCGGTTGTGTCTATTGCTTTCAATGATGACTGCAGATATTCGCTGTGGATGGAATGAGGATATGTTTCGAAAGCTAGCCATAGAGCATTGTTTAATAAACTTCCTTGGCTATGCCGTATTTTGTGCCATGTTTTTATTGTGGAGCAGCTTCTCTCTAGGACTTGTTGCATAATGTGAATTGTAGGTGAGCATGAGCAGGTGAAGCACTCTTTGGGATGCCAAACACTTGCTTATTTGCATTGACTTGTAGTTTCTCTAAGACCAAAGAATCTTTACCATGCAGGACAACACTTGCATATTTCACTGTTGGTAACAGTTTAGCCACTATGACACCTATAGCGGCTTAAAGGACGGACCATTATGCTTATTATTAAATACACAGAATGCATAACTCAGGGCAATTTATTTCTTGGTGACGTACTGTTTCTTTCTTGAAGTTTAGTCTATTGTCTATGTACAATCCCAAGTACTTGCAGCTACTGACCTCCTCTTGGATTTCATCTCTGAGCTTCATTTTGAACGGTGCCACATGTTGATTCCCAATTGATATCATTTTAGTTTTTGTTATATTGAATTTAAGTTTGTTAACCTGGACATATTCTACTGGTTCAATAAGTGATCTTTGGAGTCCCACTTTTGTTTGGCTGAGTAAGACTATGTCATCTGCAAAGGAAAGATGTGTCAAGCTTAAAGTGCTTGGACGCTGAGGGTGAGAGTATGTCTGGTCAAGACTTAGAGACAGGTCTGCCATAAACAAATTAAACAGATGTGAGGCTAAAACACAGCTTTGTTTGATACCTAATTCAGTGGAAATTAGCTTTAATAATCACTATTAAGGCCTCCCGGTTGGAATCAGTACCCAGAAATCCCAGATGTCAAGAAATGTCAAGAACTTTACCAGGGGAATGAGCATCGGTGCACATCATGGTATGAACAAAAGGGTTGATTCATCACAGTTGTGATGTGCTGGAAATCTCCTAAAGATTTCTAAATAAGTGCCACTAAGACTCTTGATCCCTGGACATCTGACATTATACAGTGTATTTCGCATGAATGGGGTTTTGGCTACACTAGGCGCACAATGCCTGCATCTGGTGGCACAGAGGTGTCCTTTGTTGGATAACTCTACTGGTTGTCTCCAGGACCCATCTGTCTGATAGTGTAGATCTAGAGGATACATACTCATGTCCCCACAACAACAGGGAAACTGGAATCTCAATCTGTTCAGGCAAAGATGGAAATTTCATTTTGCCTGCTGAGAATTCGGTATCTTGACACTGCAACTTCACTGGAAGGGTCAAGTGTGTTTAAATTCCTTAAAACGTGTGGATCAAAGATGTTGAACACTGCAACTAGCCACATTCCCCCAGGAAAAGGCATCCTGAAACTAAAGCTTGCCCAGCCACCTCTGATACGCCTATGAGATAGACCCAAGTATGAGGGACTTGCAAGAAAATAGCAGCTACAGGCGTTATCTCGGGACATGATCACTGATGACTACGAAATATCTAAGTATTTTCTGCTTTAAGAGTCATTATCTGCTTCCTGTAACTCTGCACTCAGAGCTTTCTCCACTAAGCACCGAGAAGAAAATAATGAGTAGGTTATGTTATGTTGTACTATACCGAGAACAATGTGTGATTTATTTAAGGACATTTTAATCTTCTTTTTCACCGGGTGAGTCATTGTGGTGGCCTCTTTAGTCACAGCCATGTGGCTACTGAGGTTTGCCAGCATCAGAATGAGCCAACTTGGCTTATACCTTTAGCAGAGGATACCTAAAGAATATAAAGCAAATCATCGAGAGAGTTAATGCTGCCTCTTGCAGAAGACTAGGTCTATTTATGACCGATAAGAGAGAACCTCCCACTGGCGCATACTATACTGTCGAATGTGGACACTAAATTACACTATGCTGCTTCTATCAGTCTCCAACTACAAAAGGATGAGAAATGGCAGTAGAAAATTTGCAATGCAGTCACCAGTTATCTGGAGATCTGTTCTGCATTCAGAAAGCAAAAATCGCTTCAGATTCAGGAAACAACTCCTAGCACAATTCTTCACTGATACCACACCTATACCTCCCACTTAACAACATTTCCTTTCCATATAGTCATATTGACCATAAACATGAATATTAATTCAAAGCTGTAACAACCACAGTTAAAAAAACACATTTTAAAATAAAAAACACATTTTTGCTTAGCAAAAAAACCCTCTTTGGCCACAATTCTTTTTGAGCTCTCACTGTAACATGTTCACTTAGTGAAACAGAAAAATAAACATGGATATGTGAGAAGGGGATGCAAGGATTAGCCCCTCTTGGGGTGCTCACCAACCTCCACCCGATTTAACACATTACTTCTCAAATTCTGTCATCCTGCCATAGCCGAACTGGGCCTTTAAAAGTGCTGCATTGACCTGAACTACAACATAGACAAAGCATCAAAGGATAATAAGATGCTGGTCTCTGTGTCTGCCATTTTGAAATCTGGCACACTGTGCAAAAGCTGGCATGATCAATGCCTCTCAATCCATGTTGTTTGCAAACTGCTATCCATTCATTATCTGATCACTAGATAAAATTGACACTTGAACTAATGTGCTAGTTCGTACCCAGAGAGGTCAGCTCCTTAAGAGAAGCCAGATCCAATAAAGACCGAAAATCAATTGTGTCAGCAGCCAAGTGAGTAGGATTCAAACCCTTCAACTGGGCTGTTCACTTGACAGCCCTCACAGCAGAAAAACAAGCACTTCGATGCTAAATCTATACAAGAAGCAGCTTACAAGCTAACTGGAAGTGTTTCAGAGCAGCAGTGTGGTTAATTGACGATAAAGAGACCTCGCCTGCTCTAAGGGACAAGGGAGAATACATAAAGGTCCTGCATGCTGCGACTGGAAAGTACAATAGCAGGTGGAAAATGGCTCGACTCTTGAAGCAGTAAACCAGACGCGTACATTTCTTAAACAGAACAGACAGCGTATCTACAGCAACGGGAAAACTGCGGTAAGGTACAGCTAGCCTGGCTCGTATTCAGTGTTGGATTCCATTACTTGGAAAATAAAAATGCTTTGAGCCACTTACAACTTCACTACTTCAATGGTGGGGGGCATGGGACCTGTGTATCTATATAAGCAGGCCACTCCCCAACACAACGCAGACTGGAGATCAGTCGGTGGGGTAAGAAAATGACCTGGGTACATATATGGTGGTTGCTTAACACTTCCAGTATTGGATTCTTTCTTTTTCAGCTACCACTGAGAAGGACGCATATCAAGCCTTGCAGAGAAAATTAAGTGGCCTCAAGATGATACACAGGCTGTCCATCTTATCAGAGAAATCACAAAATTTTCTCAGGCGGTAGCCCGAGGAGGGAACGAGAGGCAGTAGGGTGCTGGAAGACGGTCAGCCTCCAATCAAATCTGATAAACACAATAGAGAACGTTCCCAGGATAAGACCAAGTCATAAAGAGTGAGTTGCCCACTGATTGTTGGGCATCTCACAAAAAGTGATAGACTGGCATCACACTTTACCCGGAGTCATGCTTCATCATCTGCCAGTCCTCGCCCTCCAAAAACCGCGTTTGATGGAGGACGGGCATGCACCTGAAGACAGGGATGCACTTCTAAGTGAGTGGGGGCCCAGAGTGAGAAGTGATTTAAATAGCCATCACAGTGCACCCATGCGTCCTTTCATAGGATCATGAAACTCCTCTTGGTCAGCTAGTGTTTTTGACAAGTTGTGTTACAGGGATTACTGGGTCTCAGGATCCTTCTCTACGTTTAACCCAACAAGAAGAATACCAGTTCTAGAACAAACTAAAACATAACGCACATGTTCGAGTTCTGCAGTGCCTGCTAGATACCAACTCGCGCAAAGGCAAGAAAAGGCCATTATTGGTTAACCGAGAAGATAACTTTTCACATTCAAAATACAACTCTCAGAAAATGACAAAGAACATGTTTTCCCTCCTTGCACTCACCTTGGAAGCTAGTCCTTAACTAAGGTGCAAATGTGCTTCCAACCTTCAAGACGGAGTGTTGGCTAGAGCTCGAAAGTACCATTCTAATGTATGTCAGTCTTACTTCAAAGCGTTTTAGCATAACCAGATGAGCTACAAATTAAATGATTTACAGGATTTTGTTAACCAACATTTACTTCGGGCTTTCTCATTAAAGTCATCATGAGCTCATTCTCCCTATCCACTCCAGTTTTAACCTTCATATTCGAAAGGGCCTGAAGGCACCTATAGAAAGACTGCAAACCTTTCTAATTCCTAGTAATTACCGAAAACATTTACTTAGAGTGTCATCCAATTAATGTATTTTCTGCCTGTAAAACAAATACTGTCTCTGAGAACTAAATGGTGTAGTTGTGCAATTTTTCTAAAGTTAATCTAGAAATCAGATACTTTAAATAAATGATTCTCAGTTTACACCGAAGGCTTTTATTGATATCTAGGGTATTAGTTACAGCCACATTTCAAAATGATTTAATTAATCACAATGATGCTTTATTAAATACACAGTTTCTTTTTACCTAAAACAAGTCCTAGTTCTTCCGGCCTGCAGGGACATGCATATAGTCAATGGGACGAAAGTTTATTATGTTCATTCACTTTTACAAAGTAAATTTGAAAAACATTGCCACCTCCAGAGACAGTTTGTAGATTGCCTTGCCATAACTTTACTGGCAATGTAAAAACATGGCCATATATAAGGGAGCAACAGGTCTATCCCATCTCTATATAATATAGAAAGGGTGTCATTTATTCTAGGCAATTTATTATCTTGTGAAAAAGCAATCATATAAGACCTTATTTTAGTAAAATACATCATTAGCCATACTATGTATAACATACCATTCATTTAAGTGTGATTTAAAATAGTCATTTTTCTTTAAAAAATATATCAAAAATCTCCCGGAAAGAAAGCAACCTTGATTCTTTACAAGAGCTTTGCAACTAGTTTATTTTGTGACTGTTGCGGCAGGTAGTTGGCCACCTACTTGTATTTAGACTAGAGGAAACAATAGTGTTTTTTAGTGTTTAAACATATGTTAAGGAATGGCTTATTCTGAACCCAAGCTTATCACGGGATCGGTATACAGCAGGCGAGTCTTGCTCATGACATATTATTGAAAAACCAAAGGTGGTGATGGACGGAGCGTTGACAATACAAACACTCCCCCCCCCAGTCAAATGATCTGGGTTTAATCCATCACCGTTCTTTAGCTCATTCCGCCACCCCAGTTCAGACATTTTTGGACCGGAATCAAGCTTCCCAGGACCGGTTTCTGACATCACAGCCATCTTCAGCAACATGCTTGAAATATCCAGCCACTTTGTCAAATCCTCTATGCCAAACAGAAGAGTCTAATGCAAAGGACAGATCTGCCAGGTCCCTTAGTGACAGAGATCCACCGGCGAGCCAATGGGTCAGGATCGATGTCAGAATTTCATAGCGTGAGATTCATCACACTTGGATTTACACTGGAAAGCCTTGCTGTGGAGCACTCTGCACTGGCCCTGCTCATCTGAATTCTGAACATAATTAAGGTTAATCAGAAGACTAAACCTTCTTAAATCTTTCCAACAAAGAGAAACTCATTTTTAATCAATGCTGTGCTTTCCTCATTCTTCCATTCGCATTAGCATAATGTACTATGAGAGCCTAAAACAATGTCATTGCCACTGATTACAGGGGAATGATCACCTCTTTGCTGGCCCCGATTTATCAAATTTTGGAGAAAGGTTTCTAAACAATCACTGAAACGTCTCCATAGTAACTGGATGACAGGCAGGTCAACCTGCAATATACTTATGTATTTAAGGGGATAAGAGATCTTAGCTTTCCTTAAAGAATGGCAATGATTTTACAACACTTAGCCTTATTGGATGAAATGATGCGGGAGGCAGGATTGGGCAGAACTCTACCTTTAGATGATAAAGAATGGCTCAGAGCGCTAGCTAACGGGGTATAATGTGGAATAGCATACAGTGGAGTACTGCATTAAATTGGAATAGCATGGGGTGGAGTAGAGGGTTGTTGAGTAGAATGTCTTAGAGTGGAGTGTCATAGTGGGGAGACAGAGTGGAGTGGCGTAGTGTTACATAGTAGAGTGGAGTAATGCATCGTAGAATAGAGTGAAGTAAAGTGATGGAGTGGGTAGAGCAATTTGCATAGAGCATCGTGGATTAGTGTCGCAGAGTGTTGTAGAGTGGAGTGGCCTAGAGTGAAGTGGCGTGAAGTACAGTGGTGCAGAGTAGAATAGCATACAGTGCCTGTGGTGTAGAGCTTTGAGTAAACTATTGTAGAGCGCATTGGCATCGAGTGCAGTGACTTAGAATAGAGGGGAGAGGAGTGGTGCAGGGTAGAGTGCAATGGAATACAGTGGCGTAGCTCAGGGTGGAGTAGAGAGGCACAGAGTTCAGTGGCGTAGAGTGCAGAGGCATGGAGTGGCGCAGGGTTGAGTAGAGTTGTATGGAGTGCAGTGGCATAGAGTAGCTTGTTTCAGAGTAGAGTTAAGTGGTGCAGGGTAAAGTGGAGAGGTGCAAGATAGAGAGCAAAGGTGTAGAGTGCAGTGGCGTGGAGGGCAGTGGCATGGAGGTGAGTGGCGTGGAGGTGAGTGGCGTGGAGGTGAGTGGCGTGTAGGGTAGATTAGAGTAGCGTAGAGTGCATTGGCGTACAGTGTATTGGAGTACAGTTGAGTGGTGCAGAGTAGAGTGCAGTGATGCAGAGAAGCATAGAGTTCAGTGGCGGAGAGTGCAGACTTGCAAAGTAGAGGGTCTTAGGGCCAAATGTACAAAAACTAGGAATTGCGATTTCCAAACTTCGATTCTTACTGTGTCGCAATTAGGAAATTTAAATTCCTTTTGTAAGAAAATGTACAACTTCTATTTAGCGATTTTTGGTGGGTCAGGAATCGACCTAGTTTATGAATATTAATGAGGTAGGTCGCATTTTGCGACCCATTAGAAATTGCAATCATCACAAGCATGGTGGCCTGCTGAGGCTGTATAAAAAGCATGCTAATTGTGAGCCAGTACGAATCACGTAATAATCATTCAGCTCTCAAATACATGTATCCAGAGCAGCAAGAGAAGGATGCGATTTCGTGGTGGCTAAATCGTTTACGAGTCTGAGTGCTTGGTGGACACATCCCTGCATGGCCTGAAGGTCACTGGCCCAAGAGCAGGTAAGTAGCAGCCCTCTATCAGTCCAAGATTAGACAAAGGAGCCACACACAGGCTGGCAAGATCAAAAGCTAATAATTAAGCACCCAGAGAGAATGCAGTTTGTGGTGAACTCGACATTAACATTAGGCGCCTCCACACTTGAAGAACCTACGGGGGCGAGCCTGTGAGGCGCGAGCTCTGCGGCGTAGACTTTCTCACGTGTTTGTGGCCTGCGTGAAACCCAGCCTGACACTTTACAGTACACATGGGCAGCAGCGTCATTCATGATTTATCACTCTGTCAGCCACTTTAAGGCTATAATTTCCTCCTCTGCAATCGCTGCAATCAAAAGAACAACAGTCCGTAAGGACTTGTGAGTCTTGTGAGAAACCAGGCAGCTAAAACACTATGTAATCAAACAATTAAACTCAATTAAACACAATTTAAATTCCCCATATGGCAAGAATAGAGTGCGGAAAATGACCCCCAATGCATGCAGCCAGGGCAAGACTTGGTGCCTTTTAGGAGCTTTGCTTTCTGTTAGCAATTGGTGTAAAGGCAGGCAGGTTGGAGAAGGCACTCAGTCATCACACGGCCAGCACTGGTGCCAGCCTTACGGTTCCACTGGATGTGTCTGCATTCGGGTATACATCTAGCCACTGCCTATGAAATGACGATAAATGACCACACAGGCATGAGTTCAAGGCAGCACGAGAACCATCTTCAAACTACAGTCGGCAACTACTGCAGAGTTTTAAGGCAGAAATGCCCAACCCCTCATCACCACTAGCTTCATCTTGGACCATCCCGAGACTGCCCATGGACCATAAACATGCGCACAAGCCTTCACCATGGTAGCTAGATGATCTTTTCATCTGAAGCTATGGGCTGTATCTATATGAGGTTCATGAACAAAGTTGCATGGCTACAGCTGGGTGAATATCTGGGATGCCGAGTCCATAGCGTTCTTGCTCGGTGAGATGACGGGCTGCTGCGTGCGTGGGATTTTAGGATGTTACCAGACGGTGATATCTCACGTGGCCTTATGCGTTTTTAGGTCTGCTGTGATGCTCTGTGTTGATAATTTCCCATTACTTTTTAATGTGTTGGAACAACTTATGAATACAAGTTCTACTATAGGAGCTCGATCAAGGTTATCATGACTGCAGCGTCAGCCAATGAGCGAAAGTGCCACCTATGTGTGGGTTAGCAATCTAAGTGAGAGAGAGAGAGAAATGTTGTGTGAGAGAGACCATATACAAGAACTGTGTTTTTCCTGTTTTGGCGTCATATAGTGTCGACATCCTGATTGCGATAGCTTGCCATTTACTGTGCGGTAGTGTACTCAGATGGGTGCAGTAAAAGTATGTCATTGGTTCATGATCACAAGGACGTTGCTGTGAAAGAATAAAAGTCTGTGTATTTCAAGAGAAGGAATACAATGGCAAAAGCAGACCCACTGCCAATGGTATTGCTAGAATAAGGCTATTGTATGCTGCTGCCTTACAGCACCACCATAAGAGGCCACACAAGGATTTCAGATTGCAACAAATGCGAAAAAGCACAATGCTCCCATTGGAGTGATTTGCTGAATGATGCAGAACAGACCCCACAGCCAAAACAATCCTTTCAATATTTTAACAATTGAAACAGTAGCAAATAAATGCCAAGAAAGCCTGTGAATTTCAAGTGATAGCTCTCAGTTTAACAAAGTCATATTTGCAGAGAAGTATCTTTTTCAACAGAAAGGCTGCTTAAATAAATGCAGTGGCAGGCGCATGTAATAACGTGTATAACCAGTGAGAACAATGTGTTGAAATGAACCCAATTATTAAATTTAAAAAAGCTAAACATTTTGCTATAATAATTTCATTTAAATCTCCAATCAATCTGTAGCTACAATGTCAAAGTTTAAACCCCAATAGCGGAATCGGTGGGGTCTTGTTCATAAAAGGAGTTTTTTTAAGAAGCTGGAGCCATCAATCACAATTTGGACAAAGGAAAAATGAAGCACCTTGAACAAAAAAATCAGGATCATCAGCATCAGTAAAGAAGGTGAATTAATTTAATAGCAAAACAAAATTACCTCAGAGTGGCAGGTCACAAAGCTCCAAATGAATAGAAGAACAGGAGAATAGTGGGGCAGCTCATCGGGTAAACAAGGTCAAACGTTTGCAACAAATGACCATCAAAATAATCCAATGGCTATGGGAGGGAGTTAGTTCAATTGACAAACTGCCTTTTTACCTGGAATGTTGAAAATTCTATGAAGCAGAATTAACCATTGAAAACTACAGGTTTGACAAGACTAGCTGGCAGTGGTAAGTAAGTGGTAAGCAAGGATTGCCTGTTCAATTCAGGGAATAGGAGAAACTTGCTCAGTGCTGTAGCCTTCCTGATATCATTCCACAGAACATCCATACATGACAATCCTTAACTGCCTGCAAGTCACCAGTATCTCCATCTCATGTTTCTCCTTATGTCAAGCTCGTAAATCTTTTCTTCTAACCCATTTCTTCTGAAGCAAGTACTGTGTACTAGGTTAATCTTAAGGCCTATTGTTTACGCGCTAAAATAATTTTACATTTGTTGTGTTTACTATCTAAATAGTTTACAAAGCCTATTTTAAATGACGAGCAGAGCTCACAATTCATTCTATGACTTACCACCCCTATCTCTCTACCTTAGTTACACATAGATAGATCACAACAGATTAAACGAGGATTGGCAAAGCCAAAGGGTTTGGCCTTGGGAAGCATCCAACTTTCATTTTACTCACTTGTTGTCAAGCATGTGCAATAGAAATCAAACGCTCTAAAATAAATGACATAAAAATATCACAGTCAAAAGGTGGCACACACATGCTTGTATCGAAAAATATCTAAGGCGTCCAGGCTTGGCGCAAGATACGGGGGGGGAGTCCCACTCCTTCACGTACTCTTCCTACGCTAGGGGTGTCTCCATCCTGCTGCGCCGCGGTCTCCCCTGGCAGACCACTCGGGTCATAGTCGACCCTGAAGGTCGGTATGTAATTCTCCACGGGATGCTGCTCGCTCAAACTGTCACCATTGCTTCGGTGTATGGCCCCAACGTAGATGACCCTGAGTTCTTCTATATGGTTTGGTATCTGATCTCCTCCTGTGGCCCTGCGGCGGTAATATGGGGTGGCGATTTCAACGTCACTCTATCCGCAGAGTTGGACAGGTCGGGCTCTTACCGGTCTCACCCGCGTGCGGCTACTGCTTTGTCTTCCATCTCGTCGGACAATTTGCTAGTCGATGTTTGGCGTCACTTCCGGCCTGCGACCCGGGAGGGCACGTGCATCTCGGGTGCTAGGGGCTGTTGGTCGCGCATTGACCTCTGGCTGGTTTCGCCGGATGTCCTCTCTTGGACTATGGATGCCACTCACATGGCGCGCACACTTTCCGACCATGCTCCGTCCGTCTACTTCTGCGTCCGCCGGACTATCAGCGCCGCGCTTTCACCTGGCGCCTCCCTTCCGACGCCCTCCAGGATACTGTCTTCTGTGACGAGATTCAAACCTCCATAGTTAATTATTTTGAGCTGAATGTCGGCTCTGTAGATTCGGCCTCCACACTATGGGAGGAATTCAAGGTATTCATTCAGGGTGAGTGTATATCCAAACAGGCCGGTGTCCTCCGGGCCATCCGTTCCCCACTTACCAGGCTTGAGGGGGAGATCCGGGACCTTGACGTCTCCATAGCGAACGGCGCTGGCCCAGACGCGTTGGCGCTTTTGCGTCAAAAGCACTCTGAATTCTCTGAGGAGGCCGGCTGCGAGCTATCCTTTCTGGGTAGGGAGGGTCGTGCTCCCCACTTCGGGGAGGGGGACCGCCCAGGACGCACCATCGCCAACTTGCTGTGCCCACCGCGTGCCTCCTCTTACATCACCATCCTCGCTGACGGTGAACCGGACCACACCACCTCTTCTGAAGAGATAAAGTCCCGTTTCCTTGCCTTTTATTCCCGGCTGTATTCAGCCGGCACCCCCCCCCACTCCCCGGGGAACTTTGATCAATACTTTGAGTCCATTGCGTTGGTCTGGCTGGCGGACTACCACCGCAAATTTCTAGATGAACCTTTTTCGAAAGAGGAAATACTGGCGGCGATCAATGGTCTGCCGTGTGGCAAAGCGCCCGGCCTGGACAGCCTCACGGCCGCCTTCTATAAACAGTTCACCCCCATTCTGGTTCCACGTCTTGCTGCCATGTATAACGAGTCCTTTGATACTGGCACGCTCCCACCGACGCTCCGCGAAGCCTCGCTAACGTTGCTCCTCAAACCGGACAAACCTGCAGACCGATGTGATTCCTACCGCCCCCTATCCCTCATTAATACAGACAATAAAATTTTCGCTTAACTCATCTGACTGGCTGGAGTCTAAGATTCCCCAGTGGACTCGGCTGCCCCTCTCCCTCGCTGGCCGCGTCGCCGTCGCAAAGATGGTAGTCCTCCTCAAATTCCTTTATCTATTCTCTACCATACCCATCCCCCTGACTGCTTATTTTTTCCGCAGGCTGAGCTCTCTTATGGTGTCCTTAATCTGGGCGGGGCGACAGCCCAGGGTCACTTATGAAATCCTGACCCTGCCGATGGCCGCCGGTGGTCTTGGTGTGCCTGATCTCCGGCTATACGCCCTCTGCGCTCAGGCCAGCTTCCTGCATTTCTGGCTGCATCCCACCCCCATACCAGCCTCACGTCACGGTGGAGTCTGATATCGCCGCCCCCTGGCCCCTCGCTACTGCGTTGTTCGCCCCTGCGGTGCGTCCTCGCTCAGAGGTTAACACGGTGGAGACGCTGCGCTCAGCATGGTCCTATCTGCGCAGACCGGCTGGACTTACTCTTCTATCAGCGGGCACTATGCCCATTACTAACCACCCGGACTTTCCCCCGCTCCAGTCTTCCTGTATGTCCCGGCATGCAGCAGCAGGGGGCCTCGAGACTGTAGCTGACCTATATCCCGATGATTCTCTCTATCCACTCCCGGAATCGCCCTCCTTGATGGACACGCTTCTGTATTATCAGCTGCGCGCCACCTGCCGGAAATTGCACCTGTCCTTTCCGCAGCCTCCGCCCACTTTTCCCGCTCTGGATTTGTTATACACTTCCACTTCTCCGCGTAAGCTCGTTACCAGATTGTATGCCTCTGCCCTGTTGTCCTCCCCGGCCTCCACGACGCGGGCACACGAGGCGTGGAGCGCTGACCTGGGTCTGGATATTTCGGACACCGATTTGCTCTACTGTTGTAATCAAACTATTAAACTTTCCCCAAATTACCGGCTCCGCTTGATTCATTTCAAGTTCTTACACAGGTTCTATCACACTCCACAACATCTTCACCGTTTAGGGCTCATACCTGATGATTCCTGCGTTCGGTGCTCTGCCCCTTCCGCGGATTTTGCTCACTTGGCATGGCTCTGCCCCCGGGTGCAGATGTTCTGGCTGCGGGTCTGTTCCGCGATCTCCGAGATTGCTGGCGCTTTCGTCTCTCCGGACCCCCTTCTCTGTCTTCTCGGTTTTGTCAAGCCCTGTCCGGATGTGTTACGCCGGCTGATTTCGATGCTCCTGGTGCCGGCTAGACGACGGGTGGCCATGTGTTGGGGCCGTTGGCCTGCCCCCTTGGTGTCGGCCTGGCTGGAGGATGTGTCCCGCTGCCAAACATTGCTATCGGAATTTTGGGATCTATTACCGGCTAGGTCGCGCCCGGTCGATATCTGGGGTCCCTTGGTCGCTTACCTTCAATCCCGCTCCTCCCCTAGCGAGCCGGCGTCCCCTGTCCCTGCTGTTGCCCCTGCGCCCACGGTTGCCGCCGCTTTGGTGGATGTTTAGGTGTCAATGGTCATGGCATTACACCCAGGTCCGCTCTCATCCCATCCTATTGGGAGCCGAGTGGGCTCCTGTTGCTGCCCTATTCCCCCTCTGGTCCTGCCGCAGCCCCTGCCACGCTCCCCGCCGGCCTCGGGCCCGCGGCGGCCGATGGTGAGGACTATTGGCGATCCCTGTGTGGCATTTCCCCTGAGGCAGGCGAAACAGCTAGATGTGTCTCTAGATGAGGCCTAAAAAGGATGTTGGGAAATGCTTTAAAACCACAGGGGTTTCTGGAGCAGGGGAAACCACATTCCTAAGGAGTGTTCCTTTTCCATGACCTCGTGTGTCAGGCCTACAGAACACCGCATTGTTGCAAAGACCAGGAAGACTGAAGCGTACAAACGGAGGAAGACATGCCGCTCACTTCGAACAGTGTGGGTAAATGTGGCATCCGTGGGCATATCAAGTGATTAGTGTTTGCAGCAAGGAAGGGAGAGGCAATAGTTGTTTATCTGGATATTTTCCCTAGGTCCATGTGTTTAAAAATAAGATTCTTTCTTGGGTTAATTGAAATTCACCACTATCCCTAATAAAAAGGGGTGTCTCAAGGTGGTTCCAGCGCTAAGCAAAAGCTAATCTAATGGATGACAGATCGTTTTGTAGAGAGCCTTGTTCCCTTAATGTGGTCAAAGCAGCAGCCAGGGGCCATCTTCAAGTCTAGCCTGTGGACAGTCACATTACCAGGACTATCCTCAGATCTTTCACTGATCAAGAGTACAACCAAAATATGGATTTTCCTCAGAGCCGGTCTTATAACTGTTATACTATGCTAACTCAAGTGTAGGCTTTAGTTTTGTCACAAAACACTCACTAATGACAGGGAAGTTGTTTTAGTGCTCGGCTCACTTAGGAAAAAGAAACAAGCATTGGCAAAGTCAATAGTTCTGTGCTTGGGAAGTGTGGACTTTTTATTTTTTAAGAAAACAATTTACAATATGCAAACTTAAATTGGTGAAAATAGGAACACATAATGGCGTTTGTCCAAGCATACTGCACCTTGTACTGAAGTTCATCCCTTTTCAGACTGCTCTGCACATGAGAGCTAACAAAATACTCTTATTCAAAATGCAATATATCCTATCGAGCAATTGATCTGACCCAATGCTGTACCCTGTGGTGGGCAAAAGTACAATCTAAGTGACACTTAAATAGACCAATGGATGAGGTGAGCTGACCTAAAGCACATGAATGCTTATTTATTGCTATTTTTCGGAAAGCATGAGACTGGCGAGATGGCTAAAAGTGTCACTAGGTCAGACCTAAATGGTGACGGGTGGAAAGCGAATTCATCTCAGCAACTGGTAATCACTTGAGCCATATTCCATTGTAATGCATGTTGCCCTCTATGCCACTCCAAACAGAGATCAGCAACAAGCAAATCAGTCTTGGTCCTGCCCCAGTAGCAACAATTCAGCACAAACGGATACATCCAGGTCCCTTCTGGATGGAAACACAAGCAGCCAGGAAGTTCATGCTAAACTGTTCTCATTGGAGCAGGACCAAGGATGATCCTTGAATCAGTCAATGCAACACATTGTATGTGGAGAGCCTCGTGGGCAGATGTGGGTTCTAATTGTTTAAAGCGGGTTTATTGGCATCACATGGAAAAATAGACATTTTAGACAGTTATACCCAATTTAAAGGATAGTGGTAAATGTAAACCTGCCAAAAATTGTTGCCTTACCATTCCACACATGCCAGTAAGTTGGCCACTGACTTTAAATTTGCAAATAGCAGGAAACTCCTCTGGCTGTGCCTTCTGATCCACCAAAGAGCAGGGGCCACTGCAACTTCACAAGAAATAGTGGCCAATCATCTGCCTGATGTGCATCTTCAGATGTTCCACACTGTCTAGCAGTGTCACCTCCGTAATAGACATCCGTCGAATGCAAGGTGAACTTTCAGTGAGCCCAGCATAGAGCCTTGAAGATTGTGAGGCACTATATAAAGGTAAGAATATCTACCTACAGTATTACTGCATCTATATCACCGCCCTGCCACTACACTGTAAAATAAGTATATGTTTAGTATTCTTAACTCCTTCCATCTTTACATTGAAAGGTGAGTACCAGTGGAGTTGAGAATAGTAAACACATACTTTACAATGTATTGATAGGAAATGTAATAAATATGATTTTATTGACATGCAATGTGTTGTATGCAATAAAGTGACGGCATACCGAAATGAACCCGCTGTGAACCACCTTCTACATTTTACACGGAGGCCAGATAAATCAACACAGACATATTGCCACCACCTTGGGGGGCATGAGGAGGGCTTACATTTGGTGGCAGGAATTCCTCCCACAGAGATGAGCATTTACAGTTCTCCACCAGTTTTTACTCCATCGCCCAAAGGTGGGTTCAGCCACTGCGGCAGAAACATCTCCCCGCCCTGGCAGATACTCCATATACAGTGAATGGTCCTCCTCGCCATGGTGAATGAGATCATTCACCGCATGGGAGGAGAGACCTTTTAATACCATCCAAACTCCACATCAGCCCAAAGTGTCAGTGCACGAACAACGAGCTCTGCCACTTCTGTTGTTTTTAGCCTTCATCACTCGCGCACAAGGATGAACCGAAGGGCGCAGAAGAAGACATGAATATTTAACATTTATCATTAGCATAATTGCTAGTAGTTGCAGCAGTGGTATTAATAATAAAGCTAATAATAAAGATAACACTATTAATAATGAATGTGATGAGAACAATGAAGATAATGGCAGTAACTGAGCCTTCTGAGTAAGTTAGCCTGTGGGTTGGCAGTTGTGCATGAGCCCCGTCCAGAGGAGACCACTTGAGGATGTCTCCTAAGCGGCTCCGCCCTCCGCCTCCCCCTGGAGGTGTATCCGGAGTACCTCCAGGAACAATCCGCCTGCATTCAGAAATAGCTCCCAGGCCACAGTGCTCTGGAGCCAATCTGGGCCCTAGTGAATTATCGGTGGGCTGGAGAATGGCAAACAGGGCTGGCTGACAGATAGCTCCATTATGGGAGCATGCGTGGTCACACCGCGACGTTAGCTGATGCTGCTCCAGATATGCTTATTTAAACCTGCTGACGAGGTTCATGTGCTGCGGGTTATTAGCAGGAAATTAGCTTTCTTTCTCAGTCATGCCAGAAGCGCAGTTTTTTTTGTCTGAAGCCAGCAGTCTGTGGGCTCTGGTTTTGAGAAGAGGAAAAGGTAACACCCCCAGCCCACTCTTGTGCCGCACATTTGTACCACTCCCCATGCCCAAATTTCTGCCAACTTATTTGCCAAATTTTCTGCACACTTCACGGACACCTTTTCGCCAAGCTCACACGTCTACTGGGCAGGTCCCAAACTTAATTATATCACCATTTTGATTATCACATACCCTGGATAGGGCTTAATTTGAGGCAATGGTTGCAGGTGGGGCCCATCAGCACTCATGTTTGGGAACTGGCACATATTTTTACTCAGCAATCTTTGATTCTGAGGATGGGACAGAAAAACCCCAAAAAACAAAGAAGGAGGAAGAGAAAGATGGAAAAGTAGTGACTACAGTAGAACGCAGGGATGAAAAAAACACGCAAGAGTGAGATAAAGAGGCAGGGAGTGTCTGTGGTGAATTAAAGAGGCATGATTTTTAATCAGGACTATGCAGCTTTGGTATTCAGTACCCTGATTTTCGGTAGCGCTGGCCGCACGTCTCTGAATAAAACTTTGGGCCCGACACTTTCTTTTTTTTACAAATTAAGCCTGATATCCATTAGTGTGTATCAAAAACAAGTGATTGTAAAGAAACCAGACCTCCCTTGAAATAGAAAATAACAATGCTCTTTATCCAGCTTTCAGATCACCTGTGTTTCCACCTGAGTAGAGGCCGGAGAGTATTTCACATTATTGTGGAAGTCATTCCAATGGTGGAAACACTGCAAAAGAGTTTTTTTGCAGTTACAGATACAAGATGTATCAAACCAATGTGAAGTAAATTCAGACTAGTTGAAGATAGGAGTGCAGATAGTATCGGGGTCCTGTTCGGCTAGTGCCAAGAAGAACCGTAGCATTGACTTCCTTGACCCATGTAAGAGAGCTCAAGATACTTTCTCCTCATAAGATGCACAAAAGTTATATGTATCAATGGTTCTGCAGCCTTGTGGTTTTCCACAAATTCATTTGCTTGCCTTATTCATGCAAGGATCCTAGAGTATTTTTTTGTAATTTAATTTTTTATTCTACTGATACTAATTATGGAATTAAAAGTCAGGAAAAGAAGGATAGTATAAAATGGACACTTTACCCACATGTGGTAACACCAGCCATTTTATTTCTCTATGCGTTTGCTTGGAACTCATTGATAAAACTGGTAACACCAGATGATGCACCACACATTCCACCCAGGGGTCTCTCGCAATCTGTCTCTGTTTTTCCCATTAGTTTCTCAAAAATGGGGAGGCAGGGTCACTTCCGACATAACAGCACCAATGCTCCTGAAGCCATATGGGCTGGCGTCCATCACTGGGTTGACGCTAGGCCCTTCTTGGAACAGACCCTACTGCAGAGTTCAAACAGCAATACAAAGGAGTCTCAAAGTAGTTAGACGCACAATAAAACCTTGATGGGTTGCAATACTGCGCTTAATGATAAAATTGAGGGTGTCCCAGAGACCTTCAATGGGCATCCTACTCTGAGATTTATTTAAGCTTCAGATGACGTCAATCACCACGCGCCAGTAAGCACTAGTTATTCCAATCTGTAAAAAAGCCCTGCTGGCAGACTCACTTTCTGCAGCAAAGACCACCCTACATGAAGTATTCCCAAAGTCCCCTCTGTACCACTATTTCTTCTCCTCGCCCAGTGCTATCTGGCAGAGCCAAAGATGGACGATGGAAGCGGCCCACAAGAAAAGAAAAACAAGAAAGAGAAGAGACATAATTGCGACTGTACCTCCTGCACGTTTTCGAGACGTGAGCACAGCAAAGTGGCTGCGATTATCAGCCCGCTGCATGCGCAGTAAAATAACTATGTGAGGACACAATGATCGCTGCACTCTGGACGCGGGCTTTGTGCAGACGCGCTCGTCGCAGCCGAAGGAAGAGCGAATGATTGAACAGCCTGACAGGTAGTTTTGATAACGAGAGGGCTGCTTGAGAGTAAAATCCATAACATGTATTGTCATCAGACCCCTTCATCTTGAAGATGGAGACAGAGCGGTGATCTAGGCGGGGGGCACCAATGGGAGGGAGAAAATGGCTCCTTCGTGGAAATCGATTATGTCGTCGAATGCATTTTGTTCTCGAGCATCTGTGGATGCAAAATCATAAACTAACAGACAGCTCTCAAGTATGCAAGATATTATTAATGTGTTCATGCGTCTATTCTAGCGAAAAGTGTACATTGCTTTTCATCAATCTATGGTTCGCTGTGGCGGGCTCCATTGGGCGGCGGGCTGCCATCCGTGGGCTCTGTGCCCGAATCTCCTATGTGCTTCGTTGTCACAACCACCACAGATCATAAAGAGAACACTGAAAGCTCAGACTTGGCAGACAGCAGTACTAAAGTACCACCTGCTGGTTACAACTGCTAGTCCCACAGAGCAACTGAGGTCAGTCATCTCGGCCAAGCGTCACCTTGGAAAGAGCAGTGCATGGTTGGAGCACAACAGCCTGCCAAGCAGATAGCATGGGCTCCAATTATGCATATAGCCCTTAACTGTTCGCCTTCTGTATCATGGTTTGGGTTATTTTTCCTGCCACCACCGGAATAGAAAGTGGCATTTGCTGGACAGATTGGAACCACACTCACATCCAGTACAAATCATTTAGGAAAATGATAAATGATCCGAGTTGTGTTATATTTTAGCTTTATTTATAGATGAGGCATATCACAGTATTAAAATAAGTATAAGTGAATTGTAAAATGTTCATCAGCAAATGTAGGGTGCTTTATCTGGGACTCTAGAATTAAATGACAAATCATTATTTCAATACCGCAGCTGCCAAATACCAGGAACCACTGTGTGCAGACCTCCAAACAATCATTCCATGACATCAAATTATCATGTCCTCATCAAAACCATAATTCTGTGACCACGAATCATTAAGCATACAAAAGGTCATGGGAGGCTGCTTGCAATAAGTCTAACCAATGGCAATTCCTCGGAGTAGCACTCCAATCCATCGTTCTTTTGTTCACCGTGCCACCTCAGTTTGGACCCAGCCATATGCACATCAGTCTTGACCCTGTTCCTCATGGGAACACTCCGGCCCGAACTGCCCAGCCAGGTCCTACCAGAACACAACCAACCAGGGCCAGTTTTGACCTAGCTATGGGCTCATCAGCCGGATACAGCTCGGATTCAGTGACCCAGTGAGCCTGGTACCCACGTCTGGGCATGCCCAGGTCACTTAGGGTGGTACATGAACACACAAAAGGTGATTGGAAGATGCTTGCAATAAGTCTAACCACTGGCAATCAGTCGGGTTAGCACTCCAACCTATTGTTCTTTTGCTCACAATGCCACCTCATTTTAGACTCAGCCATACGAAAATCAGTCGTGACCCCGTTCCTCATAGGAACAGTCCAGCCCGATCTGCCAAGCCAGTCATTCCTAGACAAGGATGAATTATTCCACATAGCATAAACCATTGTTTGCACTTCAAAGAATATCCCAAATCTTCATATATAATTTAATGACTATAAAAAAGATCTCCAGATACTGAACTCAATTCCCTAACTATGGTACGGCACTCTTTGAACCATTCATCATGAAGCAAAGATCATAATGAATCATTCTGGTGGCATGAATCATCACCCTAGTTATTGGATCACCATTTTAAGGCCATGAGCAATAATTTACAGGCTTCATATCATGATTACCAAACATCAAAATAGGATTCCAAAAACGTGGTAAACTATATATATCTACAGCCTGTCAATCCTTATTCCCCAGGCTGCATAATGTCATTCTCACACACTAACTTTTAATCGAGAAACATTTAAGACACTACAAGTCCATCAACAATTCTGGTCAGATCTCAACTTGTTTTCGTCCCACTTCGAACCACCATTCCCAGGTCTCATTCTCAGACTAAGTGTTTCTATTCCCTGATCTCCAGTGCTCATTCTCTGATTACCAAACATATTTTTTTTTTAATTCAGTTGATTCTTAAAACGCAATTCATTATTCACAGGTCCTCTAAGAAGTGATCCAACCAGTTCAGACCTCAAATCATACTTAAGACCTTAACACATGGTTTCTGTGCTTCAATATCCTTTTTGCTAAACCATGACCATAATTCAGTTACTGAATGATCATTCCCCAAATCAATTTGATTGGAATCTCTGGCATCATAGTGCCAGCCTGGTGTAAGTAGGATGTCGCTGTCATATGGCTGGCATTTGATAGGAAGCACATATGCCATGGGCTTGCATTGGCAGGCTGCCCTGTCATCTGATCACAGTCCCTGTTCACTACTGGTCATGGTGCACTGGCAATTGGTGTAAATAAGTGACATAAGCAGGTCAGATGTAGTATGGATTTCCCGTGCACCCAGTAGCCAACCCTAATGTTACACGTGATCACTAGCATCAGGAGAGCATCCAGGGCATCTGGTGCTCTCTGCTGACAGTCATTCCAGGCATCTGGTGGCACCTCTGATATATGGAGATATCTCTGACATCTGGTGGTCCCCTTGCTGTCTACTGCTCAACCCTTACATAAAGAGGCTGTTCTGCCCTGGAATATAGTGGTCACAAATTTTGGAAATCGTCTCCAGATAATAACAGCCAATAGATATGGATACTGATCAGTTGAGGATTCTAGAAAAGAGAGGGATATTTGGAAGAGACATAAATGTGATTCCTCAACTATTAATTGCATGGGATATTTGTTCCATAGTATATTAAAACACTCCTGTTCCTAGCCAGTTTTAAACACCACTTATCCAGTAGTTTAGTGATGCAAGGCTCTGGTGTTGGTGGGATACTGTGGGCAAGGGATTTGTTCATTGCACTGAGACAGTTTAACCTTCTGCTACTTGGAGCTTATGTTGCTTCGGCTGAGCAGCTGATACAGGACCTCTCCTCCTGAGACTGGTACAGATGTAGATGTTTGAAGGAGGAAACAGCTTTAACAACGTGTTTTTTACCACATTGTACCTTTACCATGCATTTTTACCATAAATGTGTTTAGAACGCATATGTTTGTATAACATATGCCTTTACCAAGCATTTAAGGGAAGTTTGGGGTGTGGGTGTGTGTGTGTGTGTGTGTATATGTATATATATATATATATATATATATATATATATATATATATACATACATATATATATACATATATATACACACACACAATGCACGGTAAAAGGCATACGTTGTAAAAGCACAGGTGTTCGGTAAAAAATGTGTGGTTTAGGGATGCAGAGTATTTCCCTGCATTGTTCCATCATACAACCGCTTGCAGGTAGAGTATTTCCATCCGAGATACAGGAGGCTCCCACTGTCGATGGATTATGGGACCCACAACTGCTTGGAAATGACTAGCGATATGAAGAATAATGTTTTCATTTTAACCATTTGATTAAAAAATTCTGTTTCTTGGCTTCGTCATGAAAGCTCATTTTGAGATTCAGCCAGAGAAACGCAAGATTATTGACCTTGTGTGTCACTGTATACTAATCAAAGTAGCTGGACTTTTCGTAGCAACTGCCCATTTCTTAATTTGGCTTGGGAGCCAAAACAATTACTTCAGCTTTTACAATCATTAAATTAAAGCAAGTGACAGCTAATCTAGGATTATGGGTATGAGAGGCAGTTGAAGACTTTCGAATTGATCAATAACAAGGTGCCAGGACTCTAGATGCAATAATATATAGTTGATCGAACTCGCATGTTTACCAGACCTGAAGTTTTTGTTTGTACGTATGGTGGAGTGGGTATGGTCATTGAGTGAATGTAGATCACTAGAAGCCAGCAGGCTACTAACGTTTTTGCCTGGCTTTGTTTTCCTAAACCTCCTTTATCACTGGAGTAGGGATACCCCGTACAAATTCCTCATTGCATAACTTTTGTCCTGTCATCATCAGGTGAGATTTGATGTTTAAGTCTCCATAAGCCATTACCTACACCTCCTTCTGTTTTCAGGCCCATGTGTTGCCAATTCACGTCTTGCATTGGTCATACACAACTATGGGTCTTTAACAGGAACAGTCAGCCGTAGGGGAATGTCACATTCAGGCAGCTGCCCAGGCACTTCCCGTCATGGCCTGCCGTGGACAGAGATGTGATGAGATATTCTTGGAGGGCTCTCCCTTTTTAGGTCTCGCCTGAGCCAATGCGCTTGCGCATTGCTCCGGCGAGATTATAGTAAGCGGAAAAGAACAGTCTACCAAAACGGCTGCGGAACGCATAGTGTTCATGTGATCTATGCGCGAGTAAAGAGCCAGCCACATAACACACCACCATTTGTCTGTGCCTCAGCATCAGACTTCGAAGGCTGCCGCTCCCCCGCAAACCAGCGTGCACATCGAGCACTACCATTTGTCTGTGCCTCGGCATCAGACTTGAAAGGTTGCCGCTCCCCCGCCCATCCCCCCCCCTACCACAGCAATGCCGAGATCTTGTTTCTGGACGAAAGTGAAAGCCTACCGTGCTTGTTTACAGTAGACTTGCTCCTCAAATGCTGTTGCTGTGTTGCCATCTCTCTAGGGACACTCAGCTTGAAAACACTCGACTTGCTAGAATCACCCTCACTCACCACAGCACTCTGGAACACCACCACATCACTTAGGGGCACCACCACATCACTCAGGGACACCAACACATCACTCAGGGACACCACCACATCACTCAGGGGCACCACCACATCACTCAGGGGCACCACCACATCACTCGGGGACACCACCACATCACTCGGGGACACCACCACATCACTCGGGGACACCACCACATCACTCGGGGATACCACCACATCACTCGGGGACATCACCACATCACTCGGGGACACCACCACATCACTCGGGAACACCACCACATCACTCAGGGACACCACCACATCACTCAGGGACACCACCACATCACTCGGGGACACCACCACATCACTCGGGGACACCACCACATCACTCGGGGACACCACCACATCACTCCGGCGAGATTATAGTAAGCGGAAAAGAACCGTCTACCAAAACGGCTGCAGATCGCATACAGTTCATGTGATCTATGCGTGTGCACACCATCGCCAGCCACATAACACACTATTATTTGTCTGTGCCTCTGCATCAGATTTCAAAGACTGCCCCTCCCCCCCCCCCCCCCGGCGTGCACATTGCGCACCACCACATCACTCAGGGACACCACCGCATCACTCAGGAACATCACCACATCACTCAGGAACACCACCACATCACTCTGGGACACCACCACATCACTCTGGGACACCACCACATCACTCGGGGACACCACCACATCACTCGGGGACACCACCACATCACTCGGGGACACCACCACACCACTCGGGGACCCCACCACATCACTCGGGGACCCCACCACATCACTCGGGGACACCACCACATCACTCGGGGACACCACCACATCACTCTGGGACACCACCACATCACTCTGGGACACCACCACATCACTCTAATACACCACCACATCACTCAGCCCAACCACATCGTCACTCAGCACCACTACAGCACTGTCCTTGCTTGCTACCAACAAGCATTGCCATAGCCAATAGGACTCGCATTAGGAAAGTGAAAGCTATTGGCTATGTGAATAACAATGCTATTAATTTATATATTTTCAAAGCCAACACATATTTTAAAAAATGGTCATTTACAATACCAATAGCTCACACTTTCCTAATGCGAGACCTATTGCATTGCAAATGCTTGTTTGATTAGTCTTGTGCGCTTAAATAAAAAAATCTATACATGCCTTTTTGGGAGTTCTTTCTGCCACTACATCTCGAGTACTTATCCCCGTGTTGGTGCTATCAGTGACTGCCCCAGAGGTTACTTTCCATTGCGCTGGGTTACAATCTGGAGTAAATTCAAGAGTAAGGAGGGTTTTTGTTCGGATTTGCTTATCTTGTTGTAGCTAATCTAAGTGAACCAGACCCTTCGATTATGTCACCTCCTGTACTTTCCCTAGTTTGGTTAAGATTGGCAAGCAGTTGCAGGGTCCATTTAACACAGATTGTTTTTCAATGTTTATGTTACCACCTCTTACGTCACCTCATTTGTTTGTCAATGGTAACAATATAGGATAGTGTTTCTTGCACGACACCAGTCTGAACCTCTAACTTCGTTTTGTGCGAAGTTAGTTCCACTGTTATTACATCCAGAGTTCTTACACATTGTTCTCATTATGGTGCGGATTAGTCGAGTTGGTGGATAGTCCATTATTGCGTGATTTTGTTTACTGGGGTCCTGTTCATCATGTGCATGCAGTGCACCTACACTGGGGGGCAATTCAGGATACTGTTTATGAGGCCAGTGGTAGTGAAGAGGGCTCTTTGAAGAGAAAGACAAGTTTCCACCATGTCCAGATCATCCTCATCCATTTGGAATGAGTCATGGGCATTAGTTAGATTGTGGCACCTTTGGTTTAGATTGTGAGGCCAAAGTGTGCAAATGCAGCCTCTGCTCTAAATCTTAACTTACAGTAAGGTCGTGAGGGGGTGGAGCCATGATGACAGAAGCAGTTGGGGAACCCACTTGACTTCAACTTTCCGATCGTTCCCCCTTCTCCAGGTTCAACTCTTTGACATTACTTCTGTCTGTTGATGCATTTACTACTGCTCTCGGCTGGTGTGGTGCACTGGTCTCTTTCTGGTCATGTCCTCTTTTGGCCGAAAGTGTCGATTCGGATCTCATATTTTTCTATATATTACATTTCAGTCAACACTGAGTTCTACGTGCCTTAGATGCTAGCACATTTGTTAGCTGATTGATTAAATCAGCTCTGCCTTAGCAATTTCCCAATTCTTTTGATTGAAAGTTGGGGATTCAAGATGCCTGTTTAATTGTATTTAATCTTCCACGTAGATCCTCCCTGGTAGCATGCTCCAATTATCGCTTGTGCCTTAGTGCATATTAAAAAGCTTTAAATCTTAATCAGGATGCAGGAAGATGTATGAAATGAAATAAGCGAAAGAATAAGTTAGGATCAATAAAAATGGAAGGTAGAGGACTAGTTGGCTAGGCCAGGAAATCCCGGTGCTCTACTAACCTTTCGCTAATATTGGTTTTATGGTTTAGTTATTTGGTTGTCATTTAGTCGTCTATTGCCATATGCTACTTCTTTCAAATGTGGCCAGACGAAAGCCACAGGACAGGGGCGAGGGTTGCTTGATGCAGAGAGTATTTCCGCATCTTGTTGATTAAACAATGGTTGTGCAATGGCTAAGAATGGCCAAAACATGAGAAGGGAAAAGGAAACAGTACATTTTGCCAGAAAGCTGATGTGGAGATGTGACAATTATTTGACAATGTGGAAAATCAGCAGCAAATCCAGGTCTACCGAGGAGGCAGCAGGGATTTTCAGCATCGGCCTTTCCCCGGGGCATCCAGATTCAGTTTTTTCAGTTGCCAACTAGCCCAAGCCACAAGTCTCATCAGGGCCACCCTCTCACCATAGAAGAGTGCTGCGATCCTTATAAGCTTACCTGGACCCGCTGTGCCCAAGTCCACACCGGCCCCTGCAGTCACGGCTCGAGCACTGGCTTTTTTACAAGTCAGCACAGCAAATGACCACTAGCCCCCCTGCTGCACTACTGCAGCTAGAGGCGGTGCACGGCATAGAACCAGGGGGTGAATCACGACAGGTGGGGCGGATCATGAAAGGTGGGGCGGATCACGAAAGGTGTTGAGCAGGCAGCAGATAAGGAGCCAGCCAAAGGGTACTTTTCTGAACTTATGAATGGTGCAGGAGAGAGTATGCTTCCTCGTACAATGTCATACCATTTTTTCATACAATGATTTGTGTTCCTGACCTCTACCCCAATTTCTGAAGATTCCAGACACTTTTACGAGTGATTTATAAAGCAGACTGAAAACCTCCATGGGAAGAAACATGCTATAAAGTGCATAAATCCATAATAGATGCTACTGATGCCTGGATTACAAGCACACATCTTTCTGTGCAGTTCTTAAGATCAGTAATGTATCTCGCCTTAAGGACAGGCCTCTCTCAGAGGAGGATCCTTTTAAACCCAGCACTGCCGCGCGCTCTGTATTGATGTGCTTGGCTGGGAGAGGAGGCACTGGGGACTCATTCTGTCTAACACTTCAATGAGAACAAAAACTGTGGCTCCAACTATCGCCCCCACTCCCTTTTGTCGTATGTCAATATACCCAATCAGAGAACACAGAGGAGGGGGATGTCTGAGCTCTAGAAGGGAATGCGCCTGCAGTACTCCCTCTGTGGCCTTCTGGGAGCAAGGAACCAGCGTGTTACTAACAGTCAATTACACATCAATCACTCAGTCTTCAGGCAAGATGGCGGGTTATGGTGCCACAGAGGCCACTTTCCTGTCCTTTGAAGTCGAGGCAGAGGTAAGGGTTAAAGAATATGTTAAGGCTGCCGACTCAGGATTGCTGTTTCCCAGGCTATGTTGGCTGGGCGGGGTAAGGGAACAGCGGGTGGAAAGGTTTCTAAAGCGAAAAGCTGTACAGGATTTACCTCAGGCCATATGGGTTATATTTCTGAATAGATGAAAACAAGTAAAAATGCAATCGGTCTCTTGTCTGTGCAACTTTTGACTAAATCGAGTGCCGTCTGCAGTAAGATCAGCCGGAGCGACAATGAAAATCACCACTCCCTCATTTAAGATGTAAGAAAAGATTTTTGCCAAGATCCAGTCACACAGCTACTGTATCAAAGTCTATACAGCCTTTGGGGCATGCAACAGAAGACTAACAAGCACTGGCAAAACCAATAGGTCTCAACTATGGGAGAGCTATTGCCTTTGCCCATGTGTTTTAGCCATCTTGTACACCAGTGTGACTGCTGTTTAGCATGACTAAAAGTTAGTGCCATGGAGAAGGGTGGGTAGATTGGGCTAGATTGGAGTGCGGAAGATTGGGGTAGAGGGGAGTGGGGTAGATTAGAGTAGAACGGAGAGGGGTAGTGTGGGTAGAATGACGTAGAGTGGAGTGGGGTCAACAGTCTGCTGGACTTTGCCAATGCTCTCTACACTGGAATCACCACCCAGCTCCAGGCGGAACAGAACTCAGCTGCCAGACCCATCCTAAACTTCCCCAAAAAAGACCCACATCTCCCCCATCATAGGAACCTCCACTGGCTCCCAGTGTAGAAAAGATGCCAATTCACACAACTACATAGCCCTTTATGACCAGGGACTATCATCCATCCATCATCGAGTGGACTTCCACCAAAATTCTAGACACCTAAACTCTGCCTCCCTGACCCACACTCCATGCATCTGCCAAAGCTACAGCGGAGGATGGTCCTTCTCCTACCTCGCTGCCAAGTCTTGGAACAACCTTCCGCTGCACCGCTGAACTCAAGACCTGGCTTTTTGACTCGGTCCAGCGAGAACACAACACCTGGATACCCTTGCAGGTAATTTGCAGTGCATTACAAATCCTGACTGATTGATTTAGTGGGGTAAAATTGGGGTAGAGTGAGTAGACTGGAGTAGGGTAGTTTGGGGTTCACTGTAGTGGGGGAGTGGGGTAGAGTGGTGTGGGGCATCGTTCTGTGGGGTGGGGAGCTGTGTGGTAGATTGGGATGGGGTAGTTTGGAGTGAGGCGAAGTGGGTTAGATTGTAGTGATGTCGATTGGGTTGGGGCAGACTGGAGTAGGGTAGACTGGTCTAGGGTAAATTTGAGTGGAGCGTGGTAGATTGGAATGGGGTAGAGTTGAGTGGGGTAGATTGAAGTGGGTTGTAGTGGAGTAGATTGTTATGGATTGGAGTAGGGTAGACTGGTACATTGGAGTGGGGTAGATTGGGGTTGAGTGGGGTGGTGGGTAGTTGGAGAGATTGGGGTAGGTTGGAGTGGAATGGGGTAGATTGGAGTAGGTTGGGGTAGATTGGAGTAGAGTGGGATAGATCGGGGTGTAGTGTAATGGGGTAGATTGGGGTTGAGTGGAGCAGATTAAGGTGGAGTGGAGTGTGGTTGATTTGAGTGGAGTAGATTGGCATGGAGTGGTGTTGGATAGATTGGAGTAAAGTGGAGATTGGTACGGTGGGGTGTTGGATAGATTGGAGTACAGTGAAGAGTGGAGTGGGGTATATTAGGGCGGTGTGGGGTAGATTGGGTGGATTAATGTAGGGTAGATAGGAATGGAGTAGGGTAGAATGGAGCGGGATAGATTGGAGTGGAGTAGATTGGAATAGATTGGAATGGGGAAGATCGTGGTAGGGTGGAGTGGGGTCGATTGGAATGGGGTAGAGTTGAGTGGGGTAGATTGGAGTGGGGTAGATTAGGAAGGGCTGGGGTACATTGGAGTGGGGTAGAGTATGGTAGATTGGGGTGGGGTGGAGTGGTGTTGGATAGATTGGAGTAGAGTGGAGATTGGTACGGTCAGGTGTTGGATAGATTGGAGTCCAGTGGAGAGTGGAGTGGGGTATATTAGGGTGGTGTGGGGTAGACTGGGTGGATTAATGTAGGGTAGATAGGAATGGAGTATGGTAGATTGGAGCGGGATAGATTGGAATGGGGAAGATCGTGGTAGGAAGGAGTGGAGTGGATTGGAATGGAGTGGGGTAGATAGGAGTGGGGAAGAGTGGAGTGGGCTAGATTAGGAAGGGCTGGGGTACACTGGAGTGGAGTGGACTATGGTAGATTGGGGTGGAGTGATGTTGGATAGATTGGAGTAGGGTGGAGATTGGTAAGGTGGGGTGTTGGATAGATTGGAGTACAGTGGAGAGTGGAGTGGGGTATATTAGGGTGGTTTGGGGTAGATTGGGTGGGTTAATGTAGGGTAAATAGGAATGAGTACGGTAGATTGGAGCGGGATAGATTGGAGTGGGGTAGACTGGGATAGATTGGAATGGGGAAGATCGTGATAGGGTGGAGTGGGGTAGATTGGAATGGAGTGGGGTAGATTGGAGTGGGGTAGATTGGAGTGGGGTAGATTAGGAAGGGCTGGGGTACATTGGAGTGGGGTGGAGTATGGTAGATTGGGATGGGGTGGAGTAGGGTGGGGTAGATTGGAGTGTAAATGATTGGGTTACAGTGGAGTGGGGTAGATTGGAGTGGAGTGGAGATTGGAGTGGGGTGGCTTGGAGTGCGGTAGACTGAGGTAGATTTCAGTGGAGCAGAGTGGAGTGGGATAGATTGTAGTGGAGACTGGAGTGGAGTGGGGTAAATTGGAATGGAGTGGGGTATATTGGACTGGCGTTGATTGGATTGGAGGGGTGTAAGCTGGGGTAGATTGGGGTGGAGGGGTAGAGTGGAGTGGGGTAGACTGGGTTAGATTGAGTTGAGTGGGGAAGATTAGAGTGGGGTAGCGTAGATTGGACTGAGGTAGAGTGGGGTAGATTGGTGTGGGCTAGATTGGAGTACAGTGGGCTATATTGGATTGCAGTGGAGTGCACTGGGATACATTGGAGTGGGCTAAATTGATATTCGAGTGGAATGGGGTAGATTAGAGTGTTCTAGATTGGGATACATTGGGTTGGAATGGGATGGGATAGATTGGGGTGGAGTAGAGTGGGGTGGGGTAGATTAGAGTGGGATGGGGTAAATCTGGGTGGGCTAGACTGGAGTGGGGTGGATTCAGGTGGGCTTGGGTAGATTAGTTTGGATTGCAGTGGAATGGGGTAGACTGAAGTGCATTGGGGTAGACAGAGTGGAATGGGGTAGAGTGGAATATATTGAAGTTAAGTGGGGTAGATTCGGTGGAGTAGGGTATATTAGATTGGGGCAAAATGAAGTGGAGTGGGGTAGATTGGAGTGGCTTGGGTTGGACTGGACTGCAGTGGGACAGACTGGGGTAGAGTGGAATGGAGTGGGGTAGAGTGGAATGAAGGGGGTAGAGTAGTAAGGAGTAAGTGGTGTAGAGTGGAGTGGCGTAAAGTAGAGTGCTTCTAAGTAGGGGGAGTAGATTTGAGTGGCATGTAGTAGAGTTGAGTGTTGTAGAGCAGAAGGGCATATAGTGGAATGGAGTGTTGTACAGTGGAGTGCTGTAAAGTGGAGTATGTATGGCGAGGTAGTGTATAGCCATTACAGACAACACCTTTTCAGTTGAAGTGACTATTATATTTGAAGAGCCATACAGTTTTACTGTGCACAAATGATAATGTGGGGAAATGTCATCATCTAACGTATTGATGTGTTTTGATGGAATTCATATATTTGTTTCCACTGCACTTCAGAATTACAAAAAAAGTGCTTCATTTGTACTTTCACAATTCAGATATATTCTGAAATATTAGCGCAGTTAATTTTTTTGCTGTGTGCTAGAAAAAATACCATCTTACACCCTTTCCTCTCACATTACTACTCGGCAGGATTGTCACATAAATTCTCTCACTTTGAAGTCAGAGAAAGAAAAATAAATACCAAACTCGCTCAGAAGGCAGAGCCTGCCATTTGACCTCAGTCTTTTAATGAACGGCACAACAAATGGGGCATGATGAGAATAAGATTTAAAAGCTTGTTTAAAGGAAATGAGTACTCAGAATGACACCATAAACAAGGTATGCTCTTAGGATGTAAGAACTCAAACTGGGCAGCCTAAAGCAAATAAAGCCAGCAAATAGAAAGCATGGAACTGTGGGTTACAAACCATAAAGCCAATAGTAATCAATGACCGAAATGCATTTCCTAGGGAACTTTCAGAAGGCCCACAAGAAGTAGTTAGATTACCAGACTGCTGCGCTGTCTGGTAGGTTTTTACCTAAAAGCGGTGCCTGGATGTCTATCAGGGAACAGCCACAGCGCTACTCTGACCTTTACCCCATGACTTAGCTCCCTACCCATCTTTTTGCTGACCAGTCATAACCACAAGCATTTGCAATGCAATAGGTCTCGTATTTATGCGAGTTTGAGCTATTGACATTGCAAATAACAATGCCTTTTATTTTTGTTTTCGTTATTAAAACATGAATACGAAAACAAAACTAAAAGCCATTGTCATTTACAATGCCAATAGCTCAAAGTCGCACAAATGCGAGATCTATTGCATTGCAAATGCTTGTTAATAAAATTTCACCAAAGCAGTGTTTTGCGGAAAGGCAATATGTAAATGTGGGCCACTTTTTTTTTGCGTGCCCAGGCCGATTTTTAATCCCAAGCCAACCCTGCCTAATGGTCATCACAAGGGGAGTGCAACTGGGGCTCCTTTCCCCCCAGTTGTTATATGGCTTGAAATTGGCCCATGGGTATTAGAGCCGCTTTACATGAGCACCAGATTGCGCAAAGTCCGATTACTTTTTTTTAAGGCACAGGGAGATTACGTAATTTGCCCAGAAAACAGGTTGAGAAGAACCTGGTTTTCTGCCTTTTCATAGCGGTCGGACCGCCATGAAAAGGCAGAAGGAACGGGACATCACAATCCGGACGTCAGTGCCTGCACAGGCACCACCACCCTTCCCGGACTACCTATCTGACCGCCACCCCAATAGGATCTCAGATCCTGCTGGAGGTGGCGATCCTTCCCCCTGCCAGCATCGCTCAGATCACCGGCATTGTAATCCAGCATTCAGACCGCAGTCCTGTATGTCAGGCGGATCGCCATTGATGGCCTGTCGGTGGCAGTCTGTACGACATCGTAATCGGGCACTTAGTCATTACCAATCAGACCTTATTTATTCTAAGGCAAGCCAAAAACAGATTTTTGGGCTGACAATTAGTGGAGGTAAAATACTGTCTGAGCGAATTGCTGGAATTAATCTTGGAAGCTATGCTGCTGCATTGTCTCTAATCAAATCCGGTCAATGCCCAAGAGCTAATAAATAGCTTTGCCATAAGGATCCGTGATTCTACTCCACAGAGCAATTAAAGATCTCTGTCACAACTCCCTCCTGACAAAGCTCAGTAGCGCCAGTCCTCATTAACTATGTGTGCATAGGAAGAGTTCTGTCTTATTTATAGGGTGCAACAACACAATTGCAAAACACTTGTCAAAGGATTAGGCACTTCATATAAAAAGCTTGATGGCAAAATTATTTCATAGCTTTCTTCAAAAAGGAGCATGCCCCAGATTGAAAAATAGAATCATTATTTACCTGACTCTTATAAATACTCCTCTTGATCGCTTTCCACCATCAAACTACAGGTGAACTGCAGTTCTGCCAACTATTTTCAAGCGTATTAAGATGAGTTTTGTGTCATTGATATATTCATTTAGTAACACAGTCATCCTGGTTCCTTTAAGGGAGATGTTGCATCCACGTCATATTACGAAACTAGGTTGTTAAATATTTGGGATTAGGCCATGGGAATTTCAAAGGATGGAGAAGATAGCTTCTGGTCATCTTGGTCTTTAGCACCAAGGTTGTATATAATAGTGCATAATGTCGAGGTTCTAAATGCCTTTGCCAAGGTTACAGGAGAGTCAGATTCTATATTACCACGAGCCACCCCAAAAATGGAGGCTTAAACTACACTTGGTTATGTCAGCTGTATCTAAAGTCCTTTAATCCAATATCCTGCCACATATGACTACTGTCAGGCCTCATTATCATTATGGTTAATCCAAACACAGGCCTATAGGGGAGCATTTCAAAATGAAACAATACCCTAACCATCTTGTAATTGTAATTTATATTTATATAGCGCATTATCACCAACGGTCTCTAAGCGCTTGCTTTGGAAACCCGTCCTGGTTTTTTCCCTGTGAGATAACCCGTACTGGGCACCCCCAAGGTGAAAGCCAAGCATCCCGCCGCGGGGGTACCATATGCAGTTTTCAGATCACCAGGGCTGATGGTATCCTCCTACATGGCAGCAGGTGTTCAGGGATTCAGATCTTCTAGGAACTGGAAGTACCAGCAAAAAACCGAGCAAGGGGCAGTAGAGTAGGCCTGGGCAAATCTTCCCTAAACAATATGAGTCCACAATGTGTATTATAGCTTTACCCTTTTAAAACAAGAACTCAACCCACAAACCACGTCTTAGATTTTCAGTGCTTAGGTGCTCAAGTGCAGCACCATGAACACTGTAAACAATGCAAGTGTTGGGATGCTGGTGTGCTGGGATAATTTTAAATCAGAGAGGTTCTCCCTCCCTTGTGGAGTTCCCAAAGGCTCAGCACTGTCCCCAACCTTGTTCAACATCTTTGTCACACTTCTGGCCAAGCTGACCAAGGATCACGGTTTCTCGTTGGTATCGCATGCTGACGACACTCAGATTGTCATCTCTATTTCTTTGAGTATGGAAACGGTCGCTGGGAGATTTCACATTATGGAGTTTATGCATCAGAACTACCTCAAATTGAATACAGACAAACCGGAGGTCATGGGGTTTGGAAAAGGACCACCCCTCTGGAACCAATTTTGGTGGCCAGTAGAAGCAGGTCACTGCCCTAACACCGCGGTAAAAGCTAGGAACTTATGATTCCTGTTTGATGTTCAACTAAACTTTGCAGGACAGTGTCACGAGGAAATGGTCCCTGTCGCGGACGGACGGGGCGTACCTGCTAACGTGTGTCCATTTCCGCCCCGTCCGCAGGATTCCTTTGACGTTTCCTGGAGTGCTTCGGCGCTGCCTTCGCTGACCCCGCTGCTGGCCCTTCCTTCCGTGACGTCAGGGGGGAGTTCCCTGGCGTTCCCGATGTCCCGCCAATCAGGAGAGACCCCGTCATCTGACCCAAACCTATCAGTGGGGCCGGGGGCGTTTAAGGAAGCCCCGTGTGTGTCTAACAGCGCGGAACCTCCAGGGAAGAAGCCGACCCACGAGGAGAACGCCAACACCGAAGAAGACGGAAGGAACAACGCACTACTGCCAGGGTTGCCGGAGGAGAGTCTCGACAAGCCAGGAGGCCCACGGACCCACGAGCCGCCCTGCCACACTTCCAGGGGAGAAGTGTGGCTAAACAAGGTACGAGGGCGTTTTCAAGGGTTGTTCAGTACACGGGGTGGGATGGGGTAGTACGAGGGTGGCCACAGGAAGTATCACTTTCCCCGGCGTCACTCTGTAAGACCGACCCAACACTAAGAAGGTGGTGGAAACCTGGTGAACCCTCACTCCCCCTGCCCCCCTCTCATTCCTTGACCCCAGGTCAGCCATTAACGCGGCTGTTTGTATTTCTTTTTACTCCCTGATTGCAACCGGAGCCGAGAAGCACCAGAGGGAGAGCCAAGACGGGGACCCTAGAGACCGAAGCCCAAGTCAAGAAGAAACAACACTTGGAGGACTATTTGTCGAACTTTCTGTACCTCTGCTCACTGGGCAAGCTAACTTACCTGTCAATAAAAGGGTTATCTGAGAACATCAGGTCGTAGAGTCCTTCCTTCCCCGGCCCAACCGTCACAGACAGATTAACCTCTCAACATCTTCTTCTTTTTTTAATTAAGGACCCTGTGCAAAATGTTGCCTTTCATTCGCCAGGATCTCAGGAAATCTGTTGAAGTTGCACGAATTCTTTCACAAATGGACTACTGCAATGCACTTTTACTGGGCAAAGAGAAACGCCAATGGGTAAAACTTCAATCCCTTCAGAATGCCACAGCGCGATTGCTGCTCAACATTCCCTAATACCACCATATTTCTAGCAGCATCAGGGAGCTTCACTGGCTTCTGGTCAAGCAGCGCATCAAATTCAAGGCCCTATGCCTGGTGCATAAAGCACTGTATGGTGGAGGGTCATCGGACCGGCAGAAACATTTCCAATTGCATTCCCCGTGGCGGACTCTTAGATCGGCCAGTAAAGGGCTAGTCCAGGTCCCCAGAATACAAAAGGTCGGATGGCGGGGGTAGAAGCCTTTCCTATCGAGCGGCTAAGCTTTGGAATGAACTGCTAGTCATTAATGGCTACAATCTACTAGAACCCTGTTTAGGAAAATTCTTAAGACCTGGCTATTCCCCTTATAGGAATGAAGCTTTCTCACCAGATTCCTTACACCTTTTCTTGGTATTCTTAGTGCCAAGATGCCTCGGAATTTGTGCGCTCTACACATTTTTACTTACTGACAAGTGCAATGGGATACCGCACACATCTCTGTTGCTCACCCCACCTGCTTCCCCCTCACTGGACATGTGTCATGGGCAGCAGCAAAGGTGCCTCAAGCATAGATGTACAGTGGAGATTAAGCAACTACCTAAAGTTCAGGCAGTAATGAATGGGTCAGAATAATTGGAGGAACAGAAACCCTTCTTCCACATTGACCATTTCCCTCATGCTATGAGATTTAAGAAATAATAATAGTAGAGTTACTTGTATAGCGCAAACAGCTACCTCAAACAGAGTTGTCCCGGCACTGTAGAAATGTCTACAGCAGTTTTACCCAAACATTTTAGAACGATTAGAACACAACCCAATTTTTAGAACAATAAACTTTCACATCCCACCTACCTTTAATGGGCATGAGACTGGCGATTTTCAAAAGTTACTAAAGCATTGTGTGGGAGCGCATGGTCATTTACATACTACTTCGTTCCATTGAAATGACCACTAAATTTGCACAGAGTTTTATTGGTAAAACTATATAGCACAGAAATGAAAATGAGAGGAAATCTGGTTTCTGTGAAGATTTAACATTTGTGCCTCACCAAGTAAAGTATCTTGATTTGTTTTGATCTTGTTAAAATATGTTTCAAGCACACTCAGAATTACAAAAAATGCATCATTTTTGTTTTCCTAACTCCCGAATGCATACACTTTAATTTACAGGTATTTACATTTTGTTGTGTGATGCAAGAATATGCCATCCCACAGCCTTTTCATTAACACTCTCTGTAGCCAGCGAGATTGTCACATAATTTGCTTTCAAAACTCCCCTCACTTTGTAGTAAGTGGAAGAAAAGTAAACACTAATCTCCATGTTAAAAGAATAAGTAGCTATTTGTCAGAAGACAGAGCCTGGCATATGACCTCTGCCTTTGAAGCACGGTAAATGTGGCAAGATAAACACAGTAGTTAAGTGCATCTTCATTTACTGCTCCGACTTTCCTCACCCACCAAAAATCGGATCACTGGTCTACACCGGTACTGGATTTTGAAACTAGATAGATGATGGGAATCCTTTTTTTACCTCCACTTAAGATAAGGAAACTGTTTTTGGTTAAAGTGACATCTAACATACAGAAAACTTTGCAAACTATTGTAAGTGATCATATTGGTAAAAATTACAGAAGGCTGACCTAGTCCTGATTTACAAACGTATGCATGGATGGTAAAAGTCCGTAATCCTATGCCTGTGCCAAATTGAGAAATATTTTGTGAAATAAGGCAAAACATTTGCAAAATTCACTTAGCCGTATCTTGAACAAAAACCAGGGCACATCATCCTTTCACACGTCACCCAAGTTACTGCCGGTTTTAGGAAAAAAGTCAATTGAAAGACATTTTCTACTCAAATCAGTATCCCACAGAATAAATAGAGCTAGCTTCCAGGACTGCATAATCCACAGAACTTCATTAATTTCAGAAAAAGTGACATTCATGATGTTTTCCAGCATATTAGAAATGTTGTACAAGCCTAGTGTTCTCCTCTATACAATGACACCAAACTTCATTATATGCGTTAATAACTGAATTATGAATTTTGTCATGTATACATGTGCGTATTGTGCCCTTCCATGTTTAGCATGACTGTGATAAAATCTAAATTCTTGAAATGTTATCTCACTGGCAAAAATATTTACAAGCTTTTAGTATTAAATGAGACATATGAACATGCAGCTAACAGGTGTAGATGAACGTTTTCTAGAAACCAGAAGGAAAGGCCAAACCTGATATAATGCAAGGGAGTGTCCGTATCTCTGTAGGGGTCCTCGTAAAACAGGTACTACATTCCATATACTGCTTTCTAAATTGTAGCTAAAAGATAAAAAACATTTTTTTTAGATATATGATATTCTATCCCATGGTAACAAACATTTCAGATTTTTTTTTTTTTTAAACAGAAACAATCTTCCAATAGATAAATAGGAAACAGCAATCAATGTCTAAAACAATCTGTGCAGATCGTGTGGAAATACGTCAGCTACTATAAATCTACTTCACTCTCACAAACGCATACCCAAGTTTAGGAATAGATACATGCTGCACCTCAAAAACATTAGCCTACCACAAGCCGAAGGGAATACTTGGAAGTGGAATAAGTTTCGACTTTACAGATAGAATAGTAGTTGACATGCTGGAGAACACAATGGCATTATGGTGTTCATTTTCCTCAAATCTTTAATCCGTAGTTAGGAAATATGCTATAAACAAGCATTGGCAAAGCCACAAATTCTTGTCCTCGCAAACTGATGCAATGGTTTATTTATTTTAAATGATTGCAAGGAAATTGCAAAATAAAATTAAAGAAAAGGTGAAAGAAAACTCACTAAGCTTAAAAGTGGCTGCCGTATTTTTCCAATAATAAAAAAGAAGACAGTACAGGTATTCCTAGGAAGCAGATGTACCTGCAACAGGTACAGAATCTCTTTATTTGTGTTAATGCATATCCAGAAAAAATATGACTTCATATTATTGGAGTAAAATTACTGCAACTTAGTTTAAATCCATAAGGAAGGCTAAACCATTAAAAACGACAAATAATGGAAAGAAAAAAACATTGGCCCGGTCACTGACATCCACTTTTTTTAAGTGGATGTGCACATTTGAAGAGGCAAAAAGCAGTCCCTCACAGAGCAATATAGCCAATGGTTGAAGTGGCTGACCCATTGTTCTATGCTGTGGGTTGTGGTGAGCTAAAGTAAATTGTGAATGACAACTGAACAGATCAAGGGATGAGGAGGATTAACCCAAAGCCCCTTTTGCATGCATATATGCATGAATTTATAAATTATTAATGTTATTGATTAGATGAGGCTGGTTAGTTAACCGAAGCTGGCCTAAAAACGCAAAAAGGTTAGTTGAGCAATGCCACAGATCATGAATATATATACTGAATCTATTAGTACGTGACTATGAATTTAATGAAGCAAATTCAGAGACACTAATTTACGGCTATGACGTACACAAAACATAACCGGAACAATAACAATAGTAAACAATCTCGCAAGTAAAAGATGACTGTGCTAATTATTTGTTGAATACAGCTACATATATCTTCATGCCATAAACCATCCTCTGAGTGCTTGGAACTGCAAAGGGCAAGACAACCCGAGAAGATATTGCAGTTTAGAATCTGGAGTTGGGACTTGGCAAATTGGAGCTTACAACATGCAGCCAACATAATTCTGTATACAAGGTGGTTCTGCTGAGGGTTTGTTTTCAATGTTATTAAGACAGATCAGCCGTCAATGTTTTTAGCAGGTTACTCTGAAGCTGCACTTCGCTTTCGTTTCCAAATGTGTTTTTTAAATGGGATAAACTGTTGTACACTTTTTTGAGATTGAAAGAACGAACGCAGAGAGCAGCAGATTTGCTGTGCTTTGGTGAGTAAAAATGCCATTAGTTGTCTATTAAATCTCATTTCTGATGTTTGGTTCACTTGTCGTACACAGGAGGATAGAATCAAGGTTCTGAACTTTAACAAAAGGTGTACCTGCTCAGATCAGGCAGAAGAAGGGATATGCCTATAGATTTGCCGCTATTAATGATTAAGTCAATTTTCAATTTTGATTCAATTAGATATAGTCAGCTCTGTCCCATCCAAGATGTTTTCATGGAAAGGCACTTAAAAGCCAGATGAATAGAAAACTAACCCTTTCAGTTGCAAAGTATAGTGTCATTGAAACAGAGTTAAAAGTTTACATCGTGATTGCAGATCAAAAAGGCCAGAGGTCTCATGTAGGTGCTGACCAATAATCGAGCCGGTGTGAGGAACAGCAAATAACACCTTTTTTGGTCGGGAGAGGAATGTGTTCAGCTTGTTCTATGTAACTTTATGGACAGTAAAGAACTAAGCCAATTCACCATAGATCCATTTAACAAAACCCTGGTTGAGTTCCGCACTCAAAATCTTGTAATAAATGGTATTGGTTTTTGCCACTAAAACGAAAAATACTAAGGAAGCTTCAAAACAAGCAAGGAGAATTTTCAGAAAAATCTTCGCTCACTCTCACCATAGCAGTTCTGGCAATACCGCTGGAACTGCCAGGAGTTGCCTGACCTTAGGGGTCTAATAATGTTATTGCTAGTGGACACATAATGAATGAGTATTGTTAGCAGAAGGACATATGGTCTATTTTATAGTTTATTTTGGGCTAATGAGTTAGCCCAGAATTTCACAATACATTCAGATAGCACAACAGTCTACAATGAAGATGGCTTGTAGCATAAAGGGTATTCAAAGAAGATTTACTAGAATTGATCTGAACCTTTGAATTAAGGTGGATTACTAGGTTCTCGAGATGGAGTAACTATTGGTGTGATATACTTGTTTATGTAGATTGTTTTGTTTGTGAAGAATCCTTGTACTAGGTTGGAGAACTACTGGTGATCAAAGTTTTAGTTGGATAAACACAAATTATTGGTAATGGCTACATTGATTTCTCCTGTTGAGATGGACCATGCTAAGGATCAATTTGCTGTTTTTAAAATAATTTTTATGATTGGTTTAAAATGGAATTGAACATCAGCGTAGAAAACATTATAGACTGCCTCATTATAAATCAGTGAGCTGAGAAATTATCTATACTGCCAGAATTCTTTTATGGCATGTTTAGGGATCACATTTTCAGCTGGTGTGCATGGTATGTTTTTTCAGCCAAAGAATAAAAATTGTTAATGAATTGTAGGTGATAAAAGTCTTTGACTAGCTGTATTATATGGTGGCGTAAAAGGGGCAACACATTTTTAGGGTGACTCAAGATGATCATTTGAAATCTAAACCACTCAATACATTTCTCTACCAGTGATGGGTAAGCACATAATGTCAAAAGGTTATGGGAACCGGGACACACGTCATTAAGGTGGCATACACACAGGGGACTAACCTAGCAGCTAAAAGGGGTGCATAGGCGGGCGTAGGATCACCACAAATGAGGCAGTCGAAGACAGCGAGGCATAAAGAATATCCTGAGTAAACGCGCACAGAACCAAGGGAGGGCGTGTGTGCCACGCCTAAATGATGTACTATGTCCCCAGCCGGACAAAAGACTTCCTGGAGAGCCCAGGGTCCGGCCGGGCACCCTCCCGGCCGCAAGGCTGCGCCCCATGGCCACACAAGGGACTAACACCATAGGTCCGCCTGACCTGAACACGCGCAGGCAAAAACAGCGAAATCACATCTCCCTCCATGGCCAAGAGACATTGCCGAACACAAACAAAACGGACCCTTCACCCTATGTGACAGTCCATCTCGGGCCCAAGAGGTAGTCCGCTAAGGCGGTGGACACTTACCCCACTCCCCATAAGGGCCCCTGTATGTGTACCAACATCTGAAGCATGGCAGGGCAATATGTGTTGAGAACGTATGCCTCTGTGCATTAATCAGCGAGATACATAACACTTCAATCTCGTCAATTAGCACAAGAGCCATACGAGGCTGTAAATAAATTATAAGGGTTACGTCTCAATGTCTGTTTCCTTTAAATATATCCGGAAATATTGTCCAGGCTACCCACTGCTCGGCGAGAGCGACACCATTTCACTAATGAATAACACTCTTCCGCGGAGCTACAGCATCTGGCAGGAAGGTGCTGCACACAGGGGGACAACACGGTAAAATGCTGCAATAACCAATCTGCTTAGACTGCCCCCCCAATAGATCCGTAAGAAAAGAGGGGGGAGCAGCAGAGGGTGCTGGTGTCAACAGAACTCACCCGCCTCACATCCGCCAAGTGAATCACCCGTGCTGGAGCGCCAGAATCCAATGGCTCAGTACGGGCCGAGCCAGGGAGCACACCGTCTAATTTAATTAACCGTCTCTGATCTTTTAAAGTCATAGTCAGTACCGCCTGCTACTTTACTTAGAACTAGCTACGCATAACGAAGCTAGAAATTAGGTGGTTTGCCCAGAATCACAGGTTACTCTGCCCACGGCAAAACACAAACCTGGTTACCCGGTTCCAAGGTCGTGATCTCAAGCTGTGAAGCCACAGCCTTGCCCCTGTGATGCCTTCATTCTGATTTCATAAAATTGGTAACCTTGTTTCAAAAGAAGAGTCAGAGAAACAAAGACAGCCTGCAGGGGAGAACATTGGCATGGGGGATCTAGGGAACGTATCTGTTTTGCAGCCCCGGAAGTCGAGGGAATGATGAAAGGTGGTACGTGTCCCCTATTTCATGTGCACCCAGGAAGCAGAAAGCGGCGAGTGCCCCACACTCGGAGGATGCAGACATTCCCCACAAACGCACACGCTGCCCTAGGCAGAGAAATAAACAAGACATGACTGCACAGACTGCCCCCTCTCATCCCAATCACTGGCACTTTGCTTCTGAGTCGGCGACGAGAATCTGACCTGTGCCCACAGCAGTTAAGGTGGTTGCACTGGCTGCAATGCCATCCTCTTTCTGCGGGTGTGATTTCACAAGGAGGGGGAGCAGGGGTCGCACCGACTTGCCCTTGTTGCACCTGCAGACATCAGGCCCCCACCCGAATGAATGGCCGGAGGCAAGCATTGGCAACAGGCACCACCAGGAGACGAAAGAGAAAACGGCCCCCCAACGTGGGCTTCAGACTCACCACCATAAATCACTGACAACCTATGCTGCCACCGGGCTCAAGGCACCCGCAACACAAAGCAGGGGGACAACAACGTATCAAGCTAGACCAAGGGACCACAAGGGCATCCACGACATGACCCGACGGCGTGACCAGGAGAACAAAACAGGGGGGGGAGGCAACTTTTTTGGGAAGCACGCCTGACGAAGCGCTCCCTCCCCCATGGCGGCGCTACTCGCCCGAGCAATGCTGATTGCACTGTGCAAAATGTGCCTGCTTCTCTGTTATGCAGCAATGGTTGAGTCCAGCCTCTCACGTGTTCCTGGGCCCTCACCTAGGCATTCGCCTGTGTAGTGCCTGGTACATTGAGAGGACTATCACCTCTAACACCGCGCTCTTGCGTGAGCATAAGGGATAATACCTCTAATAAATGAGCCAAATGACGGCAGTCCCTGCTCTCAGCACCGCGCGAACACACACACAGGGCATTTGTGTCGGCGGGATCTGACGTTCACCTGCTGTGACCCTGTGACTGGCGGTCGAGGAGCCTTCCCACAGTGAGAGCCCACGGGGTTCATGCCTCACGCGAATACACAGTTTAAACAACTGACATCCCTCCATCCCGACACCCAACAGCAGCCGGAGCCACCCCCCCAACACCAGCCGCGCTCGTCTCCCCCCCAGAGAGGAGGCGGAAAACACAATTCCTTCTGGTGGGATCTGAACCAGTGCAGGGGATTTGCCACTCCACCAGAGTCCTCAGTTCCACCAGCGGAGCTATCAACTTCTCGGGAGAAGCTCTGGTGTGGGTGTGAGAGATGGAATGCGCAGAGCTAGGTGAGCCCCTTTAATATGGATGGCCCGCAAAAGGTCCGAACTCCACTCGTTCAAAAACATTGTAACAATGCATCCACAAAGACACGACGCAACATGCCAAAGCTGCCCGTGGTGAGCGTGGTGACCGCACACCACAGCGTGCAGCAACCCCCATCACCCCCTCCTCACACCCATGGGGCTGTCCCGCACTACATACACACAGGGTCCAGACTCACCGCAGGACAGACGAGGCCGGTCAACCGCCCCCAAACCACACGACGGAGGATGCCAGTGGATGCACCCACCACACTGCCGATGCCAGACCAGCACAGCGAGTCCCGCTGAGGACAAGACGGCATACCCCCCCCAACCACAGAGGGCCCATGTGTCCTGCTCAGCGGCTTGCTCGCCCGAGAGCTGGCCATGACCTGGAGGGGGTAACGGTGACCGCCCTAACTTCCTGGAGCTGACCAGCCTCCCCTCCCTTGGCGGCAGTGATGGTTATTACACACCTCGCGGGCTTTGGCCGAGTACTTGGTATCAAGGTACATGCCTACCCAGGAAAGTGCGCGTGGCCACAGGCATCGAGGAAATCGAACAAGCGCTGAAAGACAAGCCTGGCCCCCAGGGGAAGTGTTTACCTTGAAGGAGCGAGCGCAATAATTGCTAACAGATGGCGCAGCTGCTCTCTCCCGCAAGGAAAAAACACCAAATGTGCACGAGTGCCCACAGAGAGCAGTGAAAAACATGCACGAGTTTTAACAAAAGTGCTGTGCGATGCCAAGAGGTCTCTCTATGCAGCACTTGCGCGCTGCGTAGGCGAGACCTAAAAAAGGAAATAGAGGGAAACAAAGCATGATGGCAAAAAAACAATATCAAATCAGCCACCAGATAAGAAAGGGAAGACTTCTCTACACTTCAAACAAAATAACTCATGGATATGAAAAAAATTTAAACAATAAATATTCAAATATGATGTCAAAAATGCATTCCAGTAAAGAAGGCTGGTAGGTCTCAAGAGAAGGCAAAGACTCTATAAATCCTCTTTTAAGGCTAGAAAAGGAAACTAAGATTATGTTGATGTTCAGGCTTTCTTAGGATCCTTTTAATGTTATTGGGTTCAACTGTGTCATAAAAATGACACATTAAATGAAAGGACGAGGTGTTGTGGTTTTAATACCGATGACTAAGAATAAACTACACATCAAATGAATCAATTTGAAATCGCATGTGCAGTGGTGCATTTGCTCTCATTACACAGACAGATTTCATATCCTGGGAGGCACATCAAACAAGTTCAATATCATGCAGAGTAAGAAAAATAGAGAAAAGACTTACTGAAATGGTACGTAGAAAAGACTACCTACAGTGCAATCCTTCCAGACAGCACCTGTTCTGGATGATTTCACCTTAGAACCAAACTTCAAGTAGAAGGCGCCCGCATGCAAACTTTCATTAAGGAGTGACAAACAAAGTGGACATTTCCCTACCCAACACCTCTTCCTTTGATTCAGGATTGAACACCATTAATCAAAGATGGCAGCAGGTGCAGCGGGCCAATAGTCATGGGAAGAGGATTACTTTTGGGGGCGAGAGGGTTTGGACACACAAAGATGCATGGATTTCTAACAATATGTTCAAATAGCTACCTGAATAGGTTAAAATTCATCACCTTTCCCTTATCAAACAAGAGGTTTTACAGAGTTTCAATATTACCCCGTTAACATTCAACCTCTATTTGTATCCCTTAGGGATGCTTCACGCCACCATTGTGCTGATGGCAAGCAACTCCACATTAAAACATTTTCTGCAACGTGCATAAAATATTACTTACATTTCAACCAGCCTTGGGCATCCACCACCTACCTAATACTAAATTCTACAAAATCAGAATCCATACTTCTCAATGATATGCAGTCTACATCCTCACATTATGCTTTAGGTGAATTAAATGGCACTAGGTAGTGTCACACCTTTCCACTTTGTCAACGGCAAGGCCAACTGGCTGATACAATGCCTTTTATTCAAAGACCATGTCGACATGAAGGCCCAAACAGCCTATCAGATTACCCTCCTACACCTGACCAAACCCTCCATCCAAGCAACCACCCTCTGCCCGACTGTACAAGCAGAAGTCATACCCCTTATGGACATGAGTAGGCCTCCATGATTACACTGTATTTTTTGATATGGCGCAGAAATTATTGATTTATTTATTTAAAAGATATATGAAGACCCTCTTGCAAATTCTTTAAAAACAAGAAAGGAAACATAGCTTTACTTTTCATACATACCGACACTCTAATCTACCCATCATCAACTAGCAGAAAAAATGAGGATATCACATCACTGCTTAAGAGTGACAGCCAATTAAAAAGCCATTACATGAAAAGAATATAATCTAAAATGGAAGGATTGCTTGGACCTCCGAGTCAGTCAAGTACTGTGGCTGTATATGTTGATGAAGAGGTGATCACTTACTTTAACACCATCTGGAAGGAGCTGTAGTTAAAGGTATATCCACCGATCACCCACATGAACTTCCCATGCATCACAGCCTTGTGGGAGGCGCGACCCACCGAAGGACTGAATGGCTTCACGTTTGGCAGCGTCCAGTAGGACTCCGTTGAGGGCACATGCAGTGAGCAGTCAGGACCTATAATTAAGAGATACAAGTATGAACTCAATGAAAGTGGTGAGCTATATAATCAAAAACACTATTGGCAAATAATGTTAATGAATGCAGAAGAAATCACAAATTTACCAATTACTACATTTCACATTTCCTCAACTAGTTAACACTAAAACTCAATGACTGTGTCAAACAAACAAAGTGAATTACAGGTTACAAAGATAACACCTGGCTTTCTTCCAGTTGTTTTCTGGGTTTTAAAATTATTTATATGCATAAAAATTAAATTTTTACTTGAAGTTTTTTTATTGATCTCAACATATGACATCAAATGAAAAAGTTGGAAAAGCTCAACTCTGTGATACTTCACAGAAAGCATACTTGATTTTACAGAACAAATCATCTTCTAGCAACAGGAAACAAAAGTATTGAAAAGATTAAAAATACAAGAACGAGGAGAGCAAAATAAGACTGTGCTGGCTTAGCATGTAGATGTTGTGTAGTGGGCATGGTGACGGCCCTTGCAGTCCGGTCGCCCAGCATGACCTGGGTGCCTTGAGGGCGAAACCAATGTCAAAGTCAATGTTTCAAGGATCCTTAAGAAAGTGTTTCCACGTGTCCCCGAATTTGTCCAAGTAGTCATTCAAATAGCTTGGCGAATTTCTTACCCAATGGTTCTCGGATACCTATAAATTTGTATACAGAATTTAGGCAAAATTCTTCAATTGTTGAAAACAGATCTATATAGCCCCTATCTATAAGTTGAAAAATTAGACTAAGGGCCTGATTTAGATTTTAGAGTCTTTATCTCTGTCCATCAGGGTGGTAGACATTACGTGCAACACCCAGACAGACAGAGGACCGCCATATTCAGAGATCACCGTCAGCCCTGTGATGATCCATTTATTTTCATAGGAGCCTCCACCACAGTGGCTCTTGTGAAGGCATTGAAAGACTGGTGAGCATGTTTCAGGCAGATACTCACTAGACTTTTTTGTTTTTCAAAACAAACTCCCAAGGCCGTGGTTTGCATTTGTTGAACAAATTACCAATGAACCAGACAACCATGGAGTTTTCTCCCAGATTATAGGGGTCATAATTATTTTTTTCTATTTGGGACTGCCAGATTTTCCTTCGTGGGCACAAACAGAAAAAGAGAAAATCTTTTTGCCTGGTCTAAATAGGGTGTGCAGTTTAATGTTCTTAAACCAAAAGCCCCTACTGCATTAGGCCATTGGCATAGGTTTCTGACGAAGCCAGCAGGGTCTCCGCCGTAGGAAACATGACAGTTTCCCCGACTCATAATACAGCAGATGTACTGGAGGTTTGATGGACAGGGTACGCTGCCACGTTTGTGGTGGTGTACCGTGACCTCCACTCTATAAATGAGGACCGAAATCTGAAAAGGTTCCCAGATCCTTCAAACCCCTTTAATTTAAATTCGGGACCCAGATTATTAGATAAATTTAACAAGCATGATAGGCTGTAAAAAAGGATGCTGCAGCCAGGAAGGAGGAAATACCAATAAACAGCCCGTAATTTGGGCCTAAGAAAAAGAGGATTCATGGTATGTAAAAAGAAATCCAGGCCCACAGATCAAAATTTACTGAGCAAGTACTATGAAAAAACATACAGAGCTGCAAACAGAAATTACCCACAAAGTGCTACAAGCCACTGTTGGTGAAAAATAACAGTCTTTTACCTCTTGCATTTTGCCAGAGTACATGAGTAACTTCAAAGTAGGGCACTGTGAAAGTGAGTAAGAAGATGATGATTGCGATGTAAGTATTGAACTTGAAAGACATTTACATAAAAATATTGCATGGTAGATAATTCCAACAAAATATCAGTATTTTCATTGCATCTTTAAGAAAGTCTAAGTGTGCACATATATTTAGCTTGTGAGCAAAATAGCAAACAACATGTTATGATGAAAGCAAAGTCAAACGAATTAACTAGTTGTTTCCACAAGGCACCGCTCATACACTGTAATTCAGTCCCTCTTGCCATTGGCAAATAATAGGATGTCTTGGCTTTTCGTAAAGCCTTAAAAACCCACCCTTTTCCTTTCTGACCAATCCTTCTGCTTTTTCTGTCTGCTCTGCTAGAATGCTAGCTTCAGGTCACCCTCTTTGGGTAACGGCATGCCTTACAAAACTTCATCCTCATGAGGTGTGATGAGAGAATAATGCGGTGTTCCTGATACGCTAAAGCACCCAAACAAAAGGCACTTCTTAAACACAAATTGCACAAACCAGCAATTAAAATGTCATGATGCCAACAAACTAGATAAATAACGGAACACACAACGGCTTTCAATTATAAGATTGATGTCATGTGGCAACTGCAGTTTAACAAAGGAACTACTTAATGTCCATATAGCAAAACCAAATACGAACACAAATGTGAAAAAGTAACCATCTACAGACAGCCCATCCAAAGAATGACGAACAATGCAGATCACATGAGGGTGTTGGCTCAAGGGACTGACTCAAATCCCACTTTGTCTCTATTCTTCTTTTAATTGTACATTTTGGAAGAACTGATGAAATGGAGTCTTTCAACATAAAATGGAGTCTTTCAACAGAACATGCTGTCTGTAGACATACATCAAAGCAAAGGACCAGATACACAAAAATAGTAGCTTATATAAGTGTAGCTAACCAACAAAAAAGCCTGCCATAAGTGGAAAATAATGTTTTACATTCACCAAATGTCTTTTACACATCTAAAATGATGTATTCACACACAGAATTTAATGTGAGGCAATCTACTCCTAGGTGTCAAAAGTGGGTGTTCCATGGCTGGAATTACCTGTGGGCTTGTGCACCCCACAAAACCAACTTCTGCAGCGCCATGACAGTCGTAGATGACTAGATAAGAGATGTATTAATTTATTTGAGAATTTTCTATAGCGCTGAGTAGACCAGGAGGTTTCAGAGTGCTTTACAAAACATAGCAATAATAGAAGGATTCCACATTGACATAGTATCACAAGAGGGGATAAAAAAAGAATAGTGCAACATAATATACATATCTCCGAAAGTCACAAATAATCCAGCATTGTCCGTCCACGGCGTAGATGCTGAATTGGGTCTGATGACTGTATTGGATGGTCCTTTTTTTGTAGCAGAATCAAGGGGGCTGGTTGAGGTATTTGTTCAAAAGTACAGTTTTGAGATTCCATTTGAAGCAGGTATAGGAGGGGTTGCAACGAAGGTCTCTAGGAAGTGAGTTCCAAATCGATGGAGTCTTACCTGAGAAAGAGCGTTTCTGGGATGATTTTTTTTTATTTGAGAGGGAAGAGAATAAGTGAGACACAGCTTCTTAGATCTCGAGTTTTGCCCGCTCTCAATCGTTATGGCAGCTTCAAGCTCAACACCGACAAAACAGAAGTACTGATCTTTGGAAAAAAAAACTCTGTATGTGATCACTTCAGGTGGCCAGCAGAACTCGGTCCTATCCCCACCCCGAAAGACCACACGTGCAACCTCGGCATCATCCTTGACAGCCAACTGACAATGAAACGACAAGTCAACACATTAGCATTCTCATGGTTCCACACCCTCCGCATTATCTGTAGAATCTTAAGTTGGACTCCTATCAACACCAGAAAGATCTTCACACAGCCCCTCATCACCAGCCGCCTAGACAACGGCAATGCCCTCTATGCTGGAATCTCAAGCATAGAGAACCACATCACCCCCTCATCTCAGAGACCTCCACTGGCTCCCCGTCCAGAAGAGATGTCAGTTCATGATCCTCATGCATGCCTACAAAGCACTATACAACCAAGGACCATCATACATCAACGATCGACGGAACTTCCGCCTGCCCGGAAGACACCTGCGCTCTGACTCACTCACCCTCACAAACACAAACCACATCCATCGCAGCCACAGTGGGTGCTGCTCCTCCTCCTACATCGCCACCAGGACCTGGAACGCCTTACCCTTGTCATGAAATCAACCGCTTGCACATGGTTAAAACCACTTGGTCTGAAAAGACGCAATATAGCCCAGTACCCTCGTTGGCTAAAGCGCCATCCACATGCTTGGCTTCTGTTACAAAGACTTATGCACCATATTGTTTCAGAGAAGCCAACACTCACCCAGCATGGCAGCCGCCGTGCAGTCTGAGGTCAGCATTCTAGTTGTTCTAATCCTTCCAGTTTGACAGCGCTTTTGAAGAGCGCGAGCTTTAGAATCTTCGCACTTCATCTGAACTTCTGTGAGGAGAACAGCGTTTCTGTTTCGCGCCTGCTCTGAGGAGAATTTCTTGTGTTCCTTGGCACTTGCTCAGTGCTAGAAGATTTTTGGGCTCCTCCTAGTGTGGAGCGGTGTGCACACCAAGAGTTTTCGGTTACTGGAGACTAATGTCTCCGGTTATCTCCTGAAGATAGAGGACAAATTATTTGGTGACTCAAGACATCGGAAGACTACCTGTCACAGCTTGAAAAGGGACAGTAAGACGTGATACTTAAGGACACTGATTATAGACTTCATTTGAGAATTCTGGACTACTCACAAAATTCATTCTCTTGGTTAAAAAAACCTTTCTAGCGAAGGTTCACTTCTTCTTCAGCCAAGTTCTAAGGCTGTATAGAGGAATTTTTTCAAGGGCTATCTATGGATATTGTAATTCCTGCAGAGAGGGGCAAGCCTGTTCAGTGTTCAGGTAGAGAAGAGTATGATGTGAATGTAAATGAGGGAGAGATGAGGAAGTTAGGCAGGATATTTTAACCTTAAAGATCTTGTCTTCCAACTGCAGATTCTCTCACAGTATTTTCCCTGGATGCGAGTGGTTGACATAGCGCAGAGTAAGGACCATTCCAATTGTTGAGGGAAGATTCTGACAGAATCCCTGCATCTGGAGGCAGTCTCTCTTTCTTATCCCATTCCCCTTTACCCCTGGTGGTTGCAGGAAACCGGTTTTAAAACTAAGCCTGTGCTTGTAGTCGCGAGGGAGATTTGGGAACCTAAGCATCTGCTCCTTCGAAAGTACTTGCACAAGTAAGTTGTCTTGACACCCCTCCAACTCCTAACAGCTCCCTCCCTAGCAGAGTTTATAAAGAAGCTCAAGACCGGTCTTTTCAACGGAGACACAGCACCTCAGGGCCCAGATTCCTCAAGGGGTGATAGCGTGTGCTCTACACATACTGATTGATTGAACGGTGAAATGCAGCTGGAGGAAATTTCAAAGGTGCTGGGCTGTCCCACAAAACTCATACTCCCAATCCATCTGCAAACATTTCAGGCACAATCAGTATTTACAATTAACTGTGTAATGAGTAGCCAGTATGTTCAGCCGTGCTCTGCTCAGGGGTGGTTGGTGTTAATGCACAAAATAGGTGTCGCCCTGCCACCCTGAGTGAAGAGGCAAGAAGAGAATTACAAAACACCAAGCAGCTGAAATGAATTTACTACTTCATTGCTGCTCTTGTATTTATAATACGGCAGCTGTGAGGAACTTAGCAGAGGTACGGTCCTGCTGTGCACGTGTCTTCTGGCCGAGGTATTCTTTGACCAGCAGGTACAAGCTACAGCGGTGACATCATGGCAGAGAGTGTGCCGACTTACAAGCCGCACATATTGTTTCTTTTGGGGCACTTACACAATGGCCCAGGGAGGAATTCACACAACTCCATTCATTTCAATGGCAGGGGAGGGGCAGGCTGATAGGAAGAACGAGGTTATCGGTGGTAACAATTTATTAGTCATCACGAGAGGGGGCGGGCTATAGGAAGGGTGCAGTAGACTGCTTTCTTCATTCCTCTCCTGTCTTCTCATTACGCTAGAGAGAGTGGAGGAGACGAGTCATACCTTTCCTTTTTAATGCAACGATCCTAAATGTGAAGCGCTCTGATACCCTCATGGGTCAAGTTTGCGCTATATAAAACTTTACAAATAAATAATCCTTACTGAAAGGCAACAGTAGCATTGGCACTCGGTGTGGCCGAGTTGGAGACACTACGGTGTAATTAAAAAATAATTAAACCAAGGTACAAATGTAATGACTGTGGATTTTTGTAATAGTGCGTTTCATTGTATGCTATCACTGTGGTGAGATTTGAAATATATGGGGCCTACCTATTGCTCAACTGCCATTTACGTTTAAAGCTCCACTTCATAATATCCTAAATACTGAAAACAATTAAACATGGTGCAGTGCTTGTTGTTCTTCCCTGCCAAAGGAAATCCGATCACTCGGACTATAAAAATCAGTGGGGAATCGGAAATTGATTGGATTTAAAGCGTCTTTGTTGTTTGTACAGTAAATCAAAGAAAATGTTTTTGCATTTTAAACATTTTCTTTGATTTGATTTACAAACAGCCAAGATGCTTGAATACGAAGTTGCGCGCGTGTTTGTTCAAAAATAAGCAGTGAGTCACTCAGTCTGAGCTTTGAAGCCAAGGAACGCGTGCATAAATAAAACAAGTATGGTGGCTTTAATTTCGAGGCTTTCTCTATGACTTACATGATCATCAAACACACAGTGTGCCAGTGCGTGGCATTTTTGTGGCAAGTGAAACAGCATAATCACAAACTATTGTAGTTGTTTCTTTGTGGGAATGTTGATTGTAAAAATGTGCGCTCTTATAACTATAGTGGATTAAATTCAAACAAGATCCAAGAAGCTCTTCCAAGTTCGACACATGCCATGTTTAAAAAACAAATGATTATGTACAACATCCGTGGCCTGACCTATTACTTGTGATGAGTTACAAAATGGCGGCACGTGGGTTGGGGGCGAAGGGGTTGCCACAACCACTAAAAGTATACTGCCATGATCTCACGTCACGAAGAATTTTGCATTTAAATGTTGGGGCGTCACATTTCCAGGAGAAAATATCAGCCATTTTCTGTTGTTTGAAAAGTCTGCAAACTGGCCCGGACCTGGTACTAAATATTACTGCAAACAAAATCGTATGTATTTGCGACATGACTTTTCCGCCTTTGTATACTGTGATTATTAGTCACGGATCATTACACAGCAGTAGAACACATTAAAAAGTGCTTTTTACTTACATTTGTGGGTTGAAGTATCTAAAGACGAGAACAAAAAATTAAAGGCTTTAGGGGATTTTGCTTTGCAAGAAAACGCCACAGTTTTAGCAGTGCCCATAAGTCTGTAGTGAGCTGGTCCCACATGTTCAGGAGGTACATACAGACGCTGTAGACGTGGCTATGTAAATGTAGATGATGTTTATTAAGATCTTAGGAAGTAGTTACAACACGCCCCACCAGGAGCAGCCTCCTAGCTGCTCAGCCCATCTCCCAACTGACAACACACACACACCAGGCACCCAAACATTCCACTCATGCTAACATTCTAACTAGAACACTCACACTGGCTGAGCAGCTAGATGCAGAGGAGTAAAGGAACATATGTGTAACCTGAGGATACTACAAAGTCACACGCAGTATTTTACTTCCATGCAGTCACAATCCACAGCGGTCCACCGCCCATGCTCTGCAGGTGAGCACAGTTCCAAACTCCTGAAGGAGAGCTGGTCCTCACTCCTTTACTTCGCAACTTCTAGTGCGGTGCCTGAAGGTCCTGTTTGTTCCCTTCCAGTCTGTTTCCACTTCTGCTTTCTGGCTTTAGTGTTCCTGCTGCTTTGGTGACTCAACCCACTCAGTTGCCTGCCTAAGACTAGGATTTATTTTGCGTTCAACTCTTCTAGTTTCTCTACTCTTCTTGTCCTGTCCTCTGCTTCGGTTGCTCGCCATGTATCGATCTCCAGTTGTCTTCACACCAGTCCAAGGATTAGACTCCATGCAAGCCCCGCTGGTAGTATACATTCTAGGCCAGTAATCTACACCACCAGCTTTGGCCATCCAGGGCCATCATCCTCAATTGTCTTCTTGAAAGCAGCTTATTGTGTACTTCAGTCTTGTGTATACTTTCCAAATCGCAGTGTTTGTCTATTGGTATTCCTAGAGTGACTCTCCAGGGCTGCTACTCACGTCTGTCTGACCAGACAGACACTTTGTATACTATCATCGACTACTAAGACCTTTGGAGCATAGCATTTTACATCCTAAACAAAAGAGATTGTGGAATTTTATTAAGAAAACACGTATACCTTTAGCTGCCTCGTGTTTGTTGGAATGCAGACATTTATTGTGGCTAGTTAAAAAAACAAGGAGATTTTTGGCAGGTTCGTGCACATATCTCCAAGGACATTCGTGGCAGCTTTGCTGGGGTCAGACACTCTAGTGGGAGTTGCCTGTATGCCTCTCTCATGATTTCCAGAACAAGGCTTCCTGCTTTCATGGTAAACAACTGTTTGCGGACTGTCACAGACGACTTCAATGTTCATAACCTTTGCGCGGGAGCAGCTCAGTGTCCTGCAGCGCCCCTGGCGGTCACGAAGAGAAGCGGGGCAGAACAGAACAAGATGCACGACTTTCCATCCACCGGAGTACAGCTATGAAAGGCGGATGGATACATGAAACGAGTGAATATGGACCGGTGAAGAAGAGCTCTACAATCATGAGTCCAATCGTCTAGAGCACCTGGACGTTGCTGCCTAAAGTAATAGAAAAAAAAACAGGGCTTCCCTAAAATAGTTTAAACTTTAGGAGTTCGAGCAACCTTTTCATAATTGCTCTGCAGTCTCCGAGTTAACCACAGACATCCAGGAATCAAGGAGCGGGAGTGTGTCCATCGCTACCCCTGCCCTGCCCGCTGGTGCCCCCGGCACTGTCTTGCTGTGCCTGGTCTAAAGGGACACGAACGAAGCCGGAGGAACACACAACGGAGAGGGGCACAAGAAAGCCCTCTACTTTCTGCAGTTTCCGGACTCTGCCCCCTGCAGCAATTAACAGGCTGTTGAGGGGTTTATGGGCAGGACACTGGGATAATGCCGTGATGTTATCACGGATCAAAAGGTGTGTGACGTCGTCTATACTACCCAAGGCGTAACGGGGAGTTAACAAGACAGAGCCTGCTCCACAGTAGTGGGGCTCGGATCAGCGTGCTCGTTTGGAAAAGGCGGGAAGGCAAGCAGACGGTGCTTCAGCCTTGTTACTTCGAGGAAAAGGGCTGGTTCTGGAGCATGGAAAAATGGCGCGAGCAAAGAAGCCAGTGTCTGAAGAGTCGTTGGTGGTGAGGCTTGGAGGTGGCAGCTGAGCCTAAAGAGCCTTGAAGAACCGATAGGTGGTGCAAATAAAATGCTAAATGTTTAAATATCTGGTCTTTGGGATTTATCGTTGAGAACAAGATCTGCTCCTGTGGCGGCTGATGGTACCTTTTAAACCTCTGCTACTGTCTGACACATTAGAAAAGCAACAGCACAGGGGTGTCTTGTACCATCTGACAGTCAGAGAGCACCTGCACAGGGGTGTCTATGACATGACATTCGGAAGCCTTCAGTCGAGGGGTGTCTCGCATACATGCCAACCCTCCCGATTCAGGCGTGAGACTACCGATTTGAAGGCTAGTCTCCCGCCTCCCGATTCCTGCAAGCAAAAACCCGATTCCTCGGGGTTTGTTGACAGGGCGTTTGTGTGAAGTGCTAATTTTTCCAGCAATAGTCAAAGTGGCCATGCAGGGGCTCTCGATGGGGTGAAAAAACAACAAAGGGTCATTAACAAGGCAATAGTCTTTTGAAGACCTGTGAAGTAGGGGGGGGGGGGCGTGTGTGTGCACAGGAAGCTGTTTTCGGCTGGGGTGTCACACAGGGGCGGGGGGGGGGGGGGGGACAACACTTGCATCACCCTCTCAGCCTGCCATTGCGCTCCATGCTTGTAAAAGGTAAGAAAAAAAACGTACATTTGTGTTTCAAATGTCCAATCCTGCAGCAGCACACTTCCAAAGCCCATACACGCCAGTAACCCGATTTGAAGCCCCATTCTCCCGATTTTTTAAAAAAAATCTCCCTCTTTGCTCTTCTGAAATGTTGGCATGTATGGACTCTCGAGGAGCGTATCGGGTTTTGTGCCATCTGTCAATCAAAGTCACCAGTACAGGTGTACATTCCTCATGTCACCAATAACAAGGGAGCTGGCCCAGGGACCTAGTCCATAATTCCACCTCACCTACCGCTCATCAAAAGCCACTCCTTGCAGTGCTCGGTGCCTGCTGCCTCTCTCTTGTTAAACACAATCTACTTGCTCTCGTGTTTGTGGACTGCGCATATAGTCGGAATCAATTCAATCCCAGCAAGGCACAGCGATCAGGGAAGGCGCCAATAAATATATACAAAAGGCTGCCCGATTCAAGAAAATGTATTCTGTTCAGCCTAGGGTGTAGTGATTTTTTGTATTTTCATATTCAATGTGAAAATCTAATTTAAAAATAATTTAAACTAAAAAGGTAGAAGCTTACTCTGCTGAAAAGAGCATACTTTATTTCCATTGGAGAACGAGGTTTCCTTGGAATCGTTTTATTTACTGAGACTGTTGTGCCAATTGAATAGATCATCTCTTAGTGTACAGCGTCCTCTGGCGTCAGACACAGGGAAACCAATAAATCCCACCCCCTTGTTAAAAGGAAAAAAACATTTGCAAGTCTAAGCGTCAAGTGCAATAGGCACTTATCTTGTCCGTTAGAAAAAATGATGTACACGTTTGCTCATGACCAAAGAAATCCATAGTGGAGCTGCTGCCCGGAACAGTTACGGGAAATGCATACATTTAAATATTGACATTTCACAAGTGACCAGGTTAGACAGTCAATATATACACTGGGCGCCCTGGAGGGAAGCCGGCAAACATGGCTGTGTGACAGAACAATACTTCACGTGCATTTTTACCACGCATTTTTTAAGAACACCTATGCTTTTACAACGCATGCCATTACCATATATATTATATTTATAACACATATATAAAATTATTTGTGGGGGAGACCACCGACAACTTACTTAAATGTGTGGTAAAGGCATGCGTTGTAAAGGCATATATGTGGTAAAACATGCGTGGTAAAGGCACAACATGGTAAAAACCTCATAATAAAGGCTTTTTCCCGGCAGACATGAGCTCCAGGGTGAAGGGCCTGCTGAAGCTTTTTAAGTTTCACAAGTTGCAACTTTAGCTACTTCTTAAAGATAAAATCGTCTAGAACTTGACATAATGTAAGAGGAGCCTCGGACAATCGCTCTTCCTCGCCACCTCCCCTTGGTGTTAAGATTGAACTGAGGCACACTCTGCTTCCTGGGGTCCCACAAGGAGAAGGCTTTGTTTGTAATAATGCAGAGAACGACTGGATTTAATCTTTCGGAAGGCAGACAAGGCCTCGGGTGGGATTGTATGCACCACTGAGAGCCCTCAACATTTTGAGCAGGTGCTGCACGGAGCCTGGGATTGGATAGCCCAAGTGCATTTGCATTCAAATCCTCCGGCGTGACCGGTAATGGCCATTGTCGCCAATGCAAAGGCCAACCGGGCCTCTGGGACCTACAACCACCTGCCTTTACAACATGGTTTCTGAAGCCTCCATCAATCAATCAATCAATCAATCACATTTATAAAGCGCGCTACTCACCCGCTAGGGTCCCAAGGCGCTGGGGGGGGTTGCTGCTACTGCTCGAAGAGCTAGGTCTTAAGTTGCTTCCTGAAGGAGAGATGGTCCTGGGTCAGCTGTGGGTGGGGAGGGAATTCCATGTCTTGGCCACCAGGTAGGAGCCACTCTTCCAAACCAAGAAGCATCCAAAGATAATTCAGAGCAAAGAGTCACGCCCTAGGAGTCTATTGGGGCACTTTAGCTGCTCCGTATGCAAGTTTTACGTTCGTTACTTTCACGAACGCTGCTTAGAAAGCATAATAGAAAAAGTATTTGTGAAAATTAAAACTGTTCTTACTATCCTCTGCACTAGTGTGCCTGTCTACAGAAAACATAGTTACGCCTTGGTGAGGCTGCTCCAAATAACAACAACATACTAGGTGATAGCTCAGTCTCAATACAAGGAACACCAAAGAATCAACACAAACAGCAGGATTTTACAGACTCTGACTTGGAATATCACCTAAGCAAGAATGGTATCAAAACCCGCATGCATCTGCCTGTACATTCACCTCAGTGACTTAAGCACCCACTCCAGAGATCGGTTTGTAAAATACATATCGCTGCATTAACTGTTCATGTTCTGTGAGAGCTGCCTGCCCTGCTGGATCTGGTCTGTGGGAAATGGAAAATTGCACTGTTGCTGCCCAATTGTACGTGTGTACATCCTCAGCTTACAAGTTGGTGGAATGGAGGTGAGGCGCCAATGTTACAACTGTGAAGCACCCTGCATTGAACAAGTGCAGCACGTGCTGCAGGTTGTGCCCAGCGAGGGTCGCATTGAAAAAGTGAGGGCTCCCAGTTGATTTTGGTGAGCCACAGAATTCAGAAACAAACGTGGCCACCTCTGAAATTATTCTTTCATCTAGACACATGTCACTTGATCCTTTCCCATGTAACCTATACTCTCCTCACAGACCAGCCTTCGCACATTTAAAGCGCTTGTCAACTGCAGTCTCCTGGTTTCTCGCCCGCCTGTGAGGGCGGATGGCCCATCTTTTATTTGTCACTGAATGTCACCCATGGAACCCTGACAGTGCTGTATTTTACTACCTCACTAGTAGTCAAAATGGGCCATTTTCCTTGCTTGCACCAGGACCCATGGCATCCTTACGTTAATCTACTTCACTTTACAGCAGCATTTGACCAGTTCAACCCCGAGACCATGGTAAGCACCCTCAGAAAACGAATGGGGATATTTAATTATTACAAAAAGAGTAACTTCCACCACACTCTTGAATGGGCCTAAAAAAAGTGAAATATACTAACATGTTTGTGTTACATATACGTTCATGGATTTTTTTTTACTTGGTGGAAATTCTTCTACATTGTTAACAATGTTGGTACCTCAATAAAGTACAGTAATAGCTTAGATGGGTACTTCTTGAAATCTTTCAGAATTCGATAAAAGTTGGAATTTCGCTTCAAACATAGGCTAAATAAAGCACATTTCTGATTTTTAAACCTGCCATTTGTGAGTAGGGCCAAAAAGTCACAATCAGAGAATACCTGCCTTCCAGTACCTACGTCGTGTCTCGCGTTTGAATCAAGCCTCAATGCATTTGCCCCCAGGCCACTCAGAACAAATATACTGAACCCAGGTTTATGGGGAGTTTGTCTAGAATGGAGGATCAAGGCCAGACTAGTAGCCAGAAAGAAGCTCCAGGACTCAATCTATTAAACACTGCCCTTGCTACCCTTCTTCCCTGTCAAAATAACAGTCAAGTTGAAACCATCTGTATCACCCTCAGTGCATTCATAGGAAGATATCAAACTATCGCAGTGTAAAATACAGCATTGTCCACTTGGAAGTGGCCTCTGCTTGTCTGAAATAATCCTTTCCCATAACCTCCAGCAAACTGCAATTCGAAAAGAGGGGGGTACTTTTTAACACACAGTCTCAGATAAGCAACATGGTCTCCATCATTGTGCAATGACCCACACTCCTGGCTATATAGAGCGTGAAAGGCCATTTCTTAGGACAGGTTTGCAATATGCTAATGAACTTTATTAATCTTAAACAATAGTTCAAATTTACATCCTAAACATAAACCAGCACTATCTCACTCTCCCCGCGCCATTCGCAACTCACCATCTCATTTGGTTCACTCTTCCCCATTTCACACTCTGACCTTATTCCATATCCCCAATCTCAGCCTTCACCCATCCTTCTTTGAAGTTCCTTCTGCCATCAGTCACCTGCGCACCCTCCCCACCACTCCGAGGGGTTGATCTACCCGTCTGTGACTCACCCCCCTCCAAAGTACCGCCTCGCCTGCAACCTGTCCTAAACTGGAAACGCTGTAACCACCCCTACCCTACCTCGACTCCTATAACTTGTAGGGTGGGTGGGCGGACAAACTTTCTTCCCCAGACAACAGCCCCTCCCCAGTGGTGTTTGGTGTCAGGAAGAGGCCATATCCTTCTCCCCGGACACCTATAGAGCCTACCTAGAACACTCCCCTTCCCCTGACTAAACCTATCCCTGCTCTGTCCTTCAGGCCCTTGCACGAAGCACCCTGGTGGAAGATTGGTCTTTGACCCTCACTCCCCCCCGGTGGCCAACAAAGTGGGCTTTTGCTCAGATAATACCCTGGACAAAACCAAACATGGTGCCACCTCCCACCCTCCATCTGTGTGCATAAAATGTAGGAGGGGTGGGTGAAAGGCGAAGGCACAAGATTAAGGAACAACATTAGAAGAAAAACAGAAAAAATGCGGACAAGGGCCCTCGCAGCCTTCAGAAGTGGTGTTCAAACACACGTTTCTTTGGAGCCGGCTCGTAGGGAGACTGTTGGAGGCTCCTGAGTGCCCGGTAGTGGCCATCATTGCCAGAGCTAAAGGCTGACCTGGTCTCTGGCCCCTATGGCTGCCTGCCTTCACAACATGGTTTTTGAAGCCTCCATATGGTCACGCTCCCCAACCAAGAAGCGTCCTGACATTATATGCTCTTTAAGTCTATTCATGCACTATGCTACTCAGGGCTGGCACTGGGGCAGTGTGGGCCGCTGCCCAGGGCCCCGCAGTCAGCCATTGAACTTGGGGCCTCGCACAAATGCGTGTAACAGTCAGGCCATGGCATGAAAGGTGCCACTTAGCAAGTGCTTCACCTTAGGGGGCCCGTCCCCTGCCCTCACTGCTATGGTGTAGGGAGGCCGAACCCAGGGTGGGGGCAGTCCCACTTGCAAGAAGGCACACTCCTCAGTTTTGTCCTACAATCAGGCCTCCTCCACCCACCCACGCAGAAGCAGAGTGGGAGGACTATTGCAGTCCCTTAACTCTCTCTGGAGATAAGCAACACACACCTTCAGCCCTTTATGAGCTGTGAAGAGGTGCTTGTAGGTGGCTGAGAGGGAGGTGCTGCAGCTTCAGGAGCATCTTTTGAGATACAGACAGCCCTGAATGGGTCAAGTCTATGCAAATTAGAGGGTCTCGCACATTCCCCTACTGCACTGGGCTCCAAAAATCCTAGAACTGGCCCTGATGCTAATTGCTGTACTATGTATGCGAGTTTTACGTTTGTTAATTTACCGAACGCGGCATATAAAGCACAATAGGAAAAAGTACTAAAGAAAATTGGGCAAAACTGGGCGCAAACGTCTTTCCATTCCAAGCAATTTATCTCTAGGTCAAACAGATCAAAAGTTAATAAAAATGCAGAAGCACGTGCGGTCACATAGTGGAAGGCCCATTGCAAAGGTTATCCGGCAACCTCTCCGTTTCCTACTGTATTTGGGTGTTGAATTAGTACTAATGAGGTGAAACCTTCGCCGAGACAAAGTTAACGTGTCAAACAAACAAAATAATTAAGTATAAAATGGTTACATACATTGGCTTTTCTTGCCTCATAATGTCGCCCAACCCTATCAAATAATTCATGTGGCCCTCGTAATACTACTTTACTGAAATGTGGTCGTACGACTGTTTCTCTGGATTTAGCATTGCACTGAAGTGAGGTTCATGTTATTGAGATGCACTGCTGCCACCAAGTGGTTAGTTAAGGGCAGCAATTTTTAAAAACGTATTTCGAGTCTGGACATTCTATCCAGGTCACCCATAATACCGACCGGAACTGTGCATACAGTGCAGGCTATTAATGTGAGCACTACGTTGTACGTGATTAAAACATTGTGTGTATAGTAATTCAGGAGACTGAATGACCAGCGTTCTACCCGTAACAATTACTGCATTACAACAACTGTTATGTACACGCCAATAACATTGTGATGAAGACATTGGGTGCAACTAGTACAGAGGATAGATAATAAGCATAGTTTTCATTTTCAGGTACTTAATTAAGGGTATCGACTAATGTGACGGTTTGTTGCGCGAGGATGGTCCTGAGGAAGAGGTGCTAATTGAGACTGTACCCATTTAGATGTTGTTTGATCTAGGTGCCAAGATCACTTTGATACCCATACTGGTTTTTGAAACTCACTTGAAAGGAAGGGCCACAGTATGTAAACCAGACATTCATACAATAGGATATGAAGGAGAACTTGTTAATTTGTTAGGGTATTGTCATTTTTTTAAAAGATAGATTTACCACAGTGAGAATGCATGCATCTGTGTGAGGTGAATCACTGCTAAATTGGTTGCACCAAAAGGATTTCATGGTGTATTTAGATTCAAATGAAAGTCCAACAGTCCGATTAAAACAAAAATGTAGGTAGGACAGTTTGAAATAGGAAGACCGGGAAATGAAAAGGATTTTCCAAAAGTGCTTCAGGAAAGGTTAGGATATCTTAAACAGTATGTTCACATAATTAGAGTAAAACGGAGTTCTGTGCCTCATGAAGGGAAGGTTTGAAAATGTCCTATCATGGTCAAAGAAGCAATGCTGTAAGACTAAAACATTTAAAAGCCAATGATATAATTGAAGAAATAGAAGCAATGGAATGGTTAGCTTCTGCTGTCATGGCATGCAAGTCCAATGGATATGTCAAATTGTGTGTGGACTTGCGTGAACTAAATAGGAGTGTGGTTGTAGATCACTATCCACTTCAAAATGTAACAGAAATGCCTTCAATGATAAAAGATTTTTAAACTAACAAAGTATCTAGTGGCCACTATTTCAAAATTGTGGCAATTTAGAAAAATGAAATGATAAAAGAACATTAGATCTAACCTCGGCATATCATCAAGTAAGGTTTCATTGCTTGTAGGAAACGTCTTTTGGAGTTTGGGCATTAGAGCCATCCTGGAATTTCTAAAACCAAAGAGAGACTTGGGGGATTGCATCGGTTGTCAGGTCGGAAAATACAAGTGGCGGGATCTTTGGAGTGTGTCAAAAGTGACAAGATTGTACAGGGTAGGGAGCAGCCCATGGCCATTAGAAGGTTATCCAAGGCTCCCTGGCAAGACATTGCTTTAGATATTGTTGATCCAATCAAGGTTACAAGTGTTGACAAATAATTTTTGTTGTGATTGATTTGTTTTCATGTTGATCAGAAGTTACCATAAATAATTCCATAAAATCCAAGAATGTGGATACCTTTTTAGAAATTATTTTGTGTAGACAGGGTTTTCCCGATATCATTTTATCTGATTATGGTGTGCAACCATGTTGAAAGAGATGGAGACGTTGTTCGAAAGGGGAATTGAATACAAAAGGTGTTCTCTTTAGCATCCAGAGAGTAATGGTATGGTAGAGAAGTTTAAAGAAAAAGTCACGAAAAAAAACATTCGGAGGGCATTGATCTATAATTTATGCTGGAAAACTGAGCTAGAATAGAAAATTACAATGTAGAGGTCTAGAACTTATTAAACTATGGGGTGCCACTCCTTTGGAACTTTTTTTAGGAAAAGAGAGTCCAAATTCATTTATTTGTCCTGCTTGGGTAAATGCCAAGTGTTTGAATTCAAAGGGAGAATGCAATCTGAAAGATCTAGGCAAAGAAACTGAACAAAGAGTTGAGAAAATTGCAAAAAAAAATAATAAGAAAGAAAGAAAAGGTGGTATGACATGCATAATGCTAATAAGGAACTTTTGATGAGGTGTAGAGATGTGCTGAAAATCAAATCCCCTGGATTAGGATATATTGGAATAAATTCTAATCTCCCATGAAGGAAATTAACGTTTTTCACAATGTCATAAAGACAGAGGATCATAGAATATGTAATCTGAGTCGAGTTGTAAAACTTTAGACGCATGGTCTGTAAGCCATAGGTACGAGTCGAACTGATGTTGGAACTGAAATTGAGTGTCATGTCAATTTGGGAAGACGTGTGAAATGTTGTGGGAAACCTAAATATGTTCAGATTATGTGTGAAGTTTCATCTGCTGTATCTATTTCATTTTGCTGTGGCACTTTGTTTGCTTTTCTGTTAAGCGCGCAATCTGACCAATGCTTTATGTATATCTGTTTATATCTGGTTATGATTCTATTTCTGTAGTTAGTTTAAGTTAACATTTTGTAGAAAGGAAAATGTATGAAATCTTCCAATAGGATGTCCCTCTGGCGTAATAGGGATTCTAACTAGAATGTGGAGTTAGTGCTGGACTGGGAAGCAGCTAACAATAGCGGCTCATGGAGGGAGTGCCGCGGGCAGGGAAGAGCCAGGGTGGGGGGGTAGTAAGCTCCGGCTCACGGCCGACCGGCGTAATGTAAATAAATAAATAAATAAAATGAATTTCATTGCGCGCGCTGAAACAACAAATGCGTTTCAGTGCGTGCAATGACATTTGTTTTATTTATTTATTTATTTATTTACATTACTCCGGTTGGCCGTGAGCCAGAGTTTACTACTCCCCAACCTGTCCCTTCACCGCTCCTTCCCCGCCCGGCAGCACTCCCTCCACGAGCCGCTACTGGCAGCTAATCGATAATTGCTGAGGTTATATACTCCTCTCTGGTACAAATACTCTACAAAACTCTACAGACACTCAGAGTGGTTTATGGCAATACATTTGAAGCACACACTTGGCACTAGTGGTTGTTGGAGGGGTTCAGTTGACGATCACAATCTTCTTCCCTAGGCTATCGAAAGTGCAGCATTTTCAGTCCCTTAGACCAAGCTTACAGATATCTTACTCAATCCATCCATTCTGATTGAGGACATCTTAATTCACTGATATGCATGCCTTACGTACCTGACACAACATATCGTAGCATGAGGATACCTCCAGACAGTTAGAACATGCACAGAACGCTACATTTCTTTTCAACACATCTTTCCCTATGGGCAAAAGCTGAAGGTATCCCCTCCTCACATTCAATGGTTATCTTTCTATATCCATCTTCAATGACCTAAAGATTAGGTTCCAATCTGATACTACATATCCAGTGTCACTTTATCCCTGTTTTCAATCTCTCAACCCTAATTCACCTTTCCCTTCTACTGCTGCCCACTGATCTCTTCACTGCTAACCATTTCACCAAACCCCCAGCAAAGCCACGGACATCACACCCTCCCAGGACCTCTGCAACAAGCTAGGCTCCTATATCCACCTGAAAATCAAGGCCCTCTACGACAACTTCACCCAACAGAATCCAGAAACCACTCCTTTCGCCAGCGACGACAGTCAGCCTACCATCACCACCTGGACCCCGGTCTCCACTGAACATACTGCCACAACCATGAAGAACACTCACTCAGGAGCCCCTATGCACCCCTGTCCACCGCACATCTTCTACAGAGCCACCGTCGCCATAGCAACAGAGCTACGACGCACCATCAACACCACCTTCGATTCCGGCACATTCCCCAATGACTGGAAACACGCAGAAGTCAAGCCCCTCCTCAAGAAACCCTCTGCAGACCCGACTGACCTGAACATTTACAGACTCATCTCTCTTCTTCCCTTCACGGCCAAAGTCACAGAGAAGATCGTCAACTCCCAGCTGACAAACTTCTTCGAAGAGAACGCCATTCTCGACCCTTCCCAATCCAGATTCTGCACAAACCACAACGCAGAAACCGGCCTCCTCGTCGCCACAGATGACATTCACACGCTCCTTGACCAAGGCCACACCACGGCCCTCATCCTACTAGGCCTCTCTGCAGCCTTCGACACAGTCTCCCACCACACTCTCGCAGCCAGACTCCATGATGGTGGCATAAATGGAACCACCCTCGACTGGCTCAGTTCCTTCCTCGACAGCAGAACCCAAAGGACCAGACTCCCCCCTTCCTCTCTGACCCCACTGAGATAAACTGCAGAGTACACCAAGGATCATCGCTCAGTCCCACACTCTTCAACATCTACATGCCCCCGCCCCCATCGTCGGACAGCAGAGACTCAGCATAGTATCCTACGCTGACAACACCCTGCTCATCTTCTCCCTCATGAAGGAACCGGAACACCACAAGACTCAGCTTCCAGGAAGTAATGAAATACGTTGCATCCTGAATGAGCAGCAGCTGTCTGAAGCTCAACTCGGAGAAGACAGAAGTTCTCATCCCCAGACCCACCCCCTCAGCTTGGGACAACACCGGGTGGCCCACCGCCCTAAGCAACCCCCCTAACCCACGGACCACGCCCGGAACCTCATCATACTCAACTCCTCACTCACCATGACTCACCAGATCAACGCTGTCACCTCATCCTACTTCAACACCCTCTGCATCCTTTGCAATCCAGAAAGACTAACACCCATGCACTCATAACAAGCAGACTGGACTACGGAAATGCTCTCTACACTGGAATCAACAAAACCCTGCAACGCAAACTACAGACCATCCAGAACACTGCGGCCAGACTCGTCCTCGGCATCCCACGACATAATCACATCACCCAACACCTGCAAGACCTCCACTGGCTCCCCATCAAGAAGAGAGTAACTTTCAAGCTACTCACTCATGCCTACAAATCCCTCCATAGTGCAGGAATCAAATACATCAACAATAGAGTCTCCTTCCACATACCCAAGAGAAACCTCCGCTCTGCCAACCTCGCCCTAGCAGAAACCCCATGGATCCGCAGCACCAGAGCAGGTGGAAGAGCCTTCTCATCGCGGCAAAGGCCTGGAACGAGCTCCTGGTCAACATCAGACGCTCTGCACACCTTCAGGAAGAGCGCTTTAGCTGATTCGGAGCGGCACCCACCCCCCCAGCACCTTCAGACCCTCACAGGTGAGAAGCGCACTTCACAATTCTCTGAATGATTGAACCAACCCAACACCACTATGACCCCTAGTGGCTAAGTACCTTTGCATGGATCACTCCTCCCTGCTCCCAATCCACCCAAAATTGACTTGACCCCCTTTGGCTTGCCACCACTTCAAATATCTCCTTCTTCTCCTCCTAACTACTCAAACACCTACTCAGTCAACACCACATCGCTATATCTACCCCCTCATTGTTTACCTAGTCTGCAGCAACTATTCTGTCTAACTCTTCTTTTAACACTCCCCTGAATAATCATCCCATAAACCTACCTACTACCTTCTCTCCTTAGAACAGTCTTCCTATCCAAGCTCGGCCCAATGCCAAACTTCTTCGTCCTATTCCCTACAAACCACATCTTGATGCGCATACTGGCCTAACTCCAATTGATCTCTTGATCTCTCTATCCCACCCACTACTTTACCTAACAACTCTCTCACAAATTCCCTATCCTTTTTAGCTCCTATACCCACCCACTCTTCCTCCTAGCAACACACCACCCCCCACCTCGTCTCCTCCTCCATTCCCAACTCTTACTCATCTGCCTACTGGTCGTCCACTAACCTTGCTTCTGCCCTCCGCTCTAGAATCAAATAGCAACTACCTCAACAGGCGCACCACAGACACTCCTCTCCTTCCAGATCATATCCTTATTTCTACCCTCTTTCTGCCACTGTGAACTAGAAGCAATTACAAACCTAGACTCAACAGAACAATTCCTGCACTTGATGATGAGGATGGTATTTAACTCTTGCAAATACTTTACAAAATTAGGTTCTACATATTATTGATAAAAGTTGTCATATCTTTTTGGAAATCAATAAGCCACTGATTTTTCTGCAGAAGAACAAAAAAGAAAAGCAACAAGCGAGCAACATTTGGGACAAGTTAGATAAGTTGAATACCAAAATGCAGCTTATGATGTTGACGGTTCGCATCCTACACAGGGCACTTTCCCCAGAGGGCAAAGCTACCAAATAAGTACCACACATCACTTTACAGCTTGGCGATGTAACAAGCATAAACAAACTCATACATGTTATGGTGTGGAGCATTATTTATTTTGATGAAGGCAAATTTAGTCACATTTTCTAAATTGTTGCATTCGTGAATATCCAGATCTTGTAACGACACATGCATAACCCAAGCAATGGCTGTACCAGTGATACAATCCAGTGCATAGTGTATAGAAAAAGATTACGAGCTTCCCTCGCGGAAGCTCTCTTTTGACTTGGCCTCTATTTTTTCTGATTAAAACACTGCATATTGTATTTCTAACCCTGCTCCCTTCATACTCTGTAACTTGGTCAAAGTATCTAGCTCAGCATATGTCCATCTTTTCAGTGATTCAAAGCAGGGACAAATGGAGCCCTGCAAGACATAGCAAAAAGCCTCCTCCTGAATATTAAATCCATGTTTGATGCTGCTAAAAATCGCCCAAAGCTACTTTTCAATAACATCATTCAGCTGCTTTCCATACGATCAACCACCATGCTCTGATCAGCATCTTGAAGGAACGGATGGGCAACGATTGGACAGTCCTAAAGTGATTTGACTTTTATTTGTCTAACTCTTCGCAAGTAGTACAAATAGGGAACGGTCTTGGGGAGAAAAAAACGAAAACAAGGGGTCCCACAAGGCTCTATCCTCTCCTCAACCCTTTACCTTGAACTTCTTGGTGTGATTTTGAGAAAATCTGGAATTTCTTCTTATCAATATGCGGATGATACCCAGATATACCTGAAGATATCTTCCCCCTTAGAAATTCTGTCTTCTCTTCTCCACCCAGAACAAGGCTAAAACATGGATGACCAACCACGACTTAATACTCAATGCAACTAAAACTGAAGTTTTACGAATCTCTCCAGAAAAATCCAACCTCCCTTTCCAAGAGTGGCTTGATTCCTTCGCTCTCCAATGAACTGCAATCCGGCCATGTTGGAGAATACCAAATCGTTAGGCTTTATACTTGACCACTGTCTAGACCTCCAGATGTAAATCTCAGCTAAGGCCAAAGGCGCACATCAACAACTAAGGCTGCTTTGGGACCTCAGGAAGTTAATTTCTGAGCAAAGTTTGAAACCTGCTGCCTGGGCTCTTGTTCTTTCCAGACTAGGTTACGGAAACTCAGTCTTCTCTGGTCTCCCTAAAGCACTTCTAGCTCCGCTGAGAGCAACATCAACAGAAAATTCAACAACACCTATCCTATTCTTCACACCCTGCAACGGCTCCCCGCCGATGCAAGAGCCCAATATAAGTCTGCATGCTCTACTCATAAATTCCTCCACAACGCCACTTCCTCCTACCTGAAAACGAAAAGTCTCTAGAGTTCAATCAAGAAATGCAGAGCCCCCCTGCTCAAACCTCCGACTTTCAGGCAAGAACGCTGCACGAGAAAGGCATTTTTCATTAGCGCAACAAGGCTTAGAAACTCCCTCTGCACAACCTCTGACCTGTTCACATTGAAAAGTGAACTTAAAATCCTCCTACTTTTAGAGGCACCCTGGTTAAGGTGGGGACTGTTGCATGCATCTCCTATGTCGACTTCACCTGTCTTTCCTGTTATTAAATATTTGTTCTCTGGGTTACTGGTTGCTGATTTACTATGATGGTTAGCCGACTACTTTGTATCTTGTAATATCCCTGCTGGTAAGAACTGTTTGTTCCTTGTTTTCCTGGTGGTCATAGGTTGTTTTATGATATTTGTTTACTAGACCTTACTTCCTGCTGTCTTGTAAAGTGCTCTAATGCCTTTGGGCAAAGTCCACGCTACATAAAAACCACAAAAATATATCAATTGCAGTACTTCACCGGCAATCAACGATGCCTTATGTCAAGAGGCGAATCAGCACAGTAGGACAATCACATCTTCTGCATTCACACCTCCTTCAGCCAGGAGACATTGCTTAAAAGTTCTCTCTTGATCAAACAAATAGAAAATTCTATTAGGATCTAAAGAAATGTGTAGAAAGTTCAAAGAAAATGTGTGAAACTATACCAAAAGAATAGGAGAAAAGGGAGCAGCTGGCTACGCTACAGCCATTCTATCTTAAGAAAAATGTCCAGTCAATGCAATTTCTATATAATGGAATGTGCACTCTGTGTGCAGGCAGCCCTATGGATCAAAAGTTCACCACCAAGCGATGTGCAAGCCATGAGTTTTACTCCCAGTAGGGCCAACTTAGTCTTTCTTCCTTCCGAGTAGGGGGATTGAGGATCAGTAAACTGGGCAACAGTAAGCTCTGGTATGTACAGCACTTTGAAAAGGCAGTAGTGTGGTGTAAAATATGAACTAACCCAGAGGTACGCGTGTCAACGACCTCCAAACTATGAATATGTGACCCAGTCCTGTAAGGATTCAAAAGTATACCATCAGGTTCAACAAAGATCCTTTTGAAAAAATGCTGAAACCCACTACGCTATCCTATTAGAATTCACACATGATCTCAAACCTCTGCCTTGCTGTTTACAAGCAGATATTTGCAGCAGGCATATAAACTACTGAACTACCAGCCAGCATAGGAACTTTTGAACTGCAGCTTGCACAAGGATATTTAAAACAACGCTGACACCCTGTGCACTATATCACTAGGATTTGAATGTGATTCACAGATTGAATGCCCTGCTTTACAGCAAGCATACTAAGATATTTCTAAAAGATACCTTACTCCCCCAATTCACCCTATTAGTAGATTCACTCGGCCCACATATTTTGTGGGTAAGATTTCTTGGTGAACAATGTTCTTTAAGGACCTGATTTCGATGTCGGACGGAATTTCTTCCACCCGGCACCCAGTCGGCAGTCCCGACTGCCTCATTAGGATGTGAACTAACACTGATTGGTCACATTCCTATATTTCACTATGGGAGCATGCATTACGCCCATTAACCCACTGTAATGCATGCTCCCATAGTGAAATGGGAGGTGAGGTTCATCCCTGCACACCTTGAGGTGCCTGTCACAAGGTGCAGGAGTCAACATAGGGGCACCATAGGTGCCTCCTCTGCCTCCAATTGGAGGCCAAGCACCAAAGGGTGCTCTGCTGGGGGCCCCTAAACATGATTTCCGACATGGTTTCCATGTCGGACAGGCCGGCATGGAAACCATGTTGGAAACCGTGCACTGTAATCTCAAGGGCGGAAAGGCCGGCCTTGAGATTATTAGCTGGCTTCTGACTGGCGGACAGTCTCTCCACGCCATTCGGAAGCCGCCAGAATGACCGTCCGGTTTCCTTTCCGACCGCTTCCATCATAATGAAGCAGTCGGAAAGGAAACAGAGGGCCCTGTGGTAGGAGCCCTTATGGGCAGCATTGTAATCGGCCCCAAAGTGTTTAGCCAATGCAAACCTGAAGGTCACAGGTTCGAATTGTGCTGTGGCTAGCTCCACCTTTCATTCTTCTAGGGTTAAGAAAAACACTACTGAGCTGAGTAATGATTAACTCCGGTTTTCAGTACTACTAAAACACAAGACTGTCGTAACAAGTGGCACTTAAAGACACAAACTGCAGTATTTGTGTGTGTGTATATATATATATATATGCACCTATATGTTGCTTGTGCAACCCTGCAGAGGGCGGTGGTGGGGGCTGTAGCCTTAATCAGTGGTGAGTTGAGCGTGCTACCAGGACTGTAATACTTAAAATTACAGCAGCCGTGCTGCAGACCGATTTCAGTGGTTCTTCCCAGAATTTAGACCATGAACTAACCAAGGAATCGCAGAAATTGTAACAGGCCCTACCTACCGTGAAGAAAAAGGTGTGGGAAAGTCTCCACACCCCTATCGCTTTAACGAGTACACACTTTAATGTCCAAATGCCCCGGCCATAAATTACAGCAGCCTGTGAAAACGACTCTGGGTAGTAATTAGCGAAGTAGCGAATTAGAAAACCAGTGTATCCACCGAGAGATTATGCTCCAGAGACTTTATTAGCTCGGAGAAATGAACGTTTAAATTAACAAGGCAAACTCACGTGGCTTTTAGAAACACCTGGGCAGCCTGCTGTGAAACCCAGTGTGACAACCGGGGAACAGGGCTGAGAAGCTCATGGTTAAAAGGGTTTCAGCTGTGAACTATCCCGATTACAGAGGAGACCCTCACAATCCACAAAAAAACACATACACAAGAAAGGGGCTATAAATCCCAGGTAAGGGAGGTAGGGAGGTGGGGGGGGGGGCAGAGACCTATAAAAGGAACCTAATTTCAGCATTTTTTGAGAATCGGGCAAACATTACGGTAGGTACATTCGACATGTAAAAAAAAAAATGGTTCAAAGGCTGCAGAACAAAGATGACCACATAAATGAGGCTATTGGAAAGTATATGGTGTAAACGACCTCATGTCACGGATGCTAATATGTCCTTGAATGTGGGCTCAAGGATTGATACTGTAATAAGAAACACGAATATCCATCTTTCCCAAGTTCTGGAGTGAAGGGTCACCCAACAATTTCTGTTGAAAGTGGCATGACATGCAACGAAACCATGCACTATCTATAGATTTAAGATTCCACAGGAATAGAACTATAGGTGCTTTGGTTACACCCAAACGAACATTGGCAAAGCCAATATGTCTCCCCTTGCGAAGCTATTGGCTTTGCCAATGCCTTATGGTGATGCCATACAGAATGGAAAGATGCCGTGCTGCATTGGCAAAAGAAAACAAAGCAAAAGAAGATGCAATGACGTAGGCGCATTATTTTGTAGACTCGCATGCGTGTTAAATTGTGAGTAACGGGGAAGGGGGGGTGTTTTTTTTTAATTACTGCTCTGAGATGGACCAGATATTTTTAACAAGCATTTGCAATGCAATTGGTTCTCATATTTACACGAGTTTAAGCTATTGGCATTGTAAATAACAATGCGTCTTATTTACATTTTTTTAAAACCAAAACATAAATAAAAGGCATTGTCATTTACAATGCCAATAGCTCAAACTCGCGTAAATTCAAGACCTATTGCATTGTAAATGGTAGGCATCACGGACAACGGAAGGTGGGGCAGGTGGGGGGAGGGGGAAGAAGGCACGGCAATAGGGAGGGAGGGCAGGGTGGGATAAAGAAGGCATGGAAAACAGGAGGGAGGACGGAGTTGTAAAGAAAGCACCAAAGCACGTAACAACCGAAGTAAAGGGGTCAGTTGCAATGGGAGGTGACAAATGAAGAGGAGGAGGTACTAAGGAGGGACTAACAAGCCTATTTGCGAATCAGAAGCCAGTATTTAGGACGGACAATGACACAAGCCAATGGCAAATATGGGCGGAGAGTGGGTGTGGCTTCTATTCCCTACTCCACTACAACTAGTCTCGCAGATCAGCGCATGCGTGCTGGCTCTAGGCCCGACCTAAAAATGAGATAGAAGTTGGCTGCATTGTCCTCTCACCCAAAAATAATTATAAGAATAAAATATGGGGTGGAGTGAAACAGAGGAGTGAGTGGGGAAGGTAGCAATTGGGAGTGGGCGGATAAGTGGAAAAGCAGCACACCAGGGAGATCACGGGAGTGGGGAGAATCAAATGAGCATGAAAGCAACATGGGAATGGAGAAGGGTGGGCTGGCAGGGGTGAGAAACACACGAGAGAGATCGAGTGAGCTTGTAACCGGAGGTAGACAGCAACAAGGTATATGCCAGGGTGGCAGAAGCACAGATGGTATTTCATGGTATACCTACTTATTTTTGTGTGTTTTTGATCATCCAGTGTCCAGTACAAAGTGTTTAAACATCCTGCTTATGACCTCACATTAATAAGTCCCATTAGGAAGGAGATTGAAACACGTCATCGGCAAACATGAATGAGGGAGCAAGGAGGAATTTTTGATTGATCAATTCACAGAGCTCAACCCACGTCTGTGTCTTACAAAGAACTATCAGCTAGATTCATCAAAGTCCCGTTTTGCGAGTCTGTAATAGCGATTCATAAGGAATCGCTATTAAGGACTTGCAAAACGTAATTCATGTAGGAATTGCAAAAAATATTGCGATTCCTACATCTTCCTTATTTGCGATTAGCAAATTGCTAATCGCAAATAAGGAATAACTCCCCATTCATTCCTATGGGCCTAAAGGCATTTTTTTTGCGAATTCGCTATTACTGGCCGCTATTTACCACGAATTGTAACTTCGTGGTAAATAGCGAAACTTAGAAAAATGCACTTCAGTGCCTTTTTCTAAGTTGCATGTTACACACACATGTCCTTTGGACATGTGTGTGCGCAACACATGTGTACATTTTCATTTCAGGGGTGCTACAGGGTGTCCTTTGGACACCCCTGCACCCTTGAAATCGCATCCTTATTTGCGATTAGCAAATTGCTACTCGCAAATAAGGAATAACTCCCCATTCATTCCTATGGGTCTTTGGACATGTGTGTGCGCAACACATGTGTACATTTTCATTTCAGGGATGCTACAGGGTGTCCTTTGGACACCCCTGCACCCTTGAAATCGCATCCTTATTTGCGATTAGCAAATTGCTAATCGCAAATAAGGAATAACTCCCCATTCATTCCTATGTAGCAGCATTTTATTGCTTACCATCGTCAACAAGCCAAGCCTAATGGATAGTGGAGCTTAGCTTAGTGAAGGCAACACAAGAGGCAGAAGCAGCCTTTTTAAAGTCCTGGCATCGCTTGCGAAGCATCGGGTGAGGCTGTGGAGCATTATTTGGGGATGACTGCCACCCTTCGATAAATTAGCACAGAAGTAATGGACAGTAGTCCTACTTGATAGCCTGTGGGGCCCTACCTACCCTTAAACTGTTTTTTAGAAGATAACATTGAAACAAATGCAGTTGACATCAACAACCTGAGATTGTGCAACTCCTAAAACAAGGCATCACATGGTATATGTTTTGGGCTATTATTCTAACTCTTCAAAACTGAAACATCTGCAGATGGTCCTCTCCAAGAACGGTAAGCCACACAATTATTAAGATGTGGGTTCTGCGGAGTACCATTGAGGAATTGGCAATACCACAGGTGCTTGCAGGTTGTGCCAATGTCCTATTGAATCACCCCAACACCTGCTGCGCTCCTGTCTGCAACTAGTCCATGAGCGAAACTAATGGCTGTGGCCTGCGTGATACTGGATTACAGTATCAGAAATTTCAAAGACCACAAAAACTTTAACCTACATTGTCACATCCCACAAAATGCAAACTTATAAAATTAATTGACCATGTCTACAGCAGGTCTATTAAATTATATGTATTACTTGAGTTTTATGCAATAATTTTAATATCTGACATTTTTGGGTACACAGTGTTTATAAGTTCAATAAAGATTTCATAGGCACAATTAACTTGTGTTCTCTTATGCTTCCAATAAGGCTTAGCAAGCTAGACAGTTCAGTGGAATAGCCCCTTTGATAGAGAGATTTTGTACCCCGCATGCCACTTTTTCGAATCCTGGCTTGATCAAATTCTTTTTTTCCCATTCTCTCAGCATCAATAAATGGAGTGTCGAGTTAAGTAGCGATCACTTGTCTTATTTATGTATTCTAAAACATCAACAAAATACCTTGTAGGGAACTCCACTCCAGAAGAAAATATATGAAAGCACAACAAGAAAAGGAAAAAGCTGAAAAGGTATGTTCTGAAGCAACTCCTGTTGGCAAGAAGTTGAGGGGTGGTCCAGACCTCAGGCAGAGTTCCGTCTGATGAAACTTTCAATCTGTTCAAATCCCACAGCCTCTGTTTTGCGTGCAAAGGCATTCAAATGCATAGTCGCATGCCTGTATTTAACTACAGAGATTACAAAAATGCTCCACAAGATACACTTTCCCCATCAAGGACTGGAGTTAGACCAGAAAAACTTTTTTCCTCCACTGCTGGGCGGCATTTAAAAAAAAAAATTCTTTTTATTGAAATAAAAACAATTACATACTTAAACGGTGACCAGAGTGCATAGGGTAACCACTGTTGCAATATTTCGACATAAACTTCTATACATTACAGTTTGAATTGAGGAGAGCAAAACAGGCCTAAGAGTTCTCCGGGTCCACACTTGCTCGGCGGCATTTAGTGTTTTTTTTCTCTCCTTTGGGAAGCATACATAAAAAATACGACTACCTCAGCAAGACACACACACAATGGTTTGGGAAGGAAAGTGTCAGGGTGTAGCCGTCGCGCCTGCCGAAAACTACAGCTCCCAGCAACACCGGGAGTTGAACTACGATTCCCAGCATCCTCAGGCGCAGAACGAGATATCCTTGGGCGGAGTTGGGCGCTCGATGCTTGCGATTTTGTTCACGAGGAGGACGCGGCTGCTTCTCCTCGAGCCTGGCGCTTGGGTGCTGTTTCCGGATTTGAACCTCATCCATGAGGTTTGGAACTGCTGTTTGTATATCTTGTGAGCGTTATTCGCTGACTAGCGGGTTTGTTGTTCACATGTTTCCCGTGACTGCAAACGGGGAGCGGGCTGCTGGGTTGTTGACGACCTTGCAGCTGTCTTGAAAGCAAAACGTTTTGTATGAAGTTCAGATACTTGGCAGGATGTCGGCTTCTTTGCAGTAGTGTTACGGAGGCCTTTATGTTAACATTTACGTGCAAGTGGCGGGGTGCTGGGGGGGAATGAGGACCTCCGCACTACCGGCATGAATCACCATGGTTGCCCATTTCGTTCTCTGGAAAGGATTGTAATTACCAAAGCGGATGTCAGTAGTTAAACCTACGGCATGCCGTGTTTGGATTGGTTATTGACATTTATCATGTACTTGTTTACAGTGTAAAGGAGTCATTTACACTAGCGTCATCTAAGGAGTTTTTTGTGCCTTCAACAAAGAAACTTTGGAATTCTTTTTCTTTCACTGTGTGACTGTTTCCTTGCTTCTTATTCCGTTGTGTTTCCTACTGGAATCCTGGAACCAACTTCTGGTGTTGTGAAGGAGGCTATAGGGTAGGTTGCCTTATATGCACCTCCTACTTAGATGACTGTATTTAGGAGGCACATTTTTAATATGTTCTCTTGTGTTGCATAGGGGTCAGAAGGATGGTTGGAGAGACTGCGGTATGGTGCCGGTTTACAAAGCTTACAGGTGATTGCTAGGCTGAGCTATAGTGAGAATTACATGAGTGTAGTAATTAATGTGTTACTAACCATTCCCTTTTTGTTTTCCAGTTTCTTTTTCCCTGCTGCCCTTCCCTTCTTCTCTTTTTGGGTTTTTCCCCTTTTGGGGTTTTTTCCCTCACCGTATCGTCTGACCACCCTGTGTGTACTTACTTCAGGGTGGTCGGAGGGTCCGGAGGTGGAGCATTGTTGCTGCATGCTGATCCTGCGGAGCGCGAACCTGACAGAAAGAGTGGGCTCCCACAGGTACAAAACCAACTCCTGCTCGGGCAGTTTGGGCGCAACAGAGAAAAGCGGACACTGCCACACGCAGATCGAGATGAGGTCACAACAGGACAGTGATGACTGCTGGACCTAACTTGAAACTCGGGCCGTGGGGAGGCGAAGCCGGACCCACTAGGGGCCCGAGTCAAACGCCAGCCAGAGGCGGAAAGCTCCTCCCCCGCAAAAATGTAAATAGGCCGCTAGGAAGGGGGCGACCATGATTGGTCGCCCCAAGGCAAGCGTGAACCCCCTAATCTGGGGGTGAGCTGACGAGGTGGAGGGGGGATAAATAAGGGGCAACAGGCCCAGATAGGCACATACCCCCCCCCCTCCTCACAAGACAGAAGCAGGAATAATCGTGAAATTGTGCCGCAACCTACCAGGAGCCGGAGGACTGCTGCAAGAATTACTGCCACCGGGAAAACTGCATCAACACTGAGCTGGGGCCTGATCTTCCTCTCTTGTTCCGCCTGCATCCCAGCCGCCCGACGAACTAAGAATCGGCGGAGTGAATTGAAGGTGGCTCGAGTGACGGGCTCCAACCGGCTTGCGCGTACTTTTCTTGGAGGCGGAAAGCTATTCCGCTGCTGACCCGGGCGGCACGAGCGGCGGGCTACAACCTGCTTTCGTGCCTTTTTCGCTGCAGCAGAGAACCATCCTGCAGCTGACCCGCGAAAAAAAGAAGGCTACGGCGGTGTGGTCCCAACCGAACGACCGAGGTAAACCTTAAAGGCACACAAGCCTTAAAAGTAAAGAACACAGTGGAGACCCGATGTTAAAATGTCAAATCTGAATCTCTTTTTTTTAAATTAAGCTATGCCGCATCCATTTTTCACCCTTGCCCTGCTTCCAGCCCGGCTCTATCCTTGACACCGCATCTGTATAAACATGAGTTAAGAATCTAGATTGGGACATTGTAGGCTGTGTAAACATGCAGAGTCAGCACAAAAGAACAGCTGGCGTCTGCTCGAGGGTTTTTAGACAATGGTAAAGCCTTAAGTAAAGTTAACCCAGATAGTATATCTTGTTGTGCAGCTTCAGGACGCAACAATTGTACAAGGCACCAAGGCTGTTGATTCTTACTGTTACCTCCTTTGTGTGTTTTTCCCAAAGCTCTATTTACCTCTGGGCATCTCTTGTTTGTTATCTTTGCTATAAAAACCCATGTAACCATCATTCGGTGTGCTTTCTCCTTGAGTATCTCTACGTTGCTTGTCGGATGAGGCCCCATTCATGAATGCTAAATAAATGACTTCTGGTTTGTACTTCGCTCCAGTGTCGATCCCTCCTTACTTGTTAAGAACCCGTGGACGAAGGGTGACCCTGCACCAGTGGATTATTAATAATCTACTTCCACACCAAGGCCAACCTGAGGTCCCCGCAGAGTGAAAGCACATGGCACGGCAGCTGAGACGAGCGCCGGAGGCTGAGATGACACTATCGTAAGCTCCACCAGCAGCTTCACCGGGGCAGGAGACCCGAGGCCAACCGGAGGTCCCCGATTACTGAAAGTAGCGGTGGCAAGCACACACTAAAGGTAAAACTTCTGGAAGGATTGGGGAAGTTTGTTTTTGCTCTCGGTGATGATGGGAGGCCAGCAGGAGGTCCCCAGTGGCCACCCGGGAGTGGAAAAAGGCGCAAACAGTGCAAGGGGCACTCTCTCCCCTAGGAATTACAACTAAGAACGTTTGGACAAAGGGGAAAACAGAGCGTGGAGCATTTTTGGGTTTAGTTTGCCTTTATTGTGTCTGAGGGCCGTTGGTCACACAGGACCAAAGAGTTGAGCAAACAGCGAAGCATTTGGGGCACACACTGCTGCAAAGTAAGCCTGGAGCAGTAGTAACAAGTAGTGGGGCAGCTAAGCACCAAGTCACCGAAGGAACTGAGGGCAGCATAGAAACGCAGCCCCCGGATTGCTTCAAGGAGGACCAGGTGCGGCCAGAGGCCACGAAGAAAGGACAAAAGAGATGCAGAGGAGATACAGGGCCCGAGCTGGGCAATGACCTGCAAGCCAGGGAGGAACAAGCCAGAGCCCTGGATGCCCTGAAGGGACAGGGCTTGGTGGACCAGCAATTCATGGATGGGGCCCCAGGGAAGGAGAAGAGGCCACAGCGGGCATCCCCAGCGCAGCCATCCCCAGAGAAGGTGGGGGGCATGGGGCATGCAGTAAAAATGGTGGCCCTTGTGAAGGCCAAGAAAGGAGCAGACTAAGGGGGAAGGAACACCCCCAAAAGCCAGGAGCAAGAGGGCTGCGTCACCTGGGCAGGCGTCAAGCTCGGAGATGGACGGAGAGCGGGTGTCCAGCTCAGAAACCGAAGGGAGCAACGATGAAGAGGGGTCTGTAGCCAGCATGGCGGCTGCTCAAGAGACACGAGGACGTTGAGCCGACGCGACCAACAAAGGGAGGGGGTAAGCATGGTGCACAAAGTGATAAAACAGGGTGTGCGAGGGCGGGGCGGGATGGTCCAGCAGAGGACAGCCCTCTCTCTGTGGGCTGTAGGGAATTCATGTCCAGATGTACACAGCTCACAGCATTTGCGAAATGTAAAATTACTTTTCGAATTGCAAACAGGAGGAAGTGTGAAAGGGGAGCATCCTCTAATTTCCAAATCAGAGAGGAGCATATCAAATATTTATCACCACAAGTGAGGTTGCAAACCACTGATGAGTGACTGACACAGAGTCTATGAAGTAGCCTCTTGGCAAAGGTGAATCTTTTCAGCCTGCCTGCATCTCCTAGTGTTTCCACAAACGGAAAACAATTTTTAGTTATGTTTGAACACCATTGTTTTTTTTAAGGACTTCCTTGAGTAGACACGCTTGCATTTAGACAGATGATGGAACAGTGGAGTCACAAAGCTGGACCAAAAGAAGTAGCCACCCCATTAACAGACCGGAGAGGCGCTTGAATGGTACTCTGTTCCTGACTTGGCAAACAAAGACAAAACAAACGTTTTGCCAGCGTTTACCTGAAGGATAATGTTCAAGTTTAAGCCAAGAGGTACTCCAATTTTATTTAACAATTAACATAATATTAATTAATACAATTACCGAGACTATAGTACCGAGACTGCACTTCTGGAGGTATCAGAGACTATCCGCGAATGCGTGGATGCAGGCGAGGCAGCAATGTTAGTGCTCCTCGACCTATCAGCGACATTCGATACCGTCTCTCATGCTATATTGATTGAGAGACTGTATAGTCTAGGGATTCAGGGCACCCCTCTTGCTTGGATTAGATCTTTTTTAAGTGATTGTACCCAACAGGTCTACCTCCAACCTTTTGTCACGGAGAAGAAACCTCTTAGTTGTGGCGTTCCTCAGGGCTCTGCCCTGAGCCCACTGTTTTGCAACGTCTATGTCTCACCACTGGCAGAATCTTGTGGGGTCAGAGTGATCTCTTACGCTGATGACACACAATTAGTGTTTTCATTAAGAGATCACTCTGACGGCAGTTTTTTTTACTTCAGGCGCTGTATCAGCAACATCTCAGCCTGGATGTCACGCAACACTCTCAAGCTTAACTCAGACAAAAAAATCCCCTGAAAATTCTTCCTTTTCTTCCTGTGGATGTTCGCCGAACCAATATCCATGCCCTTATAACATCTCATCTGCATTACGCAAACAGCCTGTATGACGGAGCACCGGCCTATCTGGTTAAACATCTGCAGATTGGGCAGAATGTGGCGGCAAGAATGATTTGTAACATCCCATATCGTCACTCAATTTCTCCTCACTTAAAAAAATTACACCGGTTGCCTGTGACTAGCCGCATTCAGTTTAAATCCCTGGTCCTGGCATATAGAGCAATGCAGGGTCAGGGGCCGGCCTACCTTAGAGCCAGACTGAAGCATGCCCAGTCCACCCGCTCTCTCAGATCAAATCATCTCTTCCTTTTGCGTACTCCCCGTTTTTGCCGCTCTAGAATGGGGGATAGAGCATTCGCATTTATCACGGCTTTAGCATGGAATAACCTGCCACTGTCCCTTCGTTTGACAGAATCGGAATGCTTATTTCGACGCAATTTAAAAACCTGGCTGTTTACCAACCCTTAGTTGCATAGAGACACTTACAAATGCCTGCTGCTCGCAGCGCTGGGATACCCCTGTTGGGGGTAGCTGTGCACTATATAAGTTTCTAAATATAAATAATTGCAGCACTTTAAGTCTTAGGTGCTATTTAAATGCTCAGTTATAATTCCTACTAAATCTGCTACCAGTTAATGTTCTTTTGCTTCTGCAGTACAAATATTCTGTCCAAATGCCCACTAGATGGCAGCATTGGATCTCAACGTGGTTTCATCATACATTATATGGAAGGGAACGCAGCACAAACCCTGAATCATTCAAAAACTGAAAAAAAAACCAGAGACACACACTCCCAGAGTCTTGAAATCACAATTGCAATGTCGTCCCCTGTTGACAACCCCTGTTGGAGTAACGTATTTTCAAACTGAGTGAGAATTCCATACGCGGTAAAACTAGCACATGGTGTCATAACTGCAGTTACTGTCCCTCAAGCGGTCCTCAACGCTATGGACGAGAGCCACCGAAGTGATGCTACTTTATACATGAAGCCTCAACATCCAAGCTCAGAAGTGCTTTTGAAATGGGGTCGAAAGTAGGAAAAGTACACAGTTTTTCTCTTTCAAGTAAGGCACATCAACAGTACAAGTGTCCAGGTTATCTCAAGAAAAAGTCACAAAACTGTGAGAAGGGTTCCAATAGGGCTCCAATCCCTAAAACTATGTGTCTACCCGGAGGTGGTTGACCGGCTTTGTGAGTTTGGGTTAGATCATAAAAATACAGTATTTTAAGTTTCTCTGCTACTAAAAAAGCCACCTCTTGCTTTCACTTCTCTTGCCATTACACTGATCATACGAACACCCTCAAAAGTTCAACTAGGCAGAGTTGATAATTTCATTGGTCCTGATGAAAGCTTCATCCTCTTTTTTAATGTTGATAATTTCATTGGTCCTGATGAAAGCTTCATCCACTTTTTTAATGTTGATAATTTCGTTGGTCCTGATGAAAGCTTCATCCTCTTTTTTAATGTTGATAATTTCATTGGTCCTGATGAAAGCTTGATCCCCTTTTTTAATGTTGATAATTTCATTGGTCCTGATGAAAGCTTCATCCTCTTTTTTAATGTTGATAATTTCATTGGTCCTGATGAAAGCTTCATCCCCTTTTTTAATGTTGATAATTTCATTGGTCCTGATGAAAGTTTAATCCTTTTTCAGAGTTGACAATTTTAGCAGCCCCGCTTTAGGCTCAAGATAAGGGACTGACCGAAGCTGACCATTTTTTTGGACTGAAATGTTCTGCTTTGCTTTTGAACTTCCCAATTGGCAACGAGAAAAAAGTTGTAGGTTAGTGTTGAAGTAATTGAATTACCCTTTCCCGATCCGGACATGAGATAGTGTTCTAACTCATAGGACCCCGTTGTTCCATCACAAGTCCGCCTTTAATATGGGTGAGCCTGCTCGCGTCATTACAATCTGACACGAGATTGGGGCGGCCCCTAAAGATGAAGCATGCAACCCTTGGGTTGGTGCTGACACAGTGTTTTCTTAAAAGTTGAAGCTAACATTTAAACTGCTTATTATCCCCTTCGAGATGCATGAACGCTTGGTCATTTCACACATATACATACTTTACAATAGTGGTTCTATTGTCTACCTAGGATATCTTTGATTTTGATTAATATACCAACTATACCTAGTCACAAATACATATGTGAAAAAAAGAGAAAGGGTCACCGGCTGTGTACTATATTTAACATATTTATACAGAACGCATGAAGAATTTTATGATGGCTGACAGGCCTTTAATTATAAGGTGCTAATACGACACAAGAAAATGGTCTTCATTTTATTGACCTCCTCAGAATGAAACTTTGACCACCACAACCAATCAAATCTGAGAGCTGCAGGATGCAACGTCACTTGACCTACTTAACACACTGAACTATCTTGCGCAGCTTGATAGCCACTATCTCCTAACCGCCATCCCCTCAAAACCTCACTCATTCATCATGTATAGAGAATTATGAAATCGCAGCCATCTGAGCCAAACTGAAAGAGAAGGGCTAACAAACACACACAGGTGTGTTGTGTAATTCTACCATGCAAAGCTGGAACTAATTAATATTGCAAAAAAGGGGACGATGGGAATAAAGCCTCATGCCCAGATCGACAAGTCAGACTGCAATGCTCTAATCCAACCAAGTGCTATTGTATAATGCCTGCATCGATATTTGTGTAACGCCATTTTGTTTCACTGCATCTACACAGTCCTTTGTGTGATGGGATTTTGTCTCTCGGCACCAGTGCTTTAAATGGAAAAAAATAAGTGCAGGTACTTACCAAATTAACATATGGATTAGGGGGTGGGGTTTGGGGGAGGGCCTACATGGGCGGAGCTGCGGGCAGTGCTATGGGACCCGGCCAGGGGCACACATTTAATTTAACTGAACTTTAATTAGTGTGCAGATGTGTATAATGATACTAAAGCATTTCCAGTATCTCTTGAATATTGCTTTCCCCTTATAAGTACAGAAAGGTACATTTAATATTAAAGTAGGCTTCTCATGGTGCAACACCTAAAAGACTTGCACAGTATATTTTCCTTAAAAAATGTTGGGAAATATTTATCTATGGTTAACCCTCTTGTCTCATTGACACCTAGCAATCAATCAATCAATCATAACACTTGTATAGCGCGCTACTCACCCGGAAGGGTCTAAAGGCGCTTGGGGGAAGGGGGCCGCTACTGCTCGAACAGCCAGGTCTTGAGTTGTCTCCTGAAGGCGAGGTGGTCCTGGGTAAGCCGAAGGTGGATGGGGAGGGAGTTCCATGTCTTGGCCGCCAGGTAGGAGAAGGATCTGCCTCCGGCGGTGGCTCTTCGGATGCGTGGTACGGCGGCGAGGGCGAGGCTAGCGGACCGTAGCTGGGGGGTGGGCGTGTGGAAGGTCAGGCGGTCGTTGAGGTACTTGGGGCCCAGGTCGTGGAGAGACTTGTGTGCGTGGGTGAGGAGCCTGAACGTGATCCTCTTGCTGACGGGGAGCCTGTGCAGGTTCCTCAGGTGGCCGGAGATGTGGCTGCATCGAGGGATGTCCAGCATGAGTCGGGCGGAGGCGTTCTGGATGCGTTGTAGTCTTTTCTGTAGCTTGGCTGTGGTTCCGGCGTAGAGGGTGTTTCCGTAGTCCAGCCGGCTGGTGACGAGGGCCACGGTGACCGTCTTCCTGGTTTCGATCGGGATCCATCGGAAGATCTTGCGGAGCATGCGGAGGGTGTGAAAGCATAAGGAGGAGACGGCGTTGACTTGTCTGGTCATCGAGAGGGAGGAGTCCAGGATGAAGCCCAAGTTGCGTGCGTGGTCTGTCGGCTTGGGGGCGGTGCCCAGGGCTTGGGGCCACCAGGAGTCGTCCCAGGCGGAGGGTGATGGTCCAAGGATGAGGACTTCCGTCTTGTCTGAGTTCAGTTTCAAGCGGCTGTTCTTCATCCACTCGGCGACGTTTTTCATCCCTTCGTGGAGGCTGGTTTTGGCGGTGTCGGGGTCTCTGGTGAGGGAGAGGATCAGCTGGGTGTCGTCGGCGTAGGAGATGATGTTGAGGTTGTGTTGGCGTGCGATGGCTGCGAGAGGTCTCATGTAGACGTTGAAGAGGGTGGGGCTGAGTGATGATCCTTGCGGGACGCCGCAGATGACTTCGGTGGCCTCGGAACGAAACGGGGGGAGGCGGACTCTCTGTGTTCTTCCAGCGAGGAACGAGATGATCCACTTCAGTGCCTTCTCTTGGATGCCGGTGTTGCTGAGGCGTTGGACTAGGGTGCGGTGGCAGACAGTGTCGAACGCGGCGGAGAGGTCCAGGAGGATGAGTGCCGCTGTTTCCCCGTTGTCGAGAAGGGCTCAGATGTCGTCGGTGGCTGCGATGAGGGCGGTCTCGGTGCTGTGGTTGGCTCTGAAGCCGGACTGCGAGGGGTCGAGGGATCCATTTGTCTCGAGGAAGGCGGCAAGCTGTCTGTTGGCGATCTTCTCGATGACTTTGGCAGGAAAAGGGAGGAGCGAGATGGGGCGGAAGTTTTTGAGGTCGGTGGGGTCCGCTGTTGGTTTCTTCAGTAGGGCGCTGAGCTCGGCATGCTTCCAGCTCTCCGGGAAGGTGTCGGTGTCGAAGGAGGTGTTGATGACGTCTCGGAGTTGGGGTGCGATGGTGGAGTCGGCCTTGTTGAAGACGTGGTGGGGGCAGGGGTCAGTCGGAGATCTGGAGTGGATGGTGTTCATCGTGCGGGCTGTATCTTCGGTGGTCCCTGCGGTCCAGGTGCGGAGGGTGGCGGTGGGGTGCGATGGTTCGACGGTTGGGTGCGAGGAAGGTGCGCCGAAGCTGTTGTGGATGTCGGCAATCTTGTGGTGGAAGAATGAGGCGAGGGAGTTGCAGAGATCTTGTGACGGGGTGATGTCGTTGTTGCCGGTGCTGGGGTTGGAGAACTCCTAGACTCCAGACATCATCCACCCCCCTAGATGGCTCAGTTCCAGGTCCTCTTGCATTCTCAATCCGAAAATGAACTTAACGTTGATGTTGCATCTGCCTGTCAACCTCAACCAAACTCTAATCTCATGTACAAACAATAAAGACAAAATAGTGAACTTTATTGTAATACAGCAACAAAAGAAAGATACAGCCTCCTAGAGGCTAAATTGCACAAAGTGAAAGCAGATATTCTGGAAACAATCCTGGCTTCCACACTGACCAAACTGTGTGAGCCCAGACAAATATATTAGCTCACTAAGCCTCCATTTTCTTCATTAACACACATGATAGATAGTATATTCAAATGCACAAGTTCCAGATGTGTGCTGTACAATAAAATCTTGTGTTAGATTTAATATACTATATTGCTGCTTCATTCATGAAAAAGAAAATAGGCTATACATAATGTACACATCATAATCACCTTGCTTCCTAGTTCACTAATGGCAGTGTTGTAACCGTGAGGGCAAAAACTCCTCTCAATGCTGTGATTTAGGCTTATGCACCAATGTGAATTGCTTACATGGGATAAAAAAAAACCACTGTTATTTCAGTGGGAATGTTGTCAAGGCTCCATTTATGCACAGGTTGTTAAGGCCAAGCCAGAATTTGTGGTTTGGCTCTGACTGGGCTCTCCTTGCTTCTAAAAAACAAAATACAGTTGTGCTGAAACTGCGGAGAAAGCAGATCTGCACTAGAGAGAAAGTGGCCTAGCACTTGCCACATGCAGCCCCTTTCCCGCGCGCTTTATGGGCAGAGTGCGGTAATTCAAGGCTTGCAGCTATATATTTGGTGCTGCACCCTGCAGACAACAGCACTCATGCATACATGCCAATATTTCAGAAGAGCAAAGTGGGAGATTTGAAAAAAAATCGAAAATAAATCGGGAGAATGGGGCCTTTAATCGGGTTACCGTCATGTATAGGCTTTGGAAGTGTGCTGCTGATTAGAAGCATGGAGCGCAATGACAGGCAGATAGAGGGTGGGTGCAAGTGTTGAACACTGGCCTGGCAGGTCACTGGCAGTGTATACCCCCGCCCCCCCTCCCTCTCCCCAACCCCCGCCCTAACAGCTTCCCGGGCACACACACAGCCGTCCCCGAGTACTTCATAGGTCTTTAAAAGCCCATTCGCTTGTTAATGAGGCATTGTTGGTTTTTCAGTCCTTCTAGAGCCCCTGTCTGCTACTATTGACTATTGCTGGATGTTACACAATACCTACCAAGCCCTGTCAGCTGAAACCCCTGAGGAATCGGGTTTTTGCTTTCAGGAATCGGGAGGCGGGAGACTAGCCTTCAAATCGGTAGTCTCACGCCTGAATCGGGAGGGTTGGCATGTCTGCTCATGCGAGACACACCCGCAGTGACATAGAAGCACTGGCGCGCGCAGACAGGACATTCAATACGTGTTTTCGAAAATGCTCACGTTCGCTGACATCCACGTTATTAACCTTGATTTCCGCTCTGCTTTGGTGTCACTATCTCCACCTTCGTCCGCAGCCTGGCTCCAAACAAGTGCTGCCCTACTCTGCTATGCCAGCAGGGCGCCTTCTTTGATGCCATGTCATGAGACATGGCTGTTAGAAAGCCATGCTCACACACCTACTGTGCTATTGATTCCAAAGAGCATGGGTGGGCCCTGTGTCAATAATGGCAGCGTGACTCCGGCCCCTCCCAAACTCCCTGCCAGCCCTAAATAAATGCAAACGGGCGGCTGCTCAATTAGCGCCTTGAAAGGGTAGATTAGCACTCGATTATCAGAATGCTTAAACAAAACGTCCGACTCGCCTTCTCTGTCGCGCTTCTTTTGCTGCCCCATGAGTATCGGTACTCTCTTTGGGCAAGGAGTAGATCCGGTACACAAACGTAGATAATGTAGAAGTGCCGGTACTAAGTACCGGTGAGTACCAGCCCATTTAAAGCACTGCCCGGCACACGTTTAACCTTACCAGCTGAAGTTTAGATGTACACTACAGATTCAGTCGCACACTAGGTGGTATCGACATGCACAGAAATAATTTTCTTAAATTGGGTCCTGCTCTAATCAACTTACATTCTACATTGAAGGAAAACTTCTAAAACCTCAGACTGACAGCTTTTTTAATCCTAAACACAGGATGAAGCTCAAATACCCGAATATTCAAGTAAGTTACTACAGCCAGAGCAGCGAGATATTATTTCACTTGATTTCACTCCATACCACATATAGTCAATTAGGTTATATCTCATACCCCAGATGAGAACAAAGAGCTCATTTAGAGTTGGGCAGAAGTGGGACATCTGGGAAAAAACAAGGATGTCCCATCCGCCCAACTCACCATTTCTCCGCATTGTTTAGATTTGGGGAAAGTGCCATGTTTACTCAAGAGCGAAGCCACTGTTGGTCTGCTAGTAGAAACTTTTGGCCAATAGCCCGTCTGCCACTGAGCCGTCGGCCAAGGTACATCAGACCACCTGCCCTTTACAGGGCGAACACTAACATGCACATTTTTAGGTCGAACCTGGGCTGCCCATGCGCTGCTTTGTGAGGCATGCTGTAATCTAGACTGTGGCTTGAAGAACCTCCCGTCTTTTCCATTCACTTCTGTTTGCGTCCTTCATAAATGCATGCTTTTGGTTGGTCAGCATGCTTGATTAGTCCAGCCTTTTTTTTGTTTCAAACCTCCCAGGAGACTGCCCCGGTTACACATGATCTTACGCTTTTTCTTTTGATACGGGTTCCGTTGTGCGCATACTTTTTTTTTGGTTGCCTCAGCTTGTGTATCAACACAGCTCCCGCTTCACGGACGCTGTGCTTCATGTTTCGGTCAGCATTTGCATCGTGGGTTTAATTATTGTTTACTTTGGAGACCGTGAGCCTTTTAAAGACATGCCCACTTTCATTTTCATCATCGTGTCTTCTTTCAAACTGGTGGCAGCCTGCTCGCCATTTGCTGTCTCTCCCGCCACCCCACCCTCACCACCCCTCCAAGATCGCTGCTTGTATGTTAAGTGATTTGCCCTATTCACAGGATGTTGGGCCGACGCCAAGACTCAAACTCCTGAGTCGGCAGCTCAGATCACATGCCCTTCACAGTATGTTTGATGCTGCTTTTTAAATGTTGCCAGATGGAGTCATTTGTAAGCTCAAATGCTGTTTAAATCACATAGTGTGCCATCTCTCATCACTCCCTCACCCTTTCATTTTCACTATCTCATTTTGTGTCCTGCTCGCTCAGTGCTGACTATCCCTACCCCTTCACACAGCATCCACCAACCCTCTGAGATTTCAACTTGTATTTAAAGTGATTTGCCCAAAAATACAGGACGCCCTGCTTTCATTTACACCATTGCGTCTTTTTTCCGACTTTTGGCAGTCTGCACACCCTTTGACGTCTCTCCCTACTCCTTCACCCCACCCCGACCACCCTACTGAAATCGCTGCTTGGATTTTAAGTGACACCACTTGCTCATCAGCGACTCAGCACCCTGAAAACTCAAGGTACGCACAATATGCTGCATTACTAAATAATGATAAGGTCCCAAAGGCGAGACCTATTGCAGTGCAAATGCTTTTGGTTGGTACCATCCAGTAAATTCTGCTGGTTCCGAACAGAAAACAAATAAATTACCCTGACATGCTTGGACAAAATTTCCATTAGGTCAGAGTCAACATTTTGTTGTTGTTCAATAATGCAGCTTCTTTTTGAAAAAGGAAAGCTTTGTCGAGCGAGCACATAACGAAGGGCCCCCCGCCCCACCCCCAGCAAACCTTCACTGTCCTTCAACAGCTTCACTAAAGGCACAGAGATCGCCATCATGGTGGGATCCTTAAATGTGACAGGCAGTCTTCCACAGGGGGTCTTTGTTGACCCCACTGCAAATTTTAAATAAGAGACTGGATAACTGTGACCACTAGGAAACACTTTAATAACCTGAAAGTTTCTATTGAAATGTAAGTTAACAGCTTTTCGTTTCTAGTCTAAGGCACACATCTATCTGAAAAAACATTTCAGAACAAAACCGACTGACCACAAAATATTCCAATGTAAATACAAAAACTGTGCATTATAAGAAGCGCTTATCAAAAGATGTTAATCTATGGTCTCCGGCTGCTGTGTTCGCCCACTGTTTTGAACTAACGGGACTGAAAATAAAATTCCCTACATGTGTAAGAGGTTGGTTTGCAAATCCAATTTTTTGCATCAAAAGTATTTTGCATATTTCAATTATTAACATACTATTCAAAATATGATCCCCACTACCTGACAGTGACTACTTCAATGGACATAGAGCGTTGAGATTAAGGGCCGATAAGCTGCAAAGAAGGATATCACCTCAGTGACAGGTATGCCGGGAAGAGAGTTTATCTAATGGCTAAGTTTACAACTACGGAACTAGTAGCTACAAGTGGGCAACTATTTACTACCAGTGCCTCAGTTATCATCTATGTTGGGAGCACTTACAAACAAACAGCAGCAGCAAAAAAGCACTAATAACAGGATTTTTACTTTTACACATACATTGTAGTGACCGTACTTTATAGAGAATAAATCCAGTATTTATAATTTTCACAAGACAGCAAATAACTAATTAAATATGTAAAATGGGGGGAAGAACAAAATGAAATCAAACAAATCATAAAAAGCAACAGGGTAAACGTTCAGTAAATCATCACGAAATACATCTTACTAATAACTTGATTAGGGTTGGTCACGATAACATTTGGAGAAACATACTATAAGAATTCCAAAATCACAACCTAAACTACACGTGCACTTGGCTAATAAGAAACAGAACATTAAGGAAAAAGAGTATGGAATGGGTTAGTGCAGGAAACTCTACTATTATCCAGGAGACACAGAACACAAAACATAGCAGCAGAAAATGTACTCAAACAGACGTCATCTTAATAAAGGAAAGCGATCACACAAAAAACACACCTAATGCAGAAAAGAAGACATGTTACACAAACGACAATTGTGTATTAATATGAAAACTTACAATGCTTTCACTCTCGAGTGGGATTTACGCTGAAGGTTATGCTACGTTACGTACACTCTTTTTCGGCGCATTTCTGTCATTGTTATGTCGACACAGTACTGACGTGCTGTGTATGGTGCACTTTAATCAAGTGATATCACAAGGTGGCCACTGGTTATGGATAAAGGGCCGAGAGAGTAAGAGTCTTCTTCAGCACCTGTCAATTATTTTATTATTACAAACTTATTCTGACATTCGGGAGGGTTTGATGACAGAAAAGGACGCTACTAGTTGCATGTAATACGTCATTACATGCTGTGAGTGACGCCGCAGTTCCTAGGGCAGGGTTGAGTTGCTGTTACTGGAGTCACCAGTGCAGACCTTCACTGCTGCTTAAAAGGCTGTTCTGTTCGCCCTTCTGCGATTGAGTTCCTGGTGAAGATTAACTTGACCAAGCAACATCCGTAATAATATATAATATAGCCTTATAGCCCGCCATAGCGGGCTATACCGGCTATTAAAGGCCCGCTGCAGCGTTAAAGGCCCGAGCCGAAGGCGAGGGACTTTAACAAAGCAGCGGGCCTTTAATAGCCGGTATAGCCCTGCTACGAAGGGCTATAAGGCTATTAGAACATTCTGCCACTAGAGGGCAGAATGTTCTAACAAATTAAACAAAGCCTTCAGGAAGCGCAAGGGGATTGAAATCCCCTCAGGCTCCCTGAAGCCTTTGTTCACAGCCAGAGCTGTGAACAAAGAAGCATTGGAATGTTGAAGCTCGGGGCTTATACCAGCCATTATAAGCCTGGATCACTCCATTGTTTTCAGTGGAGCTACCAACATTCCAATGTTCTAATAAAATAATAAACTATGCCCAAATGTATATAAAAAGGATACTGCAAGTAACTTTGAAATTTCCTGTTTCCATTAAAACATGTAGATTTAGGGGTACTTTAACCCACACACAATTACAACAAGCTGCATATTAACTGGTTAGCTTTCCTTATTCCCGTATTGCTATCCTCACTAATTAGATTTGAAGGATCTTGCAAACTACTATGTGGAGAAGCGTGGCTCAGTGGTTAGAGGCGGCAGACCTGGAAGCTGAGATCGGCCGTGGACCAGGGTTCGATTCCCCGCCTCGGCGGGTCTCGGGCTCAAAAATTCCACGGACTCGACAATTCTCGCTCCGGTACCTACTCGACTCACGGGGTCACACTCTGTGACTCTGGGCAATAGCTTGCTTAATCTCCACTACGGCCCCTCGCGGCGGGATGCCTGGCTTTCACCTTGTGGATACCCTGCCGGGGTATCTCACAGGGGAATACCAGGACGGGTTCCCTAAGCAAGCGCTTAGATACCGGGTCGGTGATTTGCGCTATATAAATACATGTACATTTACAACTGAATTTTGTTTCTGATCATTTGATTCACATGATCTTTGGTGAGAATGTACTAGCCTCATCACGCACGTGGTTCCTATAGTAATTGAATTTCCCATCAAAGACAAAATATATATTTTTTTTAATTGTTCGACTGTCCCCAAACCCATTGTTTAAATTAATTAGGCCTAAGGATTGCTTCCAAGTGAAGAAGATATACTTCCATTGGATGCCGAGGCTTGTTTTTCAAAGTGTCATCAAGACAACAATTCCACTCTTGTACATTTTTAAGTATTTATTGGCTTTTTGGAGAGGATGGCTACCACACCAGGTGAGCCCCTTGGCATTAGTGCAACGCAAAAGGAGAGGACGGTAATGCTAGTGTTAAGTGTTGCAGCTGGATGGTAATGGTGTGTAGGGAAGCAGCAGAGTTACTCCATAAAGAGCTATTTGTTTGCAGTGCTTTCCTGACTTTTGTCAACTCAGGGATGGCGTGGATTTCTATTGGGAGAGAGTTCCACAGCTCAGCACTTAAAGGCTCTACCACTCCATAGCAAAAGTTGTCAGTGGGTGCGACTGAGGAGGCCTTAGAGTCCGATATAAAGGTACAGCTCAGGTTACAAATCTGGAACTTTTGTTGGAGGTACAGAGGAGCGTGACCATAATATATTTTGCACATCAGGCAGGTGGATTTAAACAGCATGTGTTTATGGACCAGTAGTCAATGTAGTTGGCGAAGACCTGCTGTGGTTTAATCAAACGTCTTAATATTGGAAATAACCCGATCCAGGACATTTTGAATTTTTGGGAGTCGGATGCCGGACTTGGGAAGGCCCAGGTACACAGCATTACCATAATCCAGTCTACTCTGGATGAAGGCATTAGCTGCCTTGACTTTATGTGGAAAGGATAAAAAAGAAACCTGCCTGAGTAGTCTGATGTGATGAAAACATGATTTGATGACATTAGCGATCTGATGAAATTAAGCTTTGTATCAAGGATAATGCCCAGGTTTCTCACCTTGGAAGCCAGAGAAGTGCATGTCCCGAGATTAAAGGGCCACAAAGTACTGAACCAAAGATTGAGCTTATTGAAAATCATAAGGAGCTTCAATTTTGTCCGGGTAATCGTGAGACAATTTTGTCCCATCAAGTTTATGACGGTGCCCATAACCGCTTGTACTCCCACCATCTTGTTACACTGATAATCTTGCAAGTTTTTTATGATATGCGTGTCATCCACGTATAGATAACATAGGGCATTAAGGTTGTTTGTTAAATTTGCAAGGGAGAGCATATAAAGTTTGAAAGTAGTGAGGGAGGGAGAGAGAGGATCTCCTCCTAGTTTAAGGGAGTGAAGTGGAAAAAAGGGCCGAGTTGGACATATTGAGTTTTATCTGGAATTAAAGAGGCAATCAATTCATAGGCCTTCTCCCTGATATGGAGTTGTTGCAGGTGTTGAAGGAGAACACTATAGTGCATTGTATCAAATGGTGCAGAGAGGCCCAGTAGTAATAATACTCTTGAACCACCTCTGTCTTGCATAATAGCACAGCAACTCAGTATATCTGTGTAATCATTTGTATGTGGTTAAGTGACCCCACGTGGTCCAGAATGCCACAGCGTGTATTCTACTAAGTATACCAAAACACCCCGTCACCCTGTCTCTTGTGTTCCTCCACTGGCTGACAAGAGAATTACATTCAAATCTCTTTGCCTAGCCCATCAGGCTATGTATAATAAGAGTCCTCCTCTACTACAGGTGCTTCTAAACCCCCACAATCCTAAAAGATCTCTACGGTCTGCCGAACAGAAGCTCCTCACTGTGCCTTTGATTCAGAAAGCTAGAAGTGGCGGACGCTAGTTTCGTATCTGGCTTCAAATCTTTGGAACACCTGCCTCTCCCACTGAGAACTATAAAGGAAGCACACAGTTTTAAAAACATTTCAAGACTTATCTATTCAAGTAGTTTGCATGTCTAGGAGGCACTATGCGACGGGTATGATATTTAGCGCTGGGAGGCCAGCTGGATAGCCATGCGCTTTATAAATGCCTAGTATAGTATAGTATAGTATATGAAGGTCATCCATATCGGAGATGATGGCCAACTCAGTAGAGCTACCTGGTCTAAAACCTGTGTGATTAATTCCTTACCAATTATGAGTTTCAAGTGCCAACACAAGATTGTATTTGGGCAGATACAACTCCTTCCAGAATGTGTGTGATATGCAGAAGCAGGGAAATAGTTCTAAAGTTGGCCAAGTTGTATGGGTCAGTTTCTTCGGTAACAGTCTAACAACAGGAATTCAACTCAGGAGGATCTAAATCTTCTGCTAAAGAAGCATTAATGATGTCAGTTGCCATGGGGGAGATGCAATGGTTAGAAAGTTTTAAGAAAGAAGCCAGTTATGAGTCCTGAGGTGACCCAGATGGTTTACTACATTGAAAACGTTTAAAACAGGTGTCTGCCATTACAGTCATGAATGCTGATAATGTCACAGCATTATCAAGTGGATCAATCTCAGAGTTAGGCTGGATCCCAAAACTTCACCCTTCCTACTAGTTCTCTCCAATTTTCTTTATTTTGGCTACAAAAACCTGCCTAAAGCGCCTATTGGTTCTTGTGATGGTACCAAATAGTCCCCGACCACGGCTGGGATGTATAATGCTTCAATCATTTTACACAATCTTTTTGCTGTCAATGAAAACGTTTGGGGAGTAATATGTTTTTTTCCTCTACAGTAAATTTTGTTTGTACTGAGAATGTCAATAATTCCTCCAAGTTATTTCAAGTTTCTTACAGGTTTCTATTTAGGCTTGAGAGCTCCTGTCAACCAAGGCAAGACAAAAAATTTGTTTTGGTAGTCTTTGAGTGCACAGGTGCACTAGCATCCAATGAGACCCTGATGACGTTTCACATGTGTTGTAGCAGACCCTTGCAGTCTTCATGGTTGTTACTGATGTGATTTTACTGCTCATGGCGTTAATTATTATATGCACTCCTTAAATTCTCTAAAGATATATTTTTCCAGTCTCATTTGGTGATTGTGCATTGCAAATTATCTTTCACGATTTTAGCCATAAACGTAATTAGGAAAGTAACAAAAGAATGGTCAGTCTATGGTCGAGCTTGAGCGGAAACAAAGGCAATATTTTTAAAGTTGGAAAATAAAAGGTTCAGAGTATGACCGGATTTATGCATAGTGGAATTCAAAAGTTGCTTAAGCTTAAAGGATTTAATAATCTACAGGATTTTAAAATCTACTATAGAATTCAGATTTGCCTTTGAGTCTTCAGACCACAGATTAAAATCACCCAGCACTATGATCTCTGTGTAAACGGTGGAAGCATGGACAATATATTCTTCTAACCATTTAAGCTAGTCAGTGGGGAGTTTGAAAGGGGGATGGTTTTAGAATTATTCCTACTGAGCGGTCAATACTAACTCTAAATTGAAGGAGCAATTTCAGTGTCTTGAAATTGTTTGAAAGCTTTTGAGATGACTTTGCACATACAATAAAATCAGCCCAACTACCCCACCCCATTTGACTAATTTAAATATTTTGGACCAAGTAATCCGATAGAGCCAAGCAGTCTAGAGACATCCACTACCATGAGTGAAACATTTTGAGGATCTTTTTAATATTAGCTTTTGTATTTGGCATAACGATTTATTTTCTATTTTGTACTAATAACACATTCATAAATATACGATTAAGATCTAAATGAGATTCTGTTTTCATTTCAATAAGCGCTACAGGGGAATGGGGTTATGACAGATTGCACCTATTTTACGTCCTATATCTGTACATAAATCTTTTGGGTGCCACGGACCGGAGATTCAAAATCCCCTAAATCTCCAAGGACAGAGATCGTCCTTACATATAAGCACAACAATGGCTATGGCTACAGCATTTTAAATGAATAATCAATAAAGAATGAACTTCTACAAGATCACTGATTCAGCCTTTGAATAATTAATTTGTGTACATGAAGTTTAGTTACTGTTTTGCTCAAGTGTGCTGGACCATCTTTTGTTGTGCTGAGATTCTGTTTTCAATTTGAAAGCACAGTAAAAGTGTAGGTAGATACTATATATATATATATATATATATATATATATATATATATATATAGTCTTTATTCGGTTTTTAAAATACATAAAAAAACCATAAAAGCTTTTCACAGTTATATAAAACATTTCACAATTAAAAATAAAGGAACATACTACAGTACATTAATATACAATTTCCAAATCTAACAGTGGGGGTCACTAGCCAATGTTACTGATTGTACATACAACTTCTTTTGCAGATTTAACTTAAATGCACGACGATGTTATGTTATGTTATGTTATGTTATGGGTGTCTTATATAGAGCTCGGCTACTCCGAGGAGTGTCCCGGCGCTTTCTTACCCACAACAGACTACAGAGGGTAGGCACAGACAGGAAGAGAGAGACAGGCAGATTACTGTCCATAAAGCCATGTCTTCAAACCCTTTCTGGAGGCCAACAGGTTTGGAGTACAGCGGAGTGACAAAGGAAGGGTATTCCATAGGTGGGGAGCCAGGCGTTTAAAGGAGCGTCCCCCCATCCTTGCTTTCCTAACAGTAGGGACAATGGCAAGACCCAGAGATTCCGATCTAAGGGATCTAGTAGGTTTGTAGAGAGCAAGACGTTGCTGAATATATTCCACTCCCACAGCATGGAGTGCCTTATGTGCCAGCGTCAGTGTTTTAAACACAATCCGCTTACGGATAGGCAACCAGTGCAGCGAGTGTAAGAGATCCGAGGCTCTCGCTCGGCGAGGTAGGCCAAAGATCGCCCGAGCCGCCGAGTTTTGGACCACCTGGAGTCTTTGAAGTAAATAATCAGGGAGACCCAGATATAGAACATTTGAGTAGTCCAGCCTAGAACAAATAAGAGCCTGGACTGTAGTTTTCCTATGTACTGGCGGGAGCAGGGGAAGAAACTTGCGTAACATTTTGAGGAGGCCATAGCAAGTGCCAATCAGTCCCAGAATCTGGGGCTTAAGCAATAGGCCATTGTCAATTTTGACCCCCAAGTTCTTTGCAACAAGGGAGGAAGACGCAGGAGGGAACATGTTTATAGGCCACCAATCCTGCCAGCTCGGGTCCGCCTGACACCCGAAGAAAAGCACCTCTGATTTATAAGGGTTGCACTTGAGGCTGTTTCGCTGAAACCAGTCGAAAACAGCCCCAAGACACCCACGGATGCTCTCTCCGTCAAACTCAGCCCCCTTACAACAAGTGAAAAGGAGCTGGGTGTCATCGGCGTATGACACGATCTGAGCCCCGTGAGACTCCGCCAGCACCGCCAAAGGGGTCATAAAGATATTAAAGAGAGTCGGGCTCAGCACCGAACCCTGCGGGATTCCGACCTCCAAAGGCGGTACTTCGGCTGAGTATGGGGTCATTATCATAGATTTAGCCTATGTTTCCAAACAGATTTCAAAAATTTCACTACAAGTTTGCAAATCCATTCAGACTCTAAGAACTGTAAACGCAGCATGGCTGGACGGCATCTTCTAAAGCCCATTAACTTCAACAAGGGTAAAAGCCAGCGCTTACGGTAATCATCATAGAACTTGCAAAACATAACAGAATGGATAGTAGACTGTTCTGAAGTGTCATCACAAGGGCATAAGGGGAGAGTATGGTCCCAGCAATTTTGAACCGGAAAAGTCAAAAGTGTAGGTAATAAAAACCAGGAGGACTTGCTTAATTTTTTTATGCGAGAGCCACACATGCCTGCAATTATTGCTATTGAATCTTCTTGATAGAAGAAGCCTCTTGTTATATTTGTATGTGTCCCTTTAAATTACCTGCCTAGGAAAAGCTGACAAAAGACAGTAGGAACAGAAAATACTTTTCCACGATTCTGCAGAGCAAACCCATCCAAGAGTAATATAAATGTACTTGCATGACACATGTATACATACAATTAAACACAAGAAGAAATCAGTGTATTATATGCTCACAACAGTAGGATTGTCTTAAATACAGCAGCTGAACTTCCTTGTATAAAAGAATACAGCCATCTTTCAATCGGAATATTCTCCTTACCCAGTTTAAGAAAATTCTTAATTTAAGGAATTGTGCAAAGAAAACTCACCTTGCCAGCTCTCATTGCACACACACAGCTTCTCGCCAGTGAGGTCACAGTAGCCATGATCCGGGCTTCCGCAGTTATCCTTGCAGTATGGGATATCACAAGCTTCCCCTTTCCAATACTTATCGCAGTCACAGTAAACCCTGCCAGGAATGGAGGAACCCGTGCTGCACTTTCCATGGCCTGAGCAATTGTTGGGACATGAATTAATCCTAGAGTGAAAGAACAGAAATAAATAATTTTGCTAACAGGAGCTCGAAAAACACAGCAATTTCTTTTTATGACATGATCATAGGTGTCGAAAAAAACCACATGCAAAATTGAATAGTTCCACAGCTGTCAAGTTATCACTAGACGATGATTTTATAACAGGAAATAGTTCAGGAGCCACTCCCTTTAATATGAACTCAACCTCTAAGTTCTATTTTATTTTATTTATTTTTTTGAATTTGTATATCAGCGCGCAGCTACCCAAAAGGGTTTTCCGGCGCTGTACAGGAACAGCACAGAGAAGAGCAGCCTATTGGCCGAAAAGCCAAGTTCTAATGGTTGTCATGAAAGCCAAAGCAGTTTAAACACATCTTAGAGGTGCCATACTAGAATGTTTGGAGAATATACATTTTGGTACAACAATATAATGATAACCTTTTGGGTCTGAGATGATCGCAATCCATCTAGAACATATATCAATGGTAGAGAACCACTGGTACTCTGCAGCAATATTTTCTTCTCCAGCACTGGATCTACCATACCAAAGATAGAAACCAGTTTTATTTTTATTTGAAAAATATTGTGCTGCCAAAATTTCAAGTGAGAGACAATGCAAAATGTTAAATGTGGCTTCAATATCATCTTTATGATTTCCACTGAAATATATTTTTTGTCTTTTACTCCAAGCGCCACTTTCAGTTGTAAAGCCTATCAAATGTCTAATATAATAGGAAATCCAGATGTCTCCCCTCAGATTCTGTAATCTGAGGGTACACCTCTTGCCTAGTACCTATAAATTAAGAAAGGCATACTTGACCATTTTTTGAAGAAAGAGGTCCACCTCATGAATGCCATTATGTTCTGATTTTAAAACATACACTTCCCTGAGATCTTACATACATAAAAACATATTCTCCCCTTAAGTCTGATCTTTGGCTAATAGAAGTATTGTGATGTTAAAAGGGTGCCAAAACTCCATATGTTGTGTGTTGATTCAATAAGAAATGTTTCTCTGCGAGAAAGTAGATGTAGATCATGGTCAGTGACAATATTACGAGCATAGTGGATGTTTGAAATACAGATCCTCCACTCACCACTGAGTATGAGGAAATCTGTGGAGAGTGTTAATAATGAGGCTTTGGGGGTGGAGGGAGGTAGGGTTGAAAAGTGGTATATTCATGCTAGATAATGGCATCAGCAGAGAATGTGAGGGAGAAAGATATAAGCATGGGTGAATTAGTAAGGCATCCTTTGCTTGGCATATGAAGGGTGCAGGGAATTGCAGAGCATGGACTTTTGAGGGATACATTTTTATGAGGAGAGAGCCGAGCTGGCAGGTGGGGCAGAAGAAAGGATAGGGCTACGGGTAGACATGTAAAGTATTAAGGTACATTGGCCTTGGCATGCAGTCAATGGGTTGAATACAAGATAGGTCTGAATCTTCACTTGGCACACATTTAGACAGATCAGGAGAACCTATATGCATTTTCTGTTTATACGTTAGGTCAAAGGTTTATATTTGGGCAGTAATACAATAAGCTGAGATTTCGATTTAAAATGGATATCAAATACACTTTAGGGCATGTTACCCAGTAAAATGGAACACCCAGACAATTTATGAAGCAATAAACATACTATAAATTCCTTCATTGTATCGCTCACTAGATTACTTATATCTCAAGCAGGTAAAAAATTAAAACAATGAAATCAATAGGTGAATTTATAAAATAGAAATGACATGACTGCAATCACTGACAAACAGTTGTCATTTGAGGATTTGTCCTGCTTTCACACTCTAAACACAGTTGTGAAGGTAGGTGGAGGCGGCAGAGTCATGTCGGAGCACCAAGGTGACTTTTTCTTGCCTTAATAGAGGCCCTTCTCTTTGAAATCTTAATTTCTCGTTATGCCTCGCACCTGGCTGTTGCCACCACCATTTTATCATTACTTCTACTCGGAGGAGTGTGTTACATAAGGAATGCCACTCAATGCTGTAACATGTCAATTAGTTCCTCTGGCAGAGGCCTTCTCTTGTATCAGCAGTTCCTTAACCCACATGTCTGTCATTAGCGAACAAGAATAGAACTCAACTGTAAATCCATCGGGACCTGGTGCTTTGTCATGATGTAATTTTGTGAGGGTGGTATACATTTCATGTATGTTAATATCTTTTTTCAACGAGGGACGTCCCACCCATTGTTGGGGATACTTGTGTATATTGGCCAAAAATGAATCTAATTTTTTTATCCAATGGTGAGGAGTATACAATTGCTGATGATAATCCATTAAACAGCCATGATAATTATAATGTTTTTTGATCTTGTTCATCTGAAATAATGGTTATTTTCGACCTTCCTTCTGTATTGTTAAATAATTGACCAACATCTTCCCTGCTCTATTACGTCCACCATAAAAAATAGCTACTGATAGTGTTTGCCATGTAATACGGATAACAGTAATGTTTTACACATGTTTTTGATTGCCCACGTGGTCACCATTTCGGTTACAGGTTTGGGATAAGATTGCTGGTATATGTTCCGTTCATTTACCATTTGACAAAGTTCATATTTTTTAAGAGGATCTTCCAATGCTTTGAATGTTAATACAATAACTGGGAAGTTTGTAGATCTTATTGTTATTGCTCTGCAGATAATTATTACAAATTGGAAGGATTCTTCGCAGATCACTTTCACAAGATGTTGGAACTTACTTTGTCATCAACACAGACTAGATAGAGCACACCTATTGGCTGGACAAAACATCATGAAGAGAGACTTGTTGTGGAGGCCCTTGACCTACTTCCTGTCTGCATATGCTCAAGGGACATCTGTTGAATGAATGGCATTTGAACCTCTTTAATTTCTTTATAAATTGAGCTATTACTTATCTTAGTTAGATTTGTATTACTGGTGGTTTACTACACACTCCCATTATTGTCTCTCTTTGTAAGGCTTCCCACCCTTCCTTTTCTTTTTCTTCTTTGCTTTCTTTTTACACAAAATCACAAAAAAATGGCTTTGTATTCATTATTTTCACAACTCTATTCTTATATTGGTTCTCAATGTTGTCAACTCTATATTTTCTTTACTGGTAATAGTGTGCATATATTATTACAATGCAGTTGTTCTATTCTCATTCTTATATTAATAAAGCATTCTCAAAACAAAAAAGAGCTTATTACAGTCTGAAACTGCCTTAAGGCTTTACCCTAGCAAGCCTTGGATGCCTATACGACCTGGATGTCTCTGATAAAATATCTTGAATTGATAAGGCCTCCAAGCATGTATACTCACATAGATTGTTTAGTAACTGTTATGTTTTTAAAAGCTTAAATTACCACACCGGTCTCTATGATGAACCAGAACATTCACACAGAAATGACAGCTCCATATGAAATAATGTTTCCTGAAATAATATTTCCTGAAACAAATCACAGCCAAATGTTCCAATCTGTTGCTTAACCTCTAGTAAAAATGTTCCACAAAACCTTTCATCATTTTGAAAATTAGCTATAGTCACTCAATTGATCAGAAGAGTGAAAGAAGGCGCCACCTTCCTTTCTAAACAATCAATATTTTTATTTTCCTTTTCGGATTATCCACCTGAAGAGCAGACATGGGTTATGGATCTCCTGGTGACTATAGATGCAATGAAGGGACAGGGTGTGGTTTGCGGAATTAGGTGCATAAACTATATTGAAATTCAAACTTTCTAGAGGAACTTCATCTGTGGCACTAGAAACAATAATATAAAACAGTACATAATGGGCAATATTAACCACTATACATTTACCTGTATAAATGCCTTTCTACCGAATTTTTCAAAGTAACATTTGTTTCTAACATTTTTAAAATGGTTGGACTTTGGTTCCTTCTTTCAAAATGATTAGAATCTCTTCAGTTGGCTCCAGAAGCAACCCAAACTAAACAACATTAGTTCTTTGGTTTAACCTACCGCCAATAAGCAGAAACCAAAGCTTTACTTAAATATATACAATAAGACAGCCTTGACAAGCCCTGAAATAATAAACTACTTTAGATGACACTCAGCAAAAGCGTAATGTTTGCTCTTATTCTGTAATACACCCGACAGCATCATCGACACCTGACAGTCTATCAATAACAATATGGGCATTGCTGCAGCCATGGTAGACAATGTCAAATGTCTGGACTTCTCCATAAATAACAAACATTATTTCCAATATCATATTCAGACAATGGCTTTAAATGAACAATATGAATCCGGAACAGTAGGGCATCAGAAAAATGTCTTCATTAACAAAACCTGCATAAAAAAATCAGGACTGTTGCAAAAGTCTTCATCAAAGTTTTCAGGTAAATATGCATAGATACCATGGAATCATGTGAAATAATCCAGAGGAAATAGAGTGTTTGTATCATAAGAATTGTGGGAAAAATAATATTTGCAATTGGAAGATAACAAAAATGAAAAAGGTTTTGTTGTGTCTTCTTGGATTAATGGACTCACAATGTTTACTATTCTTTAGGCAACACATTCACCTTCAATGCTATATGCTCCTTCAGTGTACACAGAGGATTAGGTACTGAATGAAGGTCTTCTCATGATTCGCGGTATTTGAATGTAATTCTTTCAAGAGAACACTTTCATTTGTCCTTTATAGACAGGGTTTAAGGGATTGGCATCTTGGGAACCAGGTCTCGGCTCAAGAAGCCCTGAGATTTGCGCAGACATGCAGAGTGGTTTTCCAAGAGCATGATATCTAGGCGAGGACACAGCCTTGGGCTGTACTTCGATTTCCTTCTTACATATATTATCCAAATGAATTATTCTGGATTCTTTTTAGCGATAACACTTATATTCACTGTAGACAATATTTAAGAACCACAGGAACAGAAGCGTGGTCCACAGAACTTTCTATTATATCCTCTGCACTCTCCTATTGCTCCAAGGATGGAAGATCAAGAGCTCATTTGTCACCTTTTCAGTTTTCCATCAGATTGAATGTTTGATTGGGGAAGATACTACAGAGTTCATGAAGTTGTCATCGTTGTCAGCTGTGAGAGGATACTTGCTTCATAATTGTCAGTGCTACGTTCCTTGCAAACATTTAATAAAAGCTTGAAAGGCCCCTGTCCCTGTATGAAGCAATCCTCTAAAAATCACAGCAAAGCTAAAATTCATGGACATAACTGTTGTAACTCTGAAGAACAAAAGGAAGGTAGGCTTCATCCATGAGTGATGTGAGACTAAATATCCCAATATTAATATTTAATAACGTTTCCGAACCTGAAGGCTTCAACAAGCTTAAATAGTCTTGGATAATTCAAGCTTTAATTATTCCTAAAAATTACTCTAAAAATTGAAAGACAAAACACATGCCTTGGGCAAAACACTGGCTGATAGATATGCAAAAGGTAAGAACAACAATGTGAATAACTTTCAGCCCATGATGCTAGGATTTAGTATTGAGGAAAAGTTGCTAGACTACAATGGCTTAGATGACAAACTGAGTCACAGTACTTCCACTGGAATAGCTCTTGCTGTGACTGACCTTTCCATCTATCAGTTACCTTTTAACTCCAGTCTGTGATTTATTATTCCATCTATAAATATATGTTGTGACTCAAACTGAAATAGGAAACTGATAAAATATTATTTATTTTTTTAGAAAAACTGATTAGTATTGTGTGTTTTATGCTGGATATTGCTTTTAATGACTACTGTATCTATACAAACGGATGATTGCCTTCCTGTTTAAAAATAGAAATAAAAATAGTAATACATCCTATCTGTGGTCACTAGAAATTTACCTCAACAGAAAGTATAATGCTGCAGAGGAATTACCTGTAAAGGTTACATATCATCAATGTTAGCGACAAAACAAAATGAATAAAAAGTCTTCCCTCGGGTGGTCTCGGTGGAGTCTTAGGCACAGCTAAATATTGGGGATTTACAGAGCTTGCGTTCAGAAACCAACTCCTAATTACAACCAACTCTCACTTAACACACCCAGAAGCCAGGCTTCCTCGAGGGTAACAACCAAAGATTCCAGAATGCAACTCTTGCCCCAGTGTTGTTCATAATAAACCCCCAGAAAGTGTATTACTAGTTGTATACTATTACTTTGTGAAGCTAGTCAACACCATCCACATTCTGTATAGTGCTATTTAAAATACAATCAATTCAAATAGAATACCTAATAACAAAAGTAATGTGTTTACTACTCAACAAATTGTTGAAAGACCACACATTTTTTTAAGAAAAGAAAAATGTATCTTTCAAATTAAAGCTAGTCGAACAATGAAAACAAAAACATAAGCTGACAAAGTAAAACACATTTTGTCTGGCCTACAAGAAAATAATTAAGCCCAAGTGCAAAAATGGCACTAATATAGGCAATATAGAAAAGGAGACACACACAGAGCTTCACAGTAACATGGAGATACTGTACATCCTAAAACGTAAAAAATTGCTTGAAATGAGATTGGATGTCCCTTGTTGACAGAACAGGGAAACCAAAATATTACACAATGCTTGAATCTTATAATACTATCCTTCTAGTGTCCTAGCAGAACAGGTCAAATTTTAAACTCTAGGGGCCAGATGTACGAGCAATTTTAGCATGCGCAAACAGGTTAGCGACCAATTTGTGCCTGATAAAATTGTCATGGCCATGTACCAACAAAATTTTGCGAGTCACTAATGAACTGCGACTCGCAACAAAGTGTTCAGAGACTCGCTATCTGGAAGGGGCATTCACTTCCAAACAACGAGTCTCAAACCCATGTACTAATGTTTTGCGACTGCAATTGTGGTAGCAAAACACTCGCAATTACCACTTACTTCAAGTAGGTGGTTATACATTCCCAAATGGGAATGGGTCCCCAGGGGACCCCTTCACCTTTGCAAATGCATGCAAAAATATTTTTTATTTGGAGGCAGTGGTCCCAGGGACCACTGCCTGCCCTTAAAAAATTAAACAAAAACGTGTTTTTTTTGTTTGTTTTTTAATGCATCCCATTTCTTTTAGGAAAATGGCCTGCATTTAAAAAACAAAACTGCCTTATTTAAGTCCCAGACATGGTGGTCTGCTGAGCCCAGCAGGCCACAATCCTTGGGAGGGCCTGTCATTCCCAATGGGCTCGCAAATTGTGAGAGGCTCATTAATATGAATGAGCCTCGCAATTTGCGACTCCATTGTGAATCGCAAACCGTGTTAAACACACTGTTGTACATTTGATTTTGCGCCTCACAATTTGCGACTCACAATTTGTCGCAAATTGCAAGGCGCAAAATCAAATGGTCAGACATCAGGCCCTAAAAGTACTAAAAAGTTACTAGAATATTTTGTACTAGACAAAATCTTCTTGGATGCCTACAGATGTGGAGTGAATAGGTTTCTCTAATGTGCTCAATGGCTTTCTTTAAGGTCCACTGATGGAAAAAGAACATTTTGCAGTAACAGATATAAGAGATTAACTCAATAATTCCCTAACTTATTTTTGCGATAGCAAATTGCGGTTTTATGCATAAGACATTTGTAAGACATACTGAGATACACTTAGCATTTCTTTCTGGAAAAACAGGTATCACTTAGCATTTCTTTCTGGAAAAACAGGTATCACAAGTGCCTTGTACAACATGACCACTTACGAGTAAAATATGTTGAATCCAGTTAAGTTGTAGGCAGCGTCGCTAAAGAAATGCAGCAATGCATAGCCAGATGTTGTGATCACTTCAGGGACTGTTTCATTTCCACGTACCTCTGGAACAATCAGCCCACTGGAAAAAAAGTTAGAAAAATATGAGTGAGGTGGTGGTCACTCACATAAAACGGTAGGAGAACTGGTTAGGTATAAAAATGCATTACTGGGTGAAGTAGGATTAGAGACACTTACAAAAGTTCTTAACCATCTGTAGTTAAAAGGCCAAAATCAAATGTGTCTGTTTAAAACATTGCAATACCAGAAGCAGTTCCTATAAAGGCAGAGGGAGGGAGAGGCCAGAAGAGGAGACAGGTTGTCCCTTAGGAAAGGAGGGAAAGGGGAATCCCTCCTTTCTGAATTTGGGCCTTTGCACACCCAGCCAGCTGGATGTCATGCTTCGTCAAAGGGCTTGCTCCTCGTCAGGTCGGCGCTGCAATACCTGACGGGCACCCTATGAGGGGCTCTTTGGCGGAGATCTTTTATTCCTTGCCATATGGTGCACCTAAAAGTGTAGATGTACTAACATGAGGGTCAGTAGACCGTGCAAGGATAAAATAAGGTATGGAAGTCCAGACAAAATAGTTTTAATGAACCTGGCTAAAAATTAAGTGGCACCTTCTGTGAGAAGTTGGCCTGATATGCAGTGCTCACTATTCTAGTGATCACTATGTATCAGTCCAAACAACCCTTATTGATGATTAGTTGTAAGTCAACCTTATAGACCAGCTATCCTAGTAGCATGGATACGAGCAGTCTAAGGCTAAGACTCTAGAGGGCGTGTTAAGCCAGTTGTTTTACCATCACATTACCCCTTGAACACCAAGTGAAAGGACACCACACAAGTTGTTATGAAAATAAAAAGATATTTATTTATAACAAGACTACCCTGAACTCTTTATGAGTCAGGGAGCTAAGCACACAACAAAACTCTTACGAAAATACTTTAAGTCGCACAATTTACACAAATGCCCGAGGGGCACGAAAAACCATATACTACAAAAGTGGAATGCAAAATTACTAGCAGGTAAGTACTACTCTCATAGGCTTTGGGATCGCTAGGACTGGACTACTGAACCTTTAGATTACTAGCAGGAGACCTAGGGACGTCGTGTGCAGAGTGGGAACTCTCACGCGTAATGCGGAACAAAGTCTATGGATCCTAGTAAATGCAAAGTTAGTGTTTTCGGGCGAACCCGACTAGGTAGGTCAAAAACGAAAGTGGTTCTAGACACTTAGAGAGTGGGCCTACGCTGGAGCACCGGAGTACTCGGTTTACCTAGCCCAGGGGCTGCGGCTGCATAGGGTTCAAGTGTCGTCGGGTTTCTTCGTTGATGAACCAGGAGCCTGAAGAAAGGAGTTGCTGGCAGGCGACCAGTGAAGAAGTTCGTGAGGATCCAAGCCTGGATCAGTGAAGAGGAAGACCTGAAAGCAGAGGGGACCAAGTTCTGAATCACTAGCCAGTGATTAGATGGGCACCAGAGTGGCACCGGGCGAAGTCACCTCGACCAGGTGAGTGGGCGCTGCTGGGCTCTGCAGTCTCTCGGACCAGGAGGCGTTGTCGGCGACCAGGATGGAGGTGCGAGCTGTCCCACGAAGGTCTCTGCTGTCGACGTCGCTGGACCCAGGATTGGGGCAACAAGTCTTGGCAAATGTAAGGCCCACGCGGTGGACCTAAAATGGCGTCTTGAGTGGACCAGGAGGGTCCAGGGTGCTCCTCTGTTGGAGGGGAGCAAGGGCTAGTCTGGAGCAACCAGACCAGCAGTAGTTGTCGTCGTGGAGCGTCGTGAGGGGGCCACTAGCCAACGGGCAAGCGACCTGGACAACGCGGTGAGCAGCAAAGAGCAGAAGGGCCCCACGCAGATCTCGTGGATGCAGGGGGGCTGAACTTCGGTGCTGGAGCTGCTCAGGGTCGGGGCTTCTCTTACCCCAAAGCACTCAGTCGAGGGTCACTCGGGAGTCGTGCTGGACAAGCGTCGTGCAGTTCTGAAGATGGCCGGTCCCTCGAGGTCTCGTCGCACCCACGGGTCACAGCTGGGCTGATGATGTAGGTTGAGGTCAGAGGTGCCAGGGAAGCCGGTTCTCGTCGTGCTGGAGCAGTCTTGATCCGAAGGAGAGACTGGCAACAAACCGCGATGCTTGGTTGGTGCCTGCTGCTGCAGGGTGACTACTCCTTAGTCACAAGGGAGAATCTTGGGAAGAAGTCTTGAGTTCCTTTCGTGGAAAGTAGTTTCAGGATTCAAAGATTATCTGATTTGGAAGGGGGCCAGTTCCTACCTTTATCCTGCAAAAAGGGGCTGGCACGCGACTAAGTCCTGCCCTATAGGTGGGACTAGGAGGGGGGTGGTTACACCCCTCTCCTTTGGCGGGCATTTCCCCAGGCCAGGGGCTGGAGTGCCCCTGGAACTGGTTTCAGCCGGCCTATGCACAGTGAGCACCGGGGTGCCACTTGCAGTCACCTTCCTCTAAAGCCCTGCCTACCTAGGATACACAAAATCCTGTCTGGGACGGTGCTGGCACCGCCCCTGACAGGAAACCCTTTGTCCTTGCCTCCTGCTCTGGGAGGACTCCCAGCAGCAGGAGGGCAGACTTGTGTCTCGGTGGCAGCATCCATTTTGTGGAGCTAAGGCTATGTCTGACTTTAACCGGGGTTACAGGTTACATACATGTCGTGTCCCTCTAGAAGGGTGGAATGCTAACCCCGTCGCCAGAATTGGCGAGGGGTTAGTATTCCAATTCGTATGACACCTTACACGACATGTTTTGATAAAGCGATACCAGAGTTGGCATATAACCGCGAGGATTATAATGCACTTAAGAGTATATGGTATGCGATATCATGGAAACGGCTAAGGGGTGGATCCCGAAAGCCGCAGACAGGCTCAGCTCATGCCAGAGCACTATCTCACACGATTCCAAGCACTCTGCCTTCAGGATTGTCAAGGCCTGCCATAGGAGTGACTGATAGGAGATCTGTGTGTCCATTTTTAGGGTTAGATATAGGTATACTATATCTAAAGCAAAGGGTGATTACACCACCTTGCCCCAGCTGTCAAGCAGCCAGTTGTGTCAGATTTGGATGGCCAGCCAGGGGTGGCATAATACATGCTGCAGCCCCTGGTAGGCCCTGGGTACACCTATGCCCTGGGTACCTAAGGTACACTGTACAGGGACTGATAAGGTGACTCAGTATCCAATTAGATATGTACCTAAGGTACATGGAATCCATTTTACAGAGAGAGCAGTAGGCCTGGGGCCATGAATAGCAGGGTCCCAGGTCAACTAAGTCAGAAAACCAGCAAAACACCAGGCAAAAAGTTGGGGGCAACCATAGTCAGGGATCTACCTTCCTACATAACCCCCCCCAAACGAAAGGAGATAAGGCTATCCTTGCCAGGTACGCCTATATTGCCTGAGTGGCCATATAAGGAAGTACCAGCACTGGCATGGTTACCCCCTATCTCATGGTCCACTAAGCAATCCCTCACCCTAAGGGTATCTGAGGGTCTCCACCATAGGGAATCTCTACCTGTGGTGTGTTTTGGCAAAGGAAAAGGCTGGTGCTGAAATGGAGTACTGAAGTGAGGCTCCACTAATTTTGGGCTCAGCTTCCTCCAATCATTTTCCACCATAGAGGCCTTTCTTTCCAAGACTGAGTTGTTTTGGGCTCTCAGGGTCAACCTCTGGCTACCTACAGCTGGAGGTTGGGTCCCTCTGTTTGGCTTACTGGAGGGACAGGTCAGGTTTGGGGCCCTTAGGTCCCAGGTCTGGCTGTGCCCAACAGTGTCCATCTGAGGGAGGTCCCTAACTAAATTTAAGGGGGATCCCTCAGGAGTATGTTTTATTTTCACTTGGCTAGGACTGCTAGCTTCAGTGCCCTTAATCTGCTGATTGGGGGATTCTTTTGGACAGGGGGCCCTTTGGGGTCCACCACTGGCCTCCCTGACCTCTACAGCCCTGGGCTGACTGAGGCAGGGTAGAGAGGGGCAGGTTACCTGCTCCAGACTGGGTCCCACCTTGGAAGGGTCCACTGACATCAGGGGTTCTGCCAGGCTAGGCCTGACTACCTCTGTGGCAGTTTCTTCACAAGGGGTCAGATCAGCTCCCTGAGGAGGCTGACCCTTTCCTAAAGTCTGGTGGGAGGGAGATTTCTCTTCCTCCTCAATGCTCTCTGTCTGAGTGGAGTGATCCATAGTTTCAGGCTTCACAACACTATCATCTGTCTGAGTTTGAGCTGTGGCCATCACAACTCTCCCAACCTTTTCAGGAGGGGGCTCAGTTTGGGTGTGGGCTGTGACCATCACAGCCTTGACAACCTGTTCTGGGAAGGAAGTTGTCTGAGATTGGGCTGTGACTGGCACAGCCCTCCTGACCTGTTCAGGGAGGACATCTTGGACTGGGGCTGTGGCTATAACTGCCCCACTAACCTTACCATGGATGTTTACCATTTTAGAATGGGTTTCTTGCTCTACTTCAGCCCAGGCTGAGAGCTCTAAATCATTCCCCAGTAGGCAATCTACAGGCAAGTTTGGTGACACTGCCACTCTCTTGCGGCCAGTGACACCTCCCCAGCTGAGATTGACCACTGCCATGGGATGATCTCTCTGTACTCCATCAATATTGGTCACCTGGTATGTGGCACCAGGTAAAAGTTGCCTTGAGGGGACTAGACTCTCAGTCACCATAGTGATGCTAGCCCCTGTATCTCTATAGGCCTCAACTTTTATACCATTGATGAGGGGCTCCTGTCTGTACTTGCCCAAAGTGTTGGGACAAGTTGTGAAGTTGGCAAACCCCATGCCAGTCTCACAGACAAGAGTATCTAAGTTTGGGGACCTGGTTAGGCCAGAGTCCCCAGGAACTCCCAAAGTAAATGCACCCAAATTCTTGGGGGCACTCCCACCACCTGGGGGATTACTACTAGTAGTAACAGGAGGTTTGGGAATGTTACTTGGGGGGATGTTCTCCTTATTGTTATTCTTTGGGCAACTGCTGTCAGTTTTCAAATGACCCACCTGTTTACAGGGATAACAATAAGGTTTCTTCTGGTTATTAGAAGGATTCTGGGACCCACCCCCCTCAGAGGATTTTTGGGGCCCTGATGTGGTTTGATCTGGAGATTTATTCCCACCCTTCTCTTGAGGCTTGGTTGATTCCTTTTTCTGGTCACCACCTTGGTTCTTGGGCCTAATCCTGGTTCTGACCCATTTGTCTGCCCTCTTACCCAATTCTTGTGGAGAGGTCAGATCAGAGTCTACCAGGTGCTGGTGTAATAACTGGTTCTGACAATTATTTAAGACTTGCTCTCTCATAATAAGATTATACAATCCTGTGAAGTCAGTAACCTTGCTACCCAGTAGCCAGCCTTCCAAAGCCTTAAGTGGCACAATCAACAAAGTCAGACCAGTCCTGAGACTGAGTTTTCTGGGTGTCTCTGAACAGCAACCTGTACTGCTCAGTGGTTAAGCCAAACCCATCAACCAGTGCATTTTTCAGGACCTGGTAATTGTTAGCATCCTCCACTCTTGTAGTGAGGAGCTTATCTCTACCTTTACCATCAAAGGAGAGCCACAGTATAGCTGCCCACTGACTCTGGGGAATGCACTGCACAGTGCAGGCCCTCTCCAGAGCAGCCATCCATTTCTGAATGTCATCCCCTTGCTTAAAGGGGGGCACTATCTTAGTCAGGTATTTAGTATCTAAACCCTTCTCTTTATCTCTTGGGAGATTGCTGCCACCAGTGGGAGCTAACCCACTCATCTGCTGCTCTCTAGCAAAGGCAAGCTTCTCTTTGGCCAGGGCAAGTTCTTCCCTTTCAATCCTCAGTTTAGCTTGTCTCATCCTTGCTTCATGCTCTCTTCTCTGAGGGGAAGTCAATCTCCTCTGGGGAGAGTTCCTTCTCCCCTGAGAAGAGGCATTAGAGTGCAGAGATCTAATGGAGTCCCTAGAAGGAGATCTATCTCTCCTAACTCCAAGGTTAGGCCTAATCAGGATCAGTACTGGGGGTCCCCCAGATCCTTGCCCAAGTAGGTCTAAGTTGGCCCTAGTTAGCCTTCTGACTACCTCAAGACCTTTGTCTGCCTCATCCCCAGAGAGTTCCTCAGGATCCTCCTCCTCAACTGCATTTACAGTGTTGTGGAGGTCTGGATCTCCAGAGGTACCCTCTAAGGCTGGCATATTCCCATCTAGCTGAGAAAGCTTTCTCACATCATAGGTCTCTAAGAGACCTATCAGAAAGGGAATGGTGGGGTTAGACCCCTTTTTCAGTTTCCTGGAGGTACACACTTGTCTCATCTCCTGGAAACTGAGAGCTGCATATCTTGAAGTGACCTGTGGAGGGTCAATAACCACAAGGGGAGTCTCTGAAGACTCTCCATGGGTAGACATGCTTTTCTAGTGAGGTGTAAGTGGTGCACTTACCTACACTATATGTTTGCCTACTGATCCCTTGCTAGAGTTGTAGTTTAGGGTGTGCTAGGCCCTAGGAGCTACAACAGCTGGTTCAGTAGAACTCAGAGTATTCTAAGCTAAGTTATATGTACCTTAGTACTTATGTGATCTTTCAAATGATATTCTTAGGATATGTGTGGTAAAACAACAGCAAGCTCAAATCCCAACCGCTGCTCACCAATGTGAGAAGTTGGCCTGATATGCAGTGCTCACTATTCTAGTGATCACTATGTATCAGTCCAAACAACCCTTATTGATGATTGGTTGTAAGTCAACCTTATAGACCAGCTATCCTAGTAGCATGGATACGAGCAGTCTAAGGCTAAGACTCTAGAGGGCATGTTAAGCCAGCTGTTTTACCATCACATTACCCTTTGAACACCAAGTGAAAGGACACCACACAAGTTGTTATGAAAATAAACAGATATTTATTTATAACAAGACTACCCTGAACTCTTTATGAGTCAGGGAGCTAAGCACACAACAAAACTCTTACGAAAATACTTTAAGTCGCACAATTTACACAAATGCCCGAGGGGCACGAAAAACCATATACTACAAAAGTGGAATGCGAAATTACTAGCAGGTAAGTACTACTCTCATAGGCTTTGGGATCGCTAGGACTGGACTACTGAACCTTTAGATTACTAGCAGGAGACCTAGGGACGTCGTGTGCAGAGTGGGAACTCTCACACGTAATGCGGAACAAAGTCTATGGATCCTAGTAAATGCAAAGTTAGTGTTTTCGGGCGAACCCGACTAGGTAGGTCAAAAACGAAAGTGGTTCTAGACACTTAGAGAGTGGGCCTACGCTGGAGCACCGGAGTACTCGGTTTACCTAGCCCAGGGGCTACGGCTGCATAGGGTTCAAGTGTCGTCGGGTTTCTTCGTTGATGAACCAGGAGCCTGAAGAAAGGAGTTGCTGGCAGGCGACCAGTGAAGAAGTTCGTGAGGATCCAAGCCTGGATCAGTGAAGAGGAAGACCTGAAAGCAGAGGGGACCAAGTTCTGAATCACTAGCCAGTGATTAGATGGGCACCAGAGTGGCACCGGGCGAAGTCACCTCGACCAGGTGAGTGGGCGCTGCTGGGCTCTGCAGTCTCTCGGACCAGGAGGCGTTGTCGGCGACCAGGATGGAGGTGCGAGCTGTCCCACGAAGGTCTCTGCTGTCGACGTCGCTGGACCCAGGATTGGGGCAACAAGTCTTGGCAAATGTAAGGCCCACGCGGTGGACCTAAAATGGCGTCTTGAGTGGACCAGGAGGGTCCAGGGTGCTCCTCTGTTGGAGGGGAGCAAGGGCTAGTCTGGAGCAACCAGACCAGCAGTAGTTGTCGTCGTGGAGCGTCGTGAGGGGGCCACTAGCCAACGGGCAAGCGACCTGGACAACGCGGTGAGCAGCAAAGAGCAGAAGGGCCCCACGCAGATCTCGTGGATGCAGGGGGGCTGAACTTCGGTGCTGGAGCTGCTCAGGGTCGGGGCTTCTCTTACCCCAAAGCACTCAGTCGAGGGTCACTCGGGAGTCGTGCTGGACAAGCGTCGTGCAGTTCTGAAGATGGCCGGTCCCTCGAGGTCTCGTCGCACCCACGGGTCACAGCTGGGCTGATGATGTAGGTTGAGGTCAGAGGTGCCAGGGAAGCCGGTTCTCGTCATGCTGGAGCAGTCTTGATCCGAAGGAGAGACTGGCAACAAACCGCGATGCTTGGTTGGTGCCTGCTGCTGCAGGGTGACTACTCCTTAGTCACAAGGGAGAATCTTGGGAAGAAGTCTTGAGTTCCTTTCGTGGAAAGTAGTTTCAGGATTCAAAGATGATCTGATTTGGAAGGGGGCCAGTTCCTACCTTTATCCTGCAAAAAGGGGCTGGCACGCGACTAAGTCCTGCCCTATGGGTGGGACTAGGAGGGGGTGGTTACACCCCTCTCCTTTGGCGGGCTTTTCCCCAGGCCAGGGGCTGGAGTGCCCCTGGAACTGGTTTCAGCCGGCCTATGCACAGTGAGCACCGGGGTGCCACTTGCAGTCACCTTCCTTTAAAGCCCTGCCTACCTAGGATACACAAAATCCTGTCTGGGACGGTGCTGGCACCGCCCCTGACAGGAAACCCTTTGTCCTTGCCTCCTGCTCTGGGAGGACTCCCAGCAGCAGGAGGGCAGACTTGTGTCTCGGTGGCAGCATCCATTTTGTGGAGCTAAGGCTATGTCTGACTTTAACCGGGGTTACAGGTTACATACATGTCGTGTCCCTCTAGAAGGGTGGAATGCTAACCCCGTCGCCAGAATTGGCGAGGGGTTAGTATTCCAATTCGTATGACACCTTACTCGACATGTTTTGATAAAGCGATACCAGAGTTGGCATTTACCGCGAGGATTATAATGCACTTAAGAGTATATGGTATGCGATATCATGGAAACGGCTAAGGGATGGATCCCGAAAGCCGCAGACAGGCTCAGCTCATGCCAGAGCACTATCTCACACGATTCCAAGCACTCTGCCTTCCGGATTGTCAAGGCCTGCCATAGGAGTGACTGATAGGAGATCTGTGTGTCCATTTTTAGGGTTAGATATAGGTATACTATATCTAAAGCAAAGGGTGATTACACCACCTTGCCCCAGCTGTCAAGCAGCCAGTTGTGTCAGATTTGGATGGCCAGCCAGGGGTGGCATAATACATGCTGCAGCCCCTGGTAGGCCCTGGGTACACCTATGCCCTGGGTACCTAAGGTACACTGTACAGGGACTGATAAGGTGACTCAGTATCCAATTAGATATGTACCTAAGGTACATGGAATCCATTTTACAGAGAGAGCAGTAGGCCTGGGGCCCTGAATAGCAGGGTCCCAGGTCAACTAAGTCAGAAAACCAGCAAAACACCAGGCAAAAAGTTGGGGGCAACCATAGTCAGGGATCTACCTTCCTACACCTTCCTTTTGTAATGCGTCAGGATGTTGCGCTCAACTTCATGTAGTCATGTGACTTGGCGTGTGTGCTGGACCTAAATAAAGCCCTCAGTCCCCTTCCTTTGGTTTGAATACTGGAAGCTCCACTGAAGACAATAGAATGGCTTATAGTCAATAACGGCTGGTATAGACCTTCTGCTTCAACATTCTACCGTTAGCCTTTTTGTTTCTACCTTCAAGGGGTGGAATGTACTTACAGATTTATTTTTCTTAAGCCAAATGACTATCAGTGATTAAGGACCTTTGACCCTCATTATAAAAGCAGATAAAAAGCCTAAAACAGCCAGCAAGCTTACTCCAAACCATGTTTAAACACTGCTAGCATAAAAAGGACATCAAGATTATTGTATGTTTATTTAAAATGTCCTAAAAGAGCATTGATCTAGCAGGGACATTACTAGATTGAAACGTATCTTTCTCACTGATAGTTGTAATACAGATATCATTTAGAAAAAGGCTGTCATAGTGCTAGAGAATAAGGGTACATTTATGGATTTCTATTACAATTATTTATTGAATTACTCCAATACTGAATAAAACGTTACTTATCTCCGCCATTGGTTCACCAACTTCCAAATCTTTATATGTATCATATTCACAGTAACATTCCGCAAACTTCTGGCAAGTGTCGTAGAATTTTTTCATTTAATATTATATATGTTTTTCCCTGTAGACACTTGGGGCCCGATTATGATGTTAGTTGGAGTTGCCTCCGACTGACATTGCGGATTCGGGTCCGACCAACCTCCTGTCAGCGGTCCCGACCACATAATTTTGATGCGATCGCATACTCCCATTTCTCCATGGGAGTTTGTGCTACGTCCTTAAACCAGCCGTCGCCAAGCTCCACAGAGAAATGGGAGTTTGTGCAAATCCCTGCCACAAGGCTTTACATGGCTTTACTGGGGAACACCATAAGTAGGAGAAGGGGGCCCTGCTAGGACCCCCCAAAGTCGCTTTCCGACAGTCTTTCCATGTCGGGGAGCTCAGCATTGAAAGCCTGTTGGAAACTGACATCGTAATCCAGATGGCGGAAATGCCGTCCTATCGAGATTATTTGCCGGTTCCAAATGGCCGACGGGCTTCTTGAGCCCATCGGAATCCAGTCAGAATAAATGGCCGGTTTCACTTTTGACTGCCTACATTGTTATTAGGCGGTCGGAAGTGAAACCGTAGATGTCAGTCGGAAATCTTTCGACCGGAAGTTGGAGGGTTTCCGATCAAAATCGGCCCCTTGGTGTTAAAAGACAATAGACAAGCTGTTGCCTAAAAGACTATGAAATCTCAGCCATCAGCAGCTATTTTTAGGTCTCGTCCTATTAATCGCGCAAGCGATAATAGGACGAGAGTATTGAGGGCAAAACAAGTTCGGAAACCACCAGACGGATTACGTCGAGTGCATGTGCTCGTGGACGCGCTTACCATTTGCTCCCCGAGCCGACTGCCTCCAAGAGCTTCACTTCAAAGGGATCCGCTCCCCCGCCCCCTGCTTCACATTTTTCACGCCCGCCATGTCTCGCATTTCTCCTCCCCCCTCCCCACAGCAATGCCAAGAGTTTGTTTTCGCTTTCTCCTTAACACGGGCGCCTGCTTCCAATAACGCGGGCCCCGCTTTCAATCACATGGGCGCCCACTTTTACTTTAACACAGCGACCCGCTTTTACTTTAACACGGGGACTTGCTTTCCCTTTAAGCCGGGCGCCCGGCATTATCTCAATCCCCCACCCAACCCGTCGCTGCTTGATCTCGCTCAGTCGCTCTCATGTCTGTTTCTCCCCCCACTCCCACCACCCAACCCTAAAGCCCTGTCTACGTTGCCTCTACCCTTCTTTGTTATAACATGGTGTAGAGGAACTTTAGTGCCGCTAGGAGGAACTACTCATCACCCAGTCCAAGCCACCCCCTCACCCATCACACACAAAAACATCTTTTCAGTATACAAAAGCTAAGAGTCATCGGTGACTGTAGGCGGTTACAATGCTGTTGTCGAAGTGTGCATCTTATTACATTGTTATTTAAATGGTTCGAAATTCTGTATACAAGCTCAGGTGCTTGTTGCACACTGTGACCCATACCCGGCAGCTCATGAAAGGCTCTTATATTGCTGCCGTATTTTTCAAGAATGCGCACCAGGCGGAATGTGCCTGTGAGCCATTTTCATACTGTGAATGCGGCAGAGCTGAGCCCACACGGGTATTTCAACTGTTCAGTACTGCTGTCAATATGCATAGACTGTTTCATCCTTAACACCACCATGTGATTTTGCGATGAGGATCGACCTGCGTTAACCAATCCGTTGTCCTGAGAATAAGTAACTTGAGCAAATGTGCTTAGTTACAAACAAAACAAGCATTTTTTCACGTACAATTGGACACTCTATTTGAACTAAAGCTCCCCCTGGGTGTTAACTTCATTTTGCGGACGCACTTTTTACCGCGAGCTGCCTTGAAGGTATTATAGCACTTAATGTGGATTTCATATTGCTGTGCAGGGGCCCTTCAATACTATGGCGGAATTGCTTGTTGGTATTTTCTGTAAGTCACGTTCTCGCCCGCAGTGCATACCTCCTAAAACCCAATTTACAGAAAATAACAAGCAATTCCGTCATAGTAATAATTCAAAACGGGTGTTACTTCCCCTCCCCCCACCCAATTTGTTTTGTCTTTCCCCCGTCTTGCTTCACCTAATCCTGCTTGTTGTGTGTGGGGCAATATTCCGCCCCAGGTTTGCAGTGCACGAGCAGCTGCCACCCCTCCTCCACTGCTCTCCCTCTAGGCACGCATTTCTTTTCCACAGATTTAGAGATAACTCGCAGCTACCTCACACCTCTCCCTTCCTAGTGAAAGCAACTTCTTCTTAATCCTCCTCCCCGCCTCCTCCGCTCTTTCGTGAATTATTTCCGTGTATTATTTTAATTCATTCCAGACGCTTAAATTGGCTTGCCCTGGATATGTCTTCTGCATGGTACTCCAGTGAGCAATGATAGAGGTTAGTGCTTTAATGCTTAATTTACTTGTATATTTTAGCCCGTCAATGTGCCCTTCCACACAAACACAGCATTTTTCTGTTTGCCGGGAGGTCGCTGCATTCTGCATCGCTTGTATCCTGCTCTATTTTGAATAATGACTTCCGCTACATTCTCAGGGAATTCTGGATTGACAAACACGGTCGGAGAAAGCTTGCCTTTGTTTCTCCCGTGTGAGTGCCTCGCACCATGATGCCAGTATGTTTATGATCTTGGCCCATCACTGGCCGTTTTGATTCCCCTTCTGCTTCATTATAAGCCCTCCACCCACCATCCGAGCACACACAGCCCCTGAAGCAGTGGGGTTTTATTTGATTAATTATATCCCTTTGATGCGCCCTTCCACATTTACGCAGCATTTCCCTATTTACAGAGAGGTCCCCGAACATGCTGCGTTGCTTTGGTATCCTGCTTGCTCAAGGAATTCTTTATTTACAAATATAGTAAATTTGTAGGGCAATTTGTTAGCTCTTCTCAGCATCCCCAGTGACTGGCATTGGCGTTTAAAAGATTGTGTTTTCCTCCGCGTGTGCTGGCTGGAGATAAACCATGTGAACTACAGCGTGAAATATGTTGAAAGGTGCACAATTTCTTCAAAACATCAGCTGCATACCTCAACTTAATCTCCCACTCGCTCTTGTGCGTGTAAAATGTCTTTCCCGTTGATTTAAACTTCCAGTCTGTGGGCCCATATCTGCGCTTAAGAGATTTTTGTGCTCCTTGTAATAAAACACTCACACACACACACCATCACATCATCAACAACAAACATCACACACTAAGCAGAACGCCACAAACAACAATACACTCAATTATTGATCACGTTAACACACTAAATCAATATCACCACTCAGCACCACCACAGCACCACTCAGCACCACCACAGCATCACTCAGCACCACCACAGCACCACTCAGCGCCACCACAGCATCACTCAGCCCCACCACATCACTCAGCACCACCACAGCACCACTCAGCACCACCACAGCACCACTCAGCACCACCACAGCACCACTCAGCACCACCACAGCACCACTCAGCACCACCACAGCACCACTCAGCGCCACTACAGCACCACTCAGCACCACCACATCATCACTCAGCACCACCACAGCATCACTCAGCACAACCACAGCATCACTCAGGGCCTCCACAGCATCACTCAGGGCCTCCACAGCATCACTCAGGGCCTCCACAGCATCACTCAGGGCCTCCACAGCATCACTCAGGGCCTCCACAGCATCACTCAGGGCCTCCACAGCATCACTAAGGGCCTCCACAGCATCACTCACGGCCTCCACAGCATCACTCACGGCCTCCACAGCATCAATCAGGGCCACCACAGCATCACTCAGGGCCACCACAGCATCACTCAGGGGCACCACAACATCACTATGCGCTACCACAGCATCACTGAACGCCACAGCATCACTCGGCACCACCACAACATCACTCCGTGCCATCACAGCATCAATCTGTGCAACTATTCAACAACATTGCCATTATAAATTACAATCACTTTTATTTAAGTATTAATTATTTAAAAAAATTAAAAGCCATTGTTATTTGTAATATCAATACATCCAAGTCACGTAAATACAAAACATTTTGCATTACAAATGCTATAGGTGTCCCATTTGCGAAAGTTATAACTATTGGCATTGTAAATGACAAAGCTATTAATTTAGCTATTTTCAAAACCAACACATAAATAAAAAAAATTGTCATTTACAAGACCAATAGCTCAACTTTCATAATGCGAGACCTATTGCATTGCAAATGCTTGTTCAGTTTGAAGCTTACCAGACAGCACAGCTGAATGGTTTGCTAACAACTTCTTGGGGACATTCTGAAAACTTTCCTAGGAATGCATTCCCCTCATTGCTTACCACTGGCTTTGTGTTTTGCACCTCACAGTTGCTTACTTTCTGTTTGCTTTCTATTTGCCTGCTTTATTTGATTTAGGCTTTCCTGCTTGAGTTCAACCCTCCCCTGGAGCCTATTTACTTTATTCTTCCATGAGTACTCACTTTCGGTAAACAGGCCTTTATATATTGTTTTATCTTGTTGCATTGCTGTGCATTCAAAGACAGAGGTCAAATGTCGGGCTCTGCTCCTGAGGGAGCTTGGTGTTTACTTGTCTTTTTCTGACTTCAAAGAGAGAGGAAGTATGTGACAATCACAATGTGTAAGGAAATGCTTTTTTTCTAGTACACAACTAAATTCAAATGCCTGTAACTGAACTGTGAATATATTTCAGAATATTTCAGTATTAGGAAAGCACAAATGAAGCAAACATTTTTTGCTGAAGTGTAGTGGAAATAAACGATCAAAACAAATCACTCCACTAGGAGAAAAGTATATTTCCACACATTATTATTTGTGTGCTCTATGTCTGTGAAAATATAATGGTCTTTTATATTGAAAACGTGTTGTCTGTAATGGCAGTATGCTACCAAACCGTGCAAACTCCACACTATGCCAGTCCACTCTACAAAACTATGCAACACTCTAGGCCCCTTCACTCTGTGCTATTCTAATACACTCTACGGCACACCACCTCATTCTACAGCACTTCACTACACAACAACACTCCACGTTACTCCTATGCAAATTACTTTGAATGGCACCTGCACTAAAGACACTTTGCTACAGTGAAGCAATGATTTCTTCGCCAGCAGGGCACTGTTTTGGACAGATTTAATAGTAGTTTATAAATTTGATCAACAGAAGAGTTGACTAAACGTGTTGATATAAAGGCATAATGTTGTGTAAAATATGCTTTATGATGACCTTTAAGCAGACTATGATGTGGCAGTAAGATGCACCTAGCCTTCCACATCAGGAATGAGAGCCACTTATTCTTGAAGAAATTACTCAAATGTTCTTTCAGAAAGCACTGCAGCTACAGTTTTTACTTTGGGAAGGCTTTATGAAAAAAAACTAGGCACTTAAACGGTCTTCTTATTTTAGAAATACAAATATAAAAAACGATTTTAATTTTAAAACAATCTGTTTTCAAAACTTTCGAACTCTATAAAAAAACTGGAAATTCCTGAATGGTTGGTAGGATCATGAATTTGGCTAAATCATCTCAAAGTAGTAATTTACAGGTTTATTCCTGGAGGATAAATTTAAATTAGCCTGTGCATGAGCGAGTTTTTGCCTGTTAAGAAAAAATGGTGTAAAGCTTTACCAGTAATTAGTCATACCTGAGCTCAAGGTAGCATGAGGTTTTCACTACATATAACCTCAACTGTTAGGCCGTGATTACGTCTGGCCCAGTTTTTTATTTAAATTGAGAACACATTAGATTTGGCTCAATCAACCAAAGATTTTTTTACTTGTGGTTCCTGTTCAGTGTGTATGTTGGGTATGTTGGGTATGAACAAAACAGACTTCTCAAATAATACTTCAAGGAGGTATAAAACCAATTATTTGATTAGCTGCTTCACCACCTATGTCATGTATATGATTAAATGTGGGTGTGGCAAGATTTATGAAGGCAGCACAAAAGGAAAACACATACTCAAATACAGGAAAATTTTAGAGTTTGCAGACACAAAAACATTACATACCAACTTGTTTCCCACAATTGCCCTTTCCAGCCCAGAGAGGCTCACTTCTTTTTTTCATTATGGATTGATCATGTCAGGGCCCACCTCAGAGGTGACCGAGATCGCATGCTAAAACAAATGAAGCACAGTGGAATAATCGTCTACAATTAGTAGAACATGGTCTCAACAAGGACAATGAACTAAATTATTTTATACGATTTTTATAAGATATTACTCCATTGAGAGGACTATTACGTTTTTTAGGTCTCGCCTGTCGATGCGCATGCGCATCGAGCAAGGCGAGAGTATTGGGACTTATCCGCTCTTTATCCACACTGCAAGGAATCGTGGCGATTCCTTGCAGTGCCCGTGACTTTTAAGCTCAATGCGCATGCGCATTGAGCTTAAAAGCGCGTGCACGTCCGTCTTTGTTTACCCGCTCCGCCCCCTCCCCTTCCCGCCGTCTCGCATTTCCCCTGTCGCACTTCTCCTCCCCCCTCCCCTCTCTTCCCTCCGTCTTGTTTATTGTACCCGCTCCGCCCCCTCCCCTTCCCGCCGTGTCGCATTTCTCCTCCCCCCTCCCCTCTCTTCCCTCCGTCTTGTTAATAAGCGCTTCCATGTGGGGGCAATACTACAACCTCCTTCTGTTCCTGAGCGCGTGCCATCAGGTGGACCCTGAATGCACACGTTCTTCGTAAACATCTTTCCACAACTTTTTCCAAACTCGTTCCCACGTTATAGCTTCCTGCGAGCATCATTTCATGTGCACGCTCTGCACACCCCACAGTTATAGCCCCACTGTGACTTCTAGGATTCCCGCCATTTCCCTCCGCTTACCAGCCTCGGCAGCGTCCAGCGCCAAGAAGCCTCCTAGGCCTGAGGAAGCACTGCCACAGCCTCCGCAGCGCCTTGAAGTGCGGGGATCTCCTGCAGGTCGCACTCCGAGGCATGGCTGAGCTCAACATCCATTTTCAAATCTGGTAACCGCTGGCGAGCAGCGAGCTGGGCCGGAGCCAGCGCCTCGCATTTCCCCTGTCGCACTTCTCCTCCCCCCTCCCCTCTCTTCCCTCCGTCTTGTTTATTGTACCCGCTCCGCCCCCTCCCCTTCCCGCCGTGTCGCATTTCTCCTCCCCCCTCCCCTCTCTTCCCTCCGTCTTGTTAATAAGCGCTTCCATGTGGGGGCAATACTACAACCTCCTTCTGTTCCTGAGCGCGTGCCATCAGGTGGACCCTGAATGCACACGTTCTTCGTAAACATCTTTCCACAACTTTTTCCAAACTCGTTCCCACGTTATAGCTTCCTGCGAGCATCATTTCATGTGCACGCTCTGCACACCCCACAGTTATAGCCCCACTGTGACTTCTAGGATTCCCGCCATTTCCCTCCGCTTACCAGCCTCGGCAGCGTCCAGCGCCAAGAAGCCTCCTAGGCCTGAGGAAGCACTGCCACAGCCTCCGCAGCGCCTTGAAGTGCGGGGATCTCCTGCAGGTCGCACTCCGAGGCATGGCTGAGCTCAACATCCATTTTCAAATCTGGTAACCGCTGGCGAGCAGCGAGCTGGGCCGGAGCCAGCGCCTCGCATTTCCCCTGTCGCACTTCTCCTCCCCCCTCCCCTCTCTTCCCTCCGTCTTGTTTATTGTACCCGCTCCGCCCCCTCCCCTTCCCGCCGTGTCGCATTTCTCCTCCCCCCTCCCCTCTCTTCCCTCCGTCTTGTTAATAAGCGCTTCCATGTGGGGGCAATACTACAACCTCCTTCTGTTCCTGAGCGCGTGCCATCAGGTGGACCCTGAATGCACACGTTCTTCGTAAACATCTTTCCACAACTTTTTCCAAACTCGTTCCCACGTTATAGCTTCCTGCGAGCATCATTTCATGTGCACGCTCTGCACACCCCACAGTTATAGCCCCACTGTGACTTCTAGGATTCCCGCCATTTCCCTCCGCTTACCAGCCTCGGCAGCGTCCAGCGCCAAGAAGCCTCCTAGGCCTGAGGAAGCACTGCCACAGCCTCCGCAGCGCCTTGAAGTGCGGGGATCTCCTGCAGGTCGCACTCCGAGGCATGGCTGAGCTCAACATCCATTTTCAAATCTGGTAACCGCTGGCGAGCAGCGAGCTGGGCCGGAGCCAGCGCCTCCGAGTCACCGCCCCGCCCCGGCGGAGGCGCGCCCTGGTCTTTGGCACAGGGCGCTGCTTTCCAGACATGGTCTGTGACGCTCCTTTCTCACCCACCTGCACGTAAACCACTTTCTACTGCCCACTGTGTATCCGCATCTTCAGAAGAACCTTCACAGACACGGGGCATGCACTTTTCGTGTTTGTGTTCATTCACGTTTTTTTTTGGTTTCAGCATCAAGGGCACGCGCCGGGCGCCCGCGCTCTGTTGGTGATATGTATGCGTGAGAAATATGAAAGCGCACCGTGTTCGCAGCCGAGGTGGCCCAGCAGGAATGAAAAGCATCAAAGGACGTGGCATTTCCACAAGGGTTTACAAGGTCACCTTCACACGGCTTGAAGAGGCATTCACGGCACGTGCCCGCTTCACCCGGTGACGTGATGCCACAGCTGTGCTCGTGGCTGGTCGCTAACTAGGAACACCCTTGAATATTCCATCTCTTCTTCACACAGACAGCTTTAAGTCCTAGACTGCCCCCCCCCCACTCCCTGTACACTTCTCCCCACTTCTCGCCCCTTCGCCCTTGCAGCCTGTCTAATTGAGTTAAACGTTCGCTGCTGAGACGTGCTGTAATTCGAATGCCTGACATACTAACGGATCCTATCCAAGTAGGTGTATAATAATACAAAAGGTATTTACCACACACGGCCGTGATGGCAGATGCGTGCAAGATGACAGATGCCGATCCACTTGCCGATCACTTCTATCAATACAAATTATTATGCAATTAGCAGGGGCACATGGATGACATAGTAGCAAAGGATGCATGATGCGTGCAGATGACAGATGCGCATTATGACTGATGCAAGATGCGTGTGCTGCAGTGACCACCCTCAACTTCACTCACCCTCAACGCCTCACCCAACACCTCACCTTCACTCACCATCAACATCTCACCCTCACTCACCCACAAAACATCAGCCTCAACACCTCACCCTCAATCACTCACCCTCAACAATTCACCCACACTCACCCTCCCTCACCCTCAATTCCTCACCCACACCCTCAACACTTCACCCTAAACACCTCACTCATCCTCAACGCCTCCCCCTCCCCCTCACTCACCCTCACCCTCACTCACCCTCAACACCTCACCATCACTAACACTCAACACCTCACCCTCACTAACTCACACTCAATCACCCTCAACACCTCACCCTCAACACCTCACCCTCAACACCTCACCCTCAACACCTCACCCTCAACACCTCACCCTCAAAACCTCAACATCAACACCTCACCCTCAACACCTCACCCTCACTCACTCTCACTCACCCTCACCCTCACTCACCCTCACTCACACTCACTCACACTCAGTCACCCTCACTCACACTCAGTCACCCTCACTCACCCTCAGTCACCCTCACTCACCCTCAGTCACCCTCACTCACCCTCAACCCCTCACTCACCCTCACTCATCCTCACTCACCCTCAACACCTCACCCTCACCCTCACCCACCCTCAACCCCTCACCCTAACTCACAATAACCCTCCCTCACCCTCACCCTCACTCACTCTGACTCTCACTCACCCTCAACACCTCACTCACCCTCAACACCTCACTCACACTCAACTCCTCACTCACCCCCACCCTCACTCACCCTCAACACCTCACCCTCACACAGTGCAATAGGTCTCACAGGATTTTTAGTTACAGCTTTTACAATTGTTTATTGCTTTTTTGATTTGTAATTCTTTAGCATTGGCTACAAAAAATAAAAATGCAAAAGATTTACAACAAAAAACCCATAAACAATTCTAAATGCACTAACTCTAATGCTGCGAGACCTATTGCATTTCAAATGCTTGTTATAATATGTTGTTAGTTTTTCACTTGCGTTATGTGTTACTAGGGTGTGTGCCTGAGTATGGAAAGCTGAAGGTCTGTAATTAGTGCTGATGTATTGATAACCAATACAGGACAGGACATCATTTTATCTCTTGACTTACGGTTGCCCAAATTGCTTGTTTCTGTGACTAGACGTTGTAATTGATTTTAGCAGTTCCAATGGGTTTGATATGTCATTAAAAGGAATAGCTTAGACCAGGTAATATTCTGTTGTTGATGTGCCTCGACTTGGGCTTTGTCGTGCAGAGCATCTGTGGTTCCATTACAAAACAACATTATTATTGAAAGCAACACACGTTCCCTTCTGAACCCACAGCCTGTTGCTAGTTTCCATGGCGAATGAGGAGCATTATGTCAGGCCCAAGATGGCGCAGTCTTCATGCCATAAACCCTTTGAGCCACACTCGTTGGAGAGCAAGGAATGCAGGCCCATCCTTTGTCCCTTTTTCATGTCATTTTACCCAATTATTTTATTTTTATTTTTTACAATTAAGCCCCCAATGCTCAAATATAAGGAATTTTGTAATAACTATCAAGAAACGAATTTATACGAAGTTATAAAGAGACTATGGCTGGTCTCTTCCTTTAATAAGAACTCAACTATAAAACAAGTTGGCTATATTCTTTCCCTTTTTAGCTCTATTACAAAATGGTGTTGCTATTAGAAGCATGACACATTTCCCTCTGTGTCTACAGTCTGTTGTTAGCATTCATGGTGATAGAGTATTTATGTACGGCCCAAGAGTGCACACAGTTTGCCAGTCAGACAAGCATTGGAAATGCAATAGGTCTCGCATTTGCTTAAGTTATAGCTATTGGCATTGTAAATGGCGTTGTAAATGACAATGTCTTTTATCCATGTGTTATGCAGTTTATGTGATGTGTAGTGGAGTTCCGGTTTTAGATTTGCTTGTAGAGCTGTGCATTGTTTGAAATTATAGTTCGTTTTGAAGAGCTCTTTATTGGTTTCTGCAACAAAAGTGTGTTACTGTAGCAGAGAGATCTAAACAGTGCTATAAAGGAGAGGCACAGCGACCATGTCTGCGGCATGCGAGAATAGAAAATCCGACTGTGGCTGTAGTGTTAAGTGAGTGGCTATGGCTGTGCTGTACTGCAGGGAGAATAGTTTGATTAGTATGAGTGGTGGTGGGGCTAAGGGTGAAAACAGCTGAAGAAAGAACGAAGGTGTAGTCGAGGGCAGCTTATGGACATAACCTAGTTAGCCTTTAATGGATTCCACTTCATTGTTCACCTGGCTAAAGCTCTTAAACCTTCTGTAAGGTCCAGATCGCTTCAGCTTGATATTGGTTTAGTAGCAGCACGAGTACCTCCTGTGCTAACATGTTAAAGGTGGCCCTAATATTCTTTTTGTACCAAGGGGGCACTTTCATGATCGGGCATCACAGAAGTTAGCTGCGGTAGCACCTCTGTCCACAGCTCCCCTCTCCTCTCCAGCACTTCTCTCCACAGCTCCCCTCTCCTCTCCAGCACCTCTCTCCAGAGCTCCTCTCTCCTCTCCAGCATCTCTCGTTACTGCTCTCCGTCACCTCTCTCCACAGCTCCGCTCCCCTCTCCTCTCCAGCATCTCTCTTCACTGCTCTCCATCACCTCTCTCCACAACTCCCATCTCCTCCCCAGCACCTCTCTCCTTCGCTCCTCTCTCATCTTTAGCAAGTCTCTCCATAGCTCCCCTCTCCTCTCCAGGCCCCTTCTCCAGCACTTCTGTCCACAGGCCCCCCTCCCTCCAGCCCCTCTTCTAAGCACTGAGCACCTCTCTTCTTTCCGAGCCGGATCTCCATCAGAAGTTTACCTCTTTCCTCTAAACCACTAACCCCCCTCCAGCGTGCCCTCGCCCCCTGTCTCTTAGTCTCTCTATTATTTTTCAGGTGTGCTGGTTCCGGAGTGCTCTTTTTGCCTGTGGACAGGAGATGTGTTAAAAGCTGCATCTCTGGCAAGGGGGGGGGCTAGCTACCCCCGCCATGGAAGAAGCCTGCTGCCTCATGTGGCAGACAGATGGAGCCCCCCTCCCCCAGCACACCCCCTCAGGTGCCTTTCCACACTTGTGAGGAGTGTGGGGGGACAGAGGCAGCCCGCCAAGCTCAGAGACAGACAGACAGATGGACAGGCAATAGAGACAGGGTGCGCAGATAAGGCGAGAGAGGGAACGGCATGCGAGGCAGAGGAGAGAACGAGGAGCCAACAAACATGAACAAGCATTTACAATGCAACGGTTTCGCCTTTGGAAAAGTTAGAGCTATTGGCAATGTAAATGACAATGCCATTTATTTATCTGTTTTCAAAACCAACACATAAATACAAATTTTGTAATTTACAATGCCAATAGCTAAAACTTTTCCAAAGGCGAAACCGTTGCATTGTAAATGCTTGTTCCTGCTTGCATTTGAGCCAATGGTCCCCTTGCTACTCAACTGTCTGAGGTGCTGAATTTACACATGCTCAGAAATACCTAGTACAATTTAGTTTAAAAAAAGGATTCCAGCAGATCTGAAGAACAATAATTTGCAATGCAATAGGTCTCGCATTAACAATAGTTTTAGCTATTAGCATTGTAAATGACAATGCCTTTTATTTATGTGTTGTTTTTAAAACCGATAAAAGGCATTGTCATTTACAATGCTAGTAGCTTTAATTTGCAAATGTGAGACCTATTGCATTGCAAATGTGTACTATAACATTTTTAAAAAGCATTAGGAGACAGCGTGTCCTGCCTGCAAAAGCAGGCAGGACAAAGCTTTTTGAGAAAATAGTGCTCGGAGGCTGTAATTAGAGCCTACCAAGTAACAACACTTGTAACGGGAGTTGTCTCCATGGGAGGTTACAAAATGAGCAATGTCGGTACTAAGTAGGGCCTACTAAGCCTTTTGACTGATGAACACCCAGTGTCTACAGTGGATAATGACATAAGCAAATGAAAAATATGAGCGGGGAGTGGGTAGAGCTTCAAGTCCCTACCTCAATACAGCATGTCTCGCAGAGCAGCGCATACTCTGGCCATGCTCGATCTAAAATCTTGATTGCCTCCTTGCTTATTCAGCATACTGGGATTTCTGGTCTGCCTTTATTTTAGTGTTTCAAGAGTCCCTTCTTAGCCAAAGTTTCTTGTCACACATTCTTAGTCAAAAAGGAATTTCGGATTTATATATTTGCATTTTTAGCAATGCTTTTTTCCTTCCACTTTTACCAACAATATGTTGGATTTGGTGAGGTCATCTGATTGGTTTTATTCAAACTTTGCTTAATCTTGTTAAACAGTAAAGACGATTGTCAGACACTCTGTTTGAGACTTTTGAAAAAGGAATCTAGAATTTCTCTAGGGTCACTCTCTTTGGAACACATGGTACCACATTCAGCAGCCCTAGGAATACAGAGACCAGCCCAACCGCTGCTGGAGACTTCAGTAGTCTGAGAGTTTTCATGGGAAGGCCCTGCTTAGCTGCCATGACCCTGCTATAGACCACCAGTTTTGCCATTTTGCAAAGTTTTTGGGGGAGAAGAAAGGAGTGTAGTCTGCTTGAGAACTAGAGAGGCTGTGCGTCTGACCTCAGAATCTGTTGGAAACCTGAGTACCTCCATCACCTCTGAATATCAAGCACCTCAAGTTCAATTTAGGAATGACCAACAGCCTCTCAGAAAAGCAAAGTGCTACCGGAAGTCCTGTCACCCCCTTCATAATTCAGTCCGTGAGTACTTCCGTGTTAATGATGCACATTAGTAAACCCCCAACGGGGAATTTTTAAAAGGTGTGATTTTTCCACAGGTGTCAAAAAACACGGTGGCGCGAAAGCGCAAACAATGCTGCACACTTTCTTGCGCTGTTTATTTCAGAAATTCAGACGAGTCCAAACGGGACCTTTAGGCGCTTGTCTTCGACCAGCAACATCCCTGTGTGTAAAGCAGTGTGTCTCGAAGAGACACCGGGTTCTTTTGCATGCTCCCTCGGCTGCTCTAAGGGAGTAGCGCGTCTCCTCTGTTCGCCGGCGGCCGGGGCTCTCCCTCTTGAGAGTCTTGCTGGCCGATGCAGCCGGTTCCTTCCTTGTGTCCGCGGGCACTTCCGGGTCGCGCTTGGGGAAGCCCTCGAGGTTGGGCCAATCCCTGCGCGGCCTCAAGATGACGCGTCGGGAGTCCTTGCAGCCGGGGACCAATCACCAAGCGGCAATCACTTCTCCGGGGCCGCCAATGGCAGCGCGGCCCTGGGGGGATGGAGGCGGGACAGCGCCTCAGAGCAGATCCACGGGCCGGCGGCGGTGAACACTTGGGCATAACTGAGGGGTGGCACCCTCGAAGTGAAAAACTTCCGGGTCGCGCTTGGGGAAGCCCTCGAGGTTGGGCCAATCCCTGCGCGGCCTCAAGATGACGCGTCGGGAGTCCCTGCAGCCGGGGACCAATCACCAAGCGGCAATCACTTCTCCGGGCCGCCAATGGCAGCGCGGCCCTGGGGGGATGGAGGCGGGACAGCGCCTCAGAGCAGATCCACGGGCCGGCGGCGGTGAACACTTGGGCATAACTGAGGGGTGGCACCCTCGAAGTGAAAACTAAACGTAGAGGTGAGGTGGGCACTCGCTAGGGCAGCCATAAGCAGGGTGGCACCTGCAAGGCAAAATAAAGGAAAGAAAGGACTTTCAAGCGCTTGGGAGTGGGGGCGTGTTTACAGGGGCGGGAACGGCGCACAGACAACGGGAGGGGGCGGGAAAGGGTAATCAAAAGGCAGAGCACTCACCTGGGAACGCCCAGGGAAAAAATCTCGGGAACGCCCCCAAATCTGGTCCGGCCTTGATGGACAGATCTCTGTTCCAATGGCTAGCCTCCATTTATGGAGCTAGCCAATGGGACAGGGGGGCGTATTCCAGAGTCCTTACTGAAATCAAGAGATTTCTCTGGAGGCGGAGCTAAGAGCTCCGCCCTCCAGCGAAACCTAAAAACTGATTATTGCTTTGTCACAGAACAAACATGGCAGCAGAGGGTACGCAGGGAGTGGTATTAGACTCGTCCAATCCCCATAAGCACATTTCTGTAAACATTAATGGGAAACTGTGACAATACAAAATGACGTGTACACAATGGAGGGGAAATACCAGATTACTCTCGATTTAGCTATCTATTTTGAGCATTAGCCTTGGCATTCCTCAGTGATGGCTCCCACACTAAACAAGCATTGGGAAAGCCAATGGGTGTGGTGCTACTGACAGCCTTTTGGCTTAGTCAGTGATTATTTTGTTTTGCCATCGTTTTTACAAACCTTTAATATTGAGGAAGCTGGTGACCCGCCTCAATCTAACAAACAAATGGCTAATAACAAAAATACTTTCTGGGTATCCGAAAGCAAACATTGCCATGGTAGCCCAGGCCACTGAAGAGAACTACTTTGTGTGCGGATAGGCTTCTTCTGAGAGGGCAGAATGCCGCAACTCTCAGCAAAGTTAGTCAAGGGGTGAAGCGCCCTGACCCTTTGCCACAAGTTGTGCTCTGTAGTGGGCAGAAGAAAAATGTGAGTGACACAATATCAAACCAATGGATGATGAGGAGAAGCTGAAAGCCCCTTGAGTAACTGCACTGTACATATAATTGTAGGAAAATCAAAAGAGCAAAGCTAACTCCAGACCTAAAAACGTATCTTGTGACTTTAAAACTATTCAGTCAAATTCAAACCAAGAATGAATTAAAGATAAGCTTGAACGAAAGATAAGCTTGAACGTCGATCCCTGATAACTAGTAAGTCCCTGCTTGCCATTCACTAGGCTCTGCCACGACCTGACCCACTGCCCACCACCCCACCAGCAGTCACGCCACCCACATTCAGACAGGAAGACCCATATGAGGCCCTCCCTTGGTGTCGCTTTGCTGACATGCTGCTGCTCTGTTCATTTACAACTCACAGCCATCTGCAATGCTAAACACATCCTACTGCACTCTCAGACGTCACTCCCTTTTCCGGCCACCAAAGAACACACGACCTGCTAAATTCTCGAAAACACCAATGCCGGCCTCTGAAATTTGTGTTTGTCAACAGAAAGATGGACATTCTATAATCGGCCGAATACCGCTATGCGTGGCTGAATATTCAAATAGAAAAACTGCAGTATTATATGTTAATATGTAAATACAGAATGTTTCCTGTCGGATAAGAGACTGCATCTCAGTTTGCTGGACAAATGCCCCGTCACTCAAATCGGTCCTGATAATATTGATGTCTCTGCAACCAAAGGGGCACTTTGCAAGCGGTCAGGACGTGTACTAATGGCGTAATTAATTTGATTTTAGCACAGGGTCCATAGCTCTTGATTCTATGCTTCTTCCGTCACAGGAAGAGAGGATGTCACAACCACATTCAAATGAGCCTTAATTCGCCATATTTGATTCCCAAACTGCATGATGTGTTTGCGCATAGTATAGTATTTTATGATGTATAGAACTGCGTCACATGATGAATGTTAGGCGGTTTATGTTTTTTTAAGCGAGGCACAAATACACTGAGAGACACATATAGGTTTATGGCCGCTTGTCAGTACGTGGCATGTCGGTCCTATTACGTGAATGCAGAGCACGGACTTCTTATTCGTCTGCGCTAGTTATGTTACTTTATAGGGCCAAAGATGATTTGCGTCAGAAGTGAACTCAGCACAGAAGCAAAAACATTATTACTGCAAGTGCAGCGAGATTGGGAGTAGAAGGCACAGTGGCGCACAACTCTGACACCAACACTTTCCACGCGTTCCCTCCGAGTCGGCCCCTTCTGACCCACCCGTCGATCACCTCGCGTGCCCATAATGCAGCCCACGGCCTCTCATCAGCATACCTGTGCGCCACATGCAGACTCCCAGACAGCGACCGTCACGTGTTCCCAAATGGAAGGGAAAAAAAGCATAAGAGGAAAAGCGGGCAATAGGGTGTTGTGTCCCTTTGTATTTTCCTGCTCCAGCCAGTGTTAAAGAACATTTTGTTAGGCGAGTTCTAGTTTACGAGGGGCCAATAAAGGGTAGGGCGTAGCCTCACCTTTCGGATATTCATGAATGGGTCAAGACGCTCAGCACCCCTCTCGCCCCTAACTCTCGCCCGTCTTAACTCTCCAAGAAGGGTGGAGCAGTGGTTTTGGACGCAGGTGCCTTTAACACCAAATAAACCTTTTATGAAGGGCGATCGGGGTATTCCGAGCTGGTGAACCTACTGGGGTCTATAGTGGGCAATGCCCATGCCTGTAGGGACGAGTCAGACGAGGGTGGTGAGAGGGGTAGGTCTCAGGAAGCTTCAATGGGTGAGAGACGTCCAGCGCCTTAGTCCACAGGGGCAGTGCGGGAGCTGTCCACGCACAGGGCAGCTCCTGTCAGCACGCCCTCCATGCGTTTTATTCTCCGCGTGTACTCGTGTGTCCTATGGGGCCCTGGACTTTGGATGGCCAGAGTGCCTTTCCCTGGACTTCTCGGTGTGTGTGAGCTCATGCGTGCAGGAGGAGATGCACCATCTGTTTCCTCCATCTTCAGGGGCGTGCGGCGCTACTGTTGTTATTCCATGAAATAATAAACCATAGCTGGACATGATGGTTCACTGACTCACGGCCCCCCACCCCCTCCACACGCACACCCACAGCTGACCCGGACTAGCAGCCAAGGCAAGTATATGAACATTAACAAAGCAGCCCCCTGGGCCCCGGCAGAGGAGCGCCGAGCGCAGCAGCCACGCACCTACCGGCCGCGGCTCCTCCCAGCTGTCGGCTGCCTCCGGTGCTCTCGTGTCCTCCCCCCACGGGTACACCCGGCATGTCTCGCACAGGAGCTCCGTCCCCAGCCAGGGAGATCCAGGGGCGACAGTCTGGAAGAGATTGTCAAGGCGTTGACTGCTGGCCTGGTGGCGCTGCCTGCAGGCGCCGCGGAAGCCCCTCGGAGCACTGGACGGCTGCGGCAGCCCCAGGAAGCGCTTCTATCAGCGGCAGACACCGCCGGCAGCACAACAACACCCGCGCCTGCAGCCTGAGCCAGCCCTGCCGCTCCCGCCCGCCCCTCCCTCCCCCTCCCTGCCTGCTGCACTCACAGCTCAGCCCTCCCGCCCGCCGCCCCCAGAGCCGGAGCTGCCAAGTTCTGGAGCTCCCAGCCTCCCAGAGCAGGCCTGGCCGCATCTGCTGATGAAGAGGACGACTCTTCCCTCCACGGGCCGGCGGCGGTGAACACTTGGGCATAACTGAGGGGTGGCACCCTCGAAGTGAAAAACTTCCGGGTCGCGCTTGGGGAAGCCCTCGAGGTTGGGCCAATCCCTGCGCGGCCTCAAGATGACGCGTCGGGAGTCCCTGCAGCCGGGGACCAATCACCAAGCGGCAATCACTTCTCCGGGCCGCCAATGGCAGCGCGGCCCTGGGGGGATGGAGGCGGGACAGCGCCTCAGAGCAGATCCACGGGCCGGCGGCGGTGAACACTTGGGCATAACTGAGGGGTGGCACCCTCGAAGTGAAAACTAAACGTAGAGGTGAGGTGGGCACTCGCTAGGGCAGCCATAAGCAGGGTGGCACCTGCAAAGCAAAATAAAGGAAAGAAAGGACTTTCAAGCGCTTGGGAGTGGGGGCGTGTTTACAGGGGCGGGAACGGTGCACAGACAACGGGAGGGGGCGGGAAAGGGTAATCAAAAGGCAGAGCACTCACCTGGGAACGCCCAGGGAAAAAATCTCGGGAACGCCCCCGAATCTGGTCCGGCCTTGACGGACAGATCTCTGTTCCAATGGCTAGCCTCCATTTATGGAGCTAGCCAATGGGACAGGGGGGCGTATTCCAGAGTCCTTACTGAAATCAAGAGATTTCTCTGGAGGCGGAGCTAAGAGCTCCGCCCTCCAGCGAAACCTAAAAACACAGTGCGAAGACACAGGAAGAAGCAACAGAGAAGGCAGCAGAGACAGACAGAACCACTAAGATTAGAAAACAAGGCAAGAAAACAGGCAGGAGAAACTGAAGTACGAGACAACAGACGAGAAAATGAATGAAAAGACAGGAGACAGACAGGAAAGACAGAACACATAAGAATGAATGCGAAGGCAAAACGACAAGGCAAGTCTGAGCAGGCCCACTGGAATTAAGCGGCAGTGGAAGACTACATTATGCAACAGAGTTGACTAAATTATGTGGCAAAGGAACGTGAAATAATGTGGAGAGGAAAGGTGCGCATTGATATAGTTAATTAGCACTCGTATTGCACTATGCCACGTCATGCAATTGAAGGCTAATTATCTCTCTCTTTTGATATTTTAAAACACAATTATGCAAACAGCACCTAATCATAAACAAAATATAGGGCTCCTAAGAATGAGCTAATTCAGTAGATTCTATAGAAAATGTCGCTCACCAACTGATATTGGCTGAGCATTGCAGGGGAGGACACGAACGCGGCCTTATTACCATGGTCCACCGCTTCAACTAGAGGAAAACAGCTTGTGGAAAACACAAAAAAATGTTGCACGAATCACAAGCACATGCCAATTTTTATATATTTTTTCCAGTAAAGGGTGTGTCTCTTTTATTCCACACGTTATCCTACATTTTGTCTTCAATTTCAGTAAAACTACATCGTCCTGTTCTGAATCAACTCTTTCCAACAAGAACCGGCCCAGGAGAGCAGTTTAGTGCTTTACACGTTTCCTACGTGTGCGTCAGTAGTAAGATTCAAGACGTCATACCTTAAAAATAGACACAAAATGCTTGGACGTCTTCTAACTCCAGAGTGCCTTTAAAAAGATTACTTGGTTAAAAGTGTCTGTGATGTAAACATGAACGTGCAGGAGTCATGAATTATGAAAATACAGATTTCCAAAACAAAGGACTGGGAAGCATTCATTCTTTTCCCTTAGTTTGAATTACATTTTTAATTATTTGATTTTACTTGCTGAAGACGAGGAAAAAAACAAGCACCGCTGGCGGGGATACTGGAGGAGCAGGGAACTGACAGGGAAGCAGATCTGTGACGTGTGAAGTAAGCTGGCAAGGAGGAGGGGGCTGAGGACAACGTTCCACTGTGTCTCTGCAGGGTCATTTGCTAGCCCGCAAGTGGTGCGTGCGCTAGAAGGAACACGATGGCGTCGGACTGTCCAGATGGGCCGTCCTATAAGTGGACAAGACGGTAACCCCAAAGCCCGGTTTTAAATCACACACCAGCTTTTAACAAACGCTGATGCGAGCCAATTGAAGAACAAGGGCAGATCTTAAAGTTCCTTCCGAAAGTGTATTGATTACAAAAGGCCCTCGCATGGCGAGAGGAGCGCATGTGCACTGCTAACCCCAGGCGAGACCTAAAAAACTTGGGAGTTACCCTTGTGGAAAGTAAGCTATTCAAGTCCATCCTTTGTCCCTTTTTCATATCAATTTACTGAGCTGGTTTTGTGGCTTATTCTACAAGACCTCCAAGGTCCAAATCTAAGAATAAATATCTAGGTGTCAATTTATGCGATGATAAATAGTGTTTATATTTTGTCTCTGGTTTCATAAGAACTGCACTATAAAATGTATAGACTAAATTAGGCAAAATGTGATCCATTTTGGGTTTAAAATCTGTCAATGTCTATTGTGACATTGAGTACTAATGTTCTCCTACCCAAGATGGCGTATAGGTAGCACGCCAGAAATAATGCAAGTTGTCTTTATTCGTATGTAAAATATGAAGAGGGATTCTCTGTTCTTGGTTGTACAGTTCCACTTTTCTTTGACACGTTTTCACATTAATGTTCTTCAACCCCCCAACTTTCAGATTATTCGCAATGATTATCAGGGTACTAATTACTAGAAACTGCATAGTGCAAGGATATTGATTGCATGCAACAATGGCTGGTAGGCACATCCATTGACAGATTAAAACTAAAGAACAGACTATTGTTGCCGGGGTGTCCCGTCTCACCATCAGAGCATTGTTAAAGAATAAACTAATCTAAGGTTTATCTTGTAACATATACACATGAATCGTACAAGCAGTCATAACTCTGTATCCTGTGAAAAGATGGCAACGCATTTTTCGTATCAACAGACACTTGACTGGGAAAACCTATTGGCAATATATGGCTCCATATATACTTTGAACCCTATTTACATCACAACTCTGAGATCAATTATTGAGCCATAAATGCGCTTATATATTGTCATTTGCGTTTTTAGTTGGACACCCTGACTGGCTATTTTCGGATCTTGTTGTAATATAAGAACTACCATTGCTCTGGTGCATGATTCAATTGGTAAGCGTCTTCTTGGGTATAAATAATTTTGTGCTTATGATAGCTTGACTAGGGGTCAAAAATCAACCCCCCCCACAAAAATATATTCATAAGATCACAGTTCTTATATATAGGCTATAAACAATATCATTTCGATTTTCAGTTTACACAGGATAGGATGTTCAACATTGTCAAAATACCTTATGCAAAGAAGGAAATTGAGACTAGTCATTTGAGCTATGATCGGTAGGCCCTCTTGGGATTACTTTCGGCAGCTGGGACTTTGAATAGGCAGAAAGATGAATATGGAATAATAACATTTGCAACTGCCAATATTGTCTCCTTTCAATGGTGGGAGTAGGAATCAAACAGTGGTAATGCAAGTTTTACGGTCCTAACATGTTCAACACGATGTCACAACGTTTTTCCTCAAAATTTAGAAATGTGTTATATATTTTTCTTTGTAAGCTGCACCCTTGGTGATATATATTTTGTTCTTTTTTTGTTTGACAGCCTTCTGAAGTTCAACCTCTATAAGAACGAAACACATTGGCTGTTCTGTTTTGTCTATCTCTATCAAGACAAATCGACATGTTGAACAAATATATATATATATATATATATATATATATATATATATATATATATATATATATATATATATATATTTTTTTTTTTTTTTTTTTTTTTTATCATGGAACAAGCCAACCAACTTTTTCTATCATTTGGATATTTACTTCAATGAGGAGTTTAGTCGCTAAGCTTTGGCGATGGTTGAACAAACATTATATGCAATTTATATAACTATATTTTGTTTCTCCATTTTTGTAGCGATAACTATTGCATCTAACAAATATGACAGAGGTGCTCAGAATTTATCTGCTGAAATAATTACCTATTACACCTTTTGCCCGAACATAATAGGGCATAACATATGCTCTTGTGCTTACTGCATCAAAATTCATATGTTCTGTTGATAACCGGTTATTTTCTTCACTTTAAAGTTTTATCTGCTATACCACTATATCTAGAACATAAATGTAGTGCCCCTATTGGATCAGCCCAATAACTGTGCTCAGCAATCAGAATACTGCTTTACGATGAGGAGAGTGTAGGAAAGGGTGAAAAGGACAGCCAGTGGAAAGTGCTGCAGTGCACACCTCAGATACATACATACATATACATATATAGATATATATATATGGAGAGAGACATATATAATATATTTTTTCCAGGTATGTCATTTTTTTGTTCTAATATTAGGAAGGCCGTACATTGGACTGACTCCCATCCACCCTCTGCCTGACTTTGCAGAATGAATGAATGAACTATATTAGTAAAGCATATACAGTGACGTCTCAGTAGTATTCTGATGCTAGCCGAGAGTAGGCACCAGCAGTAATTCAGAGAAGACAACTTAAGAGAAAAGCTGGTGTTAGGATGGGAATATACCCTGGATGGTAAATGGGCATGCACTGCTACCCTGAGTGACCCAAATGCATGTGAAACTGGCCCCTGACTTTACCTTGTCGCAGAAAACACGCTAGTATGGGAAGCGCACTGAGGTATACGCCTGTCTTACATGATTCTGAGGTCCAGAACCTGTTATGTGACCTGGAGTGGTGAACCATGCGTACCCTCTAACAGGACATGGGACTAATGTCCATGTTCTGGATAATTGAGAAAGTAGTAGTATTAGATTATGGTATTAAATAGACTTTTGTTTTCTTGTTAAGGTGGTGTGCAGTGTTGACAGGAAAGGGTAAATTGGCAGTGTTGACAGGAAAAGGAAAAAGAAAAAAAGGAATTTTGTAAGCCAACTCCAACACTGCAGAAAGCCAAAAAGGAGTCACTAGAATGAACTGACATTTCTACTGTCTCACTTTCAACAGTTCACAAGGTCACAGTGCCACACCTGGAGGGCTGCAGGCATACATTTGCAAGAAAAGGGGAGGGTATGTTGAAGGTTGTGTCTGAGTCAATCGCACCTCACCATTATCAGCCCCTGCCCCATTCACAACATTGGCCCCACTAGGTGGGGTCCAACCCACCGCCATTCTCTCTCCCCGGGTAGAGGATGCATGGGGGTTGGGGGGGGGGTAATATATAAGGGGGTTCCGGCTCCATCCCCACTGGGCTCTAAATGGTGTCCTTGTTAGCCAGAAAGCGTCAGAGTTCCACGGTATAAAGCACCAGCTGCAGGATGCGAGAGCCCCTCCCTACGCTGTTTCGCAGCACTTCCAGAGAATGGGTCTCTCAGCCAGGCGACTCAGCCATGTGGCCCCTACACAATGTGAGCCTCTCACAGCATTACCAGTGCCAGATCCTGGTCATCAGCACTCCCTCAATTTTCTCTCAGAAGCCGTTGAAGGCAAGTCAGGGGTCCACCACACCGCGGGCAGTCAGGGGACACCTCGGATCCCTCACTCAACTCCACAGTGCAGTGTGGCCTCAGTAGGGTCAGGCCTCTAAGTCACCAGGTGCTCCAGCACCGGGGGTGCTCTCCTTTGGGCTTTCTTCATTGATCACTTCCCACAGAGACGGCTTCAGGATGTGCCACCAGCAGATTTCACTCCACTGCTGTTGTTGGATTAGGAATTATTTTAAGGAGGTTTCAGGAACCTTCTTAGAAGAAGAACACCGTCTTTGCTGTTCCAGCCTGCCCCAGGGACGTGGCAGTTTATTCAAGGAACAGCCCTAAGTTGGACTACAGAAATATCCTTCAGAGACATGGCTCTATACTGGTGAGCAAACAAGAAAACATCTTAAGTATGTAGGAGCAGGAACAAAATAAGCAAGTTTAATTGTCCTAGTGGGCTGTATTAGACATAAAATGCTATTGCTCTTTTACTATGCTTTCTCTCTCCCTCTCTGCGGTGCTGGTAAAGTATGACGTCCTGTCAAACTTCGCATTAGTCCTGTGTCAGAGACTAAACTGGAGGTTTTTTTGAATGGGAGTATCAGTTAATTTTCCTACTTCATCTAAACTCCTAGGTATATTTTTTGCTTTCGCCCAACGGGGCTTAATGCACCTCTGTAGTTAGAAGTGCTCTCTATGGAGAGAGGATGTAGCATTACGGCTAGAGAGAGCGGTCAGCCTCGAAGTTGGGGAACCGGGTTTGAGTATCGGCAATGACGCTCAACATCCTGTGATTCTGAGCAAATCACTTAATCTCCCCGGGCCTAACAAAAATTAATGTGTCCATCTGTAACTAAACTGGTGCTCATGTAAAGCGTTCCGATACCTGATGTCTCGGGTCTAGTTTGTGCTATATAAAACTAAAAAACAAAATAGTTACCACGATCAATGTACTAACATCCCAATCCTATTATGAAACCTTTCAGATCAGTGTAATGGTTAGTGACTTTATCCTATTAAATGTCCACATTGTACCCTTTCTTCATCATTTAGATACAATTACCACATTCTAGCCTCTCCTCATCCAAAATTGGTTAAGGCAATAGTGCGTACCTACGTTTGCGAGGGGAAACAGCTACATCAGTATATAAAACACATTACTTCTAGACCATCACTGCACATTTGAATGGGAAAATATGAGATTTTAACCTGCATGCTTTTTATTTCAAATATGTGGCATTTATTGGCACATAATAGCTTAATTTTAAATTTAATTTTTACAAATGAAATAGTTTTTTGCACCGAGGAGAATCCTGGCAGGTTCGAGTTCCATAGTTCAAAAAAGTTCTAATTTGTCTACATTGTCCATTCTAAACACCTGGAGCTCTACATGTCCACCTAACTCAATACCCATCTGTTTACGAAAGGTCATATCAGTATTAGAAAAATCCTTACTACATGGTTTTCCATGATTTCACATCCTCTGCAAACTTATGTGGTTGTATGGTTCCTTCTTTCTTGTGTACTAGACGCATTAAGAGTTCAATAAAAGTAACTGAACCACAACTTAACTAGACTTAGGGTTCAGTTGGGTAAATACAGAGGACCTCTGCTCTGCCTATGTGCCTGAATGTTATAGATTTAAGAGAGATATATTTCACATATATAGAGGTGTCAGTGATTTTATGCATTTATAATTTGTGCAATGTTAACAATGCACAGAATGTGGATTTATTCTTGATTTTACACATTACACTGACAGGAGGCTATTACACTTGAAACAAAAATTCTATGACTTGTGTTTCTTAGCTATTGTTAAACGGCCTAAATTCAGGTCCGATTGCCATCTTTTTCTGAATAGAAGTCTTCCCCCTGCACATTTCACTGTTCATTATTTCTGAAGCGCCCAGTCGAGCAGAGTCATGTTTATTTATTTCCACTGACATTATTCCTGCTGTTCTCAATGGAAATGTTTACAGGTTGGTCACATTATTGTTAATGTTTCAAACATTCCCCTTGCTCACGGTGCCCTATTCTTTCATTACAGTTTGCTGTTGTTCATGTAACTAGTCTGTCCTGCCACCTCTAGATGACATTAGCATAGAGTGGGCAGAATCAATATTCATACACTGGGATAGCGTTTAGGTGCTACGTCAATATAACATTTAGTAAAACTATGTTCTGATTTGCTAATATTGTATTTATTTTGCTCACACTGTGGTGAAATCTGCATGTTCTATTCTGTTCTATCAGAAAATTTCTGATACTGACCCGATTTTTTTGTGGAGGGGGCGGTGTGGGATCTTTCTAAATGCAACTAGGATTGCTGTCCGTTTCCCTGTTGATTTAATTGCTCATTTGGGACATTGAATAATTCTGATTTTGCACTACTCCAATTCTCTATTTGTAGAGAGCATTCGGGGCAAAGTTGTTTTTCTGACTATGTATTGTATCTTTTTGTATTTTTTGTAATAAATTATTTAATTTTATTCCTCAGATGGAGAAATCAAATATTATTTGATTTACTATACTTTTGATGTGTTGGGAGGTGCCTTACCTCGGGGGACACATTGCCTCATGAAATTGAAGTTCAACACAATCTCCGAATCATCAACCCATTGGTGTATTGAGGTACTTTTAGGGTTTCCCCACGCCCACAGATGGCGCCCCTTTATTCCACGGCACTTGTAACTCTGGGACCTTCCCTCTTCGAGCTTTCGATAGCACATCTGAGATCTGTCAGTGTTGGGTAAGCCTTCCGAAATCTCTGAAACTATTGTACTATCTGTATTCTGCCTAGTTGACACTAGATGGCGCTCAGTGCCAAAAGACGGACCTTCTCATTCTGGACCCCCCACGAGCTGTAGCAACACTGAATCAACATTAAAACTGCCTTCCTGCTTTTCAGAAACAGCGTTTTTAAAAACATGTATTTATTCGACACCAATTTCACACCTTAGTCGGAACATCATTTTTATTTGTTTTTTTAAAATATCTATTTATTTAAGACCAAAGTAAGTCATGTATACATTTTTATGGTTCGATAAGAGGCTCGGACCTGGTTTCCCAGCACCAAAGTCGGCCGTGCTATCCGTCAGGGGTTATGTAACCCGGCTATGTATTGACCAGTCAATCCTGCGCCAGGATTGGCTGGGGGGGCACCATGACTCCTCGCCCAGTGGCCCTGTGTAACCCCGGGGGCTGCGGCCCGCCCCCTGGTCCTCTCTCTAAGGGGGAATTCACAAGAAAACGATCTGCGCATGCGCGGGCATGTTTGTGCCCAAAAATACACTTGCGCAGCTGCAGCAGCCCGATCCTCCCCCCCCCACTTGCGCACTCCGGGAAGGTCGGGCGTCTCCCGGTTTCCCGGACGGCAGATAGCGCGATTTTTTAAAATAATTGTGTTTGGCTTCTAGTGACGACGTGGTGGGTCCATGGGGCTTAGTGGGGCTTCGCCCCTACGCCCCAATGGACGCACCGCGCCTGCTGAAGACCCACCTTTTCACAGCACACCACACTACCGTAAAGCAAGACTCACTACCCGCAAATGTCTGCCTCCTTGAGAACGATCGTGATCGAGGAGGACGAGCCCCGAAAATCATGGGAAGACCCGAGGAAGGGGTCTGGCTTGACTCTACGAGCCCAAATTTGAGACAAGCCAGCAAAAACGTAAAACAATAAGTATGGGACTTATTTTTGTAAACCACAGAAAAGTATTCTGTTGTACTATAATAGGGATACAAATAAACATATAAAATTGAGACAATAAATGTTTATTTACTTAGTGGTTTGTGTTTCAGGTTTCACTACCCAGACTTCAGAAGGTGAAGGACGAAGGGCTTTACAAATTTCAAAGAGCCCTTACATTGGTGCTTCCCTCTAACCACCAGTAGTGAGTTGACATTTGTTGTGATCTACAGGTAAAAAGTGAACCTGTTGGGAAAGTCACCGCAGATTTTCAATAAACTGAACAGCATTAAATGAGGAGGGAAAAAAGAAAAGCTAACCACTTCGTAGCAATCAGAAAGAGCAAAGTTTCGCGCTAAAATAAAAACAAATGATTCATTGCCGAGGACAGAGTCGAACAATAATAATTAAAATGACTGGGAATGTGAAACGGTTGAGCACAGGGCATATTTGCTCTTCCGACGCCTCTGCAGAGTTGTTCCGCGTGGGTTCTTTATCCGCGCCTACCTGGACTCAGATTAAGTTTACAGTGCTCGAGGTGGCCACGTTTCCTTTTGAAAGCTGGGCGCATACTTGTTCCATCCCTTCTCGATGGACCAAAGGACTCCAACCTCTGGCTCGAGCCTATTGGGGCTCGCGCACCTCTAGACCTTGAATTGTGCCCAGGGCTCCGGCCGATGTCACGTGCTCCATTGCGCTCTTGCTTCATTTGCGCCTACTAAGTACCCCTTTGCACCCATACATAGATATAGTAGTGTCTCAGGTCCTTGCAAAGGTTGGCATTTAGCCTGAAGGAATTGTAATGTATTCGGGGGGCCAAATCCATGGTGTTGCAATTATTAACTCATTAAGGCCCTAACATCAATCCACATAATTTGCCAACAGCAAAGGGGTATAGCAAAAAAGAAAGAGGGGGGGCAGGGAGCCAGTTAATGGTCCAGTGTCCATGCTCCCCAAAGTAACATTTATAACAAGGAAAGGACACTGTTCCAGAGGCCAGGGTTCCAAAATATCACCCATGTGCCTTCTAATAAGGAAGGACAGAAAGAAAAGTCCTAGGTGTGGTGTGCCCATCAAACAGAGGGAAGAACATGTCTTGCCTCTTGTTGCCCTCACACACCCCGAGGGGTGTCATGCTTAATCATCGGGCATGTGCTCCTCGTTGGGCCGGCGCTGCAATTCCCAATGGGTCCCCCGAAGGGTCGCTTTTTCGGAGATCTTTCAAGGCATGCCGGATGGTGCATGGAGGTGTGTGGGTCCTATATGAGGGTAACAAAGTGCGTGCATAGTGAATTAAAACTGACAAGGGGTAACCTATTAATGGTCATATTGATGTAGTAGCCCCCTTGGCAGAGTAAAAGCTCTTAATTAGAGCATAACCCCAAATGGCACATTATGCCTCAGTATCATAAAAACGGTCAACATGTTTCGCGCCTCTGTTGCCGATAAGGTCATTGGCGCTTCTTCAGGTCTAGGATATAGGAAAAATAGTGAAGTGCACATATAAAAAAAAAAAGTAAATACCCCAAATACTTGGCAGGGCGGGCCATTATGCTGCCCCTGACAAAAACCTAGGACAAGAAAGGAAAAGAAAAAGAAGACACATATAACGTGCATTAGACTAGCTTAATACTACGTAGTGTGCCACAATCGTGTGCACAACATATCAATGTCTTAAAAGAAAGTTAAAAAGGCACGAGGCCACAATGATGGCTGCAAACTACCTCATTAAACTCATGGCATGGAGGGGAGGCCAGGAAAAAATATATTTATATATCGTAGCAGTTCAAGTAAATAGTAAAGTAAAGTCCACATTTGTAAAGCGCACAATCACCCGTAAGGGTCTCTAGGCGCTGGGGGCCGTCGGGAAGATTAAGCGAGCTATTGCCCAGAGTCGCATGGTGCTGGGCTAACCTGCCGCCGGAGCCGGGGATCGAACCGTGGTCCCCAGATTCCAGCGTCAGTCGCCCTGGCCGCGGCGCCACACCTCTTCCTATATTCCTATTCCTAAATAGGGGAGCACTCATGCAAAAATAATGTAATACAACACTCCTCCTAAAGTGCTGCACTGCCACGTAAAAGGAGCCCCTTCACTCACTAAAGGTCAAAGGTATCACGACCCATTGTTCCAAACAACAATGTGCCCAATCCTCAAAGTGTCCTTACATCCCATAAAGCGAGAGCCACTCCCATGGCTGTGAGCGTCAGACGCCCTCCCATAGTCGAGCTACTAGAAGAAATAAAGGCACAATAAAGCTTAGTTGCAATAATGAACATGTATTGGAGAGGACTCCGTAACCTAGTTCCCCTCATCCGTAGTTACTCATTCCTATAGCAGGTGCCTGCATCCTTCCACCTAACGCGTCCGCCCTCCAGCCAAGTAAACACTATAGGCAGCAGGACCGGGGCTTGAAATAGTGACGTTCGTCGGTGCTTAGATCCTCCCTTCTTCCGGGGTGTTCCATAAAATCAAATATTAGGGCGCATGCATGCAGATCCGCGTGCAATATGCATGCGAGATAAAAGGAACGACTAATCCCCAGCGCATGCACAGCCCGTATGAAGGATCAAAGTACTGGCACTCTGTAAACGAGGTCACTGCCCATGAAACATCCATAAATCAACATCGAGAAGGCATGCTCTATCATGGGAGCCCTATAATCTATATATGGGGGGGGGGGGCGCTGGGCCGGGGCAAAGGGAACCACTCGAATGACAATGTCATCTCAACTAGTGATGTTTACCAGGAACCTGTCCAGTTTAAAAATCATGGTATTATGCCTGTACACCTCAGTATATAACAAGCTTAAATTACTGTGCACTGTTGTTAACACAAGAGATAAGTGGGTAGTAGAACTCAAAGAGAGTGTGTTAATGTTGGGTGGGCAGGGAGAAGTGAGCCACTACCACGTAAACTGTACAAAGGGGAGAGTATCCCTAGTATGTATTCCTTGAAGCCTACCGTCCTATAGGTGTAAAGGTCTCATGTGCGAAAAGAAATGAAAAACAGTAGGGATAGGAAAGATTAAAGGTCCCTCGGCTGTGCCGCTGTGCTACTACCATAGCAAAAAAGAAGAGGTGGGACCAGGGAGCCAGTTAATGGTCCAGTGTCCATGCTCCCCAAAGTAACATTTATAACAAGAAAAGGACACTGTTCCAGAGGCCAGGGATCCAAAATATCACCCATGTGCCTTCTAATAAGGAAGACACATGGGTGATATTTTGGAACCCTGGCCTCTGGAACAGTGACCTTTTCTACTTATAACAGCAAAGGGGTACCAAACGCAAATCTCACAACGTGCTCGGGGAAGGAAAGCAAAATGCCATTTTATCTATGGTGCCAAAATCCGTGTAGAAGCCCTTAGTTTCTTTCCAAGTCCCCTGCCCTTCATACCTTCGGGGAAGCAAACTTGGTCATTCGCTTACTGGCCTACATGCAGGTATTTCATTCCCCTACAACTTGGGACTTATTGGCAAAAAGGACCATCAATAAAGCATGGTGCTGCTTAGCGAAATATTAAAAAAGTAATTACCAACCACTCTCATCCCATAACTAAAGGTTTCATGAGACTTGCTGATGTAAAATTGTTAAATGTGACTTTCGCTTTAAATATACTTTTTTCTTTAATGATTCTGCGTTATTGATTCTGAGGCACCGTGTTCAATTACTGCTGAAGTAGATAATGGGCTCAACACAGAAGCCACGTCACTGGAACATTTAATTACAGGCACCAATGGTCTGTGTCCACACACTCAGCGCTCCAGTGTAAATGACCCTTGCCCTCATGCACACCAGAACTGCATGGGCGTCAAGTTACTATTCACGCTTCAATGTAGAGCAACATAACCTCTTGCCTTATGAAAAGGAAACGCCTGATAGCGCTGGGTCCATAATGAACAACTGCACGACCCACGAAAGACGTGGCAGGGGGTCTAGAATAGCTCATGAACACAGACATATCAGCCCAGGGCACAACCAGGCACTACAGGCCCAACACCAGCCCTGCCAAGTACCACGCATCAGGCATTTTCTTTAAATAATAATGTGTGGTCAAATTAAACCTTCCAAAAAGAGCTGCTTTCACCTGTAAGTAATGTAATCAGGCCGTTTCTATGATGCTAAAAATCACAGTAAGACCCAATGACCTATCCTCAAGTACTTCCGCAGTGATCTTCTGTCTGAGGCATGGTGCAGAGAGGGTGAGGGGAGAGCCGTAGTCAATTGATGCGAAACAGCCGGGCTCGTGAGGCCGCCTTTTTGATGGGGCTCAAGTAGTAATTCCCCTTCACCTGAAAACAGGGTCTGAAACTGGTGGCTGCTGAATGCGCGTGAGTCAGAGCCTCCATGGGAGCAGCCAGGCAATAAGGACCCAGCAGGAGAGGGATGTACGTTGTTACAACGCATGCTTTTACTATGCATGCCTTTACAACGCAGGTTTTTCAACGCAAGTCGTTACAACGACTTGCTTTGGGGGGTGCTGGATAGTGAATAGTTTAATTTACTATTCCAACTCCAGTCCCCGTGGATAGTAGGGAAGGTGTTGGATAGTAAATTAAACTATTACCTATCCTAGAGTGCCCCCCCAGCGCAATTTGTTGTAATGACTTGCGTTGAAAAACCTGCGTTGTAAAGGCACTGCGTGGTAAAAGTTGCGTCGTAAAGGATGTTTTCCGCAGGAGAGCCAACTTGTGTCAGAGTGTGCAATTGTGTAAATAAACCACCACTGCGTTAACAAAAAACATGCGGAGGCAAAAACAGCAATGAAACCGGGCCCTTCAGCGCTGTTGTGTGATCAGAAACAAAGCAAGCAGTACAGGGTAGGGAAGGGACTTCATAGCCACAGTGACAATGGGCAGCCAAAAGCCAGCCGTGTAGGCCACGAGCACACCTGCCTGATGCCCAAATCAGTAGTATGGCACGAGAGAGAGGCCTTGCTCGGTGTTGGGGGCGCCAGTACGAAGAGGCTGAAGTGAGGTGGCAGGAAGGAGCCAATGCAGTGCACGTGGCAGAGGGAGAGAAGGTTTGGTATGTGTTGCGCTGGGAGGGGGCGGTGAGTCTGGTGAAGGGTAGGTTGAATCCTAGAAAAACGCAGGTAGTCGGAGAGGCACCATTGCAGTTTGCGTGTGCTATTAATAAGATTTAAAAGAACACGATGCAACAGAGAGATACCTCGCGAAGCACTACTTACCAACTTTACGACGCAACTCTTCATACGGGCCGCACCGCGCCGCAAGGACTCCCACTGCAACAAACACCTGCCGGGACATGATTGCGTGGGTCAGCAGCAGCTATACAGGAGGGGCTGGTATGCTGAGGAACAGTTCCAGTGGCCGCTGTGGTCCGTGCGGTGGTCAGCTGAGGCACCAGACGCATCCATTGCATATTTGATTGAATAACCGCGGCACAATTTGATGATGGTGTGAGCAGCGCTGCCATTGCCACTGCCTGCAGCCTGCCACTAGGTTATTCCAGATACAGCCACGAGCCACCTGCTCACCACTCGCACCGCAGCGTCATAATGTATAGTCATTAATCATGCTGCGGCTCGTGTTGGTGAATTCTGTTAGATTGTAGCAGCTTCTAGCTGCAGACTCGCCCACAAGCCTGCAGGCCTTCCCAGGTCTAAAACGTGCTTAAAAGGGGTGCTTAAAAATGTGCTTAAAACCCTTCCCCACTGTAAATTCTGGTAACTTGGTAAAAAATGTTTCTGTAAGGGTTCAACAAGATATGGAAGGAGGGAGATGGGATCAAATGTATATTAGTTGTCAGGCTATAAGTGAGTTTCTTTATTATAGATCTGATAATCACCCTTTTTGATTCAGCCGATACCGCTCCCATATTTTGGGAACAGTTGACAAGATACACAAGGTCTTTACTTGGATGCAGTGCCGTGTTGTTTTAGGACCTAAGCAATGGAGTACATTCAGATAGTATAAAGCACTGAATGGCATCAGGAGAACAACTGGACACAAGATGCTACCGACATCCACGTGGGCTACCAGCACACACATTGGCATAGGCCAAATCATGACTGGGAATACCCATGGCTTGGCAGTTCAGGCTGAACTGTTCCCATGAGGCACAGGGTCAAGACTGATTTGCATATGGCCATGTCTGAACTGGGGTGGCTTGGTGAGCAAAATAACGATGGATTAAACCCAGATCTGTGACTGGGGGTGAATGTTTTGCCATTGTGCAACATTCCATCCATCATCTTGTGTGTTTTGCTGGCAATACCCAGGCACATGACAGAATCGACTGGCATATGGAAACACCTTGGTGGCACTGACAGGCAAATGATGGGGCTTACCTAAGTACATGCTGGCATTAAAAGGTGTGGGTAATACCAGAGCATAAAATGCCATTGACAGGTACTTAGCGTGGAACCCCTATGCACTGGATGGCATCAACAGTCATATGATGGGAGTACCTGCCTGCACAAAGCAATTACTGGACATCGGTTGGGGATACATTGGAACATGGTGATGAAAAATTTGTGAACATATTGAATCTATTCCTAGAAAATGGCAAGTTAGTATATGGGGGGAGCTGATTTGACCACCACCTCACAAAAAAACTAGTGCTTGCTCTAGTGAGAGTACAGGGAACCATTTTAATTAAAAAAATTGTGCTTGAGCCTAATATAATCTCCAGCACTAGCATCAATCCATTAATTCACTAACAGGTTTTGAGCAAGATGCATTTTGCAGAGGGTATAGAACAAAAAACGATATAAACCATGTTGTCCATAACCAAAATTGTGGTCATTGGCAGTGATTAGTCGGTTTAGTACATGATACAATCATTCAATATGTCAGCTAGGCAATCAGGGACTAGGACAGCTGATGGATTTTATGAGGACTAGTGGGGATGATATTCGAAACATGCTTAAGATAGAAAGTAGAAGGAGATGGCGTTGAGGTCTGTTTTGATAGTGACGAGTGAATGAGAATAAAAGTGAGAAATGTATTTTGCACAGTGAATTAGCCTGCTTAGGATCTGTATGAAGACATAAGTGTGGCTAGAGCTCAGTTGGAAAGGCTAAAGGTATTTTCTAGGGGTAGGAAGAAGTATTGTGGAGATCTGTGTCAAGGTGGGTATAGTCGTCCTAGTTGATAAGTACAGGGTATGGATAGGATTCTTTTCCAAAGGTAAGGGGGGGTACAGACTATTTGTATAGCACGAAATGTAAAAAGTATGCATGGCAATAGACGTTTGAAAGTCTAAGAAGTACTTGTTGACAACAAAGTTTATATCACAGTTTTTGTTAACGTATGAAGGAAGAATGGTGTATTGGGAGAAGAGGTGGATACAAAAAGTGAGACATGGGGGATGCCCTGTGCAGTAAACTGGGCTGATGCCTCCCCCACACTTTTAGCCCCATTGTGAACTGCTGGATGCTGTGGTCATTGATCCAAGCGTGTGCTGGGTCCTGCTAACCAGGCCCAGCACCAGTGCTCTTTCCCTTAAACTGTAAATGTGAAATGGCACACCCAATTGGCAAGTACTTTCACAATCCCGTAAAGCCATAGTATAGGGTCCAGTAGTACCCATGGCAAGGATGTAAAAGGGGTACCAGGACTACAGCACTTATTGTGCCACCATGAGTGACCCGAGTAAAACTGAAGTCTGCAGGTCAGCCATATCAGTCCTGCACGAGCTGCCTGCTTGAGTTCGAACCTGCACACACCATGTGTGACAGGGTCACCTCTCTGCATTTATTAGATGACAGTCATCCCTAAGGCAGGATGCCTATAGCCCAGGGGCAGGTTGCATTATATTATATGTGTGGAAATATATGTGCAAGCATATATTGCCCTGTGGTAGCATTCTAATCGTAATTCTACCGCAAATGACCGGTGGTCCATAGGATAACATGGGCTGGCATATGGGCATTACCTATAAGTCCAGCTCCATAATGGCCCGGCCAATTTCATTCATGTATGGTGTCAAACATCATGCTTTATAACCCCCTACATGGTGGTGGTGTCCTCATGATTGGAATAAGCCTAGAAGGAAAGAGGGAACAGATTCCAAAGAAAGATTTTTATTACTCAACCAACCCTGGGTATTATTATCAAGACACAATGAAGGGACCTTCAAAAGCAGGGCGCATACACAACATTTGACACCCTCAAGGAAGCTCACAATTTACAAAGCATAGAGCTCTACAACTTCCTGAAAATCAATGTGGCAATCAGGAAGGCGAACCTTAACAACCTGTCACCCTCACTCATACAACTTGCAGCCAGTCTCAACACACTAGGACACCAAGTAGCACACCTGTACAAAATACTCCGCCCCAAAAAGACCAAACTCAATGATAAGGTTACAAATTTCTGGGGAGGTGTAGCAGGAAAGGAACTAAGTGAGACTGAGAAAGCAGAACTATGGAGATCAACTTCTAGGAAAAAAATAACTGCAACGCTAAACCAGACCAAATACTGGCTAGTACACAAGGCGTACTGGACACCAGCCCGCCTGGCCTCCTTGGGGATCCGAGAGAGTGATGCATGCTGGAACTGTGACAGAGAGAAGGGAGACTTAGAACACCTGCTTCTCAGCTGCCCTAAGATCAGGGGATTCTGGGACAGAATTGGGACAGTTATCAAAGAGATCACGGGAATAGCCATACACATAGATTTCCCAAGTCTAGTCCTAGGTTTTGCATCCCCGGCCATCACAACGAAAGAGGAACGAGACCTCATTGACCTACTGCTGACGGCTGCAGTCAAAATAGTCCTAAGTAACTGGAAGGACACCTCAAAGGCTGCGCCCAAGGCATGGCTAAACTGGGTCACGTTCCTAAGGGGGGCAGACAACATTACAGCGAAACACACGCCGAAAACTCATAGGCAGTCGAACATGTGGGAACCCCTTGACCTCTACCTATCCTCGCATAAACCCCCATAGGCACAGATTCTAGACCACCGCAGATGGTTGCACCCACGCGCCAGCAAAAGGAAACCAATACGAAAGGCTCCTCCACTCTTTCTTTCTCGACTTCTATTCTCTGCTATCCCCGCTCTCGTCCGGGGCGTGGGGCAAGGACACCAACCGAGCCATGCAGAGGGGGCTGCAGAAGATGATGATAAGCTGGACTCTGAAACGGACACTCGAACAAAGCCACAGGAACGACGGTGGCCTACACCCCCCCCCTCTTACCTCCTCCCCGGCGCCTCTCTCTTTCTCTTCCTCTTGTCTTTTTCTTTTCCTCCCTTTTTCCTCCACTCATGTATATTCCGTGCTCCATGTAAATATATATATTTTTTTACACATTAATAAAATTACAGAAATAAAAGAAAAAAAAAAAACCACAATGAAGGGTTACCATATTGACAAAACATGAGAGTTTTTTTTAATGAGTATTTCTGTTGAGCTATAATGTTAGCTAACGATTTAGGAAAACGTCGGACTACCTTCTAAGAAAGGTTCTTTTAAATGTAATAACATACCCCACTCAGTATACGTTGGGAGTCAATAGACTGCACTGTATTACATTAAATTAAGAGGTACATGATAAGGAGTTTAGAGTTCTGAATTGATTGGGTTTCCTTTTGTCTCCTTTAGTAACAACTGTTTTTATAACCAAGTTTTTAACATGTGTGAATTTGTCCTGAGGAAGGTGGGGGATTGACTCCAGGAACTGCTGAAAACTGCATCAACATACTTTTTATACATAAAGGACTTCTTTAACGAATGCATTTTGATGTATAACAATGATTTGTTTTTAACATGTTATGTATATGTACAATACATGGTTTATTAGGGTGTCTACAAGTAATAGAAGATTTGTTTCAGAAATATCAGTGAACATTATGATGATGTATAGATGATGGGTTTTAAAGAAGCTCTGGGGTGTTAGAACTTTTATTGTATTATATTTGTATTGATTTGTATACTGTGCACATAATTACAATTACATTTATTGGAATTATTTAAATAAATCTAAATCTTTCTTAAAATAAGGAGACAGTCATAATTCGTTGTATAGCTTGGTGATAAAGGAATTTAATCAGTGCATTTTAATTGACTTGAGAAAGAATTAGGGTGGCTGGATCCGTTGACTCAATTCAAGTTTCTTTGTTCGTACTTCAGTAAAGAAGAATGGAATAGGAGCTGCAGTGATCTGGGGTGACTATTGTCCTTGTGTAATATTTTCTACCTTTTCGTGGTCAATTAAACAGTGGGGTTGACAGCAATCACTAGGTGCATATGTTGGAGTTAGGGGGGTGGGCTGAAGGTGGAGGTTTATAATTATGAGTTTTAGATTTCACTGCAGTTAAACTAGTGGCTGTTTCAAACCCCTGATTAATCCGTACAAAACACTGTATGCAGAAGGGAACATTTACTGTACCTGTTGGGTTGAGGTATGTAAATACAGTCACATTTTGGATGAAGAGTAGAGATTACCATCCTGAAACAGAAACTGACTCTTCACAGCGTGCCACAATCAATACAGCAATGATGAGGTATCGAAAATACAGCGACACTTACCTTAGGACAGCTATTAGCGGTGCATAGATGGAATCACCATCATAGACGTACACGTGGTCCCAGCTGCATTCTGTTGCAAAATGATTGAATCGTAGCCGTAATATTGCATTAGGACTGGAAAAGACATAAAAACATAAACTATAATATGGGTTAAAAAACAGCAACAAAGGATTATGATTTGCCATGTGGCCTAAGACCAGGGTGTCATTCAATGCGGTCTACAGCCAATATGCCAGCAGAAGGAGACAGAGAAGAAATAGTAATGTACTTCAGAAATTACCCACCGAGTATTATCCATAAAGTTAAAGCAAGAAAAAAACTAAATACTATAAAAAAAACGATCTATCGAAAATATGACATAAGAAGCACTTAGACCCCCCTCCCCCCCACCCCAGTGATTTGTTGTATAACATTTAATTGGATATCAACAAAAAGGCGGACGCATAGTATCGTGCTATACTTGGCATAGTGATTAACGCTCTCCAGCACTAGAAGGGACCTTGAGTACACTGAGAATCTAAAGCAATTGAGATGACGTATCGGGAACATAGCCAAATGGTAGAAAGCTAGCAAAACCCAAGGTCTGTTTCAAGTCGAAATAACTGTAGGATCATGTCCAAGCAGACTGGAAAATAAAAAGAAACAATTTACAAAGGGAGATAAGTAATGCAGAAAATGACTACAACACTCTTTCAAGCCACTTAAGCAGTAGTGATAACCACTCTGCAATGTAGTAACATCCAAAGCACGAAAAGGAACACAGAATGCATCTCTCTGCACTGCCACCACCCCCCCCCCACATCAGAATATAGAGGCGAGATCCTAAAGATTGACAGGTGTCTGAGGACTAATCTCTTCCATTTAGCCTATGGACTGGAGGCGTCCGAGCTGCTCTATTCCACTCTATTCTGGTTCTACCTACTCAACAGGATGATTGACAGGGCAATCACCTGCCTAGGACTGCCACCACTTCAAAACAAGCAACCTCACTGAAGGCTTAAAGGGTCCTTCCAATGAATAACGTCACAATAAGTCTCAAACCCAAGCTAGTACCATCAAACACTATGGAACGCCTGTCGTTGGTGGTTGTTAGCGATTCCGAACTGGGCAAAGAGGGCAGTTTTTTTGTAGCTACACTGTACGGGCACTAGAAAACACCTCAACTCTATCGGGCCCACCAGGTTTGCCCCTTAATACCTGGCACCCATGCTAAAAATCAGACTGTCAACACTTGAATGCAACGAAGGCTGCAGTAGCATGCATGTCAGTTCAGTAGACCACAGCACTGCCCCCCCAAACCCCCCACACTGCCCTATTACGAATGTCCTCTTGCTCTGTCCTCGTGTAAATTGTTCCTTTCAGGCTGTTATCCAGATTTGCTTTAGAAAAACTTGATGGTTTGTTTCCTATATCAAGTGTTGAAGCTTCAAAAAACACATGCTTCTGTTAAAAGGTTGGGAGTGCCACCTAAAGTCAAACTTCAGCAGCACGACCTCTGCTGGTGACATAGGCAAGTAAGCTGGCGGCGCGCGCATTGGACGGAGGCACCTAAAAATGCGCGCACCACCACGAAAAGATGAAAAATTCTTGAAAAGCCTAAAAATGTATAAACTTTCTTTTAAAAAATAAGTCAAACAGGGTCAAGAGATCTATAGCCCCTAAAGGCTGGCATTCCACTTTGCACATGGCAATGAATTACCAGATATCCTGCAGCCCCTCTGCACCTCGCTATGCCAGTGACAGACTCCTTCATAACTAAAGTAATCGAGATGCGCAATTTAAACCTCGTCAACAAAATCATTACCTGCGGCACAGTAATTATTAGAACTATGAGAACGTATTTCTTTGCTTTCTCAACTAAAAGGATGTGCTTGCCGCGCAACTTTGCAGATAGTGTGGGGGCCACAGTGCACTTCTTAAAACCTCACCGAGATAGTACTCAAAATGTACATGAGACAGACTGCATTCTTCCCTCACAAAGATGGCCGTCTTTCCCGCCTTTTTTTCTACTCCCTTCCTCAGCCAAACAAGTAAACTGGCCAACCAGCAGCCCCAAGCTCAAAAGTGAAATAACAAGCATTGATGTAGCCATGTGTTTACAAACTGCAGCTGCTGCCTAAATCACAGCACTGCCCGATCGTTTCCTTTTGGCCCTAAATAAATGGTGCCAAACCAGCATGGGCGCAGTTGCACTAAGGCTCGATCGACTGATGTTACCTAAGGTCATAAATTAATGTGTGTACTACGTTGAGACTGCATTTTCATAACAAAATATGTCTACCAGTTGTTTATACATCAAAGTTCAATCAGTGTTCTTGGTTCCAAAAATGTGCAATCCACATGTAGCTTGCAGCAAGAAATAGCCTTTAATTTTCGAATTTTCAACCTAAACACAGCCACATTGATGGAGTGAAACATATGTTAATTTCTATAAAGCGAATTGACTTGGAATAGGCAGACTTTCGTTTTTTCGACTTGCTCAGCCATATTTTGAAAAATGTTGGAAAGTCAGTAAATGCAGGACGACTTAGATTGCTTCTGTATTTACTTTGGGACATTTTGTAAGTTACAACACATCACCAAAACCACAAAGGCTTACGTAATAGATATTGAAAAAGAATTACTGAAAAGTCACTTAACCATGGTTCAAGTATTTTCTGGAAGGAGGAAAGTCCAGAGAATGACTTAAATGGGTGAGAATCAGAAAGAAGAAATGGAAAAGTCTTGGAGGGACATGGGTAATTAGGATGCCTCGAAGGCAGCAAGGTGCAGCGTTTTGAAATGGCACCTTTAAGTGGAACCTGTGAAGGTATTTGAATAGGGGATTTACATCATCTCTTCTTTTGGCATTCAAAATACGTTTTAATGCATCATTTTCTCTACCTTATTCTTCCTTTTAAAACTATGTGCTAGCAAATTCTGAGAGGACTATGAAATAATATAACATTAATCCCGGTTTGGGTGACAGATCTCAATTCAGCCTCTGGAAGGAAGCTGCATCTGTTCCTAATGCATTTTAGAAGGCAGCAGCCTGGAGAAGTATGGGTATTAGAGAGGCCCAGGAGAAACATTGGAGTTAATGGGTAACAAAAGGATTTTTACTTTTCTTTATTACACATAAAGCTGTCCTGCGAGTAGGGATAAAGGCGAACTATGCTTTGGGAAGATCCTAGCAACAACTAACTCCACAACAACAACCGCCCCATGCCTCATTCACATGGATGGAATGTATGCAGTAGTACACAGGGAGATCCTGAGCCCTGAAGACAATTGACAGACACAGGCTTTATTACCAGTCGAAACATGTTGGAAGTCGTACGCGGTTAGGTGAATCACTGTAGTTCACCATATACCCACTTACACAGTTTTTAATCACATCAAGAGTAAATGCGAATAAAAAGGAAACCTTTGGGTCTATCCTTAGATATTGTTATGTTACACCTGGACCAATGCTATTGTCCTGATCTAAAACATCGTAAACACTCCTTTTAAGGTCGAGTCCACCAGAGGGCAACTGTCTTATGCGTGTGTGGAAGTCGCCAAGGATGAAGCATGCCATGATAATTTGTGGGTGTGTCAACCTCTTAAATGTTTTGTCTGAACCTATCAGGTGACCATTCGTAGCAAATTGTAGTGTAAAACAATTTGCGACCCGAGTATCCTTTTGTGATACATGTACTTCAAATCATGGGGCAGCATTTCCTGTTTGCATAAAAAAAGTATGACATGCGTTACATGAAACATATGAAACCTTCACATACAGAGACAATGAGTTTGTATTCTGAAAATATATTTTGACGGATTAACTGCATACACTTTTGAGGGTGTATATGCAGTATTGCAAAATGAAAAACTGACAAAAAGTGTCAAGTAATTTTTACATATAATGTAAAAGTCTTTAATTGGGTCTATTTGATAATTCTGAATTTCTTAACCAAGGAAACCATTACCACTCCCCCTTTCTTTTCAAAGAAATCATTGCCACATTTTAGTGTGGATTTTGAGAGTACAGCTGTCAACCAAACCTATTGTACTTGCAGTGGGCTTTGGGTCTACCCCTTTAAACTAACTTATTTAAATAGCCTCTTTTAGCCACTGGCCTCAGAGGTCATTCATCAAGATTTTGCTCTCTCACCTGAAGCTCTCATTGGCTGTTAAGGTGCAGGTTTCTTCCTCTAATAAAGTGCTTCCACTGAACTGTATGAAATACTAATATGCAACTTCAGGCCTACTACTTCTCAGTGCGCTGTTGTTCTCCTTTTACTTTCTCCACTTCAATGTTCTCCTCTTGTACTTGGCTCCTGCTGGCTTCCTCCTGCCCTCCCTCTTTCCGGTCTTCCAAATTTCCTGCAGCCTACAACTCTGGTTCCTGCAATTTTCTCTCTTTACCGTGTGCTACCTCTTTTCAGCTTACCATTCCCTCTTTCTCCCATGTGCTTCTCATTTCCACCACCTCTTGTTTCTTCCCCTATCGTTTTTCATGTGTGCTCTTCAGGTTATCCCCAAGTGACTTGTCATTATTGATTCTGAGGTGGGGTATTTTAGTAATTCAGAAAGGAACGGCTGTCTATATGCAGTTCTTTTTTACCTTCAATACAACCCATTTTTGCTAAAATGCCAAATGAAAATCAGATGGAAAGGAAACTTTCACTATTGTTCTTTCTTTCTATGTCACAGAAACTAAATACTCTAACGGAGGCCGCGTTCGCATCCAAACTCTATTCTACATAGAAATATAACGAGGAGTATACTGAAGTCAAGGGTGCTTTCAATAACAACCAACTTTCATTTCTTAAATGTAACTGGCTTTACTGTGCTTACGTTGCATGAGTAAGAACATTAAACCCAGATCTATTGGCTTTTGCCAGGGCTAACTTATCTTATCTGCTTACTGCACAAAAATGGATTTCCCTTCTGTGCTTGCTTGCATTTAAATCTTTCTAGTAAGTACATCAACCCAGAATGCAAATGAGTACACCTTAGGGCTAGTATGAAATAACATTACACAGGATAGAGAGACAGGGATTGTGTTTTTTTTATCTTTCGTTTGTTTTGAATTACAGTCTGCTGTGTAATGTTATTTCATACTACTCCTAAGATGTACTCCTTTGCATTTTGGCTTGATCTGCTTACTATAAAGATAAAAATACAAGTAAGCCTGGAAGGGAAATCAATTTTGTTCAGTTATAAATTACCCAATCCCTTTTGGCTAATAGGGGAGACTCTCCCTTTGTCTGGAGTCTGCTTACTGTTCCCCTGCCGTTTGGTGAGGTTCACGCTATAGAAATACCACAGCCATACATACAAAAGTCATCGTTGCTTTACATTTTCCAGAGGAGAAAACTCTCAAGCGTTTTCCTCCTCATCACAGTTCTCTACAGAATACAACTTAAAACTTCCCCTACAAGAATAAATTGTGGCTATTGTTTTCTCAGAGAAAAGTTCGATATGTTTACATATTACCTTCATTTCACCTATTTGTTTGTACATGGGTGTATTTCTACAACAAAACTAATGTAATAAAATGTTAATTAGGTTGTCTGTACTTACTATCCTTCAATTAACCAGGAACATTTGGTTTTGTATTTGTAATTGATTGGTCCATCAGTTAAGTATCCAGAGGGGTCTGTCAACCTAAAAGGCAAAAACAAATGGCAGAAATTAGATATTTAGAAGCACAGTAATATGTCAACATAAAGAAAAATTCGGTTATTAGAAGCACTATATTGTGTCAACATAAATAATCAAATGAAGCGCACTGAGGATTGTGTGTGCAATATTTTTTTGCGAGATAAAGCCATTTACGTGCAACTGTGACTCATCCAAAGAAAGAACTATAAGAACAGCTCTTTCATGTGGTCCCCGGACATAGGTCCTGTGGTGACCACTGGTAAACACCGGCACAAATTAATGAGTAGTCCTCATGGACCAGAATTCCTCAATCCGGAGATATTTTAGGTAAACAAGAGTGGGGGCGCTGTAGTCCCATTTTTAGTGCTGAAACCTGGAAGTCGCATCAAGAATGGCCAGAGATGGGTCACATCTGACTCGCATGAGCAGTTAGGGAGGCAAAGACGACTGCTGTGATTGCAATTGCTTGTTTTAGATCCTGGGGATACAGAGTGTGTTCAAAATTCTCGATTTTCTGAAGATGGAATCAGTCACAGCTCGATGGCTCCTTTGAGGATTAGGCTGTCACCAAGTAAGAAATCCAGAGAGGTATTTTCTACATATGAAAAGTGTCCCTTATCTGTGTATAAGCATCCCCCGTTTTATCTGTATTTCCAATGGCTGAGTGCTCAAATGCAGTTGGGTCACTTGCCATAGTGAGGTGTGTTCAGCATAGCCCGCACAAAGGATGACAGGTATCAACAGCCTAACCAGCCAGCATGATCACTATCTCACAGCCTACCAGCCGGAGGCTCATCTGCGACCTGAAAACCCAAACGGTTCTCTTTCAGCAGGAGGGGGTCACTCCCAGATATAGCATTGGGTGGGCAAACTGCAACTCAAAAGAAATTTGGATCGAACTTATTTTCAGTATTTATAGTGCAGTAAGATTTTCTTAGACGTTTCTTGCTCATCAGTTCGCTTTAGAAGTGGCCATTAGCGCAAGATGCGTAGGGATCATGCTAGAACCAAGGACATTTTAACGCGTCGAGAGCGGCGCCATGTTTGATGCAACAGATTCTTTACAGCTAGCTATGCGTCCTGTCAAACTGCTCTTTAATGGAGTGTGTTTTCCTTCATCGATTCTCGCAGATGCGTCTTTAAAAAATAAAGCAACCTGAAAGTGTAAGCAGAGAAGCAAAACACGTTGTAGCATGTCTGCCGCTGGAGTCATTATACAGCCTGCATAATTCTAGAATCACCGTTTTATCCTCCCGAGGTCGATAACGCGACCTGTTGAGTTGGGTAATACAAACACCCATAATTCAGTGTCAATAGATGCATTCATTTGCCTGAGCATTGTGTACATTTCTAATCCATAGTTATCTTTTGCATTAGTTATTAATAGGACCTCGAGGTCGCTGCGGTCTACATGGCGTCCGGCCACCCGCAGGCGCAATTTAAAAGGGTATTTTCCGCCCCAAACAAATGAAAAGATGCACAGTTGTAAACTTGAGAGCGTTTGGGTTAATATAAGATTACATTTTAAAACGAATAATTACTAAATGGCCACAAGATGGCAGCATTGGATAATGTATGTTTTTAAGTCCAAGCGATGACAGCGTTTTGATGATGCAGGGGCGCTCTTATTTACCGGAGGGCTTTCAGAGCCAATACAAATACATGTTTAGACATTTGTGTCACTAGAAAAGGAGCTAAAAGAGACTTCAACATAGCTAAAAAAAAAAATAACCCCGTCTTTGGAAAGTTGTTGTCCTTAATTGTGGGATCCCTACTGCAGGAGATGATTTTTAATGAAGTAGAATTTGCTTTACTATATGGTAAAGGTTGTCCACGTGAACAAATCAAACCCCATTTCTGTATTTCTTTTTCAATCGGACTACAATTTCTGTGAGACCAACCTAAACCATTTTCTGAGCACGAACCCTGCCGGATTCTGTTCAAATGCTCTGAATGAATTCGGCCTTTTCTAGCCAATGGTCCCTGAAGCTAACACCGCCTCAATAAACCGGGAGTTTCTATTGCTAACATCTCACAATACGGGGGAATTTGGACATCGCAGGAGCCATTGTGGGGTAAAATTCTAATAGTGTTAATCATAATGGATATTTATCTTAGCAGGTGTATTTTTAGCGCACAAAGACGGACCGGTAAACAACATATTTGGGAAATTAGGTCCCGAGTATTTATTTAAATTTTATTAAATATTATATACTGTTTTGCTAATAAGAACCTTTCGGAAAATCCCACCAGTAACAGCTCACAAACATTTAGAAAAAAAAACAAAAGGCAGGCGCCGAATGAGTCCGATGTGGGAGTCACTATGAATGTCTCATCAACTTAAATTGAGGAAGGGGCTTATAATAGACAGCAATCTCAGTTAAGCAATGTTAATCCCACATGGGCAGATAACGTAGTTGCCCCCTTTATTAGGTCTCGCCTGAGCCAGCGCGCATGCGCTGCTCTGCGGGGCTTATAGTAAGGACTTCCATCTCACACATCTTTTCCACATGTTTTTTTTTTCCGCCCACGCATTTGATTGCCCATTTGCATAAGGCTTCCACAAAAAAAAGCAAGCAAATAAATGGCCAAAGGCTTGGGTATGTCCTGCCTTATCTTTAAATGTCCCCTCCCATAGCCTATGTGTCTCAGGAGCGAGCAGCAGCGCCATCTGTTTGCAATTATTGCGCCGGCGCTTGTTTTAATTAGCAGCGGCTTACAGCGGCCATCTATTTTTCAAACTTTAGCAAAGCCAAAATGATTGCCATTGCTTGTTAATCTGACCACGAAGCGGAATCTATTTTCCTCTGGTGCACCAGTTATAGCGCTACAATTTATTTGTTTCTTACTCTGGCACTTTACGGGGCCAGCTGGGTTACAGCCTGACCCGACTCAAAGTGTCTGAAGGTTTAATCAAAGTTTTGATGCCTGCAAAACCTGAGTTGAAATGCTGCGGTAATGGCCTTGGGAAAATCCACAGCACAACACAAACCTATGTGTCTTACAGAGCGTATTGCTAATATCTCCTGGCCATCTTCCTGCCCACCTTACATTGATTTACATCCGAGGGATCGCAGCCAGTTAGTGAAGGAATGTAATATCTGATATGTGCTACGCCAATATGGTTCATACAGGAGGGATAAGGGCGCATATGCCACTCCTGAGCAGGGCGTGCTATGTGTGTGCAGAAAGCAACACTTTAGCCCCCTCACAACGGTAAGCTTTGTAAACAGTTTTTATGCATCGGGCAAGAGCTTGGTGCAAATGTACAGAGCAGGCCACTCCCTTAAAATTGACTGAGTAGGACGATGTGTAGATGCTGTAGACACTTGCACGCAGGTGGTGTGTGATCTTGGACGGATTGCCTCAGCGCATACCCACATCTGGAAGCCCCAGAATACCAAACACAGAATATACGTTGATAGGCAGCACCCAGAGAGGATAGAGCACTGCACAGCTCTTAACGACTTGTCTCGTGCTTCATATTACACACTAAGGCAGTGGATGTCTCTTTATCAGCCCGTTACATACAGACAGGCGAGGACCCTCCCACCACCCACCATCTCCCCCACCTGTCCAAAGTGGAACGCCTACCTGCCACTGGCGCCTATTTCGTGTTACGGGAGGAGGCATAATTTAAAGATACTGGGTGGGAGGTAGACGGGCTTCCCGAATCACACTTGCTTCACAGACGCACAATCTGACTGTGGGCGCACATCCCCTTTCCCTCAGTCACCCAACTGTAAATTGGGAGAGGCAGCCAAGTGTAAAATGTGTGAGTAATTCGATTGGGAACATGCTTCCGGGAGGGAAGGGGCGAGGATAAGCAACACAATGTTTGTGTTTTTATTTTGTGCCAAAAACTACTTTTAGTTTCTGTGAGCACCTGTTGTTTACATTGTGACGAATGGAGACGCTTAAAGTCACCCAGTGTGGGAAAGATGGGAAATATGCCACTTTCGGCATCCGACTAATTGATGATGAGGGGGAGAAATAGATGCTCTCAGTTGTGTTTTGTACAAGTTATTGATATGAAATGATTGTTGTTTTGTTACTGTCAGTTTTACTTTGCACAGTGTGTCATTGCCCTGTACCTTAGGTGTTCCCGGTTGCCCCTCCGCCCGGCTCCAAGGTATTTTTTATCTGTTGGTTTATGGTTCTGGCATGTGAGCTAGGAGGGCTTTACAAACTGGATTAGTGTCAGTATTAGTTTTGGTTGTATTTTTATTTAATTAGTAGAATTCCCCCCGGGTGTTTTTGCACCTCGACACACAGTCCGATACACAAAGATGTATTTATTAATATACCATAAGCGCATTCAATGGAAAACTATTGAACTGGTCAACTCAAATTTTCAGCTCAGTCTACATCGTCACATAACTACTCCCTTGACGTATCCCGACAAAAAAAATAAACATCCTTCCTTCAGAGCGCTCTTCTGTATATGAAGATGTTATAAATCGATAGGGGGGCGTGGCTTGGACGCCGATCGGGATGGCGGCGTGAGCTCGTAGCTCCGCGCAGGATCCCGCTAATTCTCCTGTTTTCGGAACCCTGGGCGGCCCGGAGACGACTCTCCTGCCCTCTGAAGTGTGAGGGGACAGCTGGGTGCACTTGATGAACTGCTGGGGGACTGCCGCCCCCGAGGAGACCGTGCTGAAGCAGCGGCTGAGGTGTTGCCGAGGGTGCGAAGAAAATGGCGGCGGGGAGGTCGGAAGGCCCCGAACTTCAGCCCTGAGCCGAGTTGTCGCCGACTGGCGAGGGATCCTGGCGAGAGATCCTGCAAGCCGCTGACTGGGGCGCTAGGGTCGGCGGGACTGTGATCTGAGGCCGTGGTGCGCTGCCTTGGCTCGTCCGGAGCTTGGGGACCCTAGCTGGATACCGTCTTGGGACTTCTCCTCTTCCCCTCAGGCTCCCGTGGGGGCGGCCGAGTGGAGTGGGCGTCGCAGGCCGTGGCTCTTGCGCCTGTGAGTGTCGGTGGAGACATTGCATTGCCGGCGACCGGTGCTGCCCACGGGCGCTGACGGTAACCGAGCTCCTGGACTTGTGACGCAGCACCCTGGAATGGCGGCGACGAGTGGGTCGATGGCCGCGGGATGCACTGAGGGGGACTCGGCAACCTCCACCCAGCTGGGCGAGAGTCCCTCCTCGGAGCTCGATCGAGACCAACGGCTGAACCAGCGACTAGATGCCATACTTGATGCGATCGCCTCGACTAAGGACGTGTTGCACCAAGACATCGCCCAAGTGGCCGTGGGCCTGGGGCTGCTGCGCGCAGATCACGCGAAGCTAGCGGACAAAGTTAAGGACCATGACCAACTATTGCTGGACCTGAAACCGTCGGTGGTGGCCGCGGAACATAAGATCACTGATATGTTGGCCCGGTTGGACGCGTTGGAACGGAGGGCGGAGGATGCAGAAGGCCGCAATAGGCGGAACAACGTGCGGGTCGTCGGCCTTCCGGAACGGATTGAGGGGGAGGATGCAGTGGCCTATATGGAGAACTGGTTCCGCACTGTGGTGGCGCCGGAGGGGCTCACTCCTTTCTTTACGCTAGAGAGGGCCCACCGGGTACCTGCTCGCCCACCGGGGCTTGGTCGCCCCCCCCGCCCGATGGTGGTGAGACTCCTCCACTACAAAGACCGGGATCTTCTCATTCAGCGGGCCAGGATGTCGGGCCCCTATGACGTGGAGAATAGTAGGGTTACGATCTTCCCGGACTACACCCAAATGGTCCAGAAAAACCGGGCGTCGTTCCTGGCAGTGAAAAAGGAGCTCAGGGAGGAAAGCATTCAGTACTCCTTGCTCTACCCAGCTAAGTTGCGGATCATGTTGGATGGGTCTACGCACTTTTTTCAGACTCCGGACGAGGTTTGGCAATGGCTGGAGTTGTACAGGGCGGGTACGGACAGATCGCATAAAAGCAGGCGAGATGAGCCCAAGCAGCCCCGGGTGAGACAATCGCAGCGCATCCGATCCCGCAACAGGCGCCAACGGGAGAGGCGGGAGGCCCAAATGGCGGCGGAAAAGAGGGATGCACTCGCAGCGACGGCGGCCATTACAGGGTCGCAACAGAACAGTGAACGTGCGGACACTGACTCGGGAGGAGAAGGCGGCAGGTCGGGAGAGGAACTTTCAGAAGCGGACAGTTCGAAGGGGCCGGAGGTGACCCCACAGACCTCGGATGGTATCTTTTGCGGCTGACATTGGGTTGGATTGAGCTAGATCGGGACTTCATGGTGGGGTGGTATCCTGTTGATAGGGGGCCGGGACGCCGGAAGGGGGGGATCTGTGCTTCAAGAGGGATGGAGGCGCGGGGCGTGGGCTCCGCTCGCTGAGGTCGGCGGTGACTCACCCCCCTTGGGCCCTTAAGGCCGCCTGTGGTGGAGACCACAGGGTTATGAGTGTGAGAAGTTGTTTCAAGGTTTGGATGGGGGCGGACATTGGGTTCGTGTGCTCTGTCCTGGGGAGCGGGGTTTGGGAAGTTTTTCTGTTTTGGGTGTGTTTGGGGGGGGGCAACTGCACTGGGGGGGTTATGAACATTCGTTATTTGATTTGGACTGTACAAAGTTGGAATGGGGACATTACCTAATCTGAAATGCCTAACGTGGAATGTCCGGGGGCTGCGAACTATGGTGAAGCGTCATAAGGTCCATGCATATCTTGTACGCAGGGGGGTTCAGATTGCTATGCTTCAGGAGACTCATCTCACTAAGAAGGAATGTACTGCCTTGCAGAAAAGATGGCGGGGCCAGGTGTTTGGCACCACCTACTCAGCGTATGCCAGGGGGGTGCTGATCTGGGTGAGGGCGGGGATACCCTTTCAATTGCTGAATCAAGTAGTGGATCCGGATGGCCGGTTTGTGGCGGTGGAGGGGAGGTTATATGGCCGGGATGTGGTTTTCTGCTGTGTGTATGCGCCAAACACTGATCAAGCTCGATATCTTGATAGCCTCTCAGGGGCGTTAGCCTCCTTCCTGGCGGGCCCGATAGTGCTAGGGGGGGACTTTAATTCGATTACTGATGTGGCTCTGGATAGGTCCCATCCCCCTCTAGTGGACTCCCCGGTGCGCAGGCTGACCGCGCACAGGAAGGACTGGCAGGATAGGTGGGGGCTGCTGGATGTCTGGAGGGAGCGGCACAGGGAGACCAGGGATTACTCCTTTTACTCTGCGCTTCATGACCTGCATGTCAGGATTGACTCGGTGCTCTGTGGTGGATCCCTAGCTCCGTTGGTCTCCCATGCGGAGTACTTAGCTAGGACTATCTCAGATCATAATCCCCTATTGGTGCACATTCAGTGGCAGAGGGAGCGCTCAGTTATACCAACGTGGCGGCTTCGGCCGGAGACACTTGAGGATCCTGTCTTCCAAGACGTGGTTCGGCAAGGCATTGATAGCTATTTCGGAATGAATGCGGGCACGGCCACGAGTAGGTCCATTGAATGGGATGCAATGAAAGTGGTGGCGAGGGGAGTGTGTCTGGGCAGGTTCTCGAATGCTCGCACGGCTGTGTTGAATGACCTCGTGACAGCGGAAGATAGGTTGAGGGACCTGGAGCGCCGCAGGCCGGCTAGACCGGACTTACAAGCCCAGCTATTAGAAGCGAAGGAGGTGGTTGCCACTGAGACGGAACGTTTGCGATGCTATGACTATAAGCAGTATATCGTCAGGGCGCATGCGGAAAGGGACAAGGTGGGTACCCTCTTGGCCAGACTGGCCAACCCGGAACTTAGGGGCTCCCCGATCCTCGGCATTCGCACTGCGCAGGGGGAGATGGTGTACAACCAGGCAGCGATATTGGAGTGCTTTAGGGGGTACTATGAGGAACTGTACCAGAGTCAGCTGGAGGTGGGGGTCCAGGACATTGTGGAATACTTGGGGGAGAGGCAGCTTCCGGTCCTTGCTGAGGAGGACTCGAAGGAACTGGGCGGCCCGGTAACGCTCACGGAAATACGGGCGGCCATAAAGCATATGGCCCGCAACAAAACGCCCGGGGTGGACGGATTACCGATTGAATTTTATCAGCTGTATGCGGATATTTTGACACCCAGATTGCTGACGGTGTATGCTGAAGCATTCGAGGCTGGGGCGCTGCCCGGATCCATGCGGGAGGCCTTGATTGTGCCGCTCCTGAAGCCAGGCCGGGACGCAGCGGACGTGCGGTCTTACCGCCCGCTGTCCATGCTGACGGTGGATTATAAGATTCTGAGCCGGATACTGGCCACCAGGCTGGCCCCGTATATGACGGGCCTGGTACATAGGGACCAGGCCGGGTTCATACCCACGAGGAGCACGGCGCTGAATGTTCGCCGACTGGTGGGGATAATGGACGCCATCTTGGACGGGGAGGGTGCCCCTGCGGTCCTATCTGTAGACATCGAGAAGGCCTTTGATAGTTTGGAATGGCCGTTCCTGGACGGAGTTTTGGAGAGGTTTGGTATGGGCGAGGGGTTCCGCAGGTGGACAAGGGTCTTGTATGCATCGGCGACGGCGAGAGTACGTTTGGGCGGCCTGGTGTCTGCGGCGTACCCGGTGGGCAGGGGCACGCGGCAGGGGTGCTCTCTGTCTCCCCTGTTGTTTGCTCTGGCAATGGAACCTCTAGCGGTCCATGCGAGGTCGGGTGTCGTGTACTTGGGGATAGCCAGGGGCGAGCAGTGGCATTATATATCGCTTTATGCGGATGACTTGCTCCTGTACCTGGCTGACACCTCCCGGGCGTTGGCCGGTGCTATGGAGCTGCTGTCGGAGTTCGGCCGGCTGTCGGGCCTTAAGGTCAATTGGGCGAAGACTTGTGTGTTCCCGCTGCGAGCGGGTTCACCTGCTCCTGACGGAGACTTGGACGTGGTGTGGGAACCATCTTGTTTCACCTATCTGGGTGTTCGCATTTACCACGCTACCGCAGACCTATTGGAGGGCAACATTGGTCGTTGTGTCCGGGCACTGCGGGGCAGCTTGTCTTTCTGGTCGACCCTCCCGCTGACGGTTCTAGGCAGGATTGCCCTTCTGAAGATGGTGGCACTCCCCCGCTTTCTCTATTATTTCCGGACGCTGCCCATATGGATTCCCCAAGGGGTCTTCAGAGACCTGAGGTCGATGATTATTGGCTTTCTGTGGGGGCATGGCCGCCGTAGAGTGGCCCTGACCACGCTCCTCCGCCCGAAGATGGAAGGGGGTATGGCTGTGCCTGACTTTGAGCTGTATTACCTAGCGGCACAGCTGCAGGTTCTAACACAGAACGTGGCTAGGGTGTTCAGGGGTCCGGAGGAGGACCGGGATCGGGGGATGCAACGCCATGTGTTGTCCTATATTATCATGCAGCAGAGGCTTGAGTTGCGGGCCCTCACCGTGGAGGAAAGGACGCTCCGTTTGTGTTGGCAGAGGAGCCTTTGGAGAGCGAGGGCTTCGCGGCCTTATGCACCGGAGATTCCGATCGGCATGCTGACGGCCTTGCCGCACGGGGGTGATTGGTCCCCGTTGCTGGCTTGGGAAGAGATGGGATTGCAGGTGGTGGGCGACCTGTACATAGATGGGGCGTTGGCACCGTTTGAGGTGCTCCGGGACCAGTTTGGGCTGCCTGACGGGGGGTTCCTCCTACACGCGGCAGTGGTGGCTGCCGTACAGAAGCACTGGAAAGGGGGGCTCGTAGAACCAACGACGACTATGGCGTGCCAATATGTGGTGATGGCAGCTGGTACGGTTAAGGCTGTGACGTGCCTCCATAATAGGATGCTGCATGAGGGTCTGGAGCCGCTCCTGGGGCTCAAGTCTAAATGGGAGGAGAGTGTGGGCCGCCCCATACCGGATACGGCGTGGGGACACATCCTGCGGCGTACGTGGAAGGGCACGAGAAATGCGCGCTTTCAACAAGTGCATTTCTATGTGCTTCATAGGGCCTATTTAACCCCGGAGAAATTACAGCGGTACTTCCGGGTGCCGGATGCCCGATGCCCACGGTGTTCGTCTTTGGGTGCGGACATGGATCATTTGTTTTGGGGGTGCCCGCAATTGGGGACCTACTGGGCAGAGGTAGGGGAACTCCTGAATGAAGTGTCTGCCAGGGAGGTGGACTTTGATATGGCGGCGTGCCTGTTGCTCTGGTTCCCGCACACCAAACGCACCAAGGTGACGAGCAAATTTATTGACCTGGGTCTGATACTGGCGCAGAGGGAGATATCGTGGCACTGGAAGTCCAGGGGGGGGCCCTCGCTGCGTAGGTGGAGGAATGAATTGCTGCGGTGGTCTGCTTGCGAGAGTGTGCTCCGGATGAAACAGGCTGTTAAGTTGGGGAATGAGAGGGTTCTGGACGCGGCGCGTGCATGGGAGCAGGTGGTGCAGGCCTTGCGTGACTCTATGGTGGATGACGGGGATGGAGAGAACTGAGCCGGTGGACTCCACGGGGCGCACACAGAAGAGCTAATTTCCGCGCTGTGGTAGATCCATCCAACTCGACAGGGCGAGGGGTACTCCTAGCAGTTGCCAGGGGGGGGGGGCCTTGGGGGGGACTGGTTTATGGGACTTGGGGTGGGACGGAAGCCATTAGGGGGTGGCTAGCCTGGGTGCCTAGGCTCTATTAGGGAGGTTGCGTGCTGTGGCAGTGGGGGAGGGCTGGGGGAGCGGCCAGGCGAGTTGGGGCGGGGGCACTTAGGGGGAGCCCCGAAGCGCGGGATGTTACTGCATTAGTTTTGGGATGGCTGACGGAGATTTTGTTGTGGGGGGGGGGGTAAAAAGCAGATACGTACGATGGCTTTTCGACCATGGTCCCTGTGGGACTTGCACTGTGATTTTCTCCTATTGCTTGGATCAACATGCCGCCCGGCCTCCGGGATGCGGGCTGAATGGCTGTGTACAGTTTGGATTTATTATTGGACAGTGGGGTGTCGCGGGGGCACGGGTTGATTGTTTGTATCCTGTGGTTTCTAACTCTGCAATAAAAATATGTTTAAAAAAAAATGTTATAAATCGATACAGATGCTTTCGGCGTGTGCCATGTCACCATATTGTACACAACATAGAGACATGAGGATTCTTGCTTCTGAAATCAAGTACTGAAGCAGCAGCATTTATGTGGCTTTTGATTAATCACTTCGTTAGTACACAGCAACCTCGTAACCGTATACTCGGTATGTTGAGTGTCTGGTCCTGCTAATAGGGGATAATCTGCTGCATGGCTAAATTTATAAGGCCCCAAAGACGAGACCTATTGGATATGCCAAGGCTTGTTCCTGTTCTCGTCTGTTTCAATGTAAAGCATGCGCAGAAGACGCAGGCCAAGCTCCTCAAGAACCGGAAACAATTGTCGGATGGAGGTCAGCACCTAGACTTCCCGTAACATATCCACTACCCTTCACTGGCTTTACCCTCACTTAACATGGATGGCAGGAGTCCAGCCGCACTGTCTGTTTCCCAGAAAAGGCATTTATTCCTTGCCATCATATGTCACCTTTCATGTCACAGGCAGAAGACCCGCCTATAAGCCCTTTGTTAGAAATGTCTTTATCACATCCGGTCTGTGGTGTTTCTCTAGACGTAGCCAAGTTGTATTTTAAGAATTTCTTTATTATCTTCTTGGTTGCAAAACAGTAAATATGTACATCAGTTTATAAATCAGGTTATCCTTATTCTCCAGTCTCTTCAGCTCATACACCAGCCCCACCAGGAGCAGCCTGCCTGCTGCTCAGCCCATCGCCAACTGTCACTCACACATCCACACAGGCATTGCATGCATCACAGTCACACCAACATTCCAATACCAGCTCTCACTCTGGCTGAGCAGCAGGCAGACAGCTAGTCTGGGAAACATATACTAATACAATCAGGATGTAACACAGTCCTTTCCCCTTTTTAGTGCTCTTGAGTGCACGGTGAGGAAGAAACTGAATTTTGCTTTTTTTCATATTGCAAGTCTTTTTAGACCTAGTCTTTAAGGGAGTTTCAACTGCATCATAAGACTGTTTTGAAACATACACAATATAAATACATAGAGGGGCTTTTAGTTGGTGGGCTTTGTCCATTGGTCGGTTACGTCATTCACATTTCCTTCCACTCATCACAGCATGCAGCATGGCACAAGGGGTCAGTCTTTTTTTCCCCACTGACTCAATTCACTTAAAGGGACTCCACAAAGCTCATATCGCCTAGAAATAATTCCTTTCTTTTCAGTGACAAAGCTTGCTCAAAAAAGGCTTTTTAATTTAAATTATTTCTATTTTAATTTTAGATGCTGTGTATGTATTTTGCCTGTACTTCAGATGCCCTGTTAGCTGGTGATTTATTTCCTGTCTCTTTTTTAAACTTGCTGTTATAACGTGTTTATGTGACATTGTACAATCGTAGCTACTTGTGATTTCAGTGCTTTGTTAGTGGTGATTTATTCTTGCCTGCTTAGCAAATAATAACAATAAAGATCTGTTATTTTAAAAAACATCACTAGTATAACAGCCACATCGTTGTTTTGACTTGTACCTCTACAAATTTGAATGAAAGCATATGCCAGTCACTCTTAGCTGCAACATGGTTTTTCTTTTCATGCTGTATGCTTCCAATTAAAAAAATTACCTACTGTACCAACTCCTAAGTCCAGATCTACTGAGCTTGCCAATGCTTGTTTCGGTCTTACGACCCCCAAAATGCAGGCCTTATTGCTCAGGTCTAGGACCAGAATTTTTACAGTTGGGCCCACACCTACCGCTAGTACAGTCGAGCCTCTATTTAAATTATTGTGGTGAAGTTCACCTATATATACTGAGTCCTCCTTGTCCAATTCAACCACCTCCTCAAGCCAGCTTTCTAGTAATAGGGAAGTGCATTGCCCTCAACTTCCTCTAAAAGCCCTAGAACTCAAATTAAATATTACCACAATGTATTCTTGTGTGCTTCTAACGCACTCCAAGGCTTTTTTTCATTTTCACCAGAACAGATAGCTGTTTGTCCATAGTGGTGAGGTTAGGGCCAGTGCCTTCTGCAGCTCTATGCCATCCACTCTCACTTCCAGTGCACCCGTCTTTCTCTTTAATTGGCTGACTTGGCCCTTAAGTTTGACAAAATTACCCTCAATGTGAGAGGATAAGCTCACAATCCTCCCAAGTCAGCTAGTTAGGACTGTGTCTCTCCTCAGGAACAGTGGACCTTCAGGTTAAGTTTCTTTAATTTTACTTTTTGAGTTTAGGATCACTAGGGTAAAAGAAATCACTGTCAGCCTGTCTTCCCTTGTTCCTGGTTCCAAGCACCATAATTTTTTGACTGGTGAGTTCCGTTTAACTGTGAATAATGGGCTGCGTGCATTTAAGGTGGTTCTAGTGCAGTTCTGCACCCTGTCTGACACTCAAAGGCGTGCTTCTCGCCATAGTAAATGGGTTGTCTGATTTAAATATGGCCGATATGCTCAGCTAAGTCCTACTTATCTGTTTTATGAAAGGACATGCATTCAGTCCTCCTACAAACATATTCTCTGAATACAATGTAGGGAGTTCCAGTTAGAACCTCTGCATGCAGGCATCCCTTACTTTTGTCACTCTGTCTCCAGTAAGCACAATACACTCCACTGAGTGATTACCGGACTACCGGCCGCCTGATCACATTCATGCTTCACTGTCCCATCTCTTCTCTGTCTCAGCTCCCTTTCTGTATAGGCCTTTGTAGCCTAACTCGGTTCCACCAGACTCAATGGCTTGTTCCTGGCCTGCGACATCTCCCTGGCCTCCTCCCTGAATGCCCTAGAAACAACAATAACTGGTAGGACCGCTCAATGTCATGAGGACGTTTTCTGATGGGGGGTTCCAAAAAAGCAGTCATCTTTGCCTAGTTCCCCTTTTATTTCATTTTTAAAAGCACAGACACATACACTATCGCCCTCTGAGTGGCTAACATTTTTTGTTAGACAGATGTCATTTAATAACAGCCACTGAAAACATGTGTCCCTGTTTCCACGAAGACTCTTCAAAGTCACTAATGCATGCTTGCTCACGTAAGAATTGCTGCACGTGCTCAGAAACATTATAATGGTAAAACATAAAAATTTATACAAATGATTTATCAAGGTGTTTTGATTTTTCCCTGCTAATAGTGTCATCATTTAGAAGCGAACACGATAACATGTTGGTACCGAAATGTGATTCTTGAAAGGAATGTGGCACAAAAATAAAAACGGGGGAGGGGTAAAAACATAAGTTTCAGGGAGAACAGACAGAAAAAAATGTAGCAGAAATGTTGAGGAATTTCCGGGACGAGATCCCACATACAGAGGAAAACAAGCATTTACAATGCAATGGTTTCGCCTTTGGAAAAGTTAGAGTTATTAGCATTGTAAATGACAAAATTTGTATTTATGTGTTGGTTTTGAAAACAGATAAATAAATGGCATTGCCATTTACATTGCCATTAGCTTAATCTCTGCAGTCACTCTGCACTCTCTAGCACTCCCTACTCACTCTGCACTCTCTAGCACTCCCTACTCACTCTGCACTCTCTAGCACTCCCTATGCACTCTGCACTCTCTAGCACTCCCTATGCACTCTGCACTCTCTAGCACTCCCTATGCACTCTGCACTACCTCTGCAATCCCTATGCACTCTGCACTACCTCTGCAATCCCTCTGCACTCCCTATGCACTCTGCACTCCCTATGCACTCTGCACTCCCTATGCACTCCCTATGCACTCTCCACTCCCTATGCACTCTCTGCACTCCCTATGCACTCTGCACTCCCTATGCACTCTGCACTCCCTATGCACTCTGCACTCCATATGCACTCTGCACTTCCTATGCACTCTGGACTCCCTATGCACTCCCTATGCACTCTGCACTCCCTATGCACTCTGCACTCCCTATGCACTCCCTATGCACTCCCTATGCACTCTGCACTCCCTATGCACTCTGCACTCCCTATGCACTCTCCACTCCCTGTGCACTCTCGGCACTCCCTATGCACTCTCGGCACTCCCTATGCACTCTCGGCACTCCCTATGCACTCTCGGCACTCCCTATGCACTCTCGGCACTCCCTATGCACTCTCGGCACTCCCTATGCACTCTCGGCACTCCCTATGCACTCTCGGCACTCCCTATGCACTCGGCACTCCCTATGCAATCTGCACTCCCTATGCACTCTGCACTCCCTATGCACTCTGCACTCCATATGCACTCTGCACTCCATATGCACTCTGCACTCCATATGCACTCTGCACTCCATATGCACTCTGCACTCCATATGCACACCCTATGCACTCTGGACTCCCTATGCACTATGGACTCCCTATGCACTCTCCACTCCCTATGCACTCTCCACTCCCTATGCACTCTCCACTCCCTATGCACTCTCCACTCCCTATGCACTCTCCACTCCCTATGCACTCTCCACTCCCTATGCACTCTCCACTCCCTATGCACTCCCTATGCACTCTCCACTCTGCACTCCCTACGCACTTTCCACTCTCCACTCCCTATGCACTTTCCACTCTCCACTCTCCACTCCCTATGCACTTTCCACTCTCCACTCCCTATGCACTTTCCACTCTCCACTCTCCACTCCCTATGCACTTTCCACTCTCCACTCTCCACTCCCTATGCACTTTCCACTCTCCACTCCCTACGCACTTTCCACTCTCCACTCCCTATGCACTTTCCACTCTCCACTCTCCACTCCCTATGCACTTTCCACTCTCCACTCCCTATGCACTCTCCACTCTCCACTCCCTATGCACTCTGCACTCCCTACGCACTTTCCACTCTCCACTCCCTATGCACTTTCCACTCTCCACTCCCTACGCACTTTCCACTCTCCACTCCCTATGCACTTTCCACTCTCCACTCTCCACTCCCTATGCACTTTCCACTCTCCACTCTCCACTCCCTATGCACTCTGCACTCCCTATGCACTCTACACTCTGCACTCCCTATGCACTCCCTATGCACTCTACACTCTGCACTCCCTATGCACTCCCTATGCACTCCCTATGCACTCTCCACTCCCTATGCACTCTCCACTCCCTATGCACTCTCCACTCCCTATGCACTCTCCACTCCCTATGCACTCTCCACTCCCTATGCACTCTCCACTCTCCACTCCCTATGCACTCTCCACTCTCCACTCCCTATGCACTCTCCACTCTCCACTCCCTATGCACTCTCCATTCTCCACTCCCTATGCACTCTCCACTCTCCACTCCCTATGCACTCTCCACTCTCTATGCACTCTCCACTCCCTATGCACTCTCCACTCCCTATGCACTCTCCACTCTCCACTCCCTATGCACTCTCCACTCCCTATGCACTCTCCACTCCCTATGCACTCTCCACTCCCTATGCACTTTCCACTCTCCACTCCCTATGCACTCCCTATGCACTCCCTATGCACTCTACACTCCCTCTCCACTCTCCACTCCCTATGCACTCTCCACTCTCCACTCCCTATCCACTCTCCACTCCCTATGCACTCTCCACTCCCTATGCACTCTCCACTCTCCACTCCCTATGCACTCTCCACTCCCTATGCACTCTCCACTCCCTATGCACTCTCCACTCTCCACTCCCTATCCACTCTCCACTCCCTATGCACTCTCCACTCCCTCTGCACTCTCCACTCTCCACTCCCTCTGCACTCTCCACTCTCCACTCCCTCTGCACTCTCCACTCTCCACTCACTCTGCACTCTCCACTCTCCACTCCCTCTGCACTCTCCACTCTCCACTCCCTCTGCACTCTCCACTCTGCACTCCCTATGCACTCTCCACTCTGCACTCTCCACTCTCCACTCTCTCTCCACTCTCCACTCCCTCTCCACTCTCTCTCCACTCTCCCCTCCCTCTCCACACTCTCTGCACTCTCTCTGCACTCACTCTGCACTCGCTCTCCACTCTCCACTCCCTCTCCACTCTCCACTCCCTCTGCACTCTCCACTCCCTCTGCACTCTCCACTCCCTCTGCACTCTCCACTCCCTCTGCACTCTCCACTCTGCACTCCCTATGCACTCTCCACTCCTTATGCACTCTTCACTCCCTATGCACTCTCCACTCCCTATGCACTCTCCACTCCCTATGCACTCTGCACTCTCCACTCCCTATGCACTCTGCACTCTCCACTCCCTATGCACTCTCCACTCTCCACTCCCTATGCACTCTGCACTCTCCACTCCCTATGCACTCTCCACTCTCCACTCCCTATGCACTCTGCACTCTCCACTCCCTATGCACTCTGCACTCTCCACTCCCTATGCACTCTCCACTCCCTATGCACTCTCCACTCTCCACTCCCTATGCACTCTCCACTCTCCACTCCCTATGCACTCTCCACTCTCCACTCCCTATGCACTCTCCACTCTCCACTCCCTATGCACTCTCCACTCTGCACTCCCTATGCACTCTCCACTCCCTATGCACTCTCCACTCTGCACTCCCTATGCACTCTCCACTCCCTATGCACTCTCCACTCTGCACTCCCTATGCACTCTCCACTCCCTATGCACTCTCCACTCTGCACTCCCTATGCACTCTCCACTCCCTATGCACTCTCCACTCCCTATGCACTCTCCACTCCCTATGCACTCTCCACTCCCTATGCACTCTCCACTCCCTATGCACTCTCCACTCTCCACACCCTATGCACTCTCCACTCTCCACTCCCTATGCACTCTCCACTCTCCACTCCCTATGCACTCTCCACTCTCCACTCCCTATGCACTCTCCACTCTCCACTCTCCACTCCCTATGCACTCTCCACTCTCCACTCTCCACTCCCTATGCACTCTCCACTCCCTATGCACTCTCCACTCTCCACTCCCTATGCACTCTCCACTCTCCACTCCCTATGCACTCTCCACTCTCCACTCCCTATGCACTCTCCACTCCCTATGCACTCTCCACTCTCCACTCCCTATGCACTCTCCACTCTCCACTCCCTATGCACTCTCCACTCCCTATGCACTCTCCACTCTCCACTCCCTATGCACTCTCCACTCTCCACTCCCTATGCACTCTCCACTCTCCACTCCCTATGCACTCTCCACTCCCTATGCACTCTCCACTCCCTATGCACTCTCCACTCCCTATGCACTCTCCACTCCCCACTCCCTATGCACTCTCCACTCTCCACTCCCTATGCACTCTCCACTCTCCACTCCCTATGCACTCTCCACTCCCTATGCACTCTCCACTCTCCACTCCCTGTGCACTCTCCACTCTCCACTCCCGATGCACTCTCCACTCCCGATGCACTCTCCACTCCCTATGCACTCTGCACTCTCCACTCCCTATGCACTCTGCACTCTCCACTCCCTATGCACTCTGCACTCTCCACTCCCTATGCACTCTGCACTCTCCACTCCCTACTCTCCACTCCCTATGCACTCTGCACTCTCCACTCTCCACTCCCTATGCACTCTGCACTCTGCACTCTCCACTCCCTATGCACTCTGCACTCTCCACTCCCTATGCACTCTCCACTCCCTATGCACTCTCCACTCCCTATGCACTCTCCACTCTCCACTCCCTATGCACTCTCCACTCCCTATGCACTCTCCACTCTCCACTCCCTATGCACTCTCCACTCCCTATGCACTCTCCACTCCCTATGCACTCTCCACTCTCCACTCTCCACTCCCTATGCACTCTCCACTCCCTATGCACTCTCCACTCTCCACTCCCTATGCACTCTCCACTCTCCACTCCCTATGCACTCTCCACTCCCTATGCACTCTCCACTCTCCACTCCCTATGCACTCTCCACTCTCCACTCCCTATGCACTCTCCACTCCCTATGCACTCTCCACTCTCCACTCCCTATGCACTCTCCACTCTCCACTCCCTATGCACTCTCCACTCTCCACTCCCTATGCACTCTCCACTCTCCACTCCCTATGCACTCTCCACTCTCCACTCCCTATGCACTCTCCACTCTCCACTCCCTATGCACTCTCCACTCTCCACTCCCTATGCACTCTCCACTCCCTATGCACTCTCCACTCTCCACTCCCTATGCACTCTCCACTCTCCACTCCCTATGCACTCTCCACTCCCTATGCACTCTCCACTCTCCACTCCCTATGCACTCTCCACTCTCCACTCCCTATGCACTCTCCACTCCCTATGCACTCTCCACTCTCCACTCCCTATGCACTCTGCACTCTGCACTCTCCACTCCCTATGCACTCTGCACTCTCCACTCCCTATGCACTCTCCACTATCCACTCCCTATGCACTCTCCACTCCCTATGCACTCTCCACTCCCTATGCACTCTCCACTCTCTACTCCCTATGCACTCTCCACTCCCTATGCACTCTCCACTCTCCACTCCCTATGCACTCTCCACTCTCCACTCCCTATGCACTCTCCACTCTCCACTCCCTATGCACTCTCCACTCTCCACTCCCTATGCACTCTCCACTCTCCACTCCCTATGCACTCTCCACTCCCTATCCACTCTCCACTCCCTATGCACTCTCCACTCCCTATGCACTCTCCACTCCCTATGCACTCCCTATCCACTCTGCACTCCCTATGCACTCTCCACTCCCTATCCACTCTGCACTCCCTATGCACTCTCCACTCCCTATCCACTCTGCACTCCCTATGCACTCTCCACTCCCTATCCACTCTGCACTCCCTATGCACTCCCTATGCACTCTCCACTCCCTATCCACTCTCCACTCCCTATGCACTCTCCACTCTCCACTCCCTATGCACTCTCCACTCTCCACTCCCTATGCACTCTCCACTCTCCTCTCCACTCTCCTCTCCACTCTCCTCTCTCCACTCTCCACTCCCTATGCACTCTCCACTCCCTATGCACTCTCCACTCCCTATGCACTCTCCACTCCCTATGCACTCTCCACTCCCAATGCACTCTCCACTCCCAATGCACTCTCCACTCCCTATGCACTCTCCACTCCCTATGCACTCTCCACTCCCTATGCACTCTCCACTCCCTATGCACTCTCCACTCTCCACTCCCTCTGCACTCTCCACTCTCCACTTCCTCTGCACTCTCCACTCTCCACTCCCTATGCACTCTCCACTCTCCACTCCCTATGCACTCTCCACTCTCCACTCCCTATGCACTCTCCACTCCCTATGCACTCTCCACTCCCTATGCACTCTCCACTCCCTATGCACTCTCCACTCTCCACTCCCTATGCACTCTCCACTCCCTATGCACTCTCCACTATCCACTCCCTATGCACTCTCCACTCTCCACTCCCTATGCACTCTCCACTATCCACTCCCTATGCACTCTCCACTCTCCACTCCCTATGCACTCTCCACTCTCCACTCCCTATGCACTCTCCACTCCCTATCCACTCTCCACTCCCTATGCACTCTCCACTCTCCACTCCCTATGCACTCTCCACTCTCCACTCCCTATGCACTCTCCACTCCCTATGCACTCTCCACTCCCTATGCACTCTCCACTCTCCACTCCCTATGCACTCTCCACTCCCTATGCACTCTCCACTATCCACTCCCTATGCACTCTCCACTCTCCACTCCCTATGCACTCTCCACTATCCACTCCCTATGCACTCTCCACTCTCCACTCCCTATGCACTCTCCACTCTCCACTCCCTATGCACTCTCCACTCCCTATCCACTCTCCACTCCCTATGCACTCTCCACTCCCTATGCACTCTCCACTCCCTATCCACTCTGCACTCCCTATGCACTCCCTATGCACTCTCCACTCCCTATGCACTCTCCACTCCCTATCCACTCTGCACTCCCTATGCACTCTCCACTCCCTATCCACTCTGCACTCGCTATGCACTCCCTATGCACTCTCCACTCCCTATCCACTCTCCACTCCCTATGCACTCTCCACTCTCCACTCCCTATGCACTCTCCACTCTCCTCTCCACTCTCCTCTCCACTCTCCTCTCCACTCTCCTCTCCACTCTCCTCTCCACTCTCCTCTCCACTCCCTATGCACTCTCCACTCACTATGCACTCTCCACTCTCTATGCACTCTCCCCTCCCAATGCACTCTCCCCTCCCAATGCACTCTCCACTCCCTATGCACTCTCCACTCCCTATGCACTCTCCACTCCCTATGCACTCTCCACTCTCCACTCCCTATGCACTCTCCACTCTCCACTCCCTATGCACTCTCCACTCTCCACTCCCTATGCACTCTCCACTCTCCACTCCCTATGCACTCTCCACTCCCTATGCACTCTCCACTCCCTATGCACTCTACACTCCCTATGCACTCTACACTCCCTATGCACTCTACACTCCCTATGCACTCTACACTCCCTATGCACTCTACACTCCCTATGCACTCTACACTCCCTATGCACTCTACACTCCCTATGCACTCTACACTCCCTATGCACTCTACACTCCCTATGCACTCTCAACTCCCTATGCACTCTCCACTCCCTATGCACTCTCCACTCCCTATGCACTCTGCACTCCCTATGCACTCCACTCCCTATGCACTCTCCACTCTCTATGCACTCTCCACTCCCTATGCACTCTCCACTCTCCACTCCCTATACACTCTCCACTCTCCACTCCCTATACACTCTCCACTCTGCACTCCCTATGCACTCTCCACTCCCTATGCACTCTCCACTCCCTATGCACTCTCCACTCCCTATGCACTCTCCACTCCCTATGCACTCTCCACTCCCTATGCACTCTCCACTCCCTATGCACTCTCCACTCCCTATGCACTCTCCACTCCCTATGCACTCTCCACTCTGCACTCTCTATGCACTCTCCACTCTGCACTCCCTACTCCCTATGCACTCTGCACTCCCTATGCACTTTCCACTCTCCACTCCCTATGCACTCTGCACTCCCTATGCACTTTCCACTCCCTATGCACTCTGCACTCCCTATGCACTTTGCACTCCCTATGCACTCTACACTCTCTACTCCCTATGCACTCTCCACTCCCTATGCACTCTCCACTCCCTATGCACTCTCCACTCCCTATGCACTCTCCACTCCCTATGCACTCTCCACTCCCTATGCACTCTCCACTCTGCACTCTCTATGCACTCTCCACTCTGCACTCCCTACTCCCTATGCACTCTGCACTCCCTATGCACTTTCCACTCTCCACTCCCTATGCACTCTGCACTCCCTATGCACTTTCCACTCTCCACTCCCTATGCACTCTGCACTCCATATGCACTTTGCACTCCCTATGCACTCCCTATGCACTCTACACTCTCCACTCCCTATGCACTCTCCACTCCCTATGCACTCTCCACTCCCTATGCACTCTCCACTCCCTATTCACTCTCCACTCCCTATGCACTCTCCACTCTCCACTCCCTATGCACTCTCCACTCTCCACTCCCTATGCACTCTCCACTCTCCACTCCCTATGCACTCTCCACTATCCACTCCCTATGCACTCTCCACTCTCCACTCCCTATGCACTCTCCACTCTCCACTCCCTATGCACTCTCCACTCCCTATCCACTCTCCACTCCCTATGCACTCTCCACTCTCCACTCCCTATGCACTCTCCACTCCCTATCCACTCTCCACTCCCTATGCACTCTCCACTCCCTATCCACTCTGCACTCCCTATGCACTCCCTATCCACTCTGCACTCCCTATGCACTCTCCACTCCCTATCCACTCTGCACTCCCTATGCACTCTACACTCCCTATGCACTCTCCACTCCCTATGCACTCTCCACTCTCCACTCCCTATGCACTCTCCACTCTCCACTCCCTATGCACTCTCCACTATCCACTCCCTATGCACTCTCCACTCTCCACTCCCTATGCACTCTCCACTCTCCACTCCCTATGCACTCTCCACTCCCTATCCACTCTCTATGCACTCTCCACTCCCTATCCACTCTGCACTCCCTATGCACTCCCTATCCACTCTGCACTCCCTATGCACTCTCCACTCCCTATCCACTCTGCACTCCCTATGCACTCTCCACTCCCTATGCACTCTCCACTCCCTATCCACTCTGCACTCCCTATCCACTCTCCACTCCCTATCCACTCTCCACTCCCTATGCACTCTCCACTCTCCACTCCCTATGCACTCTCCACTCTCCACTCCCTATGCACTCTCCACTCTCCTCTCCACTCTCCTCTCCACTCTCCACTCTCCACTCTCCACTCCCTATGCACTCTCCACTCCCTATGCACTCTCCACTCACTATGCACTCTCCACTCCCTATGCACTCTCCACTCCCTATGCACTCTCCACTCTCTATGCACTCTCCACTCCCAATGCACTCTCCACTCCCTATGCACTCTCCACTCCCTATGCACTCTCCACTCCCTATGCACTCTCCACTCTCCACTCCCTCTGCACTCTCCACTCTCCACTCCCTATGCACTCTCCACTCTCCACTCCCTATGCACTCTCCACTCTCCACTCCCTATGCACTCTCCACTCCCTATGCACTCTCCACTCCCTATGCACTCTCCACTCCCTATGCACTCTCCACTCTCCACTCCCTATGCACTCTCCACTCCCTATCCACTCTCCACTCCCTATGCACTCTTCACTCTCCACTCCCTATGCACTCTTCACTCTCCACTCCCTATCCACTCTCCACTCCCTATGCACTCTCCACTCTCCACTCCCTATCCACTCTCCACTCCCTATGCACTCTCCACTCTCCACTCCCTATGCACTCTCCACTCCCTATGCACTCTCCACTCTCCACTCCCTATGCACTCTCCACTCCCTATGCACTCTCCACTCTCCACTCCCTATCCACTCTCCACTCCCTCTGCACTCTCCACTCTCCACTCCCTCTGCACTCTCTACTCTGCACTCCCTATGCACTCTCCACTCTGCACTCCCTATGCACTCTCCACTCTGCACTCTCCACTCTCCACTCCCTCTCCACTCTGCACTCTCCACTCTCCACTCCCTCTCCACTCTCTCTCCACTCTCTCTGCACTCACTCTCCACTCTCCGCTCCCTATGCACTCTCCACTCTCCACTCCCTATGCACTCTCCACTCTGCACTCTCCACTCCCTCTGCACTCTCCACTCCCTCTGCACTCTCCACTCCCTCTGCACTCTCCACTCCCTCTGCACTCTCCACTCCCTCTGCACTCTCCACTCCCTCTGCACTCTCCACTCCCTCTGCACTCTCCACTCCCTCTGCACTCTCCACTCTCCTCTGCACTCTCCACTCCCTATGCACTCTCCACTCCCTATGCACTCTCCACTCTCCACTCCCTATGCACTCTCCACTCTCCACTCCCTATGCACTCTCCACTCTCCACTCCCTATGCACTCTCCACTCCCTATGCACTCTCCACTCCCTATGCACTCTCCACTCTCCTCTGCACTCTCCACTCTCCTCTCCACTCTCCACTCCCTCTGCACTCTCCACTATCCACTCCCTATGCACTCTCCACTCCCTCTGCACTCTCCACTATCCACTCCCTATGCACTCTCCACTCCCTCTGCACTCTCCACTATCCACTCCCTATGCACTCTCCACTCCCTATGCACTCTCCACTCCCTCTGCACTCTCCACTCTCCTCTCCACTCTCCTCTCCACTCTCCACTCCCTCTGCACTCTCCACTCTCCTCTCCACTCCCTATGCACTCTCCACTCCCTATGCACTCTCCACTCCCTATGCACTCTCCACTCCCTATGCACTCTCCACTCTCCACTCCCTATGCACTCTCCACTCCCTATGCACTCTCCACTCCCTATGCACTCTTCACTCTCCACTCCCTATGCACTCTCCACTCTCCACTCCCTATGCACTCTCCACTCTCCACTCCCTATGCACTCTCCACTCTCCACTCCCTATGCACTCTCCACTCTCCACTCCCTATGCACTCTCCACTCCCTATGCACTCTCCACTCTCCACTCCCTATGCACTCTCCACGCACTCTGCACTCTCCACTCCCTATGCACTCTGCACTCTCCACTCTCTATGCACTCTCCACTCTCCACTCCCTATGCCCTATGCACTCTCCACTCCCTATGCACTCTCCACTCTCCACTCCCTACTCTGCACTCCCTATGCACTTTCCACTCTACACTCCCTATGCACTCTACACTCCCTATGCACTCTACACTCTCCACTCCCTACTCTGCACTCCCTATGCACTCTCCACTCTCCACTCCCTATGCACTCTCCACTCTCCACTCCCTACTCTGCACTCCCTATGCACTTTCCACTCTACACTCCCTATGCACTCTCCACTCCCTATGCACTCTTCACTCTCCACTCCCTATGCACTCTCCACTCTCCACTCCCTATGCACTCTCCACTCTCCACTCCCTATGCACTCTCCACTCTCCACTCCCTATGCACTCTCCACTCTCCACTCCCTATGCACTCTCCACTCCCTATGCACTCTCCACTCTCCACTCCCTATGCACTCTCCACGCACTCTGCACTCTCCACTCCCTATGCACTCTGCACTCTCCACTCTCTATGCACTCTCCACTCTCCACTCCCTATGCCCTATGCACTCTCCACTCCCTATGCACTCTCCACTCTCCACTCCCTACTCTGCACTCCCTATGCACTTTCCACTCTACACTCCCTATGCACTCTACACTCCCTATGCACTCTACACTCCCTATGCACTCTACACTCCCTATGCACTCTACACTCCCCATGCACTCTACACTCCCCATGCACTCTACACTCCCCATGCACTCTACACTCCCCATGCACTCTACACTCCCCATGCACTCTACACTCCCCATGCACTCTACACTCCCCATGCACTCTACACTCCCCATGCACTCTACACTCCCTATGCACTCTCAACTCCCCATGCACTCTCCACTCCCTATGCACTCTCCACTCCCTATGCACTCTCCACTCCCTATGCACTCTCCACTCCCTATGCACTCTCCACTCTCCACTCCCTATGCACTCTCCACTCTCCACTCCCTATGCACTCTCCACTCTCCACTCCCTATGCACTCTCCACTCCCTATGCACTCTCCACTCCCTATGCACTCTCCACTCCCTATGCACTCTCCACTCCTTATGCACTCTCCACTCCTTATGCACTCTCCACTCCCTATTCACTCTCCACTCCCTATGCACTCTCCACTCCCTATGCACTCTCCACTCCCTATGCACTCTCCACTCCCTATGCACTCTCCACTCCCTATGCACTCTCCACTCTCCACTCCCTATGCACTCTCCACTCCCTATGCACTCTCCACTCCCTATGCACTCTCCACTCCCTATGCACTCTCCACTCTCCACTCCCTATGCACTCTCCACTCTCTATGCACTCTCCACTCCCTATGCACTCTCCACTCCCTATGCACTCTCCACTCCCTATGCACTCTCCACTCCCCATGCACTCTCCACTCTCCACTCCCCATGCACTCTCCACTCTCCACTCCCCATGCACTCTCCACTCTCCACTCCCCATGCACTCTCCACTCCCTATGCACTCTCCACTCCCTATGCACTCTCCACTCCCTATGCACTCTCCACTCCCTATGCACTCTCCACTCTCCACTTCCTATGCACTATGCACTCTCCACTCCCTATGCACTCTCCACTCCCTATGCACTCTCCACTCTCCACTCCCTCTGCACTCTCCACTCTCCACTCTCCACTCCCTATCCACTCTCCACTCCCTATGCACTCTCCACTCTCCACTCCCTATGCACTCTCCACTCTCCACTCCCTCTGCACTCTCCACTCTCCACTCTCCACTCCCTCTGCCCTCTCCACTCTCCACTCTCCACTCCCTCTGCACTCTCCACTCCCTCTGCATTCTCCTCTCCCTCTGCACTCTCCACTCTCCACTCCCTCTGCACTCTCTACTTTGCACTCTCCACTCTGCACTCTCCACTCCCTCTGCACTCTCCACTCCCTCTCCACTCTCTCTGTACTCACTCTCCACTCTCCACTCCCTATGCACTCTCCACTCCCTATGCACTCTCCACTCCCTATGCACTCTCCACTCCCTATGCACTCTCCACTCCCTATGCACTCTCCACTCTGCACTCCCTATGCACTCTCCACTCTGCACTGCCTATGCACTCTCCCCTCTGCACTCTCCACTCCCTCTGCACTCTCCACTCTCCACTCCCTCTCCACTCTCTCTGCACTCACTCTCCACTCTCCACTCCTTGTTTCACTCAAAAGAGGACTGGGTACACAAGCCTACAACGGGTTAATAATTAAAGGGGATCAAACAGGTTACGTCTGTTAACAGTATTCACCCGAAACACAAATTAACTTCATGTAGAATTACAGATGAATGGTGGGCACAAATTCTTTAATAAAATGCAAATGAAACACGCGGAAAACATATACGAATCAATTCAAATGTAAACTCAAATAATCTTAACCAAGCCGACCCGATTTTATGCAGTGCATTACGTATGCAGTGCATTACGTTACGGGAATGGAGGCTGAAAGCAACTCACCTGGACTTCGGTCGGCCGGGAATGGCCAAAACAAACCTCGACGAGCAAAAAAAATAAACCCCGCCCACGGCCGCGATGACGACATCGCAGAGGCGGAGAGCGAAAAAATCTCGGGAACGCCCACGAATCTGGTCCGGCCACGACGGACAGATCTCTGTTCCAATGGCTAGCCTCCATTTATGGAGCTAGCCAATGGAACAGAGGGCGGATTCAAGTCCCTCCATACTGAAAACTAAAGATTTCTCCTGGGGGCAGAGCTAAAGCTCCGTGCCCCAAGCGAAACCTAAAAAGGCGGGTCGTCCGAGCCCTTCCTAAAAATGATGCACAACCCCTCAACAAAACAACTTTGATCTTTCTACTCTCAGTGCCCTTCTCTATTCCAGATTTAGAGCTACATCCAAGGGCTGAAGGGCAGAGCAGCAGAAGTCTCAAAGGGCTCAGGGTGGTAAAATGTTCATGTTTGGCGTATATTGCAATGATATCCTAACTCTATTGGGCCCGAAACACTTGCAGAATACACTCTCGAGGAGCTGGTGAGGAGTGGAAAGGTAACATGCTTTTCTGGGAATTTTTTACAGTGTTCCTCTTTTCCAACACAACAACTTCAGGTGCTAAGAACGGACTTTCTCAAGCAGTCAGAAGCTTTATCCATATAAAGCAGGTGAGACTCAGTCAATCAATCAATAGGTCTTGTAAGGTGGGACCTGTCACCCCGGGGTGGGGGGGGGGGTCTCCAGGCGCTGGGATTCTGCGAGCCTCAGTCGGATGGACTTCATTCTCCGACACCACTCGGTCGACACTGCTCATTTCCCACCAGCCAATACCACACGAGGTTAGCAAATACAGCACTTCTGTGGCTTTTAAAGGAAAGAGCTGAAATGTGATGGCTCCCGCAGTAATGTAATGCTCTACTGAACTATAACCCAGGAAAGACCAGGGCCAAGGGAATTTGTTACTAATATGCGACCATGCAAGAATGCCTCTCGAACAGCCCTGTACACTATGAACCTGAGCTGTGTGGAAGTGCCTGTGATTGGACAGTATTTATTTACATAACAAAAATGAATCGAAGAGCTGGAGCAGAGTAGGTGTTCTGCACAACTAGATTTCAGTCAATCATTTACCTTTACTAATGCTAATCAGAAGAATTGTGGTCAGAGGAAGAGAAACAGACCTAACAATGACACAACCTGTCAAGAAGCCTTCAATGCAGCCAGACAACCGGTCATGAGCCAACCAAGCTTAATGGCTGGTATGCCCCTGCTTCAATACCCAATCAAATTCTGCCTAGATCAGTGGTGGGCACAATGGCAGAATCTGTTTGTGTTGGTACTGCTCGAGTTGGCATCAATAGGTTTAAGGACTGCACAGCATTTGTGACTGAGAAAGGTTAGCTGCAGTAGGAAAGTGGATGAAGGACAAATGTCCTTTCAAAGGAAGAATTTCACTTTATGATGATTGCAGTATTACTTCTTCAACAATTCTAGGGTGTAGAGTTTACTAAGGCTGCCCCGGACACTCTTCCATGCAGAACCCTTCTCCAGCCTTTGATGGGAGCACAGAAATCAAAGGCCTTAGTCTGCTACCCAAGAAGTCCGAGCATGCTGCAATAGGGTGGCGGCAGCAGAGGAGGCTTTGTTCACGGTCACACTTCCTATTCAGTCACAGACACATCCACTTCTGTGGTACGGGTTGAGCTTTTCTGAGCCGGAGCCTGGTACTCACTCACCTGACCTTCTATACTCATCTATATTCACAGAGCAAGTGGCCATGGTCATTTAGTTAAATAGGTTTTATGACAAGGTTAGGACACCATCCATGACAATCAAACCTACACAAGAAGCACAGCCAATCAGAAGTTAGAGATGATTATACTGTATTTAGTTATTATCAGGTTTTATAATTAAAATACGAATTTCTGCAAATAATGTAATCACATGATATAACACAATTTAGCTGTAGGCCATGCAATAGAATCTTCAAATCCCTCTTAGAACGGTAATAGCAAGACAGGCTTGTAATGGCCTTCAGTGCTCAGAAATTCCCACAGTCCAATGAAATGGAGCAAATTGATAACAATGCCAAACCCCGCATTACACAGCCCCAACATAGAAACTGGCCAAAAATCACAAGACAAAAACAACAAAAACTGATTCTGGATCAGCCTTAACATGAAAAACCGACCCATTAGCTCTTGGGAGAGAATATTCGGCTCATAATGTGCCAGTCTCCACCCACCATCAGCATTAACCATCAGCGTAAGAGGTGGGATGTGCAACTTACAGGATTCAATTGAGCAAGGACCGAAACAGGGTTCGAGAACATAGTGAACATGCAACTGTCATTAATTATAATGATTGTCAGTGTAAAAAATCCTATGTCAAAAATCCGGATGGGAAAGTGCATTTGTAGTAGTGGCAAAAAAAAAAAAAACAGTTTGGGTTAGACAACACACCTACAAGCACACCATGAGTATATACTACCCGACACCATATCATCACGGTCTGCACCTAACACTGGCTCCAGAAACAGCACATTACCATTTTTTTGTGCAAATAAGTGCATAACTGAAAACTCAACTAACCCCTAGCAAGGAATAGGAACACAGTTCAATACAAAATCCTAAATGATGCCCCAACAACCATTTGACACTGTCATAACAAAAAAGAACAAGACAAAAAGCTCGTTCACAGATACCCAGACACACACATTCACACCCATGCAGGCATGAGCAGATACCCACGTGCAGAGTCAAATGCATGACAGCTGCGATAAACAACCCACACACCGAAGGGCATTGTTCACTGAGACACTTGGAGAAACTAAGTACCACCGTAAAATATATGTGAGAATCTATATAAAACCAGCACCTCGTCATGGGTTAGAAGCGCTGTATAAATGCAGCTTCGCCGTTTTGTCTGTAATCTACTTCCGCTGACCCTGTGCTGAATAATATAAGGCTATTACCTGGCTGTCGAGACCCTCTGCTCCTCCCGCCTGCCTCCCGCCGCCCTGCTGCTCTCTTACGATCCAGAGCGGGGCCGCCGAGTGGAGTGTGGCGAGGGGCTGCCTACAACTCCCGGCAGCCCTTCCGGTCTCCAGCGTCACCCCAGCATCACAACCCAGCGCCAGGAGGCGCATAAAAGTGACACTAGTTTCGGTGAGCGGGGCTTCGCCGTTTTGTCTGTAATCTACTCCCGCTGACCCTGTGCTGTGCTGAATAATATAAGGCTATTACCTGGCTGTCGAGACCCTCTGCTCCTCCCGCCTGCCTCCCGCCGCCCTGCTGCTCTCTTACGATCCAGAGCGGGGCCGCCGAGTGGAGTGTGGCGAGGGGCTGCCTACAACTCCCGGCAGCCCTTGAGGTCTCCAGCGTCACTCCAGCATCACAACCCAGCGCCAGGAGGCGCATAAAAGTGACACTAGCTCCGTATCGCGGGACGCGAGCGGGACGCCGGGCGAAGCCCAGGCCAAGGGCGGGCCCGTTGTTGCCCGTTAGTGACCGGTAAGGACCGGACCGGACCACCCCCCTTACCTCCCTCATAGGGACTCTCTGGAACACTGACTGATCCCTACATTTGGCCAACATGACCAGAGGCACTAGGAGTAAAACCAAATCTGCATCAACTGTTACCCATCTCACAGGTCCGATTGACCAATTTATTTCGCGAACAAACGAGGTCATCGACCAGAGTATTTCCCTGTTGGAGCGAAGGGTCTCCCTAGACCTGGTGAATGCTAAACGCTCTTCTTTGGGCCTCCTGGCCACAGCAGCTTCTCCTATCCAACAAGTCTCCAATACCCCTTCTTTGATACCATCCATAACTACAGTAGAAATCCACACAGTCCCCTGTTCGGTGGATCTCTCAGTAACCCATTCTTTGCCAGACTCCCTTTCGTCAGTGGATCTCGAAACCACTCCAGATTTGGAGCTATGTCAAACCCAGGAGACCTCTCTAGACAAACAGCCCCATGGGGTTAGGGAGGGCGCGGTTCCAAAACGGGGGGACGGTAGGATAAATGACAATCTAGCTAGATCAAATGCCCCTACGGAGCCTGAGGGGGGGCAGCCTGTTCCTCCTAGCTCAAATGCATTAAAGGCCAATTATCCTCTTGCGACTATTTCAGATAGCATACCCGATAATCCTTTCAACATGGGCCAGTCAGGGGGCTCCTGTAGGACTTGTAATACCACCCCGTTTCTATTATCCAGCATCAGGTAGCTTCTTATGCATCACCTAAAACCTCTGGAATCTAGTTTGAGGCACCTCGAAAAACAGATAGCAATTCTATCTGTTACGCCATCTACTCAGTCTAGCTTAGATCAAACAAAACAGGGGAAAGTGAAAGCTAAATGTCCAATAATAGCTCCCCAAATGGCCCAATCAGGTCCTTGTAGCAAGCCGACTACAGCTGCAAAGGCTTCTATTGCGCAATCAAAGCCCATCGTACCATCAGCCCCTCCCCATTTAAACTCTGATGTAGGTTTGGCCACGACCAGAATAGCCACCGTTCCGTCCCAGATCCCCCCAGGTCTTGTGAGAGATTCCGATTTAGCGGTCAATAAAAATCAGACACCCTTACCACCTAAAACACCGGGAGTAAAATCATCGGGGTAAAAAAAAGGGGAGTACGGCCAAGGCGCCCCATACATCTTCCACCCGAGGCATCACCCTATACGGTCATTCTTACCGGTGTTCCAGAATTACCGGATGGTAATGACGAACCTCCTTGGTCCCTTAAAAACAAGGTCCTGCAGTGGATCAGTTTAAATAGGCCCTTGCAGCCTCGTCACTCAAATAGAATTTCTACAGTCCGCAGAGTAACTTGGATAGGGGATGAACGTAAAACAATACAAGGTGATTGCATTATAGTAAACTGTGATGATCCTACCACAGTCGACTATATTTGCTCCTGGCCAACACTGGAAAAAAGGGGGGGAATTGACGCCCAACGTCTCTCCTTTTTTTACCCTCCAGTGAACACCTATCAATACTTCCCCACTCCAAATTGGCAACAACCATCTGAACCGCACTGGAATCATGTGGGCCACAGATATAGAAACAGGAGCAGAGAATGGCAGACACAGTTCTGGTATCCAGGGAGGACCCACGTCCCTACGGAGGGTTGGCAAGGTTTTCCAATCAGAAATTGTTATGACTGCTTGGAAATGGTAGATTGACCGATAGTGAATGCAACTAGTGTGAATCAGGCCTTTAGAGTTTCTGGCGTTCCTTTTAGCCCTGGAACACAATTAAGTTTGCCAGAATGTCAAACTCCCTCACAATTAACAATGTCCATCCATAAAGTCAATGAGGACAGAACTAGACTAGAACTTTCCTCTGCCCTCCCCAACAAAATGACGGATGGACCCCCGGAGGCTTCCATCGGAACAAACGCTCCAAAATTCCTGAAGATTAAGGACCCTGTCAATAATAATAAGTCAGGGATCGTGGCCCTATCGGTGTGCCCGCTTACGCGTGCTCCCGATCCTTTGTTACCTGAAACTCTACCACCTCAGCCAAATGACCATCTCCATACCATAAATCAGAGCTTTTCAATCTTGTATTGGAACGTTGCAGGTTTACGCGCTAAAATGTCTCTCCAGCCGTGGTTGGATACGATAACTGAACATCAGATAGTCTGCCTCCAAGAAACATGGTCAACTATTCCACATCATTTAGCGGGCTACAAAACATTTCACTTCCCGGCCAGTCAGGGTGTCCTGGGTAGACCCAAGGGAGGACTGGCAGTTTACGTTGCCAATACCCTCTCTTCCCTAACGATACGCAGGGCCAAAGAAGACCCGAGCTATCAAATCCTGCAGCTAAAATTTAGCAAAAATAGTACTTATTTTTTAGTTAATTTCTATAATAATCTTGGAACAACGGATTGTATAAAAATCCTTAATGAAATCACCACTTTAATAACCTTGCGTAATGAGTTTCAGACAACATCAGCATACGTGGTCTGGGGTGGTGATTTTAATCTTCCACTATGCACGAACTATAAAAACGGAAACTGTGGCTTACTGGATGAACATGGTAGTCCAGTGCCCCATTTTGCGTATTCTATCTGCGGAAACATACTAAATGAGTCCTTCTTCTCGTTAGAGCTTGCTTTTGTTAATGAATTAGTAGAACCTCCATCTGACTTTTTACCAACCTTTCATGGTAGGGGGTTTTCCACTACTGTTGATTTTATCATGTCCTCCCACAGTTTGAAGGGTCAAGTGGCAAATTTTCATACCGGGACTGACGTTAGTAGTGACCATTTTCCCATCAGTGTTACAGTCTGTTAGACGGGGACTCTGAGGGTCGGCCGAATACTGAGGGAGAGGTCCCCGATGAGGACCGTCTCCGGCGATCGTACAGACAAGTCACCTCCCTCCCCACAAATAGGCACCACACCAGGTCGAGTTCAATGCTTTATATAAGGTACGTAAGGCAAGGATAGTAGCGATACAGGATATCTCGGACCGGAGGGTCCTCTCACTTCTAGTCTCTGTAAGGAAAAGGGGGTAGCGGGACAGTCTTGGTACCGGGTCGGTACAGGGGGTGGCAAGAGGCGAGCTCACAATCCTCGAGCTGGAGAGTCTGTGAGCCGGGCCGCGGCAGCGCCAGCAGGCCAAGGCGATGGTGTCACGAGGCAGAGGGCCGCGGCAGCGCCAGCAGGCCAAGTCGATGGTTTCACGAGGCAGAGGGCCGCGGCAGCGCCAGCAGGCCAAGACGATGGTTTCACGAGGCAGAGGGCCGCGGCAGCGCCAGCAGGCCAAGACGATGGTTTCACGAGGCAGAGGGCCGCGGCAGCGCCAGCAGGCCAAGACGATGGTTTCACGAGGCAGAGGGCCGCGGCAGCGCCAGCAGGCCAAGACGATGGTTTCACGAGGCAGAGGGCCGCGGCAGCGCCAGCAGGCCAGTCACAGATGAGTTCTTCTCGGGTCTCTCGACTCCAGGATACAACTGCCCTCCTGGTCCGGCCCTGCCCCAGTTATAGGTCTGGACCCCTTTGATGTCCGGACCCTCGCGCCTGGGGGGCCGGGAGGTCCGGGATGAGGGAGTCCAGACACCCAGCAGGGGGGTGGAGCCAGCGCCCAGGGCGGCCTGGGGTGATAGACACCTGGCGGAGGAGAGCCGTTGACGATTCCTTCTCCCATTGACTCGCCAAGTGGTCACTCTGCCTCCTGGGCGGAGGTTGGTGCCTCGATGTCGGGGCCGGCCGGGCCCAGGGTTAGGGTCGAGTTGAGGCCACGCGGCCTCGTGCTGTAGTACCCAAAATGGCGGCTGGGCCGAGGCCGGGGTGTGGATGGTGACCCGGGCCAGCTGGGTCTGGGGCTGGTGTCTTGTGGTGGAGGGATTGCAGGGTACTTCGGGTGGTCGCCGGGGACCCTGGTTGGGGATTCAGGGAGAGCCAGGGTCCGGGTCCCGTTGCGGGGAGGGGGGACAGCCCGACCATGCCGCCTGTCCAACATGCGTCCCCCCCAGCTGAAGGCGGGGAGAGTCAGCCATCTTCCTGGGGACTCTCCTCGCTGAGGCGGAAAAAGCGTGACAGGCCGTCGGCGTTGGCGTGGTCCTGGCCTGGACGATGTTCCACCGTGAAGTCCATCCCCTGCAGGGAGATGGACCAGCGCAACAGCTTCGGGTTCTCCCCCCGCATTTGCATCAGCCATTGCAGGGGTCGGTGGTCCGTTTGCACCCGGAAGTGGGTGCCGAAGAGGTAGGGCCGGAGCTTCTTGAGTGCCCAGACTACGGCGAAGGCCTCCCTCTCAATGGTGCTCCAGCGCTGTTCTCGGGGCAGTAGGCGTCTGCTGATGAAGGCCACTGGTTGGTCGACCCCTTCGGGGTTGAGTTGGGAGAGGACGGCCCCCACACCATGATCGGAGGCGTCCGTCTGCACAATGAATTCCCGGCTGTAGTCGGGAGCCTGGAGCACGGGGGCCGTGCACATGGCGGTCTTTAATTTCTCGAAGGCCGATTGGCAGTCCGGGGTCCAGTTGACTGTTTTGGGGCTCTTCTTGGAGGTGAGCTCTGTGAGGGGCCCCACGATGCTGCCATAGTCCTTCACGAACCGCCGGTAGTATCCGGTGAGCCCCAGGAAGGCCCGGACCTCCGTTTGGGTCGTGGGGGGTTGCCAGGCCTGGATGGCAGCAATCTTGAGCTGGAGAGGGGCCACCAGCCCGCTTCCCACTTGGTGTCCTAGGTAGGTCACGGACCCTTGGCCAACCTGGCACTTGCTGGCCTTGATGGTGAGCCCGGCTTGCTGGAGGGCGTGTAGAACCTCCCGCAGGTGGCGGAGGTGGTCGGTCCACTGATGGCTGTACACAGCAATGTCGTCCAGGTAGGCGGCGCTGAAGTCTTCCAGGCCCGCCAGTACCTGGTTCACCAGCCGTTGGAACGTTGCCGGAGCGTTTTTCATGCCGAAGGGCATTACTTTAAAGTGGTAGTGCCCGTCCGGGGTAGAGAAGGCGGAACGTTCTTGGGCCCTAGGGGTGAGGGCGATCTGCCAGTAGCCCGCTGTTAGGTCGAAGATGCTCAGGTAGCGGGCGGCCCCCATCCGGTCAATTAGCTCATCTGCCCGGGGGATGGGGTGAGCGTCGGTCCTGGTAACTGCATTCAGCCCCCGATAGTCCACGCAGAACCGGAGCTCGGGGGCAACGCCCGGGGCGGCCGCCTTGGGAACCAGGACGACCGGGCTTGCCCAGGGGCTGTCTGAGGGTTCGATCACTCCTAGGGCCAGCATTTTGGACACCTCGGTCTGGATGCAGGCGCGCACCCGGTCTGGTACGCGGTACGCCCGGTGTCGAATAGGAGGGCTGTCCCCGGTGTCCACGTCGTGAAGGCACCAGGGGGTGACTCCGGGTGTGAGGGAGAACAGGGAGGCGAACCGTCTCAGGAGGGCTTGGCAGTCCTGGCGTTGCTCCGGGGACAGGGCCTCGGAGAGCTGGACCCCTTCCACTGAGCCATCCCGCTCGAGGGTCCTCAGTAAGTCCGGAAGGGGTTCGGAGTCTTCTTCCGTCCCGTTATCGGTAGCCATCAGGAGGCTGAGTTCGGATCGCACAAAATGGGGTTTGAGCCTGTTGGCATGGAGGACTCGTAGAGGGTTCCGGGCAGTCTCCATGTCGATTAAATAGGTGACGGGCCCCTTGCGTTCGATCACCTTGAAGGGTCCGGACCATTTGTCTTGGAGTGCACAGGGTTCAACCGGGGACATCACCCAGACCCGTTGTCCCGGTTCGAACTCAATGGAGGATGCGTGCTGATCGTACCATCTCTTCATGTCCTCCTGACTGGCCTCGAGATTGGCTTTGGCGGTTTCTCGGAACCGCCGGGTCTGGTTGCGGAGAGCCAGGAGATACTTGTAGACGTCTGGGGGAGTTTTCTGGGGAGGCTGCTCCCAACCTTCCTTGACTAGGCTGAGGGGGCCCCGGACGGGGTGCCCGTACAGGAGTTCAAACGGGCTGAAGCCGAGGGATTTCTGCGGGACCTCCCGATAGGCAAACAGGAGGCATGGAAGTAGCACGTCCCACTGGCGTCGATGGGGTTCCTCTAGGCCCATAATCATTCCCTTGAGGGTGCGGTTGAACCTCTCGACCAGTCCGTTTCCTTGCGGGTGATAGGGGGTCGTGAATTTGTAGGTGACCCCGCATTGTTGCCAGAGAGACTTCATATATCTGGAGATAAAGTTCGTGCCCCTGTCGCTGACGACCTCCCGGGGGAACCCCACCCGGGAGAAGATCCCCATCAGGGCTCGGCCCACCACGGGGGCCGTCACAGTCCGAAGAGGGATGGCCTCGGGATAGCGGGTGGCGTGGTCTACTAGGACCAGGATGAACCGGTGTCCTTGGGCTGTTCGGGGGTCGAGGGGCCCCACAATGTCTATTCCCACTCGTTCGAACGGGGTGGTGACGACAGGAAAGGGTTGTAAAGGTGCTTTGATTTTTCGGCCACTTTTTCCGCTGGCCTGGCAGGTGGGGCAGGCCCTGCAGTGGTTGGTGACATCCTTTCGCATTTGGGGCCAGAAAAAATGGGTCACCAGGCGGTCGTAGGTTTTATCCTGTCCCAGGTGTCCGGCAAGGGGGACATCGTGGGCTAAGTTCAGGAGAAAGTCTCGGAAGCGAAGGGGCACCACCAGTACCCGACTGGCTCCTAGTTCTGCAATTTTCTGCTCGCTGTAGAGCAGGTCTTGGTCCCAGTAGATCCAGTGGGCCCCCGAGGAATCCCCTGTGCTTTGGGCCAGGGCTTGCTGCCGGAGTCCTTCGAGAGAGGGACATGTTTTCTGTTCGGCCCGGAATTGTTCCTGAGTGGGGCCTCCCTCCTGATGCCATTGTGCCAGGTCAGGGACGTCCCGAAGCTGGTCGGATCCTTCTTCTGTTTGGGTCGAGGGACTGGCTTCTGGGGCGGCCTCCTCTGGGATGAGCGCGGGAGGAGGTTCCGGCCACTCGGGCTCTTCTAGACTGGGGACCGCGCGGGCGGTCATGGACCGGGTCGTGACGCAGACCCATTCGGGGAGGCCGAGCATCCCCAGGTGTTCCCTTCGTTCGACAGCTGCCCAGGGAGAGCTTTCGAGGTCGTTTCCTAGGAGGCAATCCACGGGGGCATCATCGCGGACAGTGACCCTTAACATCCCTGTTACTCCTCCCCACTCGAAGGGGACGCAGGCCATGTGGCATAGACTTTCGGAATTGTCTGCTGATCGGACAGGGCAAAGAATGTCCGGCAGGATTTGGTCTGGGGTGACAAGGTGGCGTCGGACCGCCGTTACACTGGCCCCGGTGTCGCGGAGGGCTTCCGCCCGGCGGCCATTAATGTTGACCCACTGACTGTACTTCTGCGTGTTGGCGGGAAGGGGGGCCCGCGGAACCATCTCTCTCTCCCCCAAGCAGACCAGCGCCATGGCGGCTGGTGCCCACTCAGAGGGGTCGGTCTCGTACTCTTCTTGGTCTTCCGGGATTAGTTCTTCCCCTAGGGCGGCCGCTGCGACCTGGCGGGGGGTAGTGTTCGGATTCTTTGGGCAGTTGGGATCACTGGCGTAGTGGCCGGGTCGCTGGCATCTGTGGCACATAACGTTGGCCCGGAAACCGGCCCGGATGGCTGGGCTCCCTCGGCCGACCGGGGTCGAGGGGCTGCTTGTGGGTGACAAGGGGCCGGGGTCTCTCCCCCGACCCTGGCCTCCTCCTCCTCCTCCCCGGGGGCGATGGGGCCCGGGGTATGGTCTGGATGATTCGCTGGGTCCGTTCCGGCCAACTCGGGGGCTTTCCCACCGGTCGGCTTCGGCGGCGAGTTGTCGAGGTTCGGTTAGTTTACTGTCCAAGAGGTGTTGCCGGAGTTCCACGAAACAGTTGTTAGACAGGTGCTCCCATACGATAAGGTCAAAAAGTTGTTCGTAGGTGGTCACTTTGTTGCCCTTGATCCACCCTTCGAAGGCTCGACTAAAGAAGTTCACGTACTCCACCCAGGTTGTACCCGGAATCCGCTTGCAGTCGCGGAACCGCCTCATAGGCTTGAAACCACTGCTGTATATCATCGTTCTTGTGGTATTCCCGGATGACATCTTTGGGGATGTGAACCTTGGGCTCGGTAGAGGCAGGCAGGGTCGGTCGTTCGGGGAACCCGAGTTCTTTATTCTGTTTCTGGATTTCCAGTTCCTTGAGGTTGCGCTCATGTTCGTACGCTAGTTTCTTTTCCTCTAGCTCTCTCTGTTTTTGCTTCTCTTCTCGCTCCTCTCGGAGCCGTAAGTGTTCCAGAGTTATTTTTTGTTCCGCCAGCTTGAGTTCTCCATCCAAGCGAAGTCGGGCCAGTTCTAATTCGTGGAGTCTGCTTTTTTCTCTTTCTCGGATCTCTTCCAGGGAGAGACCCGCTCTTCTTTCTTCAGTTGGTGCGGGGCTCGTCTCGGTTGTTCGTGTTCGGGGTACGGCCGTACCCGTTTCTGCCCAAGCTTCTAGGGCTCGTTTGAAGTCTTCCTTTGTGCTAAGACCTGTGGTTGGAAGGCCAAGTTCTATGCAATATTGCTTCAGTTCCCGGTGGTTGTAGTCTTCCAATTTTTCCATCTGGAATGTTTCCTTTGTTCCGCTCTCTGTTGTCATGGTGGTTGTGTGTCGTGGGGCGAGTGACTTTCTGTACGATTATGCGTAGGTTCGGATCCCGTCGCTGGCCACCAATGTTAGACGGGGACTCTGAGGGTCGGCCGAATACTGAGGGAGAGGTCCCCGATGAGGACCGTCTCCGGCGATCGTACAGACAAGTCACCTCCCTCCCCACAAATAGGCACCACACCAGGTCGAGTTCAATGCTTTATATAAGGTACGTAAGGCAAGGATAGTAGCGATACAGGATATCTCGGACCGGAGGGTCCTCTCACTTCTAGTCTCTGTAAGGAAAAGGGGGTAGCGGGACAGTCTTGGTACCGGGTCGGTACAGGGGGTGGCAAGAGGCGAGCTCACAATCCTCGAGCTGGAGAGTCTGTGAGCCGGGCCGCGGCAGCGCCAGCAGGCCAAGGCGATGGTGTCACGAGGCAGAGGGCCGCGGCAGCGCCAGCAGGCCAAGTCGATGGTTTCACGAGGCAGAGGGCCGCGGCAGCGCCAGCAGGCCAAGACGATGGTTTCACGAGGCAGAGGGCCGCGGCAGCGCCAGCAGGCCAAGACGATGGTTTCACGAGGCAGAGGGCCGCGGCAGCGCCAGCAGGCCAAGACGATGGTTTCACGAGGCAGAGGGCTGCGGTAGCGCCAGCAGGCCAAGACGATGGTTTCACGAGGCAGAGGGCCACGGCAGCGCCAGCAGGCCAGTCACGGATGAGTTCTTCTCGGGTCTCTCGACTCCAGGATACAACTGCCCTCCTGGTCCGGCCCTGCCCCAGTTATAGGTCTGGACCCCTTTGATGTCCGGACCCTCGCGCCTGGGGGGCCGGGAGGTCCGGGATGAGGGAGTCCAGACACCCAGCAGGGGGGTGGAGCCAGCGCCCAGGGCGGCCTGGGGTGATCGACACCTGGCGGAGGAGAGCCGTTGACGATTCCTTCTCCCATTGACTCGCCAAGTGGTCACTCTGCTTCCTGGGCGGAGGTTGGTGCCTCGATGTCGGGGCCGGCCGGGCCCAGGGTTAGGGTCGAGTTGAGGCCACGCGGCCTCGTGCTGTAGTACCCAAAATGGCGGCTGGGCCGAGGCCGGGGGTGTGGATGGTGACCCGGGCCAGCGGGGTCCGGGGCTGGTGTCTTGTGGTGGAGGGATTGCAGGGTACTTCGGGTGGTCGCCGGGGACCCTGGTTGGGGATTCAGGGAGAGCCAGGGTCCGGGTCCCGTTGCGGGGAGGGGGGACAGCCCGACCATGCGGCCTGTCCAACACAGTCATTCTTAGAAATGTGTCTTTCCACTCTAACATCACCAGCCAGCTAACACAAAGCTCATTAACTATGAACAAGGTGAATGGTTTCACAGTCAAATGGGCAAAGGTGGACCCAGCCAAAATCACCGAGAGCGTTCTCGTAAAAGCCAGACCTTGGGTTCTTGACTGCTTAACTCCAGACTCTACTCCACAAACTATCATGGCCAGTTTTCAGAAAATCTTGGCGGTAATCAGAGAGGAGTTCACAGCCAAGCACAAAAGCAAAAAGTGTACTACCGAGATTTAATACGAAGTGTCGAAAGGCTCTTTCAAATCTAAAGGCAGCCCTCTGTAGAACTACAAGGGATACTTCGGAAATTTCCAGCTTAAGGAAACTCTATAACATAGCCAGAGCAGAACGTAGGAGAGAAATTAAGCAAAATCTCTGGGCACAATTACACGACAGTTGCCATAAGAAAGACAGCGCCCTCTTCTGGCAAGTTATTAGATCCCCTTTCCTGGCCGATCCATCAACAGGACAGCACTTAGATGTTGCGGTGACAGCAGATGAATGGGTCGACCATTTTTCTAAAATCTTTGGGAACTCTCAACAGGAACCTCCAGGTGACGATCAGAGCGGAAGCAACAAGTCGGGGAGGAACTGCTACCCGATCAACACCTATTTCAACCACATAGAGATCGCGAAAGCTCTTAAAGCGTCTAAGCCCGGCAAAGCACCCGGGCCTGACGGAGTCCCGTTAGATTTCTTTCTTCACAACCTCGAACTTTGGTCTCCACTTCTCACCCAGGTCTTGGCTGCAGCTGTAACAACTGGACTGATAGATTCATGGTCGACATCAATCTTGCTCCCCATCTTTAAAAAAGGCAACCGAAACGACCCTGCCTGCTACAGGCCTATCTCCCTTCTGGACTCCATGGGCAAAGTTGCGGGTCGGGTGGTTTTGGATCGACTTCAAGTCTGGGCCCAAACCAATAACATCATGACCGACCTGCAATATGGCTTCCAGAAGGGCCTTGGGACTGTGGATCAGGCCCTGAATCTTGCCCTCTTGATGGGGAAGTACGCGGGAGCCAAAGGAGGTAACATCTTTCTCGTGTACGTTGACCTCAGTGCAGCGTTTGACTGTGTCCTGCACTCCAAACTCTGGGCTATTCTTAGGGACCTTGGGGTGGACCCAGCCCTTATTGTTTTCCTCCGTGAATTGTATTCCGACGCAACGGCATGTGTCAGATTTGGAGTTAATGGCGATCTTTCACCCTCTTTTTCCATCGGAAAAGGTGTAAGGCAGGGATGCGTACTGGCTCCCTTCCTGTTTAATCTTTATACCAACGGACTTGAGCTGGCCATGTTAGAAGGGAGCCAGGATTTACCTCAGATTAACCATCGCCCAATACCAACACTGCTATACGCAGATGACTCGGTCATTCTTGCCAGAACATTGAACCAATTACAAAAGCAACTCAATAAATACTGCTCTTTTATGGGTTCTCTTGGCCTTAGAGTCAACATAAAAAAGACCTTTACCATGTATGTTGGCCCTAGGGTCAAGAATCCCAAACCAATTTTTGTCGGAAAAACAAGGCTGGAAAAAACATCCGCCTATCCGTATTTAGGCATTTTGGTGGATGATTCTTTAAACTGGCGACAGGCCGTGGCCAGCAGAAAACTTCTTTTCCAGCGTGCAACAACGGCCCTGGTCTCTTTCTCCAGGAAACTTGGCAAACCTGCTCCTTCCGAACTGCTCAAGATATACTACGCAAAATGCCATAGTGTGGCCACCTATGGCGCGGGAGTTTGGGGTTATGGCCCAATAGATCCTATCCAGACAATAGAGAATGGGTTTGTTAAATACCTGCTGACACTTCCACAAGGCGCCCCGATCTATGCTTCCCATAATGAGCTAGGCATGGACTACATCACTGATACCATACGATCCCAACCAATTCTCTTATGGCATCGCATATGGACAAAAGCTGAGTGCCATCTAACACGTTCTTTGATCAAAGACTGTATGGATCTAACAAATTGGCGAAGGATTCCATGGCTGGTTTACGTGGGAAATTTCTTCAGAGATCTTGGACGTAGCTCTTTCTTCGATGATCCACCTAGCGTGGAGGATATTTCGAGAAGGGAGCTAAAAAGGATCTGCTTGGGTCACCTAAGAGAACTTCGTGGCTCAATCGACATCTTAAAATCTTCCAATTCCCAAATTTGTGCAGTTCAGACTGATAAAGGCATGCAACCATATTTGTCATATTATTTGTCCAACTATGAGAAATATCTCCTGACAAGATTCCGTTTCAATTCCTTTTTTCGTTTAGTTTCCTTTCCCCAAATACAGAATTGGTCGAACTCCATTGCGAACTGTCCGTGTGACGGTGTATCTACCCAGTCAACAGTCCATGTTATTTTCTTTTGTAAATTTTATAAATTACCTCGGAAAACCTGGATTCTACCACTCCTCCGCTCAATTGGTCAAAGGTCATGCTATCCAGCGTTTACCTCCTTACAGCTTTTGGACTCAGTACATTTCGCAAAGTGCATAGCTACCTTTTTAAAAATCAGCATCAAGATACGTCATGCTCTTGATTGATAAATGTTCACGTATTTAGAAAAGAAAACTGTACTTATTATTAGGTCTCGTGACCTACAATGCGCGCAAGCGCATTGAGGGATCGAGAATTCAAGTGCTCGATCGTCTAGTGAAACCACTGCGGTTTCTTCACAGTGCATGTGAGGTCACGTGGCCACAAAAGCGGGTCACGTGACCACACAAGCACGCGCATCTCCCTAATCTGCCTGCCTCCCCTCGCTCGCATTCACGCCCCAGGCTCTCCCACCCCCATCCGGCTTCCCTCCTCGCTCGCATTCACGCCCCAGGCTCTTCCACCCCCATCCTGGCTTCCCTCCTCGCTCGCATTCACACCCCAGGCTCTCCCACCCCCATCCGGCTTCCCTCCTCGCTCGCATTCACGCCCCAGGCTCTCCCACCCCCATCCGGCTTCCCTCCGCGCATATAAAACATCTCGCGCGATGGCTGTAAAATGCTGGTCAGCATTACTACAGAGCTGCGGTCACAGGGCATTGTGCGCCTTATTTGGGTTGGTGCCTTTCCCCGTCCCTCGTTGCTGCTTCCGATAGTCACCCTTTCTCTGCCTCCTTCCTCTGTCAGTCTTCTCGTCCTCTGCCTTTCTCCCTCGTCCTGCAGTCCGTCTGCTTCTCCAGGTCTCGTCTAGCACGTATTATTCTTTCACTTCAGCCGTATTTCTCCTCCGTTCTAGGGACCTGCCTCCTTTGCTTTTGGATATTTATTACCCACCCCCCTCTTCGCCCCCTACCTCCAGCATTTCCTCACTCCTGCCATTTTCCCATTCGATGCAGAAGTAGAAAACACCTTAGCACTCACAAACCAACACTGCAGCACCAACTACTGTCACCTATACTTCTGCCACATGAACAACCCTGACACATGTGCTATATATATTTTTTTTAATCTGAATTAGAAAGACGAGTGTTTGACGATGACGCAGCACTCATCCACATAGTTTCTCGTGAGCTGGTTCCTCACTCTCATGGTGGCTCGCGCCAGGCCCCAAACTCTCCTCTGCATTAGGCGAGTGTGTTCTAGTCCCCTCGACTCTCCTCTGATATTAGATTAAGAGACTCCTTTCCATTCTATCTAGCCTGCCTGGTGTGAAGGCCTTCTAGCGTTTTGAGCAATAAAAGGAGAGCACCTTTCATTTGCCTTCTGATATTCGGCTGACTTTTCTTCCAGCAGAACAGCCTTTCAGAGCCACCGGCCTTCATTTACGAGCCAGTCCACCTCTGCTATTGCGTTTCATTGATTGATAGTAGCAGACATTCCCAAGAGTGACAGGCGCACGAAAAGACAGTGAGAGCACAATTAGGGTACACGTGCATCACTCACCCTGTCCGATGTACATGAAGTGACTCAGTCGCTTGCAGCATCCCCGCTCTGTGTACAGGTTCCTTCGCTCGTTCGTGCAGATTCAGAGTGCAGATTCAGAGTGCAGATTCAGAGTGCAGATTCAGAGTGAACTCAGCAGCACCACCACAGCATCACTCAGCGCCACCACAGCATCACTCAGCGCCACCACAGCATCACTCAGCGCCACCACAGCATCACTCAGCGCAACCATTCAACAACAACTGGTTCAATTATGTTCTCTCAATGTTTCAAGCTTTATTACAAATGTCACAAAAAGATGTTATTTCACTTCTGTTCTTGGATTTTCATCACAATAAAATACACTGAACATAATTTTCACAAACGTTATTTACAAAAGTTTAAGCTATTGCCAATATAAAGTACAATCACTTTTATTTAAGTATTAATTATTTTAAAAAATTAAAAGCCGTTGCTATTTGTAATATCAATACATCTAAGTCACGTAAATACAAAACATGTTGCATTACAAATGCTATAGTCGTCACATGTGCGAAAGTTATAACTATTGGCATTGAAAATGACAAAGCTATTAATTTAGCTATTTTCAAAATCAACACATAAATAAAAAAATTGTCATTTACAAGACCAATAGCTCAAACTTTCATAATGCGAGACCTATTGCATTGCAAATGCTTGTTTTTTCTTTTATCTCTGCCCTCTTCTATATTGGGTAGATTTTTTTTTTTTTTTTTTTGCTTAATATTTTGCTACAAATTACTGTTTTATTTATGTACTTTTTATGGTTTCAACAAGTGGTAACCGAATAAAAGATTATGAAACGATAAATGCAGCTGCAATGGAATAAGACACAGTGTCATTCCCACCTCTGAATGACGTCAAAAGCACAGGGCAAACCACCCATCAGTCCTAACAGCACCCGCAAGCACATGCTTACATGTGCCAAAAAGCCATCAATTCAACACCGCATAATCGACGCTGGACAACAGACAACCACATAGTTGGATATAGTCCACCACAGGGAGTCTCCAAAAGGGCACATCAGGCGACACATCCATTCAAAAAACACTAACAACTCCAGAAGGAAAACAGAGTGCAGGAAATCATTGAGGCGTCAAACCCTTTCTTCTAATGGCTCATGCAGAACGACCCGCGAAGGACACTAAGTCATGTCATGCACACGGGGCTCGGCTCAGACTAACTGTCACTGGCATTAAAACAACACAATATCAAGCAGCTGGGAGAACATTGACCTCCTCCTTGCGTGTTACCACATCCAGAGCGTGCCTTTCACCTGCTTCTCTCAGCTGTCAGCCCCTCCGGCAGAGCATGCAATAAAGTGCATCGACTTCCCACCTCCAAAGACAGGTCCCAGAGTGCGGCACTTGTCACGCGACATTGCGTGACGGCCGCTGCTGCGCGTGGCCTGGCGAACGAGCTGCCGCCATCTTGATCCTGAACAAAAAGGAGAGCCACTGAAAACACCACATCCACACCTTGCCAGAGAGTGGAATATCTACCTTTCAGCAAAGGAATCGCTCCTTTCTGAACAAATCCCGGTTTAGTGCATACCGGGTTGGAGTTGGTTCTGCCTCTATGGTTTTTGTCACCGACCAATTGTGTTTTCACTTTCCATTCGTGAGACCTCTGGGTGGGAACGGAGACTGATGCACAGCTAAGAGTTCACACATCTTCAAACAAGCTTCTCGGAGTCACATACGGGAACCGTTTATATAGTATTAAAAAGCTACAAATAAACACTTTACTGCTGGTAAAACAGGGAACAGTACTGAGCAAACAAATTAAAGTATAAACTATGAGCTCTGTAAAACTGTTACTGCGACACTCTCTCCTAAAACAATACTATTTTTACATCAAGCCTAATGCATTACAGCAGAGCACCTGAAACTTTTTTTTAGCTTTTTTAAAACTTTTGGTTTCTATTAAGGAAATAAGGGGCCAAATGGAAAAGCTAAAATATCAACTTTACAGCCACGGAGCTCGTTTTCCAGCATTCCCAATTTGATACATACTGTGTCTCTCAACTTAATCTACACACAAATTATGGATTTCACACAGTGAAGCCAATTACTAGAAGCTGCTCAGCATTTCACCTGCTTTCCCATTACCTCAGCAGTGGCTCCAGATGAAAATGTAGCTTTTTGCACAGCTTACTTCACACTTTTTAACCCTAATTACAGCGTTCAGATATTATTCCTTTCTATCCAGATGGCCAAAAAAATAAGGAACATCTAAATGTGGCAGAGGAGGCAGAGGGCACCTCCTCACCAAGCAACACACTAGAGTTATTTGGGGCGGTTGAATGTGTGCGAGCTAAGTAGACCTCTTATAACTACAAGGCGGTATTTTCTTAGCTGGTCTACCCTGCTGTGTAATGCAATCACTTAGGAACCACACTTACTTTTTAGAAGACTAAATATCTGACTCGGTGGATTTAAGAAGTTGCGTGATTATGTAGTGTTACTCAACAATAAAATCACAAAGGGGCCTTTTCAGGTAAATTACTCCCTGTCCAGCTCACTCGATTGTATGTCGACTCAATTGAGGGTAATATATTTGCCTCAAGCTGACACCGCAGACTGTCCAGTCACTATCTGACCAGTGAACGGACCTTCAGATCTCTCTGTGATGGGTTATTGCGCTCTAGCCACATCATTGAAGGACCGAGTGACAATAGCCCTCTGGTATCCGCCCCTTCCCATTCGAGCTATAAAACAAGAGACCTCTCTAGGGACAGCCAAACAACAGATACACCACAAAAGGACTAGCTAGGACCTCAAACACCCCATGCCATGCCTAGGATAGATGGAATTTGAGTTGCATTGGTCTCCGCGCTGACAGGCTCAGATGGGCAGTGGTAATGGAGGTTCTACCAAGTGGGAAGTCACCCTTCCCAGGTGACCTAGACATGACCCTACATCCCACAGGTTCACTAGTGGCACAGTGGTCACTTCCGGTCCAACAGAGGAAGGAGCTCATCTGCAAAGGTGGGCTGGAATCAGACTGTCCCCGAGATGCCTGGTGTTTGCCTGTGCAAACCCTGGATGCCCTCATGAGTCCACTCAGGCACTGGAGAGGGGGGTGCTGAGGAGAAGGCCTCTAGAGTGTGGAACGATCTCACCATAAGAATGTCAGTGCAAAGACTTCCCCTTCTCGTTAAGCACTGATATCCCTCAAACAGAACCTGTGCAACATGCTAGGAACGTGTACTGTGTGGTGAACTGCTCTGTAATGGACACACTGCTTGTGAATGGGTAGCAGATTTGGGTCTACATGTTTTAGAACAACATTTTGCGATTATCAAATAGTAATTTTAACAGAATCTCTGTTTGGTAATCGCAAACTACTATGTATATAAGGAATTGCTAAAGATTTTGTGATTTCTTCATATTACCTAATAGTGATTTGGCAAATAGCTAATCGCTATTTGGTAATATCACTCCATGCGTTCCAATGGGCTATAAGGCCCATAGGTAAGAATGATTTCACATTAGCTAAATTGTGATTACCTAATTGAGATTTGCAAATTAGCAAATGCAAAGCCAAGGGTGACCCCTGAAGTACCCCCAAAAAAATTCATGTGGACATGTGAAGCACACACATGCCATGTGCGCTACATGGCACTTTGAAAAATGCAGTTTTGTGCATTTTTCAAAGTTTCCACATGGTTACCTTCGACTTGAAGTCAATGGTAATTGCATTTTTCTAAGTGCATGGTTTGCATTTGGAAAATACTTCATACATGTGCTTACAGATTCACAAATTGCGCTTCCCTATTTGCATCCACAATTTTAGGTAATCGCAAAAAATTGCAATTGCCTAAATTTTCGACTGCAAAGCCTTTCATACATCACGAAAGGCTATTTTTGCATTCACAACCCAGCAAATTTTGCGATTCGGACTTTTTGCGAATGCAAAATTGTTTCATACATGTGGCCTATAATGCTTTGTGTCACTTCCTGGCCCAGAACCCACTGTTGTATCAATAACAAATGTATTTCACTAGAGGCCATAGACACACTGATGGACCCGTAATAAGAAGTTATTCTTTATTGTAGGACTCAACGAAATGGAAAACAGCCCTGGCTACAACCAGCACGGGGAGCAGGCAGCCCCAGCTACTGGCTATGTGTCCTCTGCCGGGGACACAAGCATCACCGATATATTTCACTCTTATTCACCTCACCACTGAGGCACGGCTTGAGTTCCCAGGAACCCCCGGTGCTTGAGAAACGTTGGTTCAGACATTTCCACCCATTGCTTCTGTATTTCACAGATGTGCGCTGTTGAGATGCACTTTATGAATAAACCGCTGACCCAATATGGCTTGTTAACAGCTTATTTATTTATTTACATAGTTCCCTGAAGAGCGCCGAGCCAGCGCTCCGTTTCCTCGGCTGCCGCGCTCCCTAATGCGCTGCGCGCGCAGTCCCTCAAAATGGCCGCCGCACGTCACGTAACTACGTGACGTGCATAGACTAGAGCGCGCCACTACATATCTCCCTTTTTTCCAAACAGTTCAAGAGTCACTTACAGTTCAATTGTCCATTTCAAAATCTTGGAACCTTGCTGGTCTCACCACAGGTCTTCCGCTCCTGGTTACCTGGGTGTAGCCCCCCTGGGACCTTTGACTAGGCACCTCATCGCTTCTTTCCTCTCTCTGTTCCGCCATGTTCTCCTCTACGCTCCTTCTACCCTCTCTTGGTTCGTCTCCACCACTTCCTTCTCCACATTGCTCGCCGGTTCCTTGCTCTTCTTCTGCATTCGGCTCTTCTCCATCGTCCCACTCAGCTCCATGTTGATTCCATTGTAAAACTTTGTTACACCTGGCCATGCGATCTTGGGACCACACGTTGCCGTCACTCAGCAAGGCCGCCCGATCGTACACCTCCTTTACTTGCATGGGCCTGCTGTATTTACTGTCTCCCTTCTTCTGTAGTGTTGCCAACTTTACTCTTACCCACTCATCCTTTTCCAACCTTGTCCCCTTTACATTTCTCCGTTTGTTGTAGTGGTTGGTGTATATCGATTGTGCCTTTTCTAGATTGGCACGTACCACTGCCGGGGACCATTCACTGGTGATTACTTTCTCCTTCCAAATCCGATTGTCATGGGTGAAGGGTTCTCGTCCTCTCAGGATCTGAAATGGACTGTATCCTGTTCCAGTTGGTGTAATCCTGTAAGCCCATACCATGTTCTCTATGGCTTTTTCCCAATCCTTATTACAGGAAATCGCTGCTTGTACGGCACCCATCACCACTCGGTTAAACCTTTCCACCAAGCCGTTCCCTGCGGGATGGTAGATTGCTGTGTGTTTAATGGCTATGCCGTTCCTTTGCATGAAGTTGTTCCACCTTTCTGACGTGAATTGGGGGCCATTATCGCTCAAGATGGATTTGGGTATGCCCTCCCTCACGAAGGTGTCTGATAGAAACTTCAGGATGTTCTCCGTGTCCATGGTCTCCTCCACTTTCAACTCAGGCCATTTAGAGTATCTATCCATGAGGACACAAACATACTTCTGCGTGCCCTGGCTATCCAGGATGGGTCCCAATATGTCTATAGACAATTCCTCCCACGGGTTCTGTGGGGTCTCGAACTGTCCCAGCGCGGGGCGCAGGGGCTTGAGTGATTTGTCCGCTCCCTGGCACTGTGGGCATTCTCTGACATGCCTCTCCGCTCTTATGTCCATGCCTGGCCACCAGTAATTTTGTTTGGCCCTTAACTTCAGTTTCCCAATGCCTAGATGGCCCTCATGTAGTATGTCCAGTAACTGGGTTACGAGGTTCCTGGGAGGGATTACCTTGTCCCCTCTGTATGTGAACACTCCTCTATCCCCCACTGATAATTCTTCTCTGACTTCATAGTAGGGTTTGACATCTTCACTCACGTGCCTCTTATCTGGCCATCCCGTTACAATGTACTTCTTCACTTCCTCCAACACTCTGTCTGCCTTATATTCTTCAACCCACTCTTTATAGTCGATGACTTTGCCTTGATCCCCCACCAAAGCCACCAGCTCTGTTTGGTCCGTGGGGTCTTCTTCTCCAGGCTCCATTGCTGCTGCCCTGCTCAGATAGTCGGCCACTCGATTGCGGTTTCCAGGGAGGTACTCCACGTCGTACCTGAATTCGAGTAGTTTTAGGGACATCTTCGAAATCCTGGGCGTGGCATTGGCATGCCCGCTCGATGTTAACACTTTTACTAATGGCTTATGATCTGTTCTGAGCAGGAATCTGGTGCCCCATAGGAACTGCCTAAATCTCGCTGTAGCCCACACTACCGCCAGCATCTCCTTTTCGATGACGCTGTACTTGCTTTCGGTGGCCGTCAATGCCCTAGATGCAAAACTAATCGTCTCCATCTGACCTTGTCCTCGTTCTTGCATGAGCACAGCTCCCAAGCCTTTTTCGCTGGCATCGGTGGTGAGGACCGTGGCACCCTGTGGGTCATATCCTTTCAGTGGCACTGCTCCCGTGACGTTTCTCTTAATGGTATCAAACTCCTGTTGTGCCTCTGGTGTCCATTCGAAAGTGGTGTTTTCTCTAGTCAGCATCCTCATATTGTGCGTTTTGGAGGCAAAGTGAACCACAAACTTACTGTAATACTCCGCCATGCCCAAAAACGACCTGACTTCCTCCTTGTTGGTGGGGGGCGGAGCTTCAGCAATTGCCTTTACGTTGTCTGCCTTGGGTGTAATGCCCTGCACCCCTATCTCGTGACCTAGGTAAGTCACCGATTCTAGTCCCAAGCGGCATTTGGTCCATTCTGCCGTGAGGCCTTTGCTTTCCAGGGTCTTCAACACTTTTCCTAGTTTCTGGTCGTGGTCCATTCTATCTCGCCCCATTATCAGAATGTCATCTTGGAAATACTGGATGCCAGTTAAGTCCTTAAACAGTTGGTGCATTAACCTTTGGAATACCGCAGCCGCCGAGGCCAGTCCGAACGGCATGCGGCAGAACTGGTAGCATCCGAATGGGGTGATGAAAGACGTGAGTTTCCTGCTGTCTGGGTGCAATACTACTTGGTGGTACGCAGAGGTCAAATCGATGGTGGAGTACCATTTGACTCCTCTGGTCTTTGCTAGCATTTCGTCGATCCTTGGGAGGGGAAATTTCTCGACGACAATGTTCTTATTTAACTCTCTTAGGTCGACGCAGAGCCTGACCTTTCCATTCGGCTTCATGACTACCACCAAGGGTGCGAGCCACTCTGCGCAGGTAATAGGCTCAATTATCCCCTTGCTCTCCAATTCTTGAAGCTCCTTTTGGACCGCCTCTCTTACCGCTATGGGTATATTCCTCACCTTGTGGGCAACTGGAACGGCGTCTTCCTTGAGTACGATCTTATGTTGAAACCTTTCAAGCTTTCCTACTGTGCCTCCGAACACTCTTGGGTACTCCTCTTTCCATTTTTCGAGATTGGGCCAGGTGTCTGGTTCTGTGAGCAAAATCTGTTCTTTGCCTCCCGGGTCTAATTTGATTCCCAGGTCGCCCTGGTCCAGCCACCCTAAGACGGACGGTCCTCTCTCTGAGATGTACAGCTTGCATTCCGCTGATCTGCCTCTGAACTCAAACTTCAAGAGTCTATATCCTACCATTGGGATACGATCGCCATTATATGTGACTGGTCGGATGTCCAATCTCTCCAGCTCCGGTCCGATCTTTGGTCTGAATGTTTTCTCCCACACTGCTCTTGGTATTATCGTGAAGGGAGAACCTGTGTCTGCCACTACGCTGATGGTTACTCCTCCCATCTTCATTTCCAACACGGGTTTAGTCGTCCTTCTCCCTTCTATACTCATGATCTGGTCGTATATGCATAACACGGTGACGACTTCTTCTTCTCCCGTCTCTTCCTGGTTTTCTTCTTCCTGGTCTACGTATTTCACCACGCCCTTGGACATTTTCTTCCGGCACACTTTCTCGTAGTGGCCGATGATGCCACAGTGCAGACACTTGGCCCTGAACGCAGGGCATCTTCTGTCGTGTGCCTCATGGGACCAGCTTCCGCACCTGTAGCACGTTTTCTTGTTGCCACTTCCTTCCAGTTTCTTTTGCAATCCGGAGTTGCCCTGCCATTTGTTGGAACCCTTCCACGTAGCACCTCTGTAACTCTGATCCTTGCGGGGTCCCTCTTCCTGTATCCTGTTCACGATGGCTGCAGTTGGCGGTTCTTTCTTGGTTGCGTCAGCGCACCTCCGTGCGAGTTCAGCCCTCTTGACAATGACCATTACGTCCTTGAGTGTGGTATCCCCACTTGCCCATAGCTTGTCCTGGACGTTCGTGCTGGTTGTGTGCATAACTATTTGGTCTTTGATAAACTCTTCCTCCCACAGGGCATACCTGCACGTGGCCGCCAGTTTCTTCAGGGCCGCTACATATTCCTCAATCGACTCTCCGGCGCGTTGTTTCCTCTGCTGGAAGTTGAATCTATCAACTGATACACATACCGTGGGCCGATAGTGTTCATTCAGATCGTCGATCGCATGGGCGTATACATCATCGTCCGAGCCATCTCTCGGTTTGGGTACCAGGCTTTTGTATATTCTAAGTCCTTCTGGCCCTAGGTTGAGTAATAATATCCGTTTTTTTCTGTTGGGTTTGAAAGACTCTTCATTTTCGTCCTCTAGGACCTCTATGAAGTTGTTTATGTATTCGCGCCAGTCCTCCCACTTCATCAGTGGTTCTCCTGGCTTCGGGAGGAACTGGACTGGTGCAATGGCATATCCCGCTGGGGCGCTCATTTTCTCTTCCTTGGCCGTCGTCGTTCTGTTTCCTTTCCCTGTGGGGCTCCCTGGGGTGTTATCCGTCTCCTCTTCCTTGGTCTGCACTGGGGGGCCTTCAGCGTCAGCCCCCTCCCCCTCCTTAATGGTAGCCAGGTCTGGCTTCTCCGTGGATAGCGTGGGCCGACTGCGACGCGCTGTCTGGCTGCTGTGGGGTCACTCTGCTATTTTCATTTTTTGTGTGCCCGGTGACGGCTCTGCCGCGCTCTTCAGGGTACAGTACCTCCTGTGGTGACCACAGTCCTGGTGGTTCTCCAGTGACACTGCACAGGTTTGCTGTTCAGCTGTCCGGTCCCCTTCTGCCTTGGTGACACGGTTTGCCTTGGGTTCCGCTGGTGCCACGTGCTTGCGTGGATGTGGGTCTGCCGTGACCCCCTTGCCACGTGGTGGGTGTGATGCTCTTCGTTTTTTTTTTTTTTCCGAAGGTTTGGTCGAATCCCGACCTCGTCGCCACTGTTGAGATGCACTTTATGAATAAACCGCTGACCCAATATGGCTTGTTAACAGCTTATTTATTTATTTACATAGTTCCCTGAAGAGCGCCGAGCCAGCGCTCCGTTTCCTCGGCTGCCGCGCTCTCTAATGCGCTGCGCGCGCAGTCCCTCAAAATGGCCGCCGCACGTCACGTAACTACGTGACGTGCATAGACTAGAGCGCGCCACTACATGCGCGCGACACATTCCCAAAATATACTCTTCGTGCAGCCGCAACACAAAGAATGAGGCAAGGGGACCCCCACCCCACACACGCGTAATTGTTTCTTTCAGAATGGTTAATTCCACTTCTGCACAGACCCCCTGATGTTGCTTTGTACACCATATCTCGCCCACACTTTTCTTCACATAATTACACCCTTCATGTTCCCAATATCAGAAACATTACAGCCTGTTTAACATCTTGCATCCTCGATCACGGAAAACTGGGTCTCCGAAATGTACTTACTTTGGCTAAGGGTAAAAACGAATAAAATATTTATGGAATGACCAATCTGTCTGAGATTACAAGAGCAAGTAGATGCAGTTTATACACTTTACCCATCTATGTGCAGCATTAGTATCCTATTTTAGTGGCAAATGTATTCTTATCGCATAGAAAATGTAAAAAAAACATTTAAAAAAATGCAATAACACTGTTATTATAAGATTCGTATTGATAATTATGCCTTGTCTATACACAGGGTTAGCTGCATCAGCCTTTCCTCTTTTACGTCTCAGATACTCTATCAAGAGTCAGAGGAGGCTTGAACTGTTAGGGATCCCACGTTCCAAACAGATGCCCTTAAACATACACTCTGGATAACAGGTGAATAGCCTTACTCGCTTTAAGAACCCGCGACAGATCTAAGGCAGAGGCGGCTCTCTGGTACTTGAACCAATGAAACCCAGTTCTCAACAGGACATGCTTAGTCCGCAGTTTATGTAAACACTACATTGAGAAGAGACAACTTTATCCCAGGCCTCTGGGATAGAACAGTCCATTTCTGCTAGAGGGGTCGATCCTTCTCAGTTCCTACCAGAACACCCTTGTACGCAAGGTGTCAGACGTCAGACGACTGATTGCTTTTAACTAGACCGATTGCATAGGACAGACAAGAACCCCCAGTGTCTGAGTGCGCAGTTTCTCCAAGGAACAAAATATTATGGTTAAAAGCCAGCGCCACGTTTCCAAAGATACTGTCTTGAAATCAGCGGTGTCCAGTGTAGGTCCAGAAGGGCTGGAACTATTCCAGGTTTTTAGGATAGTCACATACATTTGCAGTGCGTTATTTGTGAAAGAATGAGTGCAGGGTCTCAAAGTTTTTCTCACCAGTCTGCCCACTCTGTGTCAGAATGTCGGAGTTTCTGAATAGCAAGGATGTTTAGTCTTAATGCCACCTCGTGCCTCCCTCGTCCACCCCCTCTCTCTCCCTGCCCCTTTACCTCGATATTTTACGCCCATTTGTCTCTGTTTGCCATCTTTCTCTTCTTCATCCACTCCCCTATTTGCTGCCTTTCTCTTTCTTGTTCTGGGTCAAAGTTTGTTGATGAAAAATAAGTTCCGGTCCTCAAAAAGAGTGTGATAGGCCACACCTGCAACCTCCGGCTCAAATTACACACTGTATATTAATCGGCATAGTTAAAATAAATGTAACTCACTTGCACAGACCTTGGTTAGCACCCACATACAGTATTGATTTAACCCACATGAACCCGCCCTGGGCACCCATACCCTGGATCACGCCATAAGGAGCACGTTTCAGCAGTTTAGTACCGACTCTCTATAGACAAGTCTGCTATAATGTTAGCAGACCTTGCTACAACTTCATTCCATTGCCTTAAAAACCTGATCTAACTATGGACTAAGACATCATATCATTACCCTCTTCTGCTTTCCATGGCAACACACGTCATGGCCCATCCACCTTCCAAACCTTTCCTATCCGGGGGTCATCACGGAGGTCGCGGCCTCCAACCCTAAAAGGCCTAACTTCCCTTCTGAGCTTCAGTCTCTATTCTAACCGTACTGAAAATCTGCTAAACTCGGATTTTTCGCTCCCCATTGAATTAAAATCAAGGGTCTTAATCTCGGCCTCGCCGTAGTCCAAACAGTGTGATGATGGATACATGTATTCTTCTTCCGGTGGCACAGTTTCCTTGTATGACACAAATGGCAGTACCTGCAGAAAGTTAATTTCACAGGCCCAAGCTAAAGATAGATGTTTCAGACAATAACTTCCGTCAATCTGTTCATCTATGTTATTCATAGTTTTCCTTTAATTAAAACCTAAAACAATGGTGCTGGTCAATGCCATGTCTTGGCACATGACTGTTCTTTCTACGCTAATGTACATATATAGGGATATATGTGTACCTTTCCTTCTAAAGCACCCATGTCTTTATATAACGGATGTGCGAAACTCCCGTAATTTGCTTTACCGTAGTTATGTGAATTTTCAGCAAAATTAAGCAGAATAGTACATAATAATGCGAAATGCAAATCCATCATTTAACTCTAGCATCTATTTAGTGCTAAAAAACGTAGTGCAATAAAAATGAAAGCAACACAAACAACATCCACTTGCATGATCTTGTACTAGTGAGTTGATGGTAACTGTTTACTGTAAATGGCTGGTTTGCGGTAAATGCTTACTGCCAATGACTCATACTTATGCAACGCAGTGTAAAGGCATAATTTAAGGAATTTCCCGTAAGGTGAAGTCTCCAAATTCCACAAATTGTGTCATTTAAACCAGTATAATTTTTATTTCACTCAGGCCTACTTTGTTTATGTATGTATTAGAAAACCTCTGGCCCGCTGTGACATTCTCCTGTCACCTGTACCAAGTAACAGTGCCATTAGTTAAAAGTACGAAATATTCTTAATTGAGAAAATGTGAATTCTTACATGGTGTGGTTGTGTGATCTCACAGTGTAACAATGACACAAACTCGTATCAGATCCAGTGAGATTCGTTTGTAAAACATTAGTTCTGTCCTGGATAGCTGTGGCCCACAGCAGTCAGTCTTTATCAAAGGAACTAGTGTAAAGCATTTAGAAGTACCAAAATAGTTGAATAAGAAAAAAAACACAACACAATGGAAACCTGACCCCATTTTATAAAAATAGCTTACAGTTTTATCTTTAAATAAGCACCTCAATGACCATTGTCCACTATAGGGTTTCGGAGTTATGATTTTTTTCAGAAACAATAAATCACTGCTTTTCTGTAAATGCAACAAATATTTGTTAGCTTCCACGACTTGCGGTTTAGGGTTAGCTACAACAAGCAACTTGAATACAGCCATATTGGCACTATTGAGGGGAATAACTCCGATAGGAAGCCAGTCACAAGGCCCAGGCAGGTCCAGGAGCACAGGTACCTGTCTGTATAAGCAGCTTCCAGTCCAGTTCTGAATCCTGAGGGCAAATTGCAATAGACGTTAATAGAGTGATCCGGATGAGAGGGGATACAGGATGCTGAAGATGGTAAACAATACCGAGCCAGTGTCCAGGGTCTTCCTATGGCCAATGCTTGGTTCTCAAGCATAGGGGGGGACTTTTGCCCTCAGGGGTCGATGTTCCAAGAAATATGGTTCAGCACCAGTTGGAGTTGATCTACTGGTCTCTGGTTACAGAAAAAACAGTGGTTCAGTTTAACTTGCATTAACTTCTGTGCTGGGTGGCCAAACTGCACTCTGACAACAGTCACGGATCCAGCAGACTCGGGCGCAACTTTTGAGGGTCACAACTTGGTCTCCCAGGCTGCACCTCTGCATACAGCAGCGGTCAGACTTCTTGGAGCTGGGCTCTCAAGCAGGCTTCCCTGCTTTTTACGGCCTTGTTGCTGCAACAGGGAGTGAGCCAACTGAGTCTTGGAGTCATTTTCTCTGTCTAGGGTTCGCGGGCAACTTTTCTACGAGGTGGCCATCACAGGCACAGTGCTTTCTTTGCTAGTCCAGGTGCAGCAGGTGCCATCCAATCTTTTCTGGGTAGAGGGTACAGAGGGGCAGCCCTCTTTCGGTCCACTCTCCAGTACAGACGTGATTTGCAGTAGCATCAGTCCAAAGGTTTTGTAGCGATCATGCAAAAAGAAGCATTTCCTTACACCTAAACAAGCAGTAATGGAAATGAATACTGAACACAGCTCTCCTTTTTAAAAGAATTAGCACTATGTCAAGTGAAGTTGCCTGTCACAAGATAGTTTGTACTTTAATGTAAGTCTCTTCGTGGTTTATTCTCCATTTGGACACCATCAAGGATTTATGGGAGTGCTGCAGCTCCCCACCCCACCCCCACAGCACCACTTCAGGCACCATTGATCTCACATTTTTGCAGGTAGAATCCCCTTCATATGTGCCTTCTGATGTTGAAGTGTTTTCTGCTTAGGCTCTCACGAAAGGACAATACCTCCAAACACCTGACTCAGCATGCTTAATAAACAAAGGCAAAGAATTGCTGTACCCTGCAAAACCCTAAAGAGAAGGTCATCAGCGGAGTTAAAAGAATACAGGACAGGGCACAAGGGAGAGTGAAAATGTCAGAGTAGGCGTCACTTTTGCCTGAGGCTAAGAGAGAGGAGGGAACACAGTATTCGTGCAGAAAACGAGAGAGGCACTGATTTCGGGCAATTTCTTACTAAAATCAGAATTGAAAGACCAAGTAAAAAATATACACTATGTGGGCACCTGTGCAATTCTGCCCTTTTTCAAATTTATGTCCCTGTTTATCTAAGTGGCCTACACATCAATGACACCTTTGGAAGCGCTTCACATTTTCATTGTTCTCCCAACACAATAAATACCCTGTGCTCGGCAGGATTCCCACAAGAAGCACCATCCACCCCCACACAGATGGAGGCAAACTACAGTCCCCCAAACCATAAAATTGGGAGTCTGAGAGTCAATGCCAATATTCAATACTTTGGGGTACATGGATCTTTTTATCTGTAGCCCAGGAGGGACAGAATTCTACAAACAGTTTCTCTAAAACAAAATCAAGAATTCCCACAATTTTCAAGAGTGCACAGTGACTTTAGAACAATGTGACAGTTCCCCAAGTAAACCCGTCTGGCGTACCTTGTTTTGGAGCAGCCCTAGGGCCTACACCTCAAAGTTCAATTAACAGATTCATTCTTGCCTGGTTTTTAGGCAGGAACACGCATCCAACTCAGGAAGAATCTGCCTAGCAAATGCACATAGTGAACCTGTTTGTATGTGAGAGGCAAACCAAGCTCTGCTTCCCTGGCAACAGCATGTCTGCATTTGGGACAACTAGTTTTGGTCTCAAGGAAAACATACGACTGGCATTACTATCTGCTGTTCCTTGAAGGTAACAATCTGTAGAAATGTGTGCACTGCAAGGTTGTCTGGGGAGTCTGATCTTAAGGGAGTACTCCTTTGGATTACATATTGTCTTCTCAGCTTTGACCACAGTTTCCGACGAGTACTAACCCTCTAGAAATAGTACTTTGTACTGAGGTTGAACCTTTAGAGCTAACTCAGAAGCACCAACTGAGAAGAGGGTCAAGATAGGACAGTCCTCTACTGATGCTATCTAAACCTTATGAAGAAAAAAGGTAAGACTGGAACATGAGGAAACTACCAAAATGACTGTGCTGCCTCAGCAAGATACAGAGCTGCATTGACCTAGAAAGAGAGCTGCCTTTGACCTGGTAGTCAAGAGGCAAGAGCCAGCCGAACAGCCTCTCAGCACCAGCCGAACAGGATCCGAATCAGCTGACTAACTCAAGAGGAGAGCCCTTCCAGGATCAAAGAGAATCCACTGCCCAGCAGCCGAGAACTGATCTACGCCTCAAGAACCCATTACCAGAGGGCTGAGGACTGCCGGAGAGCCCAGGAAACCATGTCTGCTTGGTGTGGCCAATGCTCCTGTTTCTCTGTTGGGCTGTCCATGTCACTGCAGGGTGAGTGCTGATGCAGCACTCGCATATCTGGCCTGGCCCTACATGTATAACAAAGGAGCGGGTCCAGTCCTCTGTCATGCAATTTCTTCCATGAACCATGTGGGAGTGGAGGTAGGCATTATGATCCTGAAACGCCCTGGGCCTCGTAACCACGTCAACTCTGGGATCAGAATAAGCAGGTATTGGTCTTAAAGGGGCGGACAACATTCCTGTCAACACTCACATTTACACCAGCGAGTTGGCAGTAGGAATGTAAATCCTGTAGCACATAATTGGAAATGGATTTGTCTGCAAAGCAGAGATGGGACATTTATTTCCTTTTCATCCAATGTACCCGCTGATGCAACCGACGTGCACTAGGCCAGGACTGCCATGGGTGAAGGAGGTCGTGGAAGTCACAGATTTCAGCACATACAGTGCTTAATTTGAGGTGAAGGTTGCCGGTTGGGGCCACTAGCTTTCCCGAGAGCAAGAGAGGGAAAAACGCACAAAGCGGAAAGACAGACAGACAGACAGAAAAACCGCCACAAAGGGAGAAAGCAGGAACCTGTAAGAGTGAGAAAGAGGAACACGGAGGGTCTGGAAAGGATTAAAGACATCTGGGGGGTGGATTCAAGGATACGCAGTTTTGATATTCCACTTGTTGACATTTTCATAGCACCAGCCGTGGGCACCACCACTTATTCTAGTACAAATGTAGCACTGAGCTCACATGTCTTCTCCTTCATCTACTAGATCGCTCTCTGGCCTTTGATACAGTTGACCGTGGTAGATTAATAAACACTCTGAAATCGTATCTCTTCTGCCTGGATATGAGATGGTTTCATTAATTTATATCCAATCTCCATTAGATCGAGAAGATTGGGGAACACATCTCAGATAAGACCCTATGTTCTCTGAGGCACCTCAGGACTCTATTCTGCCCCCAGGCCTCTTTAATTTGGGTTCTGAAACTCTGAATTTGGTGCTTGACGAGCCAAGGGAGCCCTTCCACCAGTATGTGAAAGATGCACAACTCTACATGAAAACAACAACAACCACACACTCTTGAACTCTGTCTATCTGAGAACTTCCTTCTGCTAAACGTCCCCAATAGGGATTTTGGTTTTTTTTTCCACACAGAAATAGAAACTAATTCAACAAAAGGTTGACTGGCCTACTCGAGGTAGATAGTTTTGACCCAACCCTAGCCTTATCAGTGCATTCGCTAAGATCATACCCGACTCCTCGAGCCCTCAGCCTCACCGTACAAAGAATCACCAAACCAAGAAAGCACCACCACCAAAACTCCAAAAATCCTACACCAGCTCATTTTAAAACTGTAGCACAGACTTTTCCCACCTTCAACTGGGATGGCAGTCATATCTGGAAAAAAAGCAAGATACAGTGCTTCATTCCATTGCTCGTCTCCAGGGCTGCAGATTAAAATTCCATTATATTATAGACATCTTCAAGGAACTGCATTAGGGCCCATGCCTGTAAGGATGAAATTCACGATAGGATGTCTCACCTACAAGACATCCATCTAAACACTCCTCATACTCTGCAGACCTCCTCAACCGCTCAGGAGGCCAAAGAGGTCCGAAGAGCAGATCATCCATACTCCTTCAAACACCTACATTAAAATCCTCCCACGCGCTGAACAGGGTCCCCTCTAGTGTACCTATTTCTTTCTGGAGCTCCCCCAGCAGACCATCAAGCATTATCAACAGTAGCCGTGCTTCATTAAATTAAAATTTCTACACTATGATTTTGGTCTAATATCACCCAATATTGATGTCTCCCATGGCAGCCAAAAGACCCGAACAATCGTCGCAGATTCTGCGGATACTGCCTCAAAGCATCACTTCACCCTCTGTGCACTTGTTTAGACTCCAACAGGAAAGATTGGTTTCCTTAAACCACTATTCAACATCTTAAACATAAGAAGTTGTCATCAAGCCATGATTGCCAGTTGGGAAGGTCCCAACCTGCAGTTGAGCTTCCGATGCACCAGGCACTTTACTGTGATATAAAAGAGAAGTGTCTACACCCTTTCGGCTCTGGTATAAATCCTTAAGCAATAGGAGCTGCCAAGCGTGTCTGCCTAGTGAGCCAGACGGAGGACACCTACACTCAGCCAATCAATGGCCTTTTAAATACCTCATGGCAGAAAAAGAAACAGCGGGCCACTCCACTGCAAAGCAGGCTGCCTGGCCCTTCCAAGATCAAGTGACTTATTATTTCACAAGATAAATACTGACTTTCAGCTGTTGAACCACATAATGTTAATATGCCAATAGCACCCGATGCTACTACAATTGCTACTCTTTTTGTATCCGAGTCAGTTCTTGGATTGCCACATTTTTTGTGTTTTTTTAATCTTCCTATGTATTGACATGATTTCCATTAATCCAGCAATAAAACATTTTAAACTTATAAAACATACCTTAAATTTAAATTACCGCCCTTCCTGAAGTTCAGTAAATGACTAAACCGCACCTTTTCCAGACAGATCTGAAAGAACCAACTCAAAACGAATACAAACCTCGAAGTTCAATTCGAACCTGAAACTCTCAGTTGAACCCTGCAAGCACAATTTTACAAATGATACTGTATCATGCAACCAACCTACTGCAACGTCCCCAGTGCGTGCTGTGTTTTTACATGAACAACAGTGTTCCATCACTACTATTGTTACTTGTACTCTGGGTATGCTTTTGCAGTTCTCTGTGAAGCAAACCAGTCCCTCCGTTTAGAATCACCATAAAAAATGGAAAATAAAAAGAAAGTTAATGCATCTCTCTGTAAAGTGGGTATGTGCTAGAATTTGCTTGAGTCACGCCCATGGGACACCCCGCAAGCGGAAGGAGCTTTGGGGGTAGGACGCATGCAGGGCAAGATGCGGGTAAAGTTTGCCCCCTCAGGAGTTGCCGTTGCATTATACTAGATGCCTTGTGCACGCCGCTTAAAACGTGAGCATGAGTTATAGCGAATGGGAAATAAAGCAGCCAGACGGGCAGAATGCAGATGAGATTGTGAAGAGTAGCACAGCGCGGGCTGGCTGTAGGGCTTCACGATGAATTTAAGACTGTGGGCATAATGAGTTCGGGCCTTAGTACATAATGCGCAGCCTATAGCGCAACCCCATTTGTCTTTGCTCGTTATTTTTCATTTTCTTGGCAGAAAGAGCCCGGAAGCGGCAGGAACAGCTGGACAATCGAACAATATATGAGTAAACAAACACACGAATCCACTCAGAGAATCCCGGAACTGCCACACCACACATCGCAGGGGTTTCAGGAGGGTGGAGATAGTTAAGCGCTTCAGGCACGTTTATCAGAGAATATTTAACACGTTGTGATCCTGCAGTTATAAGTAGCACCACCATGGGAGAAAGAGTCTGTCAAAACGGAGGAATTAAAAGTAAGAATGGTGGAGAAAATAGTTAATTTCATGCAGGATTCATGGCCCTTTAGAGGCAATAACATAACAACGCCTTACTGGTTCAATACTGAATAATAATAAAGGACAATGTAAGAATTACCTCGCTTTTCATCCCGGGGTGGCCATAGACGGACCCCAGTTTACAAACATGCCAGAGGTACGTCATCAGCACCCGTTGAACTGCGATGACATCACTAGCTTGAGCCCTAGTCCCACCACTGTACCCATGAAAGCTTTCTATTTGCTGTTCAGAGGCTAGGAGGAGGTCAGGAAATGGAAACTAAAAACATGGAAAGAGGCCATTGTAAGCGCAGTTGGCTTTCTCTGCTTCCCACAGACATTCATAACCCCTGACACCAGGTGTAACAAAGGTCAATTCAGGAGCAGCAGAAACGACACTAAGCTTCCCCAAAATGGCGTCCATGGTTAAAAGACTACCACATAACGGTACCCATTTTGCCCACCGCGGCGGGATGAAAGGCTGAGTCAGCCCTTGGAGAATTCGAAATTATGATTTGTAGGTTCCACAAGCAGCAGCAAGCACTAAACTTGTTGATCCATTTCCTGTAAAAAATAAAAGGAATCAAATATGCGTATACATTTCTGAAGCAAATAGGCCTCGCCCAGCATTTAATCAAAGGCACTACATATTTTTCTGAGCACAAAATAGCTGTGGGCACCAGGAAATCAAGAGTGCGAGCCATTGGCTGCACGTTATTTCTCCAGGGCGTGAAAAGTGGATACCCTTCTGCATTCGTGGGATGAAGGAAAGGCAAATGGTCTTGGTAATAAGTGACACAACATTACCTCCTCGTAAGTCTTCCTCGCCACATGAATAACGAAGTGAGCTTCAGCTCCACACCAGAACCCTCCAAAGCAAAAAGTTAGCCTCCCATGCCTCCCATCCCCTCCCAATATGACCAACCCAAGTCACCCATGACCTCAATAAGAGGCGGGCCGGCCCAACCCTTCAGCCTGAACTACCAAGCATAACCATGAAGCCGACAGAAACACAGGGAGGGAGGGATGGGAACTCATGTGGCGAGGAAGACTATACTCGGAGTAATGAAGATTACCGGTAACTAACCGGGGCATCAATTTGTGAGCAAGGTCCACTGCCTAGTGAGTTAAGCGCTTGGAATCTGCAGGTTTCAGTTCAAGCACTATCAACTCAGACTTCCATACTTCACTTCACATGATGTATCTACCCCTCATAATTCATTTACATCATCATGATATTAGACCCCCCTTCTGCATACTAAAGGGTTCAGTAGAGTTCACTCGTCAATTAGATGCAAAAGCACTGGTTTCAATCACAAGCAGAAACCTCACCAGCCAGATTTGGAGAGAGATTTCAGAGGCAGTGTAACTGACAAGGACATACCTTGGCCCGAGGGCATTTCGACCAGCCTCAAGGACATTCATGTCTGGCTGCCTCCACTCCACTGTTGACACTTTGGACAATCCTGTTTCATTCGTGGACTTCTAATTGTACTATTAACACCGTATCTGTAGAATGCATAGCCCCAGTATTCAACATATGCTAAAAAGGCAGGACTGACCCAAGACACCACACACGATATTTTTAAATATATTACACCGTCTTGCTTTGTGGGAACATTTAGTACAGCTCAGTGTTTCACTACCTGCCTGCGCACACAATACTCCACAGTATGTTTGACATTTGTCCAGGTGCCGACGCAGACATGTGGGAAAGGACTCAAGCCTACTGCCATTTTGCAGAGCCAGTGACAGCGTAAGAACACTTATACCAAAAGGGAGTCACTGTTTCTTAGTATAGAAAGAAAGAAATCGAAGTATGAGGTGCTCTCATCGTGTGCTACTCTAGCTGTGGGGGACAGTGTGTCCTCTTCTTGTTGCCCTCACACACCCTGAAGTATGTCATGCTTCATCATTGGGCTTTGCTCTTCATCGGGCCGGCGCTGCAATGCCTTACGGATCCCCCGAAGGGTCTTTTTATCGGAGATCTTTTGATGAAGCCGTATGGGTTCGTGGGTCTAAGTGGCAGTGAAGTCCTAAAGGGTGTATTAAAAAATGGCTGGAGGGAGAGTGATTAATTTTTATTAAGGTGATCCCTCTGTCATTATTAAAACAAAGTGTGTGGTGCTGCTCTAAGGGGTATTATGTCCCTTGGTAGCTGGGTCAACCATATGTCCCTAACGGGCATATGTTCTGGTCAGCATGATTCACACTTTTATGGTCTCAGGAGGAGATCCAGAGCGCTTTGTCAGGACCAAGAAAGAAAGTTAAATCTACAGTGGCCCGAAGGTTTCAGTGCCGCTGGATAAATGAAGGGAGTAGAACTTCCCTTAGTAAGTAGGGCAAGACCCCATGAGATCAGTGAAGGTCACTTGAGAGGGTTCTCACAGTGGATCTGGGCTGCATCACCTGTGTGCCGCTCGATGTCTCCGCCGGCGGCACTGAAACCTTCGGGACATAATATCCCTTAGAGCAGCACCACACACTTTGTTTTAATAATGTCAGAGGGATCATCTTAATAAAATTAATCACTCTCCCTCCAGCCATTTTTTAATAGCCTGCTTAGAGATGTGGCCTTAAGGTTACATTTTCGTCTGTGGAATTGGATGAGTTCAACTCCTACAGATCTGCCCAAGTGTGCAGCCCTGGGCAAATGATTTTCATCTCCTGGTGCCTCTGTTCCCTTATGTGCCAAAAGGGGAGAGCTCAGAGACACGTCAAACCCTAGCATGAAGTGCTATGTAACAAGCTGGCTAAATCAAGTCACTTTAAATGCTTCAGGGGTTAACAAAGACTGTTTTACCTGGAGAGGTCTTTCTCCGGTGCTCTCCTCCTAAACCACCACCTGAGCTTGCCAAGATAAAATTTGAAAGGCCAAACTGTTAAACTTTCCTGTCCTCACGAGTGAGGTTGGCGTTGATCTCCCATACATCACAGCACCTTTCTTTAATGTTCCCTCGTCTTCACAATACACTGCACATGAGAGCGGCGCGCGCCGGGCGGAGATGGCGCAGTGACGAACACTCGCGGATTCTGCTGATGCTGCGGAGCCCTTTGGCAGGTCCCCGGCGAGGCCATTACTCAAAAGCTCTGCCAAGTACCCTCTTCACCCCGCTCTGTAGCCAACCGTGCTTTTCTCATTAACGAACCTTTTTAAGGCAGCGGGACTCCTCACACCACTATGTCATCTCTTTTCAGAATACGGAGGAACCTTTTTTTTTTTTTAAGTGAAGAGTTCGGGTAAGTGTAAAAAAGCTAAGTAGTTATTGGTTTTAACCCAAGAACATCACTTGGAAGGGCAGCACTGTTACCCCTGCCCTTTGCTCTGACCTTGGGAGTGACCTTGCGTCTCCTGGGTAGTGAGTTCAGGAAGGCAGTAGCAGATCAGAAACACAGCACTCTCTTCTTTCTACAATTTTCGCTTACCATTGAATCTTATCAGCTAATAAAAGGTTGATGTGGGGCTAACTGTTGTCAAAAAAGACTTTGTTACGTTCTTCATATACCATGCTCAAGCCCTGGTCACATAGTGTGAGAAAGTTTTCGAGCATAGCTCCTGGAAGTGAAATCTCACGTGTTCGAGCCACAACAGTCACCACATGAGGACCTATCTAAAAACAGATAGAGTCGGATCTGAGGTGACAAAGTCACATTCATGACAGAAAGATTGCAGAGGATCATGACGTAATAAGTTTGAATCTTTACAACCATCAGGTGATGAACAAATCGTAAGCGATAGCGGAGAGAGACACCAGAGAGGACAATAATTTCAAATTACAAGCGAGATCACAACAGTGAGCATATGGACGTGAGTTGGGTAACGCAAGGGTTAACAAATGGTGGTCTTAAAAAGAAAAAAAGAATAATTGATGGACAGAATGCAGAAGAATGTCATACATTCACCCAATTACAGAGATCTGGGCCTAAATCCATAGTTTTTTTGCTCCCCATGCCATTACAGTTTTAACCCAGCCATATGCAAATCAGTCTTGACTCTGAGCCCAATGGGAACAGTCCAGCCCAAACTGCCAGGCCAGGTCCTCCCTGGACTGGAAACAAGCATCCTAGGACCGGTCTCTGGGTTTTTCACCTCATCAGTCAGGATAGCTTGACTCCAGTGGCATGGAGAGCACGGGACCCATGTCTGGGCACACCCGTCCCACTCGGGGTGACAAATGCAAAAATAATATTTATGGACAGAATGCAGAACAAGGTCATACATTCACCCCAGTACAGAGATCTGGTCCTAAATCAATCATTTTTTCCTCCCCATGCCATTTCATCTTTGTGTCTTTTTTGCTCTTAGAAAGAATCCTGTGATGCAATTTACAGGCAAAGGGTGCAAGTTATCACTTCTGCTACGTATGGCATCCATGCTCTATTACAAACTGGGAATAACAGCAGATCTTCATGCAGACCTTAAACCAAGCTGTGGACACTGTGGCAGCATCAGCTTGTTGGGATCCCCGTCTGTGATGCAGACACACAGGAGGAATTAATGCAAGGTTGATTCTGATTTGACCTGTACAAGTGCGGATTTATTTTGTCCACCAGATGGAAGCTGATGATGAGATAATGCTTCAGAATTGCTCTGGACATCTGGGATCCAAATTCAAATTCCAAATTATAAAAATAAATTATTGGGTTTTGGCCATTAAGCCACTGTCATTAGGCTTCATGGTAGACAGGCAAAGGTTTGCAGAGATTTTACCCGAAAGCAGTAAATTCTACTAAAGTATCTTTAGCAAGTGAGAAAAGTCTAATGCTGCTTTATAATGTGAAGACGTGTCAAATATGAGTGAGAGGTGTACAACAAACTATGACCACACCATAAGATCGTTAATATAACCAATCAGCTGAAGGCTTGCAATTTAAGTACAGAAAAGAACAAAGCACTTATCAGAAGTGACTTGAAAAGAACTAAAAAACAAGCATTGTAAATGCAATAGGTTTCGGATTTATTTGAGTTAGAGCTAATGGCATTGTAAATGGCAATGTCTTTTAGCCATGTGTTGTGGAGTGTATGCATGTGGGGTGTAGTGGAATTATGTGGGTTGGATTGGAATTGTAGCAATGGTGGGCCCGAGCCCTAACGAGGAATTAAGCAACAAAGTCTCGGATGAAGTTGACATAGGATGAGTTTACATACAGAACAAGTGATCTTTGACAGTACAGGAAATACAAGGGAAGTCTTAAATGTATCTTGCAAAGATAGAAAGGGTTTGCAAAGATGCAGGAGCAAATGGGATTGTTTCTAATCAGTGGGTCTCTCGTTCAGAGAACCATATAGTGGCCATCAGGTGGTCAGGGGGATCAAGAGCTATCTTTGTAGGGCGGCAGTGGTGGCGGATTTGCTATCCAACGGAGTAATACTCTGTGCCTTTTTCTGAGACCCATGCTGCGAGAATCATGTGTTGTCTTCTTTCCCTGCAGCATTCTAGTGGTTCAACGTTTGTGCTTTCTGGCAATGGTGAGCCCAGCGCACTCCAACAGTGCAGAAGTGGATGACAGATGACTCTGTAGTGATCCTGAAGGGCTGGAGGTGAATATGGGCAGATTGTTCAAAGTCCTGCAACGTCACTGGCGATTGGGGTGCAGATTCAAGTCCTTTGTACTACAGCGATGGCAGAGAATAGAGCCAGTAGCTACACAGAGTTGCTCCTCCCCTCCAAGAAGCACCCTGCCGGTACTTAAAGCGCCGATCTTGCGAAAGTGAGAAGGGCTCACACAGGTCCATTACAAGATGAAAGGGCCTGACTTTTCAGCTTCCCCCTCCAGCGGGGAGTCACTATGGCTGGGAAGAAGCCTAAAGAGGAATTTTACACCGTGGCTCATGACGAGCTCAGCTCGTCATGAGACTCGAAGGAGTTTGGAACCATTCTCTCTCCCATAGCACGTAATACCGCTATCACATCGTCACATTAGCTTTGCCGAGATCTTTTGATTTTCTTTTGTAACAAAATCTTAGCCATACAGGCTGGTTTCCAGTCCCAGCCTGTGCTTAGGTCAACACATGATACCATTTTCAAGACCCCCATTTACCGGTGATCTCACTTTCAGAATTTCACTTCACTGCATTAGGTGAGGTCCTTGCATTACTAAAGTCAACAAAGCCCGGCTCATCGCTGGCTCCTTGGCCCCTTTGTATTGCCTACTCAGCCCCAGACATGTTTGGCCCAGCTCTTGCAGACGTGTTTAGTCTTTCCCATTTCTTCAGCTTTGGCGCAAGATATCTGGAAACACGCTCAGAGGGCCCTATCCTTAAGAAAGCCTCGGTAGCCCAAAAGACTGGTAGAAACTATCAGCCAATTTCCCAACTTCATTTCCAGCCATGATTCCTGAGAAAATAAACCATCAATAAACAACTATCCTGCTACTTAGAGGCAAATTAACTATTTTACTATTCACAGTCCACTTTATATACGTTTCACCGTACAGAAACCACACTAGCGTGAAATAGTGACAATCTTTATAAAAAGGGCATCTGCATTCAATTATGTATATGGATTGGTTCATTTTTCTCAAATAGACCCTAATCTGTTGTTCGCCCACCCTTCAAAAGTGGTCTCTCACATCTGCTTTGCCGTTTACCCCAAAGATTGTTCTTAAGCACTTCCCTCTTCAACAGCGATCTTTCTTATTCTGTAATTTAGGATGGAATCTATCATTGGCCAGAGATGCCCACATACTCCTCTCTCTTTCAAATAACCCTGATGTGGTCCCGACAAACGCCAGCTCCTGATGAACGCTGTGGCCTCCTGGATACAACACAATGTCTCAAGCTAAGTGGAGATGAGATTGAAGTCCTGTTGCTCAGCAAACAACTCCCTGCCAGGCTGTCTCCTTGGTGACCTTCAGAACTAGGCCACCATCTGAGTCTAGTCACACATGAGAAAATCATGGTATCATTATTAATCAAAATCTCTCATTTGCTCTCCAGTTCAATCATTTCACCAAGTCCTCTATCAATCTACTCAGAATGGCAAGATAGAGAGTACCAATTCATCCTCCCTCCAAACGCAAACAAAATGTGCATTTGCTTGTGACATCCCACATAGATTATGACAACTTGCTCTATTTGGGCTTGGCAGGCTAGTTTCAGACCATTCAAGGCTCGTTTTAAAAATAAAAGTGTCTGCTTCTGACAGCTTTCGTCTTAGAGGTCCCCGTTGACCCCCATAAAACTATCATTTTAAAGCCCTATGCTTGGTCCATAGAGCAGTTTACAACTCCGGTCCTAGCTACCCGAAGACCAAGTTTCTGGCTTTTGTCACTCACTATGATCTTGCTCTTCCAAACTGCTTTATGGTCCCTCCTATCAAGAAGTCTCGGTTGAGAGGCTGAGCTCTTTCATTTCTTGCATCTAAACTCTGGAATACTCTCCCTTACCCATCAAATTCATCTCTTGTTCAGTTGCATTTAGTAAGACATTTAAAACATTACATTTCAAGAAGTGAACATTTCTATGAACTCTGCAGAAAACCTTTACTGTACCCTTTATTTAGTGCAGGACATCCCATTGGGGTAATTGCCTCTCTTTACAAAACCATTGACATAACATAAAAAGAGCCTGGATTGGATTTTACCACTCAAGGCATTCTTTGACCAACTATACGTGTTCACAAAATCAATCATTTACTGTCTTCCTTCCCTGACTAAACAGTCCCTCCCACAGTTGTCAGGATTACTGATGAGCATTCCGACCAATCGTCATATTTAAAAAGCACTCACCTCTGGAACATTTTCCCTTGCTGAATACATATTAGCGTTGAGAAACCTGGAGGATGCTATGGAAAACGCCTCATGCTAAATAAAAAATGAGGTGCCTCATTTGACCCATATCACTTCCCTTCAGTAATGGTCAACAGCGCCATCATCATCATCTGCTTAATCTGTCTATTCTGTAATCTGCTCAGCTCCATTCAGCCTGGTACTGCAGAGCTGAGATACCCTCCGCATGTGGCTTCTTATGAACTGACCACCCTTCCCGTGAAAAAGATCCTCCCCGCTCCTAGATGCCACTGCATGTTTGGCTACATCATTTATAATGTTGGTTAGACAGAAGGTTGGCTAATTAATGTTTGTTTTAGATTTAGTTGGCTGCAAAAGTTGTAAACCAATTTATGATGTAGAAGATTGCCTAAAATATTCAGCTGATGAGGTGTCAAATTGATATTGTAGGTTCCAAATGTCTTTTTCTGGGGCAAATATGTGATTTCTCAGTGCAAAGATCCAGATAATACATTGGTGAACAATAGCTATCTGGCATTAAAATGAGAAGCCAAATATTCAGAGAATGGAAACCTACCAACAAGCCTCTATATTTCAGCAAGTGTGTAAGTGGATTCCATTACACATAGCACTTTCGTTATGCACGACTCTGAGAATAGCTAAATAATGTAGAGATACTAAGTGAAGTTAGCGGATAAGTATGAAGAAACAATGGGAAATCATGCTTTCCTGCTCTGCTTTATATCAACAGTGACTGAGCTCGTGGTGCTTCAGAACCAACAAGCAGAACAAGCAGTGGCATAGCCAATAGGTCTCGCCTTTATGACCTTATTAGTGATTAGCCATGCAGCACATTATCCTGGGTGCTGTGTCGCTAGGGACTGAAAAGATCAACAATTACTACACACTGGATAATGCAGTCTGATTCAGGAATACATGCTTGCATGAGGAAACATTTATTGACACATACTAAGAGATGCCTTGCTTTCAGAAATATCACAATCACCGACAATCTGCCATAATGTGAAAAATCACAAATCCTAAAAGAAATGCCCTGCCATTGCAAATGCCATACGGAGACATGTCAAGATGGCTAACTGATTAAACACTCTCTGCTGGCTTCTGCATTAAGTGTTCAGGAAGCCTTGTAGCCCCTTGTGTTGTATGGCATGCGCAGAACTCCCAGACAGTAGTTGCTTATGTATCTTATGCAACTAACAACCACTGATAAAGATAATAGTCCTGGCTTGTTGTAGGTAATCTTACTTATTGTATTATATATCTGGATTCAAATCACATGTCTGCTTCCCCACTTCCAGGGAGCAGCACAGCTCGAATGCGATGGGAAGGCGCTCTCCCCTCAGTGGTCACCCGTGCCTAGCACTAGAGAGGAGCCGGCGGCGCTGAGTCTCCATGCCTGGTCACGAGTGTGCCAAGCAGCTGACCACAGCAATAATACACTCACTGCCGGCCAACAAGCGCGCCATAGAGTCACTCAGCCCTACACGAACAAAGTGTGAGCCCCTTTCACATTCACCCCGGACACATCAAGCTTTTTACACAGGAATATAGATTGTCAAAACAGTTGAAACGGAAGGGGGGACATAACAGTATAATAAGCCATTTTAGCCTGTGACTTGTTTCTGGACATCGAAAGTGGCAAATATAATGTTTAAAACGCGAAGAGTTTCTAAGTAGGAATATATAACTTTGCGTGACTGCGATATAGATCCTCCACTCGTGGTAAAAAATGCTGAAACCTTGCCTGCTATGATCGAACAAGCGCAGGCGCACTAATTAAAAACAGATGGTCCCTGCGTGCCGCTGCTTGCTCCCGAGAGCAAAACGCTCTGGGAGTAAACATTTCACAAGAAGCTGGAGCCTCCACGCGCCTTTGACCAATTGCGTACTAAAGCCAGACGCAAAGGCCAATCGTGTGTGAGCACCAAACGCACAAGCTTCTGCACAAGCTGAAGTGATTCCAAGAGGTCGATTTCCTCTGCAGCGCATGCGCGCTGCCATAGGCTCGACCTAAAAAGGGGGATAAATCATAAATGTGTTCACTAGTACTCCTATATGAATAGGTTAGTGAACTAGCCACAAAACGTTTTAAAATAAAAAACATTCAGGGGATATTCATATACAGTTAGTACAAATAGAATGGAAGGTGTCCTCTCTCAATATTGCATTGGCATTTTCAAGAGATAATTCAAAAAAGCATAATTACATTTCTGAATTTGCCCCCATTGTATCTGAGATATTTTCTTGTTCAGCTACATTACTCACTTTGTCTAACTTCCAAAATAGAAATCTTAAGGAAAAGGTGAAGGAAGTGCACTCTCACTGGATTTTCCAAACAATTAATATGGCCAAATCAAAAACATTGTGGCACAGGTACACTTTTAAGGCACGTTACAAAGCTCTCTGAGAGCAGATCATAGCGCCTAATGCAGCTGTTAAGATGTGCAATCACTAATAGCTAACAAGCATTTTAAAAACAAGCATTTATTCAAACAAACTCATTTTAAAGTGATAATATGATATTGAACCAAAGCCTAAAACGATCTTACATTTCTCATTTATGGTTAATTACACTACTCTGACAAAGCACTTCTCATTATATTACAGACAACCAGAAATGCTCCAAGCAACTGCATTTTGATCGGTCTGCTCAGAGATGAAGCATAGATTTTTCTGTGCAAAAGCTTTGTGAGGGCATCCAGGTGCTAACTCTGGTAGGGTAGCCTTCAAGAGGATGTCATCTTTTTTAAGATATCAATTCCTAGTAACCACTGCTGTCTTTATTTGTTAATATCATTTTGACGAGGACATTGAGCGCCATGGATAGTGCAGCAGCCTTACATGTTTGTGTGGATATATTTTATTTTTTGAGTGGAAGCGTAGCAGTCTGCTTCTCGGTTTACTCTCTGTAATGAAATCTAGTAACTGACAGCAGTGCACAAGAGCAACTCAGCTGAATATCCCTTCGGTGGAGCACCAGTCTTTCCTTTAAATATAATTTCTAAATAGGGCATCTAGAAGCTGTGATTGCTGTGACATTTAATTTCTCATATATGATGTCCCCAGTGATGTCATTGATGATGTTGTTTGTGTTGTCATCTGTGATGTCCTATGTGATATCAAGAAGTGTTACAACTGGGGAATTTCAGTGTTGTTTTTAGTTGAAAACCTCATTATTTTAGGACTTTTATTATTACTGCCTTACATAGACAACTATGCCCTTATTTAACTAATGTTTTATTAGCATTTTGTTGGTCTTTGCATTTATACTTATTAAGCACCAGGCAGAGGATGCAGTGTTTTGTCATGGACTAAGCCCAGCAACACAGCATTTACTAGGTACGCCCAATGGGCATACCAAGCATCAGAGCTTGAAGGAAATTGCTTAAGATCAGGCTGCAGAAAACTCACCTTTTCTGTGTGGTCACCCCTTTTTTCACCTTTTGCTGGACCCTATATTATTCCTGGTATTATAAGTCTGCACACTTTAACCCTGCTAACCAGTGATTAATTGCCTGTGCTCCACCCCTAGACATGGCCGAATTGGCATATTCTCAAATGGTATATTTAACTTACCTAAAAGTCCCTAGCATGTGGTACATAATGTGCCCAGGGCCTGTACGTTTAAATTCACTAGTGGACTACAGCACCTTCTTTGCCATAAACCCTTTAAACAGGTCAACCCCTCTCTTTTTAAATATGAATAATGTCACTCATACATAGGCCCTCTTGCCATCCAAGCAGGGTGCATGATATTTAAAAGGAGGACATGTAGAATTTTAATGTTAACACGTCCTTAGAGTGAGTAGCACACAAAGGTTATTGTTCATTGTGGCAGGCCAACTGTCCTACGTAGAAGGGTGTACATATTAAAATTCCTAACACTGTATCTGTGAATGGGACGAGCTAGAAAAATATGTAAACAACTATTTTTAATAGTATTTAGAAATCTAGTTCCATGGTGACTTTTTAAAATAAACATGAAGGAAAAGTAGGATTCAGCAAATTACCTTTTCCATGCCTTAAATTCCTGAGACCAATTTACTGATTAGGATGGAAGTGAAAGGGCACACAGTGCTTCCCAGAAACAAAATAATGGGATGACCTCAATAGGCAGAGATGACACCTCTGAACCTCACCAAATATGCAGGGTGGGAGTTGTGAGCATCCTTTTTGACATTACAGTGTCAAACACTACTTGAATGTCAAATCCTGCTTGACAGCTCCGCAAGGTTTACACTCAACATTGAGGCGCCCTTGAAAAAGCAGGGAAAGAGGATGCCAAAACAGTTCTTGTACATTTACTGTCTGGGTCTGTCCCAAATTGGACTTTAGTGTTATATGTGGGAAGACACTAGGATAAACAGAGTACATTCCCACACATGCCCCCAGCCCTCAGGGAACAAGTTTATTGGGCCAATGACTTTTGCTGTCTTGAGAAAGCCCAACATGGGTAGGATTGACCCCGGGAACTTTTACCCCTTTGGTTAGGGCATGCTAAGGAGTCATTACCACCCACTAGATCATTCCACATGCTCAGAACTCATTACCAACCACTAGCTCATGCCAAACATAAATGTTGCACCTTCAAGCACCCACTTAAGTACACTATTGTGACCTGAGAAAGAAAAGAAGAGGACTGGACATGCTGTCTGTAACCTGAGAAGAGTGCTGAAGGACTGGACCTGCTCTCTCTTGCACCCAGGACAAAGAAGCGAACTCCAAGGGTCATAAGGCTGACCTCCTGTTCAAGCTACATGGATGCTACAAAGATGCCTTTCCTGCAACTGCCCGGCTGATCAGTGGCCACTGGACAGGACTCGAACCAACTGTTGACCTCTGCTACACAAACTAAGAGTCTCTTAGTGTGGTCCAGTTGGGCTCTAAATGTGTACTCCTATAATGGATTGGAAGTTAAAGGAGTAAAGACAGAAGGTAAAATCTTGACCATGGCGATCCTGGTTTGTGTTTCCGACTGCGTCCCATCGTGGCTAGCATCGACTTGCGCCAAGCTCCTGGCCTACCGTGACTATTGACCATCATTAGCACTTTGTGATTTCTCAGCTCTATTAATACCTAAAAGTTTTAAAAAGTATATCTTCGGTTTTCCTTGTTAGATTTGTATCGTTTTGGTGTCATTATGTTTATTACATTTTACTCAATCCAGTTTGCAATTTTTATTGTTTTGCATTTTGAGTTTAGTACTGTTACCTGCTGGGCTTTGACGCCATATAAAGTGAGCTCTATGCAAAAGGACTGGCCTTTGTCCAAACCTTGTGCCAGCACCTCAGGCTCCAATTCTAGTGGTGCTAAGTCTGCGGCAGTGTCAATTTTGGTCCTGGTCAAAGGGCATAAATTGTGGCCATGTTCTTGCCTATTAGCCAGCACCACGCACCTGTTGGATATAACCTGTGGCCAGGCCTAGCAGTTGTTCGGCTTGGCAGCGGTCTTTGACCACTCTCTGTGCCAGTATCCCTTTCCACCAATACCATATAAGCAAGAGCCTGGCCTTTGCCAACACCCGGTGCCCAGAGTCATTTGTTGCCACTGTGGTTGTGCTGCATAGTGTTGATGTGAATCCATGACAGTGTGCCACTGATACTCTGTAATTCCGAGCCTCTCATCTCTGAAGAGGACACTGTCACAATGCAGCCGAGGCTATGTATACTATGCACGTCAGCATCAACAACAGTCCCAAAAGTGATTCCAAGGTACTGTGCCAACAAGCCGCCGCTGTGCGAGCTATTCCTAGACGATTAGTTTTAATGAAGGAAAGATGTTTGCAGACATTGATGGCCGCGCGGTGCGTGCCAATTTTCAGGCGTCCAACTGGTATATAATTAACCCAAACCCTAGAATTATGCAAAGTGTGTTTTTGCTGTAACAAATTAGACAGCTGAGAGCATGCCTTCTTCCAAGACGGATCTGCCAAATCTCATGATGGCCGCTTGCTGTGCAGCATTGAGGAGTGAGGCTGGACGCGGACGCGGGCGCGCGCAGTGCCAAGCATCCCCCTCTCCCCGTCCGCGCGCAGACACGCATCACACCGCACTCTGTACACAAAGCACTCGCCACAACTCGCACGCGCCGATCTCAGGGGAACGCGTTTAGAGTGTGTATGCTTTTGCTCTTTGAACGAATTACGTGTAAAAGTATAACATCACATCACTTGTTTGATTACCTGATAAAAGGAGTCAAGGAGAGAGAATTGTTCCTTCGTTTTACAGAGTGCTTTGAACACAAGATGAAGACTTTCCATTTTGGATGTAAAGATACTTGTAAGTCTAAATGATGTATTAAATGCATTTCTAAAATGTTTGCGCATATTCATTTTTCACATGTTGTAAACGGCTTGTTATCCTATTTAGTTAAACATGCAGTGTATACACCAATATAAAACAGACCTCAGGTTTTACACTTGTAGCCTAAAACGAGGCACAATATAGGAAAGTTATTATAAACTTTACAGGAAACTCTCAGAGAACATACAGGTTAAACTCGTCCCTGAGAGGTGGTCAATTGTCCCTGAACACGTTTCTGGGGCCTCAGCCTCAAACAAAGGCGCGCAGCTGTTTGGAGCACTCATAACATTGATTAAAAGATCAATCAAAAGAAGGAAAATTAGATCAGTGCGCAATCTGTATGAAAAGTCATGCAACAATATGACGCACTGTCTCTACTGTACCTCTTAATTATGACCATCAAGGGGGCAGAAGGTGTCGAGCATGAGGGGCTACAAGAGCACGAGAATGTAGACTACACATTTAACAAGCACTGGCAAAGCCCATTAGCCTGGCATTGGCTGACCATGTGTGGCTTTGACAATGTTTATGAATGTTTTTTGTAAAACAGTATATAATAACACTTTTTTTGCGTGTATCTGGACATTGTGAAAGGGCAGAATGCTGTCACTCAAAGAGAGGTAAGCCAATGGCGGAAGTGGTTTGACCTTGTTTTCCACCCCTATTGCTGAGGTAGGCGGATCAAAAATGTAAATGGCACACTGACCGTCTGATGGATGGAGACAGCTTCCTGAAATCCCATTGAAGTGAGTACATAATTTATATAATGTTATTAAAATCAAAAAGTCTTGGCTCACACCAGACTTAAAAAGGGACACTCACCTTACCAGTCTGGAAGAAAACCCCTTAGGAAATCAGGCTTGTACACTCAGCCTCAGAAACAAAGGAAAATCTAATCTTCATTTCTTTCAATGTTGCTCATTAATAGCTCGGGAAAAGTTGATTGTGTCAACTCCAATCTGTCATATCCAACTATGGGAACTACCTCAATGTGTGAAGTTGTGTTTATAAGCCCTCAAAACACATCCAACAACGCTGTACCTTCCCCAAATAGGCAGTCTGTGGTGTACCAATTGGCTCTACTGGAGTGTTCACACTAATAAACTGGCTTCTTTCCTTCCGGCCGCAGGCTTTTCTTCATATGAATGCTTCTCGCCTAAGTCACATACTGTAGACCATTACTGATGGAATGGTTCATAGAACCTAACACGGCAACAGCTTCCATTCATTTTGAATAAGGATCATCAACGTCTACCACAATAACAAAGCCACCTTAGAAAGGGGAATAATAATAGAGAAAAAGCCAGACTTACAAGGCTTCACAAATGGGAGGACTCTGAAACTGAACCAGGAGGAACCTTTTTCTTTGCACTAATTTTCCGGTTTATACATTAAAACAAAAAGAAGTGTTCTATACCTGTTCAAGTACACTTGCCTGTTATTAAGTACCAATACTGTTCTTTTAAAACTGTATGTGACAGTTAATTTATTTTTATACTTTTTTTTTTGCTACTTATGGCTGCAATCATTGTTCAGGTGCATATTTTCTATTTCTTTTCCTCCTTTTATGGCATACACTTCCAATAATATTTTTTAAAACACTTTTTTTTAAACAACCATTTAATTAGCTTGCCAAGGACAGACCGCTTGGCTTTGCTAATGCTGGTTTTTACTATACACTGACAAGTTTGTAATTGGTGCAATAGTGAACACTGTCTGATCAATAAAGACAATTTAGGTTCCCCAGAATAAGACGCAATTATGCATGTAGGATTTACATGCGGAATAATTCAGCAAGTAATATGTATGAAACCAGAGCCAGTATATTTTTGTTACCCTATTATTATTATTTTATTATTATTAGGTTCTTCTATAGCGCGTGGCTACTCGGGAGCATCCCAGCGCTTAAGACTGACCAGACAGGGATGGGTTAAAAATGCAGATCTGAATTATCTGGTTTTTGGAAACAGAAAGGTTTTTAGTTTTTTCCGGAAGGCAAGAAGGTTAGGCTCTAGGCGAAGAGGTGGAGGGAGAGCATTCCACAATCCAGCCGCGTTGTGCGAGAACAGACGACCTCCTGTGCGGGCTCTGCTGATCCTAGGAACTATCAGCAGGTTTTGTTGGTTCGAGCGAAGATTCCTGGTGGATTTGTATGGTCTGATCATGTCATCTAGGATGAGGGGGCCATTCCCATAGAGTGTTTTATGGACCGTGCAGAGAGTCTTAAAATGGATTCGCTCCTTTATGGGGAGCCAGTGCAGAGTGCAGAGTGCGGGCCTAGCTGATGTGCGGTGGCTAGTGCCCGTGAGTAGCCGTGCTGCAGAATTCTGGACAACCTGAAGTTGCCGGATAACAGAGACAGGGGCTCCAAGATAGAGCGCGTTTCCATAATCCAGCCTGGATAAAATAAGAGACTGGACTATGGTTTTCTTTGCTGTTTCGGGTAGCTGAGGAAGAATTTTCCGAATTGTTTTCAGCAGTCCGAAACAGGTGGCCACTGTCCTCCTTGCCTGGGTCTTAAATGACAGCTCTGCATCCAACCAAAACCAGAGACTCTTTATCTCGGTCTTTGGAGTGGGTCCTGGGCCCATACAGGAGGGCCAGTGAAGCACGTTGTTAAATATGGCTCGTTTTCCTAGGAGCATCAGCTCTGTTTTTCCTCCATTCAATTTTAGGTGGGATAAATCCATCCAGTTTGCTACTGCCTCCAGGCAACGGCAAAGCCTGGAAGGGGGAGATTCCACTTGATTGAGAGAGACAACTAGCTGGGTGTCATCAGCATAGCTTACCAATTGGATCCCGAAGGGAGCTACTACTTCTGCCAGGGGCGCCATATAAACATTAAACAGTGTGGGGCTAAGGAAGGAACCCTGGGGCACCCCACACTGTAATGGCAATGATGGAGAGCAACTACTGTCTGAAAAGATCTTAAAAGATCTACCGTCAAGAAAGGTCTCCAACCACATGAGTGCCCTGTCTTTGACGCCCAGTTTTCTGAGACGAGACAGGAGGACACGGTGATTCACCGTGTCGAAGGCGGCGCTGAGGTCCAGGAGGATAATGGCCGCGCTGCCACCTGCGTCCAGAATCCTCCTGGAGTCCTCTACCACCCTCAGCAGTGCCGTCTCCGTTCCCTGTCCTCTCCGGAACCCAGTTTGGGTTGGATGGAGCAGGTTATGGGTCTCCAGAAAGGATGCTAATTGTTTATTTACCCATTTCTCGGCAAGTTTACTAATGGCAGGGAGCAGGGAAATGGGACGATAGTTGGAAAAGTCCTGGGGGTCGAGATGAGGCTTTTTTAACAGGGCCCTAACCATGGCCAATTTCCAGTCTTGGGGTACCCTTCCTGATTCAAGTGAGGTATTAACTAGATGGATGATATGTGTACTGATATTAGGCAAGACCAGCTTTAGAATGTTCATAGGGGCTGGGTCTAGTGGAGACCCACTTTTTACGGAATTGAAAAGTAAGGGTAAAGATTCAGTACTGAGGGGGGAAAAAAGAGAAAGGCAAGGCCGAGTGATATCAATATCATCTGGCAGAGGGAGGATAAGTTCTTCCGAAGATAGAGAAGGAAGGGACAGGAGGATCTTTTGAATTTTTTCAGCGAAAAAATTTGCCAGGTTGTTGCAGTGAGCGTCAGCCTCCTCCGTACAGAGTGGTGGTGATGGCGGGTCGGGGGCTTTTAGCAGAGAGTTAGCTATCTTAAACATCTCTCTTGGGGCATTGGCAGAAATCTCTATTTTTTCTGCGTAAAAGATGGATTTGGCCACATTTAGAGCAGATTTATATTTTTTTAGAGAGAGTCGATAATTGATTTTTTCCTCTTCCTCAAAATGTTTTCGCCACTGTCTCTCCAACCGTTTACATTCTTGTTTTAGTGACCTTAGTTCAGAAGTAAACCAAGGTTGTTTAGTGGAGCCTTTCTTTTTGGAGATGTTTGTTTTTGGAAGCACCTTATCCAATGATGATTCAATCCAATGATTAAATTCCACATTAGCCCTGCCAATATCCTGATTGGCCTGGGGTTCGCTTGTGTTCAGTGCCTCTACCCATTCGTTCACTTCTAATTTTGACCACCGCCTACCCAGAATTTTACTGGGCAGTTTTGCTGGACCGGGTAAGGGCATATTCCATGTAAAGGGAATGAGCATATGATCTGTCCAAGGAATAGGGTATGGCTCGGCTGATGTTAAGCCCACAATGTTTGAAAATATAGGGTCTAGAAGGTTCCCTTTAGAGTGAGTGGGATGTGAAACTATCTGATTCAGTTCACATGCCGCAAAATCCTTACTTAATTCAGTGGCAATAGTATCTGAGGGATTGTTGAAATGAAGATTCAGGTCTCCCAGTACTATAAAATTAGAGACCCTGCTAGCCAACTCTATAGTTGATTCAATAATTCCTTCCTGAAATTGTCCTATAGCACCAGGTGGACGATAGATTAAGAATCCAGAAAATGACACTTCTGGGGTTACAGTAATGGCAAATTGTGCGCTTTCGCAGTCCGGGATGGAGCTGTCGATCATACGACAGATTAGGTGCTCCCTACATACTATGGCTATCCCTCCTCCAACTTTACGTTGTCTGTCCCTGTGTTGGATCAGATATCCCGGAGGAAGGGCCTGGACGATATCTGGGCCAGACGTGGATCCCAACCACGTTTCGGTTAAAAAGAGGATGTCAAGTCCAAGATCTTGTATTAGCAAGGAAATTTCAGTGGCATGTTTAGGTAATGAGCGGCAGTTGACCAAAGCCATTTTCAAGGTGTCTTTTGCTTTGATTATATTAATATCCGCTTCCGTAGTTCTAAACGGGCAGTATTGACAGGCGGGACGACATGCCGCTAGATTTATAGAATGAGTACAAGAAGGAGGCAGGGCACTCTTAAGAGCAAGGAGAGTTAGGCGGGAGTAGGTTTGTAGACAGCCAGAGGATCGGTCAGAGGTTCTGGTCCCTGAGCCCGACCGAGCGCGAACGGGCGCAAACGGGCTTACCTCTGGCGCACCTCCGGCGCTGGTCCGGCGCGTCCGCTGCCCGCGTCCGCTGCGCGGAGGCATGACTGACCGTTTAAGTAGAGCGACTAGAGCGCTCGTCCAATAGCGCCCAATCTAAGATGGCCGCCAATGTCAGCACCCGGGACCCGGTGAACTTAGCCTCGAAGACGGCTAAGCCCCACCTGGGAAGCGGGGAAGAAGAATGGAGGTAATAGCGTGTCCCCAACAGTAAAATCGGTCCCTAATGTGTGCAAAATGTGGCTCAAGGGGGGGGACGGACACAAGGGGAAATTCGACTCAACAATTATAAAATTAAAAGTTTAAAAGTTTTAGGAGCGTTTCCGTGAGAACGACCGCTCGTGAGCAGCCTTAGGCATCTGTGCAGGTAATCTCCCGCTTTGGAGAGAAGCCCTTCCTTAAGTAGAGCGACTAGAGCGCTCTACTCTAAGCTCACAACCTGAGATTGCTGTGTGACAATCGCAGTGCTTTCCCTTTTATTCTTTAAGCTAGGTAAGGTGTTGACGCGCTATACAGTAATTGATAAGGGAGTCACACTTTCCCAGCAAAGCAGGCCTCAGCGATAAGAGTCTGTACGAGGTGCCTGCATTTTCTCAGTGTCATTGTGACTGAATTGCTTGAAAATCTTTGTGTGTGAGTGCACGTACAATTAGCTACCCCGGTGACCCTCTTTTACCTGCAGTAGATTTAATTGAAAGTGCCTCCACTTCACCCTTACATACTTCTAATTCGAGAACAGGTTAAATCCTTCCCACAACACCACAAACATCATTGCATAACTCGTTAGTTTGTGCTTTTACAAATAGGATGGGGAAGTAGCTTAGTCAGTGAGATTTGGGGGGCTGTCAATCAGGGGGTTTATATAGCGCGCTACTCACCTGAGTGGGTCTCAAGGTGCTTGAATCTCAAATGTGCCAACTAACACCTGCAGATCACTACAGATATGTGGGAATCATCCTGGACAACAAGCTCAACATGACAACACAGACCAACGCAGTCAGTTCCTCCTGCTTCCACATTCTCCGCAGATTTTCAAATGGCTAACCCTGCGCACGAGATACACCAGCACACAGGCTCTCATCACAAGCAGATTAGAGTACCACAATGCACTCTACGCAGGGATTTCCAACCATCTCCTACATCAACTCCAAACCATCCAGAACGCTGCAGCAAGACCCACCATGGACCTCCTAAGACACAGCCACATCTCACCATACCTCAGGGAGCGCCACTGGCTCCCATCCACGATGCAGCCCATTCAAATTTCTCACACACACATACAAGGCATTCAAGTTCCAGTGGACAAACATAACTGAACAATTGCCTTCAATTTCCCCAACCTACCAAACAGCTGCACTCAGCCGCACTCTCACTTGTACACACTCCCCACAACCACAAAAGCAGAGCTGGAGGTCAAGCATTCTCCTACATCATACCTAAGACCTGGAATGACCTCCCTCAACACATCAGAGCCTCCTCCTCACTTCTTGAATTCTGCAGGAAGCTGAAGGCCTGGCTCTTTGACTAACTCTGTGGTGCGGACACACTACAGACTTGTCCTACTTCTACACGCTTGCTCAAGCACCTGGATACCCTCACGGGTGATTAGCTGCACCATAAAATCTTAACATAACAAAATGGCAGTGAGCTACACGGTGGAGTGGTGGGATGGACTGTTTCCATGAGGAACAGGGTCCGTACAGATTTTGCATTAAGTGGACCTGTGTCTAGAGTGACACACTGGGTAAAAGACAATGAATTGGAATGCTACCCCAAGTGATTGCCACTTGTTAGACTATTTGCAAGCATTGCACCATCTTTTGAGTTATTGATTGCCAGTAATATGCCAGAAAATCCGAGACTGGAATAGCATTCCAAGCCTACTAATGTCAATGTTTGTGAATTCCAAAAAGTAGTACATTTGCACCTACTCAAGGACTACTTATGTGCTTTCCGATTTACTACTTTGTTGGTAAACCTGTTACTATATATATTTAAGATACCAATAAAAAAAAATGAACACGTTAAGTTAAAACCTCTTAGTGAAATGAGAACAACAAGAAAACGAAACACAAGCCTAGCAGATCCAACTCAGGGCAGCCAGATCCAGTTACCACGCCATGAATGCATTAGGGTAGTGTCACACCCCAAACAACCCCCTGAAGTTACGCCCCTGCCCGTCCCACCTTGGCCTAGTAGTTCTCCCTAGGAACAGACTGGAGTCCCTGCTCTGGGATCACTTGTTTTACATGTAATTGCACTCCACACACACTTCTTTACCTCTGCCACAAGAAGCCTTGATGGTAGAGAAATCAGTGCATGTAAGCAGGACACCATGTTTCCAATCGTCACTTTATACAAATCATTTGATCAAGTGACTGACAACTCCATGTAATAAGCCAGAGTCATAAATAGAGGTGGGTGCACCAGCGAGTTACCGGGGTGCACCGAGCCAAAGCCGCGCCAAGGGTCTGGGCTGGCTCTGAGTCGATGCACAAGTCAAGCCAAGGAAAAGTTTTGGACTGTATTTCGTGCAAAAAAACAATGTAAAAATATGATACAGTATCTTCAAAATACAAAAAAGTGTATTTCTTTAACACCTGAAATTTCACCTTACTACATTAGATTAGATCACTGCATAGGCAGACATTGATTAAATGTGATAGTTTAAACGTAAACTAAGAAACATTCATGGCTCGCCTCCCCAAACAACGGAATTAGTGAACTAGGAGTCAAGTAATCGTCATGTAAACCCTAAACATGGCCTAGATTCTTACATTACTGTGTATTATATCATATATAAGAGGTGCTTGTACAGCACATTTCTTGAACTCCAGCATTTAACAGTGCTCTCATGTGTGCTAATAAAGAAAAGGAGGTTCTGTGAAATAATACATTTGCTTAGGATCATACAATTTGGATAAGCAGGGAAGCTGGTATTGATTGCAGATTATCTGGTTCCAGGTTTTGAAATTCAGCCACCAGATAGGTATCTCTGCCTCTATCTCCTGTTTTACATCAAAGGTCATTGTCTTTTATTCTTGGCGCACAACGAAAATGGGCACAGTCATAGTGACCTGACTCAGGGCCTCCATATCCAACTAACAAGCCAAATATGCAATCCAAACAGCCGCCCCCTGAAGCTACGCCCCAGCATAGTACAATGTTCACACACGGTTTTGGGTGCAAAGTATTGCATTCATTTATCACGCATCTAACTTATTTACACTGGGAGCCACAGCTCTCTCCAACCTAACTCTGACTTAAACATTCAACCCATACAGTGTCGACCTCGGGTTCAAGCTTCTTTCTTAACTGGCAATCTTGAGACAAAGTGGTTCCTTCCACCAAAGTACATTGGTCTTTATATGTGCTGGGCATGGCATGGTTACAACTTGATATAACCCTTTATCTCCATGTATTTCGCTGACCACACAGACTTGGCCATTGACAAGATCACACTGGTAGTGGACCTGCTGTCACCAGCCTATAGTTTATGTATAGATCTTTCTCTGTAGAAGTTAATTAACAATAATAGAACCCACCCAAATAACTTCTATTTGTTTATATGACCTTTTGGGTAATGTTCATTGTAAAACCTTTAAACTTTTTGGCACTTGAACTGAATGGTTTCCAAGCTCCAACTCAACTGGGGCTGATGCTTCGGTACAGTATGGGCCCGACTACACTAAATGACCCTCTCCACCTTCACCATATCCGAGTGAGGTAAACACCTCGCAGCACTTGTAACCAGTTAGTCTTTTTTTACTTCTAACCCATTAAGCCCCACTAACACCAGCAATGGTCTTCAGCATTACACCTGCTAAGACACACAATTCAGTGGACCTATGGGCCCCCGATGAATCCAGTAGATGCCTCTTCCTCGCTCACAGCTAGAGGGAATATCCACATGCATCTTCCCTCCAGATGAACAGATGTACTTCCATATTAAACCTAAACTCTCCCTGGGCACACTCAATCACTAGTCACTCGTCATTCACTCATCCTGCCTGCAGTCAATCATCAGTCAGCAGCAGGGAGCCCCTCAAAGCAGCAGTTCCTGCGTGCCGACAAAGAGTCCTAGTATGGGGGGTCACCTTTTTATCATCGATGGTTCACTACTGGAAGGCCTTAGCTTACCTGGATCAAGCATGACTGAAAGAGCCCAGGACTTCTATCAGACTAATCCTGAGACAGCCCTGAGTGGTGCTTAAAAATGAAGCTCTACTCAGGAACGCAATCTGTAGTGCGAAGAGCTCCCCGGAGACTACTGACAGGACGTACTGCCTTGTCACTCTTACTTTTCCAGCTTCTGACACACATTCTCCCAAGTTCCCTGTCAAAGAATCAGCTCAAACTCGCCCGAACACTCTATTCCAGATAGCAAAAGGACGCCCTGTGAGGCTAACACCCTGTCATTCAAACACAAGGAAAACAAGGATAAACGTTTGCCAGCCCTGCTGTAACCCACAAAAACAAAACACTAACTCACAGATAAGTGTAACATATCTATCTGTAAACACATTTAAGATATGAAAATGGAACAGTTGATATTTTCTAATTATTAGTAAGTACTTAATGGGATTTATATGATACTCTTGTGGTAATGCCCACTTCACTTTCCAATAGAATAGTAAAATCATTTTTGACAACTTTTTTTTTTAACCAAAATTCACCAAGTTTTGATGTGCTTCCAGGATTTTTTATGCCTTTTAAACATGACATTTGAATAATAGGCGAATGCTTTAAAGTTTTAAGGATGTTTTTGAAGTGCAAGAAAGAATACATTTGTAACACAAAATCATCCACAGAACATACCAATGACAAATAAATAAAAAACACTTACACCTAGCATTCACCGGAATCTCTGGAATACTTAAAAAATGTTGCAGAATTAGCCAGCAATTGTTGAGAAAAGAGACGGTAAACAGAGTCTGGATTTATCCATAATTTGGGTGTATGAGGAGCCATTAAAGTCATATTCAGCAATAGTCATGAACCAAGCTATGTAAGTCTTACCGTAAGACAGATCAAATCAATATTGAAACCGAACATGGGCAAACATCATAAGCAACTCAACACTTACTTCTATAGAAATCTGCCTCAAACCCATGGACTTGCACTGAAAACACACTTCTATAGCATTGCATCACACCTGTATACATGACATCCTGCGCACACCGCACACAAACCCTGAATATACACCTGTGCAACATTTGCACAGTCCAGCACATTTGTGCAGCATTTATGCACTTCTACTAACTCTTTGGACCTGAGGCAAATCTATGTAATTTCCACATATTCTTGCATGCACACCACTAAATAAGTGAAAACCAGCTCCACTAACTCATGCAGCACAAATCTACACAGGACCATCATGGCTGACCTGTGTATGTGTGAATCATTACCAGAGTACACCATACGCTCCACAAACTAATTCCACACAATACATATTGATGCAGAGTCAGTCTTTTCATAGATATACCCAACAACAAAATACCACATGGGTGCCTGGGTTTCCCAATTCTTACTGTAGGGTATCCAACTGAGGTCCTGATGTACTATTATTTAGCCTGGGAGCTAGGACAACCGCAGAGTCACTCTAAATATATTTTGTGCCAAAAACTTGACACGAGCAAGTGCAAAATGGCTTATTGGCACAGAACAACATTGCCCCGGTTATCTAAGCATACACTAATACAATTTCACACAAAGCCATTTTTAGAAATGGGGTAGCGTGGTGCAGATTGGGCGAGTCAAACTCCAGAGGAAATGCGTAAAGCATCCACGCAGCACACACAGGTGACACACAAGGCACACTACAAAAGGAGACCACACCAGTTTAGGTGAAAAACAGTATGTGTATTCTAAGATCAACACATCAGAAGGGAATCAGAGGTGCAGATAAACTGTGCCAGCCGGCACCAGGGAATAATTCACAGGGGGACGCCAATCGGGCCGCTGCCAGAACCATCACAAGTCCAAGGATAACTGAAAGTTCATAAGCAATAACGTCTCACCGGCCACACCGACTGGTGAGTAGACATGCACTTGGCATAAATCACTTTAGGCATTTGTCAAGGTAGGCCTAAACATGAAACCAGCCACGTAGGCATTAGGGAAAAACAGTAGCATAAAGGCATTAATCATGAAAACACATTATGCATAACTTCAGGCATAAATCATCGTTGCCGTAGCCTGGAACGGCAACCTCAGGTTAATCATAATATGTAGAACACTAGCATTGCAGCCTTAGGGGAAAAGACACCATTAGCACCAGGCATAAAACACACAGGGGTTAGGCATAAAGCCTGAATCAACACCTTAGGCCTACCGTCACAGTGGACCTGAAAACACGAATACATTAGGCATATGGGGTGAGCATATTCTGCATATCATTAGGCACAACATACTCAGCTGGGGCCTAAACCATGGGAGCATTAAATCACCTCAGATTAGGCACTTTACGCAGGACCCCCACAAGGTAGCATTAGGGTAAAAACATTGCCAGCATTAATGCATTAGGCATTCAAACAGTATGAATAACCTATTAGGTAGGAAAAGCATTAGGCATCAACCTGTGGGCATAAACATAGTAGGCATGAAGCATTCTCATTAGGGTAAAAACGCGAGGCAACATCACCTTCGACATTAGCAGATGCATAAGGCACCTCCTGGGGTACATGGGGCCTAATCATATTAAAATGGGGCATACACATGAGGCATTTCATCATTGCGCACATTAGGACAGAACATTAGCATAATGGTGCATCCCTAGTAACCCCCAAACATCCTATAAGCATTAGGGGGAAAGAAACCATTAGCGATATAACCACATGCATTAGGCATAAGCAACATTAACAGTACACTTTATATAAATACACCTGGAATAGCTGCCCCAAAGTTGTAGATTCGCTTCTGGCGCTACTGCGCCAGAGGAGCCCCTACTCGGGGGCTCTCAAATTACCAATGGCCCAAAATCAGCACTGCAAACCGGAGGCAAAAGCATTAGGTATCATCCTAGGTACAAATGCATTATGCAACAATATTATGCAAGAAATCATATGGGGCAATAGGCCTCGCCAGCATAAACACAGTTCGCCCCAATCGGGGGCACAACACTCTGAAACTGGCCCCAGGCCAACTGGCCTCTCTCCAGGGCTCAAATGCCCGATGTGCCGCAAAGTCAGGGCTGGCTGCAAAAACAGCAAAAGAAAAGTGCGCAAAGCACTGGGGCAGGGCAGGAGTGTCTCTTACTCCACTCTTTCTTCGGTACAATGCCCTCCAATACGTTGCAGCTGCCCACTGCCAACCAAGCAGGCAAGGGGGAATCCCACACGCCGGGATCCCCTCGTAGCGCTTTAGAATCCTGGCGCTGCAGACGTCCGCTCCTCTTCTCCTGGGCACAGTTTTAGCGCATTTGCAGCAAGCAGAGCACAGTCAATGCGAATAAGGCGCTTTTATCTGAGCTGGCGGCGTCCGAGCTGACGGAGTGGAATTCCACACTGTAATGCTGATGCTATGCCCAGTGCTTTAAATGGACCGGTACTGAGTACTAGCACTTCTCATTTTTACCGCTCTGAATACCGGCACTTCTCTGCTGCTAAAGAGAGTACTGGTACTCATAAAAGGTAGGTACATTGTTGCTTTGGTTCACGCACATGAATGAGGCTGTCTGACAGGCAAAGCATATCTAGCCTAAGCTGAGCCACCTTTAAACAAGCAGGGCTCATTTGCATAATGTCCAGTGTTCACCACCACGCTGTGTTTGACAGAGCAGGGTCCATTCAGGCCCTATGCTGTCAATCACATTCATACCCGTGGTGTGCATTTGTGCACACATTCGAATCCAGGCATCCCGCTAATAGCAGCAATTAAGAAAGCCACAGGAGATAAGGGGTCTAAAATGGCCTTTATCCCACCCGAGTCTTTTGTGTGAGTGTCTGTCTGTTTGTGTCTGGGTGTTTGCCTGCTTGTGAGCGCATGTTTGTGTGTGTGAGTGTGAGAGAAAAGCGAGTGAAAGAGGGAGAGAATCCAGACACTAGGGAGGTATTTTAAAGGACATTCTTGGAATGTTTTGTGTGAGCAATGCTGCTTGTTTCTGCGAGTGCGCACTCAAGAATATATCAATATTCAGCCATATAGTAGAAGTGTCTTATAGGTCTTGTCCTTAGCCCCTCCCCTAGCCCCACCCACTTGCTACACTCATAGCTCATTTTAAGAGTACCTGCACTTATTTTTTCCCATTTAAAGCACTGGATATGCCTATCTAAAAGACAAATTAAAGTGAACATTCATCCACTTGCTCTGCGCCCCCCTCGCCACAAATTTGAGGCCCCAGTCAGACTTTGAGGTGAAGACAAACGCCACCTGAGCCAAGGAGCCGCACAACGGCAGAAATGGGGCGAGTGGCAAGAAGACCACCCTGTCTCACAGCGGCTTCTGGTGACTACCAGGATTCCCCATTGCAAGATAGTCTGCGGACACCTAGCCGCCTGAAAAAGAAGATCCCCTGGCCCCAGTGGCGACAGTGGTGCCCATGACGGGCTGGACGTGGTGATCACAGCACTGGCGTAACAAAACTTGAGCTTGCCCCCCCCCCAACACCACAGGAGCCTGGGGGCTGTTATGCTACTGGATCATGGCAAGGAGGAAAGGACAAAGAGTCAGAGTCCTACCTCACTGCATCTTTTAACTGAGTTAGTCCGAGGCTATGCCCTTCCACCACCAACAGTCACCACAAGAACTCCCCGTGGTGTTAGGCCCCTGCAAGGTAAGGTAGCGTGCCAGACCCAATAAAGGGCTACTGTCTACTGGCCCGCCATCTTACCCCTGGCCCACTGTGCTCTCCATAATGTTGGGTTCTCCCCATTTTGGGGGCAGCATTTGAACACCAGGTGCAGGAAGACTGACACACTTGCGATCAGGCAGAGTGGAATTCCACTGTAATGCTGATGCACTGCAATGAGGAGTCCTGCACTCAATGTGAGATAACACGAACACAAGTAACAGCTTAATACTAAGGGGCACAGAGTGTAACTGTCACTTACGAGGCATGGAACACCCTTACATCACAGAAGCTGCCGATGTCCTCATGTTCCATGCTCTCCAAATTACATCACCTCACCACTCCCCTTTTTGATGAATACGAAGTCATCGTAATCAAAATTACAACCAAATACAGTGTAACATACAAAATATTGTAAAAAGTTACAATCATTATGAGCACTGATAAAGTTAAACATACCATGAAGTATATCTCAGACTCAATATTTGAAGCTCAACAAGAACAAATAAACCTTAACCCAAAAACAATATTCTCATAGCTTATTCCCCTTTATTTTTTTAAAGAGACACCAAAAAAAGAAAAATTCCAAACCTAAATTAATTGCATGGACGATATCATCATTACTTGGAAACTATATAACCCGGTAACCTTTTAGGGTTGTTATGAGACCCCAGACTCCTCCTTTGTGTCACTAAAACATTATGACCAAATTCTTTAGATTGTTTCTTATCAGATTGAACAGGTCTTGCATCCATGACACATGCATACTTTTTACTGTGACCCAGAGCTAAACAGGATGTGCTTCACCAACATCCATCCGTCAACTTCAATGCTCTCTTTCGTACATTATAAACTTGCTGAGCCTCTTTAAATTTCGTCAACCCTTTCCTCAACAAATTTGGATTTTTCACTCGTATGCAGTCCCCAACTCTCAGTTTGTATTTCCCTGTAACAGATAGATCTGTCATTCTTTTTAAGTTTGTTTCATTTGAAACCCTTTCAGCTGTCTTCCAAACTTCTTTCACATCATAACATTCACGAAATAAACTAACCATCCAAAATGGACTCATTTCTGTACATGCCTTTCTTCCTCTCATTAATTCAAATGGACTCTTTCCAGTAGCAAATTGAGGTGTAGTGTGGTAAGACCATACAAAATCCTTGATAGCCTGATCCACATGATTTACTCTGGTGCGCTGCCTCAATGATTTCAACCAAGATTCTATTAGATTTTTCCATTACTTTGTGAGAGATATAGTGGGGTTCTAATGTGCTTGATTCTGAAATTGTGCGAAAATTATTGCATTTCTATGGACACTAACTGTATACCATTGTCCATTAATATTTCCCCTGGCAATCCTTGCCTTATAAAAACTCTTTTTAGGTAAACAATAACACTCTTGGCGGTTGGAACATTTACTGACTCTACCTCTACCAATTTGGATAGATTATCAATTATGACAATGACAATTTTCATATTATGCAGTAAAATGCGAAAGTCCCTAAAAAATCAATTCCTAATCTTTGCCAAGCTTTCTGTGGTGCAGGTACAAAAAATTCTGTCTTACCCTCTATGACCAATGTCTTGTCATTGGTATTACAACTTACACACATCTTAACAAACTCCTCTATTTCTCCATCCTTCCTTTGCCACCAAAACTCATTCTGTATGTTCCTTTTTGTGATGGTTGACCCCAAATGACCCATATGAGCTGTCAACATTATCCTTTGCCTGAAACATTCAAGTGGCACCAACCTATTGCCTCCTACTACTTTCTCACCTTAACCCCTTGGCCGCTCCACGAATTCCGCCGCGGCGCTGGGGGGGTGGGGGGTGAGCGTGGCGTTGGTATGCTTGTGACGGAACCATGTCGTCATGAGTCACGGGTGGCGTGTGCTCATGACAGCGTGGTTCCGTCATGGCCCCGCCCGCTCATTAATTCGCCCGTACAGGCAGGGAATTAATGCCGCGTGTGCGGAGCGGCCGCAGCATGATGGAACCACGCCGTCATGAGCACACGCCGCCCATGGCTGATGTCGGCGTAGTTCCGTCATAAGCAGGCAAGGTGTTAAATGGATATTCATCAGCTTGCAATTCAGGTGAAAGATGTTTTCCTCTGGGACATCCATACCCGAGTAAACTCATTACTTCCCTTGAGATTGTACCACTGCATCCACCCATTCCTTCTCCTCCAAGCACATATTCTTGTCATTAATGCATGCTACAAAACACTCTTCAATTTATGTCTCCCACTCCTGCTCTTCCATTTCTACAACCAGTAATCTGGATAAACAGCCTGCCCTACAATGTTTCCTCCTGGAATACATTCCACTGTAAAAGTAAACTCTAATAGTTTGGTAAACAATCTTGCAATGCAGGCCATGGAATGCTTCACTTTTTTTCCCCAAACAAAATATCCACTAAAGGAAGATGATCAGTTTTTAAAACAAATGGTCTACCCCATAGGAACTGTTTACATTTTTCACACAAGCCTGAAGTTCTTTTTCAATCACAGAATATTTGCGTTCCACCTGACGCAAGGTCCTTGAAATAAAACCTATGGTGTTATCACTCATACCTTCAGATTTAGATAATACTGCTTGTAACCCATATTCACATGTATCTCCTGTTACTATAATTCTCCTCCCATCAACGAATGGTTGCAATGCTGGTGCACTGAGAATTTTTAGGTCGTGCCTGAGCAACGCATGCCATGCTCTGTGAGGTATGCTGTATTCAAGTATATACTTGAAGCTCCGCCCACTCTCCGCCCATATTTTTTGTTGGCTTGCGTCATTGTCCTTTGTACATGCTGGCTTCTGGTTTGTTAATAGGCTTGTTAGTCCCTCCTTTGTACCACCTTGTCTTTATTTGTAACCTCCCCTGAGGACTGGCCGTTTTACTTCTGTTGTTACACGGTATGTCTTATTTAGTCTGTAAGCACTATTTTCTTTCATGAGTTTCTCCTACTGAGGCCCTGCTGTTACCGGAATCTGCACATGTGGATTTTGAGTCGGGGAGCTAACGGAATTGAGTGAGACTGCGTACTGCGTGATTTTAGGTGGACAGACTACGTATAATTGGTGGCATACGGGAAACGGAGGCCCGGGTGAATCATACGGCCAGCACCGTGTAAGGTAGCCCTGCCGAGGGTGCCAGCCCCGGGGCAGTGAGGGCGTTTGAATACGGTGATTGTTACCTGTTTTAAGACAGAGAGCAGTCTAAATTATGTGACGCAAGCCCATGGATTTTGCTTTACCCTTGTCCTGAGGAGGCAAGAAGACATTGACAGCTGAAACGCGTCCGTGTCAACAGCTTGCATATAAAGGAGTCAGCATTAATGCAAATATGTTGAATTAGAAGCATGTTTTTTGAAAAGCTAGAGAGGTGTTGTACCTCGTGTGCTAGAAAGACTACCTCTAAGTGTATCACTCAGATATTATGAGTGAACACTAGTGTTGTAAATATCTTGTTGGGGTATTGGTGATACTGAATTTTGTATATATATATATATATATATATACATATATGTATGTCTTGTGTTTGAAATTGTATATATATTGTTGTATGTTTATTATTGAAGTGATATGTGGGTCAGAGACTGGTCCAATAGCATCTATGTGTGAAACTAAATTGAGCATTGTTTTTTGTAAAATTATACAGTAACGTTAGGGTTCTTAATTGTGCCCTTGCTGAAAATAAATTGGATATTCATCCTTCCGTACTCCCTTGTTATTCATCATTTCGATGTCCTATGCCCAAGTATAGGAGGGTGATTTGGGCATTCCCCAGTTTGCTTTTTTTCTTAGATTCTGAAACATTCAGCGCGCCATGCGTGCTTTCACTTTCCAAGCAGCCCGGGACAATGGCAGTCGCTTCTTTGAAATGAAATATGTGTTGCATGTACAAAAATTTGTGCTATTGGCATTGTAAATGACAATGCCTTTTATATATGTGTTAATTATCAAAACAGATAAATAGAAGAAGTGGTCATTTACAATGACAATAGCTTAAACGCTCGCAAATGCGAGACCTACTGCATTGCAAATGCTTGTTTGTTTATCAACTGGAACATCATGTCACATTCATTAGGCCAGTCAAACAAAGCTCCTTTTTTAGTAACATTCTGAAGCTCTCAGTATGCTTTGAAAAATATTTTTAAAACTTTGCGTAGAATTCACACATGCCCAAAATAGACAATAGCTGTTCCCTGTTTGTTACAGCTGGAGCCTCTGTGATATGTTTTACTAAACTGGGTCTTGGTTTACCACCTTGTTCCGACAATACATTACCAAAATACTCTATTTGTCTGGTTTTGAAAACACGTTTAGCTTTCCTTAATGTCACTCCTTTTTTTTTCAAAACACTTAGTACTACATCAAGGGTACAATCATGTTGCACTTCAGTGTTACCAAAAATGATAATGCCATACTGGAAAACCACCACTTGATGATGGTCTGAAAAACATAACTGACATTAACCTTTGGAAAATGGCAGCTGCGGATGCCAACCCAAATGGCAATCTACAGAACTGAAATACTTCATCCAGAGTTACCAATTCTATTAAATGTCTTGACTGGACATCTTATTCCACTTTATGGTATGCCGCCTTTAAATCTAGCTTCGTAAACCAACTGGCACCGCCTACTTTTTTATTATTAAATCCTCTAACCTTGGTAAGGGAAACTGTCCACCCAGATGATCTCATTCGAACTTCTTAGCTCTACACAATTCCTTAAGTCCCCTGTTTATTCTTTGCTAAAGCAACGGGTGAAAGCCACTGAGTTGCTTCAACTTTTTCAACAACACATTTTTCTGTTACATTCTTCAATAATGTACACACATCTTTTCTGATGCTTACGCATTTTGTGTTTTACTGGCTTGGCATTTTCCTTCACCTTAATTGTGTGACTGAAACCTGTAATCTTTCCCAAATTATCTTGAAAAACATTTTCAAATGTACTTTCCCAATCCATTTTTACATTACTTTTGTTTCATAGAGAGTTTACCTTTGTTTCCCCTCGATAGAATCAGAATCTGTCTGGTTTAATAGTCGAGTTCAGCTTGGTGTAGTCAAACAAGAACATTGAGGCCCTTCTTTGCATACATTAACCTTTCACCAAATAAATTCATCTAATACTTGTATGGATGCCCAAAAGTAACCATTGAGATCTATTCTACTACCTTTGATAGCTACCGTCAAAACATCAGGAGGACATAGAATTTTGTTTTTCCAGAGTTGACTTAACTTCTCTTGAAACACAATCGTAATACATGCTCCTGTGTCCACCAAAAGTTTGACTTTCACATTGTCTATTAAAACATCAACATCTGTATCAGCAATTATATTTTTATCCTTTAGGCTCACATCTTTCACTACTAGAACAAATTATTTATCATTTCATGCGTATTTACTTCATATTCATTTAGAACATTTTTGATGTTATTACTTTTTGCTCCTTCACACACTTTGGCATAGTGGACCATTTTGCCGCAATTCATACATTGTTGCTTCACAGCTGGACAGTATCTAAATGAAGTCACATGTGTAGGCGAACCATATCTGTAACAAAACATTTTTTACTGCTTCATGGGGTAAACACTCCCAGCAGCTAGACACCCTGCCCCATCCCAACAGAGTGGCACCCTCTAAGAACATCCACAAGAGTGCTGCGCAACCTGCCCATGTTTCAACGGCACACACAACCATGACTCCCACAGAAGCACAGCTGTCTTCGGAGACGTCCACCACCAGCCCCCCACCTCCACTGACCCTGCCAAGCAGGCAACGTGGAATCGTGGCAATGCAGGTGCAAGTCACACACTAGCTACTGCAATGGCATCCATCACGAGCGCACAGCAGCCCGGAGGACGCCGAAAGCCAGGCAACATGTTCAGCTTCACCGCAAGCAGGAAAAGAGATACACCACAGGTCCCAGCCCACGGAAGATGCTGCAGCCCGCATACATCTCAATGCAGACGAAGAGCAAGTGAACCTGGAGACAACAGCAGAATCCAAATGCAAAAAACCCATCCAGTCTCCCAGACAGGTCGTAAGCAACACTCCACTGCCCATGGATATGACATACCAAGGGTTACATCCAGGTAGCATTTCAACAAGCCAGGGTGGCATGTGGCAGCGGATGAAACACCGGCTAAAGAGCCTACAGCACCGATATGGCAGCAACCCAGAAGAAACGCGGCAGATCTAGCAAGTAAACAGACAACACAGCCCCTTGACAGATCTACTCAATGAAACAAAAACAGGGGAAGCACTGGTCCCACGACAAGTAGACAACTGATCGGCAATGCAAGTAACATCATATCTACAAGAAGTCAGGATTATCGGCTTTGTCAATGGTTGTTAATTGCATAAGGTAAGCAGCAACTATGGCTTGTATATAATATTGAAAAAGCTTCCACTTAAAGCCCTGGTGACACCAGGACAATGTTGCTGCTCCCGAGTTTCAAAAAGAGAAGGGAAATCCAGAGAGAAAATTACTCTCTTTACAGGACTTCCCTTCCCCTACAACGCTCGCCTGGCATGACGTCATGCCGTAACTTCTCCACTAGTGAGATGTAAGCATGCAAACATTGATGTGCCTGCTGTCACTGCAGTCCGGAAAAAAACAGACCGCCTGTGCCAGGTCACAAACAGAGCCCGTTTCGAGGCTTCCTTTAAAAAACTGCTGGTGCTCAGACCCATTGAGACCCGGCACACTTGAAGCCCTGCTTAAATGACTGAAATCAATTCCCAATAGTCCGCCACCTTTAAAACTCTCTGTGCTCCTCACTTCTTGAATATACAGCAATGACGCGACGATACAAAATGGCAAATACTAGTTACAATGTTCGTTTATTAACACGAACACAAGTAACGTCTTAATACTGAGGGGCACAAGTGTAACCGTCACTTGGGAGGCATGGAACACTCTTACATTACTAAAGCTGCTGAGGTCATCGTGTCCCATGGTCTCCAAATAACATCACCACATGTACCTGACTTTCAATGAGGGCCTAAGTGCACACGAGTTGCACTCTTAGCCCCCATTAAGGGTTGTGTCTAAATACGATTTTGGCAGAAAGATAATTTCTCATCTAAATTGGCTTTTTGAGATGTTTAATAATTTTGCATGGGGTATACAGTGAGCAAAATGACATGGGTCACACCGGGAGAAAATCCTCCGGGTCTTATGTGAGGATTTTTCACCAGTGAATGGCCAGAAATGTGAACATTTTATGTAGAATTCATTACTTGTCATCAGTGGCGTCACTTGGGGGGTGCGGGGGTGCGGACCGCACCGGGTGACACCATCACATGGGGTGACACCGTGACAGGCCTGCCAAGTACCACGCATCACGTCAGGCGTGATTGGGCACCATCCCTGCAAAGCACTGCCTCTCAAATTAACTATGGGAGCACATTTCAACCTAACATGCACACATGCACTGCCTACTAATTTTATCATCCTCAGAAGGATGAAAGGCTGAGCGGTCCGAAACGGCAACTAAACTGTAAAAATAATGTCAAATACAGATCCGCGCACTGGATGCCCAGGTCCACTGAGCGCCCAGCCTAGCCAAGTGTCTCTTTATCTAGATCTGAACGTAGCCACTGAAGGGCATAGCTGCTTCCGAATCCCTGGGCACTGGCCAACACCCCTATTTCACCAAAAGAAGTAAACCTCTTACCTTGGACGGCAAAGGCGCAGATGGCGAGCAGAAGGGACCGCTGGCGAGGTGTGGCACCGGCGGTGAGCATGGCTAGCTGTGCACAAGATAGCGTCCCTGGTGACTGCGCATGCACACTGGATAAAAAATGCTTCATGCACATATATATACACACTCTCCACGTATACGTAACTGCCGACGCAGAGCTGTGGAACTGGACATGCTTGCCTCATAAAATATTGCAAAGTTGTTTACAACACCGGTCTCTTGCCGTTTATTGCAGAATATGCGCAAGACCCCTCCCTACCTGGGGTCAGAGACCAGAGACCTTTAAAATGTTATCAGATCAGATTGCAAACTGTACCTGTTCACCCCGATGAATTACATCATGGCATATTAGGGCAGGTACATGCACCATACTCGAATAGGACATGTTCGCATTAGGCACGGCCACTGGAATTGTGGAATTGTGTGGCTGCAGCGATTTATGCATAATTAGTTTGTCGCATAATCTATAATCTGAAGATGTTACCCCCCCCCCCCCCCCCCCAATTTTTACATTTCTAGCTCAAACGGTTCAAAAGATGTTAAAAATGCAACGACAAGTGTTGCGGCCCACTGAAAGACACTTTACAAAACGGGACTGGTCACCTTTCTGTTGCTTATTGCCATATCTGGGTGTTAAACTGGTACTGAGGTGTGACCAATTCCCAGGGTTACCTAGTTAAAAAAAATCTTAAATAAGTGATTGTTTTAAAAAATGTGCTGCATTATGCCACATACTTGGTCTTTTTACCACATAATTTGCTCAAACCGGCCGCACAATTTGGCCGTCTCCTGGCGCATAATTCCATGTCATACGCACTTTACGCAGTATTAAATTATGTCGAGACACTGGCGGACTCGGAGGAGGTCCATGAGGTAAGTGGTGTGAGGGGGTGACACCATGAGTTACACACTGGGTGACACCAACCCTAGTGACGCTGCTGCTTGTCATCCACTATAATTCCGCATCTCTGAGTTTTCGATACCTGCGTTATGAATAAATTTGGGTGCGAAATTATCACGAAGCACATTTACAATGGGCAATATAATGGTGAGAGAGCGCAAACTGACCTAAATGTATGAGTGCATCACACTTACCTGTAGTAAGCACAAATCATGAGGAGAAATGCCATGAGTGCTAGTAGTATCTGCAATTATATTCTGAATGTATAGCTAATGTAGAGATTTAAGTAGAAGTGGAACTAATACAGAAATGTGTGACACTATATGATTTTATTAGATGTGATTATTCCTGAATCCATGTCGTGTAGCTGCTAAAATGTAAGATGGCATGTGGTTAAAACGCAGAATGTGGTAGGCCTCAGGGCCAGAGCTAGAAGGGAAGGGGAAGGTGTTTCTTTTCACGACATAGATGAACTAATGTTTTGGTCATTGCATTAATGAGCCATGATTTCTAGATGTGTTTACTGAATAATAGAATAAGAGTATTAACATGCTTAATTAATGAAGAAGTTGAATGCTATAATCATTATGAGAAATGCTGTAGGCCTGAAATGTTTTAACATTGATTTACACGTACATGTCTGGGCCGAGAAATGTTGCGAACCTTTTTGGAAGTCTATGAGAGTTGGGTTCTTGGCTGCAGATGTCTGTCTGCAAGAGAAAGGGAGGATCCGATTATAAATAATATGAATAGAGGTCTGTTCAGTAGACGGCCCAGACATGGAGGAGGGTTCCGGAATGTTTTAAGGGGTATCAGCGGGCCGGAGAAGAGTCTGAGAAGCAAGGTCAACTCCAACGTATGAGGCCCAATACAAAGCAGCATGGAAAAAGCCAGAAGCTACACCACGTGAGGGGCGTCTCATGAGGGGCGTCTCAAATGTTGTTGACTGTTTTGTATTAGGGACAGCACCCCTGGGTGGAGTTAGAGCAGATGCCTGAGGACCCTTTAGAGAGCGGATGGGTAGGCAGAGAAGGGTCATGACTGGAGAACTATAGGTTTTCACCAAGAGACTAAGAGTGAGTGACTTCCCTTGGGGGTCATTCACTGCTGACACCTTTGTTAGGTTGGGATTTGGTTAAGTAGGGATACCATCTAGAGCAGGGTAGGGACAGCCTAACCTGTGCGTTTTTCCTCCAACTTAAATGAAGGAGAGATATGCGTCAATGCTGATAGCTTTATTATTCTTAGAACTTGTGCTGGTAATTTCCGTTGCTCGTCTGAGGGCTTTCAGAGAGCACATGTATGTAGTTGGACCTGTGTATCTCGTGAATCTCATTCTGAGATGCCTGTATTTGCAGCTTATCCTATCCTTACAATAAACTTTTGAAAGCTAGAAGTTGTTTGTGATCTTTTGGAGCGGGGTCCTTTATTGGGTGAACTAGCTTGGTAACAGAGGCACTTTCTTCCTCAAAGACAGGCAACAAAGGTTCAGTCGACCAGATCGAGGTTTGGATCAATAGTGATAAGGTATCGATCAAAATCTCGCCCTTCCAGTTGGTAGCAGAGGATGGTTGCCTTCTTGAGGACGGTGACCTAGGCCAGGTTAGCTTACCCCAAGGCCCCTAGAAATCGATGATCGGAAGAACCGCCCGCTGAAGAAGATCCGGATGACGTGAGACAGAAAAAGCAGCAGTATCGGTCGAGAGTGAGTATAAAGGGTTATGCGTGTTAGATTGCGGTGTTTTGTATTGTATCTATGTTGTAATGTCTGGCGGAGTTGAATGTCTGTAGAGTGACTGTGGAACAGGTTGTGAGCGCGCGCAACCGGTGGAAATCTTAAGTTCAAGGAGAGCTTAAGTGGTTCGGGTGTATCGGACACCCAGAGTAATTGTCAAATAGTGTGAAGGGGGTCATGAGGTACCATTGATCACCCGAAAGACCGAGATAGGGGGAACGTAAGAGTGAGTGCGTGAGTAACGGACGCTGGTCGGAAGTTACTGTGTGTGTAAGCAACCTATCAGAGAGACGATAGACATTTCGTCAGTTGTGTTGACAATTACATATAGACTGTGGACGTACAGTCGAGGGAAGTGACCGCTTGGTCGGAAGTAGTCATTTTTCGGTGTATGAATGGGACGCATGCATGACCGGGAGACGAGTTGAGAAAGGAGGGGTGCTGCTGCGAAGCGGAGAAAAGTGACGTCAGGAAGTGTCGCGCAGTGATTGGCTGACCGGAGAAAGACCGCGCTGTGATAGGCCAGCTAGCAAAGACGTCAGAAAGTGTCGCTCTGTGATTGGCCGACCGGAGAAAGACCGCGCTGCGATAGGCCAAGTTAGCAAAGCCGCGACAGGATTGGTGGATTGTCATCAGGAAGTAAACAGAGTAGCGAGGCTGGATATTGTGCGCATAATTATGAAGTGTTTTAAATGGCTGAGAGCGGCGTTTAAAAAAGAGAAGCGGGGATCGTATGAAGGGGAAGAAGCCCCGCCGGAGGGTACGCCGGCTCGTTACATGGCAGTGAATGTTGGGTTGCATACGATCCTTTGGATATCAGAGTGGAGTAAGATTACGGAAGGAAATGAGGAACTGACGTTCCCGAAGTACGGGACGTTCAGATTAGAGGTGTTACATCGATTAAAATCAGTCATGACCTCAATGAGACCCTTGCCTAGACCGACCCAGTTTGAAGCTCTTGATGCATGGATTAGGGCAGCGCATGAAAAGAATATGAACAGACGACAAGAAAGGGTGAAACGATCGGTAAGGGCAGTGCAGGATGCCAGGTGGGATGCGGATGCTAAAAGATGGAGAGTGCATAACATGGAAGTAAATAAACTGTACCCGGTGTTAGAGGTGCCCGGAAATAAAAGCCCCCTAGAAGAAGATGATGAGAGCGAAACAGAGGACAGCCTGATAAACAGACTATTGACAGACAGGCCACCCCCGTATAATAGAGCAGGGGGGGAGGTCGAGCATAGTGAAAGAGAAAAGGGGGGCAATGCAGGGGAGCATGGACCGCTTCCCAGTTCAGAGTGGGATCCTGAGGCAAAGAAAGAGCTGTCCCAGCCTAGTCAGGTGCAACAGGTAGTCGGGAGGTTTGTGGTACAAAGAGCGCCGGAAACGGAGAGCGCCACATCCTACGCATTACCAGATGCACTACAGGTACCTGTTACCATAGGTCCTATAATATCGATATATGACCAAGAAAGAGCAAGAGGGGAAGAACGGGTACGGAAGGACAGAGAAAGAGCAGGGACGGCAAGGAGGAACGATACGATTAATTCCCCAAGTCAGATGCCGATACCAAGAGAGTGGAGCACCCCGATGCACACAGCAGGGGATCCAGGAGGGGACCCTGGGGGCCCTAGATGGCCAGTGGATCTGAGGGGATCTGGACGAAAATCCTTTCAAGAGCTAAATGAGTACATGAAGAAGTGGGATGAGGCAGTGGAGGCTCACAAGAGCATCATAGCTGCAGAAGCTGAAAGGGAAAGTCAGGACAGCAGAGCTCGGACTCACTGCGGGGCTGGGGAGAGCAACCCGGAGTGGGACGGGAGAGAGAGAGATAGTAGGGGAGTCACCCATTGGGCCCGGAGTGGGGATAGAACAGACCTGGAAAACGGGGGCCCCGGGAGTGGAGGGGTGGCGCGCCCAATACTCAGTGAAGGGGAGAGGAGAGCGCAAGAGTACAGAAACAGCTTTAAGTGTCCACACTGTGTGCCCGGCACCAGAGAACTGAATGGGAGTTGTGAGAGGTCGCATCATAGTCCCTGTGATGACGGAAATGAGCGCAGCCCAGGGAATATGGGGAACCAGGAAGGATCGTATCGGATACTGAGCGATACTAGGCAAAGGGAGAGTAGCGACCAGAGGGAAAATAACAGAGAGGCGTACGGTGAAAGGAGAGAAGAAGAAGAGAGTGGGCAGAGCAAGAGTGGGGGTAACAGGCCCGTGTTCCATCACCTTCCAAGATCGGATGGCCGAGCATGGGACCTGGAGAGATGGGAGCAAGGGAGAGCACTCATTAACTCTCCCGAGCCCAAACGTAGAGCTCGGAGTTGGGATGGTAGGGAGACCAGTGAGCCCCCTTCGAAAGACATATTGCGAGCTGAGATAAAAGCTAAGAGACTCGATGTCGCCAGCTTAAGGGCAGACCTGGATGACATGATAGATGGTACCCTGCCTTTAGAAAGAATAGAAATGTATGAGCAGGATGAAATACTGTATATGGCAAAGGACATCACTCGAAAAGCGAGAGCAATCCATGAGAAGTTAGTCGAACTAGCAGGCAAATATATGGTGGACCTGTCAAGAACCAAAGCATTACAGGGTAACCACAGGCTACATTACACAGATCGAGACCTAGATGAGAGGAGAACGATTGGGCTGAAAACGCACATAAGGGAACTGATCACTGGAATAAGGACATGGAGGGCACTAGATAAGTGGGAAGAGAGGTGGTCCAAGAAAGGGACCGTCAGGAGAAGCACGCTTGGTATGACACCAGGAAGGCTGCAGGGAATAGAAGCATACCCTTTGCGTGAAGTCGCCAATGGGAACTATGTGCATGTCCCTTGGAGTAGGGGAGATTTAGCTGCTTTTACCACCTCCTTCCCCAAATTGCGGGAAAACCCAGTGGAGTGGTACAAGCAAGTCGAGAGATTTGTAAAAATCTCAAAGGTCCTATGGATAGATCTGAACACGCTGTTCGACATTGTAGTACCAGGAGATCTGTGGACAGCATGCAAGGTTAGCGCTGAGTGGCCCACAACGGAGCCGGAGAGAGATGCTAAGACTAATGGGCCGTCCGAGATTGTGATGGCAAAATTCGAGAGAGTGATGACTTGGCTGAAAGAGAAAGTGCCAATGCAAGACATAGATTGGGTCAGAATAGACCGAACCAGACAGGAACCCAAAGAGACCGTCCACGAATATTACGAGAGATTGCTGAAGGCGTTTAAACAGTATAGCGGCCTGGATGTAATGGATCCAAAAGACATAGGGCAATTCGTGTCCAAGTTCGTCCTGGGACTGAGACCGGATATTAGTTTAATGATTCAGCAACACTCGATTTGTTGGCAAAATAAACCCCTAGACGAAATACTGAGGTATGCCAGGTACTGCTGTGATGAGATAGACTCCAAGGCTAAGAAACTAAAAGAAAAGTTGATGGTGGTACAGATGCAGGCAGCAGGAAAGGGGGGACAGCAGCAACAGCAGCAAGGAATAGGTACAGGAGGAAAGAAACAGTACAGTCAGAACAAGGGCAATGAGGAGAGTTCCACCTTTAGACCCAGATTAGACATAGCTGCCTTGAAGAAAACGACTAGGTGCCACCAGTGTAACGAGGTGGGGCATTGGAAACGCGAGTGTCCCTACAATGTAGAGATAGGAGAACAAGAGATAGAGGAGGAAGAGGTCCAGAGCGCGCCTACAAGAGGGGTGACGCCATACCAGGGAAAGGTGCTCAAAGGGGGGGGGGCTCCTCCCCGAGCCCAGTTCCCGCAACCTCCTCGAGTAGGGACTATGGGTAAGACCTATAGACAGATGCCCCTGTTTGTAGAAGGAGAAGAGTGCTATTATGTGGACCCATTAACCGGACAGAGAGTGGAAAGAGAAGACTGCACCCTCGGGGCAGCCTTGGAGGTGGACCAGAGGGGACCCTATGTCGAAGCAGAAGTAGCAGGGTGCCCCACGACATTTCTGGTGGACACAGGAGCCACTAGGTCCACGATCAGATCAGCTGCAGTTCCAGACCTGCCCATGTCTGGAGAGACCATACAAGTGGTGGGGGTCGCAAACAGGAGAATAACCAGCCAATTGACAGAACCGGTACAGGTGAAAATAGGGAAGTACAGCGATGAGCACCAGTTTGTGGTTTGCGATTCAAGTCCTGTGTGTTTGCTAGGGAGAGACCTGTTGTGTAAATTGAATTGTACTATATACTGTACACCTCAGGGAGTGGAGGTATTGACCAATGATGATGACGCAGACTTCAAAGTTGCAAACTCAAGAATATGCGTGGAGCTGTACCCTACTTTGACAGTAGATGAGCTCCCCTGGGACTTGAGAGAGACAGTGGCACCAGAAGTATGGGATTTCACTGGGGAAGAGATAGGATTGGTCAAAGGGGTGGACCCAGTGAAAATTGTAGTGAAACCGCATGCTGAGTTCCCAAGAACACCCCAATATAAATTGACTCCAGAAACGATTGCAGGCATAAAACCCGTGATCGAGTCCATGATTAAACAGGGAATACTGAAAGAAATCGTGGGTAGTCCATGCAACTCCCCGATTATGGGTCTGCAGAAACCAAATGGGAAATTTCGGATAGTGCAGGACCTCCGAAAGATTAATAACATAGTCGTTTCGTGTTGTCCAGTGGTGCCGAATCCATCAGTGATACTGTTTCAGATTCCATTCCAAGCTGAGTGGTTCACTGTGATCGATCTTTGTCAGGCTTTCTTTTCGATCCCTCTGGACGAAGAAAGCCATTTTCTTTTCGCATTTAAGCTGGAAGGTCGCGTCCTAACATGGTGTCGCATTCCTCAGGGGTATACAGAGAGCCCATCGATCTTTAACCAGCTTTTGAAGAAAAATCTTGAAAGTCTAGTGCTGCCCCAGAAGTCAGTTCTGGTCCAGTACATAGACGACCTCCTCGTGGCGTCAGAAACAGAAGAAGCTTGCAGGGAGGACTCCATTGCTTTGTTAAATCACCTAGCTGCCAATGGGCACAAGGTGTCCCCGGGAAAGTTGCAGTACTGCCTGACAGAAGTGCAGTACTTGGGACACAGAATAGAGAAAGGCAAACGAAAGGTGTCACCAGACAGGATAGAGGCGATCATGAAAATGAATGCGCCTAAGACACAGAGAGAGGTCAGGATGTTCCTAGGGATGGTGGGTTATTGCCGACAGTGGATCACGAACTTTTCACTGAAAGCAAAGCCCTTGCAAAAACTGACGCACAAGGAGGTGAGCGATCCGGTACCATGGGACAAAGACTGTTTGATGGCATTCCTACAGCTGCGAGAGGACCTGTGTCGTGCTCCGGCATTGGGAATGCCTGATTACAATAAACCATTTTTGCTTTACTGTTGTGAGAGAGAAGGTTGCGCGTTGTCTGTGTTAGTCCAAATCCATGGGAATGCCCGCAGACCAGTTGCTTATTTCTCGGCTACTTTAGACCCAGTAGCCGCAGCGTTGCCCGGATGTCTCAAATCCGTTGCTGCAACGGGTGTCAGCATTGAAAGATGTGAAAATATCGTCATGGGGCACCCGTTAGAGGTGTGCGTGCCCCATTCTGTTGAACTGTTGATGACCAGGACCAAAACACAGCATCTGACCAACAGCAGGCTCACGCGCTATGAGCAAGTTATTCTTGCTGCAGAGAATGTGACCCTCAGGAGATGCTCTGTTTTGAACCCTGCCACCTTGATGCCACTCCCAAATGATATCGAGGATGATGATGAATGTACAGACCATGACTGCCTCGATGTGACTGAACTATGCACCAAACCCAGACCCGACATCGTAGATGAGCCACTGACCGACCCAGATGAAATTTTCTTTGTCGATGGCTCATGTGTAAGAGACGAAGTTGGGCAGTTGAGAGCAGCTTACGCTGTTTGTACAATTACTGGAGTTGTAGAAGCTGGGTGCCTGGAAGGAGTACACTCCGCTCAGGTAGCCGAGATTATTGCCTTGACACGTGCTTGCTTGGCAAGCAATCAAATTCGAGTCACCATATACACCGACAGCCAATATGGTTATGGGGTGGTTCATGATTACGGGCAGTTATGGTCTCAAAGAGGGTTCATGACCTCTTCAGGCTCTCCCATTCGCAATGGAGAGTTTGTGCGCCTGTTGTTAGAGGCGTTGCAATGCCCAGCAGGTATCGCAGTTGTAAAGTGCACCGCACATACCAGAAATGAGGACTTCGTTTCGAAAGGCAATAGATATGCTGATGAAGTTGCGCGGTATTGCGCGGAGCAAGGGTACTCTTTCACAGAGGTGGAAGTGGGTGGAATAAATGTAAGGACTGAATTAGCCATGATATTGGAAACTGTTGATACTTGGGATGAACTGTCAAACATGCAAGAAAATGCTCCTGATTTTGAAAAAGAAACATGGGAAAAGGCAGGATGTGTAATGGGTGAGTCCCATTTTTGGGTCTCAGCAGACGGCAGAGCAGTGTTGCCCAATGAGATGGTGAGTCCAATGGCCAGACTCATACATGGTCCCGTACACTTAGGGAGAGATGCTATGCTGAGAGTGTTTAGACAGACCTGGTACAATCCTAAGTTTAGAATAGCAGCAGAAGCAGTGTGCCAGCGTTGTGTGACCTGTCAGCAGCTGAACGTAGGAAAAAGAACACCAGTTGCACTGAGTCACATAGGAAGGTCTGGAGGTCCATTCAATCGAATGCAGATAGATTTCATTGAAATGCCGAGGTGCAACCGCCTCCGCTATGTCCTGGTGGTTGTTTGTGTATTCTCCAGATGGGTTGAGGCATACCCTACACGTAGGTGCGACACCCTCACAGTGGCCAAGTTACTGCTTAGGGAACTCATTCCGCGCTTCGGGGTGCCGGCCTTTTTGGAATCAGATAGGGGAACGCATTTCAACAGCGAGCTTGTGAAGATGATTTGTGCGGCTCTGAACATAGATCAGAAATTGCATTGCAGTTACCGACCAGAAGCCTCAGGAATTGTGGAGCAGATCAATGGCACGATCAAGGCCAGAATTGCAAAAGTGTGTTCCTCAACGACCCTGAGTTGGCCTGACGCCCTGCCATTGGTCCTCATGAGCCTTCGTAGTACCCCAGACAGAAGAACGGGGTTGTCACCACATGAGGTGTTAATGGGGAGAGCAATGAGGCTGCCATCTGTCCCAACTACTGCACTGTTAAATATCACAGATGATATGATCCTGGACTATTGTAAGGGGCTGTCTGACGCCATTCGTTCTGTGTCCCTTCAGGTGCAGGCTGCCGAGGTTCCATCGTGCCAGGGCCCGTGCCATGACCTGTACCCTGGGGACTGGGTCCTGGTGAAAAAACATGTGAGAAGAAGCTGCCTGGATGTTCGTTGGCGTGGGCCCTTCCAGATCATCCTGATCACGAACACGGCTGTGAAGGTGGGAGGCCTGCCCAATTGGATCCACGCGTCACATACGCGAAGGGTTCCAGCACCTCTGGAAGAAACAGCTCCTCTCTCGGATAGACGTCCAACAGAGGACCGAGAAGCCATAGAGGGGGCTAGCCAAGCTGTAGAGGTGCCAGCGGAAGCAGGGAACGAGTCTGACCAAGCTGAGGACGGTCAGTACAACAGCGAAACAGACGACGCTACAGAAGGAGAAAGTAGCTGGGAGTACGAGTCAGACACTGACAGGTCTGACAGAGAGCGAGAACAGACAAGAAGGAGAAGGAGTAGAAGGGCACGTGGAGAAGCTAATTGGCCGCAAAGAAGGAGCTCTAGCTTGAGGTCAACTCCAGAGATAACCCTTCCTCCGATATCAGAAGACTCAGACCCGGAAGAAGGTGTTCAGGGCGCTGAAGCACCGGACCGAAGAAGGTCAAGAAGAGTGCGTGTGCCTAGCAGAAGATACTCCACCCCTGAGTGGACATATCTGGCGACAAATGTCTTTGAAACAGGAGACAGGGAGGATTCGAGCGGTGGTGGTGTCCAGTTCTGAGCCCATCGTCACCGTGGAAATACGACTGTTGGTACCCGGAGTCGAACAAGAAGGGTCACTAACATTCATGCTCCCCAGACCTCCCCGCCTCAGCAAGTTAAAACACATGTTTCTTTCAGAATTGCAATTCCCCGACTTTGGTACAACGATAACAGCCCATGAAGAGCACAATCTTCGTTTGGAAATACTGAACTTTGCTATCGAAGCTGCAGGCACAAACTTGATAGTAGATGCTTAAAGGACTTTGTAAATAAAGCGAGCAGAAAAAGAAGATTACCTAGCGCCCAGGAAGCAGAGAATATTAGGGAACTTCCCTTGAGTTGATGGAGAAGGGCTAGGGTTGTCTTTATTGAACTGTTAAAGGACTTTTGCGAAGAAGGTTGTCAGCTTCCAGTTGTGTGGATTCTAAAGACAAAAGGAGTAAAAAGAGACTGTAAAGGAACGAGAAGAAAGGAACTTTGTGCCAAGATAAGAGAGAGCCATATTGTCTGACGAAATGGAAGCCGGCACCCAGAACCGCAGAGCTAAATGTATAATAGGTACACTAATAGTAGGAGTGATAATATTGATAGCTTTAGTGGTAACAATTTCTTATGTAAAGGGACATGAGGAAGAGGCGAAGGTAACTGATGTGAAATCTGTAGAAACGCTTACACCCACTGTTGCTGGTGAGAAAAGGGAAAACACTCAAGAGAAAGCGTTATTAGCTGCAGAAGCCCGCAGGTTACACGTAGATGAGTCCCAAGGAGACTTTAGGTCAAATGCTTATGCTAAACTCTTATATGAATACGTGGATGCCATGGAGGTTAAGGACTGTTACGTCTGCATGCAGTTGCCGGCGTCTGTAGATGAAGGCATTAGATATCATCACCTCCCGCTGACATATGGCATTACATGTAGCTTATTGCTTAGTATATTTTATGAGAGAGATAGTTTTGAATACTATTTCTCCAACTATGATTCAGTGTTGCCAGAAGTCCCAAATTATAAGCAGATGAACAAATGGGACTACTGGAAGAGTGAAGACAGATTGGCCAAGTTCTTCATTCCTTGGATTACCTTAGATACTTCACATGCCCGTAGAAATAACCTGACATGCAAGGTGTCAGAAGTCGAGAAGAAGTTCATAGGGCAGGTGGATGATCGTTACAGGAGACAAAAGATTTTGAAAAAATCAGGACAATGGAAAACAGATTGGACCGAGGAAGAGAAGGCACACAAGAGAAAGGGTAGTAGTGGTCCAATAGCTTTAGATAAGACGCAGAGAGGAAAGCTATGTCTTCACCGAGCCAAAACGTATTATGAAAATGTATACGTGGGAGAAGTCGACTGTGAACATGCTTTCAATATAGAGTACTATACTAAAGATTTCCTGAAGGGAATGCAAGTGATTCCAAATGTGTATTTTGTATGTGGAAGAAATGCCTACGTGAGACTACCTGACAACTGGTATGGATCATGTTACCTAGCAATTGTCTTCCCCAAAATATATCATGCACAAGACTTAGAGATCATTGAGGGCAAGACATCATCGAGGGGAAGGAGAGATGTAGGAGATGCAGAAATGGTTGGAGATGTCTTTGGAGCTATGTTCCCTCTTTTGGGACTAATCCTTAATGATGTTAAAATTAGACGACTGGCAACAGTCGTCGACAGGTTGTCTGCCAGCACTGCTCAGTCCTTAATGCTGGTAGAAGGAGAGATGCAATCGATAAGGGCTATGGTTCTTCAGAACCGTCTTGCGTTAGACGTCCTACTAGCAAAAGAGGGCGGAGTCTGTAAGGCTTTGAAGGTCCAGGAATGTTGTACTTACATTCCAGACAATTCGAAGCCCCTTGGGAAAGTTATTAGGAACATAACTGATATTCACAAGGAGATCGAAGACTTGAGTAGAGAAAATGTCTGGGAAAAGGTGGGCCACGGAATGAGTGAAGTTGGAGGGTGGATCTCCACCCTAGGCAAAAGCTTTGTGTGGTATATACTAAAACCTATCATCATAATATTGATCTGTGGGATCATATTGTGGGGATTGGTGAGGGTATTCAAATGGTACAGAGCAAGAAGGTCAGAAAGGGCCCAAAGAGAGCAACTGCAGAGATTGGCTGCCATACAAGATAATCAGTACAGGAGTCTGAGGGCTCTGGAAACGCAGAGACAAGTTATGCTAGCAATAACTGCAGTTTAAATGTTAGTGATGACCCCGAGAGGTCATCAAAGGGGGGAACTGAGAGAGCGCAAACTGACCTAAATGTATGAGTGCATCACACTTACCTGTAGTAAGCACAAATCATGAGGAGAAATGCCATGAGTGCTAGTAGTATCTGCAATTATATTCTGAATGTATAGCTAATGTAGAGATTTAAGTAGAAGTGGAACTAATACAGAAATGTGTGACACTATATGATTTTATTAGATGTGATTATTCCTGAATCCATGTCGTGTAGCTGCTAAAATGTAAGATGGCATGTGGTTAAAACGCAGAATGTGGTAGGCCTCAGGGCCAGAGCTAGAAGGGAAGGGGAAGGTGTTTCTTTTCACGACATAGATGAACTAATGTTTTGGTCATTGCATTAATGAGCCATGATTTCTAGATGTGTTTACTGAATAATAGAATAAGAGTATTAACATGCTTAATTAATGAAGAAGTTGAATGCTATAATCATTATGAGAAATGCTGTAGGCCTGAAATGTTTTAACATTGATTTACACGTACATGTCTGGGCCGAGAAATGTTGCGAACCTTTTTGGAAGTCTATGAGAGTTGGGTTCTTGGCTGCAGATGTCTGTCTGCAAGAGAAAGGGAGGATCCGATTATAAATAATATGAATAGAGGTCTGTTCAGTAGACGGCCCAGACATGGAGGAGGGTTCCGGAATGTTTTAAGGGGTATCAGCGGGCCGGAGAAGAGTCTGAGAAGCAAGGTCAACTCCAACGTATGAGGCCCAATACAAAGCAGCATGGAAAAAGCCAGAAGCTACACCACGTGAGGGGCGTCTCATGAGGGGCGTCTCAAATGTTGTTGACTGTTTTGTATTAGGGACAGCACCCCTGGGTGGAGTTAGAGCAGATGCCTGAGGACCCTTTAGAGAGCGGATGGGTAGGCAGAGAGGGGTCATGACTGGAGAACTATAGGTTTTCACCAAGAGACTAAGAGTGAGTGACTTCCCTTGGGGGTCATTCACTGCTGACACCTTTGTTAGGTTGGGATTTGGTTAAGTAGGGATACCATCTAGAGCAGGGTAGGGACAGCCTAACCTGTGCGTTTTTCCTCCAACTTAAATGAAGGAGAGATATGCGTCAATGCTGATAGCTTTATTATTCTTAGAACTTGTGCTGGTAATTTCCGTTGCTCGTCTGAGGGCTTTCAGAGAGCACATGTATGTAGTTGGACCTGTGTATCTCGTGAATCTCATTCTGAGATGCCTGTATTTGCAGCTTATCCTATCCTTACAATAAACTTTTGAAAGCTAGAAGTTGTTTGTGATCTTTTGGAGCGGGGTCCTTTATTGGGTGAACTAGCTTGGTAACAGAGGCACTTTCTTCCTCAAAGACAGGCAACAAAGGTTCAGTCGACCAGATCGAGGTTTGGATCAATAGTGATAAGGTATCGATCAAAATCTCGCCCTTCCAATGGCGTCCACAGAGAGACGTTTTAAAGAAAAGTACACTTTGAAAGATTTACATTCAGAACACGATGCGTTTTACCGCACTAACATGAATAATATTACAAATTCAGTATAAATGCATATATATATTTATGTGACTTAGTGCAGATGTTATCTTTGGTGAATTATAATACTGTCCATAGCAGCATTTGCCAATGTACACACATAATGATATTCATAAAGATGTAATATCCAACACACTATATTCATAGCTTCAGATGCATAATATTATGTCTTTCAATCCGAATGCAACACCGAAAAAAATGTAATGTTCTCTTTAACATTGCTAGTATAACATCCCTAGAAAATACCAGAATAAAACCAATTTTAGCAAAAGCATATTAATGAGACACAAACCTTACATTGTTTAAGGTAATAAGTATATAACAATGTATGAAAAAGAAACCACTCTTAAAAAATGTGTGATTTATTCTGGATAGTTTAGGTCTGGAAATTGACATACAGCTGTCAAACAGACTTACTGCTAATGCTGCGATTACTTACCGGCAATAGCATTACTCGGAGTCCTTCTCTCGCTGTGATGACTCACTCACTGGGGCCCCTGCACCTTCAATCACAACCCTTTCCCATTTTTAAAAATCCCTCCCCTATCCTTACTTCCAGTTCTGTACCAATCCAAACACCACACAGTTTGACAGGCCAAAAAGGAAGGGAGGGAGGGCCTGAGTCACCACGGCAAGAGAAGGAATCAGGGTAATACTGTTACCGACAAGTAATCGCAGCATTACCCCTTCGTACCTCTCACCATGATGACTCACTCATTGAGATGTACCCAAGTCAAAAAGCAGGCCAGGATAACGACACAGAACATGTAAACACAAGTTCAAGCCACAGGCAAAAAACCTATGGGCAACATGGAAGCCAGTACTGTGGAATCCAACAAATCTGGAACCGCTGGACCGTAGACCACCCTACAAGGTGAGTGAAAGGTAGAAAGAACTTCCCAAAAGGCAGCCCAACAGAGTCCCAGCAAAGAATTACAATGAACCCCAGCCATGGAAGCCGACAAGCCACAAGGAGACCTCTCCAGCAACCCTAGAGAAGAAGACATACCAAACTGCTCAACAACAACCTTAGCACAACACAACCCATCGGCTCAAGGCCTGAGTTGAAGGCTGATTTCCCCCCCCCCACCATGAGTGGGATCAAGCACATAAACAAGCGGAGGAATCTCTGAACATCTGCACATGGTCCAGGAAGAGCAGAACTGCCTTCCGCACAGCAAGAAAATGAAGTGCCACCTGTCCAGGAGACCAAGGAGCTGGAAGAAACGCCAGAAGAAACACCACCAATAGAAAACAAAACAAAAGAAGGCACCATGAGCACAAAGCCCAGACCCAACCAAAGAATAATCCTGTCCACAAACACCTGAAGCAAGGAGATAGACAAGACAACGAGCCAAGTGCAGCCTGCTAGCGAGCAGACATTACTGCCACCAGAAAGTGCACCAGCAAGGCAAGAAGACAGGACCCCACAGACGCCAAGGGCACAAACGTGTGACACCGGAGAGTCCGCAAAAATAGATGCGCAACCCAAAAATAGCACATCCCCAGAGGGACACGATGGAGATTGGAAACCCCGAAAAGAACCTGGAGACCAGATCCTGAACGACCACCAGATCCCCTCAAGGGCACCGGAAGCCAGAAAAGCGCCTTCAGGAGGAAAACCAGCACCTGAGGCAGAAAAACAGAAAGCTGAACCACACACTTTCAGAGCACACCAAGCCTGAAACATACAGAGCATAAGAAGAACAGGCAGAAACCTTCCAGATGCCATCACAGAAGAGGAGATCCAGGCACAGATACCCCGTAACATGAAACCACCCTGCTCATCGCCAAGTGGTCAACTATTAAGTCGCCAGAGAAGGCACCAGGAGACTCGGAAACCACAGAGGAGACGGAAACAATGGAAACCGCCACTCCAGACCCACTACCATCTCCAGCAAAAGAGGAAACATACAGAATGGGACATGCCGGAGCCACCAGAATAACCTGAGCTCCCACCCTCTGAACCTGAACCAGAAATCAACGGAGCCAGGAAAAGGAGTAAAAGCAAACATCAGGCACACAGGCCAAAGATCTGCCAGGTGACTTATCCCATAGAATCAACTTCTTCACAGCACTAGGAAGCCATGATATGACAGAAAACCCAGCACGGCCAGCACATGTAAGAGGCAGGCGAAAAGAAGCCCCTGTACCAACAGCTGGCTAGAAAAGGGAAGAAGGAAATCCAAGTAGACAAAGAACAGCCAGCTGGGGAGCTAACACTCCGACAAAGACCCTTAAACCGGGACACATGCTGAATGTTAAGACAAGGAATTTGAAAAGCATGACTCCACAGTGAACCTCATAACTGCTGAAGACAGGGATAAACGTGCGAGTGTAGAAACACAACCGGCAGAATGAATGCAGCCATGAATATCCCAGGAGAAAACAGAGGAAGAAGCTGCTGTAAGGACAGAATCCAAAGGGAAAGCCACCATGTTGAAAGGGATGCCGTGTCTGATCACCCAGAAGCCTAGTGCCCACCGGAAAGCTCAAAATAGGAGTACTGCCATGATGGACCTGCATTGGGCGAGACATCCGGCCACCTAATCCACCCAGCAGAGACCGTCACCTATGGAAAAAAAGGGAATGGCCGTCTTCATGAGAGATCCCCTGGGCTCTCCAACATTTGAGCGAATCCAATGCTCAGAAGAAAAGCTGGAAGAGGACCAGCAGGACCAAGCGTGCAACCAATCTATGAAGGACAGCCGGATGGATCCTTCAACTGTTCACCGAACAGCTTGGCACCAAACGGCAACCAAAGAATTGAAGACACACAGCCAGAACGTCCTACCAGTCCCCCAACCATAGGAACAGTAAGCCATGAAACCAGAGGAGGAAGTCACAGATGCCCAGAATAATAACTACCAACACACCAGCAGGAATAAGTGTCGATCCATCCGAACCCAGACATCTGATACACATGCCCCCTCCTGCATAACCTCTGCCATATCCATAAAATCCTACCCCAAGGACTGAGTCACCAATGCCCCATATGATGCTGCCCAGGGCACCGAAGAAGAGGCTGTGCAGGAATCCATCAGGCCACCAACCACCACGCGAACCATTTGATCTGAGGGCAACAACCCCAATCAACCAATTAGGAACTGCTAACAAGAGGGGCCAAGCTGGAACCAAGCAGGAAGGAATGAGGCAACAGTGTCACCCCTAAGCCCAATGAAAAAGAGAAGCAGGAGACAGTGACTGACTGATGCCTCACCAATGGGGCAGAATTCGCCTCAAAACAACCAAGACCAGCACGGAGAAAGACAACACCGAAACCAGAGGCAATGAACTGCTTCATAGGGTAAACACTCCCAGCAGCAGGACACCCTGCCCCATCCCAACAGAGTGGCACCCTCTAAGAACATCCAGAAGAGTGCGGCGCAACCTGCCCACCTTTCAACGGCACACACAACCATGACTCCCGCAGAAGCACAGCAGTCTTCGGAGACGTCCACCACCAGCCCCCCACCTCCACTGACCCTGCCCAGCAGACAACGTGGAAGCGTGGCAAAGCAGGTGAAAGTGAGACACTAGCTTCTGCAATGGCATCCATCACAAGCGCACAGCAGCCCGAGGGATGCCGAAAGCCAGGCAACATGTTCAGCTTCACCGCAAGCAGGAAAAGAGATACACCACAGGTCCCGGCCACGGAAGATGCTCCGGCCCGCATACACCTCAATGCAGACGAAGGGCAAGTGAACCTGGAGACAACAGCGATATAAGAATCCAAATGCAAAAAACCTGTCCAGTCTCCCAGACAGGTAGTGTAAACACTCCTCTGCCCATGGATATGACATCCCAAGTGCTACGTCCAGGTAGCATTTCAACAAGCCAGGGTGGCATGTGGCAGCGGATGAAACAGTGGCCAAAGAGCCTACAGCACCGATATGGCAGCAACCCAGAAGAAACGAGGCAGATCTAGCAAGTACACAGACCCTTGACAGAACTACTCAATGAAACAAAAACAGGGGAAGCACTGGCCCCACGACAGGCGGGCAACTAGAGCCAAATTTCGGGGGGGGGGGCTGGAAAATATTTCGGGTGGGCTAATTCTTCCAACCACGGACAAAGTGGCTGTAAGAAGGGGTGAACACACAACAAAAGCCTCATTTACAACTAAATGGTATTTTAAAGACCTGTTAAGTACTCGGGTGCGGCTGCAATTAGGTGCTCGCCAGCCCGTGAAGCTGTCTCCGCTCGGGCTGACAGACACGACGGGGGTGGCTGAAGCCCCGTGAGCCCAATGGGTGTTGCGCACCTGCCCCACGACAAGTAGACCATCTCACCGACCTTCAATGGAGACATGGTGAAAATACAACAAGACAACTGATCGGCAATGCTGACTGGAACTGAAAACGAGCCCAAATCAAGAGCAACTGCATCCACCTGTGTCAACACAGCACGGTGCATGTGACTAGAGTTGCACATGAGCCCAAATACGCAGCTGCAGTATTGCAACTCATCGCGCTAATTTCCGCCCTGGCACTACACAGTGAGCCCAGTGGGCTGAACAGGTTGCAGCCGTGGAGAATCGCAACATCAGTACACCAGACACGCCCACCCCTGTCGGACAAAAGTACCGCAGACCTTTGGCTGGGCGAAAGTATGGGAAATCTGGCCAGAATATCCAGGAGCCAAGGAGCTTCCTGTACCCTAATAATCAGGAGCCGCCCGCCAGCCGGAGGCAAGCACAGCAGATCACTGGCCCCGGCAACCAAAAAAGGTAACTGGAGGAGGCACACAAACTTCCCTCCGAGCCACAGCCCCGGAAAGAATGCCGATTAGCCAGTCAACATGTCAACACAGCCACTCCAAGCCCAGCCATAAGAAAGCACAACAGAACACCGGCCGGACGAAAAGCAAAGCGCTATCTAGAGAGACAATGAATAAATTAACTGGTGAAAATATTTCACTCAGAGCAGCAACGATGATTGCAGGAGAGGAAATTTAGCAGTCTACCTCTTGAAAAAATGTAGCAGAGCCTCCTCCATAAAGGAAGCAGCCAAGGGGACCCTGTCTCCAGGAAACAAGGACATGCTGTCAAAGCCTCCAGGGGAAAGCGCCGCAGTCCTCTGGTCTGCCACACGAGAAGAGTGAAGGGTGGAGGATCCCGAACTGCCACATCACCAGCCACCATACCACTGGAGTCAAGCTATTCTGGCTGATGAGGGCTGACAGCCCGAAACCGGTCCTAGGAGGCTTGTTTCCAGTCCAGGGAGGCTTTGGCTTGACAGTTCAGGCTGGACTGTTCTCATTGGGCTCAGGGTCAAGACTGATTTGCATATGGCTGGGTCCAAACTGGAATGGCATGGTGAGCAAAAAAACGATGGATTTAGGCCCAGATCTCTGTACTTGGGTGAATGTATGACATTGTTCTGCATTCTGTCCATCAATTGTTCTTTTTGCATACATCACCAGCAGACACACTCTTCCCTCACTCACCTGACTTGCCGGCTCCCGCTGCAATTCAAACGAATGGCAACACTCTACCCGAAATACCGTATCGCGAGCCGAGCCATGAAAGAAGTCTGCGCAGCCTCCGAACCCCGCTGGCACCGCACGGCAGGGAAAGGAGCCCCCTAAAGTCACTGGAGCACGCACCTACCTATGGGTTGTATGAAGCACAAAAAAGGAAGAGAAAGTAAGTAAGGGGGGCTTTTATCTGTGGAACAAAGGTTGTGATTGGAGGCACAGGGACCTCAGTGAGTGAGCCATCACGGCGAGAGGGACGAAGGGGTAATACAATTTAAAGAGTGTGCTTAGGCTCCGCACCTTTGAGCCATTGACTATATTTGACCTACCACGTTCCACCATTGGCTTTATTTAGATTTTGACCATTACATCTTGGCTCAGCCCAGTTGCGTGTTCCTCTCACTCAGAAGAATAAGGGTGTATCCTTCCACCTCCACTGGAGTGCTTGCATTAAACTGTATTGGGTACTACTTTACACTACAGCCTCTCTGCTCCATTCGGCTGGCTCCTTCGTGCGCGCCTCACTCTAATGCACCAATGCAGCATTAAACTCAGACGTAAGGGCTCTGCAAATGCATGTTTAGAATTTTATAGAGCAATTCCAAGTTGAACATCAGTAAGGGGCATGGGAATACGGCAGAGAGAATTACCATGTCTGGCTCGTATTCTTACCTCGACACTGTCCAAATCCGGGTTAAAATGGCTGAACTTTTTGAAAGCGGGAGAAAGATGCCAACCTATGGTTTAACGAGGATCTCAAGACCTCCAAACTAGCGGTACGCCGAGCCGAGCGTGCCTGGAGGAGGAATTACTGCCCCTCACTTAGATCTGAGTTTATCAGTATTCTGGCCAAATACAAGAAGGCTATTTTGACCGCCAAAACGGCCTACTTTTCCTCAAAGATCCTTGCAGCTGAGAACCAATCAAGGGAAATTTTCTCGATAGTTCACAATCTGGCATTTTCCGACAGGACATCTCTTAAGCCCACTCCCTCCCAGGATCTCTGTCACTCCCTAAACAATTTTTTCATAGAAAAGATTGTCATTATCAAAGCTAACATTCCCTCACCCTCCCCTTCCTTTGTTGACCCTCAGTGCCCTCCTCCCAAGGGACAACTCAATACCCTTCCTCCCCTGACCAAGGAATCCCTGACCTCTATAATTCCTCTTGTCAAATCTGGTTCCCCATTAGACACTTGCCCTGCGCACATCCTTCGCCATATCTATACCTCGTGCCCGGACCCCGCCCTCCACTTCCTAAATAGCTCTCTCTCTCAGGGGGTTGTAACCAGCTCTCTGAAGACAGCAGTTATTGTCCCTATTCTAAAGAAACCTGGCGCAGACCCTTCGGTCCCCGCCAACTATCGCCCCATCTCCCTCCTCCCTTTCTTGGCCAAAGTGCTCGAACGTCATGTCACCACTTCGTTGAGCACTTTTGTAGAGGAGTTTGCGGTCTTAGCCCCCCGCCAGGCTGGTTTTTGCCCCGCACATTCTACTGAGTCCGTAGTACTCTCGGTCCTTGATAACCTCAGGGAGGGCATGGATTCCAACCAGTCCCAGGCTCTGGTCCTCCTCGATCTCTCAGCCGCCTTTGACACGGTTGACCATACCATCTTGCTTTCCCGTGTCAGGGCGGCGGGGATCGGAGGCTCCGCTCTGGTATGGTTATCCTCCTTCCTGAGAGACCGCACCCAGGCTGTTCGCCTGGGTGACTTCTCTGCGGACTTTCGGAGAGTTCAGTGCAGGTCCCCCAAGGTTCCTCCCTCTCACCCCTGTTGTTCAATCTTTACATCGCCCCTTTAATTTTTTCATTACAGCAAATGGAGGTCGCGTATACAATTATGCGGACGACCTCCAACTTGTCTTTAATCTTTCTCCCTCCCCAGCCTCCATCTCGAATTTTCAGTCGATCATGATTTTTATCCAGGACTGGATGAACCACAATCATCTGAAACTCAATCCGGGAAAGACCGAGCTGGTATGGACGGGTGGTTCATCCAGTCCCTGGTCTTCACTCTTCTGGCCCCCTTCCCTTGGTCCTTGGTCCCCGCCCCCGGTCCCTTCTACCTCAGTAAAAACATTAGGTATCAAACTCAATTCTCAGCTCACTCTTCACTCCCAGGTGAGTGCTGTGGTGTCCTCTTCCTTCTTGTCACTACGCACGATACGCAAGGTATCCCACTTCTTTTCTTTTGATGCCCTGAAGATGATCATCCTAGCGATGGTCATCTCCCGCCTGGATTATGGTAACGCTCTATATGCAAGTATACCTGCATATAGCTTAAGGCGCTTACAGTTAATACAGAACCAGGCGGCACGACTAGTATTCAACCTCCCAAAATCCCACCACGTAACTCCCCTTCTCAAATCCCTTCACTGGCTCCCTGTCCGTGAACGCGTCCAGTTTAAGCTTGCTTCCATCATTTATCAAGCACGACTGGGCACGGCTCCGGCTTTCATTACCTCAGAGGTCGTTCCCTATGTCCCCACCAGGGTACTACGCTCAGCTTCGCAATCCCTCCTCACAGTCTCTCGCTTCCGGAGGAAGAAATGGGGAGGATCAAAGTTCTCGATCCTTGCACCAATTCTATGGAACTCCCTACCTCTAGAGCTGAGATCCATTCCTCTCTACCCCCAATTCCGGAAAAAGCTTAAGACCTATCTGTTCACCAAAACCTTTAACTAGACCACTTATTGTTTCTGTTTCTCATTTCACCTATCTTCTGCTATTCACACCCTAGGGGTTTGTTTGTTACAGCGCCAAGAAACCGCTGGTGAAAGAGCGCTCTGTAAATATTTTTAAATTCAAATTTAAATTGAAATAGGTAATAATATGCAGGATCTGAATTACCGGACCTTTCCTCATATCATTATTTCTGATATCATCCTTGTTCCTGCATCCAAATTCCTTCAGCATTTCAGCAGAAGGAATCTGTACGAAGACGCGCCGCAGGAGACACCAGGTTCACGTCCACACAGTCACCTCAGAATTGAAGTGGACAGTATCTCCAACAGAGATGTTTCTCGACCGGACTCAGAATCAGGCCCTAACTATTAGGTATAATAGACAACTAATCACATTTTCTAAATGGAAAAACAGACTCAGAATAAAAGGACAACATCCATCAGACAAGTAGTGTTGACAATTTAGCATATCAAAGAAATGTGAAACGTAGAAAATAACATGCATATGCCCATGTTGACGACAGCAAACCATAAAAAAATACCAAGTCAAAATGCCACCAAATGTGATCCTATCATCCCTATTAAAATATGATCTCTGACAATGACAAAAACAAACTGCAAAATAATATCCCCACTAAATATTAGTTGCCTCCAAGATTTAACTCTTTCAATAAAGTATCCTACTTCCCTAATGATAGCAAAAAAAGCATTTCCCAACACGTCACCCCCAATTAAAAACTACATTTGGTTAGCATGCCAAAAGGCAAAGCATTTAACAGACTAACTATATTCAATACGTTATCATTTCAAGCAGACTGTTTTAAGCATTAGTCTATGTTCAAAAGAGACAGAAAACCTCAAACAAAATAAAATGAGCAAGACAAACTGCAGTCATTGACAAAAGTATTCACAACAAAGGTGTAAGATTCATATCCTGTTGCATAAGTAAATGCACCCTTTCAGAAAGTGATGAGGGCATTATACAAGAAATATTCATAACCACAGTGCCATCTACCACAAACTTAACATCGGCTTCAGTTACATGTTCCTCGGTGTGAGATGCAATTTTTGTTCCACCAGTTAAATTACAACATTACATGGTTTGGAATTTATCATATGCGATGAATAGAAACTATTCCGAGTTTTGCCCCAAAACTGAGCATAACATGCACATTTTTGTGCTTACCGCAATAGAAGCCGCTTGTCCTGGAATTCACCAGGCAGTTTTCCTTGCAAGATTACAGCCTGCTAGACCTGCTGGAATGTATTGCGGGGGTAGAAACTTTATCACACCGCAATTACCGGAGGCAGTACATTTTACTCAACTAGTAACTACGATCTCTACGCAGGAATCATAAAAACCCGAGCCACCACCCCTCCTCAACGATACCCTAAAGGCAGTTCGCCTCCGTAGACCACTCTTCTAGCAACAAATATTACATTGTTTTAAAGATTACAAGCACCCTGTTACACGTTCAATGTATTACTACCTGGAAGACATACTGTGTGCTACTGTTGTTATTCTCGTGATACATAATAAAACACAGGAGTAAAACATAATTCTTCATAGAACACTAGAAAGCAGGTGCACAAATCAAAAACAGTTTTTTTTTGCAATAAGCGTTTACTATTTTCAAAAAACAAGAAAGAGAAGAAACCAAAACCAAAAACGTGGAATGCATTACCGGTGACATGCATCCTATCACAGGAATGAACTATAGTGTCTGGTCACAGAATGTTATTGGAAAAAGAGCACAATGCAGCGAACGGGGTACACAACCATGGCCTAGGCCACAATCATAGAAGCCAAATTGGTGGCAACGATGCGGGCAAAGGTGTGACCCATAAGCACATCATAAAGAAAGCCGAGTAAGAAGCGCTAAACCGTAGAGTTAAAGACCCCCTCGCTAAAGCTGAATTGGGCTGAATGAGACGGAAACCCACCCCCAGGATTCCCATCTCTCCTGTAATCGCGGTAGTCAAGTTTTATGCCCTGGTACTACCTAAGTCCCCTTTTCTTTAAAACCCAAGACCACCCTGGGATGAGGACTCCCTCCCTCCTCCAAGGCAAGCATTTCAGACCACACTCTTTTTGGATTAGGGGGAGTAACCCCCCGGCCGTATTTATTACATAACTAAAACATTGATATTATTTACATTATGTACAATTACGCAGATAGTCTGAGTATCTTGATCGATACACAAGGTTACTTGGCTAACCTTAACATGTTGCTAATACATCATCATTCCTATCGTAATCTACACATGTATATACATTACTTTCTGCGTGTCCCCGCTGGAGCCTACAGCAAGGTCAATGACTGGCAGCCCCAAATCCTGGTAAGACGACAAAAAAAATTCACTGAAGTAGGCCTGCATCAGGGGTACAGCTTATCGAATGGATATTTTTCCCCGGGCCCCTCCTACGCCCTGAGCCTTAGTACATAACGGGGGCTGCAATTCTGCATATTTGCGCCCTGATGCGCATACGTGTGCGAGGGTGGCTACAGGCCTACTGGAAAGAGTGACTCCCCTGGCCCCCGCACCCCAACAGCCTACCGACCGGCTGTCACTGCCTCTGGAGCTGTAAACGCTGCAGAGGGGGTCCAGCTTACCAGACGGATATCTCCCCCGGGCCCCCCTTACGCCCTGAGCCATAATGCCATAAATGGGCGCTGCAATTCTGCATCCTTGCGCCCTTGTGCGCATGCGCGTGCAGCAGCCTACCCAATGCGAGACCCTCTGTCTCCTCCTCGTGGGGCGTTCCCAATTTGATAACTGGTGATGCCCACTACGAACCGAAACTATGCTCACCAATCATGACCTTACCGCCTGACCAAGGACACCAAACTAAAAATACGACAATATTACCTGCAACAAACATACACTCTACTGACACTTTAAATACACATTACTATAGCATCAACACATAGCTTTACATTACACATTATCTGTAACTCAAAACGACATATACTGACACTGTCATTACACATTACCATAACATCAACCCATAACTTTGCCTGACATATTACCTGTAACTCAAAAGTCATGTACTGACATTTTTATTACATATTACCATAACATCAAAAACAACTGTACGTTCCACATTACCTGTAACTGAAAATGACATATACTGCCACTTTTATTACCCATTACCATAACATCAACACATAACTTTACCTTACACATTACCTGTATCTCAAAAGACATATACTGACACTTTTATTACCCATTACAATAGCGTCAACACATGACTATACGCTACCCATTGCCTGTAACTGAAAACGACATATACTGACACTTTATTACAAAAATACCAAATTCATCAATAATCACCATTTTTCTTAACCCCTTGTATGCTCGGGACATGTCCCGGCCGTCATGCATTACAGTAGGCATGTGCGCACGACGGTTGGGAGCCGTCCGAATCCCACCCGCCATTTGTTTCTCCCGCACCGCGGGTAAATAAACCCGCACCCAAGGGGTTAACTGTGTCCCTCAAGATACCTGCAACAAAATGTAAGAAAACAAAGCCAGAGACCTATGACTGCAACAATCATATGAACTGCCTGCCTTAGAGGATGGTGGGTGGGGAAAACAAGTTACGGGCCCTTTTACGGCCCGGACCCTATGCTGGGGGAGCGAGAGAACAGGAGGCTGTTCCCGCTCCCCTCGCCCCCTTTTAAACGCAGGGGCACAGGGCAGAACAGTCACACTGAACTGGAAGCACTAAAGTGCTTCCGGTTCGCGCTAACACAGTCATTGGTTGTGCGGGGGAGGTGGGGCCATGCAGAACCCCCACCTCCTCCTGGCCCCGGGGACTGGCGCGACCACCATAATGACAGCCCGCGCTAGGTCGAGCTAGCCTTGCCCAATCTCCGCGTCCCACGCTCCCCCAGGCACCAGCGAGCAGCCATTTGGGTAGAGAAGACAATGGCACAACCTTATCAGGCAAAAGTAACAAAAACACAACTTTTAACCCCTTTAGCGCGCATAGAATCCGCCGCAGTGCGGACGATTCCGTGCGCGGGCAGGAGGTAGTGCTCGCGACGGCCGTTGGCCAACGCAACAGAACAGCAGGTAGGCTTGGACATTTCTACAAAACCACATGCATACAATTAGTTGCAATTGCATGAATAAAACTAATGAAGAAACTACTTTTAGCATACATAAACTATTCTGACATCTTCAAAACGTGATGCTTAGTTAAGGCAGACAGGATAAAACAGTGCCAACAAGACCCAAACAGGTATTAGCAAAAACAATTGGTTTCGCTTAGGCAGCTCTATTGGCTTTGTTAATTTTTTTTTTTTACATGATGCATAGCACTGAAAACAGCGCAGGCGGTTGGTGGGGGGGAGAGGTGCAAGCAACATGAAAGAGGAGGGTGTGAAAATAAGAACGGACAGCGCAAGGGGTGTGGTGGTAAACACAACAAACAACTGACGGCAAGAGGAGAGTGGGAGGCCGAAACAACAGACTGAGGATGAAACAACAGATGCGGGAAGAGGGCAGGGTCGGGGGCAACAATGGACAGCTGGAGGAGGGCAGGGATGGGGAAACAACAGACAGTGGGTAGCAACACAAGAAGCAGTAACAACAGGAGGGGGTGAGGGGAGGGACGTCAAATACATGTACTCCATAGGAGTGCATGTACAAGAGTAAAAAGAGTACCCGCGGCCAATGGAAGGACACTGGCTGCAGACAGGAAACCCTGCTTGGTTCATGCTGCACCACAGGGATACACATGAAGCCCCAGGAGGAAGCCAGAGGCAAGGAGGCGGCTCTGACCAATAAGAAGCAAGGAAACAAGAGTGACATGGAAGGCACGTAATGGGCGGTCTCTAAGCTAGTTTTAAGATATTTTGTTTATCTTTACAAGAAATTTTGCAAGAGTTGTGCAGGCGAAAATTAATAAGATGTAGAAGGTTAACCTCAGTTGCTACCCAATTACATTAAGCCATTTTCTATTTTAATGTAGGGCATTTCCTATGAGAATTCCCTCTTTAAATATAGAAACATTGTTTGTTTTTGGCTACTCCTGTAACTTTGTCATCCTTTGACGAATCTGCACAGTATGTGGCCGATATTTGCACATATATTTCTACAGTTTGCTACTGTCCACAATTTGCAGGAATGTGATTACATATGCTAATGTATCAAGTGTTGTGTCATCTTTAATGACAAGACAGATATGTGAATGTGTAGGGTGTAGGGCCAAATGAAGAAAAATTATGCACAGTTGGCTTATTGAGAAAAGCCCTGCTTCACTGAACCCCATTCTAGAACGCCCACATCTGACCCCTCAGCACTTCATGCTGGCCTCACAGTGTCAACCAAACCTGACACTCCTACCTTGGAGTTCATTCAAATTATATTTTCACTCTGATTCCACTTCTAAAATCCGGGTATGGCAGCACTATTCAATATCACTCTCACTATACATTAGAAAGATGTGTTTGATGTAAATATGGTTGACTTATCCAGAAATAAAGTGCAGGACCTTTTGGTAATATTGCAGACTACAAGGTAATGGTCTTGTGTCAGTCAGTTACAGGTTTTGTGTGTAGTGCATTTTTAATCCACTCTTTCACAGTTGACGTCTGTTTGCGAGGAAATTTGAGCACAAGTAGTACAGAAGTAAAGCATGTGGTAGGGCGGAAGGTGTGCATTCACTTGGTCATCTTACTGACAAAGTTGTCCCTTATGGCAGTAACTAAAAATGTATCTCAGCTGAAACAGCTTGTGAAAAAGTCTAACCTGATGCACACTGTTCCTACAGGAAAATTAGGGCATCTGTAGCCCAATTCTACTTCTGTCTAGCTGCTCTGTTGCACAGATAACCCGAGTGAGAACCATCTAGGTGCTACGTGTAGACATGGATCACCTTATTCCTGCTTCCGCACACTACACCTACTCTGACAGATCTTCAAATGGACCCCCACCAAGTCCATAAAGACGGTCACTAACGCACTCGTCAGCAGCAGAATCGACTAAGGCAATGCACTCTTTGCCATAATCACCCAGAAACTCAGGCAACTGCAGAACATCCAGAACGCCTCTGCCAGACTCATCCTCAACATCCCCCACCGCAACCACATCTCCAGCCACCTAAGAGACCTACCCTGGCTCCCAGTCAATTAAAGAATTGCCTTCAAGCACCTCACACACGCCTACAAAGCCCTACCTGCATACCTCAACCACCGCTCACATTGCAAATGCCCAAAAGAGACCTCCGCTCTGCGCAACTGGCCATGTTTACTGTCCCACATATCCGCAAGACCAAAGCAAGAGGAAGATCCTTCTCCTACCTCGCAGCAAAGACCTGGACTACCCTGCCCCCCACCTCAGGCAATCTCCATCACTGCCTCAATTCAGGAAGCACCTCAAGACCTGGCTCTTCGACTGAATCACAGCGCCATCGACAGACCAGCAGCTCTCCCTCTGCCCCCAGCACCTTGAGACCCTTATGGGCAAGCAGTCGTGCTATACAAGCCATTGACTGATTATTGTGTGGTATGGGATTCTGGTACAAAAATACCCAGAACTAGGGTCACTGGAATTATGTGCCAAGGGAGCACCAAATCACATTGCAGGGTTGACTGAATTATGCAGCTAGAAAATACAAATGATGTGGTATAACGCAGCACATTATGAAAGCATTACCTCAAAATGCAGTAATTTTTACATGTTAACACTATCTAGGCAAAGATTTCCACGTATTAGTACAATTTTGGCACTCATATACACCAAGAATCAACAGAAAGGTGACCAGTGGACCTTTACAAATGGCTTTCCACAGCATGGTAACAAGTGCTGATACATCTTTAGCAACTTTGGATCCGTTTAGCTAGAATTTGTTTTTGTTATAATTACCAGATTATGCACCACATGATGGATTATGTGGCAAATGCGAGGACCCCATAATTATGAGTCAAACACAAGGCCAGAGAATCGGATAATTCCAGTGGCCATGACCATAAATCCTGGAGAGCACTGATCTATAAGAATATAACAACATTGAGCGCAGTTCTTGGAAATGGTAGAAAAGTGGCATGAAATGCAGTATAAAAACTCGGTGCATTGAAAGATCAGGACTGTAAAAGTGTTGTTAATTGTTTAGGTCAGCTCTGCTAGGGCAGGGAGGAAGGTCTCCCTCTTCTTCATCACAGTAGAGTAGACAGCAGACAGTGAGAGACTTAATACACTTCTAACGGAGACTTCCTAATGCGCTGACATTGTAAAACAATTGCCAGGGGTCATTTAATTCAGCTGCTCATGAAACAGTCTGATGATGCTAATAAAATGGACATGCTCATATTGTACTATGTTGTCATCAGTGCTCTGAGGACACGAGGGGGCCTGCACGTGGATGATACTGTTGGAGAGAGGTGCCTCCACGATTGCTGCATGAATCACGTGACTGGTGGTCCCTTATCATATGCTATCTGCATCCTCCGCTTAGGGGCGGCTCTAGGCTCATGGTGGCCCTGGGCAGGGAGCGTAGGTAGGGGGCCCCAGAGGAATAGGTAGGGGGGCCCTCGGAGGAACGCAGGCACGGAGGCCAGTGAAGAGAGGGGGGGTCAGGGTGTTTGGAAGTGGAACAGAGCCGGAGGCCGCCAAATCCCTGCCAGGGGCCGCCACGCAAATATATATCCTTCCTCAGAGGATTATTATATTAAGGATATATATTGGTGTGGCGGCCCCTGGGGTTTGGTGGCCCTGTGCAGGTGCACAGCTTGCACATGCCTAAGGCCGGCCCTGCGGTCCGCTATATCATTAAAATAACCCCACAGCAGAGTGAATGGTAATGCAGAGATTTTTGAGGAGCCTCCGCGAATGCACAGTCCTACTGCTCCCAAATAAATCTTTCTCGGGTCATTTCGAGAAGTCTTTGGTTGAAGAAAAAAAGCTGCAGGCATATCACACAATATATTCTCACTTTAAATCGAGTGTGCTGGTGTCAGATTATGAGGCGGTAACAATCACTCGGTGACCTAGTTCATTGACAAATGGAGCATTCTGGAAAATGTATATAACATCCAGGAGACTAGGTAGCTGGCAAAGCCATTTATTCACCACAGGGTTCTAGTGGTTAATTTCACTACTGCTGCTTGCACCTTTCTCACAGTGGTGCCCTTTCCTTGACCCTAATTTTAAACAGAGCTAAGAAGGTGGCGTTGTTAATTCCTGCAGAGTATAGCTACTCAGGATCGGAATGGGAGAGAAATAGCCCCGGATACCAAATTAAAAGGGGTACCCATTAGCAAATAAAATAGCTAAAAAAGCAGCCCACAGATACCTAAAACAAATAGTGGACATCATTATCAAATCAGGACCGTTTTAAAATTGTTTATACACGATGTATAAATGTTTTGCAAAGATTGGAAGGCTTCATGCATTGCATTTGTGCTTTCTGCACTGTGGCAATGTTTGTGGTAATATCAGAGAACTCAGCAGTAAAAACCGGCCCACCAGAACTTAAAACACGTCCACAAACAGTCAAAACAAGCATTGACAATAGGTCTCGCCTATGCAAGAGCTATTGGCTTTGCCAATGTGTTTTCTAACAAAGTTTTACACCAGTATGGCTAAAAGTTTGTGGCATGGAGGAGAGTGGAGTGTCAGAGTGGAGCGTCGTGGAGTGCCATGAAGTAGCGGAGTGTCGCAGAGTGGCGTAGCATCATGGAATGGCATAGAATGTCGTGGAGTGGTGTAGAGTAGAGTGGAGTAGCATAGAAAGTCATGGAGGGAGTGTCGTGTCATGGAGTGGAGTGTATTAAAGTACAGTAGAGTGGCATAGAGTAGAGTTGTGGAGTGGAGTGGTACAGGGTGGAGTGGCACAGAGTGGAGGGGCATAGAGTGGCGCAGAATAGTGTGTCAGAGTAGAGTGGAGTAAAGTGGCAAAGAGGGAGCAGAGTAGAGAGTCGTAGAGTGGCATAGAATGGAGTAGAGTGTTGTAGAGTGGAGAGGCATAGCATTGTGGAGGGGAGGGGCATGGAGTAGAATGTCATAGAGATGCGTAGATTGGAGTGGCATGGGGTGGAGTGGAGTATGGTTGCGTAGAGTGGAGTCACATACAGTGGCATAGAGCATCACAGAGTAGAGTGGAATGTTGTATTGTGGAGTGTTGTAGAGTGGCCTAGAGTGAAGTGTCTTTGAGTGGAGAAGAGTTTTGTGGAGTGAAGTGTCATTAAGTGGAGTATCATGAAGGGGAGTGGAGGGGTGTGTCATACAGTGGAGTGTCAGAATGGCGTTCAGTAGAGGGGAGTGGCATAGTGTAGAGTAGTGTGGAGTGGAGTGACATAGAGTGGTATAGAGTGGAGCGGCATAGAGTGGTATAGAGTGGAGAGTCACGGAGGGTTGTAAAGTAGAGTGTTGTAGAGTAGAGTCACTTAGAGTGAGGTGGCATAGAGTATCAGAGACTGGAGTGGCATAGAATAGAGTGTCATAGACTGGAGTGGCACAAAGTGGAGGGAGTAGAGTGTCGTAGAGTGGAGGAGAGTGCCGTAGAGTGGAATGCGGTAGAGTGGAAGGTTGTAGATTGTAGTGTTGAGCGGTGTGGAGCGGTGTAGAGTGGCATGGAGTATAGAGTCAGAATGGAGTTACGTAGAGTGGAGGGGCTTAGAGTGGTGCTGCATAGAGTGGAGTAAAGTGTTGTAGACTGGAGCAGAGTAGAGTGGAGTGGTGTAGAGTAGATTGGAATGGAGTAGAGTAGAGGGTAATGAAGAAGAGTGTCTTATAGAAGAATATTATGGAGTGGAGTGTCAGTGTGGAGTGCCGTAGGGCGGAGTGGCATAGGGTGAAGTGCATACAGTGGAGTGGAGTAGAAAGGCATGGAGTGTCGTGGTGTAGGGTGTAGTGGAGTAATGTAGAGAAGAGCGGTGTGGAATATCGTAGAGTGGAGTGTCGTAGAGTGTTGTGTCGTAGATTCGAGAGGCGTAGAGTTACTGGCTAGAGAGTGGAGTGGCATAGAGTGGAGGTGAGAGAAGTGCAGCGGCTTAGAGTGGAGGGGTGTAGAGTGGAGAAGAGTGTAGTGAAGTGGCATAGAGTGGTGTAGTGTCTCACAGTCGAGTGACGTAGACTGGAGGGGGTTGAGGGGAGGGGCAGAGAGTGGCGTAAAGTGTCTAAAGTGGATTGGCGTAGAGTGGAGTAAAGTATCAGAGTGGAGTAGAATGGTAGTGTAGAGTGGAGTGGAGTGGAGTGAGAGTGGAATGGCATAGAGTGGAGTGGCCTAGAGTGAAGTATTGTAGAGTGTAGTGGCATAGCATAGAGTGGAGTTTAGTATGTTTAGAGGAGTCGCATAGAGTGGCATACAGTATCGTAGAGTAGAGTGGAATGTCGTATTGTGGAGTGAAGTGTTGTAGAGTGGAGTGTCGTAGAGTATGGTGGAGTGGTGTAGAGTGGAGAGGTGTGGAGTGGAGTGGCCTAGAGTGAAGAGTCATTGAGTGGAGTAGAGTGTCATGGAGTGGAGTATTGCGAAGTGGAGTTGCTTGTCAGAGAGTGGAGTGTCAGAGCGGAGTGGAGTGGCACAGAATGGAGTGGAGTACAAGGGACTGGCGTAAAGTGCATTAGAGCAGAATAAAGTGGAATAGAGTGTTGTGGTGTGGAGTAGAGTGGTGTGCAGCGGAGTAGAGTGGCATAGAGCGGATTAGAGTGGCATAGAGTGGAGTAGAGGGGCATAGAGTGGAGGGAGAACAGTGGTTTACAGTAGAGTGGCATAGAATGGAGTGGCGTAGCATGTCGAGTGTTGTACAGTGGACTGCATAGTGTGGAGTACAGTGGAGTTGTGCAGAATTGAGCATGCATAGGGTGGTAGCACACTGCCATTACAGAGAACATATTTTCAATTGAAAGGACCATTACATTTGCACTGACATACAGTTTTACTGATGAAACTAAACAGCACACAAACATGTATGTATGGAAATTGATTCATCAAGTGAATGTATTTGTTTTGGTCGTATTAAAATATTTGTTTCCACCAAATACAAAAAAATTTGCTTCATTTGTACTTTCCTAATTCTGATATTTTTTGTTTGCACAGGTCATTTACAGATGTTTAAATTCTGTTGTGATTTAGAAAAAATAACATCCTACAACTTTTTCACTCACATAGGTATACAGGCAGGATTGTCACATACATCTTTTCACATTAAAATCAGAGACAGAAAAGTAAAAACAAGCTCGCATAGCAAATGTGTCAAAATGAGAGCAAATTTAAGTCATGCTTACAGAAAGGGAGAACTAATGGAAGAATACAAGGCGCAATGGTGAAAAAAGACATGCGGGACAGCCTAAAAAACACATAAAGCCATCAAATAGAAAGCAAGCAAATGTGAGCTGCAAGCAACAAAGCTAATGAAATAAATATACCAGTATTTGTAAAGCGCACAGCTACCTCCGAAGTGGTGTCCCGGCGCTGGGGCCCTGGGGAAGATTAAGCAAGCTATTGCCCAGAGTCACATGGTGCTGGGCTAACCTGCCGCCAGCACCGGGGATCGAACCGTGAACCCTGTAGTCTAGAGTCAGGCAACCTGGTCGCTGCACCACACCTCTTCCACTAACGGTAAGGAATGGCCAGAATGCATTCCCAAGGCTGCTTTCAGAATGCCTACATGATGTCTTTGTGAACCAGACAGGGCCCTGAAAATTACCAGTCTAAAGTGGCAAACCAGTGTGTGTCTGCCGTTTTTATTAATGGATAGTGCTTTTTGTCCAACAAGAGGAAGTGTAGGTCACAGGGATTGGAATTTGGAGTAGATGATTGTCAGTGCTTTAAATAAAAATATAGAAGTGCAGGTACTCACTATTTAGAGTACCAGTTTGCCCATGAGAAGTGCTGTTACTCTCCTGTTTTGTGTATAGCAGCAGTGATGAGAAGTGCAGGTACTCTCCCTTTCAACAAAACAAATTAACAGTACTCAGTACCATTTATTGAAATGGAAAGATAGAACTGCAGGTAATCTGTAACAGAGTATTTGTTTATTTCAGAGAAATGCCGGCACACTTCAAATAAAAGTAGTATGCTTTTCTTGAGAAGTGCAGGTACTCTCTCTCTCAAAATAAAAAAGTGCTAGTACTCAAGAGTACCTGCCCATTTAAAGCCCTGGACAGTACCTGCCCATTTAAAGCACTGGTGACTGCCCAACTAATTGTGGCCTGTTAGCAGGTAACCCGTTGCAGTACCCGCATGTCACCTTGCGGACTATTCTTAGACTACCGAGCAGAGCAGCTGACGGCACACGTGGGCAGCTCACACAGCGTACAAGACACATAGCCTCATAACAGCGAGGAAACAAGAATGATGTCTTCGTACCATTAACAATGCAAGCTGGGTTGTTAGTCGGCCGTGCTTCTTCAGATATTAGCATTTTTCTATTTGAAATATTTGGTATCATTTATTCAAATGTAAACTTATGAATTTCAAAAGTGGTTGCAGTCTTACTATCCCGTACACATGTTGAATTTTTAGTATGTATATGAAGCAAGAGAATGGAATGATTGAAAACATAAATATGCATGAGGCATTTTCAGGGTCGGCTGGGCGCCTGGCTCGCCAGTTTTTTGCTCTTCCCCATCACAACGTAATCCTGTAGCCAATGTTACATGGCCTGCATGAGGGTTGGGGTACATTGCTCTACAGTGCACGCAGGGGTAAACGTGCTTGAAGACACTCCCATCTTTCTCTACTAGGTGAATGTCTTTTTAGGTCAAACCTAGGCAGCGCGCATGCGCTGTCTGCGAGACCTGTTGTTATCTCCTCTACCGGCTTTTGGAATGCTCATCCATTGGTATTTGTTGTTTGTTGTGCTATTTACAAATACAGGGTTTTTATTGGTGCATTGGGTCCGATTCTCCCGCCTTTACGTGCTTGGGTCATGCCTAGGCGATTTCACTCATTGTTAGCTTGCTTTGGCCATTCCAATATGTCCGCGGTTCATCCTGGTCATCTTGATCTGCCTTTTATTTTGTAGGCTATCAACATAGTTTTAGGCTTTCAGGCCATTTCATGGAGCAATTCTCTGTTCGGCACCTGCAAAGTGGCAATTTCTGTCCGGTAGCTGTTGAGCTACGCCAATAGCTCTAACTTTAAAAGAAATGCGAGACCTATTGCATTTCTAATGCTTGTTTCTATATGTCACTAAATACACGGGCTTGGGGGGTTGCTCGTCTTTCATGTTCCCCTTCTTTGCAGTTAAAAAAGCAAAGCCTTAGTGTGCTGAAGTAGTTTATTTAAGTAGGAGTTGTGAATTCAGGACATAGGCGCGTGCCGTCTGCTTCTAGAGCACACCAGCAATGCACGCGCATTAACCTAATCTGCGAAGGCCTGAGCCCGCTGTCCACAACTGCACTGGCATAATACTGCAGAAGAAATACAGATCTGAAGGCAGACATCATGTTTCAGCTGGCACCGCAGGATCTGCCCACTCCAGGGTGAGGCTGCGATCGAGGTGAACCGAGACTCAATGACTACAGCAGGGGGAAACGGCATTTACAATGTGGTCTGAGCCCCACATGTAGGGCGGGACTTGCCAGAGCGGGCACCGGGCGTTTCCCTGGTGGGCCGGAAGGGTGGAGACCGGTTTTGTACTGGTCAGTGTCGATTTTGTTGCTGGGGGCAAGTTTTGCAGCAGTGCTGCAAAATCGACCACTTGTAACTTAAAAAGCGCAGCAGCGTTCCAGCACCAGTCAATTACATCCTACCGCTCGGGCCGGTCAGGCGTAATTGCCAGGGCTGTTTGTGATCCCAGTATGGCCCTGCACATGTGCCGTTTCAACACAAGTGGAACAACACTTGCCTAAACCACACATACAAATACGTATGGTTAAGGCAGTCAGCGGTCTAGAAGTAGAGCAGATGGCGGGAGAGGAACAGGAAGGATCGGGAGAGGAAGGACCGGGCGTGGCTTGGCAAGTGGGGCTGTGGCCGGGTTTTGGGGGTAGATTTTTGGACTGGGTACCGGTTTTATGGGGGGGCGTTTGAAGTCGTTTTTAGGGCTGGGCTTTAGGGCTTAGGATGGGGGGGCAGTTTTCAGTGTTGGGGGCCAGTGTATGGGCTCGGGGTCATTTTTTTGGGGTAGGAGACTGGGGTCGTTTTTAAGGCTGGGGCGGGATAGTTGCAGGGTTAGGGTATCGGGTTTTAGGGCTCTGGTTAGGGGGTTGGGGTGTGTTCTTTACCTCGCTTATCCCTTTACCAACCATGCCTTTACAACAAAATTCATTGTAAAGGTATGAATGGTATAGACGTGGTTGTGGTTCAAACCACGTTGTTTAGGCATGTGCGGTGAATGCATGCGCTGTTGTATCATACAACCTACAGCAGGTGCCCCCTGGGATCAGTGCAGTCGAGCACTGTGGGAAGCGAGGCTCCAGGGTTAGAATCAGCTCGGCTGCTTCTGACTCACAGGTGCAAATGGCTTTCATGTCATTAACACCTCTGTAAGCTCTCAGCACTGATAGAAACAGAGGAGCAAAGGAAACAGTGATCCTGCTTTTGAACCACCCTTTTAAAACACGTGCAGAACGAATCACCCCAGTATCTCGGCGCATGATTAGGAAAACATGGTTTCAGAAGAGCCAGGTCTTAAGTAGTTTTAAAACAGGCAAAGTCAAGGCAGGACCGAATATGAAAGGAAATTGCTTTAGGAGACTGTAGTTGGCGAGCAAAGGGATCCACATTAGTGTTTTTTAATGGGTTTTTTGTGTTTTTTTATCGGCATGGCTTGTGTCCCTTTCTAGCCCAAAGGTAAGGTTGCAGAGAACGATTAAACAGTGAAGTAATGACAGGAAGGAGTATGGTAGCTGGAGTCACCATGATGTAAGGATCAGAAGGTGAGCCTGATTTGATTTTACTCATCATGTCAGAGACGTGCGCTGAGGTGATGAGTTCAAACTCCTCATGTAAGACAGGAGGATTGATAGCAGTGGAGGGAGAAGAGAAGACTTCTGCCTGTATGGTGAAGAATGCAACTTTGAGAGACTTTCGAGATTTTCTCCTCAAAATGATCTGAAAGAGAGGCGCTCTGAGACAGAGAGGGAGGATTAGTGGAAGCAGAGGCAGCTGGCTTAGTAAACTATTAGTATCTTGAACAGTTCTTTGGTTGAGTTTGCAGCATTATCAATCCTGTCAATAATGTGGGGTCTACGGGTTTCTCTGATCTTTTTGTGATAGGTCCCTAATGCCAGTTTATTGGCAGATTTGTCTGGGAGAGCATTTGTAGTGCACCATCTTCTCTCATGCTTTCTGCAAGCCGATTCCTCCTGTTTATGTTCCTCCAAGTATTAGGGGGAGTGAGACAATCGAATTTGGGGGGCTTCCTTTGAGGGAAGCAACTATATCTGAGGCCTGCGAGATAGAATTCGGAAAGTCTGTGAGGGCGCTGTTAAAATCAGGAGTCTTAATGGTAAATTGAGTAGAAAAAGAAGATGAGGAGGAGAGGGAGACCTTCCTCCATGAGCTTGTCAATCTGATCCCTCCTTTTTGAGGCCAGAAGGTTCTCATTTGATGGGGTGCAAAAAGCTAATATAACAAGATCTGTCCAAACTAGAGGAAGGGAAGAAATCAACCTGAGGGTTCGAAGAGTTTGAAAAGACAAGCTCCAGTGCGTGACCCGCTATGTGTGTAGAGCTGATTACTTTTTGATGTAAGCCCAGCATCTCTAGGTCAGAGAACAAAAGTAGAGTTTCCTGATCAGAGTCAAGGTCCAGACATGGGTATTTAAATGGAATTAGAACATTGGAATGCTGGAAGCTCCAATTGAAGTCACCCACCAACAGAAAATTATCTAAGGCGACCACATGGGGTGCTAGACGTTCTGAAATATTAAGCCTTAATGATCACTGGGCCACAAAGAGGTCAGAAGGTTAAGTCACCTGCTGCAGAAATGTATGAATGACTATTCACAAACATCTCTTTGTGGCTATCGTTTAATCTTATCAGAGACAACCAACAATAAAATTGTGTTGGGTAATCTGCAGGTAATTTTAGGGACCGCAAATAACAAAACAGGATATCTCCTTTTAACGAAAGGCTCCGCATTAGAGCTCCTTAGTGCTGGGGCCTCCCGTGAGCTGCGTGAAGAGCGGTCTTCTGAGGATGCAGTCTGCCACCAATTGTGGGCGAGGGTCTGATGTCCTTATAAAGGAAATGCCTTGCCGAGCATCTAGTTTTTCACCCTCCTTGTCCATAACAGTACAGTTTGCTACATCTTATGTTTTCCACTGTGTACCTACTTGGAAGATATATAACAGACCTGTAATACATTTCTTTCAGTCCCTTTTGTTACTACAGAGAGCAATACGCAGCCCTGCTAGATTTCCTAATTTCATGTGTGATATGCTACTCAAGTTTCGTTTTTTTCTTTGAATTCTGGGACATGTAGTCTTATTTATTCCATTATAAAATAGATTTAAAAGGCCCAGAATTGAAGGGTAACATCTGGACTGGAGAAGAGCATCACACATGCAGCTGCGAATCTTTGCAACCATGTATATACAACCTGCAGGTCACAGGTTTAAATTGCAGTGGTTCTGACACTAACTCACATCTTGTACAGTTTGATAACACGAGTACTACTGGATTTGGATAACTAACATCTTTTATTCACTGTGCTACGAAAATGCAAAACAGTGCCAGCAACCACTAAATTATATATTTTTTTTAAGTTATTCTTATAAAATAGAGAATTCACATAGACTAGACTTCAAAGGTGTGCTAGATAAGTTAGAAGGAACATTAGTGACACAAAGTTTATAGATTTGAAAGTAACTTTGGGTCGAACGTTGACCAATTCCTAGTTGTGCAGGTAGATCAAGGGGCTATCTTTCCCTCTCTCTGCATTATGAGGTTATACAGTCTTGATAATGATGCCTCTGAAAATGTAAAGGCCTATAAATCTCAACACTCATTAAGAAAGTCAAAAACAATGCTAAAAGATCAAGCAAGGAAACGTTAGCAATAAAATGTACGATGCAAAATGCCCTGATTAGTCTTTTTCAGTCACAGACTGTTCCTCAGGTGCTGTCTACAATTTTAATTAATTCTAATAATAAATGCAAACATCTGGAGTCTAGAGTGGTTCGCTGTCAGAACTCTATCCATTGCTTCTCATTTGCAGCACAGAATACAGAACGAGCAAGCTGAGCACATTTTATTACGGATAGAGAGGGTGACTTTATATGGAATACCATTTCTGTGCACTGAAATGCCCCAAAATACTGCATGTTGTGGATGGAGCACATTACCACGTGAACAGAGAGATTTACAAAAGTGGCGTAAATTTAAGATGAGAGGGTTTGTGGTGGAGGTGAATGCGAAAGGTGGATCAAATAGAAGAACCCCTTGTGGCAAAGTGACTGTGCTTCATACTTAAATGCAGGCTAGTACTGAAGAGCCGGAAGGGCTTGGAAATGGTAGATTTTATTTTGCTGGTATATTTTGCAGATCCATTTGTGAAGCAGACATGGGTATTTAAATGGAATTAGAACATTGGAATGTTGGAAGCTCCAATGAAGATAATTGAAGATAATGAAGCGGCTCAGGGCCGATAGTGGCCAGTGCGGACCATCTTCAAAACTCCTATGCTTCTGTTTTGGTTCTCCTGGTTTAATTTTATAACGTTTTATTCTCAGTGGGTGGAATATTCTAAAAGCGCTGCAGCCCTTCTGCCTCAGGAACGAACAGTGGTTTAAGGCCCTTTCTCTTGAGGCTGCGGCTCAGCCATATAGATCATTTTCGGGGCCTTTAACAACTGTCATAGCTGTCAGTAGGGGCTATAATGCTTGACCGTACTCCTCCACCTTAAACCAATGTTGATTCTGACTGGCTTCAGAGATCTGAGGCCACAGCATGAAGCTAAGCATAAGAGCTTTGCCACTTTCTTTTCAAGGAATGGCAGCGGCGGCTCTACAGAACTGCAACATGCCTGGGGCTTTGCCTTGCTGTACAGAGTAGCTGTGGCCTATTGGCTCGGATGGACTGTTGCTATTGGATGAGCCAAGACTGATTTGCTTATCGCTCGTCCCTTTCTTATGGCTGGATTGAAAAACAGATTCTGTGCTCGCGAAAATGTTTAAATCAGTCCCACACTGAAGGAGGCCGCAGCTAGAATGGTGCTCCAAGAGCATGGTTGGCGATGGCAGTCCATCTCGCCCTAAAATCAGCCGCCTTGCGGCCCATCACGGATATGACAGAATGGTCAGTCTAGCCCTGCACTTTCGGTAGTGGCACAACAAGCAAAGAAACAATGGGCCACAGTATTTAATAGTGGCCGAGATGTATTCAAGCATTCCTTCAATTGCCATTTTGTTTTTCTCACTGAGAAAACGTGGTGTGGCTGGAATGCACATATATGCTTTGTTCCCATATGCAGGGATGTGGCCTAGTAGTTGAGCCTGGACTTTTCCAATTGGAGTGGAGCTGAAACTGATTTCCATCTGGTTTGTGGTCCCTGTCTGCAGCTGTCCAATCAGCAAAAAACAATGGACCGAAAATCACTCCAACATAGTGTCCAGTGGCTGAGATTATTTCAAGAATTCATCCCATCAATCTTCTATTTACTCAGAGCACAGCTCACAAACACACACAGGAGGGAGCTGATGCTGCTTTGGAGTGATTTGTTGTAGTTTTTTAGGGACTATTTTGTACCGTCATAGAACTGCACTTCCTTGGTCTTTGTTTAAAGACTGATGGAGGATTCATTATCTATAGTCATGGCTTTTAATGAACGTATATCAATGTACACAGTTGCTGATTCAAACTTGAGCATGCAAGATCCCAATTCTGCTGTTTTTGTAAGATCTGTCTATGCTTAGGTGTAGATCTGCTGCTAATGGCTGAGATTATGAAAACTGCATAACTTTCATTTCCATATCCTTCCAAATATATTATCTGTCATATTTTGAGTGAGACTCCACTGGGGATAGAAGGGTGGGGAAATGAAAAAAGAAACTGAAGGGAGGTGCATTCTAGTTTAAAGAAATATGTAGGGGACAGGTCAAATATTTTCTGAACTTCCTGAAAACTCCATGGCTTTCAGCCAAATGCTTTGGAGAAATGTGCTGTAAAATGCATCATTGCTTCCAAAAGTGTCTTGATTGTGAAGGGGGATTTCCTACAAACGCTTCTCAGGAGATTGGCTCACCAAGCAAAACATTAAGCAATGTCAAATGACACCACAGCCTCAACAGCACTGCCTGTAGAAGCTTTGAGTTTGAAGGCATTTTTATATATAAATCAGTGCTGTAGTGTGCACAGCTCAGCCCAATTTGTCCAAAATTTGCAGTGATCTTGGATGTTGAGTAGTCCAAATATCTCAAAGGTCTCACAGAGTTGACCCCTCGTCCCACCTACTAGCTCTTCAGCAGCCTTCTATTTGCTTATATGAACCTTGAGCCCAAGGATGAAAAGGACAACTCTAGGGGTACCAAAGAGATAGAAGGAAGCGGCCCCTTCCATCCTGTCTAATTCTAATTAAGGAACATGGTAGTGATCAAATGTATTTGCTGTATGTAGTTTGAAACGCGTAGACCAGAGGATAAAACCAAACGTTACTTTATGTTCCAAATGTATATTTTCATCGATTAGAGGATTTATGCAAATAATATTAAGTTCATCTAATGCAAAAAGTGTACAGAATTTCGCTTAAGAAAAAGGTTTTTTGTTTACTTTTAATGTTTGGTTTATGCTTATATTAATGTATTATTGTGTATGTGTATGAATGTAGTCTGTGTGAAATGGCGAGTGGGATGTGATTTGTCATGTAATTTGTGAATTGTTGCATAGTATTTGTGGGTTATTGTAAAAAGTATTGTATTTATATATATATAAAAATGGAAAAAGTTTTTTGAAAAAATTAAGTGAAAATTAAATAAAAAAGCTACTAATGAACTTTAAGATGTTTTGATGGCTTCTTCGTACATCTTGTACTAATTCAATTCGCTAGAACAGCAGCAGTATTGGCATTTGGTTGTGGTTTGTTGGTATGTAGTTTGGGCCGGGAGGTTACACTGCACCGGTTTCAAGATTCACCAACCACCAGCAGAGATAAGAAAGTGCCTAGGGGGAACCAGTGAGAAAACAATTCATTCAAACTAGCAACACGCCTGCAAACTCATCCACTATCACGCGTGCCCAGGACAGGTGTTGAGCCACCCTGTTAAAATGGAGTTCTGTGCCATAAATATCAATATCAGGACAGGGCCCACCACACATATCGTACATAGGTGTTCATGGCACCAAGGGGCCACCTCTGGCGTCATGTATGCCATGACACAATCTGGTCATTTATGGCATACTGTGAGCACAAATGGCCTTAAATGGTGATGCATCAGCATGCAAGACATTATATAGCCATGCATGGCAGCCGCATACGTGAATTCTTGATGGAAAGCAGAACCCGAAGCTTGGCCACTAAACATGCATATACTAAAAATAAAAATGAAAAATGGTCAGAGATGTTTCTGTGTATAAAAGTGATAACTTTGTTTTTGGGAATTGTTGTGGGAATTTTTTCAAAACAAAAGATTGTAAATGATAAGAGAATTACATTTAAAATCTTCAGTACCATCTTCAACGTTTGGGTAGGCCACAGCTCAAAATATCTTCAGTAATAATTCTGGAACTGCAAGCTGAGACAGTAATGGAGGAATGGAGGCCTCTTTGTTCTGGCCATATACAACCAAAAGACCGGGGAGGAAAGTGGTCTGCTTGGTGGGAGTCAGCTCTGGAATGCTTTGTGTCCACAACTGAAGAATAAACTAAACCTAGCAACTTTAAAAAACAAGCATACGCAAAGAACATTTTTATCTATGCAGGGCATGTGATGGATCACTTACTCCTTTTCAACTAGGTACAGGCAACTTTGGTGCACAGTTTTAAGCGAAAATCTGATTTGAGGTCACTTCCTGCTTAATCTGACCCTCGATATCTTCGAATGGTGTCCACACAAGTAACAGGTGGAACAATCTTGACCTATTCGCTCTCAACACCACCAGCACTACAAAGTGGCAGGTCTTCACAAGCCATCACGTCACAAAAAGTAAATATAAATATATAACACGTGATTTTTCATACCCAGAACCCTGATGTTTGGAAACAAAATGACTCCATTTTGCAAACATATTTATAGATATACAGAATATATAATCAGGTGTGCAGAGTGTGATATGGTATTTAATACACATGTGAGTGTGGGGGGTGGTCATGGCTCAAGGGAGTTGAAGACTTGAGCGGGTAATATATTCTCATTCTAAGAAGTGACCATTGTTATCTGCACTTTGCGAGAACGGCTTCAAAAGTCTCTCTTCTACAGACAGAATAAGTTTTATTTTGAACAAAACACATCGTATGTGGCCAGATTTCCATGGGAGGCACTCAAAAAACACCACCACTTAGTTTCACCTCCCACTATTAAATATAATTTTGTGGGTCAGTGATAGAAAATATCTTTGCTGCTCCACCGCCCAATCTCTCGCACCAAGGAGAAAGGCAAAGTTTGCTCTGTCCAGAGAATCCAAGCATTGAGCGCAGCAGCGGATATTTATAGAACAACCTAGAAAGTCTCTTGATCTCGTGCTGGCTCCTGACGCCTCGTCCACCTCCTCCCACAAATCTAATTTCCGGAAAAGACAAATCTCGTTCCCTCCGGCCATTTCATTGTATCTACCGCGAGAAGGGCTTCCAAAGGCAAGAGGCAAAATCAATTTCAATCCCCAGGGCGCATGCCTACGTCCAGCTGGTGATGCGGCAGGTCGGATTGGACCTTTGTCAGGCCGTGTCTCGCACCAAGGGTTAAATGGTGCAGCCAGCGCCTTGGCACAGAGCACTTCCATAGTGGATGACGCTGATGTCAAGGGTCATGGCCATCACCGTGAAACGCATAAGGCACCTAGTTAGAGACTGATCATTTATTTCTCGTACTCTTGGTTCCCATAGGGCAGAGCAGGTGCTGCTGTCGGCGCAGGGATGCATCCCCGACCACAAACCCTGTATGTGTCACCTCATGGAATCCGTCATCTGCAATGATGAACGTGACAAGTGACACAGACAGAGTTTATTAAAGAGCCAAGGACATAAAAAAGGCAACAAAAAAATGTTTTAAAGTGTCATTTACGATAACCTTGACGGGGAGCAGCTGCGACAGCTAGTATACTCCATTCCTCATGTTACAGAAGAGCTTACATGTGGCAACGCAGGGTGGTCCCAATCCCCTTTTTTACAGGAAGATGTAAAAAGACAATTCTTTACATCAATATAAATGGCGAGGTTAAGGCTGGCGGCCTGCCAGAGGCATGATGATTTGATGAGTTGAAGACCAAACACACGCGCTCATTGTACAGCTTCACGGACCCCTGCTGTGCCTAGGACTTTGCTATGGCACAGGGAGTTGTAATGTCATTCAGGGCACTGGACAGTGACATAGTAGCACAAGAGAGAGAAGTTAAACTTATTGTTTGCTTCTTTCCTAGTCTTTCCTTCCCACCATCTACACTCTGCGCTCTACAAGAATCTGACAAAGCAATATCATTTCTAATTTTGGGAGCTATAATTACATTTCTGGCTATCCCCAATTCCAAATTAGAGTTGATCTCTTTTCATGTCACATCATCTTTACCTGATGGGAGTGTCTCCTGTCCGTCCTCGACTCCCACTCCCCCTTCAGTCGTCCAGTCCAGCTTAAGCCCAGAACTGAAAGACCTGTCCTCATCAGGACGCCATCACTCACTTAATGACACAGATTCAATTCCAAGTATTGGTTTATAATGGCATCGATGGTTGCATTTTTTTACTTCATCATGCAAAGAAGTAAAAAATGCAACCATCGATGCCTTTATACAATGTACCATGAGGGTATCCAGGCGCTGTCCAAAGGCACGGGGATTGATTTTCCCAGAATCACGGGTGGTTGATTATGCCAGTCTGAACATCAAATCTTTAAAAAAAAAAAGACTACTTTGAGGATGTGTGATGGAGGTTTTAGAAACAGACTTTGTCGCCTCATGCCTCAAAAAACCGAGTAACAATCCAAATCAAGTGTTTGGAAAGTTTAGTATATAAACAGCCTCACAGCATAATGTTTTCTAAATCCAAAAATTCTTAAATACCACACACATCTAGACGCCACTTGGACTCTGTATGACCAAAAGCCAAACTTATTTTCTTGGATACGACTGTACCAGAAAAAAACATCTAATGCTATACACCATTCTTTGTAACCACACCGGTGTTTAATCCAGCAAATCAACATTGTGATCAGGTAAGTCAAAAACTCTGAGATTGTTTAGGGTACAGCTATGACAAAGAACACCAGGGGGGCAAATTTGTAAAAGTTAATCGATCTAGATTACGTCACAGTGGAAATATTTCCTAAATTCAAACACATTTTTAAAACACATTATGCAGCAAGAAGCCAACTTGGACAACTTTTTCTTAGGCTTCTACTGAACCCACGTATGTTCACTGAAGTGGAGCCAGTCACGGAAGTTGTAAGCTTTAGCAGCTGAGGGCGAGGTGGCATGCCAGCTATAAACAGCCTAGGTTGCAATAAACCAATAAATACCCTTGTTTTGCTGGTTGTGTATCAAGTGCATTCATCCCAAGCAGATATTTATCACATAGTTAGGTGGATATCCAGCTAACCTAGATTTTGACTAACTAAATTCCTAAGTACTTTGTCAGATGTTGCAGTGCAAACCATCTAAAGTGTGAAAAATAGTGATGGATTGAATGCTTCAATTAAACTCAGCCATTGGTAAATACTCGGGCCTCATCCCTGTCCATCGCTATTTTGCACATCCTACCACCTCAGTTTGGTCCCAGTCATATGTAAATCAGTCTTGACCATGCTCCAATGGGAACAGTCCAGCCCAAACAGCAGGATGCGTTTTAACAAAAGAAGACAAGACCCAACAATGATGTGCTGTCTTTGGAGAGCAAGGCAGTAGTAAAGCAGTTGGCCATCTTGGTCAGCACCATTGACACAAAATGATTTCCTTTTAGAACGGTTCATCAAGGTGCAGAGGTTTTGCATCTCAGATCTCGGAGTAAAGTTGTACCGGAAAGTGAGTACGCAAGCATGTATGTTTATGAGTGCGGGGGAGTACGTGTGGACTTGTGTAGTAGACGTGTATAGTGTGCGTGTGTGTATATGTGTATTTATTTATTCACTTAGTTATTTTATAAAACACGTATGCAGCTGGGCAGCTGCTTCAAAGCGCTTCAATTGAAAAGATGAACCAGACTGAGGGCACACAGGCCTGACGGGCAGAAATCAGGCAGGGGTTCCTGCTACGGAGAAGCATCTGCTTGTCCCATCTCAGGAGCAGTCCTGGTGAACTTGGTGATGATGCCACAGTAAAGCCTGCCCTCGTCTTGCATGTCGTGTTCACCACTTGTTGCTCCTCCTCTCTGGACTAGAGGCCCGACACTCACAGCTACAAGTCTTTGGTGTTGCCCGATGTCAAGGAAATACTGCCTAACTCTCCTAGTTGCGTGAAGCATTACTGCTAAGCCTGCTGGTCTGCGTGAGCTGGCGGGTGTCTTTCACTACACACCCGTGACTGCTCCACCGGCTTACCAAACCGGATGTAGCGTGCAGGGAAGCCGGCTCGTGCCATTGCGTGTGTCGTGTGCAGCATGCTACTCCGGTAGCAAGCAATGCCCACTCTTGCATGGGAGAGGGGCATTAGTATAGGATGAGTCAAACTTGTCCTTAACCACCTGGCTGACATGCTCAACCCCTCAGGTGACTATTAGTTGGGGTGACTTCTTCACTCCAGGTCACTGGAAACACTGTCTCCAGTCCTGACCTTTTTACTTACAAATCATTGATTTTGGTATTTATTCATCTAATTGGTTCAATGCAGTGCTTGATTTGTAAAAAATGGAGTGCCAGGGGCCACAGTATTACTTACTTGTCCACTGCAGCTGGCAAATCCCATGTCATTTTAACCTGCAGGTTTAATTTAAGATTTTATATTTTTTTGGGGTATGTAAAATAGTTTAATGCTAAACTAATGGACTTGCACACGTTAAGCTCTGGTTCAATGGAAGTAAACCAAGACCACAGCACCCAGAACAATAGGTTATCACACAAAAATTCTGCAATAGACACAGTGTCCATACTGACATGGAGGGAGGTGGTCACCGTACCGTAGACAAGACACCATCAGACTGAAGACAAAGAAGTCTTCAAAAGAAAACGAAAGCAAACAGACCTCCGAATTAAAACCTCACTGTGTAGACCAGGGTGGCCTCAACCTGCTTCAATTTAGGAAATACCCGAAAACACAAATCTTTGAAGGGCACTAGCTCACAATGGAGAAACATGCGGCTTTAACAGCCTAAACCCATTGTCTCCTCCAATAGCATACATGCCAAGATTTATAAGGCAGACAAAGAAGAATTAAAGTCGGGGAACTTTATATTCCTTTTTTGCCTAACATTGAAACAGTAGCAATTTTAGGTGGGAGACTACTAAAATAAGGCGATCTATGGCTTTACAAATCGAATCTCCCATCTGTGTCTGTCTGTTGACATGTATGTAATAGGGGTTGGCTGTATGCCTTTCACTCTGTAAACCACGTATGCCTTTTGTCTGGGTTCATGTGAAGACCACATACATATATAAAAATAGTGCACTCAGTAAATACATCCCCTCTTCCCCGCCCCCAATCAGTACGTGTGAACAGGAAGGCAGCATAAACTGTAGGAATGTCAGAAACTCAGCCTAAACTGTACACGTTGCCTCATCCGAAAAATAATATTCTAAATTAGACAGGGGGCCCTCACGTGTGCTCAGTGCTGGCACACACCATCGCTTATGTTGCTGAGGGACTGGCAGCCGATCCCCGGTGTTCACTTTGGGCCAGTTCAATGCATGCTATCTAGTGCTTAATTTGAGCTGGTGGTTTCCGGTGCTCGGCACCGGTACTGAATTGTCCACAACGGTACTTATGACAGGCTGCCATATGGCGGCGCTGTCTGTCTAACTTAGAGCCAAACACAACAACAGATGTTTATTAATTCAATATACATTAAAAAATGACTAATACCTGCTGCCAAAGCCATTCTTATAGCGTTTGGGGTCTGGAATAGTTTGAATTGTCACACTTGTAGCAGAGTGAAGGTTAGCCGTGTTGAAACTATAATTGGCAGTGCTGAGAGCAACAATGAGCTCTGCAAGCAGAAGTGGACTTCTGACAGAGCACCGGCACTTATTTATTTCTTTATTACAATTTAAGAACTAATGCTTTCACTGCTAAATTATAATTTCACCTGAAAACGGCGGAAACAATTGCTGTAAATCATTGTGAAGGTTTCTTGATATTGCCATGCAAAAAAGACATCGAGCTGTCACTTTCTATTGGAATTAGATCCATGGAATATACCAACTTTGTACACATGCTACAGCTGCGGTCATCGTCATTAGAGCGGGAAGTGAAACCATTTGTCTCTTAAAAGGGACGTGATCACTTTTTATAAGAGAGGTTCCAAGTAAGAATGGGGATTAGCAATGCCAATTGCTGTAGTGAACTCAGATGGTATAGCATACAAGGGGTAGAGTACACTCATGCAGAGTTCAAAGTGGAGAAGTGACGGGAGCAAGAGATAGAGTGCTCAGATACAAAGGGAGATTGGCCAGGACAAGGTTCAAACTAAATAAAAAGTATCCTGTCACTCAGTCACTTCATACCTCTAGACCTAACAAAGCTTCATATTCGTCCACACCAGCTGTGAGTTTATAGAGCGCTTCATATTCGTCAACATCAGCTTTTATAGTTTATAGAGCGCTTCATATTCTGTGGCGCTATGTGGGATCCCGAGAAAGGTACTGTACCCTCCGAGCCTGGTAGAGACTTTATATTCTCTAACAACATTTCTGTTGCTGGGAGTTGTAGTCCTGTGCGGCCCTGTGACTAGCTTGATACCGTTTAGCCCTCTGTGTGACTTCAAGCAGGGAGTACTCCGTGCCATCCAATAATCTATGTGATCTTGTGCAAGCTCTGCACATGTGGACGATCCGGAGCAGGGAATGTCTGCATATGAAATGTTCTGTACAATTATGGCCAGGTGTTCTCTGATACAGAGGGCCTGATTCACAAACTGCGATTCGGAGTAAGTTTATTACTTTTTAGTATTCATAAACTGCACTTTTTTAGTAACTTACATTTTAGTAGTAAATTCAGCACTACACATGGCCAATCACTTGTAGTGCAACAACCTCCCATAGAAAATAATGGCAGTAGGGACTTAAGTAAAAACTCATAGGAAATAATGAGAAATTACACTATTTACTATAGTTAAAAATATAAATGAATGTAAATATGTATATAAATATATATACATATATTACATATTTCGTATTTAACTATACAATCTTTAATAATCTATTTCAAATAGTAAATTTCAAATGATAACTATTTATACGTTTTAATTACATGAACAGATTTGCATAAAATTTGGCGACTCTACAGCTTAGTCAGCTAATGTCCCACATGCCAATTTTCATGCAGGGAAAAAACAGATAAAGTGGGGTTAAAAAGAAGTGAATTTCCATTTTATTTCTCATGGGAAATTTGTATCATGCCTACAGCATGATACGCTGAACAGATTTAAACCAAACTTGGCACTAAATTATTACATTACACAGAAAGCGTGCTTTTGTTGGTTTGGTGTAAATATGTCCAGTTGTTTTTGAGATCTCAGCATTTAAAACAATTGCAAAACAGGCTTTGCTATTTTGACAGTCATTTACATCTTTAATTTTTTGTAAAAATGTAACTGGCTGGATAAAGGCTCAGAAAATGTTTTTTTGGGGCGGGGGCTCTTGAAGGCCTTGAGTAGGCTATGACTTGAGAGTTTCATGCTGTACAAATAAAATTGCACAACTGTTGGGGGTGGGGGGTTAAGAAGTGTCTGGCCGCGGGGGACTGCTAAAGAACCTCAAGCCCCACACCACGAAAACCCCCATAAACAACGGTGCACGACTCCCAGTCAGAAAAGCTTCGAGAGTCGCACAAACTGCCACTTTAGGTGCGAGAAGCAACTGCGATTTTGGGGTCGACTCACAAATTCCTTCCAATTTAAGACTTTCATCCTGATAAACGACAAAGGCAAAGACAAATATTTTATCAGGTGTCTGACCACAAATAAATACCGAGCCCTGGCACCCAACCCTTCTCGAGCATGCCAGAAGGCTGCAGGTAGGGGGAAAAGCACAGGGCGCGGCCCTTGATAAGGCCCTGCACACCACACCCACAGGGCATGGCGCATGGCTGAAGGCAGGGCATAGATGGAGTTATCTGATAGCCTGTCTAGTCCAATATGCCTGCACACTGGCCAGGTCCTTTGCCAACCCCATACTGCTGGAAACAAAGTGGGATCAACTGACAGCAGTAACTATGGAACAGGGCCTGGCTGAAGGTGTTGGCTGATAGCAGAGGGTTGACAGAGGGACTGGCTGCAGGTCACGTCCTGTACCCACCATCCGCTGTGCATAGACACAGGCCATGAGCTGCAGCTGTTGGCCGCTCACACTAGCCAAGCTCCACTGCACATGGCAAATGTGCAGAACGAGGTTTGGAAATTAAGTACTTCATTTAAAAATTAATTAACTGAAAACAACACGTTAAAAACGAAATTATAGTTCTGGCACAAATGTGAACAAACACTGAAGTTCAAAAGTTTTGGTTACCAATCCACACAATGGATGTCATAACTTGCGCTGACGGCCGTGTGCTCATAACACCACTTTGCAAATGGTCCTAATACAAAGGAAAAACATAAAAGAGAGAAATATGGGTGACGGTCCAAGTTATGGCAATTCTTTTCTGCACTGGCAAATTTCAGTGGTTTGTCAAGTTTGAGCCAGAAGGGGCAGCCACCGTTCAAGCACCACGCCACGGTGCAACGGTACCATGCATGCTCTGGGCGAATCGTGCCTGTTACTGCAGTACCATGTGGTGGAGGTTTGAGCACCAATAACACAGGAGTACTGTGGTACCTATTTAAAAAAATATATATATATATGACATATGGGTTGGGGGTGCACAGGGATTGACTAGGCACTGCGGCAACCACCTACTGCGCACAGCGCTCTTAAAGGGATTGCCCTTTAAGAGGGTAATCAGTAGCATGTTGAATTACTTCAAGTCCACAAACCCCAGAGGCACTTTAACAATGACTTTATAATGTCATTAATGCTGTCGTCAATTATGTAATTTAAGATGTCAAGACTGATGTCATCAATGATGTCATGAGTGAATTGATAAGCAGTGCATTGGTGGGAGCACAAAATATACTTTACTTTATACTTTATTCGATAAAAACAAACTTTATCATAAAAGTACACAATTCATTGCTAAAAGAGATATTAAAACTTTTAAAAAAAAGTGAAATCTTTCCAAAAACAGCACACAATTTAAAAAATAGATTAAATAAAGTCCTAAAGCAGGGAGCAGAGGACAGAGGATCAAACATATTCTGCTGAGTATATACTGTACACAATTTCCTGCCCCATGCTCATTTTACAAGTCTTGAACGTATCTGCCAGGCCTTTCCCAAGAATTTGGCAACTCCGCAAAAAACCATCGTAGATGTTGTATCTCTTGTCAATATGCGGAGTGCCGTCACATGGTGCCTGACTCCCAGTTCTCTACATACTGGCTTTAACCACCTTCTCCTGGGTCCACTATATGCTCTACAGGCAAATAGGAAATGGGCTAAGGACTCATTAGGGTTTGAACAACCAGGGCAACTAAAATGATTAGACATAGATGATTTCCAATGCTTGGTAAAAGTGTTCAGGGGAAGTGTTCCATGTCTAAACTTTAGAAACAAAATTCTGTCTCTAGGTACTTTAATGACATCGAGAAAGGATTCAAACTTCCTCACCGCCTTATGCTCTAAAAAACGGTCAGTTAACACTCCCCAGTTTGATTTCTCGAGCTCCCTGGCTTGAACCCATTCCCAATATATTTTTTTAATTGTATCTTTCGGGGGTGGTGACTGGGACAACCATGTTTCACTTAGCCCCAGGTTGGTAGTCAGGTCCCTTAGATTGTCCTGCCACGGAATTCTTGACAACTTGTTCAGGGTGATAAGTTCGTCCAAGACTGCAGCGTAGTGTGCCAGTTCCGGTGACCTTCTCAAACGTACCCAATATAGAAGAGGTCGAAGGGTAACAATATCTTTAATTGCACGGCGGCCCATATCTTGCAGCAGTGGTTTCAAGGGGGTAGAGACTGGGAGACCCACCAAGTCTCTAAATAACTTATTTTCAGTTTTAGTTAACTCTGTGATCTTATCAAAGCCCCAAAGTTCTGACCCATATGTTGTTGCTGCCAATGCTTTCATTTCATAGATGGCAAAGACAGGTGCAATGGGCCTGCTTACCGAGGCTCGGTGTTCTCTGGAAATGGCTCCTGTGGTTCTTTTCAAATTCAAATGCATTTTTGCTAAATGAGAGTCCCACTTCATTCTCCGGTTCACCCTTACTCCCAGATAATCAAATGCATCAACCTCCTCCAGTGAACATCCATTAAGCACAACATTAATCTTCCTTGGTCTCTTTGTTTCGGACATCACCATTAATTTTGTTTTTGTAGTGTTAATTGTCAACCCACGTTCCTCACAGAAGGCATCAAACTTGGTCAAAAGTTTTTGGAGACCAGAGGGTGTTTTTGACATGAGGAGGGTGTCGTCCGCAAAAAGGAGGGTCGGTATTTTTTCACCTGCCAGGGTGGGAGCATCCACAGGGTCCTCCCTCAAATGGCCTGCCACCCCATTTATAAAGAGGGAGAACAAGGTGGGAGCCATCACGCAACCCTGGCGGACCCCCCTATTCACTGGTATTTTGTCAGTTAGTTGGCCCTCACTCCCCCATCAGATCCTTGCATATGTGCCATCATGCAGTCCTTTAACAAGCTCAAGGAGGTAGCGCGGGAAACCCATGTCCTGGAGTACCTGCCATAATTTAATACGAGAGACAAGGTCGAAGGCGTTTTTTAGGTCTATAAATGCCAGATATAATGACCCTTTACCGACAGAAACAGTCTTCCAATAGGTTGCAATAAATCGGAAGACTTGGTCTATCGTGCCGACCGTTTTCCTAAAACCCGCTTGTAGATGTGTTAGAATGTCACCCTCCTCCAACCATGACACCGTTCTGGATATGATGACCCTGCCAACCACCTTCTGAATTACATCAATCAGACTGATTGATCTATAATTGGCAGGGTCATCTTTTGCTCCCTTTTTATGTATCGTGACCACTTCTGCCCCCTTCCACGACTCTGGGACTGGATAGCCCTGAGTCAGCAAATTCATTAGCGGAAGGATAAGATTGCCCAAAGGGTCGGGTCATGCAGTAAAAGATCACCAGGTAGGCCATCCGGGCCAGCAGCCTTCCCCAGGGCAATGTTTTTAATAGCTGTCTGGACCTCAAGAAAGGTGAAGGGATCTACTGGTTCAATATTTAGGGTGGATGGCTCAGGGTCTAAGTATGGATCTGACAAATGTACAGGATCAGCCTCACAAGAATAAAGTTTCAAGAAGTGGGAAAACCATTGCTGTTCAGTTATGTGGTGTACAACAGGGTCCCCTCCCCTTCTAGATGAGTTATTTATTAGGTCCCAAAAAAGAAATGAGTCCTTTCTGGAGGCAGCCATCCTAAGTTCCTGCCAATGATCTTCCTCCCATGTTCATTTTGCCAATTCTATTGTATTTTTATATATATATAGATAACTCAGTACACTTTAAATGGTAAATTCCGGTTTTTGTTTGGGCTATTAAACATTAGTTCTTATTTTATTTCAACAGCCAAGTATAACATTATTTTAACCTTTGTTTTTTCAGTGAATTTCTAGGGTTTTAGCATCAAGGTTAATGCCACATTAATCTTGGGAGTCTTTCAGTAAAAAATAAATACATATACACATAAAAACACACACGAAGCGCGCATACCATGGAGTCCAGGTCAGAAAGCACACTGCATACAAGTAATTAGGCGCTGGTAAGACGGTCTCTGCTGCAGTCCTCTTCATTGATTGGACTGCACAGCATGTGTTGTTTTATTCAGGAGGAGATGGGCCCCTTTCCCGTTGCACCACAAATGCTGGAGTTAATTATGCAGCTGTTAACGAGGCCTGCTCCTCCAGTAGAAGGTCATGAATTTGAAAGCGGTGCAGCGTCGATAAGGCTGCGCTGCAGTTCCATCATTATCTTACTATAATGGGCTCTGCACAGCAGCTTGTTGGTTGTTCTTCCAAGACACCTGGCTGTCATACCTTTCAGTCAGTCACCCGTCCCTGACCCTCGCAGAGCACGGGGACAAGGCTTTCTGCTGTCTTGGGCGATGGTGAAGCAAACATTTCCCTGCAGAGATTGGAAAGAGTCCAGCAAAACTAGTCCCACAGAATCTCCAGGACGCCTAGATTGCATAGGCATCACCTCAATAAATGTCAGCTCAGAAACACATTAACTCCTTCGGTGTTGATGACGGCGGCTCCCGGTCGTCATCAGTTACTGTGGGCGTGTGCTGATGACGGCCGGGAGCCGTCATGACCACGCCCGCGATCGAAATGTGCCGCACAGGTACAGAATTCCGGCCGCAGCCAGGGGGTTAATGACTGAATATGAAGCCTGATTTACAAATGGCGTTTCCCATGCGTAAGTGCACCTTATTTTAGGCAATTTCAGAACTCTTTACGCCAAAGTCAGAAGTAAGACACAATTACTCACAGAAAAATCTGAATCAGGCCTACGCTGCCAAAGGATTTTTTTCTCTTTTTTTTTTTTTTTTTTTTTTAAAAAGGTAAGGCTTTTTTTTTTACACACAACAACAAAAACAGTATTTGCAAGTAATCAGTGATGACATTCTCTTTAATATTTTCAGGTGTACATTTCTGTATAGAAGAGAATAACCAGGCCTGGAATGTACTCAATGATGCAAAAACTAACCGTACTTTCACAGATCTAACATTTCTAAAGTTGGACATTTATTCAAGTAGGCTAACACCTATGTTTGGGTAAAACCCAACTCATCCTCAGATGATTCTAGGAGTAAGCTGCAACCCTTGCTAATTTTCAGGATTGCACACATTCATTTACACTTCACCACATGCACCTGTTCATTTCCACATACAAAAAGTGCAATTTCACTTTGTAACTTTCATTTTACTCCACAGGAAAATATTTTGCTCTGCAGAGAAACCCATTTATCTACATTCCCGTGAATTTTAAGCCTGGGCCTTCCCCAATCACCCCCTGAAAATGAATGTCGTCATACTCTTAACAGGAATAAACCAAATACGATTTTATGAGTGGAAAACTACCTGAAATTGCTTTCTGAATACGGACATAAAAATGCAAATTTGACGGTTTTCACTCTCTTTTACAGACTTTGAAACGCACACAAACTCGCCCAAAGAGCTGAGTTGTTCTAATGGACATTCCACCAAGCTGGCAGACTTTTTGAGCGAGTAAATCACTCCACTTTTGAGTCTTAGAATCAGGAATTGGATTTTGACATTGTAAAGGCCTGTGATTTGCACAACTAAAATGCACCTAGTTGAGCAAATGCCTTTGTGAATCGGGTCTGAGATGTTTACAACAATTACAATTAAATTCCTGACTAGAGAAAACTCGAGCCAGGCTCGAGTGTGAACCCTGGCTCTGGCTCAGCTCGAGAGTGAAGCCTGGTTCTGGCTCAGCTCGAGAGTGAAGCCTGGCTCTGCTCGAGAGTGAAGCCTGGCTCTGGCTCAGCTCGAGAGTGAAGCCTGGCTCTGGTTCAGCTCGAGAGTGAAGCCTGGCTCTGGCTCAGCTCGAGAGTGAAGCCTGGCTCTGGCTCAGCTCGAGAGTGAAGCCTGGCTCTGGCTCAGCTCGAGTGTGAACCCTGGCTCTGGCTCAGCTCGAGAGTGAAGCCTGGCTCTGGCTCAGCTCGAGTGTGAACCCTGGCTCTGGCTCAGCTCGAGTGTGAACCCTTGCTCTGGCTCAGCTTGAGTGTGAACCCTGGCTCTGGCTCAGCTCGAGAGTGAAGCCTGGCTCTGGCTCAGCTCGAGTGTGAACCCTTGCTCTGGCTCAGCTCGAGAGTGAAGCCTGGATCTGGCTCAGCTCGAGAGTGAAGCCTGGCTCTGGCTCAGCTCGAGAGTGAAGCCTGGCTCTGGCTCAGCTCGAGAGTGAAGCCTGGCTCTGGCTCGGCTCGAGAGTGAACCCGGCTCGAGAGTGAACCCTGGCTCTGGCTCAGCTCGAGAGTGAAGCCTGGCTCTGGCTCGGCTCGAGTGTGAACCCTGGCTCTGGCTCGGCACGAGAGTGAAGCCTGGCTCTGGCTCAGCTCGAGAGTGAAGCCTGGCTCTGCTCGAGAGTGAAGCCTGGCTCTGGCTCAGCTTGAGAGTGAAGCCTGGCTCTGGCTCAGCTCGAGAGCGAAGCCTGGCTCTGGCTCAGCTCGAGAGCGAAGCCTGGCTCTGGCTCAGCTCGAGAGCGAAGCCTGGCTCTGGCTCAGCTCGAGAGTGAAGCCTGGCTCTGGCTCAGCTCGAGAGTGAAGCCTGGCTCTGGCTCAGCTCGAGAGTGAAGCCTGGCTCTGGCTCAGCTCGAGAGTGAAGCCTGGCTCTGGCTCAGCTCGAGAGAGAAGCCTGGCTCTGGCTCAGCTCGAGTGTGAACCCTGGCTCTGGCTCAGCTCGAGTGTGAACCCTTGCTCTGGCTCAGCTCGAGAGTGAAGCCTGGCTCTGGCTCAGCTCGAGAGTGAAGCCTGGCTCTGGCTCTGCTCGAGAGTGAAGCCTGGCTCTGGCTCAGCACGAGAGTGAAGCCTGGCTCTGGCTCAGCTCAAGGTCACGCTGGAACCTCAAGCCCATAACGAGCCGAGATTTCAAGTGGCTTCGGCCTGCAACTCTCCCTCTACCTTAGTGCTTTAAATGGGCCGGTACTGTCCAGTACGGAGTACCGGCACTTACTTATTTTAAGACGAAGGAGTACCGGCACTTCTCAAGAAAAATGCTATACTTTTAATTGGAGAGTACCGGCACTTCTCAGAAGTAAGCAGGTACTCTGGTACAGAGTACCTGCACTTCTATGTTTCCTTTTCAAGCACTGCTCTACCTTCATGCACAGAAGTGAAAACAAAGTATTAACATTTGAGATAAAAAAAAAGGAGTGACAAATAGAGACCCATTTAGTGGCTGATTTGTACTAAATGCAACCGGAAAAGCTACCTTAATCATCTCGTCCCTACTTAACCAAATTGAGTGATCTTCAGCAAATATTTCATTTTACTGATCCTCCTTTTTCTTCACTCTCGCATATGAAAGGACGCGAGTTCACAATACCTGCTGCATAAAAACCTATTATTTTCCATTTAATTGCCTATAATGTTGCCTTGTCTACAAGAATCTTGGCTATATACAGGGTTCATGTGACAACTGTCTTGCCTCGTAATCCACTAATGTCACTGTTGCCAGGATGGGGCAGGGCAGAATGGGCCTAGGTTCATTGTTAATAAGTACCTCAGTACAGTGCAAAATATGACCTATTAATATCAAAGCTTTTACATGTTAAATACATTCACTTTTTTAAAGAGACTTCATCATACTTGACGTGATACACTTTCTTGTATGTTTTACATGGCAAGCTTTTTCAGAGTTTGGCTCGTACACAGCTCTAAGAGCCAAGGCACTGGCTTGCCATATCAACTTGCTGGCTCGCCCATTTCTACTCCTGATGGCTCAAACATGACAATTGTAAATACACAGGGTTAGTCACCGACTTCAAGTAGGTCGTAAAAGGGGGTGTAATTTATTATCGCCCAGGGGGTGAGGTATTTCCCAGGTGTGATAAATTCCTCTTACTCCAAGTTGTGAAGGTAAAATTAGTCACAACGGATGAATCGGATTTATTGCACTGAAATCTGCAAGTCTTCCTTTTTTTTCGCACGCATTTATCATGATAAATGTCGGCAGGTCTCACCTGCCAAAATCAGAGGATAATAAAGAGGTGCAATAATCACCACACAACTCAAGATTCTGATCCCTGTGCAATCTCCAGTTTGTGTGAGCATTGGAATTCATCTTCAAACTCCGAACTGGAGAAATAGTGTTTATATTTCTGCGCATCACTCGACAAAGAAAACACAGGAGTTTACTTGAAAATAATAATCTGTGCTGTATGTGCATAGGGATGTATGCGCCATGACCAGTTAATCGTGTGTATGTGTTATTTTGAATCTAGGCCACTAGCTATCCAAACACTACTTTGTCTACCTTTCTAATGTCACAATGCACTCCATAGGCACTTTATCAACAGCTCGTTCTGAATATATGAATCTACTGACACACTGCCGCGCTTTGAGCCCTCACACTGCCCATTACACTTAATTTTACTCCGCTTTAACCACAAATTTGAAACACCTGCTGCTGAACAGCACTGCCCGACTTCAAAGCCAGCGCTATAATTTCCTCTTTCACACCCCTACCTCCCAATATATTCCTTGTAATAAGCATGTAACGTGTTTCGCCGCCTTCCTTCACTTATCACCGACGTACAGCTGATTTTCTAAGGTTTGCTGACACCTACCATGTTACTGGTGCCAACTTGTCAGGTATTTGTTTTTTTTGTTCTCTGCACCTAGAAGCTGGACCACTTGCCTTTGTTTTTTACGCATTCCAGATTACAATAAACGTAAACCCACCCGAACTCTAACCTTAACATGAAACTGACGACACAATAATTGTCATGGCGAAGGTTTGCAAGGTAATTGTGAAAGCTACCAGGTATGCGATGCTTCCTAATGCCATAGCAACAGTGTGTGTTATCGTGGCCATTTAAAATATAGCAGGTATTTACAGCAATATTCTAAATTTTATATGTTTGCCCTTCTAAATTTTGCATAAAAGGCTATCATACATATTTTTAAACAACAAAAAAACCCGAGGTGCACTATCACACTATCCAGAGACTAACTGTGCCCCATTGAATTGCTATTGTTGCAGTGGGGAGGCTGTTGTCGCCAACACCACATGTGGCACAAACGCATGCAATCAAACTACACCCGTGAACTCAAAGCAAGCCAAGTATATTCCAACCGCATCAGGGGTCCTGGGAGCTACATACCAACCATTGGGAGGGCAATTATTGACAACGCAGGCACGTGGCCCCACACTCGGCAACTGTGAGGCACGAGACTGGGTTTTGTGGACTGTAACACAGGTCTATGGAATCAATGGCACCGTGGAAGCAAAGGAGTTAAATCCGGATGGATGTTGCCAGTGTGGGTAAATTGCTCATTTGCCTCCCAGAAGCATCGAGAGGGCACCATACCAGGCATTGTCTCTTGCAGACGATTACATTCAGTTACAGCATAATCCTGCCTGTTCCATGGCCATGCATTCTCTATGCCTCAGCTGCAAAGGCTCTTTCAGGGGCACACTCCTTATACACTGGAGTTTTTGGACTCAGGCCTTGTAGATTAAACAGCATTACATCAGCCCAAGTGTGGTGAGCGGGTAAGAATTTACAACAAAAAGCCAATGACTAAAAGAGATGGTCTGTCACTCTTTCACGGCCTGTGGCTTCATCAAACAGATTTTTAACCCCTCTTGATCCGAGGAAGAAAGATTAAATGGGCATTTTTCATGAACATGCAAACAGGTGTATCAACCCGACAGATTACCCCCATTATGCCAGAGTCTTGGCTGCGACTACTGACTCACAGCTGAAGATGTTGCCTAGATACTACAGCCTGCTGCTTCTTGTGGTTTTCACATCTAGCACTTGGTACCTTTCTGATGTGTGGCATTTCAAACCAATGTTTCTGCTCTTGCCTACTTTGGGGTCCTCGACTATACTTTGATAAAGTCAAGATTCTGATGCTACCCCTCTCCTTTGTAACACCTTGATACCAATCTTCAATTGTGTGACGGTGGGCTGGCAGCTAATGATACCCCCTACCACATGACTGAACACTAAGAGGGTCTAGCAACGAACACTTCATGTCTAGGCGTTGAGACTTCAAGCAAGGGGCAGGGCGTGCAGCAGTCCTATAAATCCTCCTTTCCTCCCTTCCGTTTGAGCTACATCTGTCCTTTTTCATGCTAGTAAAAGGGGGTAGTGGCTGTCCAAACTAGCTCCAATGAATATTAAATGATCATAATGAGATTTAATGAAAGGACAAATAAAACAGCCTGCGGCTTACTTTCATTCTACTAAAGTGCATGAAGTGTCAAAGACAGACCAGTAAATTTAACAAAACTGACCTCTTATACCCCTACAACAGGATGATCCGGTGTCATCAGCATACCTGTGAAATGATTCTTGAATCACCACACAAGGCATCTGTAGTGTTGTGTGAGTTTCTAATGATGGAACCTTTGTAGCTCCTGATGAACACCCTAGAACTGTGACATAAGCATTAGAGCATAGTAAACTGAATGCAGGTTAGATTGTTGAATTTGCGGTTACACACACAGAAGAATGAAGATGTTTTATTCTAAGCTCCATGTGTGGCATAGTCTTTGGCGAGTCCCCAGGCTGTAGAGGATGCTAAAACTGGCGAAGAGAATAGGGGAAAAAATAACTCGAAGATCGACAGTGATCTTCCAGAGAGTTTGCCATGGTTCAGCAAACTGCTAGTGCGTGCCATGTGTGCCTCGGTCAAAGTGCGGAATCAGCGTTTGGCATATGTGGAGTCAAAGCACAGTTCCATGTAAAGCGTTTGAAGTTAATGAAAGCTTCACTGAAAAGTCTACACCTCAATGGCTGAAAACATGTCCAACATGACTGTCCAGAGTCCTGGAAAGTACATTACGTGAAACTCTTCACACATGTGGGTCATCACTCGTCAGGCACTGATGTCATTGTAGAGACTGGGTTTGAAAGGACAAGCGAAGAACCCCTGACTGCTGCTGTTTCTCCATCAGCAATGCCAGTATTGGACATTTCTACTGCCTGTCCCCAGTTTCCAAAGACATGGTAGGGACATGTGATCCAAGCACCAAGAAGACTCATCGAGGAGCTCTAATTGTATATATTTGTAAATAAAATGTTTTTTTATTTAACAGAGGGTGAGATGTAGTGTCATATGAGTTTGTAATGATGGAACCTTTGTGTCTCCTGATGGACTCTGTGGAACTGTGCTCTAAGCATTGGAGCGTAGTGAATTGGATGCAGGTTTAGAATGCTGAGTTTGCAGTTACCCAGAAAACAACAAAGATGTTTTATACTAACTTCCGTGTGTAGTGAAGTCATTGGAAAGTACCCAGGCTGGGGAGGAAACTACAACATCGACGAGGCGACACTCTATCATTTTAAAAAGGGAGACTAAACGGAACCACTGGTTAAAACCACAACTTGAAATCCAGAATGAGGAGACCACTGAAAAGCAGCTGAAAGCAGTGTGTGTTGAAATCTGCGAACAGGTCCTGCCGGACTAGGACAGCACTACTGCCAACATCAGCAGGCAACCACAGTCACCCAAGAGCACCAAGACCAAGGATCTTGAACCCACTCGTGGCCACCTGCCAGGAGATGGTGCCATCGGTTGCTGGTCTAGATGTGATTTTCGACCTTGTTCATGATATAATTCTCCAGATGTTTTGAAGCATAAAAATATATGGGGAAAAGGAAAGCAATTCAATGAAACACTGGTGCCCAAAGAAAGCTTTTTAAGAAACTGAATAATCAGTCCTCCTTAAATGATATGCAAATGAGTTGTAAAGTTTGTCAGTGGTGACAGAGAAGTGGACTCTGCCCGACAGATACTCTTCACCATCTATGCCAACTCACCTAAGTGTCAGGGGTTACAGAAGGGGCCCCACTCTACTTTTGACTGCGATGGCAACAAAGAATTTAGCCTTGGTCTTATTTGCTTCCGAGGTGTGAGTGGATGGGCAATTGGTGAATAGAATGAATGGAAGAAAATAGAAAGACATTTGTAGAGTGTGAGCAGTAATATCACTGATGTATTCTGGCACTAGGTGAGAGAGGTCATCAAAATAACACCGCTAGGACACAGATGATAACCCTGGCTTCAATCTCATTAAAAAATGCCAGTGGTTCCCAAGGATCGTAGACGTGGCAACACAATTTTCCAGATTTTGGTTGTTGAACAATCTCCCACCAAGTCACATGTGCCAGATGCAAGGGAGCCACAAGGTTAGAAGAACAAGTAGGGATCTACTACTGAAAGTAGAAGTGAATGAACCAAGGTCCACTGTCTTGTGATATCTTGTGTCAAAAGCAAAGGCATTTAAATGTTAAGTGTTGATGAACGGGAAGTCAGTGAAGGTTAGGCAGTTGATGTTATTTGGCTTTACCTCTGGTAGAAACCCAATACTAACCGGTCTACAAAATTCTCAAGGATTCGAAGCTGATTGAATGAATGTTTGGGAATACCCAGGTAAATGGCACTTCTGTAGTCCGAGCAAACCCATATCAGTATATGGAAAATTGATTTTAGGCAGGCAAGTGGAAAACTAAGGACTTTGTGGTGTGGTTTGCGCATAAGAAAATCACAATGGTGTGATCTTAACACGCTGTGGCTTAAAAGAAAGTTTCCTATTAAAAAACAATGCCTATTTCACCTGCTTGAGACACAAGAGCAGGAGGGAGTCCATGACTAAGAAGCTCCAGGTTTCATCAGAAACTAAATAGGTCCTTCTAGGGCTCTAGTTTTCTGTTCCTGTCACTTCCTTCAAGATGCATATGACCAAGGGTAGCAAGTGCAGTCACAGGGTTACCAAGAGGCAAGGTAGAGCTAACCGCTGCCCCCGCCTACTCCTAATTGCTGACAATGGTCCTCAATCCAGAGGAGCAGCAACTTCAGGATTTTGCCTGGGCATGTGTGACGTCATTAACTCGGCCGACAGTATTTTGTGCAAGCCTCAGAAAAGTCAGTGCATCCAGAGGTTCAAATAACCAGGGGCGCTCGTGTGGAATAGCAAACAGGGGCCTGGACTCAGTAAAAGGGATCAGAGTATTTTGGAGTTAGCTGCTGAGACTCAGAGCTTTAACTTTAGTAATAGAACTGCATAAATGTTTTGCAAACCTCAGATGACTGAGCTGCATCTGCGATACCTTTGATAGGCGGGAGCAGTTGAGGGAGTATTTAAAAAAAATAATCAGTGATGTTTGTGGGGGGTTAAAACCTCTAGCCATATAAAAGGGAACTTTACCGCTTACAAAACAGAAATCACCCATTGCTCCAAATCGAACTTTCCTTTTATTGGCAAACTACAGAAAGTGTACAAGTGGTGAGGCAAAAACACACAATATTATCTTAGAACATTAGCCTCCTGACTTTTAAATGCTGCATCCACTCCCCTCTTGAAAAATAATGATACCGCGGCCCTCAAAAGGACAAACTTATAGCCTCACAATTGTTCTGCAAATAATAAACACTGCAACCAAGCTAAACCATTTCAGTGAGCCTTAAAGGCACACCTAAGGAATATAGACAAAAACTGAACAGCAGTAGTGCCTCTGTTTGTCACACTAACTGTATGCAGTGTAAACTATACAAATAAAGCTAAACATTTCAAGTGAGATCACGACAGCGACATATTCAAAGGAGGAATTATGCAAAAGCAGCGTTCGAGCTTGCTCTTTTCTGACAATAAATCCCATATTTGGAATGAGAACCATACCCTAAGCAAAAGAGCCAACATTTATAAGAAACTTTAGGCGGCATCAAAGATTTGATCAAAATGTATGTTAATTTTTGGGTGTTATCTTTCACATGTTCATACCCTGCCGACAAACGGCCCCAAGTCATGTGTGATACATTCAGCAAGTCCTGGAGTTTGGCAAAACACTTTGTATGCAGGAATGTTTGAGCTCATGCTTCCAATCTTAAAACCCCCAAAATGCAACGTGCTCTTGGCTAAAATACCACGACAGCCTGGAGGCGCTTCACAGGATATGGGGACACATGGCAGCTCTGAACACAGTTAACAGTTTAAAAATTGATTGCAGTTCTGTTCAGTTAAATACCCTTTTAAAGTGCATTCAGAAGCATGATTTTAATAAAAATACTATTTGTAGACCTGTTGCCTTAAAGGAGTTGACAATATGGCCTTCAATCAGAAATGAGGCGGTGGAAGCCAATTAATGCTACCAGGGTATGACTGACAAAAGATATTATTGGCTGCCAATTATTATTCACAGCCACTCTGTTTTCTTTCACTATTTTTCAGCATGAGGTTAGCATTGCCCTTGGATAAACAAAACGCTCCCCTTGGCCAGAGCCTGCACCGCACTGACATCCCTTTGTCCCCCTCCAGAGGAGGCGGAGCCACAGTTCGAAGACCACTGTCCTAGAGTGATGGGCAGACGCATCCTTTCACACCCCCCCAGATACTATAATAAGGGTAATTCCATAGGATTCCTTCTTAACATCTGTAGTGAAAACCTAGCATCAGTCACCTACAGTATGCCACCACAGTAATAACCTTTAGGGAAAGTCATGCTGCTTAAAGTGACAGCACATAGTGTAAAAATCTCTCTTTCTACATCAGTCAGAACCTAATTCCTTCTAGACTCACTCTTGGGCCTCTCTTCTTCACCATTCTACACAGGCTAAAAAAGTCCTATATCAAATGCGAATATGGCCCATTTCTATACCTATATGCTGAAATGAGACGCATTTGCTTTATAAAAGAATAAAATAACCCCAGCTGGTTGAGCCTCCTCTCTACTACAAATCTGGGATTACTAGAATTAATTCAGCTGGAAGTCTTGCAACACTCCAGAGCTGTGTTTTCACACGTGGTGTTCAGAAGGGAACATGCTGACCGGCAGCCTGCTCAATCAGCAGCCTCACAATGGCATTATGAATTCCACAGCCCTATTTGATAAGCCCTTTGTAACACAGAATAATGCTCACCTTGCTGTGTGATTCATAGCAAATCAGTGTGTGTTCATGCTTTCTTTTTAATAAGCATATTTAAATGGCTCATAAACAATCATATTTGCTTTTTGTCATTTATATCATTAAAAATCCACTTGAGAATGGGTTTTCTGTGCATGGCTTTACTTCTCATTCTGCTTTCATTAACTTCCCTGATAACATTTCGATTTCACTTACATCATTAATTACACTGTACCAATAGGTTCCTATTTCAAAATAATTTACAAACTCTTGTTTAAACCTACTGTAATCAGAATTCCTAATTTCAATTGCCGCGATTACATTTTTTGTTATGGTGATATTTTTTGCTTTGTCGGAAATGGTAGCCTTGCGTTCGAAGAAATCTTTATTAGAGTAAAAGTGTTACATTTCAAAACATTTAAGGATGTTATCCTCTTAGGTGCATTTTAATGATCAAACTCTTGATTAACTTTCGGGTAACTCGGGCATTACATTGACTGAAAGACCCTTTTCTTTTAAACTGATGTAAAGTAACTTTTTGTTCTATACCAATGATATATCAATATCAATATCAAGACAATTGTAGGGCGCGCTACTCACCTGTAAGGGTCTCAAGGCGCAGGGGTGGGGGCTGCTACTGCTGGAATAGCCAGGTCTTGAGTTGCCTCCTGAAGGTTAGTAGGTCTTCGGTCTGCCGTAGGAGGATGGGGAGGGTGTTCCAGGTCGTTTGACAGATTTATATGGGTTACTGCTATGCTAATGCTTGTGATGTGTCTGCGTAATCTGCCACATTTGCCCAGTAATACAACTCAGGACTGAAGTTAGATTAGATATAAAGGTAAACCTCCACCACCCGACAATCGACAATGGTACTGTTGGCCCAGTCATGAGTCACAATCCCCCCACGTCTCTGTGGTGCACACAAAGTCTCTAACAAGAGCACTGGCTGGTGGTACCACCTGATGGGGACCCCACCCAACTGTTCAGTATAAATAATGAATGTGCAATTACCCTTGTTCAGATTGTGTGTTAAAACATGCATCTCATGAATTTTAAGTCAGAATCCCCAACCTAATTTAGCCTTTGATGGATCATCAGTGATCATTATCAATCGCAGACATTATCCATTCCAGTTCATCAATTCGCCTTTCAATCATGCTTGCCATAATGGCATTCAATGCATGTTTCTACTACTAAAGATTCTGCATCGAGTATCTTGCCACTGATTGGATGTCCCAGTACCCCGACCCTGCTGTCAATCTGCTTATGTAGCATGTGAACTCCCGCTTCCGTTCTCATATCCATAGTGTTCTAGGTAAGACCCCTTGCTAACTGCTATCCTTGCGAAAACGAATTTTTCCCTTTCGGCTACATTTATTGATGGAGGTCAGTATAGTGAAGTCTGTACAAACATGCTAATTGCGGGCTTATGTGTGATACATCTGGATTTCCCCAATCTAGTGTCCTAATCCTTCAACATAGGTTTGTGAACTATGGTTCTCAGCAGATCAATAGAAATGTATTTCAGTGTTGCATGATCAATTAGACACACTGTGTACCATCTTGTGCCTACCTAAGGGTGCTAAATTGTGATAAGATAGTTCTTGTTCTTATATACAGCTAATTATCACAGAGGCAAAATCTAAAGCAGCCTGTACATTGTGTCATTTTACACCTCGGTTTGGCCACCGGGGTTTTCAGGCTATAAGGTGGTATTGAAAAGAACAGAAAAAATATTTCACGTTTTTTCCACTTTAAAGGTGTGTGCTATTAATAAAAATGTGTTTTGTTTTCATGTATTGCCTGTGCATGCTTTGGCACGCCTTCTTCCATCACGATGCTCAATGCTGCTGTTTTTTGTATGAATCGATCTCCCATAACTTCCAAAAATTCCCATTATATTATCAGCACATATATCATATCATCAGCACATTTGTTCCTGAAAATATCTTGAACTTATGTGGCCTGTATGCTCCAATGTGAAATATTGTATACAAATAAAGGTATTGGATCCTACTACTGACCAGCCTGGATCTCAACAATTGATAAACAGAACAAAGTGGCTGATCAGGATTGTTTCAAGAAAATTCAAGATCCACACAGCCAAAGCGTGCTGCGTGGCCAACGGTTGTATATTCCAAACAAATTTATTGTCATTTGGGATCAATTTGCATTAGTTCGTCAGAAACATGGCATCAAAGGAACTTCCTATCAAATGTGAAATATGGCACACAACTGGCGGCATGATGGTACCATATGTCCATTTTATGGCATATATGCGACTTAGCTTAAATTGTGTACCACCCAGCATATTATAGCATGCATCTGGCATGATGTGTACCATGAAGCACCATGAGTATTATGGCATGAATCCAATATTGTGCCTCTTATGGAGTAATCCTACATATTAGGGAATACATTGGATTTGATGGCACTATTTGTAGCATGCTGTATATTACTGTGTACGTCATCTAACACAGCAGTATTTCCCTTCATGGCTCAGGGATACCAAAAGAACCTTTACTAATCTAAAACCCTCATACATTAAACTTGTCAGGGGTCTTCCCCTATATTATGTCAGTCAGTCAGTCAAAATACTTTATTTCGATAAATTAATATCATATAAAGAAAATAGCACAATACAATGTTCACCGCAAAAACAACAACAAAAAAATGCTTAATTAAATGATTATTATGTACAAGGTAAAATCGTGTTTCATTGATACATCCAATATATTTACAAGTTAGATACAAAAATATTTTCTATTATAAAAACGATTAAAAATTCGGATAAAATACCATAAAAAGAGGTCAATTAAATCAGTCATCATAATCTCATAATATTTACAAAAACATCAGAATAGGTCATAAAGCGGACTTTTCCTCTGAAATAATTAGTACCATTAATCATTCATTGCAGTGCCATGACAGTGGAATTATTTATCAAGTTCCTCTTCTTTATCCTTACAGCCCCCACTAAAAAATTAGCAACATGGAACATAGTCCTTGGGGTCTGCAATAGCTGTAAGAACATAAGAGCTGGTTTGACCTGAATAAACCCTACCTCCTTTAAAATAGGTATCAGATATTTTGTTCTTACTGCCGTATAGTATTCACAGAACATTAGAAAATGTAATGTGATTTGGGTCGAGAAATTATCACACCTACACGGCGCCGCATTTTCTGGGGTACTCCAGATTGGGAAGTGTCCAAGGCTCAAATGGATTAAATTGAGGCGAAAACGCGTTAAAAGGAAACGGTGATAAGGTTTATTTACAGTTGTTAAATACAATTCTGGGCCAGCCTGTGTACTCAAGATGATGCTTGCCCTCACCATTGGTTTCTCTAATTCCATTTGTTCCCTCTCCAGTCTGAGCAGATCACCCATCATACCTTTAATCACAGCAATATCCCTAGTTGTTATAGAGGCCGGGGAAAAGAAGAGCTCTGGTCGCCCTAACTTTACAAGACTGTCTTTTATATAGGTTAACCAGGGAATTTTATTAACTCTGTCTAGCTGCAAGCAGTCTTTTAAAATACTGTGATTGAGAGGGATTTCTTGATTCAACCAAATTTTTAACCATATTAAGACAGGAGCCACTTTTATCTGGTCTGTAATATATCCTACTCCTAGTTCATTATGGACTGTATATGTTGGAGTGGACTGTGGAACTGAGAGAACAGCTCTTAGAAATGTGTTCTCGGTGATCTGGATGTTATCGGGGGAACAGTATCCCCAGATTGCACTCCCATAAGTGGCCACAGCAAGACATTTAGCTTTGTAGATTTTTATCAAAGTTGCTATTGGCCTAGCTCCCAGTTTTCTCGCAAAACCCTGTAAAGCAGAGGCTGATCTAGCGAGAGAAATATTTCTATTTTTCAACTGAGGGCCCCAAGTACCTCTCTCGTCAAAGGTTATCCCCAGATATGGAAAGGTGGCTACTCTACATAGCTCTTGCTCACCACAACTAAATGTTTTTAAAATCTTGTTTTTATTTCCCTTTCCTATTATCATAACTTGGGACTTTCTTACATTTAATTTTAAGTCCAACAGTCCCATGAAATCTTCAAAGGAGTCCAGGATGCGTTGGAGTCCAACGCCAGTCCGTGAAAGCAGAACGGCGTCATCCGCGTACAGAAGGACTGGGATTCCCAATCCTCCTACACGAGGGACGTCGAGTGTTGCCTCCATTAGGGCTGGTTCTAGTCCATTTATATAGATGGTGAATAGAAGGGGAGCCAATATGCACCCCTGCCTCACCCCCCTTCAGATTTAAAATGGCTCGTGCATCGTCCCTCTGAGGTAACTCTGACTGACGCTATGAGGTCAGTATGTAAATCCGCTAAAAGATTAACAAGTGCTCTATCTAGACCCATCTTTGTTAAAATTTGCCACAATTTAGTGCGATTTACTAGGTCAAAAGCAGATGAGAGGTCCATGAACCCCAGGTACATGGACCCCTCCTTGGCCCTAGGTGTAGATTTAATCCTTGATCTATCTATCGTACTCCTTTTTGGTCTAAAACCATACTGGACGTTTGATAAAACCCCCTTTTCATTTAACCAATCATTCAGTTTGGATAAAATAACCCGGCCCAGTATTTTCACTGAGGAATCGATCAGGGAGATCGGTCTATAACAGGAGGGGTCTTGCCTGTTACCTTTTTTAAAGACCGGTATGATGATAGATTTCTTCCATGTTGCCGGGATATTATCCTGTTTCAGAGCATTAAAGACGTTACACAAAACTTTAGACCAGAATTTCGGGGCATATTTAAAAACATCTCCAGGTACCCCATCCGGGCCCGGTGCCTTGTTTTTCATGGTCATCTCTATTGCCCTCTCCACCTCAGCCGCATCAAAATTAATGGCAAGAGCCTCTTCAGTTTGTAGTTCCCTCTCATCTACTTCAAGGGTAACTATGGGGACATCAGTACTACTACATTCAGCATAGATCTGTTCAAAATGATTAATCCAGCCCTCATCTGGGATATTAGCCTCAAGGGGAGTATTCTCGTCCTCGGAGAAGAGTGGCTGGTTTATGATTTTCCAGAATAAGCCACTATTTTTAAGTGTTCCAGGGTCGAGAAGTTGATCCCATGCTGTATTTTTCAGATCCCTTTTTCTTTCATAGATAGCTTTTTTATATAAGGTCCTGGCTTTAATTATATTGACACGATTTTTAGGGGTAGCCTTCAGCGCTTTTAGTAAATTCCCATGCGCCTTCGTGCAACTTTTGTTAAACCATCTTTTACCCATGAGTGACCTCTGCCTGAAATCACTCTCTAGACTATGGTTTATTTCTGAGCAGATATTATCAAATGCCACTATATTATGTCTGACTGCTTACTTTATTTGAAAGGTTTGTGTAATTGTATATAGTGCAGTCCAGGCCTCGCGGGTGTCGGAGCACTCCACAAATGTTGGTTGCTGTTGTGCATTGAACAGAAAACAAAAGATTGGACAAATTTAAACGAACAGGAGAAACGGGATACTCTGATCAATGACATGGTGGATTGAGAAATTAGAAGCGCACAATCACACAGGATGAAACTTGGACAGTAGTCGAATACATCTACATTTCTACATTTTTCATAGTATGGGGTGCCTCTAAGAACCAAAGATATCTCAATACAATAGACAGTTTTATCACTAATGCTTGGAATCATGATTGTCGTGTAGGACCTTATGTATCCAGTGCCGTCACTGCTGACGTGTTGGGTTACAGCATCCAACTATTTCTTATGAAGGTTTTGAGCTCCTCATTAGTTACGTTGCGCCGAGAGTTCCATATTGAGTACTAGTGACTAACTGAGTTTCAGGGCAGCTCCCAGGGTCCTTTGTTTCAGAGTTACAGAGAAAACAGATTTTAACCTCCGAACCTCCCTCAATTCAGAGACAGCACCCTAACTTTGCGGGCCACTAGACACAATAAACTACTGTATCAAAATACCGTTCAATATAACAATTCATTTCTGTGCTTTTACACTCTCATGCCTAGTGTCAAAATAGAGCCATCAAGACGCCATGTTGCACCTATTACACAGTCCATCAGAGACCCAGGCTCAGTCTCACCTCGTGTGCATTTGGAAAACAGATCAAGCAGCAGAGGGCCAAGGGCATTGATTCAAATGCCACAAAATTATAGGCCTTCTGTGAGGCGACAAGCAACCATTAGCCATTCCAGGATGAAAGAAAAATGTTTGGTTTATCTCGCAGCAAACACACTGGTAATTGCTATTTTTTACTTCAATCGCCTGCCCTAGCAACGGGTCACAAAATCTCCAGCATAATAGCGGCAAATGGAAAACCGTTCCCAAAACGTCTATTTTTAATCGCAATTAACTCCATAGCGAGATGGCAGCGAGAGACTTTAATGCCACATGCATTAATGCACACTGTGTTTTCAGACTGAGTGCATCTGTAGATTAAATGGAGGTAGGAGAAAAGGGGGTTCTTCCGCCTGCCTCATCCAACTCCAGCACAGTGTTAATGCGAGAATAGTCCTACGCTTCTGGGGAGGGCATTTTGTCAACATTCACCATAATGAGAGACAGGCACAAACAATTATCTATTAACTGGAATGTAAAGGACTGTATTAGCATAGATATAGATTTATTATTGATGGCCAAAAGCCGACGAAACCTCAAGGTATTAGAAGTAATTATTAATCACCTGAACACTAAAAATGCTGTGGCACGTGGATGCGTAGCAGACCAGGTAACCCAGTCATCGCAGCATTACTATGGGCTGTCATCCAACTTCAAGGATGCTGCCAGTAAGTCAGCGCCAGTGTGCAGACTTCTAGTCATGGTATAATTGGCCCTTGTAATTTAGTGGGTAGCCATGTGGGGCCTACTGCCTGTTGCTGTGCATCAGGGTGGTATTGGGACACCGCCAAGCTTAACTTGGCTTGTAGTGGCTGTCACATCGGACAGTCCGTGTTCCGGAGATCCGAGAAAGCATTTACTCTTACAAGAGAGAGGGTGCTAGAGTTCCCGACTGACGAAGGAGCAGTAGCTGTGGAATGGGGCACAAAAAGGGGGGCCAGGGAAACACTAACTGGGGGGGCTGAGTTACTGACCAACAAACACACTCCCCCAAGGAGCAGCTTGGGGCATCTCCAGAAAACTTGATACAGTTCTGGCAGCAATTGAGAACATCTGTGAGATACTGGAGGCTAAAACGGATGCAAGAAGATCAGCATATGCTCTTGGAGAGCGTCAAGGCTACACCAGAAGCTATTGGAGAATTGCTTCTGCCTCAGATGCGTTGCAGACTTATATTGCAAATCTCACAGAGTGAATTTCTTGGAAAAGAAAGCAGAGGACTCAGAGGGGCACAATCGCAGAAACAACATCAGAGAGGTGGGCTTATCAGAGCGGGTTAAGGCTGCGCCATGCTGGCTGCTGTGACATGGTGGCTTTCCTGGAGAAATGGATAACTGAGTCAGTGGCTCCCACTGGACTTTTCAAGTTCTTTGCGCTTGATAATGCACACAGGGGGACAGAAATGGAACCTACTAACAGGGGCACCCCCGTGATCAGTTGTGGTTAGGCCACTGCATTATAGGTACAGAGATTTGATTCTCTAATAAGCCATACAAGCTGGCCCTTTCAAAGTTCAGAACCAACTTGTCCTGTTTTTTCCTTACTATACAGCTGCAGTGCAGCATAAGAGTGCCACTTTCATTTTCAAGTCAAGAGATTCGTGTGTGAGGCAAGGATTCAATATGTGTTACTCTTCCCTGCAAAAGTAAAGATCATGTTAGGCTACTCTTTATTGTGTTTTACTTAACACTAAACTGCAGATTATCTTCAGTGCTTAATTTGTAAAATAATCAGTGCTCATACCGAAAGCACTACTCTGAATTCCGAGGCATGCACTAATAAATGTCAGTGTGCAAAATACCAAGGATGCACAGTCCAGAATCCATCTTAGCCCTCTTTAATCTCCTGCTAGACACTCTTGCCTCGGCCCCTTGATCTCTCTTAAAGGCTCTTGCTTTCTCCCTGGGTGACGGGTTTTCCACCTTTCTCTTCCTCCTCCTCCTCCTTTTTGCCCCATTTGAGTTTTTCCTCTCTCGTTCTCAGGAAATGTCTGAGAAGGAAAACTAAGTGCCAGTTCCCAAAAATGAGCGTTGGTGGCCCCCAACAGGCAACCACCGGCTCAAATTAAGCACAGTCTTTAACTGAAGATCAGCCCTGTCTGGCGCGTAGGCCAGATAGCGGATGACCATCACAGTTGATGAGTATTCACTGTGTGGAGGGTGAGTGTTAAGGGCACATGTTCTTTTCTACATCTAATGTGCGATTATATTTGAACTGGTAGAAATGGCTGGTTAAGCAAATAAGCTGCGATAGCCTTTCTATCACTCAATTATTCTCTTCCCTTGAGACATAACTGCAGGAAGAAATGGTGTTCATATTTGTGTAATTTTTCTGGTTTAGGCGGAGCACTGTTGTGTCGTGTTCTAGCAGAATGGGAGTTGGGGTTTATTATTTATTATGGTTTGGTTTTTGCCGATTCTGAAAAGTGTGGAGAACCTGAGATGGTAGAGTAGCCGTAATAACGAGGGTGCCGGTCAATTTTAATTGAGTGATGGGGGTCCACGACTTGGGATGCTCCCAATGGCCATAAATTAAGCAGGTGGGTTCCAGAAACAATTTATTGTTCCTCTCATGGAATGGGAGGTGCATGGTTCCATCTCTGAGTGAATTCAAGTACATGGTTACCTTAAAAGCAGGGGGGCACACGTGGTTTTAGTGCAGGAAATTCACCTGATTCGAAATTAAGTAGAGTGATTGCAACACAGATGGAGGGCTCAGTTGTTTACCACTGGCTTCTCATAGGGGATAGTTTTGAAAAACAGATTTTTTTTTTGCTTTTGGGCAAGGATGCAAAAGAGACAGAATTTGTAAGGACAAGCCTCCTTAAATGTCACATTTTACCAGAAGGATTCTGTGCTGGTTTGTGTTATTTGGACAATAGAAGCCTGTACCTGACTTATCAGAAGCCAGGGACAGAGGAGAAGAGACACAGAGCAACACAGAGAACTCAGTCAAGGCCAGGGCCGTAGCAAGGGAGTGAGGAAGGTTGGTCAGGCTGGGGAGGGGACACAGGAGTATGGCCAGCCGATATTTTTGTGTGCTAAACCCCCCCCACCCCACCCCTCCTCCGCCCGCTAAAAATCTTCAGTCTTGAACTAGTAAAATGAACAAATCACCGCAATCGCTCTTTCCACTTTCTGCAGTCAGGCTTGTACACAATCAGGCCTGCACGCGCCTGGGTCAAGAGCTCTGGAGGGGAGGGGCTGATGGGGCACGCGCTTCCATGATCTCGTTCTGCTCGAGAATAGAAACTGAAAGCGAGGGCGGAAGTTAGAGGCAGCTTGCGCGCCCTCGAGCTCTCGTGTCTGCTTGTCATAAATCATCAGACAAGCTGCACCTGCCACCGATGCACTGCAGTATGGAGCCTGCACAGCACTTCCGTTCCGTCTTGGACACAGCAGTGCCACCCAGCTGGGAGCTCATGCTGGTGCGCAGCTTCAAATGCTCCCGGCTGGGCCACACACGATGATTTTACTCTGCAGCTCGTGCAGTCGCCTGCCTTCAAGGTTCCTTCCCACTGTGCCAGGCTGCCAGCATCACTAGCACAATGGAAGTGAGACTGGTATGGTCTCTTGAATTCCCTTCTGTAACTTTGTACATGATTTATAAGAACTATGGGGCACATGCATCGACATAAGGAATTGTGATTCCTTAATAGCGATTTTTTAGAAATCGCTATTTAGGAATCGCAATTCCTCATGCATGTAGGAATCGCTTAAAAAAATGTGATTCCTACATATTCCTTAATTTCAAATTGCGATAACAATAGGATGTACATAACTTTCAAAAGCTAGATGATTATGGCAAAAGAGAGGATGGGGCCTAACGACTAGAGCAGCCGACCTCGAAGCTGGAGAACCGGGTTAGAGTCTCAGCAGGGACGCTCAACATCCTTTGATTCAGGGCAAATCACTTAATCTTCCAGTGCCCATCAAAATGAATGTGTCAGTCTGTAACGTCACTGGTGCTCATGTAAAGCGCTCTGATACCTCCAGGTTTAGTTTGCGCTTATATAAAACGCACCAAAAAAACCATTGTTTGAAACGGATGGATTGTTTGGTTATTTATATAGTGTTTTCCTTACACCTTATGACCCCTAAAGTTGTTTCCTAGATGGTCCAGTTCATTATTATATAGCACCTCTTTCCCCTGGCGAGGTCATCACATGCCCCGATTTGCTTCAAGTTCCCGTGCACGCTTTAGAAATATGCGGGGCATGTTGATGAAGTGTGTGAAGTTTGATGAGGTGCTGGGTGCATGGTGCGCTGTGTGTAGCTGTGCATAGGCAAGGGAGTTGAGAATATGTGCATAAGTGAGAGGGGGTGGTATATAAAGTTCACTCAGTGGCATCAGAAGAGCCAACCTGATTGAGACACTGACACCACGAAGGAGTATTTTATGGAGACCACCCAGAAGTGATAGAGGAGTGACCAATTGTAGGTGAGCTTCAAACACCAGGGAGTATTACATGCCATCTACCTGATAGCTTAGTAGGAATCAAACAGCTGGAGACATTGTTTATTTTGAAAGTTTTATATAGTGCGAACAAGATCTTTGCAGATATCAGAGCGCTTTACAAAGCCGGGAATACCAACAAGAGAGTGAAGTTAAACATAATAAGTGGGAAGGGTAGGTACGTGAGGGAGCAAAGTAATACAGGTACATCAATAATATACATATTACAGATAAATGTGTGCATAGATAGTCAGTAACGTCAATAATACAGGTGGAATACATAGTCATAGAATTCGAGCAGAATAAAACAGATCGGTGTAGAGTCTTTACAGAACCACGCTAATAGGTCAAGTGTATTTGGCCATAAAGATAGCTTTTACTTCTTTCTTAAAAAGTGTGATGGAGGAGATGAGCCTGGTTTCAGGAGGGAGTGAGTTCCAAATCCTGGGTGCCATTCCTGAAAAAGAGTGTTCATAGGTTTTTTCCTTCCGGAATCTTCGAGGTTTTTTCCTTCCGGAATCTTCGAGGTTTTAACAGAAGATTGTTTGTGCCTCTAGTGTTTCTAGAGCCGCCAGAGATTGACAGCTTCTGAGTGAGGTATCGGGGAGAGCTCAGGTGTAGAGCCCTGTGTGTCATGCAGGCGATTTTCAGATGTATTCTGGCTTCAAAAGGCAACCAGTCCAGTGATTTCAAGTCAGGGGAGATATGCGAGTATTTTTTTGATCCAGTGATGAGTCTCGCTGCAGCGTTTAGAGAAGCTCTTAGGGGTGCGGTAGTGGTTAACGGGAGACCGCAGAGGGCGGTGCTGCCGTATTCAATTCACGGGACTACTAGTGCTTGTACTGCAGTTTGGAAGTCTTTGGTTGGTAGGAAGGGTTTAAGTTTCCTCAGGGTATTGATTTGGAAGTTCGCTCCCTTAGTAGCCTTGCTGATATGATGCTGCATGTTGAGATTGGAGTCGAGAGTTATGCCTAGAGATTTTGCTGAATCCACTATGGTGGGTTGGACATTGAGTGCAGTTAGCTGTTTAAGCCAGGTTTGAATGGTAGAGATCTTCGAGGGAGGTGAGATCAGCAGGAATTCTGTTTTCAGAGCATTGAGTTTGAGATGATTGTCAGCAAGCCAGGATTGGGTGCTTCTGATCGTTGAGTTCAGGAGTAAGATGTCATTGGGGGATTGTATTTTGAGATATAGTTGAGTGTCATCTGCGTACATGTGAAAAAGTACATTGGATGCTTGTAGCAAGGTGGTGAGAGGTTCCATAACTAGGTTGAACAGAGTTGGTGGTAGGGAGGATCCTTGGGGGACGCCTAACGAAACAGGTATTGGAGAGGACAACAGGTTGTTACTCTTGAATTTCTGCGACCTGTTGTGTAAAAAGGAGGTGAACCACTTGAGAACAGTCCCAGAAAGACCCATTCTTGTGTTCAAAAGTTCGAGTAACTTTTCATGTTTAACAGTGTCGAATGCTGAAGAGAGATCAAGAAGGATGAGGAGGCAGGTATCACCTTGACCTAGGATTTGCAGGGCGTCATCAATTATGTGTGATTTGCATAGTTCTCTCAATGCCAAGGAAGACAAATAAAAAAAAAACATTTCAGGCCTTTTTTATGGAGTCTACTCAGGAACAACAGGGGAGCAACTCATTAGAGGCACTGTTTACCCACCAAGGATTATTATATAGTCTTATAGCCCACCGTAGTGGGCTGTACCAGCTATTAAAGGTCCGCTCCCGCATTAAAGGCCCAATCCGGAGGCGAGGCACTTTAACAAGGGAATGTGACTTTAATAGCCGGTATAGCCCTGCTACGAAGGGCTATAAGGCTATTAGAACATTCTGCCACTAGAGGGCAGAATGTTCAAACAAATAAAACAAAGGACTCTCAAAGCTCGAGGGTATTTAAATCCCCTCGAGCTCCGTAGAAGCAGGGAGCACTTCAAGGTCTTCAATGGAGTTCCCAACATTCCAATGTTCTAATAATGAATCTACCCAGGAGCGCCAAGCAAGCAACAGAAAACAACCCAATGGAGCCACTGGTAAACCATCAGGTAGTTTTATATCAGACTGACCAAACGTGATGGTGGTTTAGCTGTGCCTCTACTGAGTCGCACCTCTAAGGACCTTTAAATGAAGTCCACCTAGGAGTGACAAAGGAGAAACACATAGAAGGCACTGTTGAACCACCAAAGAAGTTATGTACAGTATTCACACAGGATTGAACAGAGTGTAGGGCAGGAGAAAAGATGAGGCAGATGCTATGGCTCCATGCCCCTCCTGGTCCCCCAGGATTCAATTAGGAAAGACACCACAGGAGGATGGGCTCAATCTTTCACCCCACAGTTGGACACCCATAGGAGACCAAATAGATAGAGGAAGGTGAAGGGTGGAAGTGAGGCCAGAAGAGCGAGGGGGTTTCCAAGACAACACTAGAGGAAGGATTCATGTGGTTTGAGATTAGGGAATGAAAGGGAGATTGGAAAAGACTGGAAGAGGAAGAAAACAAGGCAAAATTAGCATGGCATAAGAGGGAAAGGCGGAAAAGGGAGAGTAAAAAAAGAAGTAGAGGAGAAGTAAAGGAAAAGAAGACACAAAATAACTAAATAAAAGAGAGAGAATAAGGAACAAATGCTGAAAAGAATAAATGTTCACAATACAGCACTGGGCTCAGTCATGTTAAATGTTATTGTGTGATGCTGACCACTTTCCAAGGAGCAGAGGTGGATTGTGTCCTACAGAACTACAAAATGGTGGCTCTTAGGTTTATTTCAGGGTGGGGTGAACCTTGTCACTAAAGAGAGGAGTCAGGGGTTCTGGCCAAAGGCCGTTTATGACCCTAACATGGCCAAAGAAGCAGTCACCCCAAGCAGTGCCTTTTACCTTGGAATACTCTTACCCAAAATATACCCTGGCAGTGGGATGACCTGGGGTATGTGAAGAACAAGGCATAATGTATGCAAAACTGAAAAAAGGAAAACTTAAGAGAGCGCACTGGTCTCCTGCTCTTTATTCTATCGTGCAAATGCTTTGCTGTCTGGGAAATTTCAGGTCTCATTATAGATGCCTGGACTGTAGCCTTCCTTGTGTTTCCATGCACTGCTAAGTATTCAGCAGCTTTCTGTGAAATCTAATAACACCTAGCAGGATTTTCTGCATTGGTTTCTAGGTCTGTCTATCTGCATGTGTTTGTCCTGTTTATGATCCACGATATGTGTGTGGTCACTGTCTGGTTTGACTATTTTCAACTTAATCTAGTAAACAAGGCTTTCAGAACACAGTGATCTTTTTGAAGGTGTCGCCCTTGGCATTACTTGTCTTGTAGAATGTGTGCCATAGAAAGCCTAAGACTCAGTCACGTGAGAGAGGCTGTGAGGCTGGGGTGCTGGGGTGCTGCAGTTGGATTGAAAATGAATGGGCACTATCACTCACAGTATTCGACGACGAGGGAATGCATCTGCTTTACACTCAGCTCACTTCAGCAATTGGGGTGGTGAAGTGTTGCGGTGCAAAAGTTCAAATTTATCTCTAAGAACATTTATAGCGGGAGACACTGTATACCAAGAGATTTAAATCATGATTCATATTTCAGCAGGCCGCCCTCTCCCCCAGTGCATCCAGTCTCATAGTAATACTAGATATTTACATCATTTGAATTTGAAACTGCGGCATGAGGGGCAGGTTAAAAAGCACTGACAAAGCCTACAGCCACGCACAAAGATGAGTAGATAAACATGCACCCGTGCATATTTATTTATTTATTTAAAGAGTTTTATATAGCGCTGGCTAGACCCGAAGGTATTAGAGCGCTTTACATGAGAATCAACAATGTAACAGAAAAAGATCAACAATTACACATTACATCAAAAAATAGGCAATACATTAGGAGAGGAGAGAAAGGAGAGAGAAAAGTAGTGGAGGGGGCAGGGGAGGTGAGAAAGGGAGGATAAAGGAAGAGACAGCAAGGAGAGACGAAAGGAAGTCTGTCTAAAGACCGACTGGGTAGGTGACGACCAAGGAGGGAATCCAAGGCCGATCTCCCCTATAGCTAAACCAGGTAGCTCCATCGGGCATCAGACAAAATAGTTCAGTCTCAAGTGGCGAGGGAAGAAGTTCCCAAAAAAACAAACAGGGTGGGGACAAAGGGCAAGGGCAGATGAGGGCAAAGGACAGAAGTTGGAAAGAGTAGGAGTGAAAGGGGACAAGACCGGGGGAAGCAAGAATAAGAGACGGGGGGGGGGGGGAGACAGCTCAGAAACCGAGTGGGTAGGCGATGGCACGAGGAGGTAATCGACTGCCAGTCTCCCCTAAAGCTCGCCAAGTAGCTCCAACGGTCGTCGGGCCGAGGGATAGACAGAGAGGATAAAAGGAAAATTGCAGAAAAACAAAGAGGAAGGGTGGTGTGTGAGACAGGGAGATTGAGAGAAACTGTGCCCAAGGTCCGGTCAGGGTGTGAACCAAGGCCAATCTCCTCTTTAGCTGAGCAGATCAGCTCCGCCGGGCGTCGGGCATGGTGCTCTGACTCCGCAGTCGAGATAGAGCTAAAGTGCACTCGGGACTGAGGGGTAGGCAGCTTGTTCGTGGGGGAGCCATGGTCCAGAGAATTACGGGCATCATCTTGAGGTCAGGCGTAGTCCTGTTAGGGGTTATGTCAGGAAGAAGATCAGGAGGGGGAAAAACAGAGTCATCACTGGCGGCCATGTTAGGGTCAGGCATCTTGGGACCCTTTTCAAACTATTAGCGTGCAGCAGTATTTTGCAGGGGGGGGGTGCCAGTCTCTCATTAGTTATTAAAAGGCAACAGAACAACAGGTATCTTTACATGTAAACCACCTAGCAGTTAAGTTCCTGCAGCATTGCGGGGATGTGTTTTAATGTAATCATGTCCCCCAGGATGTAGGATGCCTTTCACACATGCCAGAATGGAGTTGGGGAGGCCTCTGAGTCGAGCTTTGCTATCATCCAGATGGGAGGGAACCATTTCTTGCACCGATGATCTAAAGTCGGATTTGGGTAGGAATGGTTTCACTTGATATTTTATAATTTTATGGTGGGTGACCTGGTACTATACTGTCCATTTTCACGATTGGCATCTTCATTTGATCATACATATGTACTACTGCACTTTAGTTATTTCATTTTTATAAACTCCTTTGACACACAATGTTTGCCAGACCTTCTGTATCCACAAATCACTGAGGGCTCGCTTTAAAAAAAAAAAAAAATTAATTCCTTGTAAGTTGCGTTTTATTGAAGAATTCCATATCGCTGGGACTCACAAAGGTGCCTAAGAACACTGCAGTAAATCCTTTGTGCATTTCCACAAGAATAATTGAACAAAGTTTACAACAGACAATGAGAAACAGTGATTTGTATTAGTCGGGGCTCTCTTTTTTGACAATATTTTTCCCCATTTGAGAAATCCAGTTCTTTACATCCTCCACCATTTTCATTCTCACCCTGTTAACAGATGCAATACAGCACTTGACAACATTGAAGCTGTACGCACTTTGAGGTTGGGAATAGATTGCGCCAATTTTTGTTGTGGTTACCAAAACGTTCCAGGGCATTACCACACAGGAATATGTACTCTACACACATTGCGGGAGATTAAATAAAGTTTACAAGGGAAGATCCCCCTTTTTGAATATGAAAAGCATATTTGATTTCCTAGATAAAACACAGGGGAGGTACGTAATAAATTATTAATTTTTTTTTTTTCATTGGTGGAAAAGTTATAAAACTGAGTTAGGATACAACAAAGCAGCCGCCAGTAATTTTAGCAGGGAGGAGGGCGGGCTACAAACACACTTGTGCACACTCACTCACACCCGTGAATTCATACGTGTGCACACACCCAGTCACAACACACACGCACAAATAAATACACATACATACAAGCACGTGTGCACCAAGCATCCAAAAACATTTTTAAAACGTACCTTCACTGCAGCTCTCCGGGAGGGAAGCCTTATGGGTCCAAGGAGGGTTGGGACTGCTGTTTTTCCTATGATCAGCCAATGAAAGAAGTCCTCAATCCCTCACTTATCACGGAGTGGGATGGGATCAGTTAGACTAGACCCCATTCCACTCTGTGATAAGGTGTCACTGATGGACACTTGGGCACGGGCACTTTATGGCTTAAAACGGAGGTGCCCAGGTCCGAAGCTATCAGTGATGCTCCCCCTTGTCAGGAGGGGGAGAGCCTCGAGGTACTTTTGCAAGACTGATGAGATCACTCCTACAGGGCTGTGAAATCCTTAGCCTGGCAAAGTACCGCTCAGACCACCAGGAGCCTGCGCATTAAGCGCATGTCTGACTTCTGGCTGCCTGACCTGAACAAGAAGAGAGTGTCAGGATGACCTTTGTTTAGCCTGAAAAACACTTCATGTTGGGGAAAAAGGGGGGGGGGGGCTTGGCCTCTCGCCCGTATGGACAGGCCATGGCTGATACAACACCTGTTCTTCTGCTCTTTAAAATCAACTACTTCTTCCCATTTTGCTTCAGACATCATATCCATTTGTGTTTAAACATTTAGATTATAATGTGCTGAAGGGAACACATTTGGGGCTGCTGTCACACTGATACGGGACACCTTTCCTTAGAATGTTGATGTCTTCTAAAGGGTATTGCCTCCGATATTTAGGGCTGGTGGATGACTGGAAGGGATTGGTCGATGATGTGGAGTTGTGCACAATAACAGTGGGCATGTTTTTGGACCAAATAGGAAACTTGCACTGATGTGTACCATTTACAAATATTATGTGTATTAAGCTCAAGCAAGCCTTCTACAGAAAAGAGTTGAAACACCCGCAGTGTATTACCCATATAAACCCGAACCTCTACCTATACCATCTACCCCATTAAGTTTTCATTAGTGCCACTAATTTTCTCAAATATTAATTGGAGGTAAATCCCCAGATACATCTACTGTTAAGCATTTTAATCAAAAATTATACTAGAGGGAAGAGGAGGAGTGTGGCTCAATGGTTAGAGCGGCAGACCCTGATGCAGAGTTCTGGCCAGGGACCAGGGTTCGATTCCCGCCTCGGCGGGTTTTCGGGCTCAATAGCTTGCTTAGCCTCCACACCAGCCCCAACAGCACTAAGGATGCCTGGCTTCACCCTGGAGGTGACCGTTTGGTGACAGTGCGCTCTATAAGTACCATGACATTTACATTTACAAGAGAATAACATTGTGCGCTAACAATGCAGAGGAAAATGTATTTAGACCAAAACATGGCTTTGTTCTTAGCCAATGTTTTTTATTCATATCTAGATTTCCGAGGGCCTGGCAGCTTCCTCATTAATAATGTTTTGCAAAAACGATGACAAAACAAAACATGCATTGACAAAGCCAAAAGGCTGGGAGCCAACATCAGACCGAATACTTTCCAATTCTTGCTAACCCCAATGGTGCAAATTTTTCATTAACAATCTGCAGAACAATTTCTTTTTAACAAATGATATTGAGACCATGATCTTTTCCTTACTACACTTTTCAGGCAGACCACTTCATTCACTTCAGGTTATTACTGGGGGCCATGTCCCCCAAAACGAATATTCCGGACTATGGGCCTGGTCAAGGCTCTGTCTATGTTGGCATATTCTGTCACAGCCTCAAACTAAAACCCTTCCACAAAGTAGGGGATGGGTCAGTGTTTCAAGTCGGCTCCAGCACAGTTTTTCCCGTCTCTCACAGGATCCCGGGAGAGATGCTAGGACCACGTGGCTAACAGCCAAGGGAAAGGGAGAATGTTTTGTCGAGTATGCACTTCACTTTCAATGTGACTAACAAGAGATATGCTCCACACGCCAATCTTACACATCACACCATACTTTCACAGAATAAGGGACCGGGGGCTTTACAGATACTCTTATGCCGTTAATCTCTGTACAAATACATTGTAAATAGATGATTACTGGATCAATGACGCCAAGTCTTAACCAGGCGAAAAGTCTGGCAAACACTTATGAATTTATGTTCTTTTTGGTGTGTCCCAGTGAACAGATTAAATTAGTTTTGGGTGTGATTTACTTCCACTTCAAGAAAGATTTCTTTACCACAGTCTTGTAGAACACCCGGGGGGGGGAGAAATTGATCAATCCATAAACCAATTCGCAGATAATATTTACAAAGGGGGTGATGATGGATAGAGTATCTGAATTAAGCAGATCACTCATACCCAGTCAAGAGATCAGGGCTTGATCCATCACCGTTTTTTAGCTCACTGCACCATCCCAGTTCAGAACCTGGCTATATGCAAATTAGCCTGTTCCTGACCCAATGCACCATGGGAACAGGGCAGACCAAACTACCAAGCCAATTCTTCACTAGAAAGGAAACAAGCTTCCGGGGACCGGTTTCTGGCATTACAGCCATCTTCGGCCCGGCTTGCTTGAATCCTGATGGTGCAGTGAGCAAGGGACTCGCATCCGAGCATACCCTTCCACGCTTGTGGTGGCCAAAAATATTTACAAAGGGGGTGGTGATGGATAGAGTATCTGAATTAAGCAGATCACTCATACCCAGTCAAGAGATCAGGGCTTGATCCATCACCGTTTTTAGCTCACTGCACCATCCCAGTTCAGAACCTGGCTATATGCAAATTAGCCTGTTCCTGACCCAATGCACCATGGGAACAGGGCTGACCAAACTACCAAGCCAATTCTTCACTAGAAAGGAAACAAGCTTCCGGGGACCGGGTTCTGGCATTACAGCCATCTTCGGCCCGGCTTGCTTGAATCCTGATGGTGCAGTGAGCAAGGGACTCGCATCCGAGCATACCCTTCCACGCTTGTGGTGGCCAAAAATATTTACAAAGGGGGTGGTGATGGATAGAGTATCTGAATTAAGCAGATCACTCATACCCAGTCAAGAGATCAGGGCTTGATCCATCACCGTTTTTTAGCTCACTGCACCATCCCAGTTCAGAACCTGGCTATATGCAAATTAGCCTGTTCCTGACCCAATGCACCATGGGAACAGGGCAGACCAAACTACCAAGCCAATTCTTCACTAGAAAGGAAACAAGCTTCCGGGGACCGGGTTCTGGCATTGCCCGGAAGCTTGTTTCCTTTCCAGTGAAGAATTGGCTTGGTAGTTTGGTCTGCCCTGTTCCCATGATGCACTGGGCCAGGGACAGACTAATTTGCATATAGCCAGGTTCTGAACTGGGATGGTGCAGTGAGCTAAAAAACGGTGATGGATCAAGCCCTGATCTGTTGACTGGGTAGGATTGTTCTGATTAACTCAGATACTCTGTCCATCACCACCCCCTTTTTGAAACAATTCGCAGATAAGGCATCTGAGTCAAGGACTGTTAAAGTAATTTGCAGAGGATCACACAACTTGATCCAGATGGAGGATCAGGATTCGTTCTCCAGATTTCAGTGTCTGCAACGGAGTGTAGAGACCACAGTTTCTGCATGAGGAAAGCCAGGTTGGTAAACGTATTTAAATGGCTATTTTCGCCGGGAATATAAAGTGTGGTTTGTCTTCAACCTTTCGTCAAACATACTCCAGAGTTTTCTGCAGGGTGATAGATCGCACTTCTGGAGGGATTTTTCATTCCACTTTCAGAAGCAATGATAGACTACAGCAAAGGACCAAAAGAAACAAGCATTTGCAATGCAATAGGTCTCGCATTTGCGAGATTTTGTGCTATTGGCATTGTAAATGACAATGCCTTTTATTTATATGTTTAAAAACCATACAGTAATAAAAGGCATTGTCAATTACAATGCAAATAGCACAAAATCTCGCGAATGCGAGACCTAATGCATTACAAATGTTTGTTTATTTTTTTATGTTTTTTTACCAGCACTTGCTCTCGCAGCCACCTACTGCCCTACTCAGTTTTTGGGCACGCTGAATGGTGTTTATTTCTCGAAAAAATGCCTATCGCATATCATTTAAAATCACAAAGTAGAAGATTTGGGTGCATGACAAGTGAAATGTTCTGATTCATGATTAAACTGAACTGCTGTAAAGGCTTTTCTGATAGAATAGATTGAATTTTTTCTAATGAAAGGAAATTCGATCCCTAAAAAGAAGGTAGTTTCACATATATACATTATCTCCTTTTGTATCATCCTCTTATATTTATTTGCAGTTTTATGTAATGCAAACTCGACTACAAGTATATCAGAGCACTTTATATGATCCCCAGTTGCATTTCAGACCTGCACCTTCTTTTTCAGTCACGGGGAGTCTAAGCGATTTGCCCGGAATCACCGGATGTTTGAGAAGACGCCGAGAGCCAAATCTGCTTCCCTGGCTGCAAAGTCGGACGCGCTGGCAGTTATGCCACATCCTCTCTGCTTTGCTCCGTCAGTCAATGAATAAACAAACAAGGTCCTCATGTAGTGCGACTGGACCACCGGTACATCTGAGCACTTTACATGATCACCAGTTGCATTTTAGATCGGCACCATCTTTTTTAGTCATGGGGAGTCTAAGTCTAAGCTCATAGCGCGCAGTCAAGGGCAGCGTCTCTGTTGTGCAGAAAATTAACACAAGGAGCACCTTGTATGCCCAGACATCCAGCTGACACGCCGACTGCAGTGCAGACGTCTATGGTAATTTTATTAGCCTCCTGTTAGTGATGTGTGTGGCGGCCACCACTGCCATTCTGACAAAAAAATTAAAGGGAAATAAAATAAACAGGAGAAGAGCCTTGTGACAAAAAAATAGAAGGGAACGCACGCATGGCGTGCAGTCAAGGGCAGCATCCTGCGAGTGGTCTGTGTGGCGCCCTCTGCCACTAATGTAAACAATGAAAAAACAAAACGGAAACTGTGCTGAAAATGACGAGCACTGGCAAGGGACAGCAAAAGTCCAATTTTAAAAAACAAGTGAGGGGCTGCTGGTGGCGACCCCTGCAGCTTCAGTAATATACCGGTGCACGTACACACGCATCCACTCGTCACGCGCTTGCTGCTATAGCAAAAGAAACAAGAGGAGCGAACGGTGCATTACAGGAGGAGACGAGAGAACACTCACCGCCGCAGCCCAGAGGAAAACACCGGAAGCAGATGTCCGGCCCGCCGCCTGGTTGTGGGCGGGGCCGGAAAGAGGTGTGTCGACTCCCACTGCCTCGCGGAAGCTTTGCCTTAGCCTGTTGTGACCGGAGATGCCGTGCCAGCCATGGCGGGGGGCCGTGCAGAAGATGGAGCCCCCGCTGGAGAAGGAGAGACCGGCCCGCCGCCGAGCGCCAGCCGACCCGGTGAGTCCTGATGTATGCGGCGGCCGGGGGCCCTTGTATGTATGCGGCGGGGGGGGGCTCTGTATGTGTGTGCGTGCGTGGGTGCGGCGGGGGGGGGGCGCGCGCGCGTGTCTGTGTGTGTGGGGGCCTTCCTGCCTGCGTGTGTATGTGTGTGACTGTGGCAGGGGACGTGCACGGCGCCGGGCTGGGCGTGCGCGCTCACGAGGTCGAATCTCGGCCTGCAAATGCGCGTGCCACTTTGCAGTCCTCATTCCCCGCAAAGTAACAACATAAGTTGTCTCGCTAGACGCAAAAGCTTCGCTTTTGCTTCTTCTAGCGAGACCTAAAAAGGTTTCATTTTCCAGGTTCCATAGACTGCAATCGCCATAATCCTCGGAAGAAAATCGCACCCGTTTCAGGTGGAACATGCTAACATTGAGAAAGGAAGCTGTGTCCACTTGTGAACTAGATACCGGTGGCAGTGGGACCTCGAGAGGCGGCCAGCTCACCATCCAGCCGCTTTCCGACCCTTGAGAGATGATAATTCACTTTTCAAGTCCCCCGTGACGGCCGTGAGATTTTTGAACATGTTCGGAATGTCAAGGATGTGTGAGGCTTGGGAACCGCTTAACAGGGAAGGGACTACAAGGCAAAGCGGAGCAACAGAGCAACAGGAAATGCGCAATCACGTCTGGAGCGCGCAGTCTCCGCACCTGGAGTTTTATGGCGGCGGCCTTTTCCAAAACGAATCATTGAGCAGAGCTGAATGTTGCTCCAAACATTACCGTGTGAACTATATAGAGATAATATTGGCCAGAATATTATATGAAAGGGGAGTTGCAGCTGTATGTTTGGCTATTAATGCAGTAAAAAGCACTCGCTCATAAAACAGGAATCACTAATTCAGAACATCTGTTAAATGAAATCCCCTAACCTCAATGTAGAGCCTGAATGTCAGGGCTGAGGGAGGGATCGAATGCCTCTCTTTACGTCTTGCCTAGGAGAGAGCGCACGCGCTGTATGATTCCAGACTTTTGTGGACCTACAGTGCTCATAGAGTCCGCCCACAATTGCTTACCAGTGTTTGCCTTCTTTGTCACTCACTTGCTTGCTCCTTATTTGTTAGTTTGTACGGGCACTCATTCCTCTTCTTGCGTGTGCCACTCCCTGTACAATGAGCGCAATACTTGTGTCCTTCCACTACTCATTTTCAGGCTCTATTTTTTTCTTTTGGTTTAGGCACTCCCAGAGAGTGCATATGTGTACAGCTGTCTCCTTACTGTACTTTCTTCCTCTTTCTACTATCCAGGTTGCGTTCTCAGGCTTGCCCCTGTGCTTCGCTCCTACCTATAACGCCCCGCCTGTTTACTTATCCCTGTTGTTCCACTCTGCTCTCTCTGTCCGTTAGTCTGTTTCCCTCCAGCTTTCTCTGTATTGCTTCCCCTCACCCGCCTCCTTTCCTTCCCTCCTCCCTCTGTGCTGCTTCCTTCACCCACCTGCTGCTTCCCCCACCGCTGCCCTCGTTATTGCTTCCACCCTCCATGTTGCTGTTTCTCACCCATGTTTCTCCCTTTGTACTGGACTCTCAGAGAAGCAGATGTTATTTGGTTGTGCTTCCCCGGGTAACAAATGACATCCATGTCTTTTGGATCTCCTTTGCTGAGGAACAAATACTACAGCTCCACTTCTCGTGGGGTGTGGTGGCGCCAGGAGCTCCGGGACCTACAATCGCCACGTGGAGTGCCATAGTGGAGGAAGTGAAGCCCTCTGCTTTCTTTCATGTAAGTGCACGATTATCCCCTCTGAGGCGCAACTCCCGCTGTGCTCCTGCACTCCCAGAGATTCTGTAGAGTGAGTGTCACAGAGGAACAAAGCGTCACTACTTTCTGCTCCACAAGTTTTATTTAGACTTGACTCCAGGGACTCTGCAGCTTAAAAACATCACAATTTGTAGGTCTCGTCCACAAGACAGCTTTTAGCTGTCTGTAGACAAAAGTCTTTTATGGACCACAGTGCTTTAAGTAGGATGACAAAGGTGGGAAGGGGGCTCTAAAAGGGGTATGGGCTAAGTAATTATGGGTGTGGCTTAAAACATGTGATATACAATCCTGTGCTTTACACATCATTCTGCCAGCAATTAGGTGCCCTCTTTGTGAGTCGTCTGCTTTTCCATCCAAACATAACACACAAGAACAAACATGCCTAAAAGAAGCCGACCTTTTCGCTTTGTTAGAACCTGTTAGTAGTTTGATAGAAATTAGTAATAATGATTTTGTTATAAATAATTAGAATTGGTAATTACAAATGGTACATATATGACCATAGATATGCGCTCATTGGAGATTGGGTGAGCATGTAATGTGAACACTGTTCTGGCCCATTGACTCACACTGCCTTAAGCCTCCGCTCCAGCGCTCTCAGTCATGCTCCATTATGAACATTCCCCACAACCGGGACTCATCTGGACACCCTCACACAACTCATATCACATGCACCATCCAAACATTGGAACCATTAGCTCAGACTTTTAGAGCCGATACCTCTTGGCATTGCCAATATTGAATGAAATAAATTCCAATTACAATGCAAAATTGCACTAAAGTAGAGAGAGTTTACAAATGTCAACAAATTAAGTTTTTACTTACTCAAAATGTGCACTGTATATACAGTCACATGCGGCTAAAACCAATGGCCAGGCCATTAGTTAACAAAGTCTAGACGTATTGGCTTTGCCAGTGCTTATAGGTATAGTTTACCTCCAGCATTACATGTTCAAGGCAGAGAAAGCAGGGTAATGAACTAGAGGAGACTTGCCATTTGCACTTCAAAGTGAAAAAACACGCCAGTATAATCCACTGCACATTAATAGTATTTAAGCCCTTTCTCCTTCCTGATGGCATGCACAAAGATGGCACCCTGAAATAAATGTTCACAAAAACCTAAAATCCTGTAAAGTCATCAATAGTAATCATAACCTGACAGTTCCTCGGAATATAGGGAAACAGTTTCATGGTGCATAAGTAATCCTGAATGGCACTAAAAGTAAAATAAACGCCAGCTGGCCCTTATCACACTGCCACAGAAGGAATGCTCTAGCCTACTGTGTTAAAGAATTACATTTTGTTGCTTCATAAAAAGTAGATACTTTAACATCATCAAAGGCTACAAAGAGATGCAGGCTCACAGCCAAGACACAGGGGCAACAAGCCGAAAGGCAGATTTCAGATAAAGTAAGAGGCTATGAGGTCCAGAGTGTAATGTCAGCAGGAGGGGCATGGGGTAAGGCAGGGAGTGCACGTTCTAGGACTGAAAGAAGGTTGCCTGACACAAACTGCACAAGCATTGTTAAAGCCAATAGATCTGGTGTTGGAGACCAACGTTTGGCATTGCCGAGGTTTAATTGGTGCATTTTTTTTTGTAAACCCGTACAAGGGATTTACTTTTTGTATTTAAGAGCATGGTGTGAAAGAGCATGATGCCATCACTCACAGGTAAATCAGTGGCTGAAATCAGGTCCGGTTTTAGCGCCGGTGGGGCCTGGTGCAATAATCTTTTTTTGGTACCCCCATGACCTCCTCCTCAGATTCCCTCACTACCACCTGGCAGAGGTGCCCCAATTCCTTCCATTGCCTCTCTCTCACCTTTCATTTGTTTTAAAGCGCTGGTGAAGACTGGCTTTACTAATCCACTCAGCTATCCACATAAAATACAGATCTGTTCTTTGAAGCAGGCATATTAACCCTCTGCGCTACTTAATGGCGAGTCAGAACTGCCACTAAACAAAACTCCTATCTCTCTCTCTAGCAGTGACATTAATCACAAGAGTTATCTTGCCATTATTAATGCAGCCTATAAGTTGGACACACAGGGAACTCTGTAGCAGGTGCTTTTAAATCGCAAGTTATGGCTAAACACAGCACCCCCTTGCGGTCGGAGCCCCACGCCAGCACCCGGTGCGGCCGCACCTCCCTAAAGTGGCCCTAGCTGAAATGAGCTGACCCAGAGTCCCATGCTGTAGTAGGTGGAAGAAAAATGTGACTGACACACTAATAGGCCAATAGACAAATAGAGCTGGCTGACTACTCCTATAAGTAAGTATATTTTGTATATGAACAATTTTATGCAAATGAAAAGGTGATGGCTATCCCCAGATTTAAAAATGTGACTTTCACTCAAACACAGCATCCCTTTTCACCAAATTGTCTTTATCCAAATTATACCCCTGTCTCCCCGTTAAAGTAACAATGGAAATGAAAATCAGTGAATAGAATAGAACAGATTGAGGCTTTCACTGAGGACGAGGGTATGTAGGTGTCAGGACCATCACTACAATAGGATGTCCCTCTGAGGAGGCTGGCCCATCCCAAGTTAGATCTGGAAATGTTCGGCAAAGAAGGACCCAGTCTAAACATGTCTGGCAATACCCTGGATTAGACCTTTAGAGGCCCTTATCCACGGAGGTATTCATAACTCATAACGAATGACTGGAATGGAGCTTTCAGTGCAAATAAAAACTTAGACATTCTTACCGAAAAAAGCAACAATGTGGAATGAATATGGCCAAATTTATCTCATCACACCACTGCCTTCTCAGCACACGCACAGACAAAACACATACAAACAAATCCTGTGCTGATTTCCATGTTCTAAATCACTGGTGTGTCTTTACAATTAAATGAATAGCTGAACAGAAAACTCACTAAAATATATACCTTTTTAAACAAATGGGAAATTACTCTGGTTAGCCCAATTTCACATTCCCAGATAAAACGAAATGCACTGCTTCGATTTTTCAAAAAGGTAATGGGTAATAGTGTTTGTAAGTTAGAGTGACGGATGACACACAAAATTATTACCTTTTATTCACATGAATAAAAGCTGCGCATAGTACTGAATCAGTGACATCAAGCAGTAGGCAGATACGGGCAGGTTTATATTAATCTCAGTAGCAGTCATCAGAGTGCCAATAACTTTCATATTCCTTGAGAGACGGACACCTTCAAAAAAGCAATCACGCTAGGTCAAAATGATCGTCATTCGCAAAGCAGAGATGTTCAATTTGCAAACTGACTGAATTGCAAATGGGAATGCAATTTGTGATGCAATCTATTGTATTATTTAGTTGGATAGCACATTGTCCCAAAATTGTAACAAAATGACCTCCTAAGGACTAACTCCAAAGGACACAATTGGCAAACTCTCATGTTGATTGTGAATATGGAGGTTTAGGCCGGCAAGGGACATTGCAAAGAACATTGGGTCTCTTTTGCATTCCCAAACGGGAAACATATGTTTCTAAAGTATCCCAAGTCCATTAGTGAACAGCGGCCACTTTAAAAAAACATTTCCGGTTAGGGAACCCTTTTAGAGGAGCAGGCAGTGATCACTGATACAATTCCCAAAGAAGAATCTGTCCCCACAGGAAAAGCTTCTGTCTGCTAATCATTTACCACTACAACATGGTGGTCAGCTACTGATCAAATGGTTAGCAACCACAACTACTGGCACGAACCATGGATACATTGAATTGTGAATACCTACGGGGGAGGGGGGTGTCCCTCTTTCACACCCCTTTCTATTTACAATGTATAATAGATCCCACAGGCCCTTTTTATTACGTCTCAAAGTCTTTCTTTTCAATAGTACTAGACGGTGGTTGCTATACTGCTTGGTGGAAAGGACAGCATTTAAATATAGTTTTACAAGGCCCCTCAGCGGACTTCCTCTACTCGGCCTTTGGGTGTTGCAATTGATGGCACACAAGACATTGATGCACAAAATCATGTTGTCTGAGATTGAGGCTGAGATCCCGTCTCCAAGATGCCTCGGAGTTAAAAGCCTATGCTGCAGTGATCTGCGGGTCACAGGTTTGAATCCTGGCAAGGCCAACTTTACCTTCAATTCTTCAGTGGTCAATTACTTGATCACCATTATATTGGATAACAGTAGTCACATCTTTTAATTTTGGCACTTAAGAACGACAAAAAAGTGCGCTATGAAATGTCGTTTTGTGTGGTGTGGGTGTGCACACATGAAGCACTGGCACGCTTGGCAAGCAACCTGCGAGAATGAGGAAACATCCCCTTTCCATACAGCTTGGGATGGGAGGCCGAAGGCCTTTTAATCAGGGCAGGCTGAAAATGGGAACCATCGTAATAGAACATCTTTCCGGCACTTAGCTCGCCCATATGCCTGCAGCCAATATTTCTCTCTCTCTCTGCCACTGCATCCTACCAGTAGAAATTTAATAAAGACTGCTTTCCACAAAAACAACACATTTCCTAGAAGTAACAATTATCTTGAATGTTGCAGTCTCAGTAAAACACCAGTAAGAATCCTTTGGGAGATATTAAAATAAAAGGATTCCATTGATGACTGCCAAGACACCCCCGTGGATAATTCTGTCCAACCCTCTGGAGCGGAGCATGAATGATCCCTACCCTGCCGCGTCCTGACTTGTCACTCAGACAACATTAATGCATTCAGGGTCTCAGGATTCCCAGGCCAAGGGGAGGATGCACGGGCTGCAGATGAATAGCGGCCGAATCGTCAACGACAGCCATGCGACCCTGCCTCGAAGGCCTGTCAAAACTGTCGCTCTTGGTGGTACCAATTAGGCTGGTTGGGTTTTCCAGCCAATCTCACGCTGAGGAGGTAAGGAAGAAGTAAAAAGAGAGAGGGTTGAAGGTTTAAAAACCATGCCAATCAGTATATAAAGAAAAAGCCCTCCCCAACATGGCCGCCCTGGCCACAGCTCTTCCTGCTCGCATCCCCTCAGCATTGTTGGCAAGCTATGTAATACAGAACAGCACAGCTCATGACAGATTGGGGGAGAGTGTGGCCCCGACAACTGTCTTACTCAGATTTTCAGTGGGAAGCCGGATTTAAAATTCACGTAAAATATAATATATACCAAATAAGCATGTTCAATTTTCGGAACAATGTGACGATTTAAAATGGTGTGTCATTTTGCTATCACATAACTATTTATTTCTGCTGTTAGTGTAATGTTTTGTGCGCGCAAAGGGGTTTCTTGTCGAATTTGAGGTTTCTTAATCAGAAGTACCTAAACTAATACATTTTAGCTACATTTGTTTTTATAATACGTAGAATGCAAATCAGCCATCTCATAAAATATCGTAACACATCTCAAAGTAATTATAAATAATTAAGGGCATCGCAGAGACCCTGTATAAAGGGCATAGGACTTGTGCACAAACCCACCTGTATTACTGGAAGGGCGAGATTTTGATCGATACCTTATCACTATTGATCTAAACCCCGATCTGGTCGACTGAACCTTTGTTGCCTGTCATTGAAGGAAGAAAGTGCCTCTGCTACCAAGTTAGTACACCCAATAAAGGACCCCGCTCCAAAAGATCACAAACAACTTCTAGCTTTCAAAAGTTTATTGTAAGGATAGGATAAGCTGCAAATACAGACATCTCAGAATGAGATTCACGAGATACACAGGTCCAACTACATACATGTGCTCTCTGAAAGCCCTCAGACGAGCAACGGAAATTACCAGCACAAGTTCTAAGAATAATAAAGCTATCAGCATTGACGCATATTGAGATCTCTCCTTCATTTAAGTTGGAGGAAAACACACAGGTTAGGCTGTCCCTACCCTGCTCTAGATGGTATCCCTACTTAACCAAGTCTCAACCTAACAAAGGTGTCAGCAGTGAATGACCCCCAAGGGAAGTCACTCACTCTTAGTCTCTTGGTGAAAACCTATAGTTCTCCAGTCATGACCCCTCTCTGCCTACCCATCCGCTCTCTAAAGGGTCCTCAGGCATCTGCTCTAACTCCACCCAGGGGTGCTGTCCCTAATACAAAACAGTCAACAACATTTGAGACGCCCCTCATGAGACGCCCCTCACGTGGTGTAGCTTCTGGCTTTTTCCATGCTGCTTTGTATTGGGCCTCATACGTTGGAGTTGACCTTGCTTCTCAGACTCTTCTCCGGCCCGCTGATACCCCTTAAACATTCCAGAACCCTCCTCCATGTCTGGGCCGTCTACTGAACAGACCTCTATTCATATTATTTATAATCGGATCCTCCCTTCTCTCTTGCAGACAGACATCTGCAGCCAAGAACCCAACTCTCATAGACTTCCAAAAAGGTTCGCAACATTTCTCGGCCCAGACATGTACGTGTAAATCAATGTTAAAACATTTCAGGCCTACAGCATTTCTCATAATAATTATAGCATTCAACTTCTTCATTAATTAAAGCATGTTAATACTCTTATTCTATTATTCAGTAAACACATCTATAAATCATGGCCCATTAATGCAATGACCAAAAACATTAGTTCAATCTATGTCGTGAAAAAGAAACACCTTCTAGCTCTGGCCCTGAGGCCTACCACATTCTGCGTTTAACCACATGCCATCTTACATTTTAGCAGCTACACGACATGGATTCAGGAATAATCACATCTAATAAAATCATATAGTGTCACACATTTCTGTATTAGTTTCACTTCTACCTAAATCTCTACATTAGCTATACATTCAGAATATAATTGCAGATACTACTAGCACTCATGGCATTTCTCCTCATGATTTGTGCTTACTACAGGTAAGTGTGATGCACTCATACATTTAGGTCAGTTTGCGCTCTCTCAGTTCCCCCCTTTGATGACCTCTCGGGGTCATCACTAACATTTAAACTGCAGTTATTGCTAGCATAACTTGTCTCTGCGTTTCCAGAGCCCTCAGACTCCTGTACTGATTATCTTGTATGGCAGCCAATCTCTGCAGCTGCTCTCTTTGGGCCCTTTCTGACCTTCTTGCTCTGTACCATTTGAATACCCTCACCAATCCCCACAATATGATCCCACAGATCAATATTATGATGATAGGTTTTAGTATATACCACACAAAGCTTTTGCCTAGGGTGGAGATCCACCCTCCAACTTCACTCATTCCGTGGCCCACCTTTTCCCAGACATTTTCTCTACTCAAGTCTTCGATCTCCTTGTGAATATCAGTTATGTTCCTAATAACTTTCCCAAGGGGCTTTGAATTGTCTGGAATGTAAGTACAACATTCCTGGACCTTCAAAGCCTTACAGACTCCGCCCTCTTTTGCTAGTAGGACGTCTAACGCAAGACGGTTCTGAAGAACCATAGCCCTTATCGATTGCATCTCTCCTTCTACCAGCATTAAGGACTGAGCAGTGCTGGCAGACAACCTGTCGACGACTGTTGCCAGTCGTCTAATTTTAACATCATTAAGGATTAGTCCCAAAAGAGGGAACATAGCTCCAAAGACATCTCCAACCATTTCTGCATCTCCTATATCTCTCCTTCCCCTCCATGATGTCTTGCCCTCGATGATCACTAAGTCTTGTGCATGATATATTTTGGGGAAGACAATTGCTAGGTAACATGATCCATACCAGTTGTCAGGTAGTCTCACGTAGGCATTTCTTCCACATACAAAATACACATTTGGAATCACTTGCATTCCCTTCAGGAAATCTTTAGTATAGTACTCTATATTGAAAGCATGTTCACAGTCGACTTCTCCCACGTATACATTTTCATAATACGTTTTGGCTCGGTGAAGACATAGCTTTCCTCTCTGCGTCTTATCTAAAGCTATTGGACCACTACTACCCTTTCTCTTGTGTGCCTTCTCTTCCTCGGTCCAATCTGTTTTCCATTGTCCTGATTTTTTCAAAATCTTTTGTCTCCTGTAACGATCATCCACCTGCCCTATGAACTTCTTCTCGACTTCTGACACTTTGCATGTCAGGTTATTTCTACGGGCATGTGAAGTATCTAAGGTAATCCAAGGAATGAAGAACTTAGCCAATCTGTCTTCACTCTTCCAGTAGTCCCATTTGTTCATCTGCTTATAATTTGGGACTTCTGGCAACACTGAATCATAGTTGGAGAAATAGTATTCAAAACTATCTCTCTCATAAAATATACTAAGCAATAAGCTACATGTAATGCCATATGTCAGCGGGAGGTGATGATATCTAATGCCTTCATCTACAGACGCCGGCAACTGCATGCAGACGTAACAGTCCTTAACCTCCATGGCATCCACGTATTCATATAAGAGTTTAGCATAAGCATTTGACCTAAAGTCTCCTTGGGACTCATCTACGTGTAACCTGCGGGCTTCTGCAGCTAATAACGCCTTCTCTTGAGTGTTTTCCCTTTTCTCACCAGCAACAGTGGGTGTAAGCGTTTCTACAGATTTCACATCAGTTACCTTCACCTCTTCCTCATGTCCCTGTACATAAGAAATTGTTACCACTAAAGCTATTAATATTATCACTCCTACTATTAGTGTACCTATTATACATTTAGCTCTGCGGTTCTGGGTGCCGGCTTCCATTTCGTCAGACAATATGGCTCTCTCCTATCTTGGCACAAAGTTCCTTTCTTCTCGTTCCTTTACAGTCTCTTTTTACTCTTTTTGTCTTTAGAATCCACACAACTGGAAGCTGACAACCTTCTTCGCAAAAGTCCTTTAACAGTTCAATAAAGACAACCCTAGCCCTTCTCCATCAACTCAAGGGAAGTTCCCTAATATTCTCTGCTTCCTGGGCGCTAGGTAATCTTCTTTTTCTGCTCGCTTTATTTACAAAGTCCTTTAAGCATCTACTATCAGGTTTGTGCCTGCAGCTTCGATAGCAAAGTTCAGTATTTCCAAACGAAGATTGTGCTCTTCATGGGCTGTTATCGTTGTACCAAAGTCGGGGAATTGCAATTCTGAAAGAAACATGTGTTTTAACTTGCTGAGGCGGGGAGGTCTGGGGAGCATGAATGTTAGTGACCCTTCTTGTTCGACTCCGGGTACCAACAGTCGTATTTCCACGGTGACGATGGGCTCAGAACTGGACACCACCACCGCTCGAATCCTCCCTGTCTCCTGTTTCAAAGACATTTGTCGCCAGATATGTCCACTCAGGTGTGGAGTATCTTCTGCTAGGCACACGCACTCTTCTTGACCTTCTTCGGTCCGGTGCTTCAGCGCCCTGAGCACCTTCTTCCGGGTCTGAATCTTCTGATATCGGAGGAAGGGTTACCTCTGGAGTTGACCTCAGGCTAGAGCTCCTTCTTTGCGGCCAATTAGCTTCTCCACGTGCCCTTCTACTCCTTCTCCTTCTTGTCTGCTCTCGCTCTCTGTCAGACCTGTCAGTGTCTGACTCGTACTCCCAGCTACTTTCTCCTTCTGTAGCGTCGTCTGTTTCGCTGTTGTACTGACCGTCCTCAGCTTGGTCAGACTCGTTCCCTGCTTCCGCTGGCACCTCTTCAGCTTGGCTAGCCCCCTCTATGGCTTCTCGGTCCTCTGCTGGACGTCTATCCGAGAGAGGAGCTGTTTCTTCCCGAGGTGCTGGAACCCTTCGCGTATGTGATGCGTGGATCCAATTGGGCAGGCCTCCCACCTTCACAGCCGTATTCGCGATCAGGATGATCTGGAAGGGCCCACGCCAACGAACATCCAAGCAGCTTCTTCTCACATGTTTTTTCACCAGGACCCAGTCCCCAGGGTACAGGTCATGGCACGGGCCCTGGCACGATGGAACTTCGGCAGCCTGCACCTGAAGGGACACAGAATGAATGGCGTCAGACAGCCCCTTACAATAGTCCAGGATCATATCATCTGTGATATTTAACAGTGCAGTAGTTGGGACAGATGGCAGCCTCATTGCTCTCCCCATTAACACCTCATGTGGTGACAACCCCGTTCTTCTGTCTGGGGTACTACGAAGGCTCATGAGGACCAATGGCAGGGCGTCAGGCCAACTCAGGGTCGTTGAGGAGCACACTTTTGCAATTCGGGCTTTGATCGTGCCATTGATCTGCTCCACAATTCCTGAGGCTTCTGGTCGGTAACTGCAATGCAATTTCTGATCTATGTTCAGAGCCACACAAATCATCTTCACAAGCTCGCTGTTGAAATGCGTTCCCCTATCTGATTCCAAAGAGGCCGGCACCCCGAAGCGCGGAATGAGTTCCCTAAGCAGTAACTTAGCCACTGTGAGGGTGTCGCACCTACGTGTAGGGTATGCCTCAACCCATCTGGAGAATACACAAACAACCACCAGGACATAGCGGAGGCGGTTGCACCTCGGCATTTCAATGAAATCTATCTGCATTCGATTGAATGGACCTCCAGACCTTCCTATGTGACTCAGTGCAACTGGTGTTCTTTTCCCTACGTTCAGCTGCTGACAGGTCACACAACGCTGGCACACTGCTTCTGCTGCTATTCTAAACTTAGGATTGTACCAGGTCTGTCTAAACACTCTCAGCATAGCGTCTCTCCCTAGGTGTACGGGACCATGTATGTGTCTGGCCATTGGGCTCACCATCTCATTGGGCAACACTGCTCTGCCGTCTGCTGAGACCCAAAAATGGGACTCACCCACTACACATCCTGCCTTTTCCCATGTTTCTTTTTCAAAATCAGGAGCATTTTCTTGCATGTTTGCCAGTTCATCCCAAGTATCAACAGTTTCCAATATCATGGCTAATTCAGTCCTTACATTTATTCCGCCCACTTCCACCTCTGTGAAAGAGTACCCTTGTTCTGCGCAATACCGCGCGACTTCGTCGGCATATCTATTGCCTTTCGAGACGAAGTCCTCATTTCTGGTATGTGCGGTGCACTTTACAACTGCGATACCTGCTGGACATTGCAACGCCTCTAACAACAGGCGCACAAACTCTCCATTGCGAATGGGAGAGCCTGAAGAGGTCATGAACCCTCTTTGAGACCATAACTGCCCGTAATCATGAACCACCCCATAACCATATTGGCTGTCGGTGTATATGGTGACTCGAATTTGATTGCTTGCCAAGCAAGCACGTGTCAAGGCAATAATCTCGGCTACCTGAGCGGAGTGTACTCCTTCCAGGCACCCAGCTTCCACCACTCCAGTAATTGTACAAACAGCGTAAGCTGCTCTCAACTGCCCAACTTCGTCTCTTACACATGAGCCATCGACAAAGAAAATTTCATCTGGGTCGGTCAGTGGCTCATCTACGATGTCGGGTCTGGGTTTGGTGCATAGTTCAGTCACATCGAGGCAGTCATGGTCTGTACATTCATCATCATCCTCGATATCATTTGGGAGTGGCATCAAGGTGGCAGGGTTCAAAACAGAGCATCTCTTGAGGGTCACATTCTCTGCAGCAAGAATAACTTGCTCATAGCGCGTGAGCCTGCTGTTGGTCAGATGCTGTGTTTTGGTCCTGGTCATCAACAGTTCAACAGAATGGGGCACGCACACCTCTAACGGGTGCCCCATGACGATATTTTCACATCTCTCAATGCTGACACCCGTTGCAGCAACGGATTTGAGACATCCGGGCAACGCTGCGGCTACTGGGTCTAAAGTAGCCGAGAAATAAGCAACTGGTCTACGGGCATTCCCATGGATTTGGACTAACACAGACAACGCGCAACCTTCTCTCTCACAACAGTAAAGCAAAAATGGTTTATTGTAATCAGGCATTCCCAATGCCGGAGCACGACACAGGTCCTCTCGCAGCTGTAAGAATGCCATCAAACAGTCTTTGTCCCATGGTACCGGATCGCTCACCTCCTTATGCGTCAGTTTTTGCAAGGGCTTTGCTTTCAGTGAAAAGTTCGCGATCCACTGTCGGCAATAACCCACCATCCCTAGGAACATCCTGACCTCTCTCTGTGTCTTAGGCGCATTCATTTTCATGATCGCCTCTATCCTGTCTGGTGACACCTTTCGCTTGCCTTTCTCTATTCTGTGTCCCAAGTACTGCACTTCTGTCAGGCAGTACTGCAACTTTCCCGGGGACACCTTGTGCCCATTGGCAGCTAGGTGATTTAACAAAGCAATGGAGTCCTCCCTGCAAGCTTCTTCTGTTTCTGACGCCACGAGGAGGTCGTCTATGTACTGGACCAGAACTGACTTCTGGGGCAGCACTAGACTTTCAAGATTTTTCTTCAAAAGCTGGTTAAAGATCGATGGGCTCTCTGTATACCCCTGAGGAATACGACACCATGTTAGGACGCGACCTTCCAGCTTAAATGCGAAAAGAAAATGGCTTTCTTCGTCCAGAGGGATCGAAAAGAAAGCCTGACAAAGATCAATCACAGTGAACCACTCAGCTTGGAATGGAATCTGAAACAGTATCACTGATGGATTCGGTACCACTGGACAACACGAAACGACTATGTTATTAATCTTTCGAAGGTCCTGCACTATCCGAAATTTCCCATTTGGTTTCTGCAGACCCATAATCGGGGAGTTGCATGGACTACCCACGATTTCTTTCAGTATTCCCTGTTTAATCATGGACTCGATCACGGGTTTTATGCCTGCAATCGTTTCTGGAGTCAATTTATATTGGGGTGTTCTTGGGAACTCAGCATGCGGTTTCACTACAATTTTCACTGGGTCCACCCCTTTGACCAATCCAATCTCTTCCCCAGTGAAGTCCCATACTTCTGGTGCCACTGTCTCTCTCAAGTCCCAGGGGAGCTCATCTACTGTCAAAGTAGGGTACAGCTCCACGCATATTCTTGAGTTTGCAACTTTGAAGTCTGCGTCATCATCATTGGTCAATACCTCCACTCCCTGAGGTGTACAGTATATTGTACAATTCAATTTACACAACAGGTCTCTGCCTAGCAGACACACAGGACTTGAATCGCAAACCACAAACTGGTGCTCATCGCTGTACTTCCCTATTTTCACCTGTACCGGTTCTGTCAATTGGCTGGTTATTCTCCTGTTTGCGACCCCCACCACTTGTATGGTCTCTCCAGACATGGGCAGGTCTGGAACTGCAGCTGATCTGATCGTGGACCTAGTGGCTCCTGTGTCCACCAGAAATGTCGTGGGGCACCCTGCTACTTCTGCTTCGACATAGGGTCCCCTCTGGTCCACCTCCAAGGCTGCCCCGAGGGTGCAGTCTTCTCTTTCCACTCTCTGTCCGGTTAATGGGTCCACATAATAGCACTCTTCTCCTTCTACAAACAGGGGCATCTGTCTATAGGTCTTACCCATATTCCCTACTCGGGGAGGTTGCGGGAACTGGGCTCGGGGAGGGCCCCCCCCCCCTTTGAGCACCTTTCCCTGGTATGGCGTCACCCCTCTCGTAGGCGCTCTCTGGACCTCTTCCTCCTCTTCCTCTTGTTCTCCTATCTCTACATTGTAGGGACACTCGCGTTTCCAATGCCCCACCTCGTTACACTGGTGGCACCTAGTCGTTTTCTTCAAGGCAGCTATGTCTATTCTGGGTCTAAAGGTGGAACTCTCCTCATTGCCCTTGTTCTGACTGTACTGCTTCTTTCCTCCTGTACCTGTTCCTTGCTGCTGTTGCTGCTGTCCCCCCTTCCCTGCTGCCTGCATCTGTACCACCATCAATTTTTCTTTTAGTTTCTTAGCCTTGGAGTCTATCTCATCACAGCAGTACCTGGCATATCTCAGTATTTCGTCTAGGGGTCTATTTTGCCAACAAATCAAGTGTTGCTGAATCATTAAACTAATATCCGGTCTCAGTCCCAGGACGAACTTGGACACAAATTGCCCTATGTCTTTTGGATCCATTACATCCAAGCCGCTATACTGTTTAAACGCCTTCAGCAATCTCTCATAATATTCGTGAACTGTCTCTTTGGGTTCCTGTCTGGTTCGGTCTATTTTGACCCAATCTATGTCTTGCATTGGCACTTTCTCTTTCAGCCAAGTCATCACTCTCTCGAATTTTGCCATCACAATCTCGGACGGCCCATTAGTCTTAGCATCTCTCTCTGGCTCCGTTGTGGGCCACTCAGCGCTAACCTTGCATGCTGTCCACAGATCTCCTGGTACTACAATGTCAAACAGCGTGTTCAGATCTATCCATAGGACCTTTGAGATTTTTACAAATCTCTCAACTTGCTTGTACCACTCCACTGGGCTTTCCCGCAATTTGGGGAAGGAGGTGGTAAAAGCAGCTAAATCTCCCCTACTCCAAGGGACATGTACATAATTCCCATTAGCGACTTCACGCAAAGGGTATGCTTCTATTCCCTGCAGCCTTCCTGGTGTCGTACCAAGCGTGCTTCTCCTGACGGTCCCTTTCTTGGACCACCTCTCTTCCCACTTATCTAGTGCCCTCCATGTCCTTATTCCAGTGATCAGTTCCCTTATGTGCGTTTTCAGCCCGATCGTTCTCCTCTCATCTAGGTCTCGATCTGTATAATGTAGCCTGTGGTTACCCTGTAATGCTTTGGTCCTTGACAGGTCCACCATATATTTGCCTGCTAGTTCGACTAACTTCTCATGGATTGCTCTCGCCTTTCGAGTGATGTCCTTTGCCATATACAGTATTTCATCCTGCTCATACATTTCCATTCTTTCTAAAGGCAGGGTACCATCTACCATGTCATCCAGGTCTGACCTTAAGCTGGCGACATCGAGTCTCTTAGCTTTTATCTCAGCTCGCAATATGTCTTTCGAAGGGGGCTCACTGGTCTCCCTACCATCCCAACTCCGAGCTCTACGTTTGGGCTCGGGAGAGTTAATGAGTGCTCTCCCTTGCTCCCATCTCTCCAGGTCCCATGCTCGGCCATCCGATCTTGGAAGGTGATGGAACACGGGCCTGTTACCCCCACTCTTGCTCTGCCCACTCTCTCCTGCTTCTCTCCTTTCGCCGTACGCCTCTCTGTTATTTTCCCTCTGGTCGCTACTCTCCCTTTGCCTAGTATCGCTCAGTATCCGATACGATCCTTCCTGGTTCCCCATATTCCCTGGGCTGCGCTCATTTCCGTCATCACAGGGACTATGGTGCGACCTCTCACAACTCCCATTCTGTTCTCTGGTGCCGGGCACACAGTGTGGACACTTAAAGCTGTTTCTGTACTCTTGCGCTCTCCTCTCCCCTTCACTGAGTATTGGGCACGCCACCCCTCCACTCCCGGGGCCCCCGTTTTCCAGGTCTGTTCTATCCCCACTCCGGGCCCAATGGGTGACTCCCCTACTATCTCTCTCTCTCCAGTCCCACTCCGGGCTGCTCTCCCCAGCCCCGCAGTGAGTCCGAGCTCGGCTGTCCTGACTTTCCCTTTCAGCTTCTGCAGCTATGATGCTCTTATGAGCCTCCACTGCCTCATCCCACTTCTTCATGTACTCATTTAGCTCTTGAAAGGATTTTCGTCCAGATCCCCTCAGATCCACTGGCCATCTAGGGCCCCCAGGGTCCCCTCCTGGATCCCCTGCTGTGTGCATCGGGGTGCTCCACTCTCTGGGTATCGGCATCTGACTTGGGCAATTAATCGTATCGTTCCTCCTTGCCGTCCCTGCTCTTTCTCTGTCCTTCCGTACCCGTTCTTCCCCTCTTGCTCTCTCTTGGTCATATATCGATATTATAGGACCTATGGTAACAGGTACCTGTAGTGCATCTGGTAATGCGTAGGATGTGGCGCTCTCCGTTTCCGGCGCTCTTTGTACCACAAACCTCCCGACTACCTGTTGCACCTGACTAGGCTGGGACAGCTCTTTCTTTGCCTCAGGATCCCACTCTGAACTGGGAAGCGGTCCATGCTCTCCTGCATTGCCCTCCTTTTCTCTTTCACTATGCTCGACCTCTCCCCCTGCTCTATTATACGGGGGTGGCCTGTCTGTCAGTAATCTGTTTATCAGGCTGTCCTCTGTTTCGCTCTCATCATCTTCTTCTAGGGGGCTTTTATTACCGGGCACCTCTAACACTGGGTACAGTTTATTTACTTCCATGTTATGCACTCTCCATCTTTTAGCATCCGCATCCCACCTGGCATCCTGCACTGCCCTTACCGATCGTTTCACCCTTTCTTGTCGTCTGTTCATATTTTTTTCATGCGCTGCCCTAATCCATGCATCAAGGGCTTCAAACTGGGTCGGTCTAGGCAAGGGTCTCATTGAGGTCATGACTGATTTTAATCGATGTAACACCTCTAATCTGAACGTCCCGTACTTCGGGAACGTCAGTTCCTCATTTCCTTCCGTAATCTTACTCCACTCTGATATCCAAAGGATCGTATGCAGCCCAACATTCACTGCCATGTAACGAGCCGGCGTACCCTCCGGCGGGGCTTCTTCCCCCTCATACGATCCCCGCTTCTCTTTTTTAAACGCCGCTCTCAGCCATTTAAAACACTTCATAATTATGCGCACAATATCCAGCCTCGCTACTCTGTTTACTTCCTGATGACAATCCACCAATCCTGTCGCGGCTTTGCTAACTTGGCCTATCGCAGCGCGGTCTTTCTCCGGTCGGCCAATCACAGAGCGACACTTTCTGACGTCTTTGCTAGCTGGCCTATCACAGCGCGGTCTTTCTCCGGTCAGCCAATCACTGCGCGACACTTCCTGACGTCACTTTTCTCCGCTTCGCAGCAGCACCCCTCCTTTCTCAACTCGTCTCCCGGTCATGCATGCGTCCCATTCATACACCGAAAAATGACTACTTCCGACCAAGCGGTCACTTCCCTCGACTGTACGTCCACAGTCTATATGTAATTGTCAACACAACTGACGAAATGTCTATCGTCTCTCTGATAGGTTGCTTACACACACAGTAACCTCCGACCAGCGTCCGTTACTCACGCACTCACTCTTACGTTCCCCCTATCTCGGTCTTTCGGGTGATCAATGGTACCTCATGACCCCCTTCACACTATTTGACAATTACTCTGGGTGTCCGATACACCCGAACCACTTAAGCTCTCCTTGAACTTAAGATTTCCACCGGTTGCGCGCGCTCACAACCTGTTCCACAGTCACTCTACAGACATTCAACTCCGCCAGACATTACAACATAGATACAATACAAAAACACCGCAATCTAACACGCATGACCCTTTATACTCACTCTCGACCGATACTGCTGCTTTTTCTGTCTCACGTCATCCGGATCTTCTTCAGCGGGCGGTTCTTCCGATCATCGATTTCTAGGGGCCTTGGGGTAAGCTAACCTGGCCTAGGTCACCGTCCTCAAGAAGGCAACCATCCTCTATAGCTACCAACTGGAAGGGCGAGATTTTGATCGATACCTTATCACTATTGATCTAAACCCCGATCTGGTCGACTGAACCTTTGTTGCCTGTCATTGAAGGAAGAAAGTGCCTCTGCTACCAAGTTAGTACACCCAATAAAGGACCCCGCTCCAAAAGATCACAAACAACTTCTAGCTTTCAAAAGTTTATTGTAAGGATAGGATAAGCTGCAAATACAGACATCTCAGAATGAGATTCACGAGATACACAGGTCCAACTACATACATGTGCTCTCTGAAAGCCCTCAGACGAGCAACGGAAATTACCAGCACAAGTTCTAAGAATAATAAAGCTATCAGCATTGACGCGTATTGAGATCTCTCCTTCATTTAAGTTGGAGGAAAACACACAGGTTAGGCTGTCCCTACCCTGCTCTAGATGGTATCCCTACTTAACCAAGTCTCAACCTAACAAAGGTGTCAGCAGTGAATGACCCCCAAGGGAAGTCACTCACTCTTAGTCTCTTGGTGAAAACCTATAGTTCTCCAGTCATGACCCCTCTCTGCCTACCCATCCGCTCTCTAAAGGGTCCTCAGGCATCTGCTCTAACTCCACCCAGGGGTGCTGTCCCTAATACAAAACAGTCAACAACATTTGAGACGCCCCTCATGAGACGCCCCTCACGTGGTGTAGCTTCTGGCTTTTTCCATGCTGCTTTGTATTGGGCCTCATACGTTGGAGTTGACCTTGCTTCTCAGACTCTTCTCCGGCCCGCTGATACCCCTTAAACATTCCAGAACCCTCCTCCATGTCTGGGCCGTCTACTGAACAGACCTCTATTCATATTATTTATAATCGGATCCTCCCTTCTCTCTTGCAGACAGACATCTGCAGCCAAGAACCCAACTCTCATAGACTTCCAAAAAGGTTCGCAACATTTCTCGGCCCAGACATGTACGTGTAAATCAATGTTAAAACATTTCAGGCCTACAGCATTTCTCATAATAATTATAGCATTCAACTTCTTCATTAATTAAAGCATGTTAATACTCTTATTCTATTATTCAGTAAACACATCTATAAATCATGGCCCATTAATGCAATGACCAAAAACATTAGTTCAATCTATGTCGTGAAAAAGAAACACCTTCTAGCTCTGGCCCTGAGGCCTACCACATTCTGCGTTTAACCACATGCCATCTTACATTTTAGCAGCTACACGACATGGATTCAGGAATAATCACATCTAATAAAATCATATAGTGTCACACATTTCTGTATTAGTTTCACTTCTACCTAAATCTCTACATTAGCTATACATTCAGAATATAATTGCAGATACTACTAGCACTCATGGCATTTCTCCTCATGATTTGTGCTTACTACAGGTAAGTGTGATGCACTCATACATTTAGGTCAGTTTGCGCTCTCTCATTATAAAGAATATAATGATCAATACATAAATATGAGTGAATGTTTGCCGATTTTGAAAATGTCGCTTTCTTAGGGTTGTCCAACGCTAGCTGCTCATTTACCAGCCAGCATGTATGCATGACTGATTTAAAAACGAGCCACAATGAGCCGAATACTCTGAAAACGGAGAGAGTCACAGGGCAATCTTAGAAATGTATACTTCTATCAAGAATTAACTGAAGCTATATTACACAGATACAGCTAATGCCAGTTGCAGATTAAGAGCGGTCGATTTGCCAGGTTGCATAAGCAGTGCTGAATACTTAAGCAGATTAAAAAGACTTTTTGAAGAATGCACAATACCTTTGAATACAGGTCTGTATATGCTATTTGCGGAATTGTATGAACTAACAATTGATTCACCTCACCTCTCAAACTGTATGCTCAAAGTTAAACAGCTCTATATTTAGATGCTCAGGTCAAAACACCTTTATTGATACCAGGCTTTCATGGATACTGTTTGCGAGGAGGGCTAATATTAGAGGATCTCACTAGTGGTGGCACGGCCGGGCGAGTGAGCCAAAGACCTTGTAGATGTGGGCAACACAAGTTAGAGACAAATGTAGCGGGAAATGGAACTTATGATCGCTCCTTAGGCCTGCTGATGTGGGGTAAACATTTGTAGAACAGATACATCACTTTAGTGAGGGGTGTGGGTGGAACTTTGGCAAATAGAACACTTTTATATGAGGCAAGTTACATTGGTCAAATGTTCGTAAAATGTGAAGACCACTCTACAGAAGGGACAACAAAAATACCTTCAGCCTTTTGCTACTGAAGTACCTATTAAAATACTCCTGCTTTAGCCGGTCAACTGGATCTAACCATGGCAACTAGAAGTGGAGGCCATTTTAATGCTTTCAATGCTATTCGCAGCATTGTTACCACTGAGACCACTTTCTCTCTTTAGCTAATGCTCATCCTGAATGATTACATTAATGGTCTTAAACGGGATATACACTTCCAGTAAAGTCCACATTTGTAAAGTCCACATTTGTAAAGCGCACAATCACCCGTAAGGGTCTCTAGGCGCTGGGGGGCCGTCGGGAAGATTAAGCGAGCTATTGCCCAGAGTCACATGGTGCTGGGCTAACTGCCGCCGGAGCCGGGGATCGAACCGTGGTCCCCAGATTCCAGCGTCAGTCGCCCTGGCCGCGGCGCCACACCCCAGCAGCTGGGGCTTCCTTTTTTTAAAATTTTATATATATTTCGGGACTATAGGTTACAGTTATGATTTTAGAAAAAAGCAACCAAAACAAGCAATGGCAAAGCCAATAGGACTCACGTATGCGAGATCTATCTACTCTGTCAATTTTTAGCCATGTTGTCCAGTAGCACAGTTGCTGTGCAGCATGGCTGACAGTAAAAACAAATTAATTGCTATGGTGCGGTGAATGCGGAGTGTGGCAATTTTTTTTTTACTTTCAACCGTGTTGCACAGGAGCCACAAGACCTAATGGCAAAAAGAAAAGGAAGCAGGCAGAGTTCATTAGCGCGGCACGGCCAACTCCGTCCTCCGTTTTGGGACACCCATGAAGAGCAAACGCTGCATATCTGGGAAGGTTGTTTTGTAGTGGAGAAGGAGAGAGGGAGGATGAGCTCAGGTGTAAGCAGAGTGTGGAGAGACCGGTGACGCCAGACGTGTGTTGTACGTTTCTTTATTGGCCTGAGAAAGGACTACATTTCAGGGCGTTAAGAGGTACAACTAGGCAGTAGCGATGCAAGAGGACATTGGGGAAGAGCAGCTTTAACCCCTTCGATGCTCATGACGAGCTCAGCTCGTCATGAGGTACACCTCTCGTACGCTCATGATGAGCTGAGCTCGTCATGAACCGCGGGTTTTTGAAAACTTCAGCGCACCGTGGAAATCTGCACCGCGTTGATGGGGTTAAGCAACAACGTGGGGGTGGGGCGGTAGGGCAGGGTGCAAGCAACGACACAGGCAGGGGAGGACAAGGTGCTAGCAACAATGTGGCAGGAGTGCAGTGGTGGAGGCATAAAACTGAACTGACATTCCGAGAGGGAATTGTGGGAGGGAGCAGCAACACAATGGAAAGCAGGAGATGTCCAACAACATGAGGGACCATGGGAGTGGCAAGCAAGATGACGGACAGCGGGAGGAGGGGGGTAGTTGACAGGAAGATGAAAGATAGCAGGAAAAGGGCAGAGGGGGAATGGGTAAGCAACGAAGTGAAGTAGGGGAGATGGACTGTAAAAAATGCATACATATGGATTGTAACACCTAAAGTAAGAACATCAAGTACACTAAAAGCAACAGTAGAAGCACCCTTGACAAGGAAGAGGTAAATGGTCCATGCTCTAGTGAAAGCACGAACACAGGAAGAGAAAATGCAACTTTCATACGCTGACATATGAGAAGCAAAGAAATGAGGAGGCCAATGAAGCCAACCAATGGTAAGCATTTGGCGGGCCTAGAGCCCTTTCTAAGTTTTATTTTAGTTAACAAACGATCTTGCAGGCAACGGCACATGCGCTGTCTCAGGTGAGACCTAAAAACAACCAAATATCATTGGTTACGTTTATTCATTTGGTCATTGCTGACTCAATAATCAACATAATTCAGCAGGAAGAACACGAAATGGCAGTGATCATACTGAGTTGCTTAAGAACAATAGAGGCAATATGGGAAAGAAGATTGTCAAAAAAAGAGGGTCAAATAATTGAGAAGGACGTGCCTCCAATTAGCACTTAAGTGGGTAAGAGAGGAAGTGAATAAAGGAGGCAGTAAATGGTGGTACATAGCACTTTCTTTTTGAAACATTATGCGAAGGAAATAAACAAAATCCATTGATAAAATGTAAAAATGATGAGGGGAAAAAAATCTGTGTAATGGGAATTTATTTTCTCATCTGCATTTTGTCAAGACCACCTTATTTAGTGCAGTAAAACTCTGGTAGCACAAGTATGTTTACTTTATGACTCATCCTTATGTTCTAAAGCAGTTGTTAGACACATGTCTGAGAGTAATGCAGTGTTTTGGTTCAGGGTAAGTAGGGACCACATATGTCTCTGGATTGTTAAGGATATTTACCAGGCCCCCGGGAGCATCTGCCCAAAGGTCCCTGTTCCCTCTGCATGCTGCCTCAATGCATGGAACACTATAGCAATTAATGACATTAGCATTTAGAATAACACAGATATGCCTGCATGCAACGGTATATGAATTCTCTCCAGATTACTTCCAGATACGATTTAGCAATCATTTCCTGCGATTTTCCGCTCTAATGCTCAACACTTGAGCCTGTGTCTGTCAACTCAATTGTAAATCATAGCAAACTCCTCTTTTACGCCTGAGATGTTAGTTACATCAGTTCATGTCAGCAGGGCACTAGGTTTAGAGTTCTGACTTACATTTACCCACTTTGGACTATCAAACATAAACTGCCTGGGTGGTGCAGATTTGTAAAGATGGGCTATTCAGAAGTGTGTTAAATAAATCTATGTTGACAAACCATTAACATTGATTTTTGCATCTGCAAAACAAACTGACAGTAAATAAGAGAAACAGAACAAAACAACGCACCGTTACAAAATATAACTTAGTGTTACATAGCTTCTTGGTGCAAATTAGCTGCACTTTGGAAGTCATAATATGTATGCATGCAGTGAATCACTGAAGTTTCCATCATCCATCGGAACAGGAAGTGAGATTAATGGTTTTCTCGCCAAAACCGTTTTTAAAGAAGCACTCAGGCAAGAGGACTTCATTTCCCAACACCCATCAGCATATGCAGTGACTTCATTGGATCTCCCATTATCCATCTGCAAAGGAAGTGAAATCACTGAATTTCCATCATCCATCTGAACAGGAAGTGGCATTACTGGTTTTCTCACCAATAGTGTCTTTATAAGAAGACGCCAAGCAAGAGGACTTCATTCCCCACCACCCATCAGCACAGGAAGTGACATCCCTGAATCTCCCATCATCCAACTGCACAGAAAGTGAGATCACTGAACTTTCCATTATCCATCTGAACAGGAACTGACTTTACTGTTTTTTCAGCCAAAACCGTCTTTAAAAGAAGAGGCCAAGCAAGAGGACTGTTATCATGCCACCCTAAACATCTCCCACTTAATAACCGCTGCAACACAGACATGCAGAGGAAGCGAGCAGTGGGCACATCACTGGCTCACCGAAGGCAAGCCTGTCTGTGCTTGTACGCACTCGCAGCATGTCCCGCATCAAGAATCCAGGTACGATCACCATTCACTGATACTCTGCAGCACTCCATAGGTCACTAGACTCTGGACGCTGTTCCCCCAACTGCTGTCGCGCCACACCTCCCACCACAGTAGGAACTTTCACCTGCACCCACTGCCAGTTCTCTATCAGCCACCCACACACCCCATATGCAAATATTAACTACGCCCTCAACACCCCCTCCCAACATACACACCACACAAGCCCTAACAATGCATACACTCCCACTCCCATGCCACAGCAAACATGAACATCAGTACCCAACATGCACACATGCTTCTCAACACACGATCACTCAGCAACCACGCAAACGACATATGGGACCTTCTGCGCAGCGACACATCCCTCATCCTCTTAATCACAGAGATTTGGCCCAACCGTTCATCAGCTCCCTACATCGCTAGGGCAATCCCAGTAGCATACAAGATTGCTCAACAGGACCGCCTTCACAAGCCAAGAGGAGGTCTGGCTATCATCTACAAGGAATCCATCAAATCAACAACATTTACAGAGAATGTGACCCCATTCATGAAACACCTGCACTTCAAGCTGCAAATTTCCCAAAAATTCACTCTGAAAGGAAGCCTCGCTTACCGACCACCTAGACCACAAGCCACCTTCACCAAACTCGCCAGCTTTGTCACTCAACTCATCATTGACTCCAGAGCATACATTCTCCTTGCTGACTTTAACTTTCACCTGGTAAATCGAAACGACCCCTGCTCCACACCACTCATAGACAGCTTGGGCTACATCGGTTTCACCCAACTCTTCACAGAGCTAACACACACCAGAGAACACACACTGAGCCCCATCTTCACCACAAGTAACAGTATCAAATACAACAGTATCAAATACAACCACCAAGCAGCTCACATGGGCTGACCACTCCATCATCCATTTACAAATCAACACACCTCAAGTCAACCTCACTACCAGGTTCAGCACACCATGGCACAGCTGGGGCAAAATCACAGAAGCAGACTTGCTCAGCGCTCTCAGCACTGATCAGTCTAGCCCACACATACAACCTTGACAAGGAAACAACAACTTCAGCAACTGGATCAAGAACAGTGTGGACTCCCATCCATCCAACAAGCATAGGCGGTCAAACATGCTGGCAAGCTGGTACACAGAAGACATCCAAGACACCAAATGACACTGCAAACAGTTAGAAAGGAAATAGAGAGCCAGTGGCAACACCACGGACAGAACTACCTATAAGGCAAATTAGAGAAATCAAGAAAAAAGCATTAGTGGACCGAATCGAAGGAAGCTGTAACAGCTACAATGTGATCTTCTTGAATGTCAAGAATTTCACCTTGCCCTCAGTCACTGTCAACAACATAGCTGCCTCCCAACAACTCTGCAGCAACCTATCCAACCTTTTCCGCAGCAAAATCGCCAACATCTAAAGCAACTTCACACACCAACCCACCTCAGAGAACTCATAGCTAACCTACCAAATACCAACCAACCAAGGTGGCCACATGAGTGAATGGACAACCCTCACCAGAAACGACTCCTTGGCAATCATGCAGACCATCCACTCAGGGGTCCCAATGGACTCATGCAGTCACCACATCTCCTCCCTGTGAACAATAACCAATCAGCACCCCTCTGACCCACATCATGAACACCTTCATCACATCCGCCACTTTCCCGGATGAATGGAAACTTGCAGAAATTAACATCCTCCTCAAGAAGCCCACAGTCGACCTGAATCAACGGAGCATCTTCCGACCCATCTTCATGCTCCCCTATCCAGCCAAAGTGATTAAGAAGGCCATTAACAGGCAACTCACTACCCACCTTTAACTTCACCATCTTCTAGATAACACACAATCAGGATTCAGAAAGAACTAAAGCACCGAAACAGCACCCATTGGCACTACCAACAACATTCGAAACATCCTGGATGGAGGAGAAATAGCATCTCATCTTGCTCGTCCCACAGTGGCTTTCGACACGGTTTTCCACAACACCCTCATCAGAAGACTCCCCAAGATTGGCATTCAAGGATCTGCTTGGCAAACCCAAAGGGTCAGGCTGCCACCCTTCACATCAGAGACCAATAAAGTGATATATGGTGCGCCACAAGGATCATATCTTAGCCCCACTCTTTTCAACGTATGCATGACACATTTCACCAACATCATCCGATCACAAGACATCACCGTGATCTCATACGCCGATGACACCCAACTCATACGCTACCGGACGGACAAGATAAACACCACCAGAACCAACTGCATGACTATGGTAGCAGACTGGATGCGAACCAACTGCCTGAAGCTCAAGTACTGGTCTTTGGCAACAAGACCTCCCCATGGGATTCCACTTGGTGTCCGTCAGAGCTAGGACCAACACCCACAACCACAGACCATGCAAAAAATCTAGGGATCATCCTAGATGACAAACTCAATATGATGGCTCAAGACAATGCAGTGTACACCTCCTGCTTCCACATCTTATGCATGCTGCAAAAGATCTGCAAAGCGTTGCCTCAAAACACAGACGGACCGTCACACTAGCATTCATCACCAGCAGACTGGACTATGGCAGCACTCTCTAAGGCAGAATATCCAAACAATTCATACACAGACTCCAGACCATCCAGAATGCAGTAGCAAGACTCATACTCAGCCTCCCATGCTGCACCCACATCACACTGCATCTCAAGAAGCTTCACTGGCTCCCCATTCACAAGCAAAGCCAATTCAAGCTTCTCAGGTGCACATATAAAGATCTACACAACACAGAACCAGAATACCCAAATGGTCGCATACACTTTCACTAACCCACCGGACACCCATGCTCTGCCTCACTCACTCGCACACACTACCCGCATCCGCAGAAGCAAAACTGGAGGTTGCTCCTTCTCCTACATCGCACCCACACGACATGGAATTACCTCCCTAAACACATCAGAGCAGTGGTATACCTAGACCTTTTTTCCACCTGTGACGGTCCCTGCCGCATCTAATAGCGGGGGTTCTGGCGATTCCTGTGTTTGCCGCCCCACGATGGCCGCAAGTAAAGGATGGGGAGGACGCCGCCCTCAAAACTCATGCCACCCGGGGTGGACCGAACCCCTTGCTACATCATTGCAGCAGAGCCTCCGCCTCACTTCTTGAGATCCGCAAGTAGCTAGAGACCTGCCTCTTCATATAAGCACCTTGGGACCACATACCTACAAACCTTGACCAGGCGCCTCTCGAGTCATTAGTGCGCTATACAAATAAACATGAAACAACCACACAGGGTCGTGACTCCTAACCAGTAAGGCTGAGCCCAAAGCTAGTAAACAACAAAACAACTGCCAATACCAGATATCGTTTGATTAATTGGGAAACAACCTATATGAATAAAACATAAAGGTCCGTTTTATAATTTGCGTCACTAGTTTATTTGTTTATTTTAGCACTAGTGGGAAATTTATTTTCATGAATAATCAACTTATTTTCAGTGTATATACAAACCAGAATAAAGACAAATACAATATAATATTTACAAGATATACAAAACAATTTACAAAATTTCAAACACACCCAAACTTTCACACTGGCCAAACCATTCATCCATCTTCAATCATCCAAAACAGTACAAATCCTAAAGGTCTAATGTCAAAACGAAATTATGTATATTGGTTTCTTTATATGTACATACAAATAAACATAACATAATTCGAGAGTATGTAAAACCGAGCACTCGATGGGTCTGCGAGCAGTTGTGTTGGTTCATTAGAAAAGACAGAACCAACACAACTGATAGCAATTCTAATGCATTGGCATTTGTAATGTAATTGTTTATCTCTTGCGTAAGAATTTACAGAAAAGCCAAGGACTGGAAACATCATGACCTCCCAGACATTGTATGGCGACCCCCTACACCTACACTGAAACGGTATTGCGATCAAAGTCCTGATAGGATTTGTACACCTGTCATGTGCGGTCCCTTCAACTAACCGTCACCACCTGTGCTGTATCCAACCTCCTCCCCTCGCCCCTCAATCAACTAAAGAGGATCAGGCTCACTCGGTGCCATATGGGCCAAACATCCTCCCGGGCAGCGTGTAGCTCCCCGTCCAGCATTGCAGCGCATCTCCAATCTCATGCGGCCCTGCATGTGCTGTTAGCCATGGCGGATGATTATGGTTTAGGCACCAGCTGCTCAGCAGACCAGGACACTGCCTCCGCCCAGCTTGCATCGCTTTCACCCATCCCCATCCCCCCACCCGCTGCTCTGCCCTCAAATCTGCCTGCGCATCTCCAATGGAGAAGCCATGATGGGATCCCGCCAATTAATTTCTGCACATTCTTTCGAACACTGATCAATCATCCTGGATGCTGGTTGCCTAGGTTATGCCAAGCTTCAGAAACAACCCGCCATAATTGACTCCAACAACATCTCTACGCGGAATCTACACCTTTCTGTCCGCCGTCTCCCAGCAACTGTTACTCTATAGAAGTGGTTACCCAATCTTCGTTTATTACATACCTCAGCTTTTGTCATATATTGTGACCAAAGAGTTCGGTTTTCTTTAATACCTTTTAAGAAAATGGCTGTATTTCTCCTAGCCTTGCATTTGCTTCCATTGTCTCACAGTTCCCGGATGTGAGGTGATGTCAGGAATGTAATAATGCTGACGTGACTTTAGAGCTGAAAGGGATTCTCGGGGAAAGGGCCTTGGAGTTTGAGTGGATGTCCAGTGCCCTTGCAGATGGCTGCTTCGCACTCTCTCCAAATAAAGTGGTTTCCTTGCTCACCCCAAGATCGAGCTCTTGACTCTCTAAAAGTGCAAATGTTGGCACCCAGGGACCCACAACGACAACATGCCTGGTGGAAGTGTTTACACAGACAGCTATCGGTTTTGGTTGGATGTGCAAATGTTCACTGCTACGCTTTAGTGGAACACAGAACTGCGTATACTTCACCTGTGCTGCCAGTAGGACAAGGCTGTAGGCCACAGTGCATCAGTGGGACGGCCATCTTGTGTAGCTCACTCATGAGCGAAGAAGTCAAGCCTGGAGAGTTTTCCCCTCTACGCATGTAGCCCTGTGCCAGCGTACGTTTTGTACATACAACTTTGCGCTTATAAATTCGAACACTTTCAGTGGGGTAGAATTTACCATGTCACTGTTCACATGAAAAGCGACGTGTGCATGTCAATAAAAAGATCACACTCATTACACAAGTACCCACGTTACGTATGCAAATAGTGGCATGTGTGCAGGTACCGGAACCAAACAGAGTTTCTGAGGTAGCTCAGTGTGCATAGAGAATAGTGACGCGTGCATGTTACTAGAGAGTTCCTACCACGGGTAGTAAGAGTATACTCATACAGGGCAGACTCTCAGCCACTAGAACACAATGGGAGGACACTTCCAAAGTAAAGGAGAATTGAATTTTAGACAGTATAGGTCTTCTTTCAGATAAGAGAGGGCTTGTATTATATAGGGAGGTGTCCTGGAAGGAGAAGAATTTCGAGGTCAGTTGTGAAGGCCTGGGAGGAGGAGCTGTCCATGAGAAGAAGTATAATGGGAAGAGTTAGAATTGACTCTAAATCACACGCTCCAAAGTGCAATGGTCTTTATCAGACTTAGCATGTGAATCATTGTCTTAGTTTCACAACGCCACCCTTCTGCATCTGGCGCTGGTGGTACGCGGTATGTGCCACACCCATCTCCTTACATGAATGTATGGTGGGCAAGCTAGTTCTCGTAACTGATTAACAAGTTTGGCATCCGTAGCGGGGGGGGGGGCATTTTTGGCCCTGTCTCACGGCAGAGTATCCATATTATTACGAAGGGGAGCAGTGCTTCTAATGGATGTTCTATGTTTCAGATGCATGAACTGTGCTGGAGAACCACCCTACTATGGGGGTCCACCTACTACCAACAGGTATAAGGGTCATAGCACGCTGGGGGTAGTGTGCGAGGGTCTGGGACTCCCAGGTCCTCCACAGGTGTCAGGTCGGTACCTTTGTGGGGCACGCAGGTTACTCCCCAAGGAAGTTGTACATTCTTAGTCAACTGGTGCATCTGAACTTAGCAGGTAGCTCCTGTACAATAATTGGTTGTTTCGCTTGAAACGTCAGATATACCGGGCAATTTGTTATGTACTGGGCAATATTTGGGCTGTTCTGTCAATAAGCAATGGGAGACTGTATAATGCAGGCTTGCCCTGTGACAAAATTGTAAGGCGTCTCTTTTACACATGTGATGTGTCTAGGCATATGTTGCAGCCCATGTTCAGTATAGGAATTTTTTCTTTTGTACAGCAATTGGGGCGCAAGTAAGGGGCTCTGATTCATTGTGAGGTAGGATGGCCGGAGATCGTGCTACGCAGGGTGGCAGGGTGACTACTCCTTTGAAGCAGTAGAGAGGTCTTGGTGTTGAGTCAACAGCACCTTGGGCAAGTTCACCGAGCGGAGCGCTCCGTTACTCGCAGGCATGAGTTGATTCAGGAACAGATCTAGGGCTACCACGAGGTGGTGGGGTCCACCTCTCACCGGTAGGGATGGACCTTTTCTACTAGACCGGCAGGTAGCACTTCAGCTAAGAGGTTGCAGGTAGGAAGGAAGCTAAGTAGTGGGGGGCCCGGGCGGCGATGGTGGCCGCCGGCCGGGCTGTGGCGGAGTTACAGGGCGATCCGGAAGCAGAGAGGTGCAGCACTGTACCTCAGCGTTGAGGGAGCACAAATCTGAAAAATGTATAAGTACACCATACTTACAAGCACGTAGTGTTAGTTTAAATTGTATTGCACAAGAGTGTCAACTTATATGGTGAAAATATATGAGTATTTGTTTTATTAGAATAGATACATATATAAGTGTGGAAAACTAATGTAGAGATTGTAGAAATGTTAAAATGATGTTGGAGTCACACGTTAAATGAATAAGGGAAAACGAAATGTAATTCTGCAAACCATGAAAATGTGTAGGCACATGGCATTTCACAGGAAACGAAAGATGCTGCTACACTTTTAGTGACGTGGATTTTAATGTCATTAGAGTGCAAATGTATTATTAGGCATAGTATTGAAGTATATGTTTTATAGATGTGTTGCATAATAGAAATGTGTGCTAGTTAAAGAATACTGTTTAAATCGAGTTAAGTGTTTTCAGAGTGCAGGGACCCGCTCCATGTTAATCAAGTAGGCCTGAACAGATAATGTCGTTTCTTTGATCTGCAATGTGCTCGTTAGAGAAGAGGTCGAGAGGCACCAAGCACAAAGTTTTACACATGTTTTATGGCCTATAGATATGGTGAAGTCTGGAATTTGAGGCCCACTGTAGGATGGTCTGAATGCAGGTGCGAGGGGTCCTAATCAGTCGTAATGAATGGAGCTTTGTTCAGCGACGCCTGGCGTAGGCCTGGAGGAGGTTTCAGGAATTTCAGGGGGTACCAGCGAACTGGAGAAGAAGCCTGGGAACCAAGGTCAACTTTAATGAGGGTCCCGAAGAGTATCATCATGGAGTTTTGCCGCTGAAATTGGTATCACGTGAGGGGCGTCCCGAGGGGCGTTCCTATCGGAAATGTGATTTTGTATTAGGGAAAGCGACCCGGGGGAGAGACACAGCAGATGATTTGGGGAGCCTAAGAAAGCGGTTGGGTAGGCAGATAGTCTCTTCTATTAATCGGCCTCTTGTGATCAGCCTAAGAGAAGTGCGTGATCTCCTTAGGAAGACACCACGGCTGACACCTTTTTAGGTAAAGATCTTGTTAAGTAGGGATGTCACTTAGTCTAGTGTAGGGACAGACTAAACTTATATTTTCCTTTTCTGTAAATGACTCTCAGGTTGCAACTCATAGCGATTCTTGCAACGCTCATGCTCTTCGAAGTAGTTTTGATAATTTCCTTTTGTCGTTTAAGGATATTCAGAGAGTATCTTTTTGTACTAATACCTGTATACCTTTTGAATCTTATTCTGAGATGTTTGTATCTCCAGATACTTTTGGCTTTGAATTAAAACTTTTTAACCTTTCCCAGTGGTAAGTGGTTCTTTAGAGTGGTCTAAGTTCCTAATTGACTAACCTAGTAGTAGATTGTCTTTTACTCAATGACAGGTACCAACGATTCAGTCGACATGATTAGGGATCTGGTAAGATAACTAGTGACCAGAAACCCCGCGTTAAAAGTTGGTAGCAGAGTGAGGATGGTTATCTTCTTGAGGAAGGTAATCTAGATTAGGTTAGCTTACCCCAAGGCCCCTAGTGCTAGACATCGAGAGATGAGCAGCGGAAGAATCGCGTGTCGACGAAGGTGCTGACGGTGCGAGAAAAGCAGCAGTATCGGAGGAGAGCGAGTATAACAAGGGTCATGCGTGAACAGATTGCGGTGTTTTGTGTTGTATTTGTATTGTAATGTCTTGCGGAGTTGAATGCCTGTAGCGTGATTGTGAGAAGGTTGTGAGCGCGCGCAACCTGGTAAAAATCTTAAGTTCAAGGTAGAGCTTAAGTGGTCCGGGTGTATCGAACACTCAGAGTAATTGCCAACCATAGTACGGAGGTCATGAGGTACCATTGACCGCCGCAGAACCGAGATAGGGGGAGTGCAAGAGAGAGTGTGTGAGTAACGGACGCTGGTCGAAAGTTACTGTGTGTAAGTAACCTATCAGAGAAGGCGATTGTCTGGACGTAAACTGAAAGACATTTCGCCAGTTAAGGTGACAATTACAGATTGACTGTGGGCGTACAGTCAAAGAAAAGTGATCGCTTGGACGGAAGTAATCATTTTTCGAAGTATGAATGGGACGCATGCATAAACGCGGAGACGAGCTGAAAAAGGAGGGGAACTGCTGCGAAGGGGGACGAGTGACGTCGGCAAGAGCCGCGCTGAGATAGGGTGGATAGTGAGGAGCCGCGACGCGATAGGACGGTTGGTGTGACGTCGGCAAGAGCCGCGACGGGATTGGGCGGGTGGTACGACGTCAGTGAGAAGTCGCGCTCTGATAGGCCAGTTGGCGAGAACCGAGCTGAGATTGGTAGATTGTCATCAGGAAGTAAACAAACGCGGAGAAAAGAGAAATCATGAAGTGCTTTAAGTGTTTGAAAGGGATTTATAAAAGAAAAAGAAGTGAACATTATTACGGGGAAGAGGCACCGCCGGAGGGTACACCAGCTCATTATATGGCAGCGAATGTGGGGCTGCATACGATATTATGGATTGGGGCTTGGAATAAGCTTACGGAAGGAAATGAAGAAATGCAGTTCCCTAAGTATGGGACGTTTAAGTTAGAAGTGTTACATCGGTTAAAAGCAACCATGTCCTCATTGAAACCCCCACCTAGACCAACCCAATTTGAGGCCCTTAATGCATGGATTAGGGCGGCGCACGACAGGAATTTGAACAGGCGTCAACAAAGATTGACTCGATCGGTAAGAGCAGTGCGAGATTCTAAATGGGACGAAGAGGCAAAGAGATGGAGGGTACAGGCTATTGAGGTGGATAAGTTGTACACAGTGAGAGAGGTGGCAGGTGAAAAGACACTCATGGAAGAAGATGAGGAGAGCGAATCGGAGGACAACGTAATAAATAGATTATTGATAGATAGACCGCCTCCGAGAGTTGGGGAAATAGAAAGTAGAGAACTCGCAAGGGAAGATGGGGCTGCCATAGAGGGGTATGTACCGCTTCCTACATCGGAATGGACACCTATCAAAGGTGGGGAGACACCTCAACCGAGTACAGCACAGAGTGTAGTCGGAAGGTTTGTGGTACAGAAAACGCCAACCGCAGAGAGGGCGGAACCTTGTAGATTGCCAGATGCTCTCCAAGTACCCGTTACCATAGGACCCATAGTATCGATTTACAACCCAGAGAATGGGAGAGAGGAAGAACAGATACGGTTGGACAGAGAAAGGGTTGAGATGGAAAGGAGGCATAACACGACCAATGCCTGGAAGCAATTGCCAGGACCGGTAACGTGGAACACCCCATTCGAACCGACAGTGAGTCCCGCAACAGAGCAGGGGGGTCAAAGAGGACCGATGGACCTAAGGGGACCACGTCCGAAATCCTTTAAAGAGTTAAGGGTTGACTTGAGAGAATGGGATGGGTCCGCAGAAACGCAGAACAATAGGTCAAGAGCAGAGGCGGAGTGGGGAAATCGAGGCAATGGGACAGCATCTCACTGCGGGGCTAGTGAAAGCAGTCAGGGACGTGAGGGTCAAAGCCAGGAGAACAGAGGAGTAATACGTCCTAATGATGGGAGGGACCAGCAGGAGCGAGAAGGTAGAGGCATGGAGTGTGAAGAGATGTCTCGGCTCTTTGAAAAGGGTGGAGATCAAATGGTACTAGCATACAGAGATAGGTTTAGGTGCACTCATCACGCACCAGGGGAGAATGTGCAACACTGGAATAGAGGGAACAATGAAAGATCTTGCCATACATCGGGTGATCAGAGGTCACAGACCAATTGTGAAGAAAGGGGGAGTAATGGAATGTCTTACCATGAACCCAGAGAATCCAGGCATGAAGGGGAAGGTGGGACTATGAGGCACAATGGAGTGTTTCATCATCCACCCAGAGAGGACGGAACAGCATGGGACCTGGAGGGGTGGGAGCATGGGAGGACTCCACATAACTCACCTGAGCCCAGACGTAGGACTCGGAGCTGGGATGGGAAAGATGTGAATGGACCCCCTAGAGCTAGCGTACTGAAAGCTACAATAAAGGCGAAAAGACTTGATGTCACCAGTTTGAAATCTGATTTGGATGAGATTATAGATGGTACGTTGCCATTAGAAAGGATTGAGTTATACGAGCAAGAGGAGCTGCTGTTCATAGCAAAGGATGTTACTCGGAAGGCGAGAGCGACTCATGAGAAACTGTCTGAACTGGCAGACAGGTACATGGTAGATTTGTCCAGAACAAAGACCCTACAGAGTAACCATAGGTTACAATACTCAGATCAAGACTTAGATGAGAAAAGAACTACAGGGTTAAAGACACACATAAGGGAACTAATAGCAGGAATAAGAGCGTGGAGGGATCTGGACAAATGGGAGGAGAGATGGTCCAAAAGGGGAACTGTTAGGCGGTGTTTGAATGGGACGTCTCCTGAGGGAAGGTTGATGCAGATGGAGGCGTTCCCTTTGCGAGAAATATCGAACGGAAATTATGTACATGTGCCCTGGAGTAGAGGAGATTTAGCTGCATTTACCAACTCATTTCCGAAGTTGAGGGAGAATCCAGTTGAGTGGTATAAGCAGGTAGAGAGGTTTGTAAAGATCTCCAAAGTATTGTGGATTGATTTGAACACCTTGTTTGACATTGTGGTTCCAGGGGATTTGTGGGTAACCTGCAAGATTAGTGTCCAGTGGCCAAATGTAGAACCTGAGAGGAATGCTAGAACTAATGGACCGTCGGACAGTGTCATGGAGAAATGTGAAAGAGTAATAGCCTGGCTAAAGGATAAAGTGCCTCCACAAGATATAGATTGGGTAAAAATAGACCGAACAAGACAGGAACCCAAAGAGACAGTTCATGAATTTTATGAAAGATTACTGAAAATATTCAAACAATATAGTGGACTCGATGTAATGGATCCCCAAGACATAGGACAGTTTGTGTCAAAGTTCGTTTTGGGGCTGAGACCAGAGATTTATTTGATGATTCAACAACATTTAATCTGTTGGCAAAACAAACCACTAGATGAGATCCTGCGATATGCAAGATACTGCAGTGACGAAATAGATTCTAAAAAGAAAAATCTAAAGGAGAAGCTGATGGTGGTGCAAATGCAGTCAGCCGGAAAGGGCGGACTGCAGAAACAGGGGATGGGACGAAAGTCGAATGGTCAGAACAAGGATAATGAAGAAGGGCAGAGACCTAGAATAGACTTTGCCACTTTAAAGAAGACGACAAAGTGCCACCAGTGTCACCAGGTGGGACATTGGAGACGCGAGTGTCCCTTTAACCCTGAAAATGGAGAGCTAGAATTAGAAGAGCAAGTTCAAGAAGTTCCAGCTCAAAAGGCGACAGTCCCAGGAAGCAAGGTGGTCAAAGGGGGGACTTCGGCTCCAAGAGCTCAGTTTCCACAGCCACCGAAAATCGCGACAGGGGGAAAGGTCTTTAAACAGATGCCTCTTTTTATTGAGGAAGAAAAGTGTTATTATATTGATCCATTGACAGGACAGCGTGTGAGTAGGGAAGAGGACTGTACCCTCGGGGCAGTCCTAGAGGTGGATCAAAGGGGGCCATTTGTTGAGGCTGAAGTGGCAGGATGTCCTACAACGTTCTTGGTGGATACCGGAGCTACTCGATCAACTCTGAGATCAGTGGTGGTTCCAGATTTACCGATGTCAGGGGAAACAATTCAAGTGGTAGGAGTTGCAAACAAAAGGATGACTAGTCCCTTGACTGAACCAGTATCCGTGAAAATAGGAAACCATATGAATGAACATCAGTTTGTAGTATGTGATTCGAGTCCTGTATGTCTGTTAGGAAGGGATTTGTTATGCAAATTGAACTGCACAATATACTGCACCCCGCAAGGAGTGGAGGTACAGACTACAGACGATGACGCTACCTTCAAGGTAGCCAATTCAAAATCTTGCATAGAACTATATCCTACTCTGACTGTAGAAGATCTTCCCCAGGACCTACGAGATGCTGTGGCGTCGGGGGTATGGGATTTCACAGGCGAGGAAATAGGATTGATCAAGGGGGTAGAACCAGTGAAAATAATGGTAAAGCCAAATGCCGAGTATCCCAGAACGCCTCAATACAAATTGTCCCAGGAAACGATTGCAGGAATAAAACCTGTGATCGAGTCAATGATTCAACAGGGAATACTACAAGAAATCGTGGGAAGTCCTTGTAACTCCCCGATTATGGGTTTGCAGAAACCTAGTGGGAAATTCAGAATAGTTCAGGACCTTCGAAAAATTAACAATATAGTTGTTTCATGTTGTCCAGTGGTACCGAATCCATCAGTGATACTGTTTCAGATACCATGCCAAGCAGAATGGTTCACAGTGATAGATCTTTGCCAGGCCTTCTTTTCAATCCCCTTGGATGAAGAAAGCAGGTACCTTTTCGCTTTTAAAATGGAAAATCGCGTCGAATCCCACAAGGATTCACAGACAGCCCATCAATCTTCAACCAGTTGTTGAAGAAGAATCTCGAAAATCTAGTACTGCCGCAGAATTCGGTTCTGGTTCAGTACATAGATGACCTACTTGTTGCGTCAGAGACCGAGGAAGCTTGTAAAACAGATTCCATTGCCTTGTTGAACCATTTAGCTGAAAATGGTCATAAGGTATCTCCGAGCAAGTTACAGTACTGTTTGACAGAAGTACAGTATTTGGGGCACCGGTTAGAAAAGGGAAAGCGTAAGGTGTCTCCAGATAGGATTGAGGCGATAATGAAGATGAATGCGCCTACGACACAGAGAGAAGTTAGGATATTCCTAGGAATGGTTGGTTATTGTCGACAGTGGATAGTTAACTTTTCACTGAAAGCAAAGCCCTTACAGAAACTGACGCACAAGGAGGTTAGTGATCCGGTACCATGGGACGATGAATGCCTAGTGGCATTTCTGCAGTTGAGAGACTTGTGTCGTGCTCCGGCTCTGGGGATGCCCGATTACGAGAAATCTTTTTCACTTTACTGCTGTGAGAGAGAGGGATGTGCTTTGTCAGTCTTGGCACAGACCCACGGAAATGCCCGTAGACCAGTTGCCTACTTTTCGGCTACATTAGATCCGGGCAACGCTGCAGCTACCGGATGTCTCAAATCCGTTGCTGCAACGGGTGTCAGCATTGAGAGGTGTGAGAGTATTGTTATGGGACACCAGTTAGTGGTGTATGTACCACATTCTGTAGAATTGCTAATGACCAGGACGAAGACGCAGCATCTGACTAATAGCAGGCTCACGCGCTACGAGCAAGTTATCCTTGCTGCGGAGAACGTGACCCTCAAAAGATGCTCTGTTTTGAATCCTGCTACATTGATGCCACTACCTACTGTAATAGAAGGCGAAGAATGTGAAGACCATGATTGCCTTGATGTGACTGAACTATGCACGAAGCCCAGACCAGATATTGTGGATGAGCCGTTGTCTGACCCTGATGAGATTTACTTTGTCGATGGCTCATGTTTAAGAGATGATACTGGTCGGTTGAGAGCAGCTTATGCTGTTTGCACCATTACTGGAGTTGTGGAAGCCGCTTGCCTGGAAGGAGTACATTCCGCACCGGTAGCAGAAATCATTGCATTAACTCGTGCCTGTATAGCAGGTAGCGGAAGGAGAGTCACCATATACACTGACAGCCAATATGGTTTCGGTGTGGTTCACGATTTCGGGCAATTGTGGTCTCAGAGAGGTTACATGACCTCTTCTGGTTCGCCCATTCGAAATGGAGAATTTGTGCGACTGTTGTTGGAAGCATTACAAGGTCCAGCTGCCATTGCTATTGTAAAGTGTGTAGCTCACACTAAGAATACAGATTTTGTGTCACAAGGTAACCGTTATGCAGACGAAGTCGCCCGCTATTGTGCGGAGCAGGACTATTCCTTCACAAAGGTAGAAATAGAAGGGGCGGAAGAGAAGACAGAATTGAGCATGATGTTGGAAACAGTAGACACTTGGGAGGATTTAAGAGTGATGCAGGAGAACGCACCTGAAACAGAGAAAAGGCATGGGATATAGCAGGTTGCGTGAGAAGCGAGATGGATTTTTGGATTTCAGCAGATGGGAGGGCAGTGTTACCTGAGGAACTAGCGAATCCAATGGCAAGACAAATACATGGTCCAGTACACCTAGGAAGAGATGCTATGCTGAGAGTGTTTAGGCAGACTTGGTATTGCCCTAAATTTAGGATAGCGGCAGAATCAGTATGCAAGCGATGTGTTACCTGCCAACAGTTAAACATAGGGAAAAGAACACCAGTTACACTGAGTCACATTGGGAGGTCTGGGGGGCCTTTCAATAGAATGCAATTGGACTTTATTGAAATGCCAAGAATCAACCGCCTTAGGTATGTTTTGGTGGTTGTATGCATATTTTCCAGATGGGTTGAAGCATACCCCACACGCAGGTGCGATACACTCACAGTAGCCAAACTATTGCTCAGGGAGTTGATACCACGCTTCGGGGAGCCTGCCTCTCTGGAATCGGACAGAGGAACACATTTTAACAGCGAAATTGTGAAGATGTTGTGCTCTGCATTAAAGATCGATCAAAAACTGCATTGTAGTTATCGACCGGAAGCCTCAGGGATTGTGGAACAAGTAAATGGCACCCTGAAGAGTCGACTAGCTAAAGTCTGTTCATCCACATCTTTGAGTTGGCCAGATGCTCTTCCTTTAGTACTCATGAGCATGCGTAGCACACCTGACAGGAGGACAGGTCTCTCTCCACACGAGGTTCTGATGGGGAGGGCCATGAGACTTCCCACTGTTCCAACTGCTGCCTTATTGAACATTACAGATGATCTGATCTTGGATTACTGTAAGGGACTGTCTGACGCCATCCATTCTGTGTCCCTTCAGGTGCAGGCGGCTGAAGTTCCATCATCAAGGAACCTGTGTCATGATCTGTGCCCAGGGGACTGGGTGCTGGTCAAGAAGCATGTCCGGAAGAACTGCCTAGATGTACGTTGGCGTGGGCCCTTTCAGGTAATCCTGATCACGAATACCGCGGTGAAGTGCGGAGGGCTGCCAAATTGGATCCATGCATCCCATACTCGGAGAGTTTCAGCACCTCTAGAAGAAACAGCTCCTCTCCCAGACGAAAGTCCAGTCGTGGAAGAAGAATCCCAAGAGGGACCAGATCAGCTGTGGGGGTGTCGGAAGGAGTTGGGAACGCATCTGATCCTGAAGAGGAAGGAAGGCAGGACGGCAGTGAGACCGAGGACGCAACTGAAGGAGAGAGCTGCAGTGAATACGACTCAGACACAGATCAGTACCAGAGTGATCAAGAACCGAGTGTGAGGACGAAGAATAGGAGAACAAGGCGTGGAGCAGCCACCTGGCCGGAAAGAAGGAGGAGGCTAAGCTTAAGGTCAGCTCGGGAAGAAACGCTTGCTCCTATATCTGAAGACGCGGATCCGGAAGAAGATACCCAGGATCAAGTCCAGGAAGGTCCAAGAAGATCAAGGAGGGTGCGAGTACCTAACAGAAGATACTCTACTCCTGATTGGACCTACCTCGTCGCAGATGTCCGTGGGTCACAGAACCGGGAGGGTCAGGGAAGTGAGCCTGATCAGAATTGAACCAATTATCACAGTGCAATTAAGGTTCCTGCTACCGGGAGTGGAGGCCGAAAGATTGCTGACACTCCACATCGTCTATCCTCCTCTCCTGAGCGGAATCAGAAAATTGATTTTAGAGACAGTTGATTTTCCGGTTTGTTGTTCACAATACCCAATATTGGAGGGAACTCTTCTTCGTTTGGAAATGCTTGAACGAGTAGTGGAAGTTCTTGGAACACTCATTGTCTTGGATTAATACCTTGTTGCGGATGTCTTCAAAGGGGCGCAGAACTGGGAAGGTGAAGAAAGTGATCTTGGTCAGAACGGACCCCTTTGTAACGGTGGATGTAGAGTTGATAGTACCAGGAGTGGAGATTGAAAAAACATTAACTCTTAATTTCGTTTGTCCTCTTGTCCTGAGTGAAATAAGAAGAATAATCCTAGAGACAGTCGAATTTCCATGTTGTTGTACGAAATGCCCAATACTTGAGGGAATACTTCTTCGTATGGACATTTATGAGGATGTGGTGGCACTTCTTGGAACACGTATAGTTTCAGATTGATAAAAGACTTTTGAAAAGAACTTTGTAAATATTGCTGCAAGATAACCTAGCGCCAAGTGGAAGAAGAAAATGGTAGGGACTTCCCTTTAGCGGACGGAGAAGGGCTAGGGTTGTCTATTTCTACAGGACTATAAGGTTGTTTGCGGAGGAAACTGTCAGCTTCCAGGTGTTCAAAGGAAGAAACACTATTTGGTGAGAGAGACTTTGTTCGGAGTGAAGGAGAAACTGGTGCTAGAAGAACACCCCAAACTACACTGTTTGAGAACATGGAGGCCGGCAACCTGAACCGCAGGGCAAAATGTATAGTTGGCACACTTTTAGGGGTAGTGATTTCTCTTATAGTTTTAGTAGTTACTGTATCATATATAGTGGGACATGAAAATGAAACAAAGACAAGATTAGAAACAAAGAAAGCATCAACACAAAAGCCTATCACTGTTGCTGAGGTAAAAGGAGAAAACACTGAGAAAGAAAAGGCTTTGTTAGATGCTGAGATCAAAAGATTACATGTTGACGAATCACAGGGGAACTTTAGGTCAAATGCTTATGCCAAGTTGTTATACGAATACATTGATGTCATGGAAGCGAAGAATTGCTACGTTTGTATGCAATTACCAGCTTCTGTGGATGAGGGTATCAGATACCATCATCTTCCATTGACGTATGGAATCACATGTAGTTTGTTGTTGAGCATATTTTATGGACGAGAGGGATTCGAGTATTATTTCTCGAATTTTGACTCGACATTGCCAGAGGTCCCAAATTATAAGCATCTGAATAAGTGGGACTATTACAAGAGCGAAGACAGGTTACAGAAATTTTTCATTCCATGGAAAACGTTAGATACTTCACATGCCCGAAGAAATAATCTGACTTGTCAAGTGTCAGAGATTGGGAAAAAGTTTATAGGGCAGGTGGATACTAGATACAGGAGGCAGAAGATTCTAAAGGCTTCAGGACAGTGGGAAACAGATTGGACGAAGGAAGAAAGGATACATCAAAGAAAGGGTAGCTTTGGTCCAATTGCTTTAGACAAGGAGAAACGGGGGAAACTGTGCATTCACAGGAGTTACTCCTACTATGAGAATCTGTATGTAGGTCAAGTCAGTTGTGAACATGCTTTCCAATTGGAGTACTACTCCAAAGATTTTCTGAAAGAGATGCAAGCAATTCCAAATGTATATTTTGTATGTGGAAGAAATGCATATGTGAAGCTACCAGATAATTGGTACGGATCATGCTATTTAGCAATTGTCTTCCCCAAAATATACCATGTTGAGAATTTAGAAACGACAAAGAGAGGAATACCAACAAGAGGGAGGAGAGGTCTAGGTGCTGAGGAGGTAATTGGGGATGTATTTGGTGCTGCATTCCCTATTTTGGGATTGATACTGAATGACATCAAAATTAGAAGATTGGCTACAGTCGTAGATAGGTTATCTGCCAGTACTGCTAGATCCTTAATGCTGGTGGAGGGAGAGATGCAATCGATAAGAGCAATGGTTCTTCAGAACCGACTTGCTTTAGATGTTCTGTTAGCCAAGGAGGGCGGAGTCTGTAAGGCTTTGAAGGTCCAGGAATGTTGCACTTACATTCCAGACAATTCAAAACCTCTAGAGAAGTACATACGAAACATTACTGCAATTCACCACGAAATTGAGGATCTGACAAAAATAAATGTGTGGGAAAAGGTAGGTCATGGAATGGGTAAAGTTGGAGGTTGGTTTGCCAACCTAGGAAAGGGTATCGTTTGGTACATATTGAAACCCATCATCATAATTGTGATTTGTGTAATCACTCTGTGGGGATTGGTGCGACTGTATCAGTGGTATAGAGCAAACAGGTTACAGAGATCTATGAGAGAACAGGAGAGAAGACTAACGGCGATGCAAGATACACAATATAAGAGTCTGAAGGCATTGGACACAATGAAAAGAAGTGGTACTGCCATGACCTCACTTTGAAGGGTCCTACATTTCAGAGATGGTGTTTTGATGGTGATGACTCCTGAAAGTCATCAAAGGGGGGACTGAGGGAGCACAAACCTGAAAAATGTATAAGTACACCATACTTACAAGCACGTAGTGTTAGTTTAAATTGTATTGCACAAGAGTGTCAACTTATATGGTGAAAATATATGAGTGTTTGTTTTATTAGAATAGATACATATATAAGTGTGGAAAACTAATGTAGAGATTGTAGAAATGTTAAAATGATGTTGGAGTCACACGTTAAATGAATAAGGGAAAACGAAATGTAATTCTGCAAACCATGAAAATGTGTAGGCCACATGGCATTTCACAGGAAACGAAAGATGCTGCTACACTTTTAGTGACGTGGATTTTAATGTCATTAGAGTGCAAATGTATTATTAGGCATAGTATTGAAGTATATGTTTTATAGATGTGTTGCATAATAGAAATGTGTGCTAGTTAAAGAATACTGTTTAAATCGAGTTAAGTGTTTTCAGAGTGCAGGGACCCGCTTCATGTAAATCAAGTAGGCCTGAACAGATAATGTTGTTTCTTTGATCTGCAATGTGCTCGTTAGAGAAGAGGTCGAGAGGCACCAAGCACAAAGTTTTACACATGTTTTATGGCCTATAGATATGGTGAAGTCTGGAATTTGAGGCCCACTGTAGGATGGTCTGAATGCAGGTGCGAGGGGTCCTAATCAGTCGTAATGAATGGAGCTTTGTTCAGCGACGCCTGGCGTAGGCCTGGAGGAGGTTTCAGGAATTTCAGGGGGTACCAGCGAACTGGAGAAGAAGCCTGGGAACCAAGGTCAACTTTAACGAGGGTCCCGAAGAGTATCATCATGGAGTTTTGCCGCTGAAATTGGTACCACGTGAGGGGCGTCCCGAGGGGCGTTCCTATCGGAAATGTGATTTTGTATTAGGGAAAGCGACCCGGGGGAGAGACACAGCAGATGATTTTGGGAGCCTAAGAAAGCGGTTGGGTAGGCAGATAGTCTCTTCTATTAATCGGCCTCTTGTGATCAGCCTAAGAGAAGTGCGTGATCTCCTTAGGAAGACACCACGGCTGACACCTTTTTAGGTAAAGATCTTGTTAAGTAGGGATGTCACTTAGTCTAGTGTAGGGACAGACTAAACTTATATTTTCCTTTTCTGTAAATGACTCTCAGGTTGCAACTCATAGCGATTCTTGCAACGCTCATGCTCTTCGAAGTAGTTTTGATAATTTCCTTTTGTCGTTTAAGGATATTCAGAGAGTATCTTTTTGTACTAATACCTGTATACCTTTTGAATCTTATTCTGAGATGTTTGTATCTCCAGATACTTTTGGCTTTGAATTAAAACTTTTTAACCTTTCCCAGTGGTAAGTGGTTCTTTAGAGTGGTCTAAGTTCCTAATTGACTAACCTAGTAGTAGATTGTCTTTTACTCAATGACAGGTACCAACGATTCAGTCGACCTGATTAGGGATCTGGTAAGATAACTAGTGACCAGAAACCCCGCGTTAACAGCGTGCACATAGGGGTGCCAGAGCCTAAGACCTGGGGCCTCAGGGGAGTTTCCGGGAATCCGTGTCGGCGCCCAAGTAGTCCTTCGGGCGGTTGTGGGCCTGTGCAACCGGGGGTTTGCCTAGCTACGCTCCGCAGGGGGCGTGAGTATAATCATTACCATAAGGGGCAGCACATAGGTGGTTCGCCACGGTGCTGCCTGGCTCAGCAGGCGGGCAGGTGGCGAGAATGCGGCCTGCCCTTGGAACGCCTGTAAGATAACCCACTATGATTACATATGTAATAAACCTGCAGCAGTTTCTCCCAATCTAACACTGGTGTCTGGTGTGTTATTTGCGGGATGCATGCTTATGTTGTGGGGTGGGGGGTCCTGTTGCCATGATGTGACTAACACAGCTGCAGCGCGTGCACAGAGGAGCAAGTCAGGCGCGTCTGCTGAAGGAAGGGAGCTTTACTGATGCTGGCGCGCGAATTAAGTGCTTACTACGAAGAAATGAATTGGGGAGGGGGGCGGCGTGCCATTTCTGTCATACGCGCTCTCGTGGGACAGATGCCTGCAGCAGTGTATTTTAGCTGGCAGCCAGGTGAGTGCGTTTCAGTCAGGGACCAGCCACTTTGTTAACGGCAGTAGCTCAGGGCTTCACATTCGTGTCATTTAGTCTCGTGTGTGTGTGTGTGTGTGTGTGTGTGTGTGTGTGTGTGTGCACATGCAAGCATATGTTCTGTTTAAATCGATCAAACTGTTCGATACATTCTCCTTCCTGCTTTCATGCAATCCACAGGCCTGCATTTTGCACACTCGAGGCTATCCTTCGGTTACACGGAAACGTTGTTTTGGAGTCTGCTGCAACATATTTGGGTCTGGAGACATTTTACACTCCAAATCTTGGAGCGACTATTAACTCACTATTTGGGTTTCAAAGGTCGGATTACTTTTGTGCATTTACTTCCTGTATGGGATGATGGATTTGGTGAATACCAAGAGGTAAAGGAGAGGATGGGATAATACTTTGACAGCAAATTATTATTGAGCCTCTTCATAAATCCTTTGCAGGTGATAAAGCGCGATTGTGCTCTTTAATTTGTAGGGGTGCATTATAATCACGAGTAGTTTGCACCTGCATATAATCCTTTGTTGTGCTAACATTTGGTTACTAGAACGTGTAATGTAATAACATGTAAAGTGAAGTGATAGGGATATTTTGTACAATGTGGAGAAATTAATGCTGTCATTGTGATTTACTGATGAGGCTTTGATGTTTTGATTTCACAAGTGACTAATGAGAAATTAATTTGTTGTTATCTAACGCCTTGATTTAATTGTGCACATTAATAATGCTCATGTATACATGTAATTAATTAAGTTTCATATTGATTCTTATGTTAGCCAAATTTGTAGGCCTCGTGTGAATTTTCCCTGGCTCTCTAGTCGAGTTGTTCGTAATGTTCATGTGTATGCAGAATCTTTTTTTTCCCTGAGGTTTCTGTTGCAGGTGGATAAATTCTTCTGGTTAGTTAGAATAATGCTTTTGTTTTAGGATCTAGGCTTAGGGAGAAAAGGATACATTTGAACCAGTGGTACTGAAAATGTGGGGCGGTGTTCTTTCTCACTGGAGAAGGCCTGGGAATCTAGGTCATTGGGCCAGCGCTGGGAGCATCGCAGTCGCATGGAAAGTTAACTATGAGGAGGAGTCTAGCTGTATGGGACAATCGTGTGATGTGACAATGGGTGTGTCCTATGATTTTGATGTTGGGGTTAGGGACAGAGTCCGGAGAGTTCCGAGCGAAATCTGCAGAGAGGAAAGAGCATCTTAGAACAAACTCTGTAGCTTTATGCTACTTGAGCCATTTAACGTGAGTGCACTTATTAGGAAGTCGTCCCATGCTGACACCTTTTTCCTGAAATTGCCTGGGAAATGCTAAGTAGGGATGTCACGTTAGTGGTAGTGTAGGGAGAGACTAATGCTATTTACTTCCGAAACTCCAATGAAGAAGACTTGACGTTGGCGCAGGTATATTCTGCGTCCTGATTCTAGAACTGATCATTCTCTGTATGTTGCATAGACTCAAATTTACCCATAGGTTTGGCTTTGTACTAGTTCCAATGTATTTCTACACCCTCATCTTGGGGTCTTTGCATGTCCAATTGTTCTTGGCTTTGTAATAAATTAACTAAACTTAGAACTGGAAGTCAGTGATTCTTCGGAGTCATGGTTCATTTAAATTGGAATATAGGATTGCCGAATGATATTTCTCCCCTCTACACTTTTTAGCAGGAACCAACGAGCCATCGACGAGGGGTTCCAGAGTAAATCTAAAACGTGGAACCCAGCCCCAACATAGAGATGTGCACAACTCAATTGGTGGGTGGCATTTTTGGGAGCGCTTGCTGCATCCTGGGAATTTGAGAATCAGGATCAGTTGACCAGAAGATGCAAAGCTATAAATGACTCATTTCGGTAAGCAGCCCTTCTCTAGGTGCGGCAACTGACATGAAAAAGGGTGCAGTCAGCCTCTTTGTGTCACTGTCGTGGTTGTCCTCTTGGTGACTGATTGAGAAAAGAATAGTGAGCTCCATCTTTGTGTTTGCTTATGCTGCCCAAGTAATGTTGTATCAGTTGATGGCCTTCTTATTCCCATATTATCATCAGGTTAAGTTGGAGCGGCCTCATAAGTTTACAAATTCTCAGATACTTGATGATGCCTGCCACTTTTGTTGAATACTTTGGGCTGGCCTCAGCAAGTTTGTTTTAGGTGGTTGAAGGTCCATTTGTTTAAGGACATCAGAAGATGGCTGGCACTGCATGTTAACACCATATTGTATGAGAGGACACAGCATGATTGCGTGTTGCATAACATTTATTCCATTTAGACAGAAAGAGAAATCACATTAAGGAAGAAAACTTATCTGGGGCAAGTGGATCAGGTTTAATGCATACTATAGTGAGTAGACTCTGACTCAGAATAGATAGCAGGTGGGCTTTCATTTGGTGTTCTATGAATTTTAAACACAATATTTGGAAAATGTCATTAGTAAAGTAAAGTTTCTCAAGTAACTGATAAGGAAGGAAGCTGAATTTAATTAGACAAGACTAAAGAATGGGAATTGCTGGTGAGAGCCCTGGTTAAGAGGCAGCACTAAAAGGATTTTGCGCAGTGGAGTTTAGATTAGATTTCTATAATTACTTTACTTACGTTTTTTGCATGCTAGTATTTCTATGGACAAGTCATGATTCATGTTCATTTTAGTTTGTGTTTTGAAGGCCAGACTGTGTCTTGGTCACCAATCTGTTTAAGTTAAGTTTGTCTGTTTTGTATTGTAATGAATTTGCTCAATTACTCAATAAAGCATATCTGAAACTAAGTGAACATGTGAAATTAATTAACATGTGCATTACCTGTGCATCAGAAAAAGATGAAGGGACGCACAAGAAGTAAAACCAAAACTTGAAAGTATTATGAAGTTGGTCAATAAGGTGTGGCATTACAAAAGGGGCGCAGATGTCGGGCTGTAGGTGTTACGGAATGTGGTGGAAAGAACAGTCTCGAAATTAAATGCCAGGGAGGCGCAATGGGGTTTTTTGTCTCCAGAAGTTGTGCTAGTTAACTTGTTGGATTTGGCCTAAAAGGAGCATTTAGGAATGATCCTTACTAACAAGGCAATTGTGTAGATTATTAGTGGTTGGAAGAAGTGTGTGTTTGTTCTAGGGGATGTTAGGAGGTACAAAAATCAAGCATTGGTCAGAAAGAGGATGGCTAGATATTGTGATCCCGAGGTCAGTAATCAAATATGCATTACCGTTATCTGCTGAGTTGATAACTGGAAGAATATTTAGACACCGCAACAAAATGGTGTATGTCAGGAAAGCAGAACAGTTACAGGAGGTGTAATGAGCACTGTAGTGTGCAAGTTGCCCTTATGTTTTGGGTCATGGCCTTTCAGGAGTAAAACTCAAATTTTCAGTGGGGTCTGCACTTTGGTATCTGTGTGTGTGTTTTGTTGTGCTGTGATCTTTGTTATTTGTTAACCTGATAAAGAGTTGTAACTTTTTTCTGCGTTTGACTGATGGGGATGGTTATTCTTGAGGGACGGTTCCAGGAGTTGCATAGAGCTTAAACACCGTTAAAGGCGGCTGCTCCTTTGGGTTACTGTCCAAATAAAGGTGCTACTTGACTCATGCTGTGTTTGCTTTCCTTTGCATGCCAAGGTAATGCAGTATTAAAATCACTGCGGTAAGTAAGATCTATTTTTATTAATTTCAACGTTGGTAGAAGTATAATTCCTAGAAACAGAGAGAGAAAATTGTCAAGACGCACACGGTATTACAAAAAGTCTGGTGCATTTCGCGTATCTGGGGAAAAAGTAGATAGAAAAAAATGATAAAAACGCTGTGTGTGATAAAACACAGAGCAGAAAAAAATGGGATAAAATATTATGCAACCGGACTAAAAAAGCAGCAAAATCGGCTCACATAAAAATGGCGCCACACACCATGTCAGAAGTTTTTACCATCCCATGTTGCGCACTAACAAAAAAGGAGCTTGTAACAGTGCAGCAGTTAATTAACACATAAAGCATGAGACGGCAGTCTATCAGGACAGCAAATTGTGAGGGATTCGGGAGTGAAACAGTTAGGCAGTCTGTTGCATGAATTACCAAGTAAATGTTTAGTATGCATGCTGGGGCAGTTTCTTGAGTTATTATTCTGACAGCAAAGCAAAGGCCGCTGCCACACACAGATGGACAAAGACTAGGTGAGATATTCATTCTCCATATGTTTCCGTCAGAGCAGAGTTTGTAGCAAAGGGGCCACAGAATCTCTTGTAAATGGCTCGTCGAAACTCGGATAGAGGTGGGGCTGCAATACAGGGAGTGCCTTGGGGCACAACAGGCATGTGTGTCCACTTTGTGCACCCCCGGGGCACTATGGTATTACAGAAGGGGCGGCAGATGCTTGTGCGGCCCCTTCTGTAATACTGATAGCGCTGGCGCTATATGTGTACCAGTGCTACCTTAAGAGAGCATACCGTCATTTGCTTGGGGGCTCAGCCCCTTGCAAATGAGGGAATACCTTTGCTTCTATGCCCATGCCATATTATCGACGCGGGTGCAAAGGCAAAGAAGCTGTCTGGAGGCGCACTGAAATCCAGCCATAAAAAGGTTGTATACTGTCAGCGCCCCCTAATGGCAGTCCTCTGGAAGGGGAATTCCCCTTACAGGTGGGTGCAGTTAATCACTGCACCAGCCTGCCAAGTGATCTCTAATCCTTCCTCAATGTGCAGGAGGGTTGCCGCCTGCACAGTAAAACACGGAGCTGCTTTGAAGCAGTCGCTCCATATTTCACTTGAATGAGCTGCAACCACGGCAGCACGCTTTCGCGACTGGCCTGAGAGCAGAGCATTCTCTGTAAGAGGATGCACTTTCACTGTTTGCGCACTGCGCACCTATTTTAAGTTGTGTGCCATGCGCAAACACGAAAAGTGCAACCTGTCTGTGTGTAATAAAAGCCCAGGGGCCTGTATTATATATATGTCACACTTTCCCTGTTTGCACCGCAACACACTTTTCAAAAGGTGCGCCGAGCGACAACAGGGAAAGTGCCCCACATTACAAAGAATGCAGTACCCCCCGGGGCAACCGCTAACGGACGCTGCCCTTGGGGCAGCGCTTTCAGGTGAAATACGGAGAAGCTGCTTCAAAGGCACTCCGTGTTTCGCAGTACCCATGGCATGCCGCCTTCATTTTCAAGAGGGAAGAGAAATCCCTTTGCAGGCTTGTGCAGTGAGTGACTACACCTTCCTGGAGGGGTATGTCTGATGGGTCCATTGGACCCCCCTTTCTCTCCTCCAGAGGCTGCCTTTAGGAGACGCACTGAAAGTGCACCACCCTTTTGGGGTGCACTTTCAGTGTGCCTCTGTGCCCATGTCCATAATAAGACATGAGCGCATGGGCAAAGAGTTTACCTCATTTGCATGGGGCCACACCCTGAGGGAACGCCCTATCGTGATAGCCCTGGCATTACATGTGCACCCATGCTATCAGTATTACAGAAAGGGATGTACAAGTGCCTACAGCCCCTTCTGTAATACTATTGTGCCCCGGGGCGCATAATGTGGGTGAACATGCCCTTGCGCCCCATGGGCACATTGTATAGTACAGCCCTAGAAACCCATGAAGCAGTATTTGAATCTTGCATACATTTACATCCATTTAGGAATAAATACTTGCTATAAACACAGTTTTATCATGTTCCTCCAAATTCATGCAAATGCACACTTATCTGTGGCAGTTTAATGGGGGCTAGTTTTCAAAGTGGTGTGAGCCCAAGAGCTCTGTTTCAGTCTTGGACCCCTTGAACTTTCATTCCCTATCCCTCACCATTGTGAGACCTATTAACTTCTCTTCCGCACTGTGCCCCAGATTTGCTGACATTCAAACATATTTACCTGCTGTCTATTTAAGAATTTAGAAAAAAAAGGTAATGGTTTACTTTGGTTATATATCAATTGCTCCTCCTTCATACTAGATGGGAGTAAAGTTGACCATGGACACATCATGGTAACACAAAGACTATGCTGGATGGATAAGTCTCCCAGAGAGACAAAGAGGAAGAACAAAGCTTTTACGTTTATAATACCACAGTGCCCCGGCGGCACAGAAAAATGGGTGCACATGCCTGTTACGCCCACAGGGAACTTTGTATAATACAGGTTTTGGTGCTCTCTATAGGATCAGGAAACAATTTTTAAACTTGTGCCTGCTACATGTTATTTTTCGTGGCATCTCCATCATCAGACAAAGCATGCATAACCAACTTTCACGAATACCACATAACTATTCGCTTTTTCAATGATCTTTTGTATCCCATATTGCTTATACAAGCTACCTTCGCATCAGCACTCTCCCACATTCACCATGGCAACGGACTATCTTGGAGCTCTCCTTTTAATACTTCAGAAGCAACAGAGAATATACAAGGAGTCCGCTTAATGTACGGATCCATATCAGTATGACAAATGGACCCCTTTCCCTACACTAGCACTCTTTAACCAAAAGTAGTACCTTTAAAACAATGTGCACAGGTCAGTGAGTAGACAATGGAACTGGACAGCTCTTCCTTCAGCCAATACTCCAGGCGTAAATGGGACTGGTGGCTCCTCCTTTTCTGCACCAACAACCAAACTCTGAAACTCACTGTTCGCAAAAATAAGGAGCATTGACAATCACCTGACATTGCATAGAATATCAGGGGCATGGCTTTTAACCCGCTCCGTGCTCGCGGGTGATGCGCACGACTAACGGCCGATGCAACCATGCCCACTGCGTAGAACGCCCGCACCGTGGCGGAATGTCCGTCGCAGTAAACGGGTTAACTCACGGCAAACACAAGGCACAAGTTGTGATGTATAACAATGGGTAAAAGGTAAGTTTGGTTGTGTCATCACACTTCATGCCTACGCACAGCGATGCATGCCATGTTTGGAGCATGTCTTCAAACCTCATGTGCTTCAGCCACCACCTCCCATATAGGCCTTACCACATCTAGTACTCTTCCGATTATACAACTTCAAGGGAGCCCAGGAACCAATGACAATCAGGGCACTTCACAGCCTCATCAGGGGTATGAAGGGCTCTGCAAACATTACAATACAATACACTACATCAAGTATAATTCCTTGTCTCCATTCACAAGAATGAAGTCCCTTTCAGCATGGGATTTCCTCCAATGCAATTCCTGCTTACAAAAGGATGTTATTAAATCATTAATGTCAACACTAAAGGAAGTAAGGAGAGTGACAGCGAGGGAAGTGGGAGGCTCTTACCTAAAAATTCCAAAACAACTTTTTTTTTGTAAAAATTCCAAAACAACTTTTTTTTTGTAAAATTCTAACAGCAGTCATTGAGGAACCACGTGGGTGCAGAGTCAGCGAAGCACCACACTGGTTTTGTTGTTCGGTGAGTTCACCAAAACTAGAATGCCCAACAACCACATCAGTGGTCAGTGTGCCCGGGCGGGGCTATTTGACAAGCACCAGAACAATTTCAAGAGACTGTTCTTCATCACGTGACAATTCACGACTGAATCACTATATATCGCTTGCGCCAGGGATATCTTGCGTTGGCAGGAAGTGGAAGTCCTCAAACTAAAACTCAAGAAACATGCTCCCTGTATCTCCCGGGAATAGGTGGTTGTAACTTTCTGCCCTTGGCACAAAGTAATAGTTCTCAGTGGACCCTTAGGAGGAGGGACACACGTTTAGGTCATCTTCTTCATTTGACAAAAAACAGCTTCCAATCTGACCCTCCAATTCAAATAACACGCCCAAAATTAAGGAAGGTTGAGGCAGAAGCAGCCTTTTAGGACTAAGTATGGTCATGGTGGCTTTACAATGCAGCAAAAATAAACCCACTGAGAAAATTACCACACAGTTTTAACTCTTATTCGATTTTTTTCGCTCCTCCTTCCAAATAAAACGTCCCTTCAATCACAAGCGACCACATCAGGCTCAAACCAGAATCCTGAATGCAGCGACTCTCTCTGGCTTTGCCTCTTCTACTGTGGGCGAAAAATCCTGGAGATTTTTCGTTCTTTTCATTGGATTAACTACAGGCGGGTTTATTGAAGCTTTTGCTGTTCGAAAGCTGGATGGTAATTAGTGCGGGCCGTACAGCTGCAAAGGAGCCAGCGAAATCCCGAGCAGATGGCACGAGGCACACAGGAAGAGAGCTCCTGGGTTTCCGGTGAGAGCTTCAAGGATCGAGTCCGACCAAGTGATCCCCAGCCGCCGGCCCTCGTCAATCATAAAACCTCTGACCACAAGTGCCAGAATGTGTGTGCCGCCTTGCAGAAGGCTTTATTTCTGTTTATTTTTTTATGGGAGGCAAAAATTCACAGGCAGTATCATGTGCAATGCAGATGAATCACAGAGCGTGCAGGTTTCAAGCTGAGCTACTGCCATACAGCTGATCCGGTCCTAAAAACATGATTTGCATCACTGACATCCTGTCAGCCGTGCACAAACTACAGCAACAACCAACACCATATTTGTTTCAAGAAGAGCTACAGCCCTTTTCCACAGAAGCAGAGTGGATTCATGACCCTCACTCAGACACTCCATCACGCCGTTTCACTCATTTCTTTCTGGGCAATGCTTTGCTGAAATGTTGTACTTGTCTATGCTGATGAAAGGATCCGTTTTACCACTGTATGCCTAAACATTCCAAGGGCAGACACTACCAGTGTCCTGGACCCTGCCAGGCGCGTTCATTTCAGTTTTTGGCCTCGGAGGTTCGAAAAGCACTTTGAAAGGGGTAGTTGGAGCACTCAACATACTATTACATTCCATCTGGCTTCTTTGGATATACAGGCACACGAGGCATGCATGCCTGGATCTAATGCACTTTCGAATAGAGTCTTTTGGAGCTTACAGGCCCTGCAAATCAATCAATCAACTAGGAGCTTGTATAACGCGGCTACTTACCTGTGCGGGTCTCAAGGCGCTGGGTTGGGGGACTACTGGTCGCACTGGGTGAAGGATCATTCAGGAGGGGGGTCTTGAAGTTCTTCTAGAATTGGATCAGTGATGCGGATTGCCAGAGGTGGAAGGGCAGGGTGTTCCAGGTCGTGGCGGCAAGGTAGTACAAGTAACTTCCTCCAATACTGGTCTTGTGAATCCTGGGGACAGAGGCTAAGGCGAGTTGGGCGGAGCGGTTCAGGTATGCTGGTCCTTCGTCCTATGGAGTTTTGTAGATATGAGTGAGCAGCTTGAAGATGATCCTCTTGTTGACGGGGAGGCAGTGGAGTTGTCAGAGGTGTTGCATGATGTGGCTGCAGCAGAGGATATCGAGGACCAGTCTGTCTGCAGCATTTTGAAAGTTCTCTAGATTCTTGAGCTGTTTCTGGGTGAGACCAGCGTAGAGTACGTTGCTGTAGTCGAGTATGCTGGTGATGAGTATGTGAGTGACTGTCTTTCTGGATTCTGTTGAGATCCATCTGAATGTCTTTCGAATCAGGCGCAATATGTGGAAGACGGCGGAGGAAACTGCGTTGTTTGCGATGAATCCAGTATGATACAGAGGTTGCGTGCGTGGTCAATCGGGGTGGGGGATCCCAGAGCAGCTGGCCACCAGGAGTCGTCCGAGGCTGAAGGGGTGGGTCCCAGGATGAGTACTTCGGTCTTGTCCAAGTTGAGCTGGAGGCAGTTGTCTTTCATCCAAATAATGCAATACAAACCCCATTAAAGTCGCACAGACAGATTTTCATTTTTTGTGTTTTTTGAAGAAAGCCTGGAGTTTTTGTACTTGTGGTTGATGGCAGAAACTCTTCTTTAAAGTCTAAGAACAATGGATCACATTCAAAATTCTTTGCATGTTCCATTAAGCATTCTGGAACAAAGGCTCACAATTAAAGTAAAAATATCACTTGGCATTCTACCCTAAAAAGTGCTCTTATGCACAATAAACTATAGCTGTGTTTCGTTCACAGAGAGCCACGGGCCCAGAAGTGGCCAGCACATGACTCTGATGAGTCTCAAATATGACTTTCAGGCCCATCAACTCAAGTACAGCATTGGTGAACTTGGGTTACTGAAGAGTTTATGGTGTCACCTAAACCCAAGTTTGAGAAATGCTGAGCTTCAAAAACTCAACATTAGGCGAGAACTAAAATCTGCATCAATGGAAAGCTCATACAAGGCAAAGTCCTACTTAAAGCAACAACAGCACATTTAAACATTCAGAATGTGAAAAACAGCAAGCCTCACCTCTCACAAGTCTGCAGTCCGACCCCTCACCGCCTACAAACAACAAATTGCAGTGTTCTTGGAGACTAGTCTGCAATTATTTTCTTACCAAAACGCCTCCTTCAATATCTAAAGCAGCCCGGTCTCCAAGCTCATCACTCCGGTGTCGGTCTCCTTCCGCCAGTAGCAAGAATGTAAGCTATACACATCAACTGTCAGGGAGCACAGCCTTCAAAGCTCCATCTTATGCCAAGCAAGTCCTGGGGTATCCAAAATGGGTCCCACTGGCTTCCATGATCTGACTCAATAATATATCATGCATGTGCTATACTGGTTACACATCACGCTTAACACATGCTCAGGACGTCAGAGCAAGAGGTTGGGAATAATCATAGAGGCGAACCTTTACACACGTGGGCTAGTAGGCCTCAACACGAGTGACCCATATAAAGATCTCCGATCACACTATGGATATTTTAACCATTTTCCGCTTCCACCACCATTCTACACTCTAAACCAACAAAAGGGACAGTAGCCAACTGCCAATAAAGAAGGCAAGTATGGTACACACCCACCAAGACAGAGGCCAGATACAAGACCTTTCTTAGTAATGGACAGACCTACAAGCCTATGCCTAGGCCTTTGCCCACACGCTTAGATTAGCATGATGCAAGGGCCAAAATAAAAGTAAGGATACCACATATACAGGCAGATTGGCACTCGGGGCAGATGAACACGCCTGTGTACTAAGCAGGAAACATTTCCCTCACAAGAGAAGATTATAAACATGCAGTGGAAAAGGCAATAGGTTTCATCGTAAAAAAGCACTATGACGCAGCCAGCATAGCATGCATGACTGTGCAACATGAAAAAAAGAAAAGCAGCAGGTGGAGTGGGGGGTGCAAGCAACATGAGGTAGGTGGGTGGGAAATACATTGGAGTGCAGAAAGACGGCAAAGCAGACGGTTTAGGGGAAACAACAGCAAGCAAGAGAAGTGCGGAGGTGGGTGGCAAAGAATGGAAAGCAGAAGAAGGGCTGGAGTCAGGGGCGCAACTAGGTCTTAATTTCGGGGGGGGCTAACATGGCAGATGAAGGGGCGTGGCTAATGTAAATCAATGGGGCGGAGCTAAAATGGCAGATAATCAGGATCGGTTAATGCTCAGGTCAAGCTGAGAAAAAAATGTGGTGAATTCTGCATTTGAAACTGGACAATTAAAGCACACATTTTTGTTAGTTTGATGCATTGCCCCCCAAAACCCATACTCACCCTGAATCTTAAAATTACCCCTGGCACACCAAAACACATACCCACGCTGAACCCTAAAATTAACCCCCTCACACCCTAAAACCCATACCCGCCCTGAAATCTATAATTACCCCTGGCACACCAAAACCCATACCCATCCTATCCCTAAAATTATCCCTCCCGGCACCCCAAAACCCATACCCACCCCACACCCTAAAATTACCCCCTGGCACCCCAAAACCCAATACCACCCTTAACCCTAAAAACACCCCCCTGGAGCCCCAAAACCCATACCCGCCCTGAACCTTAAATTACCCCTGGCACCCCAGAAACCATACCCATGCTGAACCATAAATTCCCCCCTTGCCCCCCAAAACCCAAACCCACCCTGAACCTTAAAATTACCCCAGGCACCCCAAAACCCATACCCATGCTGAACCATAAATTCCCATCTGGCACCCCATAACCCATACCCACCCTGAACCCTAAAATAGCCCCCTGACATCCCAAACCCACACCTGCCATAAACCCTAAAATTACCCCTGGCACTATAAAACACATACCCACGCTGAACCCTAAAATTAATCCCATCGCACCTCAAAACCCACACCCACCCTGAACCTTAAAATTACCCCTGGCACCCCAAACCCCATACCCATGCTGAACCATAAATGCCCCCCGGCAACCCATAACCCACACCCTCCCTGAACCATAAATTCCCCCCTGGCACCCCATAACCCATACCCACCCTGAACCCTAAAATTGCCCCCTGACCCCCAAAACCCACACCTGCCCTGAACCCTAAAATTACCCCTGGCACACCAAAACCCACACCCACCCTGAACCTTAAAATTACCCCTGGCACCCCAAACCCCATACCCATGCTGAACCATAAATGCCCCCCGGCAACCCATAACCCACACCCTACCTGAACCATAAATTCCCCCCTGGCACCCCATAACCCATACCCACCCTGAACCCTAAAATTGCCCCCTGACCCCCAAAACCCACACCTGCCCTGAACCCTAAAATTACCCCTGGCACACCAAAACACACCCACGCTGAACCCTAAAATGTCCCCTGGCACCCCATACCCACCCTGAACCCTAAAATAGCCCCCTGACATCCCAAAACCCACACCTGCCCTAAACCCTAAAATTACCCCTGGCACCCCAAAACCCATACCCATGCTGAACCATAAATTCCCCTCGGCACCCCATAACCCATACCCACCCTGAACCATAAATTCCCCCCTGGCACCCCATAACCCATACCCACCCTGAACCCTAAAATTGCCCCCTGACACCCCAAAACCCACACCTGCCCTGAACCATAAATTACCCCTGGCACACCAAAACACATACCCACGCTGAACCCTAAAATGTCCCCTGGCACCCCAAAACCCATACCTACCCTGAACCCTAAAATTGCCCCCTGGAACCCCAAAACCCACACCCACCCTGAACTCTAAAATGACCCACTAGCACCCCAAAAAAAATGAACACTACAAACTTACACTACATTTGCATATTTGGAGGGGACTGTCCTCTTTGACGTTTCTATGCATGTAAGTCAAGAACAACATTCACAGTAACCTAGATATGCAGGCAGTAGGTAATGCTGTGCTGAAAAATGCATTAAAGTTACTGGAACTTACACAAAAAACTGCTGCCTGCTCTTCTGATACTATACTGTGGAGTCTGGCTGATCAGCAGCACTGTGTCCTGGCATCCAGCCCCTCCCGAAGCACTCACAGAGTAGATCAATGTGGGTCAAATACACAGACAGCAGTGGGAAAGGGATGGCCAGTGCAGGTGATGCTTTTCCTTTGTAAATTTATTCCTGCTGGCGTCATAGTCCAGGGTTTGCTGTCTGTGCACTTGTATGGAATACACATCTATACAAGTGCACAGACAGCACACCCTGGGCTAAGATGCCAGCAGAAATTCCTTTACAAAGGAAAACAATCACCTTAACTGGCCATGCCTTCCCCCTGCTGTGCACATCTTCACACCCCATGCTCACAACCCATCAAGTGCTGCAAGGATTTCACCTCTGCGCCACTCGCTGAAACTGTTCAGAGGCTGGCTGTCTGCTCGGGCTGCCGGGCCTCTCAAAAAGCATTAAAAAAATCACATTCTCGGATCGGATGTGCAGCCTTCTGCCATCATTTCAGTGCGTGTCATCTTAGCCCGAGCAGAGGAGGCGACGGGGGGGGGGGGGCTGAAGCCCGGTGAGCCCAATGGGTGTTGCGCGCCGGGGGGGGGGGGGGGGGGGGGGGGGGGGGGGGGGCTGAAGCCCGGTGAGCCCAATGGGTGTTGCGCGCCTGGCTGGAGTGGTTGACAAAAAACAGAGAGAAGGAGGAAGCAGGGGTGGATGACAAACAACTTTGAGCGGGAGGAGGGTGAGTGAAAAACTATGGAGGCCGGAAGGTGGTGGGGGAAATGCAACTGAGTACGGGGGTGAAGGAGAGGGACTGAAAAGACATGCACACAATAAGAGGGCATTTCCAAAAGTAACAAAATAGTACATGCAGGAGTTTGAGGACAGGAAAAGGACACTGACTACAGACAGGAAGCGGTCATTGGTTCATGTTTCACGGCAGGAACACAGACCAAGACCCAGGCCAACAAATAGGCAGCCCTGGAACAAAAGTGACGTGGCGCTAGGTGAGTAATGGGCAGGCTCGAAGCCCTTATCAAGATATATAATTCATTTTTCACCAAAGATTTTGCAAGAACAGCACAAGCAAAACCCACAAAGGGTGTCAAAAGAAAGAGCCCTGTGGAGTAAAGTCATGATCCCTGTTTAAGTTCATAAACTGTAAGGCGTGTGTGGTGGGGAGAGGCAGTGTATATGGAGCAAAGGGGAATGCCAGGTGTCTCTGTATGCCCAAGTCTTTTTTCATTATTAAATATCAGTCATGGTCTCGACCCTCCTCCCACAACCCCCCCTCACCTCCCCACCCAAGTACAGGGTTGTTCTTTTGATAATGAACATCCATGCAAATGATTGCAAAGGCAGTTACATTCTGTTGAGAAACAGATTTCTAAAATGTAGTTTTGTTTCAATGCCATTTTTATTCTGTAAAGAGAACAGACAGTTGCAACGGAAACTAAAGGACTCTCTTTCGTCTTATCAATTCTCTCGTGTTTCATCAGCCACGTTAAAAATAGCCTGAGCCCTACCTCTGAAGTAGCAGCATGCCGATACAGTGTTGCAGACACTGCACACTACTGAATATTGGTTTCAAGCAGAAACAGCCCTTTTAAACTGTTCCACTGTACCAATTATCGTACTAGATTGTATAGGAATACAAAAAGCAACTCAAACAAGGCCAAGTGGATTATATTATGTCTTCACTGAACAGATAATAAGAACACCTTTGCAACCATGCACTCCAAAAAAGCGCCAACCCTGGGGATAATCCGGGTGCTTCGTGGCCTCATCAGGTTCATGAAGCGCAACATAAACTCTATGGTGTAACACAAAGCGAGCTAGCTGGTGAGAAATATTACGTTTCATAGAAGCTCGAAAGACTGCAGATGGTACTCCATGCTAGAATAAAAGGTTTTTAACAGCTGCATGGTCTCCAAAAGAAGGTAAACACATGTTTTTCTAAAGAGTAAGATGGTCTATGTTTTTGGGTGTTGAGAAGGGGGACGAATGTTGTACATGATAAAGAAGATCTAACAGTCTTGATTGTATTTAGATGGATTTGATCAATGCAGTTAAAAAAAGTGCATTTCTGACCAACAAAGAGCATTTCTAATGAAAAATAAAGATGATGTATTATGATGTTAAAGAACTGGGGCTGAGAAGAATGCCTGGAAAAGGAACATTCAAAGAAATAGCTCTAAAGGCTGTGAGGGACCATGGAATGCTTATGTCCTGAAGTCAAAAGGTTGGGGTATTCCAATACAACAATTTATTATATTTGGACTATTTCAGGCAGTGGTAAGCATGGTCTACGAATCCTTACACAACACTCTTGAATGCTATTACTTGATCTAAGAGCGAGATTAGAGGCAGCCCAGTGGAACCTCTGAATTATATATCTTGTCAGGGGCCACAGACTGCCTATGCCCACAAGAGAAAACTCTGTGCTAGTCACCCACAGCAGTCACTGCAGGTTTCCTAGTCTTTAGGCAGCTTCACAACTCGTCACTTTCATAACCAGTTGGATGATCTTACTCTTAGCATCTTCTCTGACATGAGCTGAAAACATGCGCACTTCTCGAATTGAGCCAACAAAGGCCGAATCCCACAAACAGTGGCCATTTTACCTTCCATTCCTTCTGTACCTCTCTGCCATGAATTCTCTTCAATTCATCCAATGGCCCTTTGGCCTTAACAAAACACGGAACAACACACACATATTCATACGATTACATGGTAGTTATAAGACAGTGGTCACAAAGCTGGGAACAACTAATGGATGCAAGCTACTGAAGTATGCTGCTGTCAATATGGAGGTGTTCATTACTGATTGCATGGATAACCTGTCGTCATCCGGTTCGTGACCTGCATCTCTGGACCTACGGGATATCTGTGGGTGAAAAAAACGAGTTTTCTTATTATAGCCTTATAGCCCGCAGTAGAGGGCTATACCGGCTATTAAAGGCCCTCTCCAGCGTTAAAGGCCCCGAGCCGAAGGCGAGGGCCTTTAACAAGGGAGAGGGACTTTAATAGCCGGTATAGCCCAGCTACGAAGGGCTATAAGGCTATTAGAACATTCTGCCACTAGAGGGCAGAATGTTCTAACAAAAAAGAACAAAGCCTTATGGGAGCGTGAGGGGATTGGAATCCCCTCCGGCTCCTTGTAGCCTCTGTTCACAACCAGAGCTGTGAACAAAGCAGCGTTGGAATGTTGGAGCTCCAGGCTTATACCAGCCATTATAAGCCCGGAGCACTCCATTGTTTTCAATGGAGCTCCCAGCATTCCAATGTTCTAATAATAATTATCTACCTCCAAGGATATAGTGAAGCTGATAGTTGGCTCATACTTTTCTTCATAAAGTCCTCTGACGGTTTTTTCTGATCTCATCCTCACATCACTGTGGCAGTGCATGGACTCTAGCAATGCCCCATACAAAGGATCCATCACAGATACAGATCATAGCTGCATGCCTGATGTCAACAGTTCTGAAAGGGTCTACTAACCTCTGTACCATACTGCACAAAGATCAGTTACCCAGTGCTTGTTTTTCTTTCTCTGGAGCACCACTTCGAAACTCCCAGTTTCCAACACAGTACTAGAGTAAAACAAAACACCTACATCAGACCTAACACAACCAAACTCTTCAGTATTCCATCACAGTGACCTTTTACAATATTCTACAAAGGACCCCAACACCTCTTGGGTCACAAGATCGAGTTAATAGCACCAACCTGTGGTACCAAAGAACAATGAAGTCTCCAGATCACCAGAGCCACATTTTCTAGGTTTATTTATTTGTGATTTTGCATAGTGCAAACGAAAACAAGAGGGAGATAGTGACAGAGCACTTTTATAGAATTGTAAGCTAAGAAGTAACTTAATAAGGTAAAGTTATTCGCCACACACAAGACATACGTTTAACAAGACAGTGTTACAGAGCCCCCAGGCCGTAATGTGGGAGAAAGCAAAGCGACCAGGAAGAAGAGAATAGGAGGGGCTTTATTATACCATACACAATTTACAACTAAGAAGGAGTGCATAGTTAAGCTACTTATAAGGTACAAAAAACGTTTAGCACTTCTAGTTAGCAGGTAGTGTGTACCCAGCAAAGGGTAATAAAGTATTACCTCCTGAAATGAGTGATAAGTAACACAATATGACTGATTGAGATATGCTCACTGAGGGACGGTTCACTCATCTGTACTTGGAGAGCGGGAGGCACCCTTTGCTGGGTACACCCTACCTGCTAACTAGACGTGCTAAACGTTTTTTGTACCTTATAAGTAGCTTAACTATGCACTCCTTCTTAGTTGTAAATTGTGTATGGTATAATAAAGCCCCTCCTATTCTCTTCTTCCTGGTCGCTTTGCTTTCTCCCACATTACGGCCTGGGGGCTCTGTAACACTGTCTTGTTAAACGTATGTCTTGTGTGTGGCGAATAACTTTACCTTATTAAGTTACTTCTTAGCTTACAATTCTATAAAGTGCTCTGTCACTATCTCCCTCTTGTTTTCGTTTGCACTATGCAAAATCACAAATAAATTAACCTAGAAAATGTGGCTCTGGTGATCTGGAGACTTCATTGTTCTTTGGTACCACAGGTTGGTGCTATTAACTCGATCTTGTGACCCAAGAGGTGTTGGGGTCCTTTGTAGAATATTGTAAAAGGTCACTGTGATGGAATACTGAAGAGTTTGGTTGTGTTAGGTCTGATGTAGGTGTTTTGTTTTACTCTAGTACTGTGTTGGAAACTGGGAGTTTCGAAGTGGTGCTCCAGAGAAAGAAAAACAAGCACTGGGTAACTGATCTTTGTGCAGTATGGTACAGAGGTTAGTAGACCCTTTCAGAACTGTTGACATCAGGCATGCAGCTATGATCTGTATCTGTGATGGATCCTTTGTATGGGGCATTGCTAGAGTCCATGCACTGCCACAGTGATGTGAGGATGAGATCAGAAAAAAACGTCAGAGGACTTTATGAAGAAAAGTATGAGCCAACTATCAGCTTCACTATATCCTTGGAGGTAGATAATTATTATTAGAACATTGGAATGCTGGGAGCTCCATTGAAAACAATGGAGTGCTCCGGGCTTATAATGGCTGGTATAAGCCTGGAGCTCCAACATTCCAATGTTTCTTTGTTCACAGCTCTGGCTGTGAACAGAGGCTACAAGGAGCCGGAGGGGATTCCAATCCCCTCACGCTCCCATAAGGCTTTGTTCTTTTTTGTTACAACATTCTGCCCTCTAGTGGCAGAATGTTCTAATAGCCTTATAGCCGTAGCTGGGCTATACCGGCTATTAAAGTCCCTCTCCCTTGTTAAAGGCACTCGCCTTCGGCTCGGGGCCTTTAACGCTGGAGAGGGCCTTTAATAGCCGGTATAGCCCTCTACTGCGGGCTATAAGGCTATATTAGAACATTGGAATGTTGGGAGCTCCATTGAAAACAATGGAGTGCTCCGGGCTTATAATGGCTGGTATAAACCCGGAGCTCCAACATTCCAATGATTCTTTGTTCACAGCTCTGACTGTGAACAAAGGCTGTCGGGAGCCTGAGGGGACTCCAATTCTCTCATGTTCCCATAAGAATTTGGTTTTTTTGTTAGAACATTCTGCCCTCTAACGGCAGAATGTTCTAATAGCCTTATAGCCATTTGTAGCTGGGCTATACCGGCTATTAAAGACCCTCTCCCTCTCCCTTGTTAAAGGCCCTCGCCTTCGACTCGGGACTTTAACGCTGGAGAGGGCCTTTAATAGCCGGTATAGCCCTCTACGGCGAGCTATAAGGTTATATTAGAACATTGGAATGTTGGGAGCTCCATTCGGATAGAGTACAGTGAAAGGCATTCCTGTCTGACCGCATATTTACCAAAGTAGTATGATCCTTTTTAGGTTGAGCCTAGGCAGCGCTTGAGTTGTCTCTTTGAGACATTTTGTATCTACTTTGTGGGATTATAGCCCACCCATTGCCCTTTTATTCGTTACTTTGATTGCCCTTTAAAAAGGTTTTCTTTCTAATGGTTAATTTTTCCTCTTTGTCCCTCCTTGTTGTTTCATCCCACGGAGCAGCGCCTAACTACTGGTAACTTTCCACTTTAGTGCTTATATGTTCATTTTGGGGCACTATTTATTTCTTAGTTTCGTGTTTGGCGAAGCGTCTCTTTTCATTTGCAGAACATTTTCACCCGGAGCTCTTTTGTAAACAGGCTTGTAAATCTTAATCTTATCTCATCACATTTGTAGACCATTCAATGACAGAGAACAGATGTCAGATGCCGTTTTCAGACGGCACCTGTTCCGTGCCCCCGCCCCCTCCCTCATCGTTGCTACTTATTTCATTAAGAGTACTTTACACAAGTGCTGCATCCTTGCAACACCGCTGGCCACATCATAGAAGTGTAATTAATATACGTGATTTCGATAAAATACGCTGTTCGTATCCCCAAACACGTTTTAAATTGAATAGTTCATTACTAAAATAGTTTACAATTAAATTATGCAATTCTACTGGGGGAGCTACTGTGCCGATAAATAAGTACACCATCTTGGAGAAACCTCAGGTCCTGTACCACCTACAAAGTATTTCTCGAAATATCAATTACTTTCTATCACCTTGGGAAACATATTTAATTGTGTTTATTTGATACATTTTTCAGATTAATAAAAATTATGTTTTTTCTCAAGAGTCAATAGTTTGTGCTCGGAGAAACTACTTTTAACCGTCATCTTGATAACAGTTCCTGTAAAGTTCTAAGGATGCGCCAACCAGTGCTTAATTTAAGCCAGTGGTTTCTGGTACTCAGCACCTGCACTTAATTGTCCGCACTGGTGCTTGTGGCAGTTTGCCACAAGGTGGCGGTGTCTGGCCAATTTAGAGATGACTACAACAGTTAATTATTAATGCAATATACATAAAAATTACTATTACCTGCCGCCCAAGTCATTCTTATAGCTTTGAGGGCAGAAATAATCCGAATTGTCAAACTGACCAAGCCCTCTCTACGAGAGAGTAAATTTTGGTCACCACTGGCTTGTTCTATCACACCATGCGTCTATTACATAGAATTGTTCCCTATCTTCCGATAACTGTCAGAAGAATGCTACTTGAGGCCCTGGTAATTAGCTGACTGGACTATGAGATTGCGCTACTGGTTGCAGCAAACAAGAGGCTTATGGCCGAACTGCAGGTGGTACGAAACACAGCAGCTAGGCTCGTTCTCAATCTTCCATCCAGCAGTTCTCCAGCCCCTTCGCTGAAATATGTTCATTGGCTATTGGTAAGGAAGAGAAGCATTTTCAAGATCTGCTGCCACACCTATAATGCCTTAAGAGGCAAAGGCCCCAGTTATCTTCAACAGAAACTCAAATGGTACCTACCCGCCAGAAGTTTATGAACACAGGACAAAGCCCTGTTGAGCGTACCCCGCATTCGCTTGTCTAGATGCGATGGTAGAGCCTTTTCCTATCTGGCTCTAGTTTATTAGGATAAACTACCACTACATATTCGTGTCTGCACTAACTACTGCCAATTCAGGAAACTGTTGAAAGCTTCCTTATTTTAAGCGATTTCTCTCAGGTGGATGCTTGCTTGCTGCTTGTAGGCAGCGCCGAGATGCCCTATGGTGAGTAGGCGGCTAAATTTCCACAACGCAAATCTTTGAAAGATGGCCGCAAAATTTCTCTCTTCAAATAGCACCTCTTAACTAACGCCTGTGACTAGTATGATGTAACAATGTTAACATTCAGAAGCAAAGTTTCTTTCAGTTGGTAATCAATGAAACTAGGCTTATGTTTAAATGCGAGAACAGATTTCTTGGAAAGGGGGGGGCTTCCTTGTATTCTAATTCATAGCACAATTACAGAATGTTCTCTGTATTCTCCTGATAGATTTTAATTATCTGTCTTCTGAAAGTAGCAGCTGTATTTATGAAGTCTGATATGGGAACGGAAGTGAAAGTTGGGTACTGCCAAACATTTGTTTTCATTTATGTTAACCTATCTTTCTGATAGTGTACTACTTAAAACTGTCTCACATGACCTAGTTCTATGTTTACTCGCATGTGTCTTTTGTATGTGTTGCAGTGTTTTATGTTGACACACCGTTGACACCTATAAAACATAGACAGCATAGGTTTGCATTACAAGCTATCTTTGTATTATTAATACACGTCGAATGTAGAGCTAAAGTAATGCATGATTAAATGTGTTAGCTAATTAGTTTTAAAGTATAATAACATTGTCATGTTATGCTCTTCTCTCTAGGGGTTATAGCTCGATCGACCACAAGTCAACTTTCAGAAAAGTAATTAACAATAATCGAGAAGAAAATGTAACGATTTAATGAAATGATTAGTTTTCTTTGTATAACAATTGTTTCCATGCGCATCCAGCCAGAATAAACCAAGACTGATTTTTAATGCCGCAGTTGAAGCTTTAACCAGATTCCTTCTTCCACAACCTGGCAGCGGTCTATTAGAAGGGCGAGTCTAGTCCCCTTTCATTTTCATAATTACGTTTCAGTGTAATGGTTGATCACTCACTAGATCAGATCGTGGAGTAACAAAGAAAAGGAGCGTAAAATGCCAATGATAACCAACCGAAGCAGACGAATTTGCAGCAGACAACCCCAGCTTGCACACCTTATGTTTAGAGACACTCCAGAAGAAGGTGAGCATCTTGTTGGTAACAACCCCCTCAGCCCTCTGCCCATTGGAGCTCCAACTTCAGCATGGGAGTATGACCACCTTGGGCAAACTCTGGGACAATGTGTTGAACCATGTTCATACAGGTCAACGTGCCTTGGCGTATTTGCTTGATCCACCCAGCGCATTTCATACAGATGGCAATGATTTCTGGCGAAGAACATGATCAGACAACGAAACTCATACGGACCACTTTGATATGGTTTAAATTATTACCACAGAGCTTGACTACCTCAAGAACTGCTGGTCAGTCTTCCAAGGTTAGTGAACTAGACATCCTCCTTAATGATACCGTCGCCCTCTCCAGCCATGTCCGTAACAAAATTAAGGCCTGTGGTCATCACACTTCCATTTTAGAACAAAATGGCCTATTGTAAGGCTTGACTACTGACGTACCATTTACACTATAATAATTAAGCAGTAACATTCCATTCATTTGCTATCTAACTATTGCCTGAGGAACATCACAGCATACATTATAATCCTTGACTCCAGAGCTAAAGATCATACACGTAAGGCTCAATTTCCAACTCGACAATCTAAATCAATTCCTCATACATGGTAGATTTAAAAAGATTACTTTAACCTAAAATCCTAGTTGTTTTGACCTGGTAGACAGCATCTGCTAATCATTTCCCATAATAAATGATGATATTTGTGGCTAGGACAGATCAGCACACAATATACAAGAGCCTGTCTTTATCCTGAATATGGCAGAGATAGTTTTTTTTTTAAATGTCATTGTCTCAATGGGGTATACGTTCAGAAGCAGTGCAACCATTTACATTTAATGGCTGGTATAACCCGCTGTGGCGGGCTTTAAGGCTATACGAGACATGCCATAAATATAGTAGTTTAGTTTTTAGAAGGTGATTATTTAGTGCAGGCACAATAAACAGTGCTAGTCATTACTTGGTCTCCAGGCTTAACTTCGCCAGGACCACTAAAGGAGAGTCCACAGGTACAGCAACCATAATACTACCATAATTTGCTAAATTAAAAGATAAGTGAATAGTACAAACTTTCACTTTTAGTACCATTAAATCTTCCCTGAAATACTTGCAATCATTTGAAATATTCATATAAAAACCAGCAGCATGGCTGGACCTGGACGCAGTCTGGGCATGGACAGGCACAGACGGGCTTGCCTTGGCAAGCCAGTGGTACGTCAGCAGTATGTCTTCCCTCTTATAGACAGGTTGCAGGGCATGAACTACCAAACAGCTGCTGGAGTGCTACCCCTGCAACATGGTGCCTCTGTGGTGGTTTAGCCCAAGAAGAATTGCAGCTGACCCAACCACATTTTCAATACTTAAGGGGGGGAGAGAATTGAGTGCAAAAAAGCAAAAATGATTTACATTTGATTAAGAAAGATTAAAAAACATTAACACGAGAAAATGAACTTTGCCTTAAATTGATTTTTCCCAACAGTCCCTAATTCTTTTAAAAGAAGGTAAACTCCTACCAACAATGCCCAACTTAATTGTGTTCCCTCTTATAATCAGGGTGTTTTATTGAAATGGTTTTATTACCTATATGTGAAGTGTTTTGTCCTTGCCCCCTTAAATAAATCTCCAAATCATTTGCATAGAGTGTAAGTAAGACAGGGGCCAAAACATATCTCTGACATACATCCCCCTAGCAAATTTAGAACTATATGTGTGCACTCTTCGCCCCTTCCTGGGCTAAATCTTACTTTGCTGTAGGGTCTGAATGATAACAGTGTATAATATTAACTGTGTAACTATCTACGCCTATATTGGCAATAATGGAACAGAGTTTCATCCTATTAAGCTGATCAAGAGCTGAAATCAGATCCATGAATGCATGATACACTAAGGCAGATGTAAGTTAATGCATTGTTCAGTTACACCCAAGCAGGCTCTAAAGCCGTACTTGGTCTCTGCAAGTATAGCTTTATCTTGTACCCACTTTTGGTTTCGATTCAGGATACCACTCCCAGCCACCATCACAAGGGGGTGCTCAATCAATGAGGCTGGATGATAACAAGGGTCCCTATTCTCCCTCTTCTTATAAATCAGAACTATAATTGACTGAGACCATGATGGAGGCAAGACAAGAGGTGCAGGCAGAGTTCAGAAAACAAGCGATAGTAGGGGCCTACACATCCAAATTATTTTCAAAGGGGTCACAAGGAATGTCATCATAATCCTGCAGATTATGAATTATCATCAATGGTCATATCACCTATAATATGCTCAAATGTGCAGAATCTAGAAATGCTATTGAAAGGAAACACCCATGAATCATTCATGGTGTGCTCATCTATCAGGGAACTAATATCTTTCTGAAAAAAGGCATATTTACTATTTTACAACAAAAACACTTGAATCAATACAACCCTTAACATTTTTCAAATCCTCCCAGGCTTTATTTCTGGGGGCCATGTCCTACTACTGCATTCTTATAAGCAGCCTTCTAATGAATAATAGCTACCCTAATAAAAGGTGAGCAAGTTACGATTCGCCTGTGAGCATAGATGGTTAACCGTTTATGGCCCTCTGAAAAGGCTTTTTTTGTGGGCACCTTATTATTATACAAAACAGAGCAGAGGTTATTGTATGCTCTCAAGACAGTTTCACAAGTGCCAGAAATCTCAAGATACAGAACTATATCATAGAAGTCATCACAGATTCTTCAGTACTTTCTCAGAGTCTACCATCTTCCAAAGTAGCCTCAGGATACCTTCTCCGACTACCTCACTCCACGGGGAATTAACCTATCTCTTTCAGGACATGGGAGTTATAGTTGCTATAAACAGTAGGAATAATAGAGTGGTCCTGACTAGCCTTCATCCATTCCCCAGAGACAAAAAAATATTACTGAGAATACTATCACAGCCTTTCGTGGAAAAGGTGGGAATTAATTGGGCTGTTGGATCATTAACATGCAATTCCATTTTGCAACAAGATTTAGTTAAATTTCCACTGATCAATCTACCTTATGTTAAGACAAGATATCGCTTATGAGAACAGAACCACAGCCAGGTTGCACAAGTTCCAGGCTGTGAGTATCCAATCTAGAACTGAAATCACCTGCCAGAACTTCAGAGCAACTGTTACCAAAGCCAAACATAAGATGGGTCAATATTTTATCAATACAACACGACAGCTTATCAAATTTAACAATTTCGATGCAATAAAATTATAATTGTAAAACTGAACAAGAGCAACGTATAATTATTCTAAAATTAAGTAGAAAGGCCTGAATGTTAATGATCCTGAGGAGAAAACAATGAAGGTGCAACTAAGGCAAACGGATACCTAAATAATTATATCCCCTTTCACCGTTCCAAAACAATAGGGAAGGTGCAGCTGAGACCATTAAGGTAGGGCAACCATCCTGATGATATTCTAATTCAGCCAAAGTTTCCTGAAAAAGTATAATATTGTACTGCTCCTAAAAATGAATGTAGTCCTCATTAGCTCTTTTGAGTTGATTCTAGCAATGTTCCGTGAGATTAATTGAATAACCCCACTAATTGCAATTTTTCCATAATCTACTGAATCAACAGACGACGTCTTGATGATTCATGACGATTTGCTAGTACAGCCCCAAAAATCTTGCATTTTCGATAGTCGATCATTAAAGGTCAGTGAGTCCAACTCAGCACATCTATTGGAAATAAAACAAAAAGCAGAGGAAAGGTTCTGAATGGTATTCAGACCACTGTACACTACAGCGATGAATCGCTGAGCGGGGGCGTACAATATAGTTTTAGAAAAATAACCAACAGGTACAACTTTTGATCATAGACCAGTCTGCTCTCCCAATTATCAAAATCAAATAAATGTTTTAAGAAGCTTGGACTTCTAAAATCAATAACCACACACCATTGCCGTACACAGTTTTTAGTGAGAGCCTACCTAAGAGACGTGCCTCAACATATTCACCTCATCAAACCTCATTGGTATACACAGAATGTTTGCATGTAGGAAGTGTATTATTTTTAACTGGTAAACATGTAAATGAGTCAGAGGATGTAGATCAACAAGCACCATAAGATATGGACTAGCTTGCGGGGGTAGCTGAATTACAAGTAACCTTACACCATTGGATACATTAAAGGGGGTACTCCTGACAAACACATTTGAATGATAGGAGGTGAAGACCTAGAGGAAGATAGTGAATTCTTGGTATAGCCTCTCACAAAACGAGGTGATGTACAACCACCAATCAGGGTACAAAGCAGCGGCTGCTTAACATCGGAATCATAATTCGATAAAGGACAATCTGTTCTCTTTCTCTCAAGAAGGGAAGTAGACATGCTTGCAATGCATGTACACTCATCCTCCTTCTCACACGGTTTGTGTTAGATGCCTTCTTTGAGGAGTCAGGTTTTTTTGCAGCATCATTAGCTGTACAATTAGAATCTTCAAGAGGCCCTTTGTCCATCAGCCTTAATGACAAGCGTTTTCCCATTGGTTATGACACCTCTCCACCAGCGCCATCACAGATGTTACTAATAGGCGCAACTACACAAGTAGGTAAAGTTACTACAGAGTCACCCTTCCCGTTGTAAGTTTCTTGCACACCGTTATACTTAACTCAATTTTGCACAATTTCGCCATTAATCGCTCCCATGCTGTGCCCTAAGAAACTGTCAAGAAGCAAGGCATGAGAAATGCTGCTTCTTACCCAGCTGATTCTAAAGAGGTAAAGAAGAGGCCACCCTTCTCCCGAAAAGTGAGCCAAATAAGTTAAAGACAAAGGCCAAGAGAGTGGGCCTGGCCCGTTCTCTTCCAGGCTGCAGATAGGCCTGCCCTTGCTCCGTGCTTTGTCCAGCTACGCGCTAGGAGAACCTTCTACCTTTCGGCCACAGTACTGGTTGTGGGCAAGGGAGTGACTGTGACAACAAGGGGACTCTGGTCTTTGAAGCCCCCTACAGCCCATCTGCTCCAGCAAAGGCGTCCCACGCTTTGGCAGAGGTACCCACATTTTGTCTGTAGTGCTGGTGGTGGGCAGTACAACCAAAATAGCACACAAGGGCCTCAGGGCCTCAGAGTCTCACTTTAGTTTGTCTACTCCAGTGAAGATGTCCATTTATTTCCCATCTTGAAATAAGGTTCCAGCTATAAACGAGGGTGAAAGATGTACACACATACATCAAGACTTCAGTGTTATTGTTCCAGAGATTCTCGGGTCTTCCAGAATCTTATGTGCAAGTGATTGCTCTAGGCCAGTCTGAGAGTGAGACTAAGTTTCAACTGCCCTCCAAGGATGCACAGAACTCTTGATTGTACCAAGTATTTGTTCATCTCCATCCTCACTCAACTCATCTGTCTCTCTGTCCTGCAGTGAAAAGCAATGTCAAGAGTTCTCTTGGCACCTCCCAAGCATAGTCACCACACACGAATCCAAAGTTCCCCTCAAAAGCACATCTCCCCTCGACTGTCCAAGTATCTTAAAAGTTGTATAATCTATTCCCCTGGTGGACAGCACAGAGGCAATCCATGCATTTGTCTCTGTCGCTAAGGAGCCACCATTGGATGTCTGTGGCATTACATCCTTCCTAAAGTAAGTGTAAAGACAAAGTAGACAGTGCCCCAAAATAAGCCCTGTAAAGTTAGTCGGCTAGACGTTTGTTACTTTCCTTCAAAAGTAATGCCTGGTCGCTGGGGGAGAAAACTAAATTAAACCCGACAAGGATAAGGAAGTTATTTGTATTAACAGAAGAGGAAAAACAGTCGCCTCTTGGATTTTACATGTGATGGACAGCCAGCGACTACTTTGTCAAGATACTAGTGATTAGCTGTCTTTTAGCAGGGAGTCAGTGGGTTTCATGCCTCCTCACGGTTTCAACATCTCTGCATTGGGAATATGCAGTGCTAGCATTCAGCTCATGCGTGTAAGCGCTTAATGCCAACCTGACATTTAGGAGGAAAACATTATTTGTAGAGAGCCCTGGATTCCAAGACACAGATAATTAGGTATTGAGAAGGTTAGTAAACTCATCTTCTGCATCCACCAGCTCCCCTTTTGTATACTCTGGTGAAAAAGAGCCCCGGGGACACAGCAGCAAGGCTGGTGTATACATTTATAGGACATGTTGTAGTGTTATGGAGACTTTTATAGGGTGACAATTTCTTTCCTATTTTATTTATGACCTCGTATTAAGTGCGTACCTGACCACGGATCTTTCTAATGTGTACATATGTATATGTGCACTGAAAAAAAAGAAGTGAAAATAATATTGTTAAAATATATAGGGAGGAAAAAACATAGCAATCTTATTTAAGTGAGACATTTTCAGTGAATTTCGGTGATTTTGGTTTTTAATAAGCATTAGTGGTAGGGCGCTTGCACGTGTCCTGCCCCCATCACCTCAGCCATGCTCGGTAGTGCTTGTGTGCAGGGACTGGCACTGTGCAAAATGAAACATATGCCCAGCCCACCTGATACATGGCTTCCACTGTGCACGCCTGAAGCCTTGCATGATGTTGTTTCCTTTGCACGGATCTACACAAAAGGGTCACTCCGAAAGGCAGCCAGTTATGTTTGAGTTGTGTAGCACATTGCATGCAAATTAGTTTAATACTACCAAAGTTTTAAACAAACCAAAAAATGCATTTGCGGTGGACAGTGAGGCAGAACCATAACTACTGAGTCGTTGTCCCCGGTTGGCACTGCAAATGCGTTTACAATATAAACCAAAACACACTTTGCTTGTTGGGAATGCTCAGTTATGAGGAACGGGGAAACAAATATGTTCAAGCAAGTGATCTCTGGTGAAGGACAGTAATCTATAAATTGTCACTGTGTTGAGGCAACAGAGGCGAGCTACATTACCTCCTCGCAAGTCTTCCTCGCCACCAGAGTTACATAGTGAGCTAAAGCGCACCACATAACTCATGTGCGAAGAAGACAATACTTGGAGTAATGAAGATTACTGGTAAGTAACCGGGGCATTACCTCCTCGTAAGTCTTCCTTGCCACCAGAGTTACGTAGTGAGTTCTATGTAACTCAAGCGGCGAGGAAGACAATACTCAGAGTAATGAAGATTACCAATAATTAACCGGGGTATTCACCCCCATCAATGGTAACCTGTTAAGTATGTATGCCGGGTATGCTCTACACTCAAAACACAGAGCATAAGAAAAGGAAATAGTCTACAATGACTGGTACAATCCTCAAAGAGTAAAGGATGTGAAACGATTATGCAATGGTGATCAGAAACAGCGCAATATTAAAGGGGAAACATTGGTGGAGGAAAGCAAGTCTTCCACTTAGGTTAGCAGTGGAAATTGAAGAGGGAATGGAGAAAATGAAGCATGATAAATGCTGCAAATTAAGGCGTGTGGGACGTTGATGCCGGAATTATTTTCAGGTAATTCTGCGGTGGAGAGCGTGACAATGCAATATAGAATTTGAAGCATGGGTTAGTTAGAGCTGCCTGTGTCAGTGGCTTTATTGACCTACCTTCCATGTAGATTATCGTGCCTTCAGCTTGCTTTAAGTTATCCGGGGGCAGGACTTGCTTACCATCAGTATCCACCACTCTGGTGGTCTCTGATTCGTTTTCAGAAGCCTCAAGAGAAGGGGTTGCTTGCTTCAGTGTGGCTTGTGCCAAGCCACTATACTCCTGGGCTTGTGCACTAGTGGTCTCCAGCTTCTGATGTCAAGCTTATGTTGGGTGTGTTTTCTCACATATTGGCTGCTTGCTCATTTGCTGGAGAAGTGAGTAGATTGCTGCTGTTCGCTGATTAAGGAGAGGCAATGAGAGAGTAATGCCAAGTGATGCAATGTCAAGCAGGGTGTATAGAGCTCACCAGTGACCCAGGCTCTGTGTGGTGTTACCGGCCAGTATGCATCTGTGTGGTGCGCACACAGCGCGGCCTTCCAGTCCACCACACCTCATTTCCAGGATGATCTTCAGGCTGCAGAGAGAGCAGATTGGATGCAGTGATGGAGTCTGCCCGCAGAGTCCCATCAGGCACAGTGCTTTAGTTTCCAACCACCATGTGGGGCCGTTTCCTACGTAGCCGTGAGCATGGTCAGTGATGTCTATAGGAGTAAAGGGCGGGTCCCGAAATAATTTTTTGAGTGGATATTTTCAATAGTATTTGATGCTCCTTATACGCTTGCTCCAGAATCTCACCCTTGCCCAATCCTCTGAAACAGGGCTGAATGCTTGCGCCCCTTGTGAGTTGAGATGGAGGTCGAGTGAGGTTAGGGGTCCACTTTGGCTGCATGAAAGCACCCAAGATGCCTCAGGCTTTACATCAGAAGACAATAAAATCAGTCTACCTCCTGCCTCGAATCCGACCTTGTCCTGCTTTAGTGAGCCAGGCTGCCGGCCATCTTCTGTATGAACGCTGAACTTGCTCAGAAGTAATAATTGGGGATAGTTTCAACAAACCATAATCCTGCAAGAGACCGGAGAGGGCAGACTGACGGGCCTATAAGACCCCAAGAGGCTCCATTCTCTATCTTCATTATTACACTTATTCATCTTCACACCTGTTTTAATACCACCATCCATCATGAGGCTCTGACCTTTCATTGCTTGTCTCAGGCGTTTGTGAACCATCAGCCTGGCAAAGCCCAGCGTTGAAACCTGGTGCTAACCTGATCTATCCTTGACCTGTGCTTCCAGCACCTAGGCAGGCCCAGTTCAGCAGACCAGCTACTAATCCAGCTTTGTGCTTTTTTAATATCCTGTGTTTCAGGATGCAAGCGTCATCCATCAAACTGAGATCGAGGCTTCTCATTGGTTCCTTGCTGATCACCCTTTCAGCAGGTAGCTCTACGCCCACTACCCCATCACACTCGTATTTAATCAACTTTTCAGTGTAATATCTCTTGCCCAATAACCCATCATATTTTTTGACCCACGTGGCTCATGAAAATAACTTTGGGCTCAGTGAAACATTCTCAAGAGTTCTTGGTGCCATTGACACAGAAATATTTTAGGCCCCCTTAATCAGACCACTTTGGGGCTACCTGCAAATCAAGCAAGTGAATACCACGTGGCATAGTATTTTCCGGATGGGATATGAACACATCATTCCAAGTTCTGCACTGTGGATGGAGATAAGGTGATAGATACCGTGAGTTTAGACCATTCCAAGGTGTGAAATCTCTGAATGATGAAATCCCCAGCTTCTCTCTGCTGTACAAATTAATCTGTTTTCATTATTAATTGGTAATGCGGTTACCTACGTGTATCATTGCCATGGATAAACTATGTAGGGCCCCTTCTTATCCAAAAGTAAGATTACATGTATTGCACTGCTCTCCGATGAAAGTATTTTTGCAGAGTTTTCAAGTTCCCCAGTTCTCTAAGTGAGCAGGCAGTGCAGTCCTGGAAGTGTATTTGAATTCTGAGACCTACATCCTTGATTTTTAGGATGGAATAAATACTAGTAGTAGAAAACCTCTTGAGTACTGTGACCTTCCACTCTCACTTGAAGCTCCACCCAATCTCCGCCCATATTTTTCATTGGCTTGTGTCATTGTTCACAATAAACTGTGGCTCTTCATTGGTCAAAAGGCTTAGTAGTCCCTCCTTAGTACCACCTTGTCTCATCTTGTAACCTCCCATAAGGACTGGTCTTCTTACATGTGTTGTAACTCAGTGAGCTTTAATTACAGCCTCCGAGTACTATTTTCTCAAATAGCTTAGGATACGTTTTTTCCTAACCCTTTTTAAAAAAATGTATAGCACAAACCCATTTGCAATGCAATAAGTCTTGCATTTGTGAGAGTTTAAGCTATTGGCATTGTAAATGCCAATGCCTTTTATCAGTTTTAAAAACAGCACATAACTAAACGGCATGGTCATTTACAATGCCAAAAGCTCAAAATCTCGTTAATGCAAGACCTATTGAATTGCAAATGCTTGTTTGTCATGAAATTCTGGTCACCCTAGTCACAGGGGTTGCCTGGCATGAGACAGTTTTGATGCCTCTTTATTATAGCCCTCCATCTGAACTCCACCTATGATATATAGGGTGCTGCAGCACCCCGCATCCCTGCTGCCAGCCCCACTACACCCATCTCGGCTTCAAAAGACAATTACATTTGAAAAACATATATACTGACCCACCAGTTTGAGTGTATCTAATCATAGCAGAAAGAGAAAAGAGACTCGGGAAGACCGGGCAGAAATCTCTGAATACCTGTGTCTCTTTTTCTAGTTCATACACAATATCCTGCATGACCTGTGCAACCCTGCAGAGCTCACAGTGGCTCGTTTACAAACAAATTCCCTCTTGGAGTCTATGTTGCAGTTGTTTTTGGCTACAGACACAAAGATCCTGAAAGCCCACCCCTTTAGGAATCTTCTCACCAAGAACTTGTGTATCTACAGGCATGCTTTGAGGCCCAAGACGGAAATATGCGAATGGAATTCAGGCTCTTATCAGTGTTGGGGGCAATGCTTGTCAGGAGCACCACCTACCTTTCCGAGAGCAGTACAAAGTGATGTGCAACAACTGCCAAACTTTGCAGAGAGATTTGAATGTTAACAGGCGAATTTCTGAAACAAGATTGTGGGTGAAAAATTAGGAGGTAAATGAGAGTCATGGGATTACTTTACAGTGTTTCCTTTTAAAAAGAATAGGAGCAATGGGAAATCGAGATTGTTGGTCACTTTCAGTGGTCAAATTTGTCTAGTTGCCCACATATCGGACCAGAGTGTCTTATGCGGCCTGATTTGTGCATTGCATTCTGGTACTTGTAGTCGTGGATTTATAAAGACAAAAACAAAACGAAAAGAACTAAATTCCTAAAAGGAAAGGACTGGAATAACTACCCCCCTCTTGACTTGGGGAGGGGGTGGGGGTAATTCTCTGACTGAGGCAGGGCTACATGAGGGGGATCATTTTTAGAATAGCTCATTCCTTCTCCTGTAATTGAAGAATGGCGAAGGAAACAAAAATATGTTTGTGCTTATCCATTTGTATGTGAATTCAGAAGGGACCTACTCTGGAGAGAAAAAAACCCAGTTATAATTACTAGAGAGAGTCAGAAAGTAAAGTCATTTTTATAGCGCCGACTGCAAACCAAGCCGCCTCTAGGTGCTGCAAACGAGGTAGTCCTATTACAGGACCCTACGTTTCAGACACAATCTTGTCGCGTTCTGACCTCCCTCAAACGCCCACCCCACATGGGAACTACATTTAGTTGAGGGCAATCTGTCGCCCCCTGCTGGTGGCTGCGCTACCTCCTCTTAGAGCGTCCGTACCTAGGCCGAGGTTCAAGGGGCAGCACGGCCGTGGCTTCCTCGCAGATAAACGAGTCACGTGGCGTTAGTCGGCCCTTTTCACAAAGCTAGAAGTTGGCAAACGACATTTTAAACGTGCTGTTATTATTACATTGTGTAGTCATTTGTTTACATTTTGCACGGTATAATACAGAGCCCTGGGGATATAATTTCCAAACGTGGCGGAAGGAAAAGAAACATGTAACAGCTACAAGCATAATTGTTATTGCAATCATGTTTCATAGAGAAAAAAAAAATACAGCGCGTCCGGCCCCATCCTGTTCTCTGCAGTGAAAACAAGCTAAGTGATTCGCTCCCTGTAAAAAGCACAACCAGTGCAGTGGCTTGCATCCCTAGGACAACACCAGCAATGGCTTGTAACCCTGGTACACTGGTGCAATGGCTTGCAAACCTGTGGTCACCAGTGAAGCGTCTTTGACAGTGGCGGCTGGTGACATTTGAAAGTGGTGTGCATAAAATGATAATCATACTGCACTGTAGCGAGCGAGGGAGCCCGAACACCCCGAGAAAATTAAAAAAAAAGAGTGGACAAATGGTGCATTTTCAAGCAAATTTGAGAAAGCAGGAAGGTTAATAAAGCAATTGTTCAAAGTGCAGTTATTACATTAATAAAGTGGTGTCATATAACATAGGTAGCTGCTTATTCAGCATAACCACAGAGCTTCATAACAGACTTTGAAACACAATGCATTGCTGAGTACCTCACAGATGTATTTTAATAACAAACAAATAAACAGATTATTTTTTCAATTAACAAACAGGTGAGTCAACGCACCCAGGTTTAGGCTCAGCCTTCAGACAATTTTCCACAGCGCAGATACATTTTGTTCTGTTAACTGTCATAGCACACACGTGCACAAAGACACACTTCTCCCTCACAAGCTATCAGTGTGGAAGTTATGGAGGAATAAGATAGAACTGTGTCGTCATTCAGCATGGGAAGAGCAAGACTTAAAATAAATAAATGTCTGGTATTTTTTTCTAGCAAATGTGGCCGCCTTGGCAAGGAGTGGAACTCACAAACGCCTCATTTTCACCAATGGGCACTTGTACCTATTGGTACCAGCACATCTCGAACAACGGAGAGCGTCAATTAAAGTGTAGAATTTACACTACGGCACTAGAGTCGGGCAGCAACAGTTCCGCTTACAGTCTAATTAATTTGCACGGTACAAGTGCTTTAGCTATATGGTGCAATTTGCTAAAGCACTTGACGGAACGCGCAGAAGCATCCATGTTGGGCTCTGGCACGCGCTGCGCTGAAATCAGCAGTCTCGGGCCCCTTTCCTCAAGATGTGGGTCCAAGCCACGACTGATAGCGTCAGGACGGTCAGCCAGCTCCCTCCATCTCAGGGTCAAATGTCAGTCCTTTCAAGGCTGATATTAACAGAGCAATTGAGCAAAAGATACCCAGAGCCCCCGTCACAGCCCCGACACCCCAGTGAACCTTGTGATAAATGATGACTCATACATGCGCATGCACCTTGTCATATACACACATACACATCATTAAACTTGAACATCAGCGAATAACTATTGTTGCCAATGTGAAACACGACTGGCGAAAAATGCCTCAGCAAAGCCACCAGGACTGTGGCGAGACAGATTGGCTTTGCTAATGCTTGTTTCTTTTCCGCACAGCACTCGGTGAGAGTGCATGTGTTTTCTTGTTCTCTCCTTCGTCTGCGCTACGTGCTTCCCTTCGCTCCGGCATTGCTGCTCTTCCCGGCCCACCCATCCTATTGCATTCAGGAGGCCGGGCAGGTGCCATTTGCAATTTAACTAATTCCGGTCTCTTTAATATGATTCCACACATAGTTTATACTTAAATTTACCGCTGAAAGATTGCCATCTGTCATTATGGAACAATAAATTAAAAGGTTAAATAAAGAAAAATATGTGAGGCACGTCCTGATGATATTGTGTTATAAATAAGCACACGTATGCGTCCTCACATGCAGCAGATTTCTGTTTTTACTTGATGCTGTTTTAGATTGTCAGAAAGGCCTTTTTTTTCTTTTTTTCTTTTCTTTTTGCTGATGCGGAACAGCCCTGGCTGGAGGCATCTGCGAGCCCACACCATAGGGTAATCATAATGCCATTGAAAGGCGAGACGTGCTTGCTTTCCCATTGTTTGTCACAAGTCACAACGGGCAGGTGAATGCGCCTCTGTATCGAGAGCCCTATTCCTACAGCCTTCAGTCCTTTAGGGAATAAACGTTCATATTCTCTAGGTCACGCCATTTATAGACATCCGACCACGACTATCATAAATCGCATCTTGAATTCTTGATATTTACAGACTCTGGTAAAGTCTGACACAACATATATTTGACAAGATGTTGTCATGTACAACCTGCAGGTCAAGGGTGATGTGAACTCAACCGTTATGGCGTTCTTGTCAAAGTAGCTAAAACACACTAGAAGAAAACGCTTTGGCTAAAAACCTAATGCGTCTATGAACGTTGTGCCTATTCATATTGTACTCTACACAGACACAGTGACAGTCAGACACGCACCTACCTGATGCGTCGTCACAGTGTGTACTCTAGTGGTCTGTGGTCAGTATACTACTAATCAGACTTGCAGTATCTGTACACTCCGTCCTCGTCCTCGAGTCCACGTGCTCTCGTGTGCAGAGAGATGGGGTCGGATGATGAGGTGACTGGTGGGCCGGCCCGATTTGCCCAGCAACTGAAGAATGTCCAATCACTGAATGGCTTAACACTAAGCCATTGCAGTGATTGGGCATTGCCACGTTGGACGCTCCCACCCCCGCGGTGCAACACTAGACTGCTGCTGGCAACTTAAGGCAGGCAAGCACAAGAACTCAGCACTAGCCAATCCTGACGCTGCTCTCTTCAGAGGAGAGCTGCTCTCTAAAGAGAGCAGCGTCAGGATTGGTGTGAGCACGAAAAAAAGGTTGCTCCTTTTTCAACCCCTGGGGTCTTTGGCATGAGGAAAACACCGTACTCAGCGGTGCTTGCTTTTCAAATGCCACAGGCTTCAGTAGTTGAAGAAAGGCAGCCGGTCAAACGCCACATGCGCAGTGGTGCGACCGTGTGACAGTCAGTGTGAGTCAATGCAGGCTGTGTCACGTGATTTTCATTTAATGACGTGGCGCGGCGCCGCAGCGCGATGGAGCGCAGTTAAATTATTTTTAATAAACTATTCTGTGCGCGCTAAAATTGCCCCCAATTATTAGTGGGGCAACGCCCCACCGCCCATATGGTAAAACCGCCACTCGTCTTTGAAGCCAAAGGCGCCAGCGCAATGGCTTGCATCCCTGGGACACCAGTGCAGTGGCTTACAACCATATGACAGCGGTACACTGGCTTGTAACCCTGGTACACCGGTGCAATGGCTTGCAAACCTGTGGTCACCAGTGAAGCGTCTTTGAACCCAAGGGTGCCAGCGCAATGGCTTGCATCCCTGGGACACCAGTGCAGTGGCTTACAACCCTATGACAGCGGTACACTGGCTTGTAACCCTGGTACACTGGTGCAATGGCTTGCAAACCTGTGGTCATCAGTGAAGCGTCTTTGAACCCAAGGGTGCCAGCGCAATGGCTTGCATCCCTCGGAGACCAGTGCAGTGGCTTATAACCCTATGACAGTGGTACACTGGCTTGTAACCCTGGTACACTGGTGCAATGGCTTGCAAACCTGTGGTCTTCAGTGAAGCGTCTTTGAACCCTAGGGTGCCAGTGCAATGGGTTTCAATCCTTGAATACAGGTGCAGTAGCTTGCATCCCTGGGACAGCCGTCCAATGGCTTAAAACCCTGGCACACCAGTGCAATGGCCTGCAAACCTGTAGTCGCAGGTGCTGTGGCTTGCAATCCTAGGGCACCGGTACAGTGGGTTGTAACCCTAGGATAGTGGTGTAACGGCTTGCAACCCTGGAATCAGGTGCAGTGGCTTGCAGCCTAGGATAGCAGTGCAATGGCTTACAACCCTAGGATAGGGGTGCAGTTGCGTGTGGGGTGAGAAGTCTTTCACCCTTTCAGATAGCAGCATATAGAGCCCAAAAAAGGCTGACACAGTAAGACACCATCCAATAACAAAAGGAAAAAGAATGAACATTGTATCCGGTTAGAGAATTCCAGTCCAATCGGGTGATATGTCGCACGTGGTATTCACGAAGCATGGCTTCTTATGGCATAATTCATCATTGTTCGATTTCACATGGTCTCTCTGCGCAGCACCAACCATCAAAATCCAATTGAGGCCTCATTATGAATGGATCAATAACTACCTATAAGTGTAGTAACTATTGTTACAGCATATATAAGAATGATGTGTTTTGAATTTTTTTTTATCACACCCGGGAGATATCCAGTACGCACCAGGTGTGAAACAAAAACGCTTCTGTTAAATTTCGTCTTGTCAAGTGCCCAGTAATTACAAGGATATCCGAATTCTGGTGCAGTAGGCACCCCATTCCATATGTTATGCCCCATTTCATAGGCATCAGTCGAAATAGGTGATAATTATCGCACCTAATAAATTCCATACACCTTGATGTAGAAATGTATTGATGCTATGATTATCACATTAAAAACCAGGCCGCTCGTAATGAAGGCCATAGTCTGATCGGAACCAATACCAGCTCTAGTCCAAGGCAGAGGCTTGGGCATTAATAGTGTAAATCAGTCTCTCCTGCAGGGCCATAGTTACCATGTCTGCATCCACTCTCCATGTGCCAAGACCAGGACTGTCTTCTATTTCCTCAAGATGAAGACTTCCTCCACGGCCAGACCATTTTTCATCGCCTCTAGTGATTCGACAAGACGTAATCATGTCATCATGCAGTAGAGTCATTGGAGGTGAAGGATTGGTATTTACCTCTCATGTCCACTGTATTTTCACCCCAAACTTCCCGACAGCTATTGTGTGATATCTGAAGTTCCGGACAGCGGAAGGAGAGTGGTCTAACCAGGACCGGGTCTAACCCTTCTGCAGACAACTCCCGCCCTAGCAGCTGCAGAAAACTCTCAATTCGGCAGCTGCAGAAGAAACTTGCATGAGCCACACTTATACTGCAGCCGGTGCAGAGAAGTGTCACGTGACTGGTCAGAATACATCATTGACTTTTCCTTGCTCCCTACTCCTTCAATTACCTAATTCGAGGGCGGTGAGGGCAGAAAAGATCTGAAAGGGTTTTCCCAAGCTGGGTGCTGACAGAAGACTTCATTGTGCAATCCAGACACCTACTGGAAAGGTAAGGGTCTCCTCTTTGGAGCTAATATCTCCGAAAAGAGGCCACGAGATATCGACGCCAAAACGAATTGATAAAAAAAAAACATGGATTCATTGATCAGGAATTCTACTTTAAGGTTTGCTCCAGCTCCACTGAACCCTTCTCTGGGGCATGGAGACTTCTGAGCATGGAGCAGCCCCCATTTCACGTAACAGCCTCCGCGTCACCTCAGTCACCAGCCTCTATGAGTCACCCTCACTGTTGACCCACTAACATTTAAATAATTTATGCTGCAAACGCAGAAGCAGAAACTGAATTCTTTCCGATCTCCGGGATAAGCCATTTGGGGACACACTGCGCTGAGAGAAGAGCACCAGCACAACACAGACTTCTGAGTGATGCACAAAGGGGCTCATAATGACGCATAGCGCACAACATTTGGATAATTTAACAATAACGACACAGAGTTTATTTGGGTACCAGGCAGATCTTTTGCAGTGTTTTGGTTTCTATTCTTTAGAGTTCATTGCAAGAGTTAGCTGTACTGTAGTAGATAGGCTAGAGATGATGACACCGCAGCCTCGCTGAACCCTCCAAGTAATTATACTATACGATCCAAAATATATGGTGGCATCACATAAGTAACACTACCTTCAGACTATGAATTTTTTTTCTGAGCATTGTTTGGAATTTATGGTATATAACCTGTTGGACTTGGCTCTTCTGGCAGGTTCACCCCTAAACTGTTTGCTTTTAATGGTGACCTGCTGATGGTAATTTTTGGGTCTCTGCGCACTTTTCCCTGTGTCCCAGAGTAAAAGTGCGTGCGTGTAGTGAGGCTGGCCTGCCCTCCCATAGGAATGCATAGGGAATGTATGTGTCCCTGGTAGTTCCTGATGCGTGGGGTGTACAGGCTCGAGTCTGGTATGTGCGGACTCGTGTGATTGAATGCTGCGAAATGATGTATGCGGCATGAATGTGTCTAGTGTGGAAGTACCACTTCTAGACATGGCTGTACGTGTGCTGTGAGGGTGCTGGCGTGTGATTGGCTGGAGCTGGCTGGGATGCCAGGCTCCATGAGTCATGATGGGTCTGCCCGGTGGTGAGTGTGGAGATTAGCATGCTGATGGCTGTGGAGGAGTGCCCCTGTGTCTTGAATGGGGCTGGGCTTTCCCCCACACAATGCTGGCTCCGCCCCCTGTGGTGCGTCTAACGACCCTAGCCTCCCCAGTGAATGAAAGGGGTGGTTGGGCCATCAAGGGTGCTCCAAAACCAGCTGCAACTGGTTTCTCCCCCACCCTGCACCCTGAGACAAAGGATTTACTAGTATAAGAAGGGGCTGTGTCCCCTTACAATTTGTTCTCTTCCAGGATCCTGCCTGAGGGGGCTGCTGCTGTTGCTGGGCCAGAGGACCGCCACTTGGACCGCTTCCCTGCCTGGAGGCCCAGTGAGCTGGCTCTGGGCCCAGCCTTGCACCCCCCTTGCCTACCTAAGGACTTTGCTGGAACTCTGCCCTGCTGAGGGCACCTGGGAGCGCTGTGCTTGTGCTCCCAGCGCCTAGGAGCACTTTGGACTTTCCCTGTAGCGCCTGGAAGCGCTTTGGTTGTCTTTGGCGCTTGAGAGCACTTTATTTTTGGTCCTGGCGCTGGGGAGCGCTTTTGTGCACAGCCGGTGCCCACCCGGCATTTGCCCGCTTTGATTGCCTATTTTGGAGCCCCCTGGCAGGTGCCCACCCCGCCAGGGACCTTGCCTCTATGTTTGGGGCCCGATCGAGTGCCCACCTCGATTCATTGTGTATTCTAAAGCAGCCGGTGCACACCCGGCATCGCCCCCCGAAGATCACCGCCGCAGCCCAGGGGCATTGAAATCGTTGCTGGGCCGCTGCCTAGTGCGACCCGGAAGGGGTTGTAGCCGGCCAATCGCAGCCGCCCCGACCAACGAACCGGAAGTCAGGCAAGCTTTGGCGGGACAACAGGAAGCAGACGGGAGCCCACCCCACGCTCCTGCACCGGAGAAGAGAAGACCGGCCGACTCCTTCCCCCGCTTCCCCCGCTCCGGGGAAGCCAAGCAGAGTCCGCACCCGGGAGAGCAGAGGAGAGCCGCCCCAGGAGAAGCGAGAGCCGCCGCAGGACCGGGTGAGTCACGGCACGCAGTGGTTGTTCCAAAGAAGGGGGAGGCGTCGGGGCACATTCCCGGTGCCCGCCCCCCCAGTGCTCTCTCCCAGAGTGAGGGAAATTGTGGGTGGAGCCCTGAGAGGGCTCCAGGGGCCATTGTCATTTTGAGTCCCCAGGAGGGAGACTCCGCCAATTGTCCCGCATCTTGTGCAAGGGCCCTGAGGCCCCACCGACCAGCCCGCATTACCTTCTTCGTTTAGAGCCCCAGAGAGGCTCTAGGTGCCCCCATTTTGCTTTGAGTCCCCAGGAGGGGGCCTCCAACGGCGGCAATTGTGGATTTAGAGCCCGGAGGGGCTTAGGGGGCAGTTCAAGTTGCTGTCCAAAGCCCACGAGAGTCTCACAGCCCCCACTGTTGTTTTCAGAGCCCAGAGAGACTCAGAGGGGGCATTTGGTTGCGCAAAGAGCCCAGCGAGGCTCAAAGGGGCCAGTCATTTGTGTAGAGCCCAGAGAGGCTCAGGGGGACAGTGTAATTGTTCAGAGCCTGTGAGGCTCCTACGTTGGCCCCATCATTGTTTGCACCAGTTGCCCAGCACTTTGTGGGCAACTGCTACGTTTAGGCCCCTGACAATTGGGACACAGGGCGTCCTAGCCCCAACCAGGCCAGTTGGCCTAGGGACAGTCACAGGTGGTGACTTATGTGAGTTTGGCGCAATCTTTCATTTTCTGCACCTCTGAATGTGTTTTTATGCGTCATGTGCCTTGTTCTTACACCTCTGAATGTATTGTTGATGCATCATGTGTTTTCCTTCCTTACACCACTGAATGTATGTTTATGCATCAAGTGTTATGTGCTTACACCCCCATAGGTATTGTGATACTTAGGTGGTTGTTTTTCTCCTAGTGCAGGTGGTGCTAGTGAGGTCCTGGTTACCAGTAGTTACTGGTTGTGTACTTTATGTTCTATTTTGTGCTACAGTGATTTTATATTCTAAGTTCTAAAAGTGCTGATTCCTGACACTGGTCCAGGTGGCCCGGTCTTGTACATATCCCCTGTAAATTCTGCCCGTGCCTCTGGCACATTGTAAAGTGTGTGTTTTTATCTAATGTGTATTTTTATATAACCTTGTGTGGAGTTTCCTTTGTGGTGGGCCTGGGGTGTTGTTGCTGGGGTGCGTGCGCAAATACTTAACTCACATCGCCTCCAAGTTTAGCCTGGCTGCTCGCGCCACGTTACCTAGAGGGTGAGCTGGGGTTATCTTGGCGTGTAACTCCCTTGCCCTGACTTAGGAGTGGTGGTCTCTGACTGACTTTGGCGCAAGCCCTGGCCAGCCAGGGATCCCATTTCTAACATAACCGGATTTTGTTTAGCTCATTTCAATTATTTATATAGCGCTCTAGCAATATCAAATCTGGGCACCATTTCCATAGGTTGTGGAAATTCCATTGATTAGTGTGTATGGATGCTTGCGTTGGGATTAGTTGTATGTGATTAGTAGAGCTGTGTTTGTTAAATATTGAGTATATTTAATACAGTGAAGTTAGTTTGATTCAGATTAAGGTATCTGCAGTGTGTTATGAGTATGCTGTATGCATGTGAGCTGAAGGACTTTGAGGTTCTCTCGCTGTGTTGGGTGGATGGTTGTCCATTGCTTAACCTGTACAGACTGCTTTTGAGACATCCATCTTTACTCAATCATATAACTGTGTTGCCTTGTTGTTCATGTGAGGGTGTGGGATGTGTCCGCTAAAATTATCTGAACGATTCTAAGATGGATGGTGATGTGGTGTGGGGAAACGATGAGTTGGTAGCACAGTGCTAACTTTAGAGCTCTTGCAACATGAGGGTATCAGGAAATTGTTCTAGAATGTTCTTTTTGTGTAGAGTGAATTTGAAAGTTAATTGAAAAGATGCTGTGCAAGTATTGCTGGGTGGTAAGTCGAGTTAGGTGTCTGATGACAGCCACTTCTGGCATGTTGGCTGAGTGTTGGGGTGTGTTGTAAAGTTTGTCTATTGTGTACTGTTTGAGAGGTTGTGTGGTATATATTGGGCTGGGTGATGTTTGAAGCAACTGTGTGAGAAATCAGTGCCTTTCTGAATGTATGTGATGTGTTATGTCAAGTGAATAAGACAAATTGAGAGTTGAGTTGAAACTATTAGAGAAAAGTAGACCAAATAGTACAGAAAAACAATGCCACATTTCAAAGCCATTAGTGCGTACCTGATGATGTGGCAAAGCCCCTAGAGGGCAAAATGTTCTAAACAGGAAAACAAAGGTCTCACGGAGCCCGAGGGGATTGAAATCCCCTTAGGCTCCATGAAGCCTTTCTTCACAGCAACAGCTGTGAACAAACATTGGAATGTTGGAGCTCTGGGCTTGTACCGCCATTAAAAGCCCAGAGCACTCCATTGTTTTCAATTTGAGCTCCCAACATTCCAATGTTCTAATATCAGTTCAATAACAATCTCGTATCATTCTGGGAACTGTATGTTTGGGTGTAAGGGAAACTGTATTACTGCTGGATACAATTCTTCGCAAGCACCTGATGTAAGAGGTTCATCTGTCACCCGGGTCAAATAAATCAAGAAAAGCAGCACACACCTAAGCAGCCTTTTAAAAAAAATATATAACATGATATTTGGCAATACGCAGGCATCTATCCAATCTGTGTTCTTTCATGGGAGGAGATGACTTCCCTCTATTCCAATCAGGAGCTTCACTTTCGAAGTGATATGCTGGTTGCATTGTAGTTACTGAAAATTATAGTGCATACATTGTATAACCTGCAATGTTGCCTGTGGCTAGATTGGTGCTTTAAAACTATTTTAAATGAAACATGTAAATAAAAAGGCATAATTAGAGTTTGTCAGGAAGGAATAGGACACTTTACCCTGCACGCTTTGACAACGCGTGCCATTACCCCGCATTTTTTACTCTGCAAAATCTTTTACAACTCAGGACTTTACAGCGCAATCCTTTACAACGCATTCCCCATTACAAAGTAAAGTACTATTCGAACTCCACCGGGGCATTACTTTGGAGAACGTGTTGTAATGGTTTGCAGTGTAAAGCCCTGCGTTTTAAAAGTTTTTGCGGAGTAAAAAATGCGGGGTAATGGCATGCGTTGTAAAGAATGTTCCTGTCAAGAAGATGTTCTTAACTAAAAATATGTACAAAACCTAACATCTCACATATCCTTGTACAGAGAAACTCAAAGTAGTAAGAAAACTGAAGCCCTAAAAGTTCAGAACACATTCAACTTTCTTCCTCATTTGGCACTCCCTCAATGGCAACTGACACCACGGCTCACATCAGGACTGGGAGGGGCGGCGGAGGAAATGGACAAGGTGGGGGATGGGCGAGCATGGGATGGGAGTACAAAGGGGAGAACAAGCACCCAGTTGAAAGGGGGAAAGACAGGCACTCACCCAACACACACATGTATATATTTTAATGTACTGGATACACTAGGTCTTTGACAACAGACAGTTAAAGTAGTCTGCAGACGAGACCTGAAAAGCAACACCCCTGATGGAGGTGATTTGGTCCCAAAGTCTTTTGTCTTGGATTTATGAATTTGTCTTTCAGTACTGCAAGTAGCTTCAGTGAGATATGTGGTGGGACGAGAAAGTGCACTTCTCAAAAATATTGGCAGTAGTGCATCCACCCAGTCAGGCAGAATGTGGACAGATTGGAACGCTCTTTTCTGTTAATACAAAGTGGCAGGCAGAGACAAAGCTGTTCCCTGTACACCCACGCCCACAGACTAAGCCAAATCTTTACATCTGAAAGCCAAAAATGATACTCATTATTTAACAACAAGGGGAGGTGATGGACAGAGTTTCTGAATTAAGCAGAATACTCTCACCCAGTCAAGAGATCAGGGCTAGATCCAACACAGTTTTTTAGCTCACTGCACCATCCCAATGATACTCAGGCACAGTAGAGGTACCCAGAAACAAAGATCCTCCAAGGAAAAAGGAACACAGTAACACGGTCAGTACCTCATAGTCAACGACTCTCTGCCCACAACTATTAAACAACACCAATGAGTCTGAGCTTGGTGGGGATTTACACACACAGCTGAAAACAGATATACCTCTTGAAATAAAAAAACATAACTATTCCACTCTGAAAATTTCAAAACCTCAACAGGAAAGATTGGAAAGTTCTCTCAGGTATCATTTTAGTTGGAATAGGGTTATTGAAGCCTACTCATGGAAGCCATAAGATGCAATGACACCTATCTACAATGTTCGTGATTTTATAGGGCTCATGACAAGGCTTTGGACACCCCGGTGCTACAAGCTGCTGGAACCCACAGGATTCAGCATCTTCCAGAAAAGTGAGAAGTTGATGCCAGGGCTTATTGCCTCCTTCAGCTGTCCTGGGGATATCAGTGCATAAGATAATACCTGCTGTCCCGGCATGTCGAGTATTACCAATCTATGGCTCTTTCCCAATGCAGAAAATGAGTTGTTCTAGATGTACCCAGTCAGCTGCAGGAAATGGTCCTATTGCCAGTTTCCTGTATCTCTTGTGAAGGAGAAAGGAACTGTGCATTGTGGCCCAGGCCAGCAGTCTTCCATTAAGGAGAGGTGTTGGAACTGCAGGGAGAGGTGTATCTTTAACTTAGGGTACTGATGTATGGCTCGATTCTCCCACATCGGTTCCACCGTCACTTTGCCTTAGTGTCTAGTAAGGGGCAAACCCTGGCCAAGCTAGCCTGTGACCTCTAATGTTGGTGAGCGGTATGTTTCAACACATAATTACCAACATTTGCATGGTGCATCCCCACAACTGACCTGTGTCTGTTTGTGCAAAGTGTCTAGGAGTAAAGATAAAGGGAAGCAGATCTGGGGGCACAATTTATCTGTAAATTACTAATTTGTTCAAAAATATGCTTGCTTAACCCCCTTCCTGGTCAAATGCACAAGCTACTGACGTCCATATGTCATTAGGGAATTTGAGCTAACACTAGTTTTTTTTACTTGCACTAAGTGTTACAAGCAAACTACTTATGTAAATCAAGTCCACAAAGTTTATTTATGCCGTTCGAGAGACCCATCTGTGACAACGATCCTCTTCAAGTCAACAGTAACATAGCATACCTTTTAATACACGCTTATTAGGGAGCTAGAATGTATATAAAAAAACATTGATTTCCCATTTCTCACCCCCGCTTAGCGTCAGTCTGTAAAATGGATGGAAGCTGTAGGGTTTCTGGCAACTTGTCGATATGGTCTGAATGAATCATTCAAAATGATGTATACTATATGTCAAAAAATAACTCAATTACGCTAGACCACTACAGTCGCTGAAGTACTTCTAATTTGGAGATATAGAAAAGTACAAGAGGCGTATCTTTGTCGACCCTATAATTTCTTTACGTAGAATGCATGCATTAGATGGCAAACATTTTGTGTCACTTTAAAACCCAAATTGACACCATCCTTTGACTTTTCAGGTTTTCAGTACTGCCAGTTAAAAGTTTATTTAAACCATTTTCATAAAGTTATGATCACAGTCAGTTACTATTAATGGGGATTTCCCAAAGTTCCACAAGTAGCTAGCTGCAATATGTTTATGTTTTAAGTATGTTAAAAAATGCACCAGCTTGTTTTGTTGCATTTTCAGCATTCAGGGGAGCGACAAGGGCCTTTCTTACAAGGCGGGTCCCAATGAGGTCTATCACAAATCTTGAGAGCAAAGCTGGGGAAAAACAAACAACTGTTAAAATGTAACGATTTATAATCTGAGATTAATGAAGAGCCACTTTAAGACACGTTCTGGATGACTTTCGAAGAAAGCTGTTCTTTTCCTTAGACAAAAATGTACTTTGCCATTTCATATATCCAAATATTAACTTGAGGACATTTACACCCTCTAAATTCAAAGCAAAATACACTGTGCACAGACGTATTCAAATCAGGGTTACCTCAGTCCCTTGAAAACAAAGAGGCCTGTAACCTCCCGACCAGACGGTGGAGAATTTACAGTGAGTAACTAGAAATGTGCATCTTATCATAAAAAGACAGGGAATTATAAGAAGGGTTCTAGGCTATGGTGCATACTCCTCAAAACCCATCTTGATAAAAAAAATGGTTACAAATAAAGTTTTAAAACGGTTTTCATCTGGCATATCCCTCATAAACTGTAGCATAAAATACCTTTTTCATACCACTGTTTATACTACACCACGCTTACAGAATTTCAGTAGGAACCTGCTAAATATTCTATAGGGTTACACATGTGAACAGGAGTAGGATTTCAAGTTGGCAATACCCATCAAGGGTCGCTTAGCCCTTTGCACCATCTGTAGGGATTCATTGCACTTTCCAGAAAGAAAGTGAATGCTTAAGCAGAAAGGGTTTGGAAAAGTAAATATACCTCAAGTAGGTACAATCTTGCCAAAGCTTTTAAAATGGCAGGTACAATCGGAGTATCAGTACTGTCCCTTCTTTTTCTGGAAAGAAAATTCTAAAAGTTTTCAGCAGGTGTGCATTTTGTTAAAATGGGCTAGGACCAGCACTTCAATAGGAAGGACGTACTCCAGGATAGTGAGTTCCCGTCCACCTATTCTAACATTTGAGTACTTACTTGCATATGGCAGCCATTTTGGAATGGGTATTTTTCCCTTTCACAGACATAGAACATCTTGAAGGAAGGAGAAGTTACATCACTTTGTTATGAAATTGTAAAAAACTGAAAATTTTCAAGCGACATTTATTTTCTAAAGAATAGCAAATACTGGATGTTTATTGCAACTCATTCTTACTAATTAATGAATCGATAAATAAGGGCATTCATTCTCAGATGCAAAAGTACATTATCTATCTGTTCTATTACACTGATCTCGAGTAGGCATTCCAGTCCAATTTGAAAGGACTCATCTAACATGCAATCTGAAGCTGGCTATTGTACAACATCCACTTCTCCTCTGCTTTCTCTATGTATAACAGCATCCATTTCAGAGCACAATCAACCAATTGCAGAGTGTTTGACAGAATGAATGATGCAATCTAAAATAGGTGGCTTCTGGGAAAAGATTACCACTCTGTAAGTGCAGATTAGCCGATGGAGCGTTCTCAATTCCGAAACCATTGAGTACGGTTCCACAGGGTCCACATAATTGCATGTACTACACCTTACTTTAGAACTGCTGATTGGCTCTGGCATGTGCTTTATTGAATCCCGCTTGCAGCTGGCACTCGTTTTATCTTCCTTAGAGAGAAGTGAAGCTGGTGCCTGAGCCACAAGCATATGGTTTCAACCAATTGATCTATAGACCAGGCAGGTGTGCCAGCCCTTGACTTTAAATTGGCTTCTTATTTCTGTCGATTCTCCTACTGAAGAACATAGTGGCAAACGGAGACTTTTTTTTTTTTTACAATAAGGTGCAATTTAAGCGTGACTTACTTACATGCGATTCACAAAGTCAGAAAGGTGTAAGGCGCAGATAAGGACAATCAAAAATGTTTGTTACTAAACTGTACATAATCAACGCAAGTATTTAGTAACTGAAGGAGGAGTATGGCGCAATTAAACAAATGGACGGGAGTTACAAGGGCTGGAAAATGAACTAAGGGAACGCACGAGGAGAAGTCAAAAACATAGAATGAAAGTATCGTGAACGGCTGCAAAGCACTGGCCATCAAAGAGTTCACAAACTGTTGCAATAACTTTTTGGGAACGTCCAATTTTAAAATAAATTGTCTTGATCCAAGCTGTGTACATAGTGGGGTGGAGTGCACCAATACATTTATAAGTCTCAAGATGTTTATAGGAACAGGTGAAAGGAACAGGAGAAAAAAACAGAATGAAAAAAGTGTAAAATGTTTTAATTCCCCGATGCTACACACGTGTCACATACAGAATACATATGCTAGGCATTCATATGGTTACTGAAGTAGGTGCAGGTCACTTTCTCTGTAGATACCATAGCATTCTATGGATGTCTGGGCTTGCACTCTTATTGGCAGCAGACATCACTATCACAACCACGGATGGAAGGATTCAAAGAGCTCCTCAAATATGCTTACTGGGGCAACACGCAAGGTCGAAAAATACTAAAACAACATATAGGTTCATAGATGTGGCTCTAATCCTAGCTAAGACTCACACTGCTATATGTTAGAAGGCTAAAAATGGTCCTAACATTACGGTATGGCAGAGGGAATCACTAAAGTGGACAGACAGCGAGAGCAAATCCCTTCATAAAACAAGCATTGGGAAAGCCAATAGGTCTCGCCTATGCCAGAGCTATTGTCTTTGGCAATGTGTTTTAGACAATATGCACACCAGTGTGGCTGCTGTTCAGCATGGCTAGATGTTAGAGGCGTGGGATGGGGTGGTGTGGAGTGGGGAAGAGTGGCATAGAGTGGAGTGCGGGTAGAGTGGGGTGAATTGTAGTAGATTGGGGTAGAATGGCATAGAGTGGAGTGGGGTTAGAGTGTGGTAGTATGGAGTGGGGGTGGGTAAGAGAGTTAGTGGAATAATAGAGTAAGATGGTTTGGGCAACAGGAGGGCTGATCTCAAGTTGGACAGCCTAAAACAAATAAAGCCAGCAAATCGAAAGCCAGAAAATGTGAGTTACAAACCACAAAGCTAATGGTAATCAACGGCAGAATGCATTTCCAGGTCTGCTTTGACAATGTCCCCAAGATGTCTTCAGCCAACCAGACAGCTATGCTGATTGGTAGGCGTTGACCTACAAAATGAGTCAGGACACTATCGATGAAGTGATCCCTAATGTAGCTGGAGATCAGTATAAACCCTCAATAGGACTACACTCAATAATAAAGGTGGGTGGATCAAAGATTTTACTACCAAGTTTAAGAGCTAAAGCAGCTGTTTATATTTCATCAATAATGCGGCTATGCAAAGCCATTTATAATGGGAATGGTGCTGCTACAACGACCCGTCAAAGCTTATGTTCCAACCAGGTGTGTTCAACATGTTTTCCAATAATGTACTTTGCTATAGTTTGTGGATAGCTTGATGTTACCGATTCTTTTTTTTATGTGTCCTATTCTCAGGGTAGGTTTTTTGTCTGTTTTTAACTGTACCACATTGTTGGGTTTTTGACTACCTCTTTTCTGGTCTGTTATCCCTTTTGTTTTCTTTCCGTCTCCCTCGATCTCTAGCCCTCTCTCGACTTTTCAGAGATTTGTTTGTATCGTTCATGGACTTTATCTTCATTCATGGCAATCACTATTTTTAGTTTGCTTTATGAATGTCTCTCACTTTACCTCTTTGATGGTCCTCCCAAATTACTTTTTTGATCTACCTCTAGTTATTACACAGTAGTTCATCCAAGAAGGTGTGAGGGGAGGCGGGTGAGACCTTAGCCATGTAGTCACAGTGTCCGCTAGGCACAAAATAGATTTACAAGCCAGGCAGCTGCTTGCTGGGGCTCTATACATAGCGCAGTGGGTGGGAGACGCAGGTTTGGTCTACGGGCTTCTCTCGATAAAAGTACTAATCGGTGAGCCGAGGGTCTTCTGATATAGCAGCGGATCACCATCATTGCCGTACCCAACAACAGATTATAACCTACGAGTCAGTTCACAACACAGTAGTTGGATCATCTGACCAGCATCCGGTTTCATTTCAGTCTGTCCTGGGGTGGTGAATTGTGCCTTCTCACAACATAGGCTCTTTCCCTGGAACACAAGTCTGTGTGTCGCGCCTCTTTGTTCGAGTGCAAGTAGCGACTGACTGTGCAGGCAAGGGTAACATAGCACAGCAAGCGGTCCAGACTCCTGAACACCTGTTTGCCCAGCTCCACCTCTGCTGGAGGCTGTTATCAAGGGGTAACCTAAGTCTACAGGTTTTCTGAATAAGAGGCTGTGGGTATGAATGAATCATTAATTTATTAATTTCACTTATTTACAACAAGGGTTTAAAGAGATGGAACGATACAGGGAAAGGCTTGTCATAAAAGAAGACTTTTCAAAGCCCCACAGACAGTGGAGAGAGCTGGTGGTGGGAGAGTACTGCAGACAGGACGGGTGCCAAAGCTTGGGGAAAGAAGCACAGGATGTGGGGCTTGAACAAAATAACGGCTTAACAAAACAGGGGAAGTGAGGGACGCAGCTCTGGGTGAGGCAAGACAGATGGAGGAGGGATACACCATGCTTTAAGCAGAATAAGAAGAAAGAAAACCAGATTGAAGAGAAGGAAGTAGAAAATAAGCACCCAGGAGCATCGACAGTTGGTGACAGACTGGTCGGTTCAGAAGTTTAGGAAGATAAGAGAGAGTGAAATGTAGAGAGGGCAGGAGAGTGCAGTAAAGGCGTCTTGTGTGAAGAAGGATAGCAGCGTGCAGAACTGAATCATAGGGAAGGAGCAAGAAAGTAAAAAAAATAGATATCTTCCCAATGAGCTGTTTAATTCGCACTCCTGCAGCCTGGCTGAGGGTCCCACAGTCTAAGGCCCTTCAGACTCAGGCACCCATACCCCCAGGAAACCTAGAGCCAGGAAGAGATGCAGGATCCTGTCTGAGCACCGCATACTCACAACTGGCATAAGGTCCATCTGCAGTCTGTTCCCGCCATCTCAATGTACGGTGCTTCTCAGAACCAGACATCGCGGGTCCCAGTGTGTGAGTAAGGCGCAGAACTGCACACTGAAGACTGTACGGCACAAGGTTCACGCTGTGGCGTGAGGCTCCATTCGCATCAGGGACAGACCAGAATTATTCATCTCAGCTCATGTCATTTATTTTAGGAATGAATGAATGACGTTATTTGTAAAGCGCGACAGCTACTCAAAAGAGTGTCCCTGTGCTGCAACAAGTGTAATGGGCGGGGGGGCATTATTGACTGAAAAGATGGGTCTTAAGGGACTTTCGGAAGGCGGATTCATTTTCTGTGCTCCTGAGCTTCAATGGGAAGTGATCCCATATATTGTGGCTGTATGTACGAAGAAGGAGGCACCGTCATCCCTAGATCTTTTGAAACGGGGTGGGGGGGGGGGGGGGGGGGGATATCAAGTAGAGCTTCCAGGACCGTGGATTTCAGCTAGGATGGTACTTTTCGATTCTTTTGTTTAGGTAGATCAGGCATGAGTTGTACAGGGCACAGTGTGCTAAAGTAAGAGCTTTGAAGGTGATCCTTTTACAGACTGGGAGCCAGTGCAGTTTAGCGAGGAAAGGCGAGGTCAAGGTACCCTGTTGAAGATTATAAAGCAGATGGGCTGCAGTGTTTTGGATCACTTGAAGATGGTAGATTAGGTAAGCAGGGAGGCCCAAATACAATGGGTTTGTGTATCTCAGCCTGGAGAGTATCGTGGCAAGAACTACAATTTTGCATGCCTCCCAGGGAAGAAGGGGTAGGAGTTTTCTACGGGACCTAAGGATCCATATACATTTTCTGGCTACTGAGTGGATCTGAGATTTGAAGAATACGTTTTTGTAGGAACATCAAACTCAGACAAACCGGGGCACACGTAATTGGATGTTTTACAAATAGCTTACACATCATGGTTACTGGAGCATCCCATTCAAGTGTTAATGTCATCCCTCATTTCTTGAAAGTAAAATACTAGAGGAACACACCCTCCTATTTGCTTCAAGCGTGAACCAGTGGCATAACTGCAAAGTTGTCGTCCTCAATAGTGGAAGAGGGACGCAAAACAGTGCACACAAACAAAACAACAGACAGAATTGTAACCTAGTTTTTTCCCTTTTCATTGATGTGACCACTTCAGGAACCCAAGTCTGAAAGTATTATGAGCCAAACTATTTTCATCATTAACTTATCTAAATTACTTAGTTCTTTACTAATTAAACTGTCTCCTCAAGACAATTCCATGCTGGTCGCCACTAGGTCACCTGGTTTGAAGAAACAATTTCAGGGTGTAACTAAGTTGCCATGAGCCCTAGTGCAAGCAAAGTAACTGGACCCCTCACTAGGGAGACATCTCAGTCTGTCAGCTGCCCCAGACACTCCTCAACCTTCTTCAACAGAGTCTGCATCTGCCAGATCAAAACTCACTACTGTTCTCATACACACACTATTGTATTTCCACTCCCTGCACTGTATTTCTGCAAGGCAAAACCAGAATCCTAAAAAGCATTAACAAATCCAATAGGTTTGGCCCTTCTTAAGTGCATGCACTAAAAGAAATAAAATGCAGGCACCCCACTCTCACACTGCTACCCTCACATAGGCACAATCCCCATGCTGCACTCACACAGGCATATGTCTTACTCTGCACTCACGCAGGCACAACTTTCATCATGTAGACCACTTACCATTCACTCACAATAGACAATGTTAATTCCGCATTAACACAGGCACATCCCTCACAATACACTCACTAAACATGGTGGCTGTTCTTCACTCACACAATCACACTGGTACAACGCTCTCTAGGAAGGTGCAGAGTTTGGACAGATAATGGCATAGGAGACGCATGTGGAGTAGTTAGTGCAATTCAAAGGTACTTAGCCTGTGCAATTCAAAGCTGTTGAAGTAAACTACACTGAAGTGTGAAGGTCCTCTATGGTTATCTAATCTCCCATTAGCCACACTTGCACCAGCACGGCATCTATGCGAGTCTGATCTCTGTGGACAATTGTGGCAGAGCCTTGGCATAAAAAAAAGGTCCAATTGCCTTCTAAAAAACAAGGTGGTGGTGCCTATTTTTTGATGTAATGTGTAATTGTTGATCTTTTTCTGTTACATTGTTGATTCTCATGTAAAGCGCTCTGATACCTTAAGGTCTAGCCAGCGCTATATAAAACTCTTTAAATAAAATAAATAAATAAAATAAAATAAATACAAGCACATGCTACAATAATACCAGCTAAATGTGGAGGGCATGTGCTTCAACAAAAAACTAAACAGTAAAGCTTAACACTAGTCTGCTATCTTGGATAAGTAAAATATGTATGCAGAACACCATTTCAAGATGGTGGCATGGTTTTGAATTTTGCAGCAGTGACGCCTTGTGCTCTACACAAAAAACGTGTGGTGCAGTATCAATGGCAGCACAGCTGCTGGTACTCTCCTTATTCAATTAGCACTGGTCTACACTTGCAGGTGAGTTGCTGGGAGATGAATGAAAGGAAATATCTCCAGAGGTCGGACTCCTATGGATACAGATTAGCACAGAGTAAGCAGGCAAAATACTGTTTCTCATACTGTTTTCAGCGCTGTCAGCAGAGTGTGGACAGTGACAAAAATGCGTGACAATGCATTTCAGTGCGGTGATGCGGGAACACCACACTGAAATGCGTTAGCGTCACGCCTGATGCGCGATACTTGGCAGGCCTGCAGGAGGAGTAATATGCCCACACCTAAGTCCGCCGTCTTGGGCCACCAAACCAGTGATGCGCACTTGCCGGTTCTCCATGCAGGCTGCATTACAGCCTGCATGGAGGACATTCCCACCCATCCAGCCCCTGGCTGAGCACCGTGTCATGGCACTCAAATCAATCACAACGCTGCATTTTAGCGTTTCGATTGGCTTAAGGGAGGGAGCCTGGCTGAAGAAGTCACGGGACCCAGCCTCGAGGTAAGTTTTTTTTAAAATCATTTATTTCTGATTCTCCCCCCTCCCACACCGCGAGCCACACCCGCTCCGCTACCTGTGAGCCATGCCGGCCACGACTGCTAGGGCTGAGTGCATGTTGCAGACGCTCTGACTATTCTCTCTGGAATCCTGACCTGAATGGAAGCCTAGACTGAGGGTGCGGGGGCAAGGGTTATGGGAGCCTCAACAGAACAGGGCTCACCTGAGGTACGGTTACAAGAGCTGAGGCCCACGGTGCATTGCTTCCAAGTATGTAAATGTGGCTCTTGGAAACTGTTTTTACTCTTTACACAACCTCTGCAACTAAACAATTTGCATTCTAAGAGGACCCATTGATCACGCAAGGTTTAGGCCACAAATCACACGAGCACTGTGACTTGGAATTGAGTATGTAGCATTTCAGAAGTGGCATGTACATGTAAGATTGAGAAATATGAATGAGCTCCTGTACACCAATTGAAAAACATACCAAAAACATGATGACGCTCCATTACTGAGGCAGGAACTGGACTTACACAACATACATTCAAAATACGTATTAAAAAATCAATAAAAAAATGAATAGCTCATCAGAACCTGATATTCTACAGCTCAAATAATTGTTCAAATATACTTAGCTTTAAAGTGAAAGAGAGAATCTATTTCAAAATATTTAAGAATGATTTTGAATACAATAACAAAATCAAACTAAATATTTGTGTTACTTGCATATCCACTGTCTGTATAGACTCTGAGCAATGTAGAAATTAGATTTGTTTTAAAACTTAAACAAAGCACTTTAGTGGACCTCACCTCACCTGGACCGTGCTCGGGTATACGAGGCCCCGCCCTCTCCGTCGGTGCCACCAAAGTCTCCTGAGGCTTGGGGAGGTCCAGTCCCCTGTCATTCTGGATCACGCTGAGTATCCAAGTGACAAGGAGGATGAGTACTATACTGTAGGCACAGGTTGTATTGTTCCTATGCCTATTATCACATTTTTCCTTTCTTTTCACTGATTGGTTGTATTGATTTTTCACAGATTTGTTACAGTGGCAACATTTAAGAGCAGTGGCCAGGATGAAAGCCAAGGGACGTTTTGCCCGTTAGGCAGAAACATGTTGGCCCTTATGCGACAGTCATTTTTTCCATACTGTTGTTTGCACTGTTCCTGTTCTTTTAATTAGGGGATGTGTCTTGTTTTCATTAAAGAGTTGTTTAGACATATCACCCTATTTTAGACTCACCACATTTTTTGTCTTGTTGCACTGTGTTTTCACCACTTCTAACCATCATTAACTGGCCAACAATTGGTGGTTCATAGCTTACTGTGGACCTTATCCAGCATTATTGCAAGGTCACTGGGTCTTGATGATCTAAGGACCTGCCTGGGCAAAGTATGGACGGCCAGATGATATGACGGATCACTTGGTTTGTTTGATGGTTATCCATAATTAGATGTTCTGGATCTTGCTGACCAGTTTATGATTATAGATTATTGAAGGTGCATTCCTCACACATGTGACTCATGTTCTCTTTCCTCTGGCTTAGGAATTTTCCTTAAGGTGACTGTAGCACCTACTGACATAGTGTACCACATGCCAGTTGGGACAACATATTTGGCTGATAGACCTCACAAGTTCTTGTGTGTTTTTCATAATATAGCGTTGGGGAAATTAACTTGTAGTGGGTCTCTAATCTCTTCTTCCCTTTGACCCTCCACTCCCTGTTTTTTGTAAAAGAGGCATTTGGGAGACAGGAGAACGGGAAAGAAGAGGAAGCATGCTAGCAATCATTTAGGAGAGAGTTACATTTTGAGGTGCTCACATGGGTTTTATTTGACCTCTTTGTTCCCCTTAAGATACATTCTGCTCAAAAGACTGACAACAAAATAGTGATTGAGAAAGTAGCCATCAAATTACAAGTCCAGTTGTCAACTTTGAAAGATGTGCTCTTGGCACAGTGGGCAGATAGTGGTAGAAAGAGGCTCACATTTGATGTCTGGTATGGGTTTGTTGCTCAGGTTGCCACCTTTGACTACTCTTTCAATTGTCACCTCGCTTATTTAGTAAAAAGATGCATAACCACAGGTATATGCAGATTTCATGTATGCTCATGAGTATGCGCTTTATAATCCAAGCATTGGTGCTGCCACTGTTTAGAATTGGAGGAGAGACCAGGGAATAACAGAGAGAGAACTGCCATGCTGATTACTCACACATAAGCACATGCACACCCTTCATTCCTTTGCATACCTGCAATCATTACCCCACTGGCAGCAGCAGTGAAGGTGAGGCTGACAGAAGAGGGCAAGGTGGAGAGTAAAGTGTGAGGGAAGGAGAAGGGTGAGGTGGAGAGAGGAGAAGGCTGAGAGATGGGAAGGTAATAAGTAGGAGACTTAGGCAGGAGGAAGAATAGTGAGGATAAAAAGAGGATTGTGAGGGGAAGAAAAGAAGACGTGTCAGAAAGACATAGGAGGTGAGCATGAGTGAGAAGAGGACAAAGATGAGAGAGAAGCGCAAAGAAGAGAGAGAACAGTGAGGAAAAGATAGAGAAGGGTGAGGTGGAGTGAGAGTGGTTGATGCAGTGAGAGGACGCCGAGGTCAGGAGAGAGTGAAACCAGGATAAAGCAGAAAGAGCATTACTCAAGGCACAGGCCGCAAGCAATGGAATTCGGGTGAGATTGTGGGGGGCTCGTGGTTTGAATTGCTCATTTAGTCTCTGCGATGACCCCGGTCACAAACAGGAACTCGCTTCTTAGAGCGGGCGTGTGTGTATACAGATGTTCCCAGTTCTTTTGCTCTTTTTTATGTGGCATGGATGAATCAGCTGTCCAGTCAGGCTAAAAGGGAGAGCTTTAAAGCTCAAACACAGTACATTCCAGGAATAGACAGACTGAACAGCAGCAATAAAGTGCCTCATTTTATCCCAATAACGCTTCTAACCGCTCGAAGCTCGACACAGGTCCTTCATGCAATTCGCCTAACATTGCACATGGCGTCAACTTGCTAAGCCAGGAATTAAGTTTGCAAACTTTGTAAATCCAGTGCCAGTGCACCACAACTTGGCAAATCCCCCAGCCGTTGTAAAGTGAGGAATATTGATACACACCAGTGCTTAATTTGTCATGATGGTAGCCAGGTGGTAAAGCCGGCATTCATTTTAGAGGACTGGTAGATACTTTTCATCATCAGACTACTTTAACTCAGATGAAGATACTGGCAAGTAATAGAGAAAAGAGGAAGCGAAAGACGAGAAAACAGTGACAAATGCAGAAAGCCGGGATAAAAAAAAGAATCTGCAAGAGTGAGATAAAGAAACAAAGGAAGGTAGTGGAAGAAAGATGAGGTGTAATCAAGACTAGCCAGTCTTGGCATTTGGCAACTCCGGGAGAGGATCCATTAGAAAAACATTGGACCCAGTACTTCCGTATAAGAAACAGAGTTCCCGAGCAATTGGACATAGTAAGTTAAAAGTGCTGAAAAAACGTTCTACCTTTATTCTAAATAAAGAAAAATAAACGTCATCATTTTCATTACTTACTATTTTAACTTCGCTGTGATAGATTTCCTCATTACTCTAAATTCAATAGCACAGGTCCCCTTACTTTCCAGGTAATGGATTTAATTCCCAGTTGTTATTCTGAGCTCAACAGATTAGTTTCTGGCACTATTTTAAGCGAAATGGAATACATTCTTTGACTATTTCAAGCTAAATTATACACCCACTTTACTGTGCCTTGACTGGACGAAAAAACATTATTTTATTAAGCTTAATTGTTGCCATTCCTTGATTTAAAATCCAGGATGTTTCAGCATGGAATGTTGGCGTAAATCAATATTATTCAGATCCAAGAGATCCAAAATTGAATGTGTGCTTACACTAGATACACTATGTTAAGCTAGGTAGTTATATGCTATTCTGTTCTGTTATGCTTTGTTATCAGGGGCAGCTCCTCCTAAAGAGCGTAGAAGCGTCGACTCGTCTGCTGCAAGCGTAGCAGGCAAACACAAAGGAATAAAATGATATGTAAATGCCATATTATTTTGCCACTGCACATGCTGTGTACAGTGAGAGAGTGAGGTCGGGCTGAATCCTGCAAATGCAGGATGACTGCACTGCATTGGTCTACAGTGCGCATGTCAGATCAGCCGCCCTATCCGACAGCAATCCAAGGGCTGTGAAACAGCCTGGGGATTGCTGGCATAGGCCCCCAACATCAAAATGAGTGCTGGATTAGCCTGCTCTAAGCAGTCCCGGAGCTGCGCTCATGCTGTAAACAACATGAGAGCAGGTCCAGGATTGGTTGAATTTGTGTTCCACTGAGGAGTAAGGAAGTCCTTCCCTTTCCTGCTCGTGGATACAAGGCTCATGAAAGCTGGCAGAGAAGTGCTGCACTGGGCGTGTTCACATGTTTATGCCGAGTTGTGCATCATCGCACCCCACCATGTTTTTCACATGCTATCCACCACTGTACGATATGCAGTGTAATGGACTACCCTTCTTTACTAGCTTAGGTGAAGGCCCAAAGGATCGGTGGACTTGATACACAAAGGTAAATTTAGGCAAATAGATTTACTCACATGTAGATATTGTTCCTCGCCCTAGGTGCAACTCTCCCCTTTTTTGCTCTTTACCATTTCATAGTGGCTATTTCACCCATGTGTGAATGTGTGGCCTGCAATGAGGGATTGTAGAATCCTACAACTGAATTTACAAGCGTAAAGTTATAATTAAAAAAAATTCAGTGGCTGGTGGAGAACTCAACCATTGCGGTGGATATCTTTCTATGGGAAAGTATAGGAAAATGTAATGAAGAATACATTATTTTTAAAAATATTTAAGGCAAAATATGTTTGTAAACTAATTTCACAAAATTCATACTGAATTTGCACTAACAAGAAAAAATATATCAATGTAGTTTATAAATATTGATTACTAAAATATATATCTTTAAAAAAATTTACCCACTAACATTTTTCTTTTTCTTTGTGTAGTTAACTTGGTTAACATTTATACATTTAATTTTTTCAATATTTTGAAATATATTATTTATTAAATGAAAAAAAGAATCAATCACTATACTTAATGTTTTATCTAAAATGTAGAAAGGATTTAACTAACTTAACATTAACTCCTATGGGGTGTTAATTTAAATCTCTGTCTTCACTGATTTCGACGGGAGTGTGTTCCTGCACCAGAGATTGGCCATGTGTGGTACTTGACTAGCGCCACGGATACTCTGGAAGCCTATTTGGACAACGTTAAGGCTGTAGTGGCTTTAGAAGTGGATTTTGTAAAAATCACAATGGTGTTAACTCTTTTGTAGTTGCGTGTTTTCTCTTAGCAAGTCCTTCTCAAACCCACCCTCAATCTTTCCTTAATCCCACACATTTGTGAATAAGGATTCCCTATTTTCCCACCATTACCCCTAGTCCTTCCCACTTTTACTACAAAAAAAGTACACTTACATGTGTGGAGATCTCCACACAGAAGAGATTGGTGAGGCAGCGATCCCCAACCATAGGATTGTGAATTGCATATTGTAGTACATGGTGCAATTGCAGTACTAATTTACATACTACAAAATGCAGTTTGTCAATTGGGCCCCCTGTGCATTTTGGAGTAAGGGAAACTCGGGGTATTGTGGATTTCGTGGTTGGAATTGCTGTACGACTTTATTATTAGGATGCTACTTAGAAATTAAGCTAGAACCGCTCAGGTTAATGAAAATTAATGGGTTTGTGTATAGCTTTGAGTGCTGGATGGATAGAATGCAATGAACTTTTGTCCAATATCTCCAATTGTAAACTTCTCCAAGTGCCCAATTCACGAAGATTTCCTCAGGAGCATCCCAGAAGGGCACCAGCCATTTCACTTTGTTTTAAAATGGTGTGCCTCTAGCAAACATGGGATGCCCGCAGCTGCTTTAAATGCTTGAAAGTAGATGGAAGTCACAGGTTGGCGCCGAGGTATTGTGGTGCCCCTGGCAGCTTCAGATCTGCTCAGAAGCGGCTGTTGTGAATCTGTTGTAAACAGCTGGTGTGAATCAGAGACTCGTGGGCGTCTCCTCGCTGGCTCCGGAGAGAACCTTTTGGGAACCCGACGCAAAGTTCACAAACTCCAAATCATTTCTGGCCATCAGCCAGTTTCAGCTCCAAACAGATTTGACAGTTACAAACACAAATTACCATCATGAGATTATGAAAAACAAGAGCAGTTTCCAAATCAAAAGAGCAGCAGAGTAAAATGTATCGCCGCACAGGCCGGAATACTGCAAGGTCTTCAACAGCGAACTCTTTATACTCGGAGGAAATTGAAAGCCCAAGGGGACACACGTGAGATTCAATGAAGGCTCGCGATAGCTGGCCCGCAGGACGGGTCACTGGTTACAGATGTGTGCCAGTGAGGCAGGTCAAGGAAGAAACTGAGGGAAGGAAACAAGGAAGACGTGATGAAGGAAGGAAGAAGGGGCAATAGGCAGAGGCGCGAATAGAGCCAAATTACGGGGGGGGGCTAAGAAAAAAATTCGGGGGGGGGCTGAAACTTTAAGCAATAGGCAGAGTGGAGCTGAGCAGGTCTTAGAATGGGTGAAACAACAATAAAGCCTCGTTAACATGCAAATGGTCTTTTAAAGACCTGTGAAGTGAAGAAGAGGAAGGAATAGAGATGGTAAAGAAAAAAAAAGCACTGAGGGCAAGAAAGGGAGGAAGGATGGTCTAAGGGCAAAAAGCATAGGTAGGGAGTGGAATTAAGTGAAAAGGAAGACAATAAAGGGAAGACAAGGACGAAAAGGAGAGGAAGGAAGAGTAAGGAAGGAACTGAGGGCAAGAAATAAAGGCAAGAAGAAGGCCAAGGGGCGAGGAAGGAATCATTGATTGACTCTGGGCAACACTGCCTCTAATTTCTAGGCGCGTGGCACATGCCCTGTGCTCCTCTACAAAGACTAGACTTCTCCCAGCTTCCTCTAAGGATTCCCAGGCTCTGACGGCTTGCTTGGTACCAGGGTTGCTTCACAAGGCCTGGAGCTCCCACAGCAGTCACTGCAGCCGTCTTTGTCACAGCATTTCCATGCTATGGTGGAGGAAGGGACCGTGGCGACACAAAGGCCGTGCTACCCAGTTCTGTCAGAACTGCTGCACAGCCAGTTGCAAGTATACTCATATGTGCAGGTAAGGCCCAATGGGATACATGAGTAACTCTACTGCCCAATTAAAAGTACACTGCGTTACTACACAGACTGTCCACTGAGATGCCCAATACTCGCTCTGTACAAGTAATAAGTGCAGTAAATAACAATATCTCACAAATGACCGAGGCAATGTCATCATCAAATAAGAGGCGAAGAGAGCTGTGCGTCACAGAGCACAATCTGTGTAATGTGGGTAATAACCAGGAGCATCCAAAACAAAAAGACACAATTTTGCTCATATAGATGACACAATCACTTAAGGCGAAATGCAGCTGTATTACAGAGACAATAGTACATAGGCACGATTTACAAAACTCTCGGTTGAAGGTTGGAAACTAAGCCACACAGGCTTACACCCAAGTTTTGAACACAATTCAGACTTTCATGGAATTCCAGGAGAACACATGGCAATTTAAATGTGTGCATTTGTGCGTACTGAAGTGTCACATTGAAGTTCCAATGCACTTTGCTATGGTTTTTTTGTCTCCACAAGTGATAAATAGAACTATCATGTCAGACAGGCTAACAGATGAAAAGGCTGCTCACAGCCACCTCATGTAAGCTAGACCTCGCAGCAACTGACGCTCTAGCCCTTGTCAGCAAGATGTCAGGCAGTCAGACTTTGGGCCGGATTTAGAGTTTGTCGGGCAGGGAATCCACTACAAATCTGACGGAGATCTCATCAGTCTTGTTTCAGATGCCATAGGATATAATGCAGTTGTGGAAGTGGAAGAGTCCACAGGTAGACAGGAGGAGCAGAGCCTTGAAAATATTTGGAATGTTAATATATGATGAAGCCTGTTCGAAATATTTCAGAAAAATAGCATTTATTTAAAACACAGGAATGTTTCACCTTAGTACATCAGATTATATCACTGCATTGAAGGGTATTTAATTAAAGTGATAGTTTTTACCAATGAACTTAAGAGGAAAGTCAGTTGTCAATTATGATCTTAAATGTGAACTAGATTCTTACTACAGATGGAACAACATTATAGTCTATTAAATCAAACAGAGGAGGCTGTGGGACAGCGCACACCCTGAACCTGCATATTGGAGGGTGCTCACATACGTGACAATGAAGAAAAGGAGGTTCTGTAAAATCAGAGTAGTGGGACTGATCATGGATGTTATTGTTGTACATTGTGCAGTTCAGTGACTGGGTGGGCATTTTTTACTGCCTCCCATTTTACATCAAAGGTAGTAAATGCTTTGTTTTCCATTCTTGGCGCATGAGATTAGAGTGTGTGTGGCAGGTAGAAGCCACATGCAAGCTCAGCTTGGTTTGGGCCGAGGTTCCAAGAAGATCACAAGCTGAGCTGGAGCCAGGCCTCTGGCTTGAGGGGTCTCGCTCACTTCTAGTATTAAGTCGAACAGGATATTTGTCATGTTTGTGACAGAGTAACCTGTCCGCCAAACTCTAAAATCAGGCCCTTCCTTTCCTAATCTACGCACTCTCGGTCGGTGCCCAGCATGAGACTACCTCTGCCCCACCCTCCATGACTGAAGAGGACAGTAACAAACGCTGTCCACAGTCCCACAGTCTCTCAAAGGTATCGTCTTACCTGTGAGTGACTCTCCCCCATTCCTGTGGGGTTGGGTTTTTATATACACGGGCCCGCCGAGAAATCGCACGACTTTCCTCCAGACTGAATGCCCAGTCCAATATTATCGTTTATACATTTCAGTTAAAATGTAAATGTGATTTATATCATACCTGCGACTGTGTAATGCTAACACACTAAAAAAATAAAGCAAGCTTGTGTCAAATTTGATGTTCAAACCTGGTCTTTGCACACACCATAACGCCAAAACAATAAAACTATCAAAAATGAAAAGATCTTTTCAGGTTAGCGTGAAAGGTTAATTTAATAAACGCTAGGTATTCAATGCTACAGCTACTTCTGGCTTTCTGTTTCACAACACAAGCACGGCGTACAGGAGGAATTAATCCCTTTGCACCAACTTGTGGTTGACGACTCATTACGAATTGATCAGTATTACAACTACGTTGAATTTCCCCAACCTGCTCAGATTACACATGTAAAAAAAGCGGATAAAAACACATCCTCGGGGCTAAGGACATCGCCAAATCACAGGGCCTGGGAGAGGTCACTGCAATCCATTTGACCTTCCTAATGACATCACAGGACATGGTGACATCACACTGCCTTTGGCCCCATTGGTAGACCAGTTTACCTTTTCAATATCGATTAAAAGCACGAGTCCTTTACATGTTTATGGACAAAGAATAATAAAAGACACTAACAAAAAGCGACTAAATGTGGCCAAAGTTAAAGGCGCATTTTCTTCATCCACAAAACTGTGACTTTAAAATCATAAAGATGGTTCTAAGTCCCTTGAATGATATGCAGAAATGAAACTCTCATTCATTGTCCATTTAAATGCCACATACCTGAAATATCTCCAAAGCACCGCTCACTAGAACGGTGATCAAATGTTGGCATGACAACGTTTTTGAGGAACACTTTTGTAGAAATGTGCTGGTGTGCAATAATTCAAATAAATAAATAACTGGGTGCGTCAATCATCTTCACAGCAAACCTGTGATCTTCAACAGTAATATTAGCTTGCATTCCCATGAGACGTAGGCCTTTTTTTCTTTCAGAGTTGATGAAGTATCTACTAGCAGGATCTCTTAACTTATTTCCCATCAAACTAACATTAGCCCATTTGTACTTTGTTAACTGATGAACACTTTTCAAGATAACAACTATGTGCATGTTTTTCGAGATATTGTATATTAACCGTGAATATAATATCTGTCTCTGAAAAACATAATAACATAGCCTAGTGCAGGGTACTTAGCTAAGGAGCAAGGAGACATGTCCCTCCTACGCTACAGCAATAGATGCTCCAAAGAGTTGGTTAGTGGGAGCAGTGAGGATAGTGGAGTGGGCAAGAAGAGGGAAGGGAGATAGGAGGATGGGGAGCAGAAAATGAAGAGTAGTGAAAAAAGGAGAAGTTATCAGGGAAGAAAAGGGCAAATGAAGATCTGGATAACAGTTAACATCCTCAGCATGGCCTAAAAACCGTCAAAATACTATTATCCAGTGGTATCTGCCTGGCACCCTAGGAATCCAAGCGTTGGAACATGAGTGACATTGGCATAGTTAATGTACTTGTAAGTCCCTAGTAAAGTGGCACTACCTGTGCCCAGGGCCTGTAAATTTAATGCTACTTGTGGGCCAGCAGCACGTATTGTGCCACCCACTTAAATAGCACTTTAAACATGTCTCAGGTCTGTTATTGCTGCATATGTGTGCTGTTTTTAAACGGCCATATCGACCTGGCAAAATAAACATTTTGACAGGCCCAAACTTTTCTTTTTACTACTTATAAGTCACCCCTAGGGTAGACCCTGGACAGCATAGAGGGCAGTGTATTTAAATAAAGCGACATGCACTTTTTAGTTTTGCATTTGGTAACTCGTAAATTCGTTTTTCACAACTGCAAGGCCTACCTCTCCCACAGGCTAACAGTGAAGTTAGCTTATTATATTTAATATGTGGTCATTTACAAATGAGAGCAGGTAACCAGTTTACGTCTGATGTCTCTGGAATTGTAATGAGACATCCTCTCTCATGGTGATGTCTAATTCTAAATTAGAATTTTGAAAATGCCACTTTTCAGGAGGTTAGAAAAAGGAGAGTGCCAGCCCACCTTGTTTTGTTTGCTCCACAATTTAAGCAACAGATCAATATTATTTATGATATGTTAGGTATATTTATTTGTACCTGTTTTTTTCACTTCAATTATTTAGAAAAAATCATTAGTTTGTCAGAAGAAACGACACTACACATATATCACATATATACAAACAACTTATGCAAAACAATCATCAAAAAACATTATTACGTAAATATATACATTCACTATACACAACATAGCTTCCACATTTCTTAACTGTTCCCAAGGCAAATATCAACTCTTTGCCTTCCTGACCATCAATGATTATAATAAAGAGAACAGTAGTGAACAAAGTCACAATCAACCAGAGATATTACCAGGAAGGACTGCTGTGCTGCTGAAAGGACTGCTTCTATGAAGGACTGCTGCCCTGATGTGTTGCCTGCTGCTTTCTTGCCCAGGTGTGAAGGACTGGACCTGCATCTATTGAACCCAGGACCCCCAGAGTGACTCCAAGGGCTAGTTGGCTGGCCTCCTGACTACAGCCTCAGGGACAGAAGGCACCAACAACCTTGAGCCCAGCACCTGGACTCTGCCATCTATGAGCCCTACCCTGCCAAGTGGTGACTCCCCAGTTCTTGACACTTAAGTGTGCTTGAAGATGCTCTGCCAGCCTATCTGAGGATCCAGGAGAACAGATGCATCTCCTCTGCTGCACTGCGCATACCCGAGTAGAACTAACATCACTTCTGCTGGCAGGATTCTCTCAACACAAGGACTATGCATTGGCCTCATAGCCCGCATCAGAACCGCCGCTGTATGAAGTTTCTCTGACACATGCCCTCACAGTGCAAGTCTCGCAACAATGGCAGCCTAGGCGAAGATGCAGGTTCTTGCATTGCCTCGAAGCTGGACTTCATATCACAAGCCCTCGTCAAAGCAATCCTCTGACAACGCAGGACCTTGCTTCGCAACTTTGCAGCCCTTCGGCACCGACGCATCGCCTCGAGTGCATGAGGAATCCTCGACACAGAACATCACAACGCTTCGCAACCAGGATTGAGGGTACTCTTATTCAGCTGGCCTAACTTTGTTCCTGTAGCCGGCCCGCGCTCCATCGAATAATAACTTCTGAGTAGTAGGAGATTGTACAGATGAGATGCTAAGGCAGTTATCTTAGGTTTTGGCAGAGGGATTGTGTCCCTACTTTGCTTATATACCAAGGGCCTCATGTACAAAGGGTTTTAGCATTTGCAAACCATCTGATTTGGGAAATCAGAGGGTTTGCAAATGCTAAAACCCCTTTTACAATGTTCCAAGACAATCAAACGATTTGGAAAAGGTTTTCTGAATCGTTAAATTGGTTTAGGAAAGTTCTGTTATTGCATTCTGTGTGGATAAGCGACAGCCCCTCTATATTGACCTATTTTGTACCCGACCATGGTTGTCGCTGCACCCTCGCTCCCACAGTTTCAGTACCTTAACCATAGTGCAATGATTGGTCTTATTCGGCCCCTATAAAGGCATAAAGAAACAGCCTACCAATAAAAAAAGATAGTTGTTCAGATACACGTTAGTATGCATGTATTTCCCTGGAAAGAAAAAAAGGGGAGAGGATCAAGCAAATAAGAGTCAGTACCTGTATGGAATACAAGTGAAAGGATACCCGACCGCCACCACAAGCAGCACTAAATACACTATTTCCTTGGATTAGATACTTTCAATCCGCCCCCTCCCCCCCTTTACTCTTTTTTCTCTTCTTCCACTGGTCCCTTCCGGAAGACCTTTCATCCTACCCTCTTTAAGATGTAGATGAGCGATATACCTAAAGAACAGGAAAGAGTAAGACCGAAAATAAAATTGGCAGTCCACACAACTGCCGGACATCCGAAGGCAAGGTGCTGCATTCTCAGGGATACGATCACCAAGCAACCTACAACGCGGCAACCTACCAACAGACACATAGCAGGAAACACTAGCACAATCAAACTGTTGATACCGACCTCTCTAAATGTCAATGGCTTGATGCATTTTATCAAGTGTAAACATTTCTTGAATTACTTGTGATCCAAGCATGAAGATATCGCCCTGCTCCAAGAGACACACTTGAATAAATCAGAAGCAGCCTAACTAAAGCGTGTAAGGGGAGGGATGGTAATCAGCAGGAGTCATACTGCCAATGTCAGGAAAGGGACTATAGACAACACTTGAGGAAGCATAGCGAAGCGATATTATTCAGGAAGGCGAATTCACATAAAATCAACAAATGTAATGATCCCAAGGGCGGGTACGAGGTTATTAATCTGAAAACTTTAGACATGTCACTGATTATTGGCTCCTTTTATGCCTCCATTACTGACAGAGATTAGTTTCCCCCAAGTCTCAAGATCACTCACAGTTTGGACACTCACGAGCAATACACAGAAGAGACTAGAAGCTGGCACTACACCCGATATTAGCCGAAACAGGATATCCAGATAAAAATAATGACAAGGACTGTGCAGTACTTACATGCTGGCTGACCTTGGGTTGGCTGATAGATGGGGATTCACACACCAGTACAACAGTTAATATACATTCATTTCTAACACACATGAAATTTCATTCCGCACAGATTTTCTGACCTGTACATCCTTATCACCAAATTTGAGCACATTTGAAATTTTGGAGAGCAGGGTGACAGACCATTCACTAATCCTAACAACACTGGACCAGCAAAAAAGACATTAAGTACACACATTGCTACATATGTAGCAGAAAATAGGAACTCTGTGCCATTGGCACAGCTGTTATAGGCAGCCGGAAAGGCTAATGGGAGTGAGCGGCGGATGGCAGACTCTTCGTTGGCAGAAAGCTCAAAATGTCAAGTCCCAACTTAAATTGAATGTATGAAGTAACTCAACTCTAACTCTACTCAACATATACGACACACACTAGAAAATGAACCTTAACATCCTTCTTACGGACAATGTTTAGTGAGCATTAGTGAAGCTCAAATGGCATCACTATGAAAGTTGGGAAAGAGAGTCTCTGATAGCAGCTATTAAAAACAAAGACAGCCTACTACACATGCATCCAGTAGACAACATTGATCTTTACAATATACCATAGGAAGCTACACAGCCCAGTTCAGTGAGACACGAGACAGACTGAGGGAGCTTTCCTCAATCGTTTCAAGCTACCTACTCTATCACTTGAAGGTAGGGGTTTCCTGGAAGATGAGATCACCAAAGCAGAGGTTGCCCAAATATAAATCTTGGAAAAAATATTGTCTGCATGAATCACAAGTGGGTTTTCTACCATGCCATTTCTTCCAGGTATCATCTGCAAACACTAGCACACTTGCTATGGAATAGGAGGGATAGCCTACAGGAAAAGCTAGCTCCTTCATTGGAAGCTAAAGTAGTGTTCGACAGAGTGAACGTGGACTGCCTCTTTTAGCCCATGGGCAAGCTAGGGCTGGGATGTGATTTAATTTCAAGAGCCAACAGCTCTACATAAGCACAACCAGACAAGTTTCATGTGACGGATTTTTGTTAGAACCCTTTCCAATAAATGCTGGACCAGAAAAGAATGTTCACTCTCTCCCTTGCTTTTCCTACTCACGTTGGACCCGCTGTTAGCTGCAATATGAGAATCAGATGGCATATAGGGGATTGAAACAGTAGTATGTGGTCAGATAAAACCTTTCCTCTTTGCTGACAACATCCTGATGAGAAACACAAAGCCCCAAACATCATTAGATACATTTATGGCAATAGCTGAAGACTTCTTAGAAATATATAAAATAAACTGGTGAAAATGTGAGATATAGCTCATGACAACGATTCTGATTTGAACTAGTTTAGAACCACACAATACGGGTTGGGTCCATAAAGGACTTACGTAGGTAGGTATTATGATCAATAGAGGGCTTGAAGGAATGATAGACAACAAAGAAACCATTTAACCCCTTCCATGCGGATGACGTCCCCCGGCCGTCATGCATCACGGTGGGCGAGTGCTGATGACGGCCCCCGGCCGTCATGAACCCGCCCACTCAATAAAACTGCCGCACAGGCGCAGAATCGCGGCCGCGCCCAAGGGGTTAATGCGCAAAACTTGCAATGATATGCAACACTGAACCTACCTGAACATTTGCATTTGGGGGTAGAATTCAAGTTGCTAAAATGGAAATAGCCCAGAATTTAAATGACATAATTGGTATGCTACATCTTACAACACATCACTTGAAATGTATTCGTCTAGACAATGTTATCAACACATTCATATGGCAGAATAAATGCTCTAGACTGTAAGATTTTAAACTACATGTACACACAACATCAGGAGACCTGAGGCTATCACATATATATGCGAAATACTCGGTCCATTCCCTATAGCAAGTGATATATTTTACCTTGCCTTACACGTTATCCCTTATATGGACATGAACGGAAAGTACCCTCCTGAGTGGAGCACGTGGTTTGGTACCCATGCATAATTAAAGTGCGAACCAGTATTCTGCTATCAATCCCATTGTGAGGACCTCCTTACTAACTGGTGAACGGCACACAAGGATAAGAGTAAATTCGCTCATACATGCCTCAGCGCCAATCTGCATAAATTGAGGGCTTACCATCAAAAGTAAATTGATATACTGGAAACCATTAGAGGCAAAGGGCAACATAGACCAAGTGCTAAAGTCCTTCGAAATACTGGAGGCAGAACTTCTTCTGCTCCCTGTCTCATACCACTGGCAACCTCTCCAACCATCGCAGTATCTCCGTAAGATACTTAGATACCAGAAGCACCAATCACAACTTTCCAGCATTAGTTCGCATCTACATGTGGGGGCGGAAGGTGTTCAGTGGAGTGAGTAAAGGGCATCTACAACACGCGTTTTGAGAAGTATTTCAACACATTACCAGGCAACAGTGGCAAACAGTACTTACTAAAGAATATAGAGCAGAGGAATGGGCTGCATTATTAGAGACACAGAACAAACAGCCCAGGGAAGCAAAACTAAAATACTTGTACTTCAGAATACTTTTCAACAGTACATCATTCTGACTGCCAGCGATGTGGCTCACACAATTGCGACTTAACACACATACTCTGGTATTACCCAACACAAGAACAGTGCTGGCGTTCACTTCGGACTGAAGTGTCACAATTTCATGACACTCAAATGACTGTCTCGATCCATTGAAGCTTACTGCAGAACACCAATGACCTGATGGGAATGATGAACCTTAAAAAGAGATGGATCGCAACTTCTCTGGCCACAGCGAAACTATGCATCCTCCGACACTAGGGAACCCAAGGAAAACACACTACTGGGGAATGGCATGTGGAGATCACAAGAACTGCAAGTTGGGAGCAAATGATATTAAAGACCACTAGGACACGTTTAACAAGACATGGGGCAATGCTTAGCAGGCACCAATGATCCTCAACACAACAGTGGATAGGAAATTATAAAAATAGGACTATTTCATCTGAAATTAGTAACACACCCAGAGCCTACCCGACAAAACCAAGTAAAGTTAGTAATAACGAAAGCAACTGTTCTCATTCTAACATTACACACATAACCCACCCACCACCTCCCCTTTAAGTACGATTAGTTTAAGATGCGTTTCACAGATCAAACCCAGGGGGGGGTGGCATGAACGGATCCAAAGTACGACTATCTAAAGCAGAACTGGAAGAATAACAGCCGCCTTTTTAATGTCCAATGTTTAACGCATAATGTTTACATTGATGATAATCTTACAGAGCTGCAGACATGAGAGAAGTTGGACGGAACCTTTCAGTGTGGCCAAGTATTATCAAATTCATTGTTAAATATAGGGAAAGCCATGATGACAATAAACAGTGAAAAGTAAATTGTGTGGTAAAGTTTTAGAGTACAGTCCCATACGCTTGATAGTGACAAAGACACTTTCACTTCTCGTGTTAACTGGCCATACAGTGCTCACTGAAATTGACGTTGTTGTACTATTCTATTATGGTAAAGAAAAAAAGAATTATTACACAAAAAATAAAGGCCTTTATTATTATTATTATTATTATTGCATTTGTAGCGCGCAGCAGCTACCCACAAAGGGTTTCCCGGCTCGAAATTGTAGAGCTGTGTAAGTAGGGTAGGTAAAGACGAGTGTCTAGATGTTAAATAGCCAAGTTTTTAAAGCTTAACGGAAGTTGATGTAATTGGTCTTGTTACGTACTGAAAAAGGCAGGGAGTTCCATAGCAAGGGCCCTAGGTAGGAAAAAGATTTATCGCCCATACGGGAGAGCTTGATTTTGGGGATGACAAACTTTTTTAATGTAGAAGAACGGAGAGAGTGAGATGGACGATATGGGCGAACAAGCAAGTGAAGATATTTCGGGGTTTTGCCAGTATAGATTTTATGCATGAAACAGAGTTCTTTAAATGTAATTCGGTTTTCGACTTAAGCCAATGAAGGTCCCGAAGATATTGGGTAGTAGAAGTAGTTCTGGGGATTTTACATAGCAGTCTGGCCGCTGAATTTTGAATCACCTGTAATTTGCGAGTGGTTGCTTTATTTGAGCCCAAATAAAGCACATTACCATAGTCAATTCTAGAGGTAATAAAGGCATGGACTACGGTTTTCTTTGTTGGTTCAGGCAGCATCCAGCAGATCTTTTTTAACCATTTTAGGATGGCAACGCACGTGGTTGAAGTTTTTACAGCTTGCTTGTGCATATTAAGAGAGTCATCAATGATGATACCTAGGTTATGCGCCTGTGAGACTGGGGCAGGAAGCATGCCCATTTCACGAGGCCAATGTTGAGGGCCCCACAAGTTTTTGTTTTAGCCGAGAATATTGACTTCTGTTTTTTCCCCGTTTAATTTTAGAAAGTTATCCTGCATCCAACTTGCTATTTTAATAAGACCTTCTTTGAGTGTGGAGGAAGTATCAGTATTCTCAGAAGAAAGGGAAACAATCAGCTGGGAATCATCAGCGTATGAATACATTGACAGGCCAGAATCTTCCACCACCTTAGCTAAGGGGATCATATACAAATTAAACAATAGAGGACTAAGTATAGAACCCTGTGGTACACCATGTTCAAAGACATGTGTGTCTGAGCAGGCTGTGTGAGAGAAAACTTGAAAAGTATGTTTAGTCAAAAAGGATATCAGCCAATTAAGTACCGAGCCACGGATACCTAGGGAGCGAAGCGTGTTAATTAATACAGTATGTGATACCGTATCAAAAGCGGCACTTAAGTCCAGCAATATAAGGGTCACAGTCTCTCCCTTGTCCAATTGGCAGCGTATGTTTTCAGTGACTCCTAATAAAGTGGTTTCTGTCGAAAAGCCAGCTCTGAAACCTGATTGACAGGGAGGTAGTAAGTCTTGGGTAGTTACGAATTCAGTTAAAGTTTGATGAACGTGTTTCTCCAAAATCTTGGAAAATACAGGTAGCAGGGAAATGGGCCGAAAGTTGGAAGGCTGATTAGGATCAGTTCCAGCCTTTTTTAACAGGGGGTGGATCATTGCATGCTTCCAGTCAGCTGGGACAAAATCTTCCGGGAGGGAGGTGTTGAGAAGATCCGTAATAATGCCCAATGACTTCAAGCCAAGCTTTTTAAGTATGGTGCAGGGCAGGGGGTCTTTTGGAGACCCAGTTTCACTGGCAGCCAGTGGAGGCTATGTGAGAACTAGTGGTAAGTTCAAATTACTGCAGGTGCATGATTATTCTTAAGGGCTGATCACGTGTCCTGGTAATCGCCCCAATAAAATCTGATACTAAGGGATTCAGAATTTATGGTGTGGGGAAATACCACCAATTTTGAGTTTAGCCCTCGGAAATGGAGCATAGAATGTGGATTTTGTTGTGCACCATATGAAAATTCACAAGTCCTAGTACTTCAAAGGCATTTTTCACCTATTACATTTTTGGATGTTTGACCTGCCGAAATGTAACAGCAGGTGTGGACCTGTCCTTACCAGGTGGGATAACATCGAACCATTTATAATTGCAATCCCTTCCCACACCTGCTCGTAATTTACCAGGGCACTTCTGATCAGGCACTTTGTGTAAAGTTTGGAGTTCTCAGCTTAGGGGTGGCATTTACTGGCAAATCTAGATACAGGTCGTTACAGAAATCCAGCCTGGAAAGAACACACTCAGGCACCATGGTCGCATGTTGAGCTTTCAGAAGGAAGGGTTTTCCTCAAGAGACTCAGCATGTGGAAACAAGGACAGGCCCACGAGTCACTATGCACATTGTGGGAGAGATCTCGCCACCGTCCCACGGATTCGCAGAAATACCACCGGAAGAAGATCATTCTCCTACCTTGCTGCCAAGACGTGGAACTCCCTCCCCGCCCACCTACGATTGACCCAGGACCACCTCACCTTAAGAAAACACCTCAAGACCTGGCTATTCGAGCAGTAGCGGCACCCCTCCCTTCAGCGCCTTAAGACCCGCACGGGGGAGTAGCGCGCTCTACAAGAAACCAGAATGCTCCCTCATGACCTATAAATGCTTTTAACACGGCTAATACCTCAAAAAAACAGGGCATATACAAAGTGCAATTGTATGTAAATTTTGAGTTATTTTATTTCATTTTTTCATATCAAAACTTTTTTATCTCTTTTTTTGTGTATAAAAACAGTGATTGTAAAATTCATCATTATTCACAAAAGGATTTCTTTCAATATAATCAATCCGTAGTTTGTTTGTCATTAATTGTACAATTCACACAATATACAGAAATTCAAAAGACCAGGTAGAGAACCAAACACACAACCACTTACGTACACACTCAACATGCATTCCTTTTCACAACAACCATAGACATCCTATAGTACTGTAACTGTTGTCCAAACTCATTAGTTCTAAACAATGAAAGGTATTGATCACAAATTGGTCGACGCGTTTCGGTGGGAAACCGTTGTAGGGACCACCTTCCTCAGGACCACACAGAGACAATTCAATAGAGGATCTCTACACCTGGAGTTCAAATCTTATTAGTGATCTTTGTTTATAAAAATCTTCATGGTATCCCTAAGTTGAGACCTCAGCGTTGTCTACTGAAGGTTTCTACTCAGTATGGCATACATCTACTATTTTTCTCTATACTTCTTCAAAGTGCTACGTGGAATTTTTTCTCCTGTCATAATTTATACAGAACGTAGAGCGGGAACACGTGAACGACTCATCTAGAAGCTCTTTGCTTGGTCTGATTTTCCAAAAAACATGTGGAGGGGACACCACATTTTAAAAATGATCTTTTCTTAGTACGTAAGGAATGTACATCACATCATATTATTCCTGGATCACATTAGAAATGTCGGAATGTGTCTCTTAAAAATGATTTTCCTCGTCCCCTTCTCGAGTCGCCTCCGCCTACGCCCGCAGTCGAATCCACGATGACGATTACGTACTAAGAAAAGATCATTTTTAAAATGTGGTGTCCCCTCCACATGTTTTTTGGAAAATCAGACCAAGCAAAGAGCTTCTAGATGAGTCGTTCACGTGTTCCCGCTCTACGTTCTGTATAAATTATGACAGGAGAAAAAATTCCACGTAGCACTTTGAAGAAGTATAGAGAAAAATAGTAGATGTATGCCATACTGAGTAGAAACCTTCAGTAGACAACGCTGAGGTCTCAACTTAGGGATACCATGAAGATTTTTATAAACAAAGATCACTAATAAGATTTGAACTCCAGGTGTAGAGATCCTCTATTGAATTGTCTCTGTGTGGTCCTGAGGAAGGTGGTCCCTACAACGGTTTCCCACCGAAACGCGTCGACCAATTTGTGATCAATACCCTTCATTGTTTAGAACTAATGAGTTTGGACAACAGTTACAGTACTATAGGATGTCTATGGTTGTTGTGAAAAGGAATGCATGTTGAGTGTGTACGTAAGTGGTTGTGTGTTTGGTTCTCTACCTGGTCTTTTGAATTTCTGTATATTGTGTGAATTGTACAATTAATGACAAACAAACTACGGATTGATTATATTGAAAGAAATCCTTTTGTGAATAATGATGAATTTTACAATCACTGTTTTTATACACAAAAAAAGAGATAAAAAAGTTTTGATATGAAAAAATGAAATAAAATAACTCAAAATTTACATACAATTGCACTTTGTATATGCCCTGTTTTTTTGAGGTATTAGCCGTGTTAAAAGCATTTATAGGTCATGAGGGAGCATTCTGGTTTCTTGTAGTGTTTCTTCCCCTTTACTCCCTGGCCTCAAATTATTTACAAGAAGGGGTCTCCCAGTTCTAATTAAGAGTAGCGCGCTCTATAAATGTACTGATTGATTGATTGATTGAGAGATCCTTATCTAAGAAGACTCCCAGGGACTTCACTATTTGCTCCGGAGAGAGGAGCTCAACCAACGTAGGAAGGTAGAGACTACTGTCTCATCTACAGCCCACCTTGGCATACAAGGGGTCGGCCTCTGGCACGGACCAGACCAGCTTGGCACATGGGCAGCACAGCCTGGCACTTGAGCATCCCCAGCTCTCACAAACGATACGCTGCCCGAGACAGGCACTTGGGCAACCTCAACCTGAACAAAAGCAAGCCAAATGTGGCCCAGGAGCAGCCTCTGCCATGTGAAAGAGCAGCGTGCTCGCCAGTGGCGGCTGGTAGGAACGGGGGTGGCGGAGCAGGGGGGTGAAAAATATATTTTTTAAACCACTTACCTTTTCCACCGTCTCTGTTCGTCGTCTCCGCTTCTCTTCTCTTCCTGACTCAGAGTCCGGAAGAAGCAGGAAGCATACAGGCTCCCCTAAACCAATCACAACTCTGCAATGTAGCGTTGTGATTAGTTTGAGCGCCATGGTTCAGCGCTCAGATGGGGATAGGGAGCCAGTGCATGTTCTCCACCAGGTTGTGTATTACAGCCTGGTGGGGAGTATGCAAAGAGCGCATGACGGTCTGGCTGGCCCAAGATGGCCAGCTAAACCGTCATGCGCACTCAAGTGCACGAACCACTCCTTCTCCCTGTGCCACCAGCACCACCCCACCCTAGCCCAGCCTGCAGCAATGAAAATTAAAATATAATAACGTTATTTTATTTTTTCCTTTTCCACTGCTTTGTGAGCAGTGGGGCGATGCTCCTCCGCCTTAGTGGAGGAGCCGCCCCTGGAGCTCGTACTCAGCAGCGGTGGCATATGTAAGAATATTTGGCATATGTAAGGACCAAGAGACCTAGCAGTCCCTTGCCGTGATAACCGGGGCCATGGGCAAAGCTTGCTTAGAGTGCACTAAAGCTCTCTATGCTCACCCCCCTAATGATCGTTTGCACAAACTACGGACTGCACAAAGTGTATGACTCGAGGAAGGGTCCTGGGTCAGAGGTCAGGCCATTCCTGCATGGGCTCCGTGTGAAGGAAAAGCTCATCTTCATGGTATCAGGTTTGCCTTTCAAATGCTGACATAAATGGGCAAGCCCGGACCTCCAACGTTCAAGGGGCTTCCTAAGAAGGTGATACCTTCCTTTAGGTCACCCAGTCTACTCCTCTGTCTCAACAGCTCCCACTCTCCAGTGTAATCTTAAGCAGGGCTTTAAGTGAGCCGGGCTCTGCCGGTGCTCAGCACCGGCAGTTCTAAAAAGCAGGTGCTGAAAGGGGTCCATATTGGGCTCTCCATTTCTGCCCTCACTCGCAGTGTGAATATTTTTTTAGCTCTGTAGCAGAACCACCCTTCACGACCTTAGAGTTAACGTGAAAGAGAATGGTTATAAGTTCTTTCACAGTCTCATCATTTCTGGACTGAAGCGTTTTCAATGTTATATAGAAGGAAGCTGTTGCTTATTTAGCTTATGCAACTAACAGCCATTGACAAAGTCAATAGTCCTGGCTTGTTATCAGTGTAATGGTACTTGTTCTATTGTTTATATGGATGCAATGACAGAAGCAGCACATTTACCAGTCGGGTGACACTATACTAAACAGATTTTTTAGCATACCAGTTTTTAAGCCACGTCCTTAATGACATCAGCCGAGCCCTTTGAAAGCCCCCCCCCCCCCGTTCTTTCATCCCACGTAAAGCCCTGCGCCTATCGACCAAATGGGCGCCTCAGTGCGCTATGTAATTGCCCCGAGTCGGTCGGACACTCTGAACTATAAGGCCAGAACCATGGCCCAACACGGCAGCAGTTCTGATGGTACTTCATTGTCTGACTTGTATGCCTCTGAACTTGGGGGAAAATGAGGACAACAGGGCGCCTAGACTGCATGAACAAAGTGGTATATAAGCTTTGGTCACAAAACAATCTCTTACGTGCAAAAAGCACCTTTAGTGTGTCGGCTTTCGCCGGCTCTCGAGCCCTAGCGCCTACAGTCGACTCAAATTACTTTACGTGAAACAAGCATACGATGAACACAATTCGAGACCGGTCCCCTTTAAGAAAAAAGTTGAAATGTGACATACTTTGGATATGAGTTTATAAAAACAAGCTCGGGCTCTATCCACACGCGTGACCAGGGGTCGCTTGGCAGGCACTGCGGAGACTTTTCCGACCTGTCAGAAGAGTTCACTGACATGGTGACATGGTCTACAAGGGGCTGACTGCACGCGCCCCCTCTTCACGCCCCTCGCGCAAGTGTACCTAGAGGGTTAACAAGTGACGCCGGCCTGGCACTGAAGTGAAACCGCGTGCATCCAAATGACAGGCAGCCCTTCATACAGCAAACATTTCCCAAAAGCCAGAGTTCTTCCGAAAATCAGGGTAAACAAAAAAAGGCTATTCGCGGTCAATGCGTGCATTGTGCATTAGGCTGTGATGGGCAGGCAAGGACGGGGAGGTGCCTTCTCACTGTGGGAAACACTGTTTCACAGTAAATGTTGCAAGACCTGCAGCTGATCTAAACATTAGAGTCCATACTCAGTTCGGTAGCCGACTGTCGTGACAGTGTCACTCACAATCCATCATCCCCAAGTAGACAGAGCGTCGCTGCTGTCCTCACGCGCCTGGCGGGCGTGGGTAATATGTATGGGAGGGGTTGCACGGTCCGTCATCTGCTCTGAAAACAACTCATAACATGTCTGTCTAACTAGAATTTGGCAGCTGTGGCCAGCGCGGAGCTACCGAGGTCGCTTTGCGCTTTAGAAATGGTGTTCATTCACTCATACCTGCATTCATTCCGCTGAATCACTCCAGTATCCCCGAACTCGGTATTTAACACTATTGTTTGTAACTTCTTCCAGAAAAAAAATACCCCACACGAGCCATTATCACCATCTCAACTTATATACCGCTGTAACCCAATCAGAGTCTCCATAGCATGTTGTGCCGAGTTCAATGACGGCTAGCTCGGGACCAAACCTTCAGGTTTGTACGGAGTCAGTGTCACGCTCACCTTTGAGACGACACTCCGTATTGTTACCTAATTACGATAAAATCTCCCGGGGGAAAAAGCTTACGGGTGCACTTTGTCACAATCAGCGCTGCAGTATACGGGAACGGTGTCTGGTGTGAACATTACTTTCCACGAGGGATTTTAATCACAAAGGGATTTGGTCACAAGCGACATAAATGATAGGACACGTGTGAAAATATCCCAGGTCAATAACCAATAGACAACACAAAAGTAATTTACTGTTTCAAAAAGAAGATGCTGCTCTTGCAGGATGTGAGCATAACCAGGACGCACGGTTCAGCAGATTCAAGGGCATTTTCAACCCAGAATGCTTTGGTCATTTACCAACTTTTACATTGGCACAGCACGGTTTGCACAACGGTCTGCCTCTATGCGCTGTTAATACAGGCTACAACACATAACTCAATGGAACTAATTGCATTGTTCTTTTTGGGTAGAACCACACCGATACGACCCAGTGACCTCGAAGCTACACTGATCTATGCAGTAGGTGTTGTGTCCATCTCACCAGCTTGAGGAACCTGGTTCAGAGACACGTGACTAGTACATCAATACTTCAAGGAGTGCTGATGGTTTTAACACTTTTTAAAGAAGTGTACACAGACAGCCCAGGCTTAGTGGCCACTTCACTGCTGTTCTCATGGATACTCGTAGATGTAAAGACAATCTAAACATCAAGAGCAGTGATAGACAGTGCTGCCTATAATTGAACTGACAACATAAGTGCAAAGGGGCAACAGTACATTAGCCTTCGAGGGCACACGTGTCCTTCAGATGGGACCCTGTCAAAAACTGATATATGCAAACGGTACTATACAATACTGACCTTGGCTCACACTGAATTCTGCTACCGGGGGTAAAAATGTACATACCCATGGTATAAAAGCTCATCCTTCTGACTTATGCTAAAGATGTTTCACTGTTTCCAGGGCTCTCAAGCAAGTCTCTAGACCATCACAGTGTTAACATCTGTCTTGGTATGCAGAAACCAGGGGTTCTTTTAAGACAGCTGCAGAATCCCACAAGGAATGAATTTGTAAAAACCCTTAAGAAGAGCACAAAGTACTACAGCATGTGTTATGCAAATGTAATAAGCCATTGGGAACATTCCTCTCTACCCTGACCCCCTCCTTCGTTTCAAATGCACTTATGAAATGTTAACCGGCATCACCACTCAACCATGGCCAGCGCGCACATCATAGAGCGTCGAGACAGGGATGCCTGGTAAATTGGACTGTTGGGCCATCTCGAAGCAGCACTGCATGCCCAGACAAGCAAAACAAGGACAAGGTAGCTTGGACACTTACTTGAACCGCCCCTGGCAGTGCTGGCATTGGTCACCCACCCAGCCTGGGTCGCAGACGCAGGTGGAGTTGAGACAGCGGCCTGAGAAGCAGGGGTTCTTGTCGCATGGCTTGGACTGCGACACCTGCGCATAGAGGACCAGGTAGAGGAGACCGTAGAAAAGCAAGCAGCTGTTAAGATCCTCCAGTGTGACGGCAGGCCAGGGCTTCCCCCCCAATGACATCATCAACGGGGGCGGCAAGAGACCTTTCTTTCCAAACCTCATCCTTCCAAAGGAAATCCTTGACCAAGAGAAGCTGGGCCTCGGGCAGCGATTTACAGTCTGGCCAAGCGAGGAGACTCGAAGAAGTCTTCAGTTCGACCACAGATTGAGATGGAAACTATTCATCCTCTACCAGCTTTGACGAAGTAACACACTATGGGAAACCAGAGAGAAAATTTGCACACACACCCGTACTGGGAAAATTCAAATCAACTCTTGCAATCAATCATCCAACATGGCCTCATCAAGGGTTCAGAGGCAGGCGATGAATCGAAACCAGGCTCCAAGCTCCTTGGAATGGATCAACTTTGCACTTCCCTTCTCAGCCCTCTGGACAGAAGTATCATGCCAAGACTAGACTGCCACAGGGGTAGAGGTGACTCTCCACTGACATTACGCCCAGGTAGACCAGCAACAAGTGATTCTCCAAATACATGTATGAGGAGGCAACCATGGCCAGGTACTCCCTTAGACATGTATACCTCTGAAGATAATCCTCGATCTTAAGTGATTTTGGCCTTGGTAGTTCCTAAATGCAGTACCGTCACGTATGTTTCTCCAGCGATGATAATGAACTTGCTTTTGCTTTGAGAAGCAGGCCAGCAGCAAAAGAGTTTTTGGCACTCGAGTGACAATTTCCCATTTATCACCTTACAAAAAAAAGCTCCAACCGAGTTGGCCAAGGCTTCCGGTGAAGATGACTGACAGTTCCTCTAGATGCAAGGGACCCTAACACCTCACTAATGGTAACTGGCTGCTTGCGGCTTCTCAATAACAAAAATGCCTACAGCCTTTCAAAAGCAGAAGACGGTACCCTGCAAGGAAAATATGGCCCGGTGAAAGGAAGGACCCCGATCAAGTGCCAGGAAATTCTTGAACCCAGGGTTCGGTGGCTATCCAGTGCTCATGGTCCACGCATGCCATCACAGGCAAGCGCTGCGGGCTCCGGGGTCCAAGTAGGCTCACTAGGAGTTGATGCTGAGTGTGGAGCGCTGACAAAGGACCAGGCAGGAAGTAGGATCTTGGTGATGCTGGGTTCCCATAGATACAAGGTCCATGTATGCCCTCACAAGCAGGTGTTGACAGTCCTGATAATGGCTCTGGAAGTGATGCTTAAAGCCCATAGATATTCGTACCTTGGCAGATGCTGGCTGTCCAGAGCGAAAACCAGACCCGTTATCCCAGTGTGCAGGCACTGGGAGAAGCTGGGTGTCCACTGATGTAGTCCAATCTACCCCCAGGTGGTGCGGGGCTTTGGTGCAGGTTACGTCTCCTAGAAAGGATGCTGGGTGCACATGGATAACGGCCCGGGGAGGCGATGCTATCCCTCCGCTGATAACGGCCTGGAAGTCCCGTTACACACAGTATTCATCCCCTGGCTCCTGTCCATGCAGCCTCCGCTCCCGGCGCCCGGGTCCCGGGAGGAGCAGAGGAGGCGGCGGCGGCAGGCAGGGGTCCGGGCTCCGCTCTCCAGAGCAGGGGGAGGCTGGTACAGCCTGCGCGGGAAGCTCCTCCAGCTCTAAGCAGCCATTTTTAAAAGCCTGGCTGCGAGGGGGGGCGGGAGGATGCGGCGGGAGGCCCCTCTCTCGGCGGCCGGTCAGTGTCCGTGCTGCTCGGCCTGCTCCCTCCGCGCGGCCGCGGGGCTCCCGTAGCTGCCTGCGCTGTCTGCTGCCTCCCGGGGCCGGCGGGGCTGTCCTCCCCCAGCCGCAGCACAAAGAGCGGAGGAGGTGCAGGGAGCAGCCCCTTAAAGGCGCAGGAGGAGCCGAAGCAGCAGCAGCAACACACTGAAAATACCGAGCCCCTGTAGCAGCTTCCTCGTAGCGCCAACCCTGCGCTGTGCCTGTTAGCGCTGGTCCTATAGAACGGATCTCAGTGACGTCACTGCCCTTATACAACTGGCTATACATCACAGGCCCCGAGACAAGCAAGCCCTCTGTGGGCACTGCTCCTATTAACATATAGGGGCAGTAGCAGCTCATCAGCTTTATAACACACGTATTTAAATTCCACTAGACCTGTACACTAACATTACCCATATAGCATTGCTACAGTCCTGGAATACTGGGAATCTCACTTATAGCACTGAGCATGCCACGCCGACCTTTTAGCTGAGACACTGTCCCTACCCACATGTAGCTGTTTCCGACGGCTCTGATTGGCCTTGCAGCTCTGGCCGCTTTACAGCTACTGTCACCAAGATTCTCTGTCAGCTGATGGCTCCCCAGAGCTCAGCCACCGAACCACAGCTCACCCACTCTCAGAGAGCTCAGTGTCCTTGCACCCTGCAGTGCTGGCTGCTGATCTTGGAAAGCGGTGAGTGTACGCAGCTTCCTGCATCAGAACTCAACGATTAAGCAAAGTAAACAAGCTGACGTCCCCCAAAGGTCTCGTGGATGTTCTCTATCTGGGAACATTTTGTGAAAATGGGACCAAGATGTGCATTTTAAGCACGGTTTTCACATAAAGTGGCCAGAAACATCTCTAGACTTTAAAGGCGATTCTGAATGGGCACGCAGGAACTATTCCAGTTCTTTGATGGAATGCCAAACCAACCCTTACCAGTCCTGCAGAGTGTTGTCATACTTTCTCTTACTAAAAATGTTGAAAATAATGGTGGCAAAGATGCACATTATCACCAGAGTCCCTAAAATTGGCTAAAAAGCCATCCGTTCTATATGCAATCCAAATAATAAGGGTATGCAATTTGCAGTGACCATATACGGCTTTTACAGATGCATAAAGCACCTTTCTTTACTTATATATTCACTTATATTTATTTCCTTATGCTCTCTGTACAAAGTAGATTTTAAATCAGAAAATATGGCAGAGAATCTACTCAGAGGGGGCGTGGTGGGAAAATGAAAATTCACAGAGATCTAATAATCTCAGGTCATCATTAACAGAGCTATCCCTCACCCCAGAGAGATCTCAAAGGCTTTGGCACAGGGCTACTATTTAGGTAAAACAGACCCAACAGGTTCAGAGAACAGACTAATCCTAAATCATACACATTCTGGCCTCAGACAGCACGCTGTAAGAATGTTATAAAAGCTCTATGAATATAGAGGAATAATTGCTCTGCATAAGTCATACGATAAAAGTCTTAGAAGCAAATGTCCTCAAGCACCAAGGAAATAATATCAGTGTTTAATTCATTGTGGAGAGTCAATAACTTTTACCCAGGCATAAACTTCCCACTTTCTGGAACTACAATAATTTGGTCCCAAATATCACCATTTAATTTCAGATTCTTGTAAACTAAAGTGTATGATATTATTAAAATTATACATGTAATCCCCAAATACCAGTTTAGTTTTTGAGTTTAAAAAAAAAAAAGAAATCTTTTTATTGAAAATAAAAACACATATAAACAGTGACCGAAATGCAGAGACCGCAATCACAGAGTTACTTCATTGACTTCAAGGCGTTCTACAGTACATGACAAATGGTAGAAAAACAGGCCTAAGAACTCTCCAGGTCCACAGTATCGGCTCCAATTCGGGGGGTGCACAGATATCTCCACGATAGGCATTCCATGCGCTCCATATCTTAACCCATTTTCGGGGTCGCCCCCTAAAAACATACACAGACTTCTCACGAAACATACACCAATCAAGATCTTCCATCCATTTCCCAACACTGGGCGCCCGAGCCGCCCCCCCCCCAAAGCTGCGCAATGTTGCGTTTGGCAATCACACACGCTAGAGTCACCCACACCTTGCCATGAGTTGGCAGGTCCGTGGGTTCCCACACATTCAGCAAGCATCGCCGTACCTCGGGGTCAACTCGCTGCTCCCACACTTCACTCATCTTTGCATGTATGCGGCGCCAGAATTCCGAAACCTCCTGGCACTCCCAGAGAATGTGCATGAATGACCCCGGCAGCCCACATCCCCTGCAGCAAGCAGGCGAGTCAGTCAGTCCCATCCTCTGCAGGCCCAGGCCCGTTACATAAGAGCGATGCAAGATCCGAAGTTGAACCAAACGGAGCCTCATTGGAATTGCCACCTCCTTAGGGGATGCCACCGCCTCCCTCCAATCCTCGTCATCTAGAACAAGACCATCGGCGACCCACTGTTGGCGAAGGCGCACCAGCGGGTCGTCCGAATGGTTGATCAATTTACGGTATGTGAGGGAGATCGATTTAATGGGTAAGAGGTCGTCAAGAAGGCGATCCTCCAGCGGGGAGGCCACCGGCAGCGCCGCCCCGCTGGACACCACCGCGTTCAGTGCATGGCTAATTTGAATGTAACGAAACCGCTCGGTGTCACACAACCGGTACTTGGCCTGCAGCTCCTCAAAAGTCAAAATCCTATCTCTGCCCCACATGTCCCGAATCTGCGAAATGCCAATCAAGTCCCACCGATCAAACCCCTTCGACTTCCAGAGCATACCAAGCTTTTCTGAGCTCCACAGCGGCGTGGACAAAGTCAGGCGTCCAGCCCATCGAAGGGCGCCATTGGCCTCGTGCTACACTCTCATGGAGCACAAAGTGGGCCCCTTCAGTGGAAAGCGGCCGCGTCCCGCGTACAAAACTCGGGTAAAGTCACCCCCGGCAACTGACCACGGTCCATTGCGTAACCCGGGTCGACCGGGGATCTATAAATCGCATGGTTAATGGGAGCCAGCTGCGACGCCCAATAATATTTCCGTTAAGAAAATGGGGTAACCCAAAAAGTCAAGAGACCTGGGTGGTAAATGTTATTCAAAGACAATGGTCTCAAACTTCTATTTTTGCTCAAGACAATTAAATCAAATAATTATTCCAACTTTATCTTAGTTATGGGATATGTCCAACCGATCAACCCAATTCATTCAATGTTTTTTTATACAAAAATAGGCAAAAGAGCAACAGCGATAAGTCTAAATTCTGGGGCAATTTTTAATTCATTGCATTCATAGCTTTCTCGATATAAAAACTTTTTTTGGTGCCCAAAGAAGCGTGTGCAGAAAATTGAAATGTAAAGTTCTTGATAGAAAAGAAGAAAAGAGCATATAATAATATTTACAATTTTATATATACAAACAGTGAATTCGCACAGAAGATAATTTCTTAATGACCTGGTGTGTAGTATAAATTCTAAACACAATTTACATTAAATGGAGACATCTCTTCCAAACTTTTTGCACTTAAAAATATGTGTTACACCATCCAGGACAAAAATCAAAGAGCGTCGACGTTTCGACTCGTCTTAGGGCCTTTTGGCAATTTAGACCGCGGCCATGCGAGTCTTCATCAGGACTACAGTTTGGGCAACCAAGGAGCAGCACAAGCCCTGAAATAAAGTGAGTATATATATCAAGCTGTTGCACTAAATTGCGATCATTCAAGTATCGCATTACACCATGGTAGGGAAAATTAGCTTACCCAGTGGTAGAAGACAAGATAGCAATATCTTCACTCTTGTTGCAAGGCTAAGGGAATTAATACCTGAAAACATAACAAGGTGGTCACTTGACCGATTTTTTGTAATAATTCACAGTCACTGCTCCAACCTATTATTTGTGTGTCATTACCTTATTCCTAAGGCGGAGCTCACTTATTTAATCATCCAGATATTAGAATCTCTGCATACTCGATTTCCATACAGATTGTAATTGGTCCTGTTTTTCAAAAAAGGGGGGGGGAGAGGAGAACCAATAGTGTTTCAATACAAGGGGCGGTACTTAGCACATTACTATACAAATTAATATCGCTAAGTTAAATCTTACCCGTTACGTACCGGCAAATCAGCCCTTAAGTCAGCCGGCTAGAAAACTATGCCGTGTTCCGCTATGGTAAGATAGATTCAGCCATTCAAACTCCAATCCAGAACGACTCCCTAAAGGTACAACAGAGTTTAAGTCACTGTAAGGCGTGTACTGAAAAGGAGAGAAGGGAAGGAAGTTTATGCAACTGCCACCCGTACTCACCAAGTTAATCGGTGATTGTTCCTAAGCGTACGGCGGTCCGCTCGGCACGGTGTATTCACGCTGAGTTCAGGACACCGTAAAGATAGAAAATGGACTATATCCAAAACTTGCCGGGGAGAGGAGACTCATTGCCGAAATTTATTGAGGCAAGGGGCTTGTCGCATTAGTTTATACTTTCGATCGTGAAATACTTTTAATGTTGATCAAGGCATTATGGAGCCTACAGGTTCTATCATGTTTGTGAAGAAAACTTTATCATTTGGGTTAACATGTCGGCCATTTTGGATTGGTAACGCGATAGGTGTAGGTGCATTCCAAACAATATATTTACAAAAGGAATCACTTGTAATTGATCCTTATACCAGTTCTGAGATCGTGTGTGTTCATTTTAATATATTTGGCATATTTTCATCATTAGTTCAATGACCTCTGAATTGATTGGATAAAACATTTGTACATATTTAGTCATAACCTTACTGGATTGCATCTAAAGTAAGCATCAGTGCACTACAATGGTTGACAATTCGCAGCCATAAAACAGTTCGCATCCATAAAACGATATCCAATACTTAACAAACACAAAATGCACAAAGTCATTACATACTAGTTGTGCGGATTCATGAAAAGCACATTTAAAGATCATCTGTGTTCATCATAGTCGATTTTACATATTTACATCGTCTATTTAGTGACAACCTTTCCAAAATGTATCTGAACTCATAGGATCCAACATTTGTGCATGTTTAGTGACATTCTTATCAAATTGCATCTAAATTACTTGGATAAAACATTTATACATATGCATCAGTGCACTACAAAGTTGGCAATTCTCATCCATAAAATGATACCCAAATTTTAGAGCACATTATAGACTGGTTGTACGGATTCAAGAAAGACACATCAAATATATGAAGTTATTCAATCGTTGACAACCCAGGGATCGTGTGTCATATCTTGTCTGAACCGTACATACTTCATAAATCAGATCATTAATTGATAAGCAAGAACTAAACTCTCAGGAGAGACACTTGTCTGTTAATTTCCTCCTGTTCGTTCAGTCCTTGATTCACCGTGTTTAGGGAATATATCCACTTACACTCTCTAAGGTTGAGTGCATTTCCAAAGTCACCACCTCGTACATGGGCAACCCCTTTCTCTATCACCCACCATCGAAGGCTATTGCAGTCATGCCCAAAAGTGGTGAAATGTTCCACTAGGGGTGCACCTGGTGTTTTGCATCTAATACGACTGCGATGCTGTAGAATTCTGCATTTAACTCTTTGTGTAGTTTGGCCCACATACAGGAAACCACAAGGGCATATGATGGCATAAATAACCCCTGTGGTATTACAATTGCTGTGTTGTGTCAAAGTGTGGGTTTGGTTGTTATAGTTAAATGAGGTACACTCATTCGTTAGAGGACATGCACGACATGTAATCACCGATTAACTTGGTGAGTACGGGTGGCAGTTGCATAAACTTCCTTCCCTTCTGTCCTTTTCAGTACACGCCTTATAGTGACTTAAACTCTGTTGTACCTTTAGGGAGTCGTTCTGGATTGGAGTTTGAATGGCTGAATCTATCTTACCATAGCGGAACACGGCATAGTTTTCTAGCCGTCTGACTTAAGGGCTGATTTGCCGTTACGTAACGGGTAAGGTTTAACTTAGCGATATTAATTTGTATAGTAATGTGCTAAGTACCGCCCCTTGTATTGAAACACTATTGGTTCTCCTCTCCCCCCCCTTTTTTGAAAAACAGGACCAATTACAATCTGTATGGAAATCGAGTATGCAGAGATTCTAATATCTGGATGATTAAACAAGTGAGCTCCGCCTTAGGAATAAGGTGATGACACACAAATAATAGGTTGGAGCAGTGACTGTGAATTATTACAAAAAATCGGTCAAGTGACCACCTTGTTATGTTTTCAGGTATTAATTCCCTTAGCCTTGCAACAAGAGTGAAGATATTGCTATCTTGTCTTCTACCACTGGGTAAGCTAATTTTCCCTACCATGGTGTAATGCGATACTTGAATGATCGCAATTTAGTGCAACAGCTTGATATATATACTCACTTTATTTCAGGGCTTGTGCTGCTCCTTGGTTGCCCAAACTGTAGTCCTGATGAAGACTCGCATGGCCGCGGTCTAAATTGCCAAAAGGCCCTAAGACGAGTCGAAACGTCGACGCTCTTTGATTTTTGTCCTGGATGGTGTAACACATATTTTTAAGTGCAAAAAGTTTGGAAGAGATGTCTCCATTTAATGTAAATTGTGTTTAGAATTTATACTACACACCAGGTCATTAAGAAATTATCTTCTGTGCGAATTCACTGTTTGTATATATAAAATTGTAAATATTATTATATGCTCTTTTCTTCTTTTCTATCAAGAACTTTACATTTCAATTTTCTGCACACGCTTCTTTGGGCACCAAAAAAAGTTTTTATATCGAGAAAGCTATGAATGCAATGAATTAAAAATTGCCCCAGGATTTAGACTTATTGCTGTTGCTCTTTTGCCAATTTTTGTATAAAAAAACATTGAATGAATTGGGTTGATCGGTTGGACATATCCCATAACTAAGATAAAGTTGGAATAATTATTTGATTTAATTGTCTTGAGCAAAAATAGAAGTTTGAGACCATTGTCTTTGAATAACATTTACCACCCAGGTCTCTTGACTTTTTGGGTTACCCCATTTTCTTAATGGTTACCTTAGAGCACTGATACTGCGAGGGTTGTTTGTTAAATGTTTTGGAATGTTGATTATTGTTGTGTTCACTGTATATTGTATGTGTAATGATTTAAACGCTAGGAATGTCGGATAAAGAGACCCTCTCGTATAGTGAGGACTATATAGAAAAACTCCTATAAGAGGAAGGTGGGGGTACGTTCCTGGCGGATAATATCTCTATTGGGAATTTGTCCCTGAATGAAAAAATCTCCAAATTAGAACGCTTGGAGAAGAAGCTTATAGGAACAAGGCTTCATGGCCATACATTAGCTAAATACTTGAGGTCCAATGTAATACCGATTGGACTACAGGTACGAAACAAGCCTGCGATTTTCCTTGAGAACCCTAAATGTAAGGATACTTTCAGTTTCATATCCAACACCTGTTCAAGACATTGGATGGTGTTGGGTATTGAAACTGCGGTGGAAGAGGTCGAACGGCTGACCAAGGAAATTGCTGACCTCAGGAAAGAGATCATTGAGGACAAAGCCCTATCCAATGCCAAAGAGGCATTGGAGAGACTGGAGAAAACCATAAGGGAATTTGATTTGTACACACAAGGTACCAAATTGGACAAAGTGGCGAAGGATATAAAAACGTATGACAAAAAAGTCACATACCCTTATCTCCAAGAAGGGTATTATACCAGAAACCAACGGGGTGGCATAACCAGTAGAGGTAGGGGTGGTTACAAGAGATTTAACACCTTCTCAGGTTCGTCATATACCAGCAGCTCTGACAGCGATTCTGAACGCCCTGGAACCAGCACAGGTGGTGCTACAAATAACCCTGAGCAAAACCCCCCAGACCAACAACGTTTTTTAGGAGAGGACCAATGGTGGGGTCCACGAGGGAGGGGACGCCCCTGGGGCAGACCCAGGGGCCAACACTCTACTCGCTGGAATCGAGGGGCAGGGAGGGGGAACAAACAGGTACAGTTTCAACAGGACTCCCATGGCGAGATTCAAACAAGACGCCAGCACTACAGGTGGTAAGATATGCCCCTGATAACCCTATTATCAATACATCAGATCATGAACTAAACATGAGTGAGCAGCAAATCTTATGTAAGGGGTTATCGTTTGTCCCGACCTCCATGCCCAACAACTTTACCCTTAGGATGGAACTCCAACAGTTCTTCAGGAAGGTTAGATTAAAACATTACTTCCTCAAAATTCCGTTTAAACCTGTTTTCTCGGGAAGTGGCTTGAGACCACCCTCCAAGTTCAACCCTCCTACACATTTGATTGATCGCAAAATCAGAACATATGAACAGGTGGTACTACGTGACGTAGACAAAATCCTTGCAGAAAGACGTTACGTCACCTATAACATCTCGAAATCGGAGAGAGATGCCCTGGGGACTCTGAAAAACAATAGCAATATCGTGATAAAACCCGCGGACAAGGGTGGTGCTATTGTTGTTCAGAGCTATGACAAGTACAAGAATGAAATACTGTCCCAATTGTCTGTGGTAGGAAACCATACTCTCTTAAAATCTGATCCCACTAAAAGAATTGGTACATCAATTAACAGAATCGCTGCTCAGGCGCATGAAGATGGTATAATCACCAAACAGGAATATGAATTTTTAAACAACAAGTACCCACGCATGCCCACAATTTACACGCTGCCCAAAGTTCATAAACGGATGGAAGACCCACCTGGAAGACCTATTATTTCGGGTTGTGGTTCATTGTTGGAGCCTCTCTGTAAATATATAGATATGTTCTTAAAACCTATCGCTATATCAACTCCTACATATTTGAGAGACACAATGAATGTGATCCAGTTAGTGGAGGGGCGCTTATATGACTCTGCGACCAGTATATTGGCCACTATGGACATTACGGCTCTTTACACGAACATCCCGCAGCAAGCGGCCTTAATGTGTATCGAGAAGGTCTTGAACGAGAGGCCTGCACCCCATCAAGTTCCAACAGATTTTATCATTCAATTGCTCACATTGGCGATGACACAACATTTCTTTATGTTTTTGGGCCAATATTATATTCAGACAAAGGGTGTAGCAATGGGGGCTAGTTTTGCCCCCAATCTTGCTATAATATATATGAGTGAGTTTGAACATCGGTTTGTCCTCAACCAGCAAAATTTGTATCACAATCACATTGCCCTATGGGCACGGTACATCGATGATGTGCTGTTGATTTGGCAAGGAAGTAGTGAGCAATTGATGGAATTCCTTAAGGGGCTTAACACCTACTCTGAGGACATTCAGTTCACTTTGGAACATGATAGGGTCTCAATTACCTTCCTGGACATCCAGATCAAATCAGATGAAGGAAAATTGTATACCACCCTCTATCGGAAGAGCAGTGAGCGAAATACTCTATTGAGGTATACGAGTCATCACCCCCGCAACCTAAGAGATAATCTGCCCTTTGGGCAATTTCTTAGGTTGCGGAGGAACTGTACCAAAAAGGAGGACTACTTTGAAGAGTCTTCCTTACTCATTGTGAGGCTCCATGAACGAGGTTATCCAATGCGGCTCGTAAAGCGAGCGCGCAAGAGGGCATGGTATAACCATCGTGAAGACCTATTGGTTCCAAAACTGAAAAAGCAAGGTGAGGATCGTCTTGTGTGCGTTACCACCTTCAATACTAAGAGTAGTGCCATAAAGAAATCGATCAATCACCATTGGCATCTGGTGAGTGATGAACTAGGGGGTTTACCTCCTCCATTACATGCATTCCGCAAGGGAATGAATGTGAGGGACCATTTGGTTCGATCACTTTTACCCACAAATCGAGTTTTGGGTCAGACAACACTTTGGGATTTGCCACCGATTAAGGGACACACGAAATGTGGCACATGTCGTGCATGTCCTCTAACGAATGAGTGTACCTCATTTAACTATAACAACCAAACCCACACTTTGACACAACACAGCAATTGTAATACCACAGGGGTTATTTATGCCATCATATGCCCTTGTGGTTTCCTGTATGTGGGCCAAACTACACAAAGAGTTAAATGCAGAATTCTACAGCATCGCAGTCGTATTAGATGCAAAACACCAGGTGCACCCCTGGTGGAACATTTCACCACTTTTGGGCATGACTGCATAGCCTTCGATGGTGGGTGATAGAGAAAGTGGTTGCCCATGTACGAGGTGGTGACTTTGGAAATGCACTCAACTTAAGAGAGTGTAAGTGGATATATTCCCTTAACACGGTGAATCAAGGACTGAACGAACAGGAGGAAATTAACAGACAAGTGTCTCTCCTGAGAGTTTAGTTCTTGCTTATCAATTAATGATCTGATTTATGAACTATGTACGGTTGTGACAAGATATGACACACGATCCCTGGGTTGTCAACGATTGAATAACTTCATATATTTGATGTGTCTTTCTTGAATCCGTACAACCAGTCTATAATGTGCTCTAAAATTTGGGTATCATTTTATGGATGAGAATTGCCAACTTTGTAGTGCACTGATGCATATGTATAAATGTTTTATCCAAGTAATTTAGATGCAATTTGATAAGAATGTCACTAAACATGCACAAATGTTGGATCCTATGAGTTCAGATACATTTTGGAAAGGTTGTCACTAAATAGACGATGTAAATATGTCAAATCGACTATGATGAACACAGATGATCTTTAAATGTGCTTTTCATGAATCCGCACAACTAGTATGTAATGACTTTGTGCATTTTGTGTTTGTTAAGTATTGGATATCGTTTTATGGATGCAAACTGTTTTATGGCTGCGAATTGTCAACCATTGTAGTGCACTGATGCTTACTTTAGATGCAATCCAGTAAGGTTATGACTAAATATGTGCAAATGTTTTATCCAATCAATTCAGAGGTCATTGAACTAATGATGAAAATATGCCAAATATATTAAAATGAACACACACGATCTCAGAACTGGGATAAGGATCAATTACAAGTGATTCCTTTTGTAAATATATTGTTTGGAATGCACCTACACCTATCGCCTTACCAATCCAAAATGGCCGACATGTTAACCCAAATGATAAAGTTTTCTTCACAAACATGATAGAACCTGTAGGTTCCATAATGCCTTGATCAACATTAAAAGTATTTCACGGTCGAAAGTATAAACTAATGCGACAAGCCCCTTGCCTCAAAAAATTTCGGCAATGAGTCTCCTCTCCCCGGCAAGTTTTGGATATAGTCCATTTTCTATCTTTACGGTGTCCTGAACTCAGCGTGAATACACCATGCCGAGCGGACCGCCGAACGCTTAGGAACAATCACTGATTAACTTGGTGAGTACAGGTGGCAGTTGCATAAACTTCCTTCCCTTCTCTCCTTTTCAGTACACGCCTTATAGTGACTTAAACTCTGTTGTACCTTTAGGGAGTCGTTCTGGATTGGAGTTTGAATGGCTGAATCTATCTTACCATAGCGGAACACGGCATAGTTTTCTAGCCGGCTGACTTAAGGGCTGATTTGCCGTTATGTAACGGGTAAGATTTAACTTAGCGATATTAATTTGTATAGTAATGTGCTAAGTACCGCCCCTTGTATTGAAACACTATTGGTTCTCCTCTCCCCCCCCACCTTTTTTTAAAAACAGGACCAATTACAATCTGTATGGAAATCGAGTATGCAGAGATTTTAATATCTGGATGATTAAATAAGTGAGCTCCGCCTTAGGAATAAGGTAATGACACACAAATAATAGGTTGGAGCAGTGACTGTGAATTATTAAAAAAAATCGGTCAAGTGACCACCTTGTTATGTTTTCAGGTATTAATTCCCTTATCCTTGCAACAAGAGTGAAGATATTGCTATCATGTCTTCTACCACTGGGTAAGCTAATTTTCCCTACCACGGTGTAATGCGATACTTGAATGATCACAATTTAGTGCAACAGCTTGATATATATACTCACTTTATTTCAGGGCTTGTGCTGCTCCTTGGTTGCCCTAACTGTAGTCCTGATGAAGACTCGCATGGCCACGGTATAAATTGCCAAAAGGCCCTAAGACGAGTCGAAACGTCAACGCTCTTTGATTTTTGTCCTGGATGGTGTAACACATATTTTTAAGTGCAAAAAGTTTGGAAGAGGTGTCTCCATTTAATGTAAATTGTGTTTAGAATTCATACTACACATCAGGTCATTAAGAAATTATCTTCTGTGCGAATTCACTGTTTGTATATATAAAATTATAAATATTATTCTATGCTCTTTTCTTCTTTTCTATCAAGCACTTTACATTTCAATTTTCTGCACACGCTTCTTTGGGCACCAAAAAAAGTTTTTATATCGAGAAAGATATGAATGCAATGAATTAAAAATTGCCCCAGAATTTAGACTTATTGCTGTTGCTCTTTTGCCTATTTTTGTATAAAAAAACATTGAATGAATTGGGTTGATCGGTTGGACATATCCCATAACTAAGGTAAAGTTGGAATAATTATTTGATTTAATTGTCTTGAGCAAAAATAGAAGTTTGAGACCATTGTCTTTGAATAACAATAATATTTCCGAACGTTCGGCAAGCCGATTCCACCATCATACCATGGCAACATCAATTTAGAAAGAGCTATGCGCGGTCGTCCCTCCCACAGAAGGCCACGCTGAAGAGACTCAATCTCGCGAAAGTACGAAGAGGGCCCGGGATCGAAAGAGTTCTGAAGAGCATATAAAAAGCGCGGAAGGGCCATCATTTTAAAAAGAGTGGCGCGACCCAGCATGGAGAGAGGCAACGCCTTCCACCGAGCCGTGTCCGCCCGGAGTCTTGCTAAGGGGGGTAATAAATTTAGACAATGGCGCACTGTAGGGTCTAAGGAGATATGGATCCCGAGATAGCGAAAGCTAGTCGATTCCACCCTCACGGGACAGTTCTCGGGCACCCTGGGTGAATCCCCGCTCAGTACAAACAAAACCGACTTCGCCCAGTTAATTAAGAAGCCGGAGTACCTGCTGAAAATGGCGAGGACGTCCATAAACACAATCAATGAAGCCCGGGGGGAGGTCAGATACAACAGAATATCATCCGCATAAAGCGAAATCTTATCTTCCCACTCGGGGTCCAGCGCAACCCCTTTATGGATCGGTCCCAGCGCACCCAGGCTGCAAGGGGCTCCAGGGCCAGAGCAAACAACAACGGCAAAAGGGGGCACCCCTGACGGGTGCCACGCCCAAGAGAAAAATCACCAGATCTGTGATTGTTCACGACGACTCGTGACAAGGGAGCCGAGTAAAGGAGGCGGACCCAGCCGATGAAGCCGGGGCCGAACCCCAACTTAGCCAACACCGCGAAAAAGTAGGGCCATTCCACACGATCGAAAGCCATAGTAGCGTCCAGGGACAGCAACACCGCAGGCTCATGAATATCAGATGCGCTGGCCAAAACACCGTGAAGGCGCCTAAGGTTTAGAGCGGTATTCCTTCTGAGCATAAAGCCAGATTGGTCGGGGTGGACCAGAGAGGAAATAACCTTCACCAGGCGCGTGGCGAGCAATTTTGCTAACCCCTTGGGCTCCACATTTAACAGCGAGATCGGACGATACGACGAGCATTCCAACCGAGGCTTACCCTCCTTATGTATAACGACTATGTTGGCAATCCGCTGGTCGTAGGGCAACTGACCGCACTCCAAGCTCTCTGTAAACATATCCTTCAAATACGGAGCTAATCTATCGGCATGGGGTTTAAACAATTCAATTGGGAGACCGTTAGGGCTGGAGACCCTACCGGAATGCACTCCCCTAATCGCCATTGCCACCTCGTCGTTAGTAAGAGTAGAGTCCAGGTATTTCCTATCGTCTTACGACAACACTGGCATAAGAATATCACGCAACATGTCCGAATTATCAGCCTCAGCAAACGCACCCGAGGAGGCGTAAATCCCGGCATAGTAGCGGGCAAACTCCTCCACAATCAGCTGGGGGTCCGACGTGTCCCCAGAGCCAGCAATGTGCAGCTCCGGGACCAGTCTAGAGCCCCAGTTGCCCTTTTCCAGCCAAGCAATCAGTTTCCGGGCCTTATCGCCGTGCTCGTAAATCCTGTCCTGAGTGATGTCTAGCTGCGCCCTAGCGGTATCTCGAGTTAAAGTTTTGTATTCATCCCGGAGCAGCCCGAGGCGATGGTCCGCCCACGGGTCGCCCCCGGAGGACACAACAGTCTCCAAGGCCAAAAGCTCCGCCTCCACCCTGTCTAGCTCAGCTAGTTTTTGAGTTTTAGTAAATATATGACTTTGGTAATCAATTATCAACTTGTCAAGTAATGACATATAGTACTGTCCATCATGAAAAGAATATACCTCACACACCGATGTATTACCATCACATGTCAGGAATTCCACCCAAATCTAAGGGTATCCAATAAACAGTGGCCACCTTATGCCAGCAATGCGCATCAGAAGCTATATATGATCAGCATTTGCTGTGGTGGCCGCCATTGTGTGAAGGCCAGCGCTATGCCCGTCATTGCTGGGGTGGCCATAAAAATGCAAAGGAAACCATGCATTGTCATCAAAATGCACACTATCCTAATGACCCACATACTTGACCTAATGTATATGTTATTGTGCCTATGGAGCACATAATCCCCACATATGCCTTCTTGGCACTAGAAGACAACAGCTTTTCGTAGAATGGAAGTCTAGGTAGGTCATTAATGGAGATAAAAGTTTTCGATTTTTTGTTTCTAAAATCCAGACACAGGCTTACCGCTGTTAAATATAAAGGGATAATGTATTCTAAAATTTGGCTGTGATGTATGAGAGCACCCTGTCTTCAAATCAAACCTTTCTGGTTTTCCTGGTCCCTGTGAGAAGGAGATTTGATGATCTGAAGGCACTCTTTCTTAGGACCGTACACACTTTCAGTATTCATCAGAAATTGAGAAATTGGCCAATAAAAGCCCAAGGGCCCAGTGGCCTACTGTGAGATCTTTAAACTGAATCCTATGCTCCACGGGGAGCTATCAGATTGTTCTTAAATGATATACACAGAATAGCCCTGCACCCTTCAAGAATTCATTACAATGCTAAATGAAGTTCTTAGCGATATTCATATCACAAGTAATTCATAGATGATCAAGCGTTTTCCCAAGAGAAGTCAAATGAAGGCTCTTCAGATTTAAGATAAGTTCTTTATTCAAATTTCTTTATAAAACGAATAGCCAACGCGTTTCGTCCGTTACCGGACTTCTTCAGGGCGTGACTGAAAACGCGACGTCTCTTCTCCTGAAGTGCCATAAATCTGCTTTTCGGGAAACCGGAAACAGCCTGGAAACTTCAAACTTTTTTTTCGGTGTTGTTTAACTTCATGGAACTCGCCTTGTTTTGCTTGGAAGGATGAAAGTCTGAGTCGGCACCACAGAGACTGCAAGCAGAGGCGGCAATAGGTGTGTTAACCCAACGTGCTACCTCACATTCAAAGAGAGGTTATTAACAATCTTCAGTGGCACAGAGGGCATTAACCCCCTCCCGCTTATGACATTGAGACAGTCTTGCACAAGGTAGCCAGTGCGGGGGGCGGGGCGCACATCTTCAGTAAAACTGCGTGTGTCGACACAAGCCTGGCAGAGCCGCCCCCACCTGCGTGCCCCGGGGGTGCAGGGTGTTGGTGCCGCCGGTTTCACTCCGATGGCGGCTGCAGGAGATCACACGGGACAGGGGATTGTGTTCCAGGCCATTTGCACCTTCACTGCATTAGACACTACCGTTGGGACTTTAGTACCAGTGCAGGCATCTTAGCCTTTTTTTTTTTTTTTTTGTCCTCATCTCCACCATGGTTGTAGTCTGCCGAACCTCTGAACAGGGAAGAATGGCATATAGGGGTGTTGACATGCTGACTCAGTCAAAGACTGGTAGGGGTATAAACGATGCGCGGATCTGCCAAGACCATACAGCTATGTCATTCTCCCTGCCGATCCTAACACCTTGTTACTTGTAAGACAGATATTTACCATTAGCCAGTTACCACCATTGCTTATATCACCAATACGCCGAGAGAAAAGGCGAAGATGTTTAGCAGGGAGAGTATATCATGGCTTCGTAATCATCGGACCTGGGGGGAAAAAAAACCAAAAAAAAACCCCCAGCACATCTAATGAGACCAATCGAGTAGATGCCAAAAAGCTCTTTTATCTGGTTTCCCAGCCCTGGCGAGATCCATTTTTGATATTTGTAACATTGAGGAACACCAGTCATGTAGTGACGGAGGAGAAGCCTCTTTCCACCTCTTGCAGATTTCTCTACGGGCCACCAGGATAGAGTAGAACAAGAGGTTATTGGCAGGACTTCGCTTCTGATCTACTACTCCAAAGATTACTAGCCGGAGATCGATATCCACTGTAGAACCTATTGAAGATGTGAGTTTGTTGCCAATTAAGTCCCAATAAGACGTCAAGTGTGGACAGTCATAAAACATGTGTACATCAGAGGCCGCCACTAGACCACACCGGGCACATGCCACCGGTTCCCCTGTTGAAAATTTAGACAGTCTCTGAGGAGAGTAATAGGCCCTATGAAGGGTAAAAAGGTGGTTCCTGCGGAGCCAGGCTGGTTTGACTATGTCCCAGAGAACATTACAGGACATTGACCATAAATCGTTCAAATTCAGGGAAGGCATCAAGGAGCCCCACAGTAGGTCTGGGAGATGGAATTCCCCATCAATCTCTTCCAAGATTAAGTTGTACCAAAGGGAAACCTCCTTGGGTGCTGATGTTTTATCAAGCAAAGAGGATTCCAGTTGGCTACCTCCCCCTAGAGGCGTGTTGAATCGACGGGAAGCTCCCGCTGACTGTGCTTGTGCCCAGCTTGAAATTTGCAAATACTTCAATCTAGAGAATTTGGGGCCCACCTTGCTCGCTAGATGTTCCCAGGAAAGCATGGTCCCTTCCACGATCAAGTCACCCCATGTTGTAATTCCGGCGTCTTTTAATGGAATTACCAGGACATCGTTTACCCAACCAGGGGCAGCAGGGAGATCCCATATAGGAGATCTGTTCGAATTATATCCTAGTTTAGTAGCAACTCTGAGATTGAACCAAGTTCTTGCTAGGCCCTGCAACACCTTCAGTTTGACCTTCTTGGAAAATTTGGGGTCTCCAAACTTGAAAAGAAAACCCGACTGCCCCACTCCTTCACACTGTAGTAATGCTGTAAACATCAACCCTATGCCTTGGTCTGATGGGATTTTTAGCAACATTCGAGCGTGTGTCATCTGAAAAGCCCACGCGTATATCTGAAGGTCAGGACAAGTTCTCCCTGCGACGCCTTAATTTCTTCCAAGCTATTCTTACACTTTTGTTCTTTCAAATAAATGAAGAGATGTCGCTCTGCATCTTCGCCATCAGTGATGTGTCAAAATATAGTGGTATGGTATTAAAAATAAAAGTCAACTTAGGTAAAATGGACATTTTCACTAAATTTGCACGACCCAGAACTATCAGAGGGAGATGTCCCCAAGACCCCCATTAACTTCCTACACTCTTTAGCAACTATAGCAAAGTTAGTAGAAGCGATCAAGTTGATATCTTTAACGATTCTTAAGCCAAGATATCTCATGTTGCTGCTTAGTTGCTCAGAAAGACCTGTTGCATCGCTATTCCATGCCATAATTTCAGTTTTGGAGGCATTTACCTCGTACCCTGAGATTTTCCCGAATTCCAGTGCTAGATTTATGGCTGCCGGAAATGCAGTACTAATTTCTGACGTCATGATCATAATGCCATCTGCATACAGGGACACCTTTTTTTCCCAGTCTCTATATTTAAAAGGCTTGATGTTATTGTCCTCCTAAATTTTTTGAGCAAACGGCTCTATATAGAGATCGAAAAGCAGGGTGGATAGGGGGCAACCCTGCCGTGTGCCCCTTGTAATAGTGAATGGTTCTGACAGACCACCATTGACCAAGACTGAAGCAGATGGATTGTGATATAGGAGTTCCACCGCTCTGCGGAAAGCCCGACCCACGCCGAATTTTTCCAAGGCCCCCGACAGGTACAACCAGTTGACCCTGTCGAAGGCCTTGGTGGCATCCAACGTGAGGATTGCCAGAGGCATAGAGGAGCTAGTCACCATATCGATTGCTCCTATAAGGTCGTACATCAGCTCAAAGAGCTGGCGACCCCTAACAAAGCCCTTCTGGTTGGAATGTAGGACTGAGGGAGCGACCTGGCCCAGCCTCTTAGCTAAGAGGGACGCAAAGATCTTATAATCAGCGTTGAGAATTGAAATGGGGCGGTATGAACCGCAGTCAGTAGTGACCTTGCCTGGTTTCAGGATAAGTGTGATGGATGCGTTATTCCAAGAAATGGGAGGTATAACTCCTTCCTGCAGGACTTGATTGAATAATGCAGCAAGGAAAGGAGCTGTGTCGCCCGCAAGGTGCTTATATATCTCGGCGGGCAAGCCGTCAGGCCCCGCCGCCTTACCCCCTTTGCTGTTTTGTATCGCAGTCACCACCTCTTCTTCCGTGACTGCCTTATCTAAAAAAGCACTTTGTTCTAGGGAAAGCGATGGCAATGAAATGCAATTCAGCCACTCCTTTATATTTTCGAGGGAGATGTTGTTGTCCTCCTGGTAGATGGTCTGAAAGAAATCTTTAAAGGCTGATCTTATTTCTAGATCTGAAGATACGGAACCGACACTAGTTGTTATAGACTCAATATTATTACGAGTCCGATCGGTTATAGCCTTCCAAGCTAGAAGTTTGCCCGCCCCTTCTCCGAATTCAAAATGGGCTAGTTTACTAGCTTCTCACTTTTGGAGGATGCGCTGATTAAGTACAGAAGCCAGTTGCCCTTTAAGTTCCAGCAGCTTCTCCTGCTTGGCCAGCGCAATGGGATTAGAAACATTACTGCAGGCCTCTAGTTCAATTTGCATTAGTGACAGGTTGGCTTCTATGGATGCAACTTCTTGGGTGTACTGCCTCCTGCGGAAAGTAGTTTTATTCTTAATGACCCCTCGCAAGGAACACATAAAGGCGTCCCATACAGTACTAGAGCTCGCAGAACCGATATTGATTCGAACAAATTATTGTGCTTCTGCTCTAATACATATCAGATCATCTGAAGATGTAAGAAGGGACCTATCAAAAGACCATGACCTGGTCGGGGATTGAATCAAGCCTACAAGATCTAAAGAGACTGCGGAGTGGTCCGACAGGTGGGATGATAGGTAAGTGACGTTTGTTACCGAATTAAGCAAAGCTCTACTTATTAGAAAAAAGTCAATCCTGGATTGATGATGGTATTTGAAATTTCGGAAAGAAAAACCGGTTTTCTGCCCCGATCTTTTTCTCAAAATATCTATAATTCCGTATTGACACATAGCTTTAAGTAAAAAAGCTCTGGACTTAGACAAAGTATGTTGTCGACTAGAAGGGGTCTTGTCTAACAAGGGGTCAAGTATGATATTAAAATCTCCTGCTATTATGACTGGTTCTGGGAAGTGCAAAAGTTCGGAAAATAGTGATTCCAAGGCAGAGGGGTCATCTCGATTAGGCCCACAATATCCAGCTATCGTAAAACGTGAGCCACCTATAACCACAGTAGCGATAGCCCACCTGCCTGCGGGGTCTACTTTCTGCGCTATGAGTCTTGTGGTGATATTTTTTTTTAAAAGAATAGTGATTCCTCTAGTAGTGGTTGTTTGGGAGGTAGAGATAGACAGATCTATCCATCTGTTTTTATTTACCAGTTCAAGTAACTCAGCCTCAACCAAATGTGTCTCCTGAAGTATAATGACCTGCGCATCAAAATCCTGTAAGTATTGTAAAATCCTGTTTGATCTAGGTTTGGTGCGCAGGCCATTAATATTCCAGGAGAGAATCCTAATAGTACTCATGGCTGGTATGACTAATTAGGTTAGACATTGAGCGCATACAACCCTTAACCCTTGTCTGAAATACGATATCAGTCCATTTTTTAAAAATAGAAATGAGATTGTCAACAACCAATTCGGAAATGAGGAACATTTTATGCTTTTTTTCCCCAACCCTCACCCAAGAGATCCCCGCTCCCCCACCCTTGAGGAACCCTTGTATATCTAACCGGAACACTTCCGGTTTGTAGTACCCCTGACCCATTCTATGCCCCCACGAAGCGTTTTAATTATATTATTGAGGACTAGATAATGCTACCAATGTAGTTTAAACTATTGTAGCTCCACACGAAATCAAATCAGATCCTTCAAAGTGCAAGATAGGTAGGTTGTGATTTTCACATCTTTTATTTATTCATTACATTTTCCTTCTTTTTTTTTTTTCTTTTACGGATCCGGACGCGACACAGAACGCTGTTTTGAGTCAGAAAGTAAGGGCTATTATACCCCTTTGGGAGGAGTTACACAAATCTACCAACAGGCAACATTTTGGCCTTTATAAAACAATACGCCTTGAAGAAGTCTCGTGGAGACGAAATGCGCTGCGTCGGCAATGATGGCTATGATGTGTATTGTATTTTAATTGAATGACCGTCTACCAAAAAATTGAATAAAGAACAAGACAACCATTTTCATATACAAATCTGAAGTTTTATATATTTTTCTTGGGAAATTTGTCTATGTTTGTGAATAAGACTTAACCTGTGAATATTTAATTCATGATATATATTTGGACAATACAGAGGTATGTGCTGAGCTCATCTGAATTCTATGGTTGTGGTTATCCAAAGGTTTAGGGGACTAGGAAGGTCAGGTTCCCAGCTCTTGCACTATCATTTTTTGCTTAAATTATTGGAAGCACATATATACCAGTGCAAGGTTTTAGTGCCTTGACCTTTTTTCCTGTGGGGTATACACATTCTATAGCGGTTTGGTTAACTCTATGAGCTATTTTAGTGCGACTAAACCCATGGCCTACAAATCACACATCTCTGCTGCAGGTGCGTAAACTCCACAGGTCTTACATACACACCCCTGCATACCTACCGGGGACGCTGAACCAACCCACAGTGTTGTTACTTTGCTCACTACACTTGGCACCACATTCTGCAGGTGGCGGGGCGTGCAATCAGCGCACACCCGAGAGAGAGAGAGAGAACGCTCCCCTCCAGGACACAGCTGCCTTGGCATTTGCATGCTTCTCTCAGCTGATTTGCAGAGGCCCAGTTGTTTGCGAGCCCTGGAAACAGTCCGATCCTCTGCGGGGAGTGGCGCCCGGGGAGCTCAGCCGGAGCTGGCTGCCACGTGGCAGCCCTGGCCACGTCACGGCCGCTCCCCGCAGACGTCGCACGCGGATGCTGCAGGAGGCCGATCACAGAGTGCGTGCCACTGTGGGTGTCGCATGGCTGCCTGGCCCGGCGGGTCCCGCCCGTCTACTCTCTGCTCCGTGTCCTGCTTTCACGAACCCAGTAAACAAACTCGGGCCTTCATAGAACAGAAGGGTTTCTCACACAGCACCATCACCCCGAACCGAGCAGGCAGGGCACGGCAGCGCACAGGGCCTGGCCCGCATCCATGTCCACAGCATCCACATAAGATACCTTGGATGCAGCGAGTCTAAATTGGTAGCTTCGTCGGGTGCACTCACGTATAATACATCTAATCTGGTGTCCAAACATGGTTATGCATTAACATGCAGAGATTCAAAACTGGTCTACACATGCGGTATATTTTCGCTGAGGGAACCTACACATTTGTATCTAAGCCCCGTCCTTTTCAGACTGGGGGTTGTGTTTTTGACTGAGGACGTCACTGAGAGAAAGAAACGAAAAAACACGCCCCCCAATCTGAAAAAGACGGGGCTTAGATCGTCACTGGGACCATACACACCCCAGCTTACCTACCGGGGACTCTGAACCAACCCACAGTGTTGTTACTTTGCTCACTACACTTGGCACCATATTCTGCAGGTGGCGTGGCGTGCAATCAGCGCACACCCGATATTGAGAGGTTACATGGAACGCTCCTCTCCAGGACACAGCTGCCTTGGCATTTGCATGCTTCTCTCGGCTGATTTGCAGAGGCCCAGATGTTTGCGAGCCCTGGAAACAGTCCAATCCTCTGCGGAGAGTGGCGCCCGGGGAGCTCAGCCGGAGCTGGCTGGCGAGTGGCAGCCCTGGTTGCGTCACGGCCTCTCCCAGCAGACGTCGCACGCGGATGCTGCAGGAGGCCGATCACAGAGTGCGTGCCACTGTGGGTGTCGCATGGCTGCCTGGCCCGGCGGGGCCTGCCCGCCCGTCTCTGCTCCGTGTCCTGCTTTCACGAGCCCAGTAAACAAACTCAGGCCTTCATAGAACAGCATACCTTGGATGCAGCGAGTCTAAACTGGTAGCTTTGTCGGGTGCACTCACGTCTAATGCATCTAATCTGGTGTCCAAACATGGTTATGCATTTACATGCAGAGAATCGAAACTGATCTACACATGCGGTATATTTTCGCGAAGGGAACCTACACGTTTGTATCTAAGCCCCGTCCTTTTCAAAATGTGTTTTTGACTGAGGACGTCACTGAGAGAAATAAACGAAAAAACACGCCCCCTAATCCGAAAAAGACGGGGCTTAGATCGTCACTGGAACCTTTTTTCCAATGGCTGGCCAGCGTTTAGGAGGTCAGCCAATGGAGAAGAGGGGCGGGGTAAATCTCGCCAGCGAGACTGCGCATGTGCGCAGCCTACGCTAGCCGAGATCTAAAAAGGACCTGGTGCTAAAAAGCTAGCTCATGCTAACAGTCTTGTTTTGTTCTTCAAGTAGCGCTACCTTGTATATGATTACATATTGAGGCAGAGTCGAGTTAGTGGACCTATTTCAGTGCAAGTCAAAGCTTGAGTACACAAAGGGGGATATTTACAACACAATGTCAAAGCGCTGGGTTATGCCAAAATTGGTAACACCAGCGCTCCGACATTTTTAAAATGTAGGGATGCACCATATTTACAAAAATTCAGTGCTCCCCTGCATTTCCCCTAGTGCTGGCGGTAATAAAGCTGCCTAGCCCCAGCGCAGGTATCCTTGCGCCGTGTCATTGCAGGGGCGATTGTTTATGTGCAGGAAGGGACCAGTTCCTGCACAAATCAATCTTAAAAGGCGATTTGCTCTTTCGGTCTGTGCTGCAGAATTCAGCACTCATGGAAAGAGTAAAATACGAGGAGAATGTAATAATTCCTCCTCGTATCGCCAGTCTAAAACCAGGTATTCCCTGGTATTAGTTTTTGGTGCTGCCCCAGCCTTTTAAATATGGGGCCGCATTAAAAAGCAATGGGTATTACAGCGGTACTCCCACCACAACACCCATTGCACGCCCCTTTCACGCTAAGTGAAGCATAAAAAGGGGCCTTATTTACAAAGTTGCATTAATCCACATTAAGTGGCTTATATTCATATGAGCAGCAAAAGAGATTCTTTTGCCTCATGAATCATAGCTTTATATGTTTTCAGTTGTTGCTTAAAAGCACAAAAAATCTATTTGGTGCTATATATTCCAGCACCTTTTTGTCAGCTGGCCAAGCTTTCTCCAACTAGCTAAATTCACCAAGAGCATACTCATTTTTCCAAGATCACAATTGTTCCTTGGATGACGACTATTAGTCCAGGGATGTTTACAATAATGCCAATGATTCTGTTGAAACCAGAAAGCCCCCAGTGCAGCAAACAGGTGTGTATCTCCACCCTGAATGACATGACTGTATGTGAAACTAATATCCTGATTCTCGGTGGCCCAGCTGGCAGAATAATTTAGCCTGTTTGCTGAGGCCTAGGCCTGTCCATGGTAATTCCAAGCTCCTGAACCTGTTCTGTGCCTGGAAGGAAGTACCAGGCATGCCTTCTTTCCTGACATGTGACTACTGTCCATGTTCTAGGTTCTTGACATAACAGAGTAGTGGCAGTATACTGATTTTTGTGAGTTGATAGAAATTAACAGATCTTTTCATCTGTTTTAGCGAGTATGATGCCTACTGGCCACGTTAATGTGACAGCTAGACTCTTACGCTGACACCCCATGTGTGTGTATGTGTGTCGCAAGCATGCATGTATGATGTAGTTAATAGATCTAAGTCTATTTGCAGGGATCAGTGGGATCCTTTTTCGATAGCCTTTGATTTGACATGGCAGACGATGGAGGACGTGATATAGCTCCTCAAAGTGTATTGCCTGCATTCTTAAGCTGATTCAAGGAGTTCTAAACATTGAAGTGAAGTGAGGGCATATGGAAACGGGGCTATGCTTAAAAATTCCATGAGGACTTTTTAGTAGGGTATTGCAGATTAGTCTTTCCTGAGCATAGTCATTTGGTGGATGGTAGAGGAGATGAGATGAGTCAACAGATCCTGTTGGTAAGGGTGAAGAAGACTGTGGGTGAGCCTGCTGTTTTACTATTCTCTGATTTCTACTTTAGAAAGATTAAAGACATATACGTTACACCTCATTGTGTCAATGTTTTCCTGGTTGGGGCCAGTCTAATCTCTACCTACTGTGAAAGCCATCACAATGCACAAAGGTTGCGTCTTCATGGAAGCCAGAATATGACATCTGAAAGGGAACTACCCTAAATTTGTAGACAGTAAATCAACATTTCCTGTCTGGAAAACAGGTGTAAAGGTGGAATCTAAACCATCCCACTTTGTTCCAGTTATGAGTTCTTCTTGGCCAAGGAAAGGAGCGCACTGCAGAGTACTCCAAGAGCTCCCGTCATCCATGACTTGTGCCAAGGTATGAGCCAGTCTGTCCGAGTTGAGTGGTTGGCACCTCTAGTATGGACATCTTCTTTGAGAAGCTGTGGTACTGCCTAGAAGCCTCCTTGCCTGTTCAGAGAGGAAAGGATAATGCCTGACCCAACAGTAGGGGGCACTGTCCAGGAGTAAAAGTTTAGATGTGTTCTCAATGCATGAAAAACCCAGGAGAACCTAACATGTGCTCAGGAGTGTGCCTGGCACCAACCCAAGCTAGGAGGGTCATCCAGTCTCCATACGTGGTTTATTTGGAGAACTTCATGAAGTAACAACACCAAGTGCAAGCATGTTGTTCGGCAACCTTGCCTTGAACCAAAGTGCCTACCTGCTGCAGATGATCTGCAAATCGAGATGTCACTGCAGTCATAGGCAGAGGACCCCCTATAGCCCAGAGGCCACAACTGCCAAAGCCAGACGACCACAAACCCAGACATGACATGCGCATCTGCAGGGATGTGACTCGAGAGGAAGGGCCACCAGCGCAACCCTGTTCAGGCTGCCAGGGACGCTGCTCTGTGACCACTAAGAGCTATCACAAACATTGCAGCACTTAACCATTCCAAACACAAACAGGTAAAACGTGAGGCCATATTTGAGAGACAGAGACTGTTGACCACAAAGAGCTATCACAATCATTGCAGCACTTAACCGTGCTCAACACAAACTGGTAAAACGTGAGGCCATATTTGAGAGACAGAGACTGTTGACCACAAAGAGCTATCACAATCATTGCAGCACTTAACCATGCTCAACACAAACAGGTAAAACGTGAGGCCATATTTGAGAGGCTGAGAGACCTTTTTTTGCACTGCATATTGAAAGGAGGAAAAAGTGCCACTACGAACTCCATGTAAAGATATGAACTGAGCTGACCTACTAGTCCCCCCACTGGGCTATTACAGGCAAAATCCAAGTACTTTTTTTACACCTGAGAAGATTCGCCCCGTATCCGCGTAAGTTTCCCTGCATTATTAAGTCTCTGGGATGCTTAGCCACAGTGATAGACCTCTGTAGCGTGGCAAAAACTACCATCCCGTACTGGGACCCGGTGGGGGAGAGTGGTGCGGGAGCACCAAAAATTGGTTCAAGCCCACAGTGATGAAGAACCCTGTTACTGAGCCCCATTTATGTGTGTAGTATTTCATTTTGTTATGCTATTAAAGTTATTCTCTTATTCTAAGACAAGCAATGGGCTGACAGTATATTATTGTGTCTGTTGGTTGACTGCAGGGGTGGCTCCTCCATTAGGACGGGCGAGCGCCGCCCTACTGCTTTCTCGCAGTGCAAGAAGCAGAAAATAAAATGGTATTTTAAATACCATTTTATTTTCTGCTTCTCGCGCTGCGAGAAAGCAGAAGGCAGGGGTATGCCTGATTGGGGGCGGGTGGGTCAGGGAGGAGTGGCTTGTAGCACTCTGAGTACCCTGACTGTTTGGTCTGCACTGGGGCTGACGAAAGCAGTCATGCGCACTCTACATAGAGAAAATGGCCTCCCTACAGGTGCCCGTCTGGGCGCTGTCCGGGACTCCGCACAATTACAACGCTGCCATTGCAGCGTTGTGATTGGCTTACAGAATGGGAGGGAGCATGCCTGTTCCTGTTCAGGACCAGGAAAATGCGGACCTGGCCCAGGAGCAGAGGCGGCGCGGGAAGGGTCAGCTACGTTTTATTTTTATTTTACCACCCCCTCGCGGTGACACCTGCGCGACCCCCCACCCACGAGAATTGCGAGCCACGACTGGTTGACTGCTGAGCTCTGAGTACCTGCCATCCTCACTGTCTCATTGGGAAGCTTTTGACTGCTCACTCTCACTACCCTGAGAGTCAAGGGTAATAATTAATTAAGTGGCCCGGTTTGAAGAGCCATCATATGACGGACCCCAGGGCACCAGAGGCAAATGTCTTCAACCACCATGTTTGTAGCCCAGAAGTCACTGTCTGCAACCTAAATGAGGATCTGAAAGCTACCCACAATGATAGTAAAAATGGCCACTACTGTGCAAATGATTTGGATGACAACATTATGCCATAGGGAACCAAATAAATGTCGAGTTTGCCCACAATATGCAAAGGATGGCAAATGTATGCAACAGTCAGAAATATGTCAACAATACATATCATTATGCCAGTAGGTTGGGATTGTATCACCATTATGTCATGGATGAGCACAGCAATGCCAAGGATCTACACAATATGTCAGAGCCATCATATGCAAAGGAAACCCATCATTATGTCAGGGACAACATTATGACAAGAATGTACATTTTTGTTGCCCCCTGAACACCTTGGCATTGAAGCGGGAGGATAATGTCTGGTGTGCAGATATCATTACAGTGGGCCAGGGGTAACCTCTTCCCAGAGAGGGACAGAACTAGCCAGGTTTTCTGGGTGCTGCTGCTACTACAGTTGCCATCAGGACACCTATCACCACCACATACACATTACTTCGGGCCACCTCTCTTGCAGCCGCCTTACTCTGCCCCATGACGGATTTGTCTGCAGACACCAGGACCGCGCTCTGTGCTGGTCCTGAGATGGGAGGATAGGTTGTCTGCCCGCACTGCACTCCCTGGAATGATGACACCAACAGGTGGGGTCAGGGGTCAATTACTAGATACAAACTGCCAGTATCTCATTTCCAGTGCCACCCAGCAAGCTCAGTAAGACTTCAGTATTTTTACCTTATTTCCACCATTTGACCATTCAGCTCTTCTTTTTCAATCTAAATGAACAAACATATGATCTTGTAACACAAACTACTCCAGATATTCTATTCCAGGCCAAATCCTGGTTGTCAACTCCTAGTGGAGTGATCAATGCAGAATGACTACTGCTGGTTATTTAATCCTGCATCGGGTTGTGGGTCAGAGGGAGTGGAGTAGCAATAATATGTAAACACACTCTACCAATTAATCATCTCATTACCACTGTGGAGCATTACTATGGTATTCAATTTCTGTCTTCCAGGTAGATGGTAAGTTACCTAATTTGTTATCATCTGTCAAGAAGAAACGTAGGGCAGCTAAGCACATTTCTTAACTGATTGAGTCAGGTTATATCACAACTCCCTTTGCTTCTGGAGGAATCAGAATTCGAGGTTAGTGAGATCTGTGATTCTAGATTTTCAGACTAGGTAGGTTACAGTTCTTCCTTCACTGGAAAGGCTATCGTGCCAGTGAGAGTTCTTAGGTTTCTGCCTCCTCATCCCATTTATTTCATTTATTTATTTGCGGGTTTATAACGCGCTTGAATCGACTCCTTCCGGAGTATCTCTGCGCCCAAAACACCAGAAGCATGGTCAAGCAGTCAGTGGATAGCAGATTAATTCTGAAACAAGAATGTTTTGAGCTTCTTTCTGAAGCTCAAATGTTCAGAACATTGCCTCAGATTAAGGGGAAGCTTGTTCCATAAGGTAGGACCAACTACAGATAAGGCCTTGCCACCCTGTCTGGCCTTTCTCACAGCTGGCACTCTCAGGAGAAGCTGGTTACTGGACCTAAGGGACCGAACCGGGTTGTATGGAATGAATTTATCTCTCCAGTGCCATGGCCCTAGTCCATTTAGGCTCTTGTGTATTAAACAGCAGGTCTTGAATTTTACCCTATTACGGACTGAGAGCCAATGCAAATTCTCCAAGAGAGGTTTAGACGGTGTCCTGGGGGGGGGGGGGGGGGGGGGCATTTAATACCAGCCTGGCAGCAGTATTTTGAATCATCTGGAGTTTGGCTAATACTCCATCATTGGCCGATAACAGGAGGCCATTACAATAGTCGAAGCGACTAAGTATCAGAGCTTGCACCAAGGTTTTCCTGGTGAAGTCCGGTAGCAGGGGAAAGACCTTTCGCAACAAGCCGATGACATGGAAGCAGGAACCCACAGTGATGTTACAATGCTGCTTAAAAAAGAGTTCACGATCCAAGCGCACTCCTAAATTTTTCACAACCAATTTAGGGTCTGGGACCGGGCCAAGGTCTTGCGGCCACCAGTCCGGGGTCCACAGGATCTTTGCTTCCCCAAAGAGCACAACCTCCGTTTTACCTACGTTGCATTGGAGGCAATTAGATGTCATCCAATTTGCTACCGCCTTCATGCCATTGGAAAAAGATGTTTTCACCTCATCTGTAATAGTTTTAAAAGGAAACAGGAGCTGGGTATCATCCGTGTATGATACTGGGATGAAACCGAACTCTCTCATGATTTTAGCCAGGGGGGCCACGTAGATGTTAAAAAGAGTTGGGCTCAAACAGGAGTCCTGTGGCACCCCCTTGGTAATCTCATTCTCCACCGAACGAAATGCCCCCATACTAACCGACCGCCCATACATGCCCCCAGATTGGTCTGTAAATTATTTCTGGCCTTTACTAACAAGCCTGGCGCCTTGGTAGGGGAGTATACTGTTGCGTTCTTGGTGTCTTCGCCACCTGGGCACTAGAGAACCACAGTACCCTGCATAGTCCTGCAGTTCCCGGGGCTCAGAAAACACAGCAAGAAGCCAGCAGCTGCAAGCCATGAGTTTTACTCACCTTGCGCTGCCTTTTTCTCAGGCTCCTGGGTTCCTGTCTGCTGCTCCCTGCGGGAAACATCCTTTACCACGCAACTTTTACCACGCAGTGCCTTTAAAACGCAGGTTTTACAACGAAAACCATTACAACGCATTGCACTGGGGGGCGCTCTAGGATAGGGAATAATTTTAATTTACTATCCAACACCTTCCCTACTATCCACGGGGACTGGAGTTGGAATAGTAAATTAAACTATTCACTATCCAGCACCCCCCAAAGCAATGCGTTGTAAAGGCTTGCGTTGTAAAACTTGCATTTTAACAGCATGCGTGGTAAAAGCATGCGTTGTAACAACGTACATCCCTCCCTGCGCCTCCATCACCAAAATGGCAATCATTTGCCTGAGGGTTTGCAGCTGCCTTTTAAAGCTCAGTTAGTTAGTTCAATTCAGGTTTTGGTTAGCTTTTCTTTTCACGTCATGGCTGTCTCTTCCTTGATTCCTAACTGCTTTTCCCAATCTATTTTGTTTCCTGGTATGTCGTGCTATGTGATGTCATTTCCTTTTGCTGTTACTATATAAGGGCTTCAGTCTGGTTGGAGGGTTCTTCGCAACAAAGCCACATTCCTTTTACTTGTTTTTTCGCTCCTTTCACTTGCTGATCCCAGCTCCTTGGTCCAATAGATTTCACTGTTAGTTACCTGATTGCTGGCTACATCAATCCTTTGAAGTCCTCATCCAGCAAGGAAGTTTTTTACACCTTTGGCTTTTTTGTCCTGTGAATGTGGCAGCTTCTCGAGGGCACTTACCTTCAACATATTCAAGTGTGTGGTGATATTATTGCTTCTGGAAACAGCTGCCCTTACCTTGGGCAACATAGAACCGGATATGGATTACAGCTAAGCGCCCAGCACTGAACAGTCAATACCACATATCCGAATTATGAAATGGCAAAGTCACTTCTGGACTGAAAGGACCTTTCTCTTGACGGCAGTCAGATTCAAGAAGCACCTACAGTTCATAGACTTGTAGTGATTTTTTACTCTTCTCTAGCTATAGGGGTGAAAAATAATGGTATCTTCCAGCAGCAGAGAAACTAAGACATTATAGTGTCTACAGAAACTGTGCACTTTCCTAGAAGATTAAGAATAAGCGTTATAAGCGAGACCTATTACATGATAATATTTTTATGACAACTTTACTATAGCCTTAAAGCCCGCCATAGCGGGCTATACCGGCTATTAAAGGCCCGCTCCCGCATTAAAGGCCCGCGCCGAAGGCAGTAATGATACTGATGTCAACATGTACAATAATCAATTGTGACAATTTGAAATATACAGATATCTGGATGAAAACAAAAACAAAAAGTAAAGCTATAAACATCGGTACCATAGTGTTAAAATATAGATTGGTATACAAAAACTCCAGCCGTCCTAATTGAATACGGGTACATTTGTATTCACACTTGTCGCTCATCATCCTATCTTTATGGCAGGCCTTCATTACTTAATGTTGGGAGGATAGGTTGTAAGTAAAGACTCCGATAGCCAGCCCACCACTTACATATCTTTGTGTGTTTTTGGAGGCATCCCCTGGCCTTGAAGAGTGGTATTTCTAGTCCCATGGAGAAGTCAATGCCCCATTTCAAAGCCCTCACAGATGGTGGGGAGGCAACCTTCCATGACCTGGCAATGTCTTGCTTGGCCAATGTAATTCCTAGGAATAACAAATGATGCTTATATTTATTGCCCCCGATTCCCTCTGTGATATGAAGCATAACCAAGTGAGGTGATTGTGGAATGTCCCAACCCAACACCGCTGAAAGACAGGCTAGCACCCCATCCCAAAACCTTGATAGCGCAGTGCACTGCCACACCGTGTGTAGGAGAGTGCCTTCTGAGATTTCACATCGCAGGCAGAGAGGGGATTCAATCAATCCCGCTTGCCAGAGCCTCTGGCAGGGGAAGTATACCAGGTGGAGGTATGTGCTGCACCATGTGGGACTCAAATGCTTCCCCCAATCGTCTTCTTCTATTGGTCCAAGATCTTCCTGCCAGGCATCTCTAGTTTTATTGAGTGTAGTGAGGCTTTGGTCACTAATGTGCGGTATATTGCTGTAATTTCTCCCATAAAGACCTTGGCCTCAATGGGCTTGATCGGAAATGATACCCTGGCGCGTTATGTGTGGGAGGAATGCATGGTGGAATTGGAGGTATCTGTAGAATTGCGACTGGGGCATATCAAATTTGGTTTGTGGCTCCTGGAAGTATTTCAGGGTTTGGTCATGTAGAACCTCATTGAGATGCCGATGGCATCCCAGTCTGCAAATCCCTGTTGCCCAGACAGTTGTGGTAATAGGCCATTGTGCCAGAGAGGTGTTTCCTTAGTTAGTCTGCCCCACCAACCCATCTCGCCATGTCACGAAGACTCTCCTGGTTGCGGATGGCAGTGTTTTAAGTATCAGACCTGAGTGTAGGATTGTATGGATGTATGTAGTGATTTAGTGCCCATTAACCAGTGCTTGACCGCATAGGCAGGGTACCTCAAGAACAAGAAGGTGTGAAGCGGCATGGTAGGCTTGGACATCTGGAGTAGAAATACCCCAAAGTATGTGGATTGGAAGCATGTTCTTAGTGCTACACGTGCGGATCCTCCGCCCCAGAGGAAGTGGCCATGGACAGCATTTAGTTTTCTGAACCAGGTAGGTAGTATTGGGTAAGGGTGGTTCTGGAGTTGGTAAAGGAGACAAGACAGGGAGACCATTTTGAAGTTGGCCGATCTCCCAAAAAGGGATAATGGGAGATTTGACCAGGAGTGCACTTACTCTTTGACCTGTGTCAACAAGGGGGCCAAAGGTTTGTCCCATGAGACAGATTGAGAGGCCGATAGATACACCACAAGATATTTAAATCCATCTGGGACCACTGTCACCTCACGCATCCATATTCCCAGCTGGTCTCCCCCGCGTCACTCACAGTTTTTTGGCATTTAAAATTGATATGGATTTGCCTGGTAGCATCAAAGAAAATCTAAATCTTCCAAATCGTAGACTGAAAGCAAACATTACTACACTACTACAACTAAGCAAAAGAAATCTGGAGAAAAGACGAGGGTCCAGACGCATGCACAGACGGAGTAAGGGCCATTGGAGGTACAGCCATCCATCCACCCACCCACCCGATTCAGAGCAGGCAGACACATGATCATTTTTCACTGTCTGTCACTGCCAGTTAAACCTGGTGGTAAGGGGCAGTAAAAACTGCAAAATGCCCCCCTGGCTATGGGAGAAAACTGCCTCGGCAAGGGGGCAATGATTTTTTTTATTTTCCTAAACAAAATCCCACTTTGAGTTTTTGTTTAGTGTCCCGAGGGGGTCGGGACGTGCAGGGTTTCGGCTACTGGGCTGGGACTGACTGGAGGTGTCGGGGTAAAGAGAAACACTGGCGCCTTGAGTAAAGGTTTCAGGGAAGGCTTTATTGGTTTATATGTCTTTTTCATCAAGAAGGTTGCTCGTTCTCTCGTATGCACTGCAGGGTCCAAAGGAAAAGTAGCTTGCTCCAGCTTGGCTATTCCCGGTAAGAGGACAGGGGCTGTCGTGCTCCGGAAGGGGACGTCTCTCCGCTCCGTTTTCCTCTCCGGTACCGAAAATAAAGGAAACTTTAGTCAGATAATTGCTTGGTTCAGGGAACACTGTTAAGGGCCGGGAGTGAGGGAAACCAACGGTGATAAGGTGCACACTTCTAAATCAATGGGTGTGGTAGGAGTGCACGTGAACGGACAGGGTACTTTACAAAGGGCTGTACAATATCTATACACGGGGCTGACTCCTCCGCCCGACCCAACCCGCTACCCGGCCCCGTACCTCTTGTAGCCACGCTCCTCCCATGGGAACGTGGCGGGGCGAAGCGTAGAAACGTTGGTCTCCTGGCGTGTCGCTCCCGGTCTCTTTCGGTTCTGGATACCGCCGTCCGTCTTCCTCGTTGTCAGCTACCTCCAGGGAAACGCCGTTCCTCTCGTCTCTCCTACTTCCTCCTTTTGACGTGGTGACGCTGTCGAGGGGCGGGGCCTCTTCTTCTTGGTCCGGGGTCTTAAAGGGGCCAAACGAGTTGTTGTCATCGGGCCAGCCCGACTCAGGTTCCTCGTTCCAAGGACAAGGTGGTAGCTGTGGGGAAAAGGGGCAAGGTGAGAGGGGGGTGGCGGACCACCAGTCCGTGGGGATAGTCATATTCGGTCCGCACGCCCCATCACATTTAGGAAAAAAAAAAAAAAACTAACACGTTTGCCATGCTGCTCTGTCATGTTAATGGAGCCATCCACCAAACTTGCAATGCATTAACAGGAACTGCAGTGATGGCGGTTCCTGCAAATGGTAGAGATGTACGCTGGGCTGGTGGACATCACAGAATCTGGGAGACGGATACTCCTTCAGGGCAACAGAGTACTTTACTCTGTAACACCTATCTGCCAACATCTAAATCTGTCACTAACTCTTTTAAAAGCACCATTACTATTCTTCCATAGGAACCGGGAGTTAGATTAACGTTTGTGGGGCATATTTTAACCATTTACTTTGCATCAATTGAATAGCTATGGAATGACACTTATTTATAATGACATGGGATTGCTTAGTAACAAAAAGCAAAGCGGCACCTCATACTTACCCTTAGTAATGAGTATTTGCCTGAGCACTTCATTTTTGGAGTTAAAGCCTACTATCCCTTGCAACTATGGGTGGCCCAATTATTCAATCTGTCATGCCACCTCCATTTTTCTTACCCCAGACAGGTGCTCTCCTCATTGAGTGAGAGATATGGATTGATATATTTTAACATTACTTAGAGGAATTAGATGGATTGAATTTTAGACCAGGTACAAAAATGCATTAACGGTCAATACTTCTGTAACATGTCTTTACGTTTTTGACGATTGCTGTAGGTCCTAATGATAGATGTCATCGCTGTTTAAGAAAAGCAAAGAAGAGGTTAGTAATTAATTTTGGAAAGTATGTTAACTTAGCTGTACAAAGACATAAGTGTGATACACAGATTTTAAAAAGCCATGCAAAGGTAGATCAATTTGTGACAAAATTAAGAGAATTAACAATTAAATGTGACTTTTATACCATGACTGACCATACTGTCTGCCACATGCTTTGGCCTACTGAGGATGATGAGGAAAGTCCTGCCCCTCCTCCCTTTTCAAGCCTGGAGAATAATGGTCCAGGCCATTGTCCTGTCCCTTCTTGATTATGGGAATGCTCTCTACTTGGGCGTACCTTCCAGTACAATAAAAAGACTCCAAGTAACTCAGAACGCGGCAGCCCGCCTTCTTCTTGGACTTCCCTGAAAACACTCAGGAGCCACCGCACTGAGGAAATTACACTGGCTGCCCATCCAAGCCAGAGTAAAATTCAAGGCGATGTGCATAATGCACAAGGCCATGTGGAAGAAAGCCCCTGCAATGATTTGTTCCCTAGCCACCCCTACCACCCGCCAAGATCACTTCGCTCAAGCACAGCCTTTCTGGCCACAACCAAGAAAACCAAATGGGCCAGATGGGGTGGACGCTCCTTTTCACAGAATGCGGCCTCAGTCTGGAACTCCCTGCCTCCCACACTGCGCAGCAAGCCCGACTTACAAAAATTTAGGAAAAGCTTGAAAACATTTCTTTTCCATTAAAGCCAGATAGCAATCTCCTAAAAACCTACCGTCCCACAGCGCTACGAGGCCTCAGGGTAGTAACGCGCTTTACAAAACCCAATTTCATTCCATTTCACTGACAAAATGATAAGGAATCAGCTCATTGTGCTTTGTAACACTAAAACATGCGGAAAGGTTTGTTTGGAGCAATGAATCCAACATGCAAGAAGTCATAAGAGTAGCAAAAATAATGCAAGAATCGCATCACAGGATGAAAGAAATGTAGCCGATGGGTTTGAAAGATCTCAGTAATGTAAATCAAATTAAACAAGCATTGGCATAGCCAATAGGTATCGTCTTTGGGACCTTATAAGTGTTTAGTTATCCAGCACAATATCCTTGGTGCAACAACATCAAGTGTTGCATGGCTAAACACTTATAAGGCCCCAAAGGCGAGACCTTTTGGCTATGCCAATGCTTGTTTTATTTTACTTGTGAAATTGTGTCCTAGTGTCAAACAGTGGCAGGGGTCTGGACTACATAAAACCCTCACTGCACGATATGTTATTCCGGGCCATTTTTTGGTTAGGGACGCTAGGCTGTTAAAGGCAATGTTTGGGTGCAAGAAGTAATCACCTGATCAGAACATTAAAGAGCTTCACGGTTCGTAACACTGATCAGCTTAGGGCCACTTGAGACAGGAGACGTTTATAATCCAGACTTCCCTTTATTAAAAACTGGTTTCACCATGACGGCCCAGACCCTTTGGAATGAGGGGTTATGGTAGTTCATTGCATAGGGGTGACCAGAAAGTTAGATTTTTTACTTCTGCCAGTATGGGGATATAACTTTATTGCCTACATTCACCGCTACGCGATGTGCGGTGAGGTTATCGTACTAGCCTTTCACGCACAGGCAGTCGTAACGTAATGACGTTGCCCTCACGCCGCCCCATGTGACCAACGTAGGGAGTTCTTCATCTTCCGGGTGTGCCGCTATACCGGCAATATTCGGAGCCAGACGTGCACAGGTTAGGCACACCGTGGGACCCTGCAACTAAGGAAGTAAGTTCACGAAGACGCTGGGAGGGAGAGGATTTCCCCTTCTGTTTCCCTTTCAGAAGTCTTGTAATGCCCCTACATGTTGCTTGTTTTTTCTCAGAACTTCTGTGGGATCCCCGGGTCTGAGTTCCATGAAGTGATTAACATACTAAATTCAAGTAAGCCGCATTTTTTTCATTTGTTTGCTCAACGGTTTAGCTCTAGCTTGCTGAAGCCCGACCTGGGTTTAATTAATTTGATCCGTGGTGTTTGTAGCTATCGGTTGTGGCCTCTAACAGGAGGTTGATGAATGGCGGTCATTAAGTGACTCCTTTTAAGAGAAGGGGCTGGTTATATTTTCAGTATTATTCGTGCATTGGGGGGGCTCGCCCCTAGGTACGGAGACCAGAGATTGGTTGACTGATTTGTTAATGGGTTGTGGGTAAGGTGTCGTCCCAGCTGGGGCATCCAGCTATAGTTTCCCCCCCTCCCTCTCTTTCTACCGTGGTAGTACAAAGGTGGAAAATGATGGAAAGACTGAAACGCTCATTTCTTTAGATACCTGTAGCTGCATAGCAAGGGATTGAGCGATTGTGAAAACACAGAGGTTTATCCTGTTCGCTTTTCTCTCTTTTTTACAGGTCACTATCGGCCTGGAGAATACCAGAAGACCGAGATTCATGGTAACACCGTGAGTTTTTTACCACGTACACATGACCAGAGGTTAGGGTACGCCTTAGCGTGCGTATACCGCCATGGTCATACACTTTTTTAGGTCCTGATGAATGCTTAGCAGAACATGCACCGTTACATAAGTTGAAACATGTTCATGTCGACCAAACATCACACTTTTACGGTTCTTCCAGCTTCATTACTCGGCTGGGTTTGATCCGTCACCTGCTTTTTAATCAGTAACCAGATCACCTACAAATAAAAGTTTTTTACGGGTAGTTTCTGGTTGCTTCTTAATCTTGCACTTTACCACTTGCACCTATACACTTCACTTTACCTGCTCCGCTGCAACTGCAGGCGTCGTAGCACACCGGAACGACATTCGGTTGTTCCGGTGGGGACCCTATGATGAAGCATGTCACCCCAGGTTGGTGAGTGAGGGTCCTTTAATAAACATATGTGTGTTTCTCTCTTTTCCAGTACTTATTGATTTTAGTCACTCTTTTGTTGTTATTGAGTACATTCCCCTGGGGGATCAAGAGTGTCTTCTCCCTCACTCTCTTGTTGTTTTGAATATCCCTGCAGCGCACAGCTGTGAGAGCCCTTCGCTTTTTAGAGTTTACCTTGGATCTAACGTTATCCAGTTGGTGAGCTTGTTGAGCAACAATATGGAAAATTTTGGCTTATCCTTTTCAAGTGCCGAGGTCGATGCACTTTTGGCGGACCCAAACCTTTTTGCTGACCCCTCAATAGCGCAGACCATTTCCCAAACCACAGAGTGGGATAAATTGACAGAACAGAAGAAGAATAGGATTAGAACTATCTTGCATGGTACTATCCTAGCATCCTACTTACGGAACAATGTCGCTCCGAAGGGTCTGTTGGTGACTAATGCTCCCCGGATCTTCTTGGACAACATGCAATTCAGAAAGGACTGGGCCCAGATCGCGTGGCATTGCACCCGCGACTGGTTGGTCCTCATAATTAAAACCGCCCTCAGACTATCAGAGGCAATTCTCATAGAGATACAGTTAACAGAGACCCATTATAAGACCACCTTAACAGGGTACAACAAGCGCCTCGACGAGCTTAATAAGGAGATGAACGAGTATAAAGACTCTTTGGCCCAATCTAAGACCCAACAATTCCAAAAAGATCTAGCGAAATGGTCCTTTGACAAGGTATATCCCTATGCCAGCGCAACTTATTCTCCCCCGGTCAGACGAGCTGGGAGTTCAGATGGCTCCGGCAATGATTCTATGTCTAGTGGCTCTAGTGGGGACAGCACCAAGTCGCGGAAGAGGGGTAGAGGTAGGAACAGAAGACAACCGAACTTCCAACATAACTGGCAACCCTTCCAACCACCCAGTATGGGCAGCTGCCAAGGACCATTTTACCCGGCCCATTACCCGCAAATGATGGGTTGGAATCCACCACTTTTTCCACCTGCTGGTTTCCAACAAAATATGTATCGCCCGCCTTTTTTATCACGGGGCCGGAGGGGCCGCGGACGGGCGAAAGGAAACAATCAAGTACACTGGGAAGAGGAAGAAACTGTGGGAGACAACACCAGAAGCAAGACGCAGGAACGGCGAGCAGGTCCGAACAATCAGTAAGCTTGGTCACCAATCTTTCACAAACTGTCTTGACCACAGCAGAGAGCGCTGTCCTTGAAAAAGGATTGGGTTTTATTCCCACAGCCCACCTGGACCGCTTCAAGTTGCACTGTGAACTGGCGGAATTTTTCCGCAAACTCAAGTTGAAGAGCTTTTTTGAACGTACAACAGACGAAGATGTTGCCACCACGATGGGGGACACAGGGTTACGGCTAAAATCAACCTTTACCCCGCCGCCACACTGTGTTCCACCAGAAATCTTGGCCTTCGAACAAGCTGTCTTTAATGAGATCGAAGCCTTTGAGGAAAAGACACCTTTAAAAAATATGACCGCCAGTGAGTTCCAAGCCCTCCGCTCCTTGCAAGAAAACACCAGTATAGTCATCAAACCCGGCGGAGGGATCGTGCTACAGGACATCGATGCCTATGACAGGGAGTGCCGACGCCTCCTTTCAGATGAAGCAAGCTACACCCGGCTTTCATCAGATCCAACACCTTTATTACGAGCGACCATTCAGGAGATGGTCATGGAGGCTGAAAATCTTGGATATATCACTAAACACGAGGCAGATTTCTTAACAACTACCAAGGAGATAATACCTTTCTTCTATACCCTACCGAAAACCCATAAAGACCGCCTGCCTCCCCCTGGTAGGCCAATTGTGTCGGGTATAGGCTCATTTCTGGAGCCGCTGTCTCGCTATTGCGATTTTTTCTTGAAACCGCTTGTACAGGCAACAAGCACATACTTGAAGGATACTAAGAGCCCTTTGGCTCTCTTACAGGACATGGAACTGGAGGAGGACCCCATCTATCTAGTTTCCCTGGATATAGAAAGTCTATATACTTGCATCCCCCAAGACGATACCATCAGAGTCTTGGAAGCTACACTCGATGATGCTGACTGGGAGTATGTGACCCCCAAGGAGTTTGTGATCTCCTGTGCCTCCATTGCGCTGAAACAGAACTTTTTCGAATATAATGGAGACCTATTCCTGCAAATCAGAGGGACCTCGATGGGCAGCACCTTCGCCCCTAGTGTGGCGGGGCTATATGTCTTTAATTTTGAGAAGAAGTTCATTCTAGCGGAAGATAACCCCTACCTGTTTTACCTACATTTCTGGAGACGTTATATTGATGATGTCATCATCATCTGGCAGGGTCCAGAACAAAAACTGCAGGATTTTTTTGTCTGGATCAACAATTGTGACCCTCACCTTAAATTTACACACTCGTACCATCAGGAAGAGATGGCTTTTCTGGATGTTGTGATCTCAAGGGTGGGTAACAGCCTCCAGACAAGGACGCACCATAAACCCACGGCCAAAAATAATTTGCTCCACTTCACCAGTTACCATCCGCGCCCCCTACGGGAGAATCTCCCTTATGGGCAGTATTTGAGGTTACGGTGCAATTGCAGTGAGGTGGAGACATTCAGAGATCAAGCTGATGATCTAACGGCCAAACTAAAAGCACAGGGTTATCCGGACGGAATCCTAAAGAAGAGTCGCAAGCGTGCCCGCAATCAGAATAGGGAAGCTTTATTGGAGGACACAGCCAAAAGCGAAGCAGAGATACCCCTCACCTGCGTGACGACTTATAACAACGCCTCCCACGCAGTGCGAAAGCGATCCGGAAACATTGGAAGATACTGGAGAGCAATAACCACCGGTGGGATAAACTACTGTTCTCATAAAAAAGAGCAAGGAGTATCAAGGACTCCCTCGTGCATACTCGCCCAAAGGCAATAGTTCCCAATCAGGAAAGAACCATCACTGAGGCATGGATACTACCCCCAGTGACGGGGCATTACCCCTGTGGGTCCTGCAGCGTATGCCACCTTACGAAGACCACGAAGCAACTCAGATTGGAACCAGGATCGACGTGGTATCAACGGACCCACACTAACTGCAATTCCTCCAACGTTGTTTATCTGATTGTCTGCCCTTGTAGTTTGCGCTACATTGGCATGACAACCCGCAAGATTAAGCAACGGGTGGGGGAACATAGGAGCAATATCAGGTGTGGGAGGGCGAGCACAAGATTGACAGAACATTTTTTAGCTTGCAACCATACGCCTGATGATCTGACTTGGACAATAATAGAACAGCTGAAACTAGGCCCTAATACACAACGGGCCTTATTCGAAAAGGAACAAAGGTGGATCTATCGCCTATCCACGAATCAAGAGGGACTCAATGACGACATACCTTGGGGTAGTGTGTTAAAATGATTTTCTCCACCCTGGCCCATGAAGGTTCGTAGTGATTAGCCCCTGGGAGACGGTCACAGTCCTTCGTGATTATGAAACCAGCAAATTCCTGTCTTTATAACTTGATCACTTGGGATTCTCTAGCATAGTCTCGGTGCTTGCTTTGTACCCTGGGGTCTGTTCGGGCTCACTGAATTAACCCTCTGAATTTTAGGGATCTACAGTTAGAATTAAGGGCTTTGTTCCCTGTTACGAAGAATGGGACGAGAGATTTTGCCGAGTTCGCCCAGGCACATAACAAACATGACACTAAGGAGCTTTTTGCAACATCGAGCTCTACAGTTCGCGATGCTTTGATCTACCTACTTGAACCCACCTAACATATAATTGGTTCGACCGACCTGTATCTACCTTTTATATAAAGGGGTCTGGACTACATAAAAACCCTCACTGCACAATATGTTATTCCGGGCCATTTTTTGGTTCGGGACGCTAGGCTGTTAAAGGCAATGTTTGGGTGCAAGAAGTAATCACCTGATCAGAACATTAAAGAGCTTCACGGTTCGTAACACTGATCAGCTTAGGGCCACTTGAGACAGGAGACGTTTATAATCCAGACTTCCCTTTATTAAAAACTGGTTTTACCATGACGGCCCAGACCCTTTGGAATGAGGGGTTATGGTAGTTCGTTGCATAGGGGTGACCAGAAAGTTTGATTTTTTGACTTCTGCTAGTATGGGGATATAACTTTATTGCCTACATTCACCGCTACACGATGTGCGGTGAGGTTATCGTACTAGCCTTTCACGCACAGGCAGTCGTAACGTAATGACGTTGCCCTCACGCCGCCCCATGTGACCAACGTAGGGAGTTCTTCATCTTCCGGGTGTACCGCTATACCGGCAATATTCGGAGCCAGACGTGCACAGGTTAGGCACATCGTGGGACCCTGCAACTAAGGAAGTAAGTTCACGAAGACGCTGGGAGGGAGAGGATTTCCCCTTCTGTTTCCCTTTCAGAAGTCTTGTAATGCCCCCTACATGTTGCTTGTTTTTTCTCAGAACTTCCGTGGGATCCCCGGGTCTGAGTTCCATGAAGTGATTAACATACTAAATTCAAGTAAGCCGCATTTTTTTCATTTGTTTGCTCAACGGTTTAGCTCTAGCTTGCTGAAACCCGACCTGGGTTTAATTATTTGACCTGTGGTGTTTATAGCTATCGGTTGTGGCCTCTAACAGGATGCCGATGAATGGCGGTCATTAAGTGACTGTGTGCCTCCTTTTAAGAGAAGGGGATGGTTATATTTTCAGTATTATTCGTGCATTGGGGGCTCGCCCCTAGGTACGGAGACCAGAGATTGGTTGACTGATTTGTTAATGGGTTGTGGGTAAGGTGTGGTCCAGGCTGGGGCATCCAGCTATAGTTTCCCCCCCCCCCCTCCCTCTCTTTCTACCGTGGTAGTACAAAGATGGAAAATGATGGAACGACTGAATTGCTCATTTCTTTAGATACCTGTAGCTGCATAGCGAGGGATTGAGCGATTGTGAAAACACAGAGGTTTATCCTGTTCGCTTTCCTCTCTTTTTTACAGGTCACTATCGGCCTGGAGAATACCAGAAGACCGAGATTCATGGTAACACCGTGAGTTTTTTACCACGTACACATGACCAAAGGTTAGGGTACGCCTTAGCGTGCGTATACCGCCATGGTCACACACTTTTTTAGGTCCTGATGAATGCTTAGCAGAACATGCACCGTTACATAAGCTGAAACATGTTCATGTCGACCAAACATCACACTTTTACGGTTCTTCCAGCTTCATTACTCGGCTGGGTTTGATCCGTCACCTGCTTTTTAATCAGTAACCAGATCACCTACAAATAAAAGTTTTTTACGGGTAGTTTCTGGTTGCTTTTAATCTTGCACTTTACCACTTTCACCTATACACTTCACTTTACCTGCTCCGCTGCAACTGCAGGCGTCGTAGCACACTGGAACGACATTCGGTTGTTCCGGTGGGGACCCTATGATGAAGCATGTCACCCCAGGTTGGTGAGTGAGGGTCCTTTAATAAACATATGTGTGTTTCTCTCTTTTCCAGTACTTATTGATTTTAGTCACTCTTTTGTTGTTATTGAATAAAAATACCGCACACACACACACACTGAAAACATTTGTGTCACATAAAAGCAAACTGAAATCTTGCCTGCTGTATTAAACAAATCATGATTCACTAAAATAGCAGGCATGTGATCAGCCTTATGTGTGATATGTGTGCGTAATGCATGTGTTCATTATGAATGCTTACATTTCGACTGTGACTGAAACTGTGAGCGCATCCAGAAGAGACCTGGCGCATGCAATGCAAATTTTGTTCCACCAACAAAGAAGCAACTTTAGGGTCATTAACAAACATTTAAAATCCATATACCACAACTAACTTATACAAAAGGGATCTCCTTTAAGTTACCCTTGGGTGTCAACCATGTCTTCAAGTTACAATATTTCAAAGCCAAGAGTGCCTTTTCTTTGTACCAATAAGTGTTCTATTTCTCTGGGATGCATTAAACAACAAGGATTCTATACCAGTTCTAGGCACACCTGTTTGCTAGGATGCACCCGCACTACTGTATTAAAATTATTCATGACGGGTATTTTTTTTAATTTAAATTGTTTATTACAAGCATATGACAGTCACGTTTAGGGAGCGTGATGTTTACTTTCTTTTTATGGCATATGGTTGCAATAAGACAACAATCGCACCCACATGCAAAGACCAGAGCTATTGGTTTTACTAATGCTTGTTTCAGGATGTGAGGTGCTGGTAACTATTAAAAAAATTCAAAGGTGCCAAGGCCAGAAATTGTATTAGAAAAAGTTACAATTACAAGATTCCTGAAAACGATGTACATTAGTTCTCATTACACGTGAATACTACACGTATTTACAAATATAAAAGCAGGCTGGATTAGTCAACAGAAGTCTATGGGCGATATTGCTTCATTGTAACATGAAGATGAGTTCCGAAAAGGCAATACGCTCAAAATGAAAGTAATGCCCATCAGATGATGGTGTCACCTCCAAATGATTGTCAGTAGAATGGCAATGACATATGTCTATTAAGTTGCTTGGACTTCGGTGCAAATCACACGTCTTTAAGCGGCGGCTAACCAGCGGCAACATCCATTCCAGATTAAAAGCCAGACTCCCTCACCTGCTGAGCCAGAAGCTGGCGGCGTAGCTTCTGGCGCTCGCGGATCTCCTGCAGGCGCTGGTTCATGATTTCAGTGTATTCTTGCTTGCCGCTAAATTTCATACAGGAGGCGTCGCGCACGTCGCGCGTTGCAATATTACGCTACAGAGTCCCGGTGTGCACACTACGGACAGCCTGCTGGAGACACTCATGGAGGTGACAGAGCTAGAGAAGGGCTTAAGTGGTAGATATGGGGGAATCTGGCGGCCATCTCTAATGAGCATCACTATATAGATTGCATCGCAAGCTGTAGAGTCGCGCTCTAGTTCTCGCGTGCTTCGTCACGACGTAGCGCACGAGGACACCATCTTAGGAGCAACTGCGCATGCGCGCAGAACGGGAAAAACCTCGGGGAACACCGGACGCTCGGCGCTCTCCCGCTATTGATAAATATAGTACAAAAGTTATACAGCAGCCCTCCTGCCTCCTGGTGATTTTCCTGGCATATGTGTGCATCTTTACAGTGGCGACGAGGGCTGGATGCCCGAAAACAACAAAACGAGTGGCAGAAAGAACATCAGGACCCAGCAAAAGCACAGGAAGACACAAGCCCCAGCCAGAGGCCCACCACGAGGAGCTGCAGGAAGGTGTGCAGTCACCACAGCAAGACAGAACAGCGGGGAGCGTGGCAGAAGCACGCAGAAAGGGAGAGAACAGCACCCACACGTCGAGGTACCAGAAGCAGTGGCATAGTGCAGTAAGAAGGTACGGCAAGAAAATATCAACACCCCACAGAGGCCCTGGCGGAGCTAGCAAGACACAGAGAAGGGGGAGCAGAAGAGCCCCGACCGAACCAAGCGCAAGGCGAGAGCGCTAACGCGCCCGGGCAGCCCGAGAGGTCCAGGGGCGGAACCAGAAAGACGCGCCACAATGAGCGCGCAGGCGTCGTCACTCACGACGCCGATCCCGTTTTTGCCGAAGCCTGGAGAACCTCAAATGAAGTTGAGGACTGGAGAGAGTACTTCACGAACTACAATGAAGCCCTAGAAGACGAGAATGGGGAGGCCTTCCCCAGTGCAAGGAAGAGGAGGAAACTCCTGCACAACCTAGACCCGGAAGAAATAAGGGTCTTTCAGAATCTGGTGCCCACACCCAGACCAAATGCTGACGACGATGTATTTAAGCACGCTATAGAAGATCTCAACAACCACTACCATCCGGCGGTGTGCACTTCTATCGACCGCTACAATTTCCAGCAGAGGAAACAGGAAGCCGGCAAATGCATAGATGACTACGTCGCAGCGTTGAGGACGTTGGCGATAATGTGCAAGTTTGGGGCTCTGCACGATGAATTCATAAAAGATCAGATAGTCATGCACACCACCAACAAGACAGTACAAGACAAATTGTGGGTAAACGGAGAAGCATCGCTTAAGGAAGTATTAGCCATGGTGAAAAAAGCAGAGTTGTCGAAACGGTGTGCTGACGCGGCTAAAAGAGAATCTGTCCAGAGGACCATGGTGAACAAGGTGGGCGATGCAGAACCACCGGGAAGGAGTAAAGCCACGACGACAGAAGGTAAAAGGCCAAACAAGTGGATGGGGAAACCAGGACAACAGTGGAAGCAGAACAAAGAAAGCAAGTCCACGTGCTACAGATGCGGAAGCCAGTCACATGCATCCCAAGACAAACGTTGTCCAGCGTTCAGAGCAAAATGCATGTGCTGTGGCATATTAGGCCACTACGAAAAGGTATGTCGCCACAAAATGAGGAGACCCACAGTGAAGTATGTGGCGCAGGATCAACAGGAGGAAGAAGAAGAACTGGATGAGGAAGACAACGTACTATGCGTGGAAGTACAAGTACTGGGCATTGACTGTAAGCGTTCCCGCAAACCACAATGCGACATGTTGATAGGAGGAGTGAAGATCAAGATTGTAGTGGACTCGGGATCCCCGTACACCATCGTCCATAGAGCAGTGTGGAATGAAGAATTCAGACCCAGCTTGGGCCCAAGATTGGAACCACCCGACATACGACCGGTGACGTACATGGGCGAACCCATTCCGATGGTCGGGTACAGAGCTCTAACCTTCGAGTTCAGAGGAAGGAGTGCAGAGTTCAAATTGTATGTAGCTGAGAAGGGCCCATTAGTCCTGGGATGGATGGACCAAGGTGACCTGGGGATACAATTGGACCCAGGGGGGACACACATGTGCCGATGACAGCCCCAGAGAGCTGGCCGGACTTGGAGAAGATGAAGAGCGAGTTCCCGAAAGTGTTTAGCGGGAAGGTCGGTAAGCTGGAGAAGTTCACACATAGGATCATACTCAAAGAGAACTCCAAGCCAATATCCCACAAAGTCCGGAACATGCCCCTAGTCGTGAGAGAAGCGGTACAGCAGGAACTGCGCAGATTAGAAGAGAATGGAATCATCGAGCCAATAGACAGCTCGGAGTGGCTGGCACCCCTGGTGGTGGCAATGAAACCTAATGGCAAGGTTTGTCTCTGTGTAGACCTTCGAGAACTGAACAAGTACCTAATCGTGGAAAAATTCCCACTACCTCGCATAGAAGAAATGCTGGCCAAGACGAGGGGAGTAAAGTGGTTCTCCACCATTGATCTCACTTCCGCCTAGCACCAGATAGCTCTACATCCAGCGAGCCGGAAACTGACATCTTTCATAACACTCTTCAGATGCTATCAATTCCGCAGAATGCCCTTTGGCCTTGCTTCGGCAGCAGCGGTGTTTCAGAAACTAATGCACCGCCTCTTTAAAGACATTGAGGGTATCCAGTACTTCCAGGACGATATACTGGTGATGGGGAAAGACTGGAAGGATCATGACAAGAAACTAGACACGGTGCTTCAAGTTCTAGAGAGCAATGGCCTGACAGCAGAACGGGAGAAGTGCAGACTCGGCATGACGTCGGTCACCTACTTGGGACACGAGATTGGAGAACATGACATCACTCCCAAACGAGCAAATGTGAAGGCAATTTGCGACGCCATGGCCCCGACCAACAAAGAAGAGGTTAGATCCTTCCTAGGAATGACTGAATATTATAGCGAATTTGTACAACACTTTGCCACCAAGACGCACCACCTGAGGCAGCTAATAAGGGACAAAAGAGTGTACAAGTGGACAGAAGAGACACAAAAAGAATTTGATGCCTTAAAGAATGACATTAGTCAAGCCATACCACTACAAGGATACGACCCCCTGGGGCAGTCGGCGTTGACGACGGACGCCAGCGAGAAAGGACTGGGAGCAGTCCTCATGCAGGAGAGGAAGGACGGAACGACTGAGACCCTCAGTTTCGCCTCAAGATCCCTATTGCCCACGGAACAGAAATTGAGTGTGATAGAGAAAGAGATGCTGGCAGTTGTGTGGGCCATGGGGAAGTTCTGCCAATTCCTATGGGGCACGAGATTCCAACTCAGGACAGATCACAAGCCGTTGGTCAAAGTACTCACCTCGAGTGGGCATGCGAGCGCCACCCACGCATTGCCAAGATGACCTTGAAATTGCTAGAGTACAGGTATGACGTGGAATACATACCAGGAACACGAAACAAAGTGGCAGACTACCTCAGTAGAGATTCAGCTATGGAAGGAGCTCCCAACATAACAGCAGAAAACGAGGAGATGGTAGCAGTGATGGAAGACCAAGAACGTGTGATAAGCAACCAGGAGTGGACCCAAGCGTATGAAGAAGACAAGGACATCTGCGAGGTCAAGGAGTGCATAATACGCGGATGGCCAGAAAAGAAACGCTTGCGAGAAGCGCTCAGGAAATTCCATGAAGTCAGAGAGGAACTGTCAGTGGGAGACAAAGGAATATTCCTGTACCGAGGTGACAAAGTAGTCCCCCAGACAACGTTGGTTCCTGACCTGTTAGCGATACTGCACGAAGGACATCTGGGAATCGTGAAAACCAAGATGAGGGTGAAGCAGACGTACTGGTGGCCAGGAGTGGACATCCAAGTGGAGAGACACATGAGGGAGTGTGATCAATGTCAAAGAGCTGACAAAACGCTGAAACCCTTAAAGCCGGCCTTGGGAAAGTTCGCCCACCCGAGTAACCCCTGGGAAGAGGTGTCTGTAGACATTCTGGGACCTGTGCTTGACAACCAAGGAACGCCTAAATATCTTTGCGTCCTCGTCGACAGGTACTCGAAATGGCCAGAGGTGCACATACAAGAAGAGATGGACGCTGAGACAGTGCTCCGGTTCCTCACTGCCGTCTTCCTCAGAGAAGGTACTCCTCGATACAGCAGCCCCCCTGCCTCCTGGTGATTTTCCTGGCATATGTGTGCATCTTTACACAAGCTGCCGTTGATGTGGGAGAAAGGAGATTTAAAAAAAAGCATTTTGCAGGTCTCTGCTCCTTGTATTTAAAAGAAACGATATGTCCTAGGGTTCTATAGGAAGATGTTCAACAGAAATTTTTTAGCACAGTTACGAAATAGTTATACGTCCTGCATATGTGATGTAGTATAAAACCACATTTTAATTATGTTTTCCCAGTACTTTCACATCCATTGATGTAGTTCGTAGACGTACTGCTAGCTGTCTGTGTACACGAAAGTGGTGACTTAGTTGCCTTATTTAGAGAAGTTCTTCTGTGTTAAGCTCGTCTACCATTACAATATACAGAGACTTCCCAGTCTCACTCATTGCGAGTGTTGATAAGTTGTATGTTGTAAAGCGAAAGCATGCCGCCATGCACGCATAGGGACAAAAAATGCGCGCGCGTGTGCACAAAGATGGTGTCGGGCTGTCCACATGTGCGTGCATTTGTTTGTCCCTACACGTGCATGTTTAGCTTTGCCGACGGCGAGAGCAGCCATCTTTGTCCATTTGGACACGCGTGCAAGCCATGCATTCAGCTTTGGCTGAATCGATTACAAAAGGTACTCTCCATGGCGAGTGCAGCGTATCGGCTGTTTTCGGCAGGCGAGACCTAAAAACATGCAAGAGTGTTTTTTAAAGCCTGTGTGGAGGGAAGTAACACGGATCGGTGTGGGAGGGACAGAAGCAAAAACGAGGACTGGGTGTTGGAAGCCCCATGTGGGCACAGGTGACGGGCGAAAGCAACCAAGATGGTACAGCTGGGGGGGCAGAAGCAACACAGAGGGCATGGTGGAGAATAGCAACACGGAGTGGCCACTGGAGCATTAGAAGAGAGCAACATGGAACTCAGTGGAGAGGGAAATAGCTGCAACATAACATGAAGGGCAGCTTGAAAATTTAAGAAGAATGTCAGAAGAGAGCAATGTGAGGCAGTACCCTCACAATAGAACAATGTGGGAGGGAGCAGTGGAGAAGGCTATGGATGAGATAGAAGAGAACAACACGAAGTGGCCATGGGTGAGAAAGAAAAGAGCAACAAGGAGCATAGTGGAGAAAGTGACGAATGGAAAACACATGCACTCTTGTGGAGCACTTAACTAAAAAGAACAAAAAGTAGTGCTTAAAAAAGGAGCAGTATAAGGAGACAAGGGAGGCATCCATGCTGCAAGAAGTACAAACACAAGAAGAGAGTTCTAACAATTGACCTTGTTTGATGAGGTTAACCAGATAGGATTATAACCAATTGAGAACACTACCACAATATATACATTAGAATACTCAAAGAACCAATCAATACCCCAATATGGACAGTACCAAAGGCATCAGACAAACCAAAGATGTTCAGCAGAAATGAATTGCCCGAGTCAAAGACTCTCAGGGCCTTGTCCATTATCTGGAGCATATGGGATGACAAGGGCGGTGACTGATCAAAATAGGAAATGTGATGAAGCATGTGTGGGGGGCAGAAATGGGAGATTAGGTGAAGATCAATGTCAGGAACTGGAGAGTAGGCTAGACAGATCAAAGTTGAGAGAGGGAAGCTATTGAAGTCAGGAACAGAGGATTCATGACTAGAAAGGGAGGGCAGGCGGGGGAATGCACAGCCAGAAGGGTAGGGCGGATAGCGGTATTGCACGGTGAGAGGAGGAGGGCGGGCCGGGTAATACACGGCGAGCAGGGGAGGGCGGGCAGGGTAATACACGGCGAGAAAAGGGTAATACACGGTGAGAAGGGGAGGGCGGGTGGGGTAATACACGGTGAGAGGGGGCGGTACAAAATATTTGTTATCCCTTTACTAGGTCAGGGTTGCATGAAGCACGCCCAGATGGGTGTCTAGAACACTTTGCAAAAGGTAGATGAAAGTAGAGACGAATATCATGAGGAAGTCGGCGAGGGGTACAATTTTCCGAAAAAACTAAGTGTTGTGTGAACCACTGACCCGAACAATACTAGGTCGGATTCGGAAGATATAAAGCAGGATCCCAGCTTCACTGCGCTGTGCATGCATTAATGCACATAGAATGGGCCGTTTCAGGAATTTGGAAAAAGAGTAGGGTCTTGGGTTAACACGCGGCAAAAAAAGATTAAACATTTTTAACAACCATGGGCCATATGTAGGTGGCCAAATACCGGTCGGTAAAGCCGAAAATCGGTAAATTTCGGCTTTACCGACCGGTATTTAGCCATGTGAGATGTACGTATTACCAAATGGCATCGGTAATAACGAATCGGTAAATAATTACCGATTCCTTATTTACCGATCAGAGAACACTAAACCAATGAATACCGAATCGGAAATAACGAATCGGTAAAAACCCCAAAATGCGATGTAGCAAAAATCGGTATTACCGAATTTGACCAAAATCGGTAATAACGATTCGGTATGTACCACTTATCCTGAGCAGGTGGTAATCAGGTGCAGTGCATAAAAACAGCCCCAAAATGCAACTGTGGGAACACAATGGCGGGCCTCTACCTCATAGCAAGGCGGCTACACTTGAGAGCAGCAGGAGTGAGGATCTAGAGACAGGAAGAGCGGGTGTACAGACTGCGCATCACATTGTTTCAATTGACTGAACCTGAAATCCATGAAAGGTACAGGCTGCACCCACACACCATCCTTGACCTAATACGGGACCTAAAACCCTATCTTGAGCATCAGACACCAAGGGCACACACAATCCCCACCCATGTCCAGGTACTCTGTTGCCTGCACCTCCTAGCATCAGGAAGTTTCTAGGGTGTGATAGCCGCAGTGGGTGGTGTGTCACAGAGCTGTCTATCCCGTTTTTTCAACACCTTCCTGGATGCCATGATGGACAGAATTTGAACAATACATTACCTTCCCTAGTACATACGCGGAACTGCAGAGGACCAAGCTGGATTACTACCAACTTGCGCAGTTCCCACACGTCATTGGCTGCGTCGATGGGACCCATATACCAATCTGCCCACCTGCAGCAACTGAATACATTTACCGAAACCGCAAATCCACCCACTCCATTAATGTACAAGTGATATGTGATGCCAAGTTCATCATAACTGACATCGTGGCCAAATTCCCCGGGAGTACCCACGACTCGTACATATTCCGGAACAGTGGTATCCATACACGTCTGGCTGCTGGTGACTTTGGAGAAGGATACCTACTAGGTAAGTCAATGTGACACACCCTGATGTACACCTTGGCTCAAGCTATTGGTCACACAAATTAATGGCACTTTCCTCTGTATTTAGGTGACAGCGCATATGTCCTCCGGCCTTACCTACTCACACCATATCTCAACCCAACCACTCCAAGGGAGAGGATATACAATGTGGCACATAGGAGCACACGCAACGTGGTGGAGCGCACCTTTGGACTGCTTAAAAGCAGATTCTGTTGCCTCCACAAAAGTGGAGGTGCACGTCTGTACAGCCCCATCAAATGTTGCAAGATTATTGCTACATGTGCAATGCTACACAATCTGGCCACAAAAAAAGGAACAGCAGTGGAACTAACTGACTCTGAGGACGAGGACAACCCTCAGCCAGAGCCCTGTGCAGCTGGTGTTGCAGTTGAACATGATGGGAGACAGAGACGGGCAGAGATAATGTCAAACTACTTCTGAGTGAGTAACGAGACAGAGCCAGTAACAGTTTTATGTTATGGTGTTTAATAAGCACACCACCAGTATTGTAAGCAGTGTCCATTTGGACATGGGTTACATCCCCCATCTAATGTTTGGCAATAGGCAGTGGTCCCTACTTTCTGCGTCCACGCGCTGCATGTGCACGTTCCCTGGCAACACTGTCTGTAGTGTCAGACTGTTCCTGCGCAGCGCCGTGGCGTTCGCTGCGCCTCCTGCCGTCGGTGGGAGAGGGCGTAATACTACCATGGCTGGTAGCCTCCTCACTGTCCCCCCCCCTTCCATTGTGGCCGCCTTCGCATTCTGCAGGAGCTCTAATGCAGAGGTCATTGAAACCATGCCCTGGCCACATCCTTGCTGCAATGCGCCATCTCCTCCTGCATGGTGATGGACCTGTGACACATCAGTGAGGTTGCAGTGGCCAGCTGGTTCACGGCCTTGGTATAGGCCTGGAGCCTCTGCCTCTTCCTGCGCCTGCCAAGACAGTCCGCTCCAGCTGGCTGCAGAGGTTGTCCACAGAGGCTGCTACTCTCTGCATTCCCTCACACATGTTGTCTCCCATTGCACTGATGCCCTTTTCCATCCTGTGCATGTGCTTGTTAATGTGTGCCACCTCCGTGTGCAGTGATCTCATCTCCCTCCATTGCAGGCGCTGGACCTTCAGCATGTTGCCTTCCAGTCCAGCAAACACACTTTCACCCTGTTTGGATGCTTCAGGACTGTCCGGCCTTGCCCTGCGGCGTCTGGATGAACTGTGGGCACCCTCAGATGGAGTAACAGCCCTCTCCCTGTTGCCTCCCTCATGGACTGGAGACTGTTGGCCCCCTGTGCCCTCCTCCGACGACTCCTCCATCTGCTGGAGGGTGGCCACGGCATGCCTCCTGCCTGACTGTGGTGGTGGTGGTGGTGTTGGTGATCATCGCAGTGGGGAGTGGGTGTGAGGGGATGGCGGCATTCCCTGGCGCTGTGGTGATGCCTGTGATGGAGGATTTGGTGGTTGTGGTTGCGCGGAGCTTGTGGTCCCGTCCCTGCAGGCATGCTTTCTTCCTCATGTTGCCTCCCCTCTGGCCTGGCTGTCTTACCTCTGCTCCCCTCTGCAGCACTGCAAGATGTCTCGCCTGTTATGACACAAATGTAGTAATACTCACTGCTCTGTCTGCATTTGAATTACATTAAACATCATGCCTACAGATCACAGTGATTGTCCTGAGATTGCCAATTACTTTTACATGCTATTGTGTTAGCTAGCTTGACTGTCCTATACATCAGTTCCCTCTAACTACATCTCCCACAATGCATAGCAGGTAATGAGTAAGACGTGGAGTGGGAGCCCCTATGCCACTATGGGGATTGGGGTTGGGGAGGGGGTAGCACAGCATGCTGGGCATGTGTCTTACCTTGTTTCCTTGCTGCTCTGGCAGAGCTGTCTGCGTCTCCTACGCCACACACACTCTCCGGCTGGAGGGTGGACTCCACCATCAGTTCCAGTGGTGTTGGTGCTGGTGCTCTGTTCTTTCTTCCACCTGTTTTGCCAGCCTGCCTCTGCCTCTCTGCCATCCTCGCTTTCGCTGTCTTCCTGAGGTCGTACCACCTTTTCTTGATGTCCTCAATGGTATGCTGGGTCACACCTATGGCATTTATTTTGTCCTGTATGCCAATCCAGATTTGTCTCTTTTGAGACTGGGGCACATGGAGGGATTGCTTACCAAAAAGCCTGTGATGGTCCTGACTGACATCCTGGATCAGTACCTCCAGCTCCTTGTCACTGAACTTCAGCTTTCTTTTCCTCTCACTTCCCTCCTTCTCCCTGTCCTGGCTTGCCATTTCAATGCAGTTTTTTTTTTATTTATTGTTTGTAGCTGTGAGGCTCTGTTGCTGCTGGCTCCTCAGCTCACCTGCCTCCCTCACAGTAAGCTCCATGTCCTGTGCAGCTGCCTGGGTGTGGCCACTTCCTGTTTGGGAGGTGATTGGGTGACACAGGATTGGCTGATTCATCGAATTACACATTTTTGAATTACTGAATCGGTATTTACCAAATCGGTATTTACCGATTCGGTAATGAATTCTGTAATTCTGTAATTCCGAATCGGTATTGGTTTTTCTGTATTTTTTTTTTACCGATTCGTTCCAAATCGGTATTTTTTACCGATTTTTAACGAATCGGTAATGTTTACCGATTTTTTATCTACATCGCATTTTCCGATCCCTAATACCGAATCGGTAAAATTCGGTATTAAGGAATCGGTATTCATGTTTTACCTACATATGGCCCCATATAGTTAGTAAAATAAAAAATGTATAGGCGCATGCGTGAAAAGTAACCCACTGATTATCTCTTAAGTTGCCGCCTTTAAGCACGAACGTCCTTCACCTGTTGGGCTACGAGCTTGAAGTAACACCGCCTCTTCACCTGGCAAAACGCTAAAACCCACGAAAATAAACATGACTGCTTATCACTGCATTTGCATACCTTCCTCTCCCTTCAATCTATTGCAGAGGGGCCACGCGATGTTCATGAGGATCGCGCGTGCAACTCTGCTATCGCCTGCCATGCTCGCTCGTTACCAAGCAACAGTGGGCACTGCCTCTCGAGCAGCGGTGTCGTAATCCATGGAATGACATAATGTATGATCAGGGTGCACACATAAACGTGTATCTGAAGTTTTATGGAAAGAGAAAGAGTGATCAGTGACCGCGAGAGAGTAATTTGTGACAGGGAGCGAGTGGTCGCCGATAGTGAAAGGCTGGCGAGAAACAGGGAAAAGACGGTCACTGACAGAGAGACCCTATTTCCTGCGAGAGAAAGGGTGCTTCCAGAGAAACGACAAGCTGTCAGTGGGAGGGAGAGGTCAGATGTTGAAAGGCAGCAGGGACTTGTTGAAAGAAACAAGCGCGCGCGGAAGCAGGGGGAGGGGGCCTGCCGATTCCCTTGCGGGAACGAGCAGCGATAATTAATACCATATGGCGCTGCCGCTCGCAGCACCATATGGTATTAATTATCGCCGCTTGTTCCTGCGAGGCAATCGCCCCATGTGCACTCGTTGCCTTTACAGGCAATGGAAGGCGTGCATGAGTTTGCTTCAAAAAGGGAATCGACGGCTTTAGGTCTCTTTCCTATGCGGCTCATGTGCGCTGCGTAGGCGAGACCTAAAAAGGAAGCTAGCAGCAAAGTAGTTACATTGAGAGAAGGAAAATCTGTTATTGACAAAGTGGAGAGCACTAGTGGGAGTCATCTCCATGTTAAAACCAGTTTATAAGGGTTGCTACTGATGCAGCGAGATTACCGGCTTGGGTTACTCATAATTGACCATACTCACCTGGGCCCATAAACATTAACACAATAAGCCAATAATCACCACTGGAAATCAGGAATTCTATATTTTCCCTCTTGATGAAATTACCTTTAAACCAATTCTTCCCAACCCTTATCACCTTGGGTTTTGATTTCCTCTGGTCAATAGATAAGGTTGTTATCAGAATAGGTAGAAATTACACTTACCTTTATATCTTAAAATGACCACAGACTCGAGAGATTTTGTTTAAAGTTTTATCTAGTAAATAATTTTGTGAGGCAGATACCATTACATGTCATACACCAATTTCTTTAAGGAAATGATCAAAGTAAAACACAAAGATTTAGTTAAATCTCATGACGTTGGTACCTGGAAAGGAAGGAAAACAGAGAATGGCACAAGGACATATTTGTTGTGTCCCATGGCGGAGTGCGGGCTCGAACACTGCCTTGAGACTTGTTTTGCAGGCAGAACTACAATTCCCAGGCTCCTAGGAGAAGCGCGCGGCGGAAGAGGCCGTTGATTCTGCGTTCTTCGTGAAGTTCACGGTAGGGGTGTTTTGCACCAGTTCATGCGTATCCTTTTTCTGAGAGCCGTTCAGTAGCTCCTCTTAGTCCCTGTTCCTTGTTGGTTTCGCTTTTGGTTCCGCTCTTGAGTCATCCGGCTCTAGCGGTTCGTTCTCCTGAGATTTGGTTAACACTGATTTACTGCGGATAGGTGTTCCTGTCAACAAGCCTTGGGTGGGATTCTTACTCCATGGGCTGATGGTGTGACTCTCGTCATTAAGAGAGTATTCGTGACTTTGTGTAACATGCCCGCCTTCGGGCACTGATGAAGTAACTTTCGTTTGACTCTCTGCGTTAAGAGAGTATCTTTGACTTTGGTTCCGTCCCCCTCCCCGCCCGGACACAGTCGTCCTTGGAGTTGGGACGTTACATGTTTTTTCTGATGACTTTGTTTCTTTACTGATCTTGGTAATTGTTCCTTGTTGTCATTACCAAGTCGGAGCTTCAAGCAGGAGTATGATTTCATTTGTTTTGCTAAGTGCAAGTTCAGCACACATTGACTCTTTTGGTGTCCAGTTTATGATCAGTACTGGGTTCCGTCTCTGATTTGGATCAATGGATAACAATGTCATGTGGCATACTTCAGGGTGATATTGACCCGGTGCGCAATCACCAGAGTTGGATCAATGACTTATTCATTGCACAATCTTTTGTTTCTTTGCAACAGGGGTTAATGAGCTTCGCCTGGCTGGCTGTTTTCCATTTCCCCCTGTTGAAGCCTATTTTCAATTCTCATTTGGTACGTGTTTGCAATGTCTTTTGTGGTGTTATGTCACTGATTTGTTGATAGACATTTAACCTGTTGTTCTTTGCATTTTAGACTTTGTGACGCTCACAGTATATCCAGATAGCCAGGCAAAGCACACTTATTTTCCCTTACAGGTATTGCTGCATGTGTTTCTATACAGAAGATTAGAGTGTGTCATTTGTATCTTATATGTAAGGGGACCGCATTGTATGTGCTTGACTTATGGTGCCTTGTTCTCGTTACAGCTCTCTCTCCCCGCCGTTCCCATCCTACCCTCCCCTTTTTTTCCCTCACTGGACCACTCCTTTGAGTCTGTGGTAATTCAGACCTAGGGGCTGTCTAGAGGTGGAACCCATTGAGCATCGTACGATCCTGAGGACACACGGACCTGACAATATTACACTGAATTATATTTACCTAGATTGGTGTGAGGACCAACCCCTGGCCAAGGAGATGGAAATGGGACTCCCGAGTAGTCAGGAGCCGACAGTTCAGGACAGGTTCAGGACAGGATAGGTGACCTCTTCTAAGTGCAACGCCAGCGTGCACCCCTCTCTGGCACTGCTCTCCTCAATTATTCCCCCTTCTAGATGGACAGGTTCATTTTCTTCAGCAATTTCTCCGACTCTTCTCTCTCTCTCTCTGTCTCTTCTCTCTCAATTCTTCTATCAGAGCGCTCGAACAGCGTCTCTGTCCTCCGTGGCATCCGCCGTCGTCTGCGTCGGTGACAGATCGGTGATAAGTCTGACATCTAACTGACTAAGACTACCTTAGTTATACTATTCTATGTGTATGAGGCACACCCTAAGGAGCCTACTCAAACTAGGAGGAATTTTTTTTTCTATTAAAAAGCGTTTACCAACTTGGAATCGCTGCACTGGAAAACTCAGGTGCACACCCTCTAATCTCTGAGGGTTAAGGAATTCGGTTTACATTTCAACCGGCTTCCTAAGCACAAGGAAAGGGAAGCCTTCACCTCAGGATTAGGTTTATCCTGTTATATGGCTGACGACTCCCCGCCTGTCCACCTAGACTCTACTCTTCCGCGGCCCGTATACGGGCCGCGGAAGAGTAGAGTCTAGGTGGACAGACGGGGAGTCGTCAGCCATATAATGCTGACGTGAAGATTTTTCCCCCACCACGTGTCCAGGAAGCGGGTAACATGGAGGGTGTGCCTCCATCTAGGTGAGAATAAACTATTGGTCCCGAGGAATGCTGAGTCGAATACGACTCATAAGCTGAAACATGTCGACCGTTTTTTAGGACACTGGGTTCAAATTGGCACAACCCTTATGTGTCCGATTTTTTCACTTTGTTTTTAACTGAGTTCGAATCACCCCTCTATTAAAAGTTTTGGTTGATGGAGTGGTCTATACTCATTTTAATCTGTACTTTATGTTCTGTATCACTGCACATACTAAAAACTGGAACCCCATGAGGACAATTGGCTACCTACCTTGTGTGGGTGCCTGAGGGTTCCTTTTTCCTCACTGTGAATATACAACCTTGATTCTGACACAGTCAATGTTTGTTTAGTGCACTTACGGGTGATGGTGGTGATGATAGGTTGTCTCACTCCTTCTACCTTTTTGTGTTCTATTTGTATTATAGTTGGAGATACTCTCTAGTTGTTTTTGATAAATTATCCCAAGGGGTGTGAGAGTAATCTGATTTACCCTTTCTTTCTTGTTGTTCGAGTATATTGTCAGTATATTGTCAGTACTAGCCATACTATAAGTACTAGAAAGGTGCTACATATACATATTCTACAGCATCTCTTTACACAGTTTCATTTCGGTTTCCAGGAGCTCTATTGTCAGTTATTTTAGTCTAAAAAGATTTCTCCCCTCTTTTTAAATTTTGTACAGAATAGAACCTGGGGAATTGATTCTTCAAGTTGGTCTCACTTCTTCGTCAATTCGATCAGCATTTAATTCTTCATCACTATCTCCACTTATTTCAAGATTCTCGAAATCTTCAAGAATTACATATGTCCACTCAGGACCCTTAAATTTATTATTTAGTCTTTTCAATCATGGGCTTCTCCTTCTTGGTTTCTCAGTAGACGGTCCAGATTGACTGGTTACTTTATTTACTTGGTCAGGTTCTTCATTCATGGTTTTTATGCGGTATTTCAGTCTCTTGATAATACTAGGCCAATTATCACCTTTCCTGACTCTTTTAGCTTGCACTACACTTTCAGCTTCTTCGAGAATTCTTTTATTTTCATTGATTTGTGGCACAACTTGATTATTTCCGTCTTCAGAATTCCTCTCTATCTGACCTTGTCCATGGCTTATTACCTCAGCTGTTTCTGCCTGGATGAGTTCTTCTTTTCTAATCTGACCCTGTTCAGGATGTGTTTTGATTTGTTTTTCTTCTTCCTGAACTTGTTTTACTTTTCCCAACTGGTCCTGCTCAGGTCTTTCAGTCTCTTGATTTTCTTCTGCCTGGGCATGTTCTCTAAGATCTATCTGTCACTCCTCAGACTTATAGGTGAGGCTTTTATTTTCTTCTGTCTGAGTAGATTGCTCTTTCCTTATCTGGTCCTGCTCAGTTTTATTTATACCTTTGCATTCTGTTATCTGAGCGCGTTCTTCTATTCCTAACTTGTCCTCTCTCTCATCCTGACTTTCTAAATGAGTTTGAGTTCTTGTGCTTACAATTACTTCAGGTATGTCCACTACTGGGATCCAGTCATCCTGACTAGTGCTAGGTTGTTCCTGGTCAGCTACTTCTGGATCTGTTACTGGCGATCCTTCAGCTGTACAACCATCAGCTGCCTCAACTGCTCATGTTAGTTGGGGATCTACCTTGTCAGGTGCTGGTACTCTCTTTGTATGGCTGGCATGGATCCAATTAGTCAATCCTGCACATTTTACAGCTGTTGTTGTAACCTGATGTGGTTTTTCCCACCTTGGTGCTAGGCACAATTCTCGAGTGTGATTTTTCACAACTACCCAGTCACCAGGATTCAGATCATGTGCTTGGTTCGACTGCCTGGCGACAGCGTCTTCCCCAACCGGTGAGAGATAGAACGCACTTAGTCAGCCAACTCTTTGTAATACTCCAGTACCAAATCATCACATATATTCAACAGTTTGTGTCTTGGTATACATGCTTGCCTCATTGCCCTTCCCAAGAGTATTTCATGGGGACTCAGACCAGTATTTTTATCTGGGACACTTCTGAGTCCCATCAGGACATGAGGTTAAGCATCAGGCCACTACAGTGTGGTGGATGCATACACCTTTCCCAGTCTTGACTTGATTGTGCCATTCAATTGTTCTACCACTCCAGAAGCCCCTGGGCGCTATGCACAGTGCAGCTTTTGTTCAATATTAAAATGCTTCACAAATCAATCAAATTATTTCATTATTAAAATGAGACCCTCTGTCTGATTCAATAGTTACTGGAAAACCGAATCGAAGAATGAGTTCCCTCAATAGGAGTTTGGCCACTGTCAGGCTGTCATTTCTTCTGGTTGGGTATGCTTCCACCCACTTTGAAAATAAACAGACTATGACAAGTATATATTTCAGTCCATTCATTCAGTCCATCCAGTTCATTTGAAGTCTTATAAATGGACCTTCTGCCTTTCCAATTCTTCCTGTTCTGACTACTGTTTTCCTGCCTGGATTAATTTGTTGACTTGTTAAACATCTCTGGTACGGACTCTCTGCGACATTCCTGACCCTTGCATTGAACCAATCTTGTTTGAAAAGTCTAATCATTGCATCTCTGCCTACGTGGGTGTCACCATGATACATTCTAGCCATCGGTGCAAGCATACAATCTGGCAACACCAGTCTTCCATCCAAGTAAACCGACACACCATCTTCAGCCCTTCTCTGACAACCCATTTTCTCCCACTCTCTTTCATGTCTGCTTCATCCTGTAATTCTTTTACTTCTTCCCATGTTCCTATGCCCCCAAGTAGCATACGTTGGCAGCTGATTCCACATGTTTCAATTTTCTTGTTTACTACTATTTTGTATTTAGCACAATGTTGAGCAACTTGGTCAGAATATCCATTACCGGCTGTCACATGGTCATTTCCTGACTGGTGAGCAGCGCATTTGACCAATGCCACTTCTTTTGGTAACTGAATTGCTTCAATCAATTCTTTTACAAAATTTCCATTTTTAATAGGGGATCCTGAAGAAGTCATGAAATCTCTCTGCATCCAGAGCTGGCCAAAATCACGCACAACCCCGTAACCATACTGACTGTCAGTGTAAATGGTTACTCTCCAATTTTTCCCAACTTTACAAGCTTTAATTAAAGCTAACAATTTGGCTACTTGTGCTGACTTGGCTCCTGGTAAATAGGATGCTTCGACTATTCCAGCCAATGTACATACAGCGTAAGCAGCACTCAATCCTCCTTCTTCATGGCACATACACGAGCCATCTACAAAAAACTCATGTTTTGCATTCTTTAAGGGTTCTTCCTGTATGTCTGGACAGGGTTTGGGGCTAAGTTCTGTGACATCAAAACCTTCATGATCAATTTCATCTTTCACTTCTTCATGATATGGATCTAGCAACAAGGTAGCTGGGTTTAAGACAGTACACCTGACTATCGCTACATTCTCAGGCCATAGTATAACTCGTTCATATTTTGTCAATCGACTAGGAGTAAGGTACTGAGTTTGTGTTCTCGTTAACAGAATTACAACTGAATGTGGGACGTACACCTTTACAGGGTGTCCCATTACAAGGCCTTCTCCCTAGATTACGCAGCTCGACTCATACAGCGGGACATACACTGGATAACATCTTCACAAACATCCAGAATCTCATAGTAGAACCTCCCTCAGCACTAAGCTGGACTGACCATCTGACTTTAGGATTCTCTTTGATCATGCTGAAACCATTAAACCAGCCCCAATGCCGTAGGAGTTCTCGGAGATCATGGAGGAAAGTGACATTAACAGCATTTAGCTCAGCATACATTCCCCCATCAGTTAGTAACTGTACTGACAGCAATGCAGCATTGCATATGTTGGAGGCCTCTGTAATTGAAGCCCTCAGCACTGTCGCTCCGATTAAGGCAGTCATAGTCCGCGAAAGGGCTGCTCCAGCCCCGTGGTATTCAGAAAGCCTGAAGAAAGAAATAGCTACTTGTAGAATCAGAGAGAGGAAATGAAGGAAAATTGGAGGAGGATAAACTGGTCTATAAACTAGCACATAGAGCGTATCTAAATAATTGCAACATAGCCAGGAGTTCACATCTAGGTACGCGAATCTCCGAAGCAAAGAGCTCCTCTAAAGAGCTCTTTAAGATCCTCAAGGTGTTCACCAATCCTAGAGCTAATAATTCCTCCCTCCCACCTACGCTGGGGCTATGATTTAGCCAGGCATTTTAAACAGAAGATTGACAAAATCTATAACTCCTTTCACTCGGAAGAGGCGGCCAGGGCGGTAACACCCCCCCCCCCCCGAAGACCCTCTCTGTCCCAGTCTAGAGACTTTCTCAGCCATCACCTCTGTTCTATCTTTGCTGGCACACACTAAGTCAGGCTCCCCATCAGATTTGGCCCCCCTTATATTATTTCAGATCTGGCACCGGCCTTGTCTCACCCGATCATGGAAGGCTGTAACTTATCATTAGTTACATCCACGTTTCCCTCAAAATGGAAGAAGGCTCAAATCAAGCCACTGCTTAAGAAAGCATCAGCCGATCCTTCAGACTTACAAAACTATAGACCCATATCGCTTCTCCCATGCTGTTCCAAAATTATGGAAACCCTGATCAATCGACAACTCTCGGGCTAACTGGAACAAAATAACTTGCTCAACTTTTCTCAGTCAGGTTTCTGTGTTTGTTACAACACCGAGACCGCTTTGACTGAGGTAACAGACTCGATAAGGATGTTACTGGATGAGGGGACCCCCATGATGTTAGTTCTTCTTAATCTGTCGGCAGCCTTTAATACCATCTCTCACATAATCCTCCTGGATAAGCTGCGAGAGTTCGGTGTCAGAGGAATGGCATTAAAATGGATGCAAAGCTTTCTGATCAACAGAACACAATGTGTACAACTGGACACATTTGTGTCACAGACCACGGTAGTAGATAAGGGGGTACCACAGGTTTCCATCCTAAGTCCCACCTTGTTCAATATCTATATGTCATCCCTGGCCCCCATTATTAGATCCTGTGGGTTCAATATGATCTTGTATGCGGACGACACCCAGGTGATAGTCCCCATAGAGAAGGACCGCGTTTTGACCAGAGAAAAATGTAAGACCTGCATGTTAAAAATAGCCACATGGATGAGCAAGAACTTCCTACAGCTTAGCTCCAATAAAACAGAGATTCTGATGTTTGGGAAAGCAGAGGAGTTATGGACCTCCGAGTGGTGACCTGTGGAAATCAGGGAAGCCCCCACTCCTAAAAATGGGCAAAGAATCTGGGCATCGTAGTTGATGACAGGCTTTCTATGGAGGAGCATGTAAAAACCATCTAGGGCAAGTGCTTTGGTATATGCGCATGCTGAGAAATATCTTCCCTTGGATTCCTCTTTCTACCAGAAAAGTCCTTATACAGGCGCTTCTAGTCAGTAGACTAGATTATGGAAATTCCCTACTGGTAGGGAATGGGGAAGACTCATTATCAAGGCTGCAAGTCATCCAAAATACAGCAGCGTGCCTTGCCCTTAACAAACCTAACTCCATCACTAGCCCTGTTGCGACAACTGCATTGGCTTCCTATCTGGAAAAGATCAGTCTTTAAACTCCTATGTCTAGTGTTTAAATCACTTCAGGGTTTGGGTCCGGCCTATCTAGCAAAAAAGCTAGAACCTTACATTCCGGTGCGCCATTTGAGATTGAGAAGTCAAAATCTGCTCTGCACTCGGAGAATTAGGAAGGCCAAAATGGGCGGGCGTACTTTTTCTCATTTAGCCCCTGCCCACTGGAACAGATTGCTTGAGGATATACGAGCATGTTCCAGTTTGGCACAATTTAAGAAACTTCTTAAAACTTGGCTGTTTTAATGAGCACATTATATTGTCTGCTACCCAGGCGACGAGAGCTCCCCTTGGGGATAATTCATTGCGCCTTACAAATAATAATAATAAATAATATATGCGTTGATACAACAAACATTTTCTTCTACCAGCTGGCTTCCAAACATATCTAATTTCTACAATCTTTGCAATCAGATTTGCTTGCTACTAACTACTTGTTGATGCGTGATGATACCACAAACATGGTGATACGTATAGTACCGGAGACGGTGAATTTCACTTACTTGGTGTTCAATGAGGGAGACACAGTACCTATTGCATACAAATACCATTTATATCAGCTTAAATGCAATTTTCAAATATTTAAAAAGTTTTGACATAGGCCCAAATGGCGATTCTAAAAGAATGCTTACTGGCGCAGGCAAAACGCATTCTTATGGTCACGCCTCTCCCGCTTTAGAAGCAGTGACTAAGGCAAGTGTACCAAACTCTAAGGCATTATATTGAGTTGAATACAATGGGCTACCTTTTTGACATCGGCTGATGTCACGTTTATCCTTGATCCTGCTCTTCAGACACAGGAGGTTTTACAGTATGAACATGTTCATCCTCCTCCCCTGTCATTGCTTCCTTTGGATGAATACAAATGTATCATCTATACCAATGGCTCGGTCTAACCGGCCGTCGGTTCCAAACACACTTATTCAGCGGCTTGTGCTATTGTGGCTGGTTCAATTGTCAATGGAGAATTTAAGTCTTCCATAGTGCATACATAGGCACTTGGGGACTGTACCGCACAATTGGCGGAGCTGCATGCTCTTGTTCTTGCTCTCGAGTTTGCTGATCCTAATGTGAATACTCTTATTGTATGCGATTCTTACTACTGTGTCCAATCTTTTAATGACAACTTATTCTTTTGGTCCCAAAATGACTACAGAGACTCTAAAGTGAGTGCAATAAAGCATAAAATGCGTTGGGTTTGAGTGGCGGAACTTAAAAAACGTCTCCCACTCACACAGGTTATCCATACGCTTGGCCATCAGCTTGTGGGAGCATATGCTGTTGGTAATTCTTTGGCTGTCAAAGTGGCCAAATCTGCAGAAGCCACGTGTTCCGTAGCAGCAGTTACAAGGTACATGACTAAGTTATATAATGAAATTTTGGACGCTATTGCTGCTACGAAGAATGGAACTGCTTGCCCGCAGGGTTTCCCTTCGAAATATTTTTATCCTATATCTCCGGTACAAGTTCCTTATGCTAAGATTCCATCAGTTGGGGATCGGCTGATTCCCAACAAGGACCGTAGACTTGCTTTGATCATTGCCGCGCACAAAGGCAAAGGCATGGCATCTGCACATGCCAGAGTGTCTGCGACAGTTTCTATTTTACAGCAACGTTACTGGTGGCGTGGTTTATATAAACAGACCCGTAATTCTGTACTTTCGTGTGACATTTGTCAGGAAATTAAGCCGTCTACGGTCTCACGCCCACCACAAACACAGCTATGTCTATCCAATCAGCCATTTGGCTGTGTGTATCTTGATCACTGCAGTCCGTTCTCTTCTGATACTGCATATAAATATATTTTGTTTGCAGATGATTCATGCACTAGATTCCATTGGATTTGGCCACAACGCAGTGCTGACGCTCGAAATGTCATTAGAGATTTGCATGCCTTTGGCACCTTCCATTCTGATCAGGGTCCGGCTTTCACCTCTAAGACGTACTAGGACGTGATGATGTCAATGGGGGTGCTGGTACAGTTTTCATCTCCATGTAGGCCTGACGGCAATTCCATAGTAGAGCGAATGAACTGTGACTTAAAGCAATCTTTGACAGCTAGAGTCTTGCAGGAACTGGCTGGCCCATTTGTATGGGGTTCAACGTGCACTAAATAATCTCCCTAGAAGATCTCTGGGTGGGCGGACCCCATACAAAATGTTCTTTGGCATTAAAATGTTTGTGCCAGACCTTGATGGTCTATACATTGTGGTGGTTGCCGCAACCTTTGCCCTAGATAATCATTCTACTATGTTACAGGATCCACAAAAGGCCCGTAACAGCTACACAACTGAACATTTACCCTCTTCCAATGATGCAGCACTGCTGATTCCGGTTGCCGGCTTGCTTCCTAAGATTGGAGATCTGGTATGAGAAAAGCTGGAGAACAAAAAATAATGTGTTCCCTCTTATCGTGCACCGGTTCCAGTACTTGGATTAAAGGGCACTGGTACAGTCATTTTACCACCTTTACCTGGCCACAAAGACAACAGATACATCTCAATGGATAATGTCAGGTTACACCGTTAGGTTGATTCTGAATAGTGTCACGCCTGCAGTTTCATGCATAATCCGCTGACTTTATCCTCTTTCACTAATGCCCGTGTGGTTGAGGGAATGATGGACACTGCTATTGACCTTTCACCTTTCTGCCTCCATCGTCTTCCAATACAGACGTCGAGTATACTTACCCTACAGATGAGTCTAATAGTGGGGTGCCGAACAGTCCTCGACAACAACATGGTGATCCTGCACTACCACCTCTAATTAATAGCAGTGCAAGCGGTTACTATGGAGATCATGCCAGCTTCTCATCTGACTCATCCTCCTCGTCTTCCACTTTGACACTTTCACCGACAAAATTGTGTATTTCATCTCTTGGTTCAAAAAGACTTACCTGGTCCCACCTTGGACCTACATCTGGTTGGTTGTTATCCTGATTTTCCTCTTGATGTCAATTGGATTTGTGACAGTGTTTTTCTTGCTGATCAATGGCCATTATTTACCGTAACGCTCTGCTGTGAACTTGATCAACGGAATTCTGGCACCTCATGCATCGTCCCATATCATGAAATGTGCTCAGACTCTTGTGAACATTACAGCTTTACCGGTTGCAGATGACATCGTTTGGGATGAAGTAGCTTTTGAAATTCACGGCCCGATGGAAGTCCTTAAGATGCCATACGTGTTTCGCATCTCCTTAGGAGATGCGGTAACAAAGGACATACATTCCGATGAATGGGATGTGCAAGCTGTGCATTTATTGTTTTCCGATTGAAAGTATTATGCTGCTTTTGATGCTGAAGATTTCTATTTAAATTCTGCCAATTATGCTGATTTATTCTGTTATCAACATTATCGGCATCATTACTTACACAAAACTAACACGTTAAGACCTATCTTTAATTACACTCAATGGGAACATTGTCCAACTTCCGTACGGGGAGTTCCAAAACACTTCTGGATAAGTTCACTTATTTTACTGATTATAACATGTCCAATCCAGAATCCTATTGTTTTAAATTGCATTTCTCATCACAGCCCAAATTTATTCTAATCCAGGGGTGCCGCTCGCAGCCTTCTGCGTGTGTTAGAGACTTTGTGGTGAATTTTGAACGCGGGGGAAATCGGAACATTGCCGTGTGCTGACCTGGACTTACTGGATTGCAAGGGGCTGTCGAGAAGCTTGTTTGGGCTGTGAGGGCGGGACTGCGAGTCCCAGCAGGAGTAGCGCTCCGGTCACCAGCGCACCTGCGACTCTTCCCGCCCTCCCCCCTCCCTCTGCTGTACAAAGACGGCTCGCGGCCCCCGCTCCGCGGGAGCCGCTCGCAGCCTTCTGCGTGTGTTAGAGACTTTGTGGTGAATTTTGAACGCGGGGGAATTCGGAACATTGCCGTGTGCTGACCTGGACTTACTGGATTGCAAGGGGCGGTCGAGAAGCTTGTTTGGGCTGTGAGGGCGGGACTGCGAGTCCCAGCAGGAGTAGCGCTCCGGTCACCAGCGCACCTGCGACTCTTCCCGCCCTCCCCCCTTCCTCCTCCTATCTATTAACCCCGCCCATCCACGCGCACGCGGGACGCGCGCGGGCCGAAGCTCGGGGCTAAGCCTGGGCAAAGGGTGGGCCCTCTAAGGCCCTCCGAGGCCGGAGTAGGCCGGACAGGGCCTACCCTCTTGCATCTGTTGTAGGTGTTCTGGATTAAATTAGCCCCTGTTTCCCACTCGGGTACTGTATACCTGCCATGCCTTCACCAGCTCTGGACGGACCTACTGTGAAGGCGGGGTGTGTGAAAAACAGGACTTTGGATAATTATTTTTCACGCCCTTTGGGGGATGGGGATGGGGATAAGGAAGCCTCCCTGGCGGAGCGCAGGGCCGAGCGCCGCCGCTCCATTGAAAATCTGAAACATAGACCTCTGGTAGATACCTCTATCTCCCTAGAGGGTGGCTCTTCTTTGAACATTAGTGAGGAGCCATTATCCCAGAATGGCGTCCCGCTTTTGTTTAGGGATTGTACTATTAGCCCCTGTCTACCCATCGTGCAGGCCTCTAAGGTTACCCTTCCCATCAGCCCTAGTTGTACGGCTGTTGATCTAACTTCCCAACCCATCCCAACATCTAAAGCTAGGAAAGCTAAGCCGAAGTTAGTTGCTGTGGCGGAGTTGCATGGCCCTCCCCCTAATAAGCGAAGAAGGAAGACGAGGGGAGGGCAGGGTAAATCCAAACTCCCCCATTCTGATTTCGGAAAATCCTCCAAGCCCGCCCCAATTCCCGATAAGGGTATTAATGCGTTGGATCCTGCTGTTGCCCCTGGGAATAACCTGTCTAATATATTGCCCCCGGCTGCTCCTCTGGGGAACCTGGAATTCCTTCTTAGATCTTTGCTCTTGCCTATCAGCGAGAGCATCAAGAAAGTGGAGATTAGACTCACTATTCTTGAGGCTACATTAAGTAGTATGAAATCACAGGTAACTTCACAAGGTAGATTCTCTGAGTCCAAGCCCCCTTCTACCACTTCTCATATTCCACATACCCCCTTAGATAACTCAGGACCTCCCTTGGCGACTACTACTATCCCCCGTTTGCAACCACTTATGGCTAAACTAGCCCCGTCTCATCATAGTAAATCTATCATCCCTCCATCACAACCCTCAGGTCCAGCCCCCTCAGTGACAATCCCTAGTGGGGCAACAACCAGTGACAGTATTCCCCCCCCTACTCCCCGAGAAATCTGCCCCCAGACCCCGGAGACCTGACCTCCCCCCCGAGGCTAATGGCTTTATGGTAGTTATGGCCGGGGTTCCCCCCTTGAGGTGGGTGAAGGGGAGAATTTCCGTTCACTTAAAAGCAAAGTAATCAAATGGTTGAACTGGAATAGACCCCTCCCAGCGCATTTTAACAACGAAATCATCATGGTGAGAAGGGTACCCTGGCTGGGTAAGACCAGGAAGTCAATAACAGGGGATTGTATCATGGTGAGTTTTCGAGATACAAGGACGGTTCTTCACATATGTGCAGGGTCAAATAGATCTCTTGAATCCACCATCCGGACTCTGACAGTGTCTTTTTTCTTCCCCCATATACATATGTACCATGACCAAGTCCAAGGTAATTGGACGAGGGTTGATCGGGGGGGCAGACATTGTGGGTATACAGCACGACCCGTTTTTCAACCCCCATTGACACCCTTTTGTGATTATAACCGTTTCAGTTGTTTGAACAGACTGGATGGTGTAGATTGACTGCCCCCACCTCCAGACCCCATTGTCCCTTCCTCTGATAAAGGGTCTACTGTAACGTTTGGCAGTAGCCCCATTCCTACTCCAAGCCCTGTAACGTCCTCGACTGTCCCGGTGCTTCCCGCTGTTTTTCCTGTTTCACTGGTTCCCCTAGTTGCTAACAACTTTTTAATTACCACTGAACCAGCGCCCATTAAACCTTCCCCTTGTTTCCCTGGTTTTAAGTTTGCTAGTTGGAATATTGCAGGTTGGAGTAGGCAATCGGCGTCCCTAGGTTGGAGTGAGATCCTCTGCGACTATGATATTTTATGCCTGCAAGAGACCTGGGCAACTACTGACATTAAACTTGATGGGTTTGTGTCATATAATAACCCAGCACTAAGGTCAGGTATGGGTAGGGCTAAAGGGGGGTTAGTGATTTTACTGTCAGTAAACCTCCCAGTCTGTATGAAATCTTACCACCCTGTGGGTTACCACTCCCAAATCCTAATATTAGAACATGTAAAGGGCCATGTAATAATGGTGATCAACCATTATAATAACCTGTTTGATGCTTCTAATACTTCGGTGGTGGAGGAGTTGGGTTCTGCCTTGAGGAACTTGCGAAGAGATATCAACAAACCAACTGATATCATATGGGGCGGGGATTTTAACCGTCGTACCTGTCCTCTTTCATTTACTAGAATCTGTGGATACGACGGGGACAACGGGGAAAATCGGGCGCATTTTGTTCACTCACCCTATGGTGACTCCCTTAATTCCCTTATGTTAAGTTTGGATCTTATGATCCATCCCCCGGCTGTAGACGCTGATGGCAAACCTGTTCCAACTTTCGTAGGACCCAACTCGGCTTCTGTTATTGACCACCTATTGGCCTCTACGCATCTTATCCCACTTTGTACGGTCCCCGTTGTTATTGACCTTGGAAGTAGCGATCACCATGCTATTACCATGCTCATTTCTGCTTGGGTGTCACCAGCCAATAGTGATCATCTGGTAATTGAAGATGTCGCCCCCTGTAGACGGAATGGTATCCGTATAAAACGGAGTTTGGACAACTCCGAAAAGCCGCAAGCCAAAATCCTAAAAGTTGGGTTCGCTGAAATTTACAATTGTTTAGATTCAGAGGCCTTTTATGGGAGCATTACAACTAATTTTGTGGCACTTGGCATCGTTATAAAAAGGTGTCTTACTATTACTAAAGCCCGAATTAGGAAGCAAAATGTGGGTTGGTTCGATAGCATGTGTACCAAATCTCTGCGGGAACTTAAGCAGGCTTTAACTAAACTTCCCAGAGACAGGGAGGCTATCAAATCACTTAGACTTACCTACAAAAACAATCTCGTACGTAGGAAGCAAGAGCTTAGGGAACTTGCCTGGGATGCCTTGAACCAAGCATCGGTACTACGGATCAGCAGGCTTTTTTGGTCTACGCTCAACAGCCCCTTTCTTGCTAATGACGAGTTTCCCGTATTGTCAGCCCAGGTCAGTGAAGCAAACTGGGTTGCCCACTTCTCTGGAATTTTTAACCCGCTCAGGGAGGACTCTGTCAGCTCTCCTATTCTGATGTCTGAAACGAGGTTACCCTTGGATATTACCCTATCAGAGGTGGTTATTTCCATAAGCCGGAGTAAAGGGGGGAAGGCACCGGGACCCGACGGGGTCCCGGTTGACCTGTATAAATCTAATCCGACTCTTTGGAGTCCACTCCTGACGCAGGTGTTTAATGCTTCCGTTTTGGAGAATACACCACCTACTTGGAGTGAATCTATAATTTTACCCATCTACAAGAAGGGAGATAGAGGAGAGGCCAAGAACTACCGCCCTATCTCCCTTCTTGATTCCTCCCTGAAGATTATGAGTAGGGTTCTCCTGATGAGGCTGAAGGAATGGGTAGAGGAAAATAAAATTCTGGCTGAATCCCAATATGGCTTTCGCAAAGGATTGGGGACAACCGAGCAGTGCATCAATCTTGACCTCCTCATTGGAAAGTACACGAGAGCGAAGCAGGGTTCCTTATTTCTCTGCTTCGCTGATCTTTCGAGTGCCTTTGACCTTGTGGATCATAACTTGTTATGGTCCACATTACTGGGTATGGGTGCCCCCCCAGCAATCATTCACTTCCTGGCACGACTCTACAATAAGTTATCAGCCCAGATACGTTTTGGTCGGTCAGGTGAATGTACAGAGAAAATTAAGGTTAAATCAGGCATAAGGCAGGGCTGTGTACTGGCCCCCCTGCTATTTTCCCTCTTCATTAATTCCATAGAATCGGAACTGAAGAATGTACAGGCAGACTCCCCCCAGGTTGGTGGCCACCCGGTACCAGTCCTGCTCTATGCCGATGACACGGTGTTGCTCTCGCGCACCCCAAATGGGCTCCAGAAACTCATGAATACTTTTTATAATTTTATTAACGAGAGAAAACTGAAAGTTAATAACTCCAAGACTTTTATTATGGCTTGTGGCAAACGGATGAAATCTGTTATGCCGTTCTATTTTAATAATCATAAAATTGAGGTTGTGGACAGATTCTGCTACCTCGGAGTTACTTTCAACGACAAAGGGACTTGGGCGCAAGAGATTTTAAATGTTAACGGTAGAATGGGTAAAAGTTCCTCTGGAATCTTTCGATTTGCAGCAAAGTTAGGGAGTCGCCGCATACCAGATATGGTAGATATATATAGGCATAGGTGCGTATCTATTGCTCTATATGGCTCTGGTATCTGGGGCTATTGTCAGCATAGGGTACTGCAAGTCACTGAGAATGGGTTCCTTAGAAGGCTTCTTTGTTTACCTCCTTCGGCACCCACTGTATTGTGTCATAGCGAGGGGTGCCTGAATTATTTGACAGATTTGATGGGATTGAGACCTTTAATGGTATGGAGGTCAATCTGGGCTAAAGAAGAGACTGACTTTACCAGGCAGATTATCTTTTGTCTGAAGCTGGACAAAGCCCTCAAGATCCCCTGGTTAAGTTATGTTTCTTCTTCCTATAGTGGCGTTTTTAACCTTGACATCGTCAATGACCCATATTGTGCCGTTACTATATCAAAAAAGGAACTTAAAGATGTTTTTATTGGAATTAAATCTGACTTACGCAGAGCGAAGTGTATCTCCATGCCTACTCATGTATTTTATCATTCTAATAAGTTGGAAGAAAAGGGCATGCCTATGTATCTAAAATTTATAACCAAGCAATCCCATCAGTTCGTTCTTACGAGATTTAGACTTGGTATTGCACATAATCTAGTGGCTTTCCCAGTGATGAAATTACATAGCCATTCCCCCTGTCCTTGTGATGGCCAGTCTAGGCAAAGCACTCTGCACTTTATGCTTATTTGCCCACTTTATATGCACCTTCGCCGTTTCTACCTTAGACCTGTGTTTTTAAAATTCTCTGTGTATACTACAGCCCAAGCCCTGAAATTGTTATTTGCACTTGATTCTGCAGATATCTGTTTTTCTACCGCTACCTTTTTACTTAAAGCCATTTCGCATAGGAAAAGTCTGGTGTTTTAATACTTTTAAAATTCTTTTACTGCTGAGTTATTGTTCACGCTGTAATGTTCGTATTGTGTGTTTCTATATTGTATGCTTTTGTGATTGTTTTTAATAATCGAATAAAGCTTTGAAATGAAATATTCTAATCCACACTAAATTAATATATTCCAATTCATTTAAGGCTGGGTTGGCGGCACAGGGTTATGATCACTGGAAAGATACCATTGATTTAAAATCAATTTGGGGCACACTAAAGCTTGGCAGGTTCAGGGTACTGAATCACTGCATTGTGCCTGCCTGATTCTGACTCAAATTATATTTTTAAATAATACAGTGCACTAAACCACTTGTTTTGGCTTGGCGACCGCTAAAAATTTGAATATCCCATCCGACCCCTCCATAGCGGAATATGATAATTGGTGCACACAAACTAATTATACAATTGATGTATTATAAGCTTTGTTTCGAAATGACACTTTTAATGTCTCTGAGCTTGACCAATCCAGTTGTTTGGTGTGGCAAACGAGTTCAAATGCATGTCAACTGCCTTTTTTTAATGTTTCACACAGACCCGACCGGATCCACGTTTTCCAAATTCACATATAGTCGCCACATACTCTGTGGGTAAATTGTGCCAACAATGGTTGGAGCATTCCTCTTTTTTGTCAGTAAAACAACATTTTTCACTCTAATCGAGCGACAATAATTTGGCTGATTTTATCTTAGATCCTAAAATCCCTAGAAATAAAAGGTTTATTTGTGACACTTACAATGAAATTTGGAAACGTTCGCAGATGGAGGAGGCTTTTCGTCTGCGTCAAATTGATAAGACAAATTTGGAAAAAGTTCTTGCTGTGGTCGACAATAGCATCAGTACACTGTCCTCACGCATCTATACCTTGGATAATATTGTTTCATCTGTTATTGATATTGTTCCGAATTACGTATCTGTGCTATATCATGGTGAAATCAATTAAGATCAGTTATGCAGTTTGCATGGACGTTTCAAACTCTCAAAATGGGAAAAGTCCCGTAGGATTATTTAAATGATTTTGCTTCGTTTATACCTTTTAATCTGACTGATAAACAGAGATTTATGTCTATGAAAGATGCTAAATACACGTTATTACACATCAAACAATTGGAACCATTACCATTTTCTGTGGCGGAGAAATATTCAGCTGTTTGGTTAATTCATGGAGTTATATCGCTCCCATTCTCGCTGTTTCAATTTAAATCATGTATGAAACTTTTTCCGATAGGCCGTTTTGAACCCCTGGGTAGTGCATTTCTCCATGAATTATGGTCTCTTCCATTTACTTATAGATGTCAATGGGAGGATAAGGAAGTATTCCTAACAGAGGATGACTGCGATTCCACAGTAGGACATTCACTAGTTTGTAAACATGTTATGTTGCAAGACACTTGTAATGTATCTGCCCCTAATCTTGCTTGTGTTTTTTAAAGGAACTCCCATCCCATTAATAATTCACACTTTTACCTTGCTTACTAATGGCAGTTATCTTATTTTAAACTACCACAACTGCTGTGGTTTACGGGCAGGAATCCCATATTTGGTAACAGTTTCACAACATGTTCCTTGTTGTAGCAATGTGCTTTTCCCGTCCCTGCATGGGAAAGTAGATTGTTCCATTTAGCCTTCCATTCCTACTTTGAAAACGGATTTCAACAAATTAAGCAGGCTCAAAGCGCTATTGTTTCAATGAGAAGTGGCCCTCCCTTCAGCTCGAGAGAACTTCAAGTTGTAGGTGGCTAGAACATCTAGGGAGATTCAGTCACTTCTGAACACTAACCTCCTACTTCATTTTGGGGTGCTTATACATCAAATATTTAATGCGTCTGATACCAAAGGCCTTGCTCATTTTTTTAAAACTTCCAGCCTTGTAACTTCTTTTCAGACGATATTTGGAGTAATACTGGCTTTTATTCATTCTATCTTTTCTAGCGTCTTCGGAGGGTTTCCTTTGTTACTGATGTTTGCTGGTGGAATTCTGATTCTTCTGCTCCTGCTACGCAATGGCTGCTCATCTTGTGGTAATGCACGGGCCAGATCAATTGCAACTGTACCATGATCAAATGCAACAACTTTTTGGATGCTTGCCGTTTGCAATGCTTAGCGTGAGTTATGGACTAACATTTTGCTTTGCCTACTTCAATTTCGTGCAACCTGTGTTCTACTGTCAGCGGTGCTCCTTCTATTGGGCTTTGGATTTATGCCTCTCCAATATGTCATGTTCAGACCAGTTAAATGGTCCCGTAGTGGTCCATGAACAAGCCTGTTCTGAGGATAGCCATATGGAGCTTGTAGCTGCACTTTGGGTCTTGGCTGAATGGGATATCTGCGCGGATGCGCAGAACCTCCTGCAACAAAGTTTTATTGAATATCACGCAAGTTGTCCGGATATGCTCCTGGAAGCATCAAATTGTGAGGAGCTTGTCTGTTCCGTCGACGTACTTAATTGAATGGCATCCCTTTTTTCTGCTAACGATAGGGATGACCTTTTGGAACTAATTGCATTCTTAGGTTTACGTACTTTCATGGATTTGCCTTCTCCTTCTAAATCTTGTTTTTCATGTGTAAACAACATATAAAATAAAAAAAATCTTTTGATTTTTTTCCATTCTGTTTTTTTTCAAGCGCTTCTGAACTCTGCTTGATTTTGAACTCTGTTTTGATGTTTTGTCTGTATACTACGTCCTTACCAAGGGGAGGGTGTTATATGGCCATTAGCGTCATTCTCAACATTGCTAAGTTAGCATGAGTTCTGCTGCCATGATGCTGCTTTTGCGCATGTTACCACATGACTTTATTATGCAAGACTGTTACTACTTATGTCACTGCCGCACTACACTGTGCATTCCATCTCTTGTTTTAGCTATATCTCTGCTGTTTCCCCACTCATTCCCATTGGCTGAGACATTCCATGTGAAAAGGGAGCACCCTGTTTAAAAAACGCCAGTTGCCAATGCCAGTTGCTTGGCGAGAGTGCAGGAACGCCTACTTTGTTCACACATCGGTAACTGGTGCGCAGCAGGAGCTGCAAGCACCCTGCACTTTCCTGGTGGCTGCACAGCCTCTTGACCCCTGATGGCTCACTGTGCACGGCTGGAGCTGTTCTCTCCTGTCAACTCTTCCTTAACTGCGGACACGGTAACACTTGGTGCACGGCTGGAGCCGTTCTCTCCCGTCAACTCTTCCCAACCGCGGACGCAGTAAAACTTGGTGCACGGCTGGAGCCTTTCTCTCCCGTCAACTCTCCTTAACCGCGGATGCGGTTTAAACTTTGTCAAGTGTTCCGAGGAGTTCGGCTGGAGCCGTTGAAGTCCTTTCATCTTCCCGACCGCGGACGCGGTCTTTTGAAATGCCTAGTGCAAGTGGTCCGCGGCAGGAGCCTTGAGCATCGTTTGGGCTTTTTACCGCAGAAGCGGTTCCCTCTTTATTTCAACATCTTCCAGGGTGCACAGCAGGATCCGTGTTCACCGTCTGTGTACGTAGACCGCGGTGACGCTCCCTTCTTCAGTTCATGCTCCCCCTGGTGCGCGGCAGGAGCTGTGAGCACCCTCGGTGTACATAGACCTCGGTGACGGTCTCTTCTTCATTTCATGCTCCCCCAGGTGCTCGACAGGAGCCGTGAACACCCTCTGTGCCCATAGATCGTGGTTACGGTCTCTTCTTACCCTTTGTCCCAGCAGGAGCACGGCAGGAGCCTTACTCCTTTCACACGTTTTCCCCATAACCGTGGGTGCGGTTACTTGTTTCCCTTCTTCGTTTGTTTCCCCCTAGAGCACTGTGGATCTCTTGGAACTCATCCCCTTTCTGGAGTATAACATCAACACGTACTCGTCGTTGAGAAACTGCAGTGAGTGCACATTCTCCCATCCTTACTAGTAGATAGAAGGTCACTTTTTACTCTATTGTGTGTTTTCCTCTGATCTGTCTGATCTGTCCCTGCTCTAAAGTCTCTCTCCGGTTTATGTCTTCCAGAAAATTGCTCTACCCATCACTCTAAAAACTCCTGCTAAACTGACGCTGTCTGTGGTACCCTCCTACCCGTACCGTGACACTCCTGGACTCCCCTTCAGGCACCAACTTCCTTAAACCCCCAAGGTCATCCAGTGGGGTTTCTTTTACGTCCCTTTCCCCTTGGGATCAATCGCCCATTCTGTGGTGTCAGGGTGGAGGATTGGTCTGGAGGTGAGAGCGGGGGCTCTCTCCGTTTCCGCGGTTCCTGGTATTCAGGTGAGTGGAATTGTGACAAAGACTCTGTTTGTGCCTTTCTCATGAGAACTGTCTGCTTCTGCGTTCTCTGCTTGTTCCCGGAGTTTAGTCTGAACACGATGTGCAAGGTCGATAAACATGTCCCTTGTTATTCTGTTCTGGTCAGTCACTAACACCTAGACAGCTTAAAAACAGCTGCACTGCTGGAGACTCGTGCTTTGATATTACGATATAACGGGGATGCATGTTGTTCGCACACACCTGGAGAGAGATCTTTCCTTGGAGAAGAGCTATGCTGTTCCTATGATGTAAACCTACCATCTAGGCTCTAAGGTATGAGGTCTGCTGACAAAGCCCAGAGATCTTCCATTATATAAATAAACTTAAACTTACCAAGGGGAGGTGTGGTTAGGCCTTATAGTCCTTTTTCCAATGTCTGTATATGATGACATCTCCCTTTATATTCTATGGTATTGTAACAATGCTGTTTTAGGTTTATGCATTTTGCTGCTGGTAGTGGCTTGTATACTGCATTATAGAGCACAATAGTTAAAATAAAAATTTTGAAATATACAGTGACTCTGACAATGCTTATTGTGGACAAGTATGAGTGAGTGAGCGAAAGGGTATGTCTTGCTACCGCGATTCCTGAGAGAGTTGTGAGCGTTGGGTTCCGGGTTTTCTAATCATTTGTAGCTTTGTGATTATGTAGGAGAACGAATGAGACACTATAGCTATTGGTTTTTTAGGATTTTGGGTACTAAGGTTGTAGGAAGGTACAACCCCTATACACCAAGGTCCTGTTTTCCTGCGCATAGTTCTGTGTATTTGCAGAATCCACAACAATAGCGTTAGCACCCTTTTTAACTAAGATTAGGCAAGAAGATCATATTTTCAGAATTTAAATTTGGTCCACAGCAGGTCAAAATGTAAGTATACACCGATTACATTCTTTTTAATTGTTCTAACCCTGCAACCTATGTTCCCCCTTTCCTTCAACAAATTGCCACCCTTTCTCAGCTCTCAGGCTACCGTCTTAACACTGACCAATGTGAAACCTTCCCTTTAAGTGTTTTATATCAAAAACATCTCTTTGCCCATTCTGTTTTTTCATGGCAACCATCTAAAATAAAATATTTAGGGTTGTGGTTCGCCGCATTAATTCCTGAAACACTAAAGTTAAACTTTGATTATATCACCCAAAAATTGAATGACGTTATTACACGTTGGAACCCCTTTTTTCCTCTCTTAGTGGGGTCGATTGGATTTGATTAAAATGATGCTCTCTCCTGTTATATATTATCTCCATACACTTTCTTGGTTATTACTTCAAGAAAATAGATTCTACCTCAACAAAATTTCTATGGAAAGGTAAACCCCCTCGTATAGCTTTATCTTCTTTAAAAAAAGGATAGACCTAATGGAGGTCTTAGGTTTCCTGATTTTAAAACTTATCATTAAGCTTTCTTCCAAAAATAAGCTGCCCGTAGGCTCTCTATGAAACTCCCTATATATCCTCCATTGTGGATAAAAATAGAGAAATTCCTTATTGCCCTTTTGATACGTTCTCCAGTCGTTTCCCACTCCCATAACCTGTTGGTTCCTCTCTTATCATCATCATATCCCTTAACTAACTCCTTTCAACAACAACCCATTTGGCATAATAAATCATTACGAATCCATAATCGCTCTATATACTGGAAAACTTGGTGTTCTAAAGGCTTACGTTGGATTTCTCAGCTTTTACTTAATGATCAGTCCCTTTCTTTTTCTGATCTTCAAACAAAATTTTCTTTACCAGCATCCTCTAGATTGCAATATAGTCTTCTATGTTCCTCTCCTTACTTTACCAAGAACTTCTAACCTTCCTGTAAATTACAAAAACCTATCTTCAATATTGGACACTTCCCCCTCTGCATCCACTATATAAAAATGTTTACAACTGCCCCCAGACAGACCCAAATCTAAGATTGAATTGGCTTTGGAAAAGGATTTATCACAAAGTTGGCCAATCACTACATGGGACAAATTGTAGTCTAAGCTTCACAAAACTTCTCAAGCTACGAATACCACACAAACCCTTTACTTCATTTATCAGCTAGTGTTATTTTCCCCAGTGATTCTAGCATCTTTTTCATCAGATGTGTCCTCTACTTGTTGGTCCTGCCCTTGTCCTTCTCCTGACTTAAAACACATTTTGTTTGAGTTTCCCCCTATCCACCAATTTTGGCTATTGGTCTGGTCCCAAATTAAGATAATCTTCAAAGTTCAGGTCCCTTTCTCCTTAATAAATATATTCCTAGGCACTCTTTAACCCTAATGGCTCCAGTCACCATTGAGTTTTAAACTTTAAGATTTATTGTTAGCTATTGCATTTCATTTAATAACCTCAAATTAGAAACAGGCAGATAAAGTCACTTTCAGATCCAGGTGGAACGCTGTTTGTTTTCATCATCAACTAGACACTAATTATGTTTCCCCTATATCTCTAGCAATTAAAAAAGATCTTTTATGGCTTCCATTAACAACATATTTATCTTTGTCTGCCTCTTCTAATGTTAAAATTACGAATGCATCAGATGATGTACGGAAACCACCTTGATTTATCCATTTGTCTCTCGACTCCTAGATGAATAAAAGATGTTTACACCCCTATGTTTATATCATGTTATTCAATCTTAGTTATTGTTATGCTTACAATGTTAAATTGTTTATTTCCTATGTCTTTTACTCTTAATTGTTTTATATTAATTACATATTGCTCCCCTTCCCTTACCCTTTCCCCTTATTGTTTATATTGTGTATATTTCTTTTTGTATACATCATGATATTTCTATCCTTATATATTTTTGCTTTCCTTACAATGTATTTTATGTTAAATAGGATTTGTTCTATTGATTTTATTGCTGTTATTTTTCTTGTTATTCTTTAATAAACTCAAACTTTAAAAAACCCAATAACTAAATATGCAAGAAACAAACAAACAATTACTAAAGTTCACAGCTAGAAGCAATAGCAAAGATGGATTTAATTTTTATGTTTACCAGTTTCAGAATGGCAGGCAGTAATGATCCAAGGCCAGTGTGGAGGAAGCCAGTATCGGAAACTGTTCACTTCAGGTTGAAACAATCCTAGTAAAGAGGTAAAAGGAAACAAGGGACAAAACAAAGCAAACCAAGCTAAATTGTAATCGAGAAGAACGTTAAAGTTCAGCCAAAAACTCAGGCAACTGAGGAACCAAACAAAGGAGTAATACAACAAACATGATGGATGGGTGATACAGTGGACGAACGAGCCAATACAACACAAGAAGTTGCCAGGCATCTGCCCAAAGGAAGGGAACTGGTAGTACTGCTGCCACTCAAGACCTGGAAACCTCACCAACTTGATCTTCCAGATTAGCAGTCATAGCTCCTCAATTCCGTAGGCCAGTATTCCACAGTCTCACATGGATTCTCGTGCAGCCTTTAGGATGTCTTCTTTCCACACCAAGTCTCCATCTTCAAACATGATGTTGGTTCCTGACAGCTGCCCACTGCACCAGCATGCATGTTGTCTTCAACTATTACCACCTTTCAGAAGATTAGACCTGCATACATGTAGCAATACACTTGAGCAATTTTGGGGGAGATTAAGCTGGCAAGTTTCTGGTTTTGTTAAATGAGCTAAAAGCATTGAGTTACTGATGCTATTGTGTGCTTAATGGATTACAGTTTGGATTATAATGGTTCTAGCTCTGACCTTTTACCCAGTTATGTGCTAAATAAATGTCAGTCTGTTTCCTTGAAACTAGCCTAATTCATTATGCATGAGAATTATTAGAAAAGTTCCTGCGCATGACGTACGTAAAAGCATGAACGTACTCTGTGTAAAAGTCATGGTCAACTTCATCCTAGGGCAGAAAAACTACATGCACACTCACAACATATTGATTTTGTAAGGAACCCGAGACTAACTTTATGGAATAAAAGACCCATACCAACACTAGATAGGCAGAGGAGAAGCTTCCACGCTCACACTAGACGATGAGGTCCCAGCCTGCAGAAGCTACAACACGCAGCAGTCTGATATCCCTTACAGGGTGTCCAACTCGAGACCAAGACAGGATCCTTTGTTCTCCCATCAGGTAATGGGGTTGGCTCTTTCCTAGGGGAATCTTGGTTTTACACCTACATACATTCTAGGTACAGGGAGGGTTTGCATCATAGGAGTAAGCTTGATAACTGACATATATCTATATGCCTACATATATTCACTGTTTTAGCACCATGGTAGAATTCTACCTTTTATTTACTCTGTTGGTGTTTGTAATCTTATACATATGTTTCTGTCGCGGTTTACGGATAGCACTGAAACCGCCCTTATGTAAAAACTCCAAATCATTCAAGGACAAATGGAACGGAATATTAAATAAATGTAGTCTTGACCTGATTTTACTCATCGTTGAAGAGTTAGCTGGGATTCTTAAAGAACTTGAATCAGAAATTAAAGAAATTGACCGTGAACTTAAAGATATGCTCACAGCCGAGGAACTTAACCACACCCTCGAAGATCTGAAAACCATGCTTGACAAACATCAGAAAGAAATCAATGAACGAAAAATTAGGAAATTTCGTCGGGACACGCTCGATTACAAACTGGATGAAGTGTATTCCTGGGCAGACATTTATGCTCAAAGACGACGTAATAGACCACCTACTACTCAAACCGACACCTCATCCTTCGGGAGTGATTCTACTTACCGACCACCACGAAAAACACCCACCTCTATATCCTCTCAAAGTCTTGATCAAGCCAGCACTTCTTCTACTGTGCAAGACCAACCAGCTGCGGTTCATTTTTTAGAATCAGGCCCAACTACCATCGAAGACTCCGGAGGAGCCATCATAAAAGAAAAAGAAATAGGTCCGCCGAACACACGGAGCACCGTTCTCAAGAAGGACCCCAAACTAAGAAAGAACAACTAGTTATTAATATTTCGGACACCATCATTCCACAATATCAAATCAACTTACTAGAGAAAGGCACATCATTCATTCCAGTGGCACATAGTAACTTACTTGAACTCGAAGTTAATACTTTCAAATTCACAAGAAAATTGAGACTGCGTCACTTTTTTGAAAACATCGTACCACCGACCATTAAAGATAAACCTGATGAACTTCGTGGTCTTCGACCCTCCAGCACATATCAGGCTCCAAACACTCACAAGTGTATAGACCTATTCGAAAATTTGGTACGTAATGACCTTTCTAAAATCAACTTCAAAAACAAACGAAAACAACAGAATCTCACCATCAAAGACCGAGACACTCTCAAAACATTGGCTAACAACCCCAAAATTTGTTGCATTAAAGCAGACAAAGGAGGGGCCTTGGTAATCCTCAATACCACAATGTATACGCAATGATTACTTGAACATATTCAGGACACCAACATCTACATGTTATTTGACAGCAACCCAACCAAAGAGTTTCAAAAGATTTTGACTAACATTGTCACTACAGCACAACAAACAGGAATCATCGAGGAACGTACTAAAAAGTACCTACTGCAAGAACATCCCAGGAGCCCAACTATACACATGTGCCCAAAAATACACAAAAATCTCCACGATCCTCCGTTCAGACCGATCGTGTCAACCAAGGGATCCATACATGAACCTACCGGCAAGTTCATTGATAAATATTTACAACCTTTGGTCACCGGTACCACCAGTTACATTAAAGACACCACAGACTTTTTAAACAAGCTTACTAACATTTCCACCAATGACAATGACCTTTTCATACTATGTACTGCTGACGTCAGCTCTCTCTACACCTCCATACCCCACCAAGGAGGCATTGAAGCCATTGAATCGGCGCTTTTAAACAGTGATATTGATGAACAAATGCAATCCTTTCTCTTGGAACTAATGATCTACACTTTATATCATAGCTATTTCCAACAAGACAATCAATGGTACCTCCAGCTATCTGGAATGGCTATGGGAAACTGTGCCGCTCCCACGTACGCGAATATATACATGGCGAACTTTGAAAATCTACATATATACCAGAATCCTACTTTTCAAAACAAAATTAAAATGTACGTCAGATACATCGACGACTTGTTCCTTATCTGGAAAGATACCAAAGAGTCCCTCAACCTAGCACTAAATGAGCTCAACACCAAAGACCAACGCATACAACTTTCTTGGATTATCAGTGATACTGACATCACATTTCTGGACGTTAAGATCAAACAAACCCAACATGGATTCACAACTGATTTACACAGAAAAAGCACCGACAGGAATAACACCCTTCACTTCACTAGCTTTCACCAATCATCATTGAAGAATCATCTACCGTACTCTCAGATGTTGCGTGTCAAACGCATAGTTTCTGACGAACAAACCTACCAGACACGCATCAATGAAATGCATAACCGTTTCCTGGACAGAGGTTACCCTCAACAGGTTCTCAACCAAGCCATCACCCGAGTTGACAAAATAACCAGAAAGGAAAGCCTATCTAAGATTCCCAAGCAGACGAAAGACCGCATTGTACTAGTTTCTAAGTTCTCATCTGTAAGCTCTACCTACAAAACCATCATAATGAAACACTGGCCGATCCTACAATTTGAACCTGACTTTCAGGGGATTTTTCAGAATCCCCCCCTATTCGCTTACACCAGGAGTAAAAACCTCAAGGAAATTCTCTCACAACCTACATCCACACCGAAACAACACAAAGGAACCCTACCATGTAGGAATTGCAACCATTGCAATTGCATAATCAAAGGCAATCATATCAAACATCCCATGAAAGGCAATACCATTAAACTCCATGTAGACGCCACTTGTGATTCCATGAATCTTATTTACGCCTTGAAATGCCCATGTGGCAAATTATATGTTGGCAAGACTGAGCGCAAAATTAAGACGCGCCTCAATGAACACAAATCCAACATACGGTTGAAACTAGAAAAATCTAACATTGCCATGCACTTTGTTGAAGCTCGCCACACCATCGCACAACTCCAGTTTATAGTGCTGGAAATCATCACTAAAAGGGAAGGAACTGACAACCACAAATTACTCCTGAAGCGAGAATTGGAATGGATTTACCTTTTGCAGACTCTTAAACCATATGGTCTCAATGATCGAATTGAGTACAGCTGTTACTTGTAAATATGCATTGCTTTGCCTCGTACTGTATTTTTTTCATTGTAATTTTTTTCATTGGTTATGTCATACATTGTTGTATCCTTTGCATGACACACGATCCTCCTGACCATTTCCCACTCCAACATGGCCGCCACGGCGCTCCCGACCTTCACTCCACAGTCCTACGTTAGTTTCACCTTCCTGCCCGTATTTACCCAACAGTCACCATAACCCACCTCATGGACGCCCGCGACACCACTGCCGTAGCGAGCCCCGCTACCGTCGATATGAAGTAAGACTCCAGTTTACCTCTTTCCTACTTAGACCCCTTGGTATTCCCCGGTTACCTTTTTCTCCTCCACCTTCGAGGATCACTGCACTCGTTTTTACGCTACACGTCCCCCATCTAGATTTTGATCACCCTGATTGAATGCACTTCGCCCCATAGGCACGGTTTATACATGACAACCCCCCTCCCCAGTCATACGCATTTTACTGTTCCACGATCCTTACGCAGACCTTTCTTCCTTTCAGCGCTCCTTGACAAAGGGCACAGCCCGAAATGCATTGGAGAAGTTCGCGTTCATAAACGTAATATTGATGAATTACCAAACCATGGAATGATATGCCATTAATATCATTGGGAAAATAATATCATTGGGAAAATAACCCAACGTGAAGATTTCAAAATACAAGAATAAAACGAATTTGAACTCATACCTATTGAACTCATTTCTTGAGCACTTAAGGTGTGCCTCCTGTGGGGATGTATTAGCATATCTATGCATACACTACTTGTCTCTGTCTAAAGATTGCCACAGCAAACATGTTTTATACTAGATTGATGCTGGTTTAATAAATGCTTATTGAAAACGTCCCCATAGTTTATTCTGTATATATTCTCTCTGCGACTAAGTAAGTACTAGTGACTGAGCGAAAAGTACTGTACTGTTTCCACAATCCCTGAAGGATCAAGGGTTGCCATTTTCAATAGTTGCCAGAAACTATTCGCTCCTTGGTAAGGTTAGGGGGCTTATGGTGGTACTGTTAGCTAGCTGGTCTAAAGTCTAACATATCCTTTGGGGGTCCCTGGAATCAGTCTGGACACCAATCCCTTAGTTTATTTTGTCTAAACACGCAGATCCTTTGTATTATTAGGAACTACACGACAAAAGAGAAAGGATGATGTAACTAGAATGTAACACGTGAATTGTATCACTACAGAAAAAGAGGATTCAATAGTAATAATACATATTAAATACAATCTAACAGTACATCTAACAAATTACATGAAATGTATAGTTTATTTTCAAAGTCAGAACTCCAAAATGCAGGTGTATATACAATTAAATAGGTTTTTGAAATAATTATCCTTAAAAGCATTCTTAGAAGATTTTAACATAAAGAAGACAAAGGTAACCATAACATACTCTATAAATTGACAATTCGTATTAATGTAAGATGTTTTCTTCTCTGTCTGTGTTAGGTTTCAGTATCAATGATGGTATCGCACAAGGCCTTCTGGGCCACTTATTTACAGAAAGCTGTTTCCAAGAGAAGAATTCCTCATGGTTCTAGCAGTGGAGGTTGAGGGAACAGGGTATTGCCTGGTGACATGTTCCACGTGCAGTAGGTATAATGAGAAGAACCATTTATTGCAAGAAAGGTTGCCAAGCTGGAGAGAGAAAGCACATGCTCAGAATGGGTCAATGGTATAATGCGATGGCCAATGGTCATCTTACTTTGAGATATTTTTCTTGGGGAACACTGCCCTTTACCACATCTTGCACGACTTCAACTGCCTGCCATAGCTTTCACTTCCGGGTGATGTGAGGCAGAGACAGAATAAAAGACCACAAGGAAAATCACTCTTAGCCTGGCAACATTGTAAGTTAGCAAGTTATCACATGTTATAAAGTTCACACCTGGCCCCCTGCATTGTGCACCTTTGTTGTTTTTCGCCATTGCTCTTGTTGTGTTTGTTAGTGGGCTTGCTGTTTATTTGCTTGCTCTTTCTCTCTCCTTCCTTTTATTTATGTTTCCTATAGAGTCCTGGTTCATCTCTGAGGTCTTTTAAACTCCTCCTCAGTAGCACCCATCTGGCCTTTGGCGGGTGAGTAGTCGGTCAAAGGTTCTGTGCTAAATTTCTGAATAATAGAATTGCTTTTAGTTCTGCATTGCTTGTTTCAATATCTCCAGCACTTAGAGCAACCTATGTGACGTAGAACGATTCCAATGGATTACTCCTCTTCCCTTGTTTTGTTCACCTGTTTCCCCTGGCATCCAATGCTCTGCTGGCCAATCAGGTCCAGGGGAGACTATAGGTCTGTATACTGTACACTGGTTCGAATACAGGTCTTGGTGGTGATGAAGCAGGGTTTTCGCATAAAATAAAACCTGCTTGGATTGAACCCTCATTAACATTTACTAAATGTGTACAGTGGGGAAAAACTAATGAAAGAGACTAAACATGAGTAAAATGCTTTTGTGCAAGCGCGAAACTCAACTGACAAGTAGGCCGCATAACTTGCATTCAGTAAAGAGACTAATGCTGCTTTAGTGCACGTTATTAATATTGGCTGAATATAAAATAATTAATTTAACATGGGTTTCGCAAGGATGGATGCAGGATTTGGGTTGGTGCGTAGAGAAAACATTTTCATGAAATAATAAATGTTTGTATTTCATTCTTGTAGAATACAAAGCATGGGATTTTTCGTTCTGCATGTCAGCTTAAGGGTTAAGTGTTAAAGAAAAAATGAAAATGTGATTTCTAAACTATGAAGTGTGAGCAGGAGAAGAGAAAGAGCCTGAACGTGTCCATCAGAGATTCACAGCGTGCCAAAATTCTGAACAAAAGTACATTGCTATGAGATGGAGAGAAACGTCCTCTGCAGAAATGCGCTCAGCAGAAAAATGTTATACAATGTTTTAAAACTTGTTGTTAGAACAAGGAAATGTGGATAGCGTATGAAGAATATTTCCTGGGTTACATGGTTGATGACATAGGCAATTTCTAAACAAAGGCTTAAAAATAATTTGTACATGTAGAAAGTGGAGTGACCATACACCCCCTTTCCTAGCCAATCAAATCACTAGTAGAGCCCGAGTTTGATACTTTTATGGGATGGTCTTTTGGATTTTAGGGTATAATTGAGGTGCCTGGAGGGAGGGGTTTAGGCAGACATTTTGGCTGACTGTTGGGGTGAGATCATCGCTTGTTGTCGGTTTACTGTCCTTCTTGCGTTCCTGAACTTAGTCTTTGCCTCTTCAAATCTTCTTGAGGGGCCTATTCTGTTACCCCAGCCAGGTGACAGAGTTTCTTTTTGGGTTAGTATTAGCCTGATATCTAAGTTTGCATATTCTTTGCAAACGTATTTTGTCTCTGAATCTTTTGTCTCTCCATCTATCCACTCCTCAATGTACTGTCATTGATTATGAATTTGTCATTTTCTCTTTCAATGTTGTTTGCTAAGTGATGATCCATGGTTGATTCTGTATTTCCTTGTACTACTGAGATTACATTCACATTATTATTATTTAGATATTACAGTATTTTACCTATGATTATTAATTTGCTTACCCTGACCAATTTCAAAGATTTATCACCATATTTGGTAAATTAGTGAGACCTATTAGTGACATGGTAAGTTTGATTTAGTTATTAGAATTACAACTAACCCAGCATAAAGGGGCTTGTTGGGTAATGGAAATTGGGTCCAGTCTTTAAAATGTCTTTAGTCTCTGAGCCCTGGATCACTGGCTTCCTGATAGACTGTGATTATGGTCCAAAACATTCCACCATTCTTTAAATTAAATATTATGAGTGTTTTTTTCAATTAGAAGAAATCGCTTGTGAGGCAATGGCTATCAATAAATGGACTGATTTACCTTTTTTGTAGCATTCAGACTATTTCTTGTAAGTACTTCTCTAAAGAACCGATTGGAGGGAAAGGTAGAGAAGCTTCACATATTTTAGTCATTCTTGTCCAAAGCCTTTAACTAAAAAGATTGAAACCATGGCCTGTCAAAGAACACATGATTATTAAAGCTCCGAATTGGAGACCACAAGAACAGCAATTCTCAAGACTTAGAATTTTTATTTTATGCAAGGCATTAAGTGTAAGAAACAATTTATTGGGAAATAAAAATAGAGTCTGCGTAGTACTAGCAGTTCAGGATTTAGGATGTATTTTAGATTATATTCTGTCGCATGACAATGATTCAAAAACACAATCACGATAACAATCATGATCTTTTTCCCCTAATCTACTCTAGGTGTATCTCTTTCACCCTCTGCTGCATGAGGCAGTTTATGTGTAAAGGAGGCTATCACTTTCAGAGTAAAATGTGGTGCTTTAGTACATATGTTATCTGATCCAATTGTAGTCTCAAAATAAATAAAGACTCTGAAGAGGCAGTTAGTGTTGGAATTAGAATTGTAGTATATCGCCTTACGAAAGAGGAGGGAAGATTAAAATGTTGCTGCAATTACCGAAATTAAAGAATTCTTTTATTCTGATTAATTTGACGAACACTAAAGAATTCCCATGAACATCTAACAGTTTAAAATATAGCTCTGTTATTAACTATAATAAATATAGCTCTATTATTAACTATAATATTATTATATCATAAAAAAACATCAAAAGATGTTGAGTTTCTGAATGATACAAGGGCCTTCATTCACTGAGTGACAAAAGTGCCTTATCATAGAAGGTGGTACAAAAGGGGGTGCTGTAAACCACATCCTCTCACATTTATTGCTGTCGGCTGTTTTCAAGCTTCACCTGACATTAATGACGCTCTGTCCATCACCCCCCCCTTTTGTATCGCTTTTGGCCGCCATAAGTGTGGCAGGGTATGCTCAGACGTGAGTCCCTTGCTCACTTTGCCACTGGATTCAAGCAAGCCGGGCTGAAGACGGCTGTAATGCCAGAAACCGGTCCTCGGAAGCTTGTTTCCGGTTCAGGGAAGGCATGGCTTGGCTGTTCGGGCTGGACTGTTCCCATGAGGCACAGGGTCAGACTGATTTGCATATAGCCATGTCTGAACTGGGGTGGCAGAGTGGGCTAAAGAACGGTGATGTGTTAAACCCAGATCTTTTGACTGGGTGTGTGTGTTTGATTGGTTCAGATGCTCCGTCCATTACCACCCCCTTTTGTACCGCTTATCATAAAAGGTAGCATGGCTCTGGGTAGCTGTATTATGCAAGTAATATGTTTATGGGGAAAAAAATATAAACACAAGTTGCTTCACCTTGCGTGACTTTATAAAAAATATGTGATGCAACGCAGTAGCTGGCACTGCGTTGCATTAAATTTAGTAGAAGTAATTGTCCCATGGATGGAGCATGGGGGTTCCTGTGCTGCCACCTATAGAATTTGGCGTAACCCCAGATTTACTAATGGTGCATCTCTCGAGGATGGCATAGCGAGGAGAAATATTTCTATTTCTCCTTGTTACTACCTCTTTCTATGCATGATGCAGAATGCTTCGTACATACAAAGAGGAAATTGCCTGTTTGGATTGTTTTTTGGCAGGAAGGAATACCTTCCTTCACAAAAAACAATCCTGCCTTTAACACAGGCATCCTTGCACCATGGCACAAGGCTGCTTACGTTGGCACTAGGAAGCACACAATGTGCCATAGCTTAGTATTTATGGGCTTTTCTGCTTGCTCTGTTTCACAAAGTGCAGCAAGTTCACTTGCTGTATTGCGCTGTGTGATACTTTAGTAAATCTGGCTCTAACATGTCTAGAAATGTAATTTCAACACTATCTCAAATCGACCTGAATTCTTTAAACATATCTTTTAAAACAATAGCCTCTGACTTGTCCCTATTCAGTTAGTGACCTGACCTTTTAGAAGCGGCTTCCAGTTCATCCAAAAGGACTGCTAAAGAAGCATTTGTTACAGATATGTGTAATTTATACCTTTCATTTTTGCAGAAAATGTCACCACCCCATCACTATATTTGTAACACAACAAAGAGGATCTTTTCATTTACTCCAAGAAAGGTTCCATAGAAAGAGAACAACCTAGTCTTTGGTAAAAAAAAAAATAGGGAAATCACACATTGAGGCAATTAGCTATGACCAAGGAACAAAATGTCACAACTTTGTGAAAGAATACACAATTGCCTACACAGTGCCAAATCCTTGTGACTGTGGCAGGTCTAGCACAAAGTCCGTAGAGATCATTGACCAATTTTGGGTTCGCACTGGAAGTTGTTGCAACAGTCGTAATACTCAAGCAATACCAGCCTTAACTTGTGCACATATAGTACAATGTAGAGTAAAGTTATCTACAGATATTGCCATATTGGACCACCACAAATGTCTTTTTCTAATAGTTTTATCCCAGGTGTCCTAATACGGGCAAGTTATGACACCATCCAATGGCCTGCTATTGTAAGTCTGAATATGGGAGATACAATGTGCCCTTCTGGTACAATAATGTAAGTACATTCTTCCTTTACATAGGTTATTTTCATAATTACTATAGCGAGTATTAAATCCAGGGAACAAAAACAGAGGAGGGAGGAAAAAATTAAGTGTGGCTATGCGCGGCCACGTTATGAACTGTTCAGAGGCAAGAAGCCAAAACAACTATGGATGTTGCTAGGCACCTACCCAGTGCTTCTGAGAGTCTTTTATACACCTGTATACAGAAGTACCACCCATAATCCTGACGTGGAGTGATATCTGGGCAGATGGCCAGATATCACTTGGGGATCACTGGGGATATCACTTGGGGATCACTGGGGATCCAGCTTGGGGATAGAGTAAATTACACCATCCCCATGGTGGAGAGGTCACCCACCAAATTTAAAAATGACCACCAAGCAGGTGGGTATTTATAAATGCCTTGGCAGGAACCACCATCACAGCAGTTCCTATCAGCATTTGACTTTTTGCTACAGGCTGTGTCAGAAGAATGCAGCCTTGTAGCAAACATTATTCTTTTTTTCTTTTCAAAAAGAAAATCCTGAAACATGATTTTCTTTTTTAAAAGAACAAAAGTAATGCTCCCCTCATCATGGGAGAATTCTCCCTAAGTTGCGGCAAGCATTATAATGGTTTTACTGTTCCTTATCGCCAGGTTTTACCTGGCAGTAAGAAACAGTAAAAAAATGACATGTCAGCCCATCTAAATTGGGCAGGCAGATATGTAGCCATTTCTCTGATTGGCACTTACTCCCCAGGGCCGTCTGAGACGTTTGGCCATGGTTGAGACAGAGTAGTCTCTGCCGTGGTGAGTAGTCTCCACCGTAACCAAACTTAAGGCACGCCAGCAATTAAATGTGGCAGCGGACAACTAAATTGGCAAGGAGGGAATTCCATCATCGTTGTGCAGCAGAACCCTCTTTGCCAATATATAAATCAGGCCCAATGTTGCTTATCACTCTTCACAGTTAGCACATATATTCAAACAAATACTCAATTTAAGTACAGAAATTGAACACATACTTGAGCCTCATACCCAACCTCCGATGAGAAGCATAACGTCACAACCTCAATACTAACACACTATAAATTAGTTTTTAATCTTAGAATCTGCAGGGAACTAACTCTGCTTGTCTTTTTTCCTGTTATCCTTTGGGCATTGTGATGCTCTGTGCCCTCATTATCTCTCTGTGACCAGGAGATGTTCCTGCAAGTTGTCATTGTTGTCTCTCTTTCTGTGAGTTCCAAACTCTGTTTCCTCCCCACAGCATTGCAATCTAATTGAAATTGCAGCCCAGTTGAGTAAGCCCAGAATTATTTGAACTTTTGCCCACAAGTTCATAGGAGGCTCAGTGACATGGAAGTCACTTGATGGTGACTGAAGAGGTCCAGGTAGAGGAAGACTGTACTGTTAAAGAAATAGATGGGCCCCTGCACTCTAGCTTACGTGTTCAGCCTTTTCAGGAGAAAAGAAAACATTTTCACCAGAATATCACGTGGCTTAGTTGAATCCTTCACACTTCCCTGGTACTTAGGATATATGTGTGCAAAAGATATCTGAAAGGCATCTTTCAAGATTGATCTGGATAGATCCATGATGCACTGGTAGCAGTAATCTCTGATAATTTCTCCTTAAGATTACAAATAAGAACATTGTCTCAGCATGTACAATATTGCATGTCCTCACAGTTGTCAAGCAACTGTTACATTTGCACCTCCAGCATGGACATGATCATTGTTGCAAGGAGTAAATCAGTGCTTAGATCAGTTACTTGGTAGGTTCCACTCTTGGATGCAGGGTTTTCATATCGGACGTGAGGGTGATGTTATTCCTGGAGCAGTCAGACTGAAACCTTTTTCAGGCCACTGTGAGAGTCCTTTCAAAGCCTTTTTTAATGTGGTCAGACACACTGTCAAGAATTCTTTATTTAGGTGAGAGTACTCCTTATCCATCATATCTGAATCTTCTAATTTCCTCACTCCAGTTTCTCTGTCTTCAACGTTGGGTGAGATCACCTTCTGCTGGAGGTAGCTGTGAAACTTGCTGCGCTGAGCCTTATTTTTTCAGTGTGTCATCGCTCTCCAGACATTTGTCCTCCTAGGAGACTGACAGCCCCCTCTCCCTATGCTTTTTGCTCAGATAAGGAATTAGTCTTTCCACCATCTGAATGTGGCCCTCCCAAATCTGCACATTTAGGTGCTCTTCCAAATTTTTAACCTGGCAGGATTCCAGCAATCCAGCATGGACCGAGAGGGCTACCTGTACCCACTGAGAGGGTGTCCAGGGCACAGCTGCAAGAGGGTGGCAGAACATCTAGGTGCGCCCGTTCATTAACAGGATACTTTGTTATTGATGGCATACCAGAGGCATGCCTGTCTGTGGCCGCCCTTAACAGGACCACTCTCAGTGGCCTGCTTCAATGGCTGATTCTCTCTAAAGCAGAGGATTATTTTTTAGTTGCTACTGCTGCCCATACTGTCATCTTACATCTTTATTCGATTACCTACGACTCAGTCATCTTTTGAATCTGATTTGCTTGCTTCATGATTATGTGTTGAAAAGCCATTTCCCTCGTTCCACCAACGCAAGCTGCTAATACACAGGCCTTTCGATTAATGGTGGTCAGCAGTTAAGAAAGCCACATCACTTAGCTTATCTTGGACTACAACTTGGATACGCATGCTATTACAGAAGCATTATTTTCCAAGTTTACCTGTGACATTGTAAAGGATATCCCCTTTCGAGGTTTTAAATTATGAACTCATCGTACAACCACTAAGGAGGCACCCCACCTGGAATGCTTTGGAGACCTTTTCAAGCTGAAACCCCACTCTGGACTCCATGCTATTAAGTCCCATGATCCAAAGGGGACTTTCTGGTCATGCATTTTAAATTACCACCCCTCCCAGCGCTTCATCGTAGTCTTTTGAATCCGTGGCCTCTGCCCTGACCAATGCGGCAGGTGTAAACTTGAACCAGCTTGCTTTAGGCGATTTTAATCTCCATTTTAACACTTGATTTCACCTGCTAGTGTCCAGCTCAACCTTTTTTCCTATTTGTCTCCAAAGTATGTCCTCACTTTGCAGCTTTCATACATGGGCACTGTCCTGATATCATTTGTTTAAACCCGCTTAGCTTTTTTAGTATTCCTAATCTCCCAATTTCTTGGACCGATTAATTCAGAGAACCCTTCCTCTGTACTTTCCTGAAATGTAAATTACCGAGGACTAAAGCTCCCACCATTTTCAATAAAAGAGACTGGAAGAAGGTCACCCCGCTATGCCAGTTAAAGCCATTACCTAAACCGACATGGATATTTGTCAATTCATTTCTACCTCTGTTTTGACAGATCAATATTATATTCTCCTGCACTTGGCTGCTGATAATCTCAGCCCTTGAAGGAGTTTCATATGAAAAAGGAGCCGAGCCATCTAAAATTTGGTACACAACAGAGCTTAAATCCATCAAGCTCCAACTCAGAGTTGGGAAAGCCACTGGCATAAGTATTATAATCCCCCCATGAAATAAGGGTCCTTGGCGCTTAACCAAATATGAATGCTGTAAAAAAATGCTAAAGCTCGTTTTTATTGTGACAAAATTCTTAATGCCCCAAACTTTCCCAAAGTAATTATTTCAACAATAAGATATTTGAAAGACTCTACTTCCAAACTCATATTACAAGGTCCGGGAGAAATGCAATAAGGGGCCATATTACACAGAGTGTGTGCTTTTTGCACTCCTGATGCACTATAGCATTAGTGTAGTAATAAACAGCCACTTTCTATTTCACTGAATGCGATGCTCCCTTGGCAGTCGCTGGTTGATCATCTACAATGAAGCACCTGTGGGCAGTGCATAAATTGCAATAGGGCATGCTGTTTCTGTTTGCACATGGCTCACTTGTTTAAAGGTGCACCATGGAACAGACATGGGCAGTGCTCCTTCTCTGTAATACACACCCAGGGGCGAGTATCCCTTCCTAATAGCGAGTCGCAAGGGCATGTACGATTGTTTTGCGACTGAAATTAAGTTGCAAGACTATCGCAGTTTACCACCTACTTCAAGTAGTGGGTAAGCCAATCGCAAGCAGGAAGAGGTCCCTTTGTGATTGGCAGCAAAAACTTTTTTTAAGAGCAGGCAGTTTTCCCATGCACCACTACCTACTCTTGAAAAATGTAACTGAAATGTTTCATTTTTGTTTTTAAAACGCATCCTGTTTTCCTTTAAGGAAAATGGGCTGCATTTTTTAAAAAAAGGTCGCTTTCTTTAAGAAGCAAACACAGACATGGGGGTCTGCTGTCCCCAGCAGTTCACCATTAATGTGGTATTGCCCATTCCCAATCGGTTGCAAATTGCGACCTGCCTCATTAATATTCATGAGGCAGGTCATTTGTGACCGGATTGGGAATCGCAAAATGAGTCTGAGATTAATTAGTAGATTTTCTTTTGTGACTCACAAATTGCGAGTTGCTACAATTCGCAAATTGCGAGTCGCAAAATGAAATGATCGCACATGTGTCCCACGGTGTACATATGAGTCTTTAATCCTACAGTTAATGGAATGTATTAGTGATGTCAGGTGCAACACTTTACATTAATATAGTTAGGACATATAAAGTACATGTGCTAAGTGCATGTATATGTTGCATATTTGTGACATGTAAGGATGGAGTCAAAATGATGCTGCTCCATGTGCTTTTAGCAAGACTCGTCAAATCCTTTGGACTTACCTGCTTTTTGTATGCAGACGATACCCAGATATTTGCTGGATTTGAAGATGATGCTAATTTAGCATTATGGAATCTGCAAAACTGGACTGCCGAACCAAAGTCCAGTCAAGTCTTGGATGAATGTCAATTTTCTCAAAAGGTAATGGCTCAAAAACAAAAAGCCTCTGTCCTCAAAAAATCATTGTCTCTGGCCCGGTAAAACGGATGTATGACGTTACAACGCATGCTTTTACCACGCATGCTGTTACAACGCGGTTTTTACAACGCAAACCTTTACAACGCATAGCGCTTTGGGGTGCTGGATAGTGAATAGTTTAATTTACTATTCCAACTCCAGTCCCCGTGGACACTAGGGAAGGTGTTGGATAGTAAATTAAATCTATTCCCTATCCTAGAGCGCCCCCCAGCGCAATGCGTTGTAATGGTTTTCGTTGTAAAACCTGCGTTGTAAAAGCACTGCGTTGTAAAAGTTTAGTTGTAAAGGATGTTTCCCGGTAAAACTTCTGCCCGGTAGCTAAGATCACTCCCTGACTTTTCGACCACTGTTGTAAAAAATACTCCGTGTTGATTGATGCCCCTCTATGGAAAACTGCCCAAGCTGTTGTCAAATCCTGTATGTTCCAGATGTACTGGCTGAGACGCATCCCATACCCCTTCACACCTGCCCAGAAGGTTCTAATTTTGAATGCCTTTGTATTGCCACAATTGGACTACTGTATTGCAATCTATCTTAAGCTGCCTGCCAGCCTCCTTTACAAGTGACAACTGGTTTTCTAAGTATTCACGATTTATCCTACTCCCTCACTGGGATCCGCTTCTCCCTGTAGTGTTGTGATGTCTAAATACCGCCGCAAATCGATTGGCAAAGGCGCGTTTTCTTTAGCAGCTGCTAGCAGAAGGACAATGTGCCACCATCTTTTGTAAGATATGGGCCAAGCTTGCTGAATTTTCGGAAGCTGCTTAAGACCTGGCTGTTCTCTCGCAAGTAGCAGCATTCTGCAGAAACGTCGTTGTGTGCTTTGATCCTTAGTTAGACCTCGAAAACATTGAAATACAATATAAGCACTGCAAAGACATATGTGTGAAAGGCGGATCAGATGCTCTGAAGTGAAGACAGGAAAGGTCAGGTCAAGCAGTGAGTCTTGCGTACGTTTTCTAGTCTTCACGAGAGTGGGGAGCAAAAACTGGCCTCCCCGCAGCGCTCACCTGTAAATTCAGAAGTTGCGCAGGCGCACAGGGGCAGGTGCCATCCCTCCAGCTCCCCACGATCCGTGGGGGTGGGGACCCATGTCTAACCCTCGTCCGAGGCCCTGCACTAGTTTTCCGAGGAGGTGCATAAGTGCCATTTGAGTGCGGGCCCTGACCCCTCTGGCTTCCAGGGAAAAGAGTCTTGGTGCATTCATTCTTCCGGTGCCCATGCCCTCCTTTGGCAGGCATGAATCACTCCAACGTGGCCGGCATTAGTTTCTCCCGGCTGGGGGTTTACTTTACTTTACGTGTGGATTTGTAGAGCGCAAGCGAATCATCCCCGAGCGGATCTCTCGGCGCTTTGAGGAAAAGGTACTTATTGGATGAGCGCATCTAAAACAGCCATGTCTTTAGAAGTTTCTTGAAGCTGGTTAACTCATTACAAGCCCTAATGTTTTGTGGCAGTTTATCATAATCAAACATGTTTCATTAAGCTCGAAGGCCGAAGGCATGCCCGCCCGGCCCCACCCAGGACACAGAGAGCTACCACGTCCAACAGTGATGCTCTCTCCGATTTGCACCGAGTTTTGGCAGCCATCTTGAGACAGCTCCAACACCTTGTCTGCTATCAGGTGTCTTTTTGCACAACACGTTGTGGTAACCCCAGTCCACAAAAGCATGTGATATTGTAACCCAAACTGCACTGGACAGTCTTTTCCACCTGCTGAGTAGGTCTATCACCCATAGCAGGGCACGGCTGAAATAATGGTTTGTAAGGAAGTGGAGAGGCAGTAACCCATCCATCTTGATGGAAGTCCCACTTGTAAAACTTCAGAAAGTGTCTGGCTAATAGAAGAGAATACAGGAAGCGTTTCAAGATGGCCAGAAATAGAGACCGAGTTGTTTATGGAATATTGAATAGGGGTGTAATTATGTCTGAGATATTTGATTTTTCATGTAAAATATAATGTTTGGCTTTTCTAGTGTAATATGGTGGCCACAAGATATGGATACATGAGATACGATTAGAATCACACAGTAATATCATAATCAAACATGTTTCTTTAGCCAGGTGTTTGCTACGGTAAGGTGATTGGTATTTCAGTACATTTGCCCAAAGAAGTGTGCATTAAGATTATTTTATATTGGATTAAATACAAGTGTAGTCAGATTTTGGTGTTGAGTCTGAAAGTTCTGAAGGGATGTTGAAAGAGTTTGGGTGTTCAGAGGCGCAGTAGAAACGATGAAGGGATACGTTCATCAGATGTATGTAAAGAAAAAGAAGAACGCAGTTTACCAGAATCCTCAGAATGTCTTTTTACAACGGTTGTATCAAAGACAATATTACAAAAAGTATGAAAAGTTGAGATTCTACTTAGATTTTAGAAATTTCAACCAGTATACTCCACTTGGTAGCTTTCACATTAAAATGAGTTTCTTTTCCCCTTGAAAAGATGGTAATATTTTTCTAGATTTGAAGTAGGCATATCCCTAGGTAGGACTCCGGCCAAGTTAAAAACAAATAACCCTATGTATAATCAACAGATTGAACTGGATTTACAGAGCACGGGTAATCAACCATGAGGGTATCCAGGCATTGAGAGCCATACTGCTCGGGTGGAATCAGTTCAACAACCAGGTCTTGAGATCCTATCTCTATTAATGAAGAGAGGGTGAGTTCAGGAGGTGGAGGTGGATGCTGTTCCAGGACTTTGCAGCGAGAGGAGAAGGAGCTTCCTCCACTGTTGCTCTGGTGCATGGGGGAGGGGGGTGGGAATGAGGAATAGGGAGGTGGTGCACAGGTGTCTGGAGGGTTAGTGGAAGCTCAGGCACTGGTTGATGTATGCCGGACATAGATTGTGCAGGGCTTTGTAGACGTGGGTCAGCATTTTGAATTGACATCTCTTGTGAACAGGGAGCTAGTGGAGTTTCTTGAGGTAAGGGGTGAAGTCGGTCCATTTAAGGAGGTCGAGGATGAGTCTGACCAACCAAGTTCTGCAAGATCTGCAGTCTCTTTAGGAAGGGTGTTGCTGTAGTCCAGGAGGCTAGTGACAAAGGCTTTATTGATGATACATCTGGTGCTGACTGGGAGACATTTGAAGATCTTTTGGAGCATGCGAAAAGTTAGGAAGCAGGCGGGGAATACTGCGTTGGTCTGGCTTTTCATGGTGAGTTTGCTGTCCAGGATGATGCTGAGTTTCCGTGTGTAGTGTGTGGGAGTGAGTGAGTGTGAGGGTCCTAGTTCAGCAGGCCACCAAGATTTGTATCACAGTGAAGTGTTGTTCCCGAAGAGCAATACTTCTCTTTTGTCTGTGATGGGCTTGAGGCAGTTCTGCATCCAGTCGGCGACGTTCGTCATGCACAAATGCTGAAGTTGGCCCTCGTGGTGATTGGTTCTTTTGATAGAGAGTCCATGTGTTCTGACGATGTTGGCCATGTGGGTCATGTAGGTGTTGAACAGGGTAGGGTTGAGGTATGAACCATGAGAGAGGCCACAGATGAAGTACTTGATTTCAGAGGAGAATGGTGGTAGGCGGATTCCCTGGTTTCTTTCCGACAGGAGGGATGCATTCCATTTGAAGGTTCCCTCTGGAATTCTGATCTGATGAAGCCTTTTGATCAGGGTTTTGTGGGACACAGTGTTGAAGGCTGCTGAGAGGTCAAGGAGGATCAGGGCGGCCATTTCTCCCCGGTCAAGGAGGGTTCTTATGTCACTGGTGGCTGCGATCAGGATGGTTTTGGTGCTGTGGTTCGTGCGGAAGCCGGATTGGGATCAGTCCAGAATATCGTAGTTGTCCAGGTATTCAGTGAGTTGGCAGTTGATGGCCTTTTCGAGGACTTTGGCATGAAAGGGGAGCAGTGAGATGAGCTGGTAGTTCTAGAAATTGATGGAGTCAGCTGAAGATTTATTGAGGAGGGGCTTGACTGCAGGGTGTTTCCATGCTTCTGGAAAAGTGACAAAGGTGATGGATGTGTTTAAGATGGCAGTGAGTTTGTTGCTGATGGTCCTCCTTCTGAGTTTGAACATGTGGTGGGGGCAGGGGTTCAAGTGTGCTCCTGAGTGGATGGAGTGCGTGATGGCTGTGGTGCTATGTGTGGTGAGATGGTCCCAAGCAGTGATCTGGGGGTCAGAGTTTGCGTCTGCGGAGGAGAAGAGGCTAAGGGTTCTGGAGGCAGCAGTTTGGGGTAAGAAATGTTTGTAGATGATGGTGATCTTGTCGTGGAAGAAGTCTGCCAGGGTGTCACAGAGTTCTTGGGAAGCGGTGAAGATGTTTGCAGTTGGTGATGGGTTGAGAACCCCTTGACAATGCTGGAAAGTTCTTTGCTGTTGGAGCAGGCTTCAATGCTGTTGGCTAGGGTGTTCTTTCCTGTCTCTTTCAGGAGTTCATTGTAGTGGTTGAGCGATATCTTGTAGGTGATGCGGTCGGCGGGGTCCTTGTTAGTGCGCCATTTCCTTTCTAGTTGCTTGCAGTTGTGTTTCGTGGTTCTCAGTTCTGGAGTGTACCAGCTGGCATGGTATGTGAATCTCTTGAAAGGGTTTGATGGGGGTGACTCTTTTAGCGCAGTTGGTTATCCAGGTGGTGAAGTTCTTGACAGCCTGTTAAGGTAGATTTTGGTGTCAGGGTCAGAGGTGTTGAGGGCATCAGTCCATTGGCTTACGTATACTTTTTCCAGCTGCAGTGTGAGGTACTGGGCAGCTTGGTGGTAGTGTTGGGGGCTGCTGTGATGGTGAAGCGGACGACTGAGTGGTCTGATCAGCTGAGCTCAGTGAAATGCCTGCACTTGACTTTCGCTTACTGTAAAATTAGAGTTGTGCATGTGTCCATCATTTTGTGTGAAGTTGGTGACCAGTTGGCTGAGGCCAATGTTCTTCATGCTTTCGAGGAGGCTGTCTGAGTTGGTTTTATGGAGGTGAAAATTGATGTTCTGAGGATAATGTTGTTTTCAGTATTGATGGCTTGTGGGTCAATTAATTTGGGGATGGTGGTGTAGAAGCCAGGGCATGGTCCTGGGGTTTGTAGGTGAGGGTGCTTCTGAAGATGGTTTTGCCGTCTGTTTTGAGTTGAAAGTCTAGTTGTTCTATAATCGGGGTTTCTGTTGTCTGTGGAGGTGGTGCAGTGGATGGATTGTTTGTGGATGATGGCAATTCCACCTCTGTGGCTGTTGAAGTGGTCCTGGTGAGCTTTCTTGTAACCGTTAGGGGTGTCTATTGAGATGTCAGGCGCAGATTTTTGATTAAGCCAGTTCTCGGTGAGGAACATGACGTCGGGGTGAGGAAGGTGATGGGGTCCCAGATTTCAGTGACATGTTTTCAGAGTGATTGGGCATTGAGCAGGGGGCAGTGAAGTTGTCCAGGCTTTGTCGGGGTTGGTGTGGTGGTGGCGGTTACGTATGTTCTGGTGCTGCAGGAAGAGAAACAGTGGCGGCATGAAAAATGTCCTGCTGTTGAGCATGGAGAGCTGTGGCAACAGTTGTTGTTGTTGTTGTTATTGCAGAGTCTGGGGCCCAAGGCTCTGAGCTCGGTGCTGGTGTAGCTTTGAGTGACAGGAGACCCTGGATTTTCAGGCTCTGGGCACGGTCCAGACTTTGGTGGGCCTTTGGTATGCCGGTGGCGCAGCTGCTCTTTGGTCTTCATTAAGTAGATCCTGAGATGGGTGCTGGGCAGTGTTAGCAGTGGCGGGAAGCGGGCAGGAAGAAAGCAGCAACAACGGCGGGAAAACACTAGTGGCCAGCAGGGCAAAAAAAACAGTAGAGCGGGTAAATAACACACACTGGGGAAAGCAACAGAAATATATGGTACAAGGAGCACAAAAGCAGCACAACGAAATCAGTAAAAAAAGTAACTAAGGCTAAACAGCAGAAACAAATATGTCACACTAATGGAAAGCAGAGAGAAAACAGCTGAATTAATAATGCACACTAGAGAAAAGCGGGGAAGAAACAGCAGAATGAAGAATGCACAACAATTGAGAGCAGGGAGAAAACAGCAGAATTTACAATGCACAACTGTAGAAAGTGGGGGAAAACAGCAGAATGAACAATGCACATCAGTGGAAAGCGGGGAGAAAGCAGCTGAATGAAACAGTGCACAATAGTGGAATGCAGAGAGGAAATAGCAGAGAGCAGAGACAGGCACAATATTGGGCTCAGCGAAAGCACGAGCAAAAAAGCTCAAGCAAGGGCGAGGCAGCAGGGAGCTGGCAAGGGTCAAGCTGCAGCCTCCATTAAGTAAGTCCTGGCAGGGACACTGGGCAGTGTTAGCTGAGGTTGGAACCGGGCGGAAAGAAGGCAGCGTCAACGGCGGGAAAATACGAGTGGACAGCGGGGCAGAACCAACAACACAGAAGCTAAAAAATCACACACACCAGGGAAAACAGCATAAAATACGGTATACGGGTAACAAAGTGTGACGTGGGTGCAGTAAGGGACTGGAATCTTTTGCGGGTTAGATAAGGCTTTATTTTTGGTTATGTCTTTCAGGTCCGGGATGTCAGTCTTTGGGGCCCATTGGGGAAAGGGGGGGGGGGAGAAAGCACCGACCCGAGACTCAATGTAATTATGATAAAGGCCGCTTTATTGGAAGCAGGTGCATCCTACACAATAACATCCTCGGCCTGTGCCGCACAATCTAAACCTCATAAATATGTAATTTCCTGCCTCACCCCCACCTCCTCCCCTAACTGATTCCCACAATCCACAACCATTAACAATTAGCATAACGTCAATTTGCCTCTCCACCTGGGTAAATACTTTATTGTGCTAGACCTACCCCCCGATACTCCAAACAGTTCTCCTCTCTTCCCCCATATATTAGGAAGAACCGCCCCTACATACAGAATGCACCCCACACCTGCTCCAGCGACATGCGAAAACCCCCCACCCAATCCAAAAACCCCCTTTTTGCACAGAATACAAAACATTGTAAATAGCCTTGAAAAGCCCTGGCGCACTTCTCACAGAGGCGAAGCACGTGTCGGCTGCCCACGTTTTCATCTATACAAATAAAGAGCAATTATCCACAAAGCAAGAACTCTTCTGCTTCTATTCATACCAAAAAAGGATTGAGCCTAAGGACACCAAGATGTGACGTCCACCAAACTCATCACCCCGTTCAAACCCCTTCTTGCACCAGCCTCCAACAAAACCTGCCCAAAATCCCCATTGCCCCCAAACTCCCCCGCAAAGGAAAATCCCCCGTAAAGAGTAGTGCCTGCCCGTGGGCACCCCCCCCCGAATCATGGCCCAGGGAGGGAGGGAGGGAAAAATGTTTTCAATCGCCACCCCCCGCCCGGCGGCCGAGACACCACACTTAAAATGGTGTCTCTGCCGCGTGGCCGGGCGGATACTACGGCCCCGCCCAAAGGAAGCCCAACCCAGCCCCGCCCCCCAGCCCAAAAGCTACCAACAAACCCAAAACCCCGTCCCCGTGCGGCGCCATCTCTACCCCCCCCCCCCCCTCTCCCCGGCCCCAAATTCCCCCGGGCGGGGCAGGCCTCCCTACGGTCGGCCCCCCCCCCAGGACCCCATTGGGGCCCATTGGGGAAAGGGGGGGGGGGAGAAAGCACCGACCCGAGACTCAATGTAATTGTGATAAAGGCCGCTTTATTGGAAGCAGGTGCATCCTACACAATAACATCCTCGGCCTGTGCCGCACAATCTAAACCTCATAAATATGTAATTTCCTGCCTCACCCCCACCCCCTCCCCTAACTGATTCCCACAATCCACAAACATTAACAATTAGCATAACGTCAATTTGCCTCTCCACCTGGGTAAATACTTTATTGTGCTAGACCTACCCCCCGATACTCCAAACAGTTCTCTCTTCCCCCATATATTAGGAAGAACCGCCACTCGAGGGACGTGCTACGGTCCTCGACCCCCCCCTAGGACTCCCCCTCCCTAAACCCGGGACGCGCCACCTGCCCCATTCGGCAGGACCACCCCCTAACGATATGGCTGCTGCGGACCCCCCTCAAACCCTGTGCTCCTATCGACGCGTTCAAACCGCCGGCAGGTCCTCCCCCCAACCACAGGGCCATGCCCTCCGTCCCAATGTATAGGGCCATGCCCTCCGACACCACTTACAGGGCCATGCCCTCCGTCACCACGTATAGGGCCGAGCCCTCCGTCACCAATGTATAGGGCCATGCCCTCCGTCACCAATGTATAGGGCCATGCCCTCCGTCACCAATGTATAGGGCCATGCCCACCGTCACCAACGTATCGGGCCATGCCCTCCGTCACCAATGTTTAGGACCATGCCCTTCGTCTCCAATGCGCAGGGCCATGCCCTCCGACACCCATGCATAGGGCCATGCCCTCCGCCACTAACCGTATAGGGCCATGCCCTCAGTCGATGTCACCCCCGGGGCGTGCTTCCTGGCCGCGGAATCGAGCTCCCTAACAGGTATGCCGCACTAACACGGGGCCGTGCCCCCTCTCTGGCGCAAAGGCCCACCCCTGTCAACATCAGGCCTGAGAAGCCGCTCAGCGCCTGCAGGCAGCCCGCCGAGCCGGCCGTCCCACCAGAGAGAAGCCCTCCGGATGCGTGTCCCACACCTGCGCCCGTCCGCCAGGAAGAAACCCCTGCCGCACCCGTTCGGCGTCAGACCCCCAGTCCTCCGGCGGGCGTGCTCCCTGGCCATGGAGTCGAGCTCACCACGGAGATGACCACACTGACATGGGACCGTGCTTCCTCACTGGCGCCCCGAAAGAAGTCCTCCACACAGTGCGTCACCCCCAGAGCCTGTCCGCCAGGAAAAAACCCACTGCACAACGTACCCCACCCTCACGCGCGACTGCGACCTCGTTGCGACCCCCCCGTCCTCGGCGGGCGCGCTCCCTGGCCATGGAGTCGAGCTCATTACGGAGATGACCACACTGACATGGGACCGTGCTTCCTCTCCGGCGCCCAGAAAGAAGTCCTCCACACAGTGCCTCACCCCCAGAGCCTGTCCGCCAGGAAAAAGCCCACTGCAAAGAACGTACACCTCACCCACGCGCGACCGTACATCTCACCCACGCGCGACTGGAGACGCCCGCGGCCCATTGAAACGGTAATTTTGTCCGCCGTATTCACAAGTGCATCTGCAGATATTTGGTAATGATTTCCACTCCGGGACGTCAACTGTGAAAATGTCACTTTTGTAACTTTTATAAGCTTGCCTCCTTCATACCACTAAAAATGGAAGAACGTACCTCTTACCCACGCAAAATGTCACATTTATAAACTCTATGCGCTTGCCTCCTTGTGTCCTACTAATAAAAGGGGGTTCTACAGAAGACATCAGTGTGGTACTCCGCAATGCCCCTTCGCATAGAAAGATCAGCAATAAGTCCACCGTAAAGAAAAGTATGTATATATTTTAAAGCGTGGGATTCGAACACAGAAGGCAAGAACAGTAACCCGGGCCCAGATTCAACATACTTCACTGCACGGAGGCGCAAAGTGCAACTCCGCCTTGCTCTATAGAAAACCGTGTAGCCCCAAATGTACCACGAGCCGCCTTTCAATTAGGTCTCCGCTGGCACCCGCGCTAAAACAGGCTGGACCCCCGCAAATAACTTTCATATATCACTATATGACTCCCTTATAGGTTCCGGAGTAGCAAGCTACCCCACTGAAAAGCGCTTCGGCACCTCGTCAGGGTAGGAAGCGCTATTTAAAAGTACTCACAATACCATACCTGGCCCTATAAGGCAGTGACCAACGTCTGCGATGGGATGGGGGGGGGGGGCGCACTGTGTACGAAGCACCGGCCTAACTATCCGAAACATAAATCCCAATTGTAACTTCACCATGAGAGAACATCAGAACGGGGAATTAAGTCGTTTGTGCTATGACCCCTCACACTCCAAATGCCCTCACATATATGTTCCACAGAGTATTCCCGATAAAACCTAGTTTGGAGAATAGCTTTGACCCTTAATCCATGGGGCCCCATCATCTTTTTGACACACTGGTTTCCACGGATTTAAATTAAAGGCAACGCTTCAGCGGCATATGGCAGACGTTCAAATAGCTCGAGACTTTATTGCACACATCTTACTGTCATGCGCTGCCCCCTACGCACTGTTACTTGCTGAACAATGCGGTCACAAATGTTGACATACCGCGACAATATTGAGATATGTTATACTAACAATACTGCCGGAACATGAAACAAATGAAATGCTGAGCAGCATATGCTATGTGCAATATGTCATAGCACCCGGAGTCCAGAGCCCCATGGGCACCTGACGCACTTTTATAAACAGCTTGTACCGTACATATACCCATGATACTATAACTGCACCACTGGTTGGTTTATACTGCTTGGTGCACTCTGCAGACCGGCCAAGAATTAACGTGTACAGTGCCTAAACATCTCTATGGCCCACTTACAGGCGCTGTGAGACCTGCGCCGTACCTGCAGCCTTAGCACCAGAACTTTCAACTTTCATAATCAGTCATCCATACAATGAACTCATCCAGACACCCTAATGGCCTCTCATTTTGCAGTATATGCTATACAAGAATCATATGCTGCATGAAAAACACAACTACAAAAACACAACATCTGGGACTAGGAAATACTTTTAGGAAATAGGATCACATATGCCATGAAACACGAAATAAAACTTGAAATGTAAACAGTGACAGCACAGCTGACTTGGAAGTCTTCAAGGGTCCTTCAAATTAATGATGGGACATGAATCAGAGATTTCCCTTGTAAAGTTAAGGGCATGCATGTATGGCCCGGTAGTGGCCCATTTCGATGTCAGTTCTTAATTATTGCTGGTGCTGAGCAGTGGTAGTGCCCACCCTACCTGAATCCCAACCTAATCCCAAAATTGTCCACATTTTACACCGGGTTGTCTGACATAATTCCGAAGGGGTTATTATTCTGGATCCTGGAATGAATCTAAAAACGTCCCTGGGATATGCAGACCCGGACCTGAACTATGTGTGCTGCAGCAGTGAGAACGCAGCCTTGCAAGCAAGCCCCGGGCTGGTGAAATATGTGTTTGCTGTGAGACGACACACAGTCGCCCACACTCAGCTGCCCCCAACTACGGATTTCTAGGAACAATGAAGGGTATGTTATTGCCACCCACGCGGTGCGGTTATCGCTCCCACTGCGGGCTACCCCTCCGGTTCGGAACAGGTTGAGCTCACTGGCACCTCGAAGGTTCCCGCCCAAGGTACACATGCCCACCGGGACGCTGTTTATAAATGCAGCGTGAGGGGGGGCGGCAAGGGGAAGCAGCACTATGAAGCCGTTTTCTGTCCTGGACGTTTATTGAAATCTACTTTGGCATTGCGAAAGGGCTGAACGTGTGCCTAATCACAGAAGAAATGGCCCGTTCCCGCTCCGGGAGCCGCCGCGGCCACGAACCACCGCTCCCCCATTGTGAGGAGCAGGTGGGCCCCCTGAAACCCGCAACACATCGCACTGAGCAACGCCCCGGACCGTACCGCCCCCTCCTCCACCTCGAACACCACTAAGAGGTCCACACCCCCAGCGTACACTCCCAAACATTGTCACCCAATAAAACCTCAGCACAAGTATCCGGATAACATAAACCACAGATGTAACCAGCAAACAATATCCGAACAATAAACCACCTTCGAACCAACACTCATAAGGTCTTCACCCCCCCTGCTCCCACGTAGCACCCCGGCGGCCGTATGGACCCTTCGGGTAGGGGGCAGAAGGGACTCACCTAGTCCCACGTGGGAGCCTGACCGCCCGCACTAGCCAGAACAGGCCCATCCACTCGGTCGCGTGGAGCCGCATGCTGCTCTCCCGAGCTCCTCCCACGTCCAGCGATGTGTCCCGCGCCGTGAAAGTCTCCTCACAAGCCTGACATGACCCATCGGAAAGCCTGCAAAGTCCCATCACACACACACAATCCTGAAGTGAAAGTCCCCTTCGCTGCAGGCCCTCCGCTCGTGCCGCTAGCAACCATGGAGACTTGAGGAGATTGTCAAAAAAATTTTCAATCGCCACCCCCCGCCCGGCGGCCGAGACACCACACTTAAAATGGTGTCTCTGCCGCGTGGCCGGGCGGATACTACGGCCCCGCCCAAAGGAAGCCCAACCCAGCCCCGCCCCCCAGCCCAAAAGCTACCAACAAACCCAAAACCCCGTCCCCGTGCGGCGCCATCTCTACCCCCCCCCCTCTCCCCGGCCCCAAATTCCCCCGGGCGGGGCAGGCCTCCCTACGGTCGCCCCCCCCCCCCCAGGACCCCATTCACGAGCAAACTCTGCCAGGTCCGTTGTGGCACAGGTCTTTTCCACCCCCTTGACTGGAACGTCCACCTTCCTTAGGTCCCGAGGGTTTCGTGGTGAGGAGAAGGTGCAGGGTAGGGGGGGTAAGGACGAGGTAAGCAGGTTAAAGGAAGCTTTACAGGAGTTTTTACACGCTATTTACAAATAGGACAGAAGCCGTCTGCAGCACTACGGAGGAGGGTCTCCCCGCCTCCCAACCCAGCCTGCAGTCGCTGACGTACCTGTCGCAGCCACAGTCCTCCCTCGGGAGTGTGGCACGGCGCTTCACAGGACCGTTGACCTTCTGGCTCGCCTTCCTTCTCTCTTCCTGGAGTCCGTACTCCACTCTCGTCACTGCCAATTCTCCACCACGCTCCGGCTTCTCTCTCCTGGGTGTCGTCACACGCCGCTTCTCTCTCTTCCGGGGTTTTCTCCACTCTGGAGATTCCAACGTCACGGGTGGGCGTGTCCTCGTTCTCTGTATACGCCCAGTTAAAGACGTCGTACTCTTTCTCCTCCGTTTCGTCTAGAAGAGGCCAAGATGACCAGTCGCCCTGAAGGGAAGGAGGGGAGGGGAGGGAGGATCAGTGACCCACCAATCTTCCTGTGGTGTACATTTTTCCACCCTCCGGCCCTCTCCGTTACACTCCTCCCCCCCTGGATTCTCCCGATCGGGGAGAAATGGTCTCCTGGACAAAAAGTCCGCATTGCCATTGTCCACCCCTTTTCGATGTTTTACAATGAAGGAGAAGGGCTGGAGGAATAAAAACCATCTGAGGACGCAGGGGTTTTGCGTTTTGTTTCTCTGTATCCATTGTAGGGGAGCGTGATCGGTGTACAACACAAAGGACCGTCCTTCTCGGTGGTATTTCAGTTTATCAATAGCCCACCTGATAGCCAAGCATTCTCTCTCTACCGTAGGATAGTTGCGTTCTCTGGGATGTAATTTTCGGCTAATGAATAAAATAGGTTGTTCCATTCCATCGTCTCCTTCTTGTGACAAGACGGCACCTATGCCTATGCTGGAGGCGTCTGTAGCTAGCGTGAAGGTTTTGTCAAAGTTGGGTGGTATTAATACTGGACTTGTGGTTATGGAGTGTTTGAGGAATTAAAAAGCCTGCCTTGCACTTTCAGGGAGGTGTACTATTTGGGTGGTTCTTACATTCTTTTTCAGGTTGGTCCGTCAGGGGACTGGCAGCTTCAGCAAAATTATCTATGAACCTCCTATAGTAGCCTATCAGGCCTAAGAAGGCTCTTAGCTTCCTTTTGGTAGAGGGAAAGGGTGTATTTAGGATGGCTTTAACCTTTTCCTCTTGGGGTGCTATGACCCCCTTGCCTAACATGAACCCTAGGTATTTTACTTTTGGATAGGCGGCTCGGGATTTTTTTGCATTCACGTGTAATCCGGCGGCCTGTAGGGCCGTCATGATTTTGCTTACATGTTCTAAGTGATGTTCCCATGACTTACTGAAAATAACGATGTCGTCCAGATACACTGAACAGTATTCCTTATGGGTGTCAAGTACATCGTTCATTAGTCTTTGAAATGTCGCTGGGGCCCCATGGAAGCCGAAAGGGAGGACATTAAATTCAAACAGCCCCTCTTCTGTGGTGAAGGCTGTTTTTCGTTTATCCTCCTCCCTTAGAGGGTCCTGCCAATAGCCCTTTGTCAGGTCTAATGTTGTTATATAGCGGGCTTCCCCTATTCTTTCAATTAACTCGTCTACCCGCGGTATAGGGTAGGCATCGAATGAGAAAATGGTGTTCAGGGCCCTGAAGTCCATACAAAATCTTGTTGAACCATCCGGTTTTGGTACCATCACTATTGGTGATGACAAATTACTCCGGGATGGCCGAATCACTCCTAATCTGAGCATTTCTTGCACCTCTCGTTTGATGTCTTGTCTCCGAGAGGCGGGTATTCTATAAGCTTTCTGCTTTACAATTTTCCCTTCTTCTCTGTCAATCCTATGTTCTGTTACATGGGTTCGTCCGGGTGTGTCTGAGAACACTTTCGAAAAAGGTCTTAAGGTATCAAGAAGTTCTCTTCGTTCCCCCTCAAGCAGGTCTTGGTTTATGGGTAACTGATCTAGGGTCGATACGTCTTCCATTATGGGCAGACCAAAGTGTGTTGACTTAGGAGGGGGTCCTATCCACTTTTTCAGCATGTTTATGAGGTAACTCTGTTGCCGGGACGGCGAGATCTGTATTTTATATGTTGTTTTCCCCAGGGTCTCAACAATCGGGTAGGGTCCCATCCACTTGCTCTTAAACTTCTGTGTAGAAGAAGGCTGAAGTACTAAGGCTCAGTCCCCTTTCTCTAGTTTCCTCCACTTTTTCCCCTTATCATAGTAGCGTTTTTGTTTCTGTTGGTGTCTGTCTAAGTTTGAGTAGGCTAGGTCCCTTAGTTTTCCCATTTTCGATTTTAGCTGCTGAGTGTATTCTAACAGTGTTCTTTGTTCTGCCAACCCCTCCTGCTCCCAGGCTTCTTTAGATATCTCCATAAGTGAACGGGGCTGCCTAGCGTAAAGCTTTTCAAAGGCGGAACAGCCGAGGCTACTTTGTACTTGGGCTCGGAGAACATATAGTGAGAGGGGTAACAATCTGCCCCAATCTTTGTTCTCTACTGTTTGCATTTTTTTTAGGGTGGCCTTGAGAGAGCGGTTATACCGTTCAACGAGGCCGTCGGTCTGAGGGTGATATGCTGATGTGCGTATATGATGTAGGTCTAGCATTTTACATACCTCTTTCATCATACGTGACACAAAGGGAGTCCCCTGGTCTGTCATGATCTCCCGGGGAAAACCTACTCTGGAAAATAGTTCTAACAATTTTTCAGCTACGTTTTTCGTTGTAGGAGAGCGTAGGGCAAAGGCCTCCGGAAAGCGGGTGTTATAATCCACTACAACCAAGGCATACATATGTCCTTTCGATGTACGTGGTAGGGGACCGATTAGGTCCATTCCTGCCCGTTCAAAAGGGTTTCCTATAATGGGTAATGGCTGTAGGGGCACGGCGGGAGGTCTATACATGTTCTTCTTTTGACAGACCTCACACTGCTTACAATACAACTCGGCTTCTTTATATATGCCTGGCCAGTAGAATTGCTTTGTTATATTTTGTGTCGTTTTTTCTGCACCTGAGTGTCCAGCCGTTAGGTGGGTATGAGCGTAAAAGAGAATCTGTTCTCGGAAGATTTTTGGGACTACCAATTGCAGGGGTTCGTTGGGCTTCCCTTCTCTATATAGGAGGTCATTTTTGATCGAGAATCTAGGATACGTTGGGGTAGGTGAGGATTGGGCCACATGTGCTGATTCCCATGCATTGAAAAGTGTAGCATCATTGGATTGTGCGAACTTAAAGCTCCTGTCTAATACCCATGGTTCAGTTGTCACCAAAGAGATGTGTCCTTGAGGAGCGATTTCTCTTCCCTCGCTTAGTTCAGAACAGAAGAGGGACATGAAGTCCGGGTTATCCACCCCTATTATCAAATCCTCAGGTAGGGTTTCTACCACTCCTACTTTTACTGTGCAAGGTGTTCTACCTCCCGAATGAAGGGTGATCTGGGCCAAGGGATAAGGCTTCACATCCCTGTGTACACACCTTATGTGTACCAGGGTGTTAGGGAGTATCTGAGAGGGTAACACTAGTCTCTTTTGGATTACCGACTGCCTACACCCCGAATCTAATAAAGACTTGATACCCCTTCCGTTATCCTGGATACGTACATAGAAGGAGGGTCCCATTTCCGCTGTGTACATCACCGCCTTGGGGATATACCCCACCTCCATAGGCTCCTCTGTGGACTTCCTTCGTAGACACAAGAGGGCTATGTGGCCCCACTCGCCACACTCGAAGCATCGTGGTCCTCTCACAGGAGTTGTGTCCATCCTAAATGGCTTTGGTTTTAAGGGTTCAGGACCAATTTTCTTTTTATCCTGCTTCAATGTCAGGCTGGGTTTTGGGGTTTTGTCATTATCCCAGGGGAAGGAACAGGGCTGTGCCCGTGAGTAATTAGCAGCCATTTCTATGGCTTGTGCAGCAGTAAGCCCCGAGTGTTGATTTAGCCATCGCTGCGTTCCATATGGAAGGGCCTCCATGAATTGTTCAAGATAAATACTGTTCATGATTTCCTCTTTACTTCGGTGTTCGGGTCATAACCACTTATCAGCGGCCATCTTTAAACGCAGGAATAAGGTTTTTGGGTTTTCCCCGGTGACTCCTTTTTCCTTCCGGAACCGTACGCGATACGCTTCTGCATCTAATCCTAGATGGTCAAGTATAACTTCTTTTATGTCCGGGTACGGGGTGTTCCCCGCATGGTTAGCCACTTGGTATGCTGCCTGTGCCTCCCCAGTTAATAGCGGGGCTAGGAAGAATGGCCATTTCTCTTCAGGCCACCCACAGGCATGGGCTGCCCTTTTGAAAATTGTCAAAAAAGCATCAGGATCTTCTCCCTGCACATATTTTTGCAAGGAAACCCCTGCTAGGTGTGGCATTGGGTATTTTCTCTCAAGGGAAGGTCCGGCGCCTGGGGTCTGGACAACTTTTTGTAACCCTTTGATTTGGGCTCTGATCGTGTTCTTAAACATTTCCCTGTCTGCATCTGCAGTGGATATCTGCCGCTCTATCGCCCATTCTAATTTTTCCTGTCCCTTTATTAGGAGCTGGATGACTTGCTCCATCAGTGGATGCTGGATGGAAGTGGCAGATCCCACTTCTGACACCAGTTGTGACGTGGGTGCAGTAAGGGACTGGAATCTTTTGCGGGTTAGATAAGGCTTTATTTTTGGTAAGGTCTTTCACAAGCAAACTCTGCCGGGTCTGTTGTGGCACAGGTCTTTTTCACCCCCTTGACTGGAACATCCACCTTCCTTAGGTCCGCTACGTGGAGCATTCACGTTGGTTTCCCACCGGTGGCTCGCCAAGGAAAACAACAAAACAAAAATAAAGGCCGTCAGGACTCAAGATCTCTCTCTATGGGCCCAGGGGAACCCGGAACGTGAAAGGACACCGCTGAGTTATGCGTGCTTTTACAGTCAAGGTCGTGCCGAGGGTTTCGTGGTGAGGAGAAGGTGCAGGGTAGGGGGTAAGGACGAGGTAAGAAGGTTAAAGGAAGCTTTACAGGAGTTTTTACAGGCTATTTACAAATAGGACAGGAGCCGTCTGCAGCGCTACGGAGGAAGGTCTCCCCGCCTCCCAACCCAGCCTGCCAGCCGCTGACGTACCTGTCGCAGCCACACTCCTCCCTCGGGAGTGTGGCACGGTGCTTCACAGGGCCATTGGTCTCCTGGCTCGCCTTCCTTCCCTCTTCCTGGACTCCGTACTCCGCTCTCGTCACTGCCAATTCTCCACCACGCTCCGGCTTGTCTCTCCTGGGTGTGGTCACACGCCGCTTCTCTCTCTTCCGGGGTTTTCTCCACTCTGGAGATTCCGACATCACTGGTGGGCGTGTCCTCGTTCTCTGTATACGCCCAGTTAAAGACGCCGTACTCTTTCTCCTCCGTTTCGTCTAGAAGAGGCCATGATGACCAGTCGCCCTGAAGGGAACGAGGGGAGGGAGGATCAGTGACCCATCATTCTTCCTGTGGTATACGTTTTTCCACCCTCCGGCCCTCTCCGTTACACAAAGGCAGCAGAACAAAGTCAGTAACAAAATCAACTAAGGCTATACAGCACAAAGAACAAGCATTGGCATAGTCAATAGGTCTCGCATTTGGGACCTTATAAGTGTTTAGCCATACAACAGTTGATGTTGTTGCACCAAGGATATTGTGCTGCATAACTAAACACTTATAAGATTCCAAAGGCAAGACCTATTGGCTATGCCAATGCTTGTTTTCTTGTTGGGTTGCTTAACTTTGCTATTTTACATGGTTTAGTTGCTTCCTTTCTTATTCTGTGTATCTCTGGAGACTCGTAAGCTTGCTTGACTGCTGTGTAGTGTAAGTCATTAAGGCACCGTGAAAGGGCAGCAGTTTGGGGGTCGGACAGGATGCCAGTAGGCATGGTAATAGAGTAGTGAAACATTGATGTCAGATGAAGTGCATGTAAAGGAGGTGAGAGAAGGGTAGGCGACAACGCGACATAGCAGGTTGTTGGAGGAGTGGGGGCATTTGGTGCAGAATTGGTCTGAAGATAGACCGCCCATCATAACAGGCTGTCTGAAAATAACCAGAGGCCTGAAGCAGTATGGCTCTGCGGCCTCAGCAAATGCAGATTAACATTTGTCTAGCCGCAGTCATTTTAGGCAACAAATTGTGTGCATGCGCATGCTCGGGTGCTAAACGATGCAGCAACCTTTTTATACTGCTTTGTACGATAAAACACATTTTACTTTCGCATTTGTTGAAGCCACGTCCCACCCCTTTTGTTGTATTTAAATTTGCTTACTCCTCGTGCTTTTTCAGGGACCACCATTTTTCTTCAGGTGCCAATCCATTGTTCTGAATAGGGCTCTGGTGTCCACTCTTATCACACTTGGCAAATGTCCTATAACCTACCCTCATCTTAAAATTGAACTTGCCTTGAACTGCTTTTAAGAGTGCTGACACAGAAGGCATGCCGTTATTTCCAGGGGACTGTGACCCCAGGTTATTCGTGTATGAAAGCACTGGGCGATGGGGCACGACAGCTGCACAACACCAACCGATCCGGGCACTTGATGCCTGAGGTGCAGTACTGACCGCTCACCTGGTGACCGGCAACAAGATACCTACCTTCATGTACTGCACCATTTGCTGCTGAGGTGATTTCTGTAGAGCCATAATGATGATTGTCAGGACATCTGCAAAATCCCCCTGGTTATGTGCGAGTTATTGTATGACAGGGACTGCTGACGGCTTTCCGATATAAGGTTATGACCGCACCTACATACCAGATGTTGCTGTCTTGTGTGTACTGCACAGTGCGGGTTGGTGGTGGGTGGTTACCTGCAGTACTGGCTGCCGGTGCGAGATTCTGGCTGCTGCTGAGGTGGTTACTGAGCAATGCAGTATCTGCTGGGTGAATAGTGGCTGTAGGAACCTGGAAATGTTTAAGGGTTCAGACTGTGTTCCACGAAGTGAGAGTTACAAACAGTGAGTGAGGCTGTGCTTCAACATGCAACAGCCACTCCAGAGGCGGGTTACTACGCAGACAATTCTGAGGAGTGTGGTTTGTGCTGTTTTGCTAACTGTGAGACTAGAGTGGTTAATGCTATTGTATGTCAATGTCAATGTCAAAGGTTCTTATATAGCGCCTTATCACCGCAAGGTCTCAAGGCGCTTGCTTTGGGAACCCGTCCTGGCTTTTTCCCTGTGAGATAACCCCTACTGGGCATCCCCAAGGTGAAAGCCAGGCATCCCGCCGCGGGGGGCCGTAGTGGAGATTAAGCAAGCTATTGCCCAGAGTTGCAGAGTGTGAACCCGTGATTCGAGTAGGCACCGAAGCGAGAATTATCGAGTCCGTGGACATTTGGGCTCAGGACCTTGCCGCGTCGGGTATTGAACCCTGGTCCCGGGTCTGACCTCTGCTTCAGGGTCTGCCTCCTCTAACCAGTGAGCCACACTTCTCCTGTAGCTCCTATTGTAGCTGGGTGCATTGAGAGAGACTGCACCAAATCAGTAAGGCGGTACCTCATGGAGGACAGTCTAAAAACTAGACTCTTGAAGAGAGACTTCCCCAATGAGTGAGCCTCCGGTTAAAGGATGAGACCTGCACCCAATTAGAACAGTGGTAATTCTTAGCCTCTGATGTCTCCCTATTCTTGTATTCTATTTGCTTCCCTCTGGCGGGAGGGGTTTCCCTCTCTGTTCACTTGCTGTTCAACCCTGCTCCTTCTGTGCTTGCTGCCTGGTCCTGTTGATCTCCCTATCCTGTGTGCGGCTCGTCTGTGGGTGAGCAAATGAAGCCTCCGCTTCTTGAGGCTAAGTTAGGATCCCGCAGCACGGGAAAAGAAACAGTGTCACAGAGGACCCGTAGTAAAAGAGATTTGTCACGTATGGGTGGAAAAGCTCTGGTTGGTTGTTTGTGGAAACTAATTGGGGAGAACCACCTCAACCCTGAGAGAGATTAGAAAGTAGTCACACAGCAGAGCTTATGTAGCCAAGAAGTGGGGCTGTGTACAAAGGAAAACAAGCATTGGCTCACAAAGAACATCAAAGCGGCCGCGAAAGTGAAAGTGATCGCGATCAAACGAGGCGCGCGCCCGCACACATGCACTCAAGCTCTAGGCCGGCCATAGTAGCATTTTTTTAAGCCATTCCTAAAAGACTCGCCAAACTAGCGCATGCGCTGGGTCAGACAAGACCTAAAAATGGTAAAATAATAGAAAGCGGGGCGAAAACAGCTGAATGAACAATACACAACAGTAGAAAGCAGGGGAAACAGCAGCATGATCAAGGCACAGCAGTAGAAAGTGGAGAGAAAGCAGCAAAATGAAACAATGCACATTAGTGGAACACAGAGAGAAAATAACAGAGAACAGAGACAGGCACAATAATGGGCTCAGCAGGAGAACGAGCGAGGGAGCTCAAGCGAGGCAGAGGCAGCGGGGAGCTGTCACAGGGATAATAATAAAAGAAATCTTTTGTTTTTCAAAGCGTCCATTTTGTTTAATTGCCTTTGCAGATTTTTAGAACATATTTCTGAAAGAAAGACAAGACTACTATTAAGCACAGCCTCGCATTAGTACCAACCTTGAAAATACTTAAAGAGGCTGCCTACAGGTTAGGCATACAGAAATGACATAAACATGATATTTTCTAATGAGGAAATTGTATTTCTTTGGATAGTTTATTTCACTAAAAGACATAATACCAAAGAGAGACACAGAAATCTAGGTAAGGGGGACCCACAATTTTGACACATCCAAATTTTACCTTAAAAGAGCACCAAAAATGTGATGAATCGGAGATGGTGTTATACCTCAAGTTCATGAGGCAATGTGTCCCTGAGGTAAGGTCCCTCACAGTCACAACACATCAAAATATCAGCAAAACAGTCAATTAAGTAATGGGCCCACTCAATAACTGAGTTTTAGATCAGCAGAAATAATTTAAAGGATTTATTACAAAAATGCAATAACGCGGAAGAGAATAATTTCAACAACGCACTTCGCAAATAGAATATTACAGAGAAGTGCAAAATCAAAAATATTGTAAGTCCCAAGTGGGATGCAAAATCAACAGAGAAACGGACATCATCCCTGAGGTCCAGAGATGGGACGTAGCGTTGAATTTCAGAGGATCTAAATGCTGGACTGTTGCCATGTAGGGCTTTAAAGGTGATACACCCCAGCTTAACACGTTGGCTGCGTCGCCCGTTTTGCGGAAGAGCGGCACTTCCGCAAAACGGGTGGAGCCGCGTCGGCCATCGGCCGACGGCAGCACCAGCGAGGTAGGATAGGGTTAAATGCACAGTATTTGGCTACTGGGAGCCAGTGTAGACTTTTATTTAATGGCTTAACATGGTGCCATTTAGGCTGGTGGTAGATTAATCTAGCCACTTGGTTTTCCACCAGCTGCAGGTGTTTTATTTGATATGCCGGAAAACCTGCATAAAGTGAGTTTGCATAATCAATGTGAAAGATTACCAAAGCCAGGATGGCTTGGGTCAGGACTTCTGTAGTCAGAAATCTACTGATCTTCCTGATCATTTGCGAGTGGAAGAAACAGGAGGATACCACTGTCCCAATCTGGGCTTTCACAGACAGGTCACTGCTGATAATAATACCCAGACTTTTGATAGAACATGCTGGGAGTTCCTAATTAACATCTCTGGCATCCCCCTTTTCAAATCCTTCACCTTTCCTCTTTTCTATTCTCCTTACACCCACATTTTAGTAACAAATACTCAGAACAAGCATTTACAATGCAATGGTTTTGCCTTTGTTAAAGTTTGAGCTATTGGCAAAGCTCTTGACATTTTTTTTTTAACATAAATAATTGTTATTTGCAATGCCACTAGCTTTATCTTTCGCAAATGACACCCACAAACACCTACAGAGAGCCCCCCCCCACACACTGCGAGCTCCCTCCACACACTGCGAGCCTCCCCCCACACAGAGCCCGCACACACCGAGAGCCTCCCCCAGACACTGAAAGCCCCTCCCCCACACACTGAAAGCCCCCCCCACACACAGAGCCCCCCGCCCTCACACAGAGAGCCCTCCCCTTGTCTGGCAATGTACACTAGGCCCTTGGAGTTCTATAAAGCTTTGGAGAGAGTTATTCTGCTACTGTTCATTATAAAGAATATATTCGTTCCCAACTATACAATGGTGGACAATATATCTTATACAAGCCACTCTCAGATGGACGCAGGCAGCTGCTTAGAAACTTCTTTAAACAACATACACAGTGAGGTCAAGGTCTTAGAATGCGAGTGCACGTATTGTTGTAAAACATCAATAAGGCACATGAGGATGACACACAGAACCATGCATAGGCACAATATTGCACAGTGACTTTACTAGATTGAAAAACCCCATAACTTCTGAAGAATCTGAAGATTGATGTATAAAAAGTTGCATGGATGAATGATGGATGTGTGAAAAGGTGGGTGGATGAATGATGGGTGGATGGATAGAAACGTGGATGTCTAAAGGATGGATGTATGGATGGAAGGATGAAAGGGTGGGTGCATGGATGGATAAAAGGTTGCATGGATGAATGATGGATGGATGTGTGAAAAGGTGGGTGGCTGTATGATGGGTGGATGGATAGAAGGGTAGATGTGTAAAGGATGGATGTATGGATGGAAAGATGCAAGGGTGGATGGATGAAGGATGGATGAATGAAAGTGTGGATGAAAGGATGCATGGAAGGATAAAAGGGTGGACGGATGAAGGACGGATGGAAGAAAAGGTGGCTGGATGTATGGATGGATAAAACGTTGCATGGATGAATGATGTATGGATGTGTGAAAAGGTGGTGGGATGAATGATGGGTGGATGGGTGAAAGGGTGGGCATATGGATGTATAGATCAAAGGGTGGATGGATGAAGGATGGATGGGAGGATGAAAGGATGGATGGATAGATAAAACGTTGCATGGATGGATGTGTGAAAAGGTAAGTGGATGAATGATGGATGAAAGGGTGGGTAGATGGGAGAATGAAATGTTAGATAGATGTATGGATGGAGAAAATGTTGCATGGATGAATGATGGATGGATGTCTGAAAAGGTGGGAGGACGAATGATGGGTGGATGGATAGAAGGGTGGATGGGTAAAGGATAGATGTATGGATGGAAAGATGAAAGTGTGGGTGGATGGATGTATAGTTAGGAGAAAGTAATGGTAGATGGATGGATAAAAGGTTGCATGGATGAATGATGGATGGATGTGTGAAAAGGTGGGTGGCTGTATGATGGGTGCATGGATAGAAGGGTGGATGTGTAAAGTATGGATGTATGGATGGAAAGAAGAAAAGGTGGATGAAGGATAGATGGATGGAAGGATGAAAGGATGGATGGATGTGTGAAAGTTTGAGTGGATGAATGATGGTTGGATGTGATGAGGTCTAACAGGCGCATTTATGGTTGTCAAAAGTTGATGAGGAGTACCAGTTTCTAGAAACTTTTGTTGGAAGGGGGTCCTTATGCCAAAAAATGTTTTACAAGTGTGTCTCGGCATCAAAAAGTTTGAAGACCTCTGCCCTACACACACTCACACAGAGCTCCTCACACACCCACACAGAGCTCTTTTCACACTGTGAGCTTTTTCCATACACTGTGAGGCACACACACTGTGATGTACTCACACACTGCGAGCTCCTCTCACATACGGGGAGTCTCCACACACATTGCGAGCTCTACAGAATGCAAGCCCTACACTCTGCAAGTCGTACACACTGCAAGCTCAACACACTGTTTGGCATTGTACATGAGGCCCTCAGAGTCCATACAGCTTTGGAGAGTTATTTTGCAACTGTTTATTATAAAGAATAGATTCTTTCGTAATTTTACAATAAAATGATATTGAAAGACACTTGCAGTTGTAAGTCTTTTTGAAGTAACTTTTTTTTCGACTATTTTCCTTCGAAGCTCACAATGCTTATTGTTGACTTGAATTGCCCATATTACAAATGTAATGTGAGACAATATATCTTATAGGAGTTCCAATGAACTTGTGATTTGTAAAAATTTTTGACTATTCACTCAGAAGTTAGAAGACAGATGAACTTGCTATAGGATATACAATGAGTGCATTTGTTATAGCTTAAAATAAAATATGTTTGCACAGTAACATATCTTATGCAGTTCGTAAATAGATATGGACTGTAAGTGCCTATCTCATTCACATTGTTTAGCTTGTTGTGAGTATTATCACTGGAGTAGCAGTTCTAATGAACGTGGGATATGTTTTTTTTTTTACCATTCTTTCTGAAGGTATAAGACAGATGAATTTGCTACAGAACATAGAATGAGTGCATGTGGTATAGCTTCTTTAGTATTATTTTATTTACAAAAGACAAAATCGCTTACCTGAAAGTCCTTACGCCACGGAGAAGGAGACCCGACACGAAAATCGCTTACATGAAAGTCCTTGCACCACGGAGAGAGCGAGCCAAAGATCCCAAGACAAAATGGCGACCGGAAATAGTTACCCCACCCTGGCGTCAAATACCTGCAACGAAAGAGAAATAAATGAAGTCCAAAATTCCGAGCATTCAAAGGGACAGTATTATTTTATTTACAAAAGACAAAATCGCTTACCTGAAAGTCCTTACGCCACGGAGAAGGAGACCCGACACGTCACGGCAGGATCAAAATTCCACCAATAGCAGCTCGTCCCGAGCAGGAAGGCAGGTGCCGGCAATGCCGGACCAGATTCAGGGGCGTTCCCGAGAATTTTTGGCTTTCGGCTGACGTAGCGTGACGTAGCCAAAAGCCAAAAATTCTCGGGAACGCCCCCGAATCTGGTCCGGCATTGACGGACAGGCCAGTCTTCCAATGGCTAGCCTCCATTTATGGAGCTAGCCAATGGAAGACGGGGGCCGTTCCTGTCTCCCCTACTATACTCATTAGGTTTTCGCCTGCGCGAAAAAGCTGCGCAGAGCGCAGCTTTCGCCAGGCAAAACCTAAAAATTAAACAAGAGGAACAGAACAATATCATAAAGCAAGGTAAAGAAATATAAGAGCTAGAAACAGCCTAAACATATCACCTCCCAAACTATCGAAGCATTCACCAACCCTGCTTAATCCCTTGTCTATCGCAATAACCCAGAAACCTTTTGTTTCCCTAAAGCCATGCTCTTCTAAAGCTTGCACTTCGCAAGAAATATTAGTTGTCTTTTGAACATATGTATTTTTTGTTTAAATCTGTATATTACGCATTCTCATTTTTACAGTGAATAAAAAGTTACAACAGCATTACAGCATCTTCAATAACCTGTGGTAGTAGCAATTATAGAAATAAAGCAAAGTGTGTCATAATGCGTTGACATTTGTGGCGCACAGGACATTTGACCGAAAGAAACAATGTGTTGCACAAGTCGTATGTCAAGCTGCTAAGCAGGCCGGTCGGTTCATATCTTTAACAAAATGTATACGGATCAAAACAGATGTGTAATCTACAATTAATATAGACAATTAATAGACCACACCTATCTACAGAAGACACCGAAGAGAAATTTCAGACCCAGTATGAAGGTATGAAGTGGAAGAACCAAAATGTGAAAAGTAAGAGGCAGTGCAGAGGGGACCCATAATAGGTGTGAAGTGAGGGGGCCAATGTCTGCAGTAGCCACTGAGGATCAACTAGGGGAGTACACCGCATATATTTCGAACATATGTGTTAAGAATCCGACTGGTATTGGGTATGAAGGTGCAGCCCTCACTTGCCTTCAAAACCCAGCAAACACAACCTTCTTTTAGAAAAAGGATATGTAAAAATGAGTTTGCATAATCATCGCCCGGATTGGGATTATATATGGAATCATAGCTCCAAATATATCTAATACCATCTGCTCAAAACCATGTTTCACTCTCTTCAAACCAACAACTTCATTAATTCCACTCCCATGATAAATTCTAGGAAACGGTAAAGCAAGATAGCACAAACCCATCCAATTGCAATATAGGTTGAAATAAGCTGTTTTACCGCACACATACTAAATTCCTCTCAGCATTGGTTCATCACGAACCAGAAAATAGCCAATAACAACACAACTTTTCTTAAGCTCACTCTCACCCACATATACAATTGACCTAACTCCTGTAGGCTCATGATACACCATACACAAGTCACCTTTTCGTTCATACTCCACTCTCAATCTTGGTTGAAAATTCAAAAATCTAAATTCATCCTCAGCCTTAATCTATTCTCTTCTTTCCAATCGCTCACAGTTTTTATCTTCTTTCATTATATACCTTACAAACTTATGCGTCGTTTACCTAAACTGCACATATACTCTGTTTAAGTTTTATTAGTACTAAGATTAATTTGTGCAATTCTATTTTGATATTTACCATATTTTAAACCATCTTTAGCATCTTTGGAGACAGGAAGATCTTCCAACGAAACTTTGAAATCGGACAGATAAAGCAATATAAGCTCATGTTCATTAAATATACTCACATTACAATCTAAATCATAAGACATCGGAAGCTGTAGGTAGGTCGCACTTCACCTACATAAGTAGCGAGAAAAGTACACACAAAACAATCCTTTACCCCATTATGTCCACATTCTCACCCAACATTTTAGTATAGATATTATCATGAAATCCACTAACTAAGCATTCCCTTTGTGTCTGTGTATACATCCAACATCATGATATACTGTAGTAAAATCAACCTCTGTGGAGACATATCCCACCGGAGAAAGGAACAATAAACCAACGAAGACTATTAATATCATTATTAAGGAGATTAAGTAAATAATTTTGTAGCATCTATGGCATTTTGAATGAGATCAAAAACAAAATGAGGGGCCGATTATTATGGCGGACGGACCTGAGTCCGTCCGCCACCATAGAGTAGGAGGGACCGTCCGCAGGGGCAGCGGCGGTCCCTCCGTGCAAATTACGATGTGACCGCCAGGGTGGCGGTCACATCCTGTATTAATAACATTGCAGCGGGTGCTGCTTCAAGCAGCACCCACCGCAATGTTAAAAATGCATGTATTACATTTACATGCACAAAGCGGCAGGCACCGCGCGGTGCCTGCCGCTTTGTGCATGTAAATGTTGGGGGGTACCATAGGTACCCCCCATGTGCACCTCCCACCCCCCGACACCCCGGGGGGCCCGCAACGGGCCCCCAAAAGCCAAAGTCCACATGCTGAAAAGCCGCCGCGGAAAAGCATGTCTCCGTGCAAATCCTAATTTGGCTGACGGTGTCTTGCAGACACCGTCACCAAATAGCCCTCCCTCAAAACCAAAAATCAAAAAAGTCTTTGAAAGCTTTTTATCAGCTCTTATGTAAGTTCAAACAGTTCATATTCTCGAACTCTTTTCATCTGGATTCCTTTGGAAAGCTAAAACTGATTGCAACACTGTCCTCCTCTAGTTTGTTTAAAAAAATGAATTGGTGACAGTTTATTGGACTGCTGATCCCTCTACCTGAATCTTCTTCTTCTGACACAGATGCTAATTATGCTCATTCAGGTAAAGCATACTCTCTGTTTGGATTTCTCTTTCTTGCTGGTCTTTTAGCAACTGGCAATCCACTTTCACTGTTCTCTCAATCGATTTCAATTACTTCCATTATTTTTTTATTGACTTTAGTATTTCATCCTTCCAGTGCATTCTTTTGCAGGTTCTCTGTACTGCCCTTGATGTCTGAACTCTTGCATCTACACTTGTGACTACTGATGAATATTCTCCACTCAATGATGATCTTGAGGTTTGATCAGCAACAACAACTCAATTCATTGTGATGTGCTTTCTCTCTCTGTGGGTTCCCAAGACTCAAATTTTCAACTGGAGCATTTCACTTGTTGGATCAGAGTCTATTTCTTCTTGCTGCAGCTCGTGACTTTGCAACAGCTTTTCACTCTGACCCTCAAATACAAACTGGCCACTGCTACTGGTACCTTTACCAGGTTCCTCATGTTCATCAGCAATTTCACCAGTTCAAATTTTTTCTTTATCTCCCACTAGTTCCACTGTGCAAACTTTAGCTTGAATCTGTGAATCAGTGGTTCTAGTCACCACTTCTTCATCCGCCACCGACATTCTTCTTTATGAGACTCCAATCTACAAAGTTCAAGGGGTGCCATTGAGTTTCTTTTGTTGATGTTGTTGCCAAATGTATCTGCTGAGAAATAGTTTTCACCACATCAGCCACACCTTAGCAGTAATCTAAAATGAGGTCATCAGTCATTCAAACAAGTGAGGAGGAGAGTGACACGTTAGGAGAGAGGATGTAGCCTGATGGCTAGAGTGGTCGCCCTCAAAGCGGGGGAACCGAGTTCAAGTCTCGGCAGAGATGCTCAACATCTGCGATTCTGGGCAAATCACTTAATCTCCCTGTGCCTAACAAAATGAATGTGTCCATCTGTAATGCAACTGGTGCTCATGTAAAGCACTCTGATACCTTCGGGTCAAGTTTTTGCTATATAAAACTCCGGAAAAAGAAAAAAAAAGTGTACCTGAAGGAATGTAGACCCAAATCATGGTGTCTATCACCAACAGCATGGAAGCGTCTGCAACTAATTTTAAAAATTGAATGTAGGCAGTGGCCTCCTGGATGGTAGAGAACTACCTTAGACTTAACGGTGATAGGACAGAGGTCTTCGTCTTTGGAAACCAACAGCCTATTTGGTCCCATGCCTGGTGGCCCGACACACTTGTCCCATACAAAAAACCTTGGTGTTATAGTGGACAGCTCCCTCTCCCTTGGCCCTAAAATCAACAGAACGGTGTCCACCTGTTTTGGAATTATCAGGATTCTTAGGAAGATCTCTCAATTTCTTTCCATTTCCTCAAGAAAGCAAGAGCTTGTCGTCCTAGTGCTGTCCATATTGGACTATTGTAATGCCCTATATCTGGACAGTAATGAGGGACTCATCCACCGAGTGTAGCTGGTCCAGAATGCAGTGGCCAGGCTGGTGATGGATCTTCCCAAATTCCACACAATCTCAGCGTCTATCAGTAAACTGCATTGGTTCCCTCTAGGCCGGAGAATTCTGTTTAAAGCCCTTTGCCTCACTCACAAGGCATTTTATAATCCAGGCATGGAAGGCATTAAAAGGCTTTTTCAACAATATGTTCCTACCAAGCAGTTAAGATCTGCCAGTAAAAATCGGATTGTGGTCCCTAGGTTTAGGAGAGCCATATGGGGGGGAAGCTTTCTCAGTGGCGTCACTAGGGTTGGTGTCACCCAGTGCGGGTAACTCATGGTGTCACCCCCTCACGACTTTCCCCATGTCACTTTCTTTCTCTACACACCAGTCTTCCCATATTACCCGCACCCCATTCGAAGTTCCCATGGCCAGACTCTTTCTCAGCAGTCTTTTCTACCTCCAGCCCCACACCCCTCCAGCAGCCCCAGTTTGTCCTCTGAACTCACAGTTTGTCCTTGGTGTATGCCCACAAATCCCCTTTCAGCAGTCCCATTATCGCCTTCTGCCCACCCCCTCTCAGCAGTCTTGTTTCCCCCCTCTATGCTCCCCACCCCTCTCTGCAGTGCAATATGAAGCACGCCCCCTTGTGCCCCCCACACCCCGTCTGCACTCTGTGGTCTGTATGTGCGCCCACCTGCTCCACAGAACTCCCCCCCCCCCTGAATAAACCTACATTAAAAGAAATCCCACATTGGGAGTAAAATTAACCCCAAAATAAAGGTACATTTCGGTTCCGGAGTCGCTGTACTTTGGCCCCTGCAAACTTGTTATAATGATTGTAAACGTTAATAATCAAAGATCGTTTGTAGAAGCGCTTAGACTGTCACACCATTAAGCGAAGCGCTACCATAAGAAAACACGATAAAGCATTTTGTCCCTTGTAAATGATGTCCTGCAGGCTGGGGTTCCCCATTAGAATACTCGCCGCACAGATAGCACGGTGGGTGGTGCGCTTACTGCACAAATCTACTGTCTGCCCCCCATGGCACTGACTGAGCCGGCCACACTCCCAGTGCTTGAATAACTAATGGCATTCAGTTGCTATTAACAACGCGCACTAGAGAATCATGTGCGGGCAATTGTGCATGTGGTGTCACTGCATAAAATACTGCCATTTTTATTATGACATCGATCAGACTAGAGTTATTTTGGGGGTACATTTTGCTGCAAAGTAAGAATAGCTCAACGGTGTGGTGTCTGGGGCGGGGAGGGGCGTGCAGTTAAAACCAAACTAAAGGGAACATGTACTTGGCGCAGTTCTCCGCAGCAGGCTGTAAAGTGGGGGGGCGCACATTTAGTTTACATATATTTAGAATCGCACACATATTACTTCGGACAATGCACGAGCCTTTGGGACACCAGTGTGCACTAGGCAGAATGATCCTTGTTTTTTTTTAATCCGTTTAAGGTTTGGGGCCCCAAGTGCCACCTGATTCCCCAGTGTCCTCTCAGGGGCCCTGATAAACGCCTAAACATGAAGACCCTCAAGCACGGTGGCGTGGGGTGAGGGGGGGGCAGTCGGGGTGCAGTAACTGAGGTATAAAGGGGGCGAGGCACTAAACACACGTATTAATGCATGTGGAAGCTGCGGGGGGGGGGTGATCAGTCCAATGAATGGTCAGTATGTCTGAGGAAGAGGTGTGGCGCCGTGGCCAGGGCGACTGACTCCGGAATCTGGGGATCACGGTTCGATCCCCGGCACCGGCGGCAGATTAGCCCAGCACCATGTGACTCTGGGCAATAGCTTGCTTAATCTTCCCGACGGCCCCCAGCGCCTAGAGACCCTAACGGGTGATTGTGCGCTTCACAAATGTGGATATTATTATTATATTATCACCCTCCCAAGTGGATCAATTGCCTCTTGGGTGCAAGGAGCGACGGAGGAAAATGGCGCGTGCCCCCGGGGGCCCTGTTTTTAGGTCTCGCCTTTACCATTCCGCAGGAATGGGAAATGGGGAGAATTCAAGTGCTCTATCGACTCTTCAAACTACCGCTTTTCCAGTGGCATTTTCTTCGAGTTCACGTGGGCACATGCACGAGCTTTAGTGCCATAAATTGTTTTCATTGGCTCTTCACTTTGTCCACACCTCATTCAGGCTGCTTCCTCCGCCCACCATCTATCTCCCCTGCGCGTTCCTCTTGCTTCTTTTTACATCATCGAGTCGTGCACTTTTTGAAACCGTAACACCCTGTCTTTCACTTCCTGAAACACGAACACTCAAACATCTTTCTGTTCCATTCACGCACCGTAAACATGCACTCAAACACGCACAAACAGCCCAGTAGCTTCACAACATCGCGTCGTCCATTTTTTTAAACCGTAACACCCTGTCTTTCACTTCCTGAAACACGAACACTCAAACATCTTTCTGTTCCATTCACGCACCGCAAACATGCACTCAAACACGCACAAACAGCCCAGTAGCTTCACAACATCGCGTCGTCCATTTTTTTAAACCGTAACACCCTGTCTTTCACTTCCTGAAACACGAACACTCAAACATCTTTCTGTTCCATTCACGCACCGCAAACATGCACTCAAACACGCACAAACAGCCCAGTAGCTTCACAACATCGCGTCGTCCATTTTTTGAAACCGTAACACCCTGTCTTTCACTTCCTGAAACACGAACACTCAAACATCTTTCTGTTCCATTCACGCACCGCAAACATGCACTCAAACACGCACAAACAGCCCAGTAGCTTCACAACATCGCGTCGTCCATTTTTTTAAACCGTAACACCCTGTCTTTCACTTCCTGAAACACGAACACTCAAACATCTTTCTGTTCCATTCACGCACCGCAAACATGCACTCAAACACGCAAAAACAGCCCAGTAGCTTCACAACATCGCGTCGTCCATTTTTTGAAACCGTAACACCCTGTCTTTCACTTCCTGAAACACGAACACTCAAACATCTTTCTGTTCCATTCACGCACTGCAAACATGCACTCAAACACGCACAAACAGCCCAGTAGCTTCACAACATCGCGTCGTCCATTTTTTAAAACCGTAACACCCTGTCTTTCACTTCCTGAAACACGAACACTCAAACATCTTTCTGTTCCATTCACGCACCGCAAACATGCACTCAAACACGCACAAACAGCCCAGTAGCTTCACAACATCGCGTCGTCCATTTTTTGAAACCGTAACACCCTGTCTTTCACTTCTGGCTGAAACACGAACACTCAAACATCTTTCTGTTCCATTCACGCACCGCAAACATGCACTCAAACACGCACAAACAGCCCAGTAGCTTCACAACATCGCGTCGTCCATTTTTTGAAACCGTAACACCCTGTCTTTCACTTCCTGAAACACGAACACTCAAACATCTTTCTGTTCCATTCACGCACCGCAAACATGCACTCAAACACGCACAAACAGCCCAGTAGCTTCACAACATCGCGTCGTCTATTTTTTGAAACCGTAACACCCTGTCTTTCACTTCCTGAAACACGAACACTCAAACATCTTTCTGTTCCATTCACGCACCGCAAACATGCACTCAAACACGCACAAACAGCCCAGTAGCTTCACAACATCGCGTCGTCCATTTTTTTAAACCGTAACACCCTGTCTTTCACTTCCTGAAACACGAACACTCAAACATCTTTCTGTTCCATTCACGCACCGCAAACATGCACTCAAACACGCACAAACAGCCCAGTAGCTTCACAACATCGCGTCGTCCATTTTTTGAAACCGTAACACCCTGTCTTTCACTTCCTGAAACACGAACACTCAAACATCTTTCTGTTCCATTCACGCACCGCAAACATGCACTCAAACACGCACAAACAGCCCAGTAGCTTCACAACATCGCGTCGTCCATTTTTTGAAACCGTAACACCCTGTCTTTCACTTCCTGAAACACGAACACTCAAACATCTTTCTGTTCCATTCACGCACCGCAAACATGCACTCAAACACGCACAAACAGCCCAGTAGCTTCACAACATCGCGTCGTCCATTTTTTTAAACCGTAACACCCTGTCTTTCACTTCCTGAAACACGAACACTCAAACATCTTTCTGTTCCATTCACGCACCGCAAACATGCACTCAAACACGCACAAACAGCCCAGTAGCTTCACAACATGGCGTCGTCCATTTTTTGAAACCGTAACACCCTGTCTTTCACTTCCTGAAACACGAACACTCAAACATCTTTCTGTTCCATTCACGCACCGCAAACATGCACTCAAACACGCACAAACAGCCCAGTAGCTTCACAACATCGCGTCGTCCATTTTTTTAAACCGTAACACCCTGTCTTTCACTTCCTGAAACACGAACACTCAAACATCTTTCTGTTCCATTCACGCACCGCAAACATGCACTCAAACACGCACAAACAGCCCAGTAGCTTCACAACATCGCGTCGTCCATTTTTTTAAACCGTAACACCCTGTCTTTCACTTCCTGAAACACGAACACTCAAACATCTTTCTGTTCCATTCACGCACCGCAAACATGCACTCAAACACGCACAAACAGCCCAGTAGCTTCACAACATCGCGTAGTCCATTTTTTGAAACCGTAACACCCTGTCTTTCACTTCCTGAAACACGAACACTCAAACATCTTTCTGTTCCATTCACGCACCGCAAACATGCACTCAAACACGCACAAACAGCCCAGTAGCTTCACAACATCGCGTCGTCCATTTTTTTAAACCGTAACACCCTGTCTTTCACTTCCTGAAACACGAACACTCAAACATCTTTCTGTTCCATTCACGCACCGCAAACATGCACTCAAACACGCACGAACAGCCCAGTAGCTTCACAACATCGCGTCGTCCATTTTTTGAAACCGTAACACCCTGTCTTTCACTTCCTGAAACACGAACACTCAAACATCTTTCTGTTCCATTCACGCACCGCAAACATGCACTCAAACACGCACAAACAGCCCAGTAGCTTCACAACATCGCGTCGGTCATTTTTTAAAACCGTAACACCCTGTCTTTCACTTCCTGAAACACGAACACTCAAACATCTTTCTGTTCCATTCACGCACCGCAAACATGCACTCAAACACGCACAAACAGCCCAGTAGCTTCACAACATCGCGTCGTCCATTTTTTGAAACCGTAACACCCTGTCTTTCACTTCCTGAAACACGAACACTCAAACATCTTTCTGTTCCATTCACGCACCGCAAACATGCACTCAAACACGCATAAACAGCCCAGCCCAAAATTGTGATCCTACTCTGTTCCCTGCCTTATATTCACTATCATTCATTTATCTGGACCTTTCTGCCTTTCTCTGTCGGAAATACGCACCAAAACAACGAACATTTTCTAAAGTCTTTTCACAATTATGCACGACATGGCTGTCTTCTTTTTCCCCTCTGTAAGGTGGGGAGGGGCCGAGAGCAAAACGTCTGGGGCCTAACCACCCCAGGAGGCTGAATTGCTTTCAACACAGTCGTAAAGATTGTAATCTGTTGTCGACCATCCGCTGGGAAATGCAAATGTAAACCAAAGAAACCTAACGTCGCCTTCGCCCTGAAAACTATAAAACAAGGGAAGCAACTTTCGAAAGTATGTGTCAAGCACGACTTTTTTTTACACATTAGATTACATGCACGTACATTGGGATTTTCTTTATTTTTGCACAGTTTGAAAGTGCAAACTTACACACCAACCACGCATAGCAACATCCGTAAGTGGCTGCTTAAGCCATTCACACACTACACTAATTAGATACGGCATAGACTTTTTACGTTACAAAATTACAATACCACATTCAGTATGCCCCTACAAAATAGCAGTATCTTGAGCCTATTCAGATGCTCCCTCCTAAGGGACACACACATCACACCACTTTGCCACATCTCTAAAACTATGTTGCATCTACATTAAACATTTTGGACAACAAATACAAAACTTTGACATACTTGACAATACGTATACACATATTGCAATTCACTAAAAAGTGGTAGTGATCCTTAATGTGATGGGGAGCACACAGTGTTATTTAAATGCCCCTCACACACCAACAGGCCCCTTGGTGTCATGCTTCATCATCGGGGCCTTCGCACCCCTCTACGGGATGCGGCGTGCTACTACTCACGTATACGCAGGAGCACTTATAAGTGAACTATGTGTATGTGTGTGAAGGACAAGGTGTGAGTAATAAGGTGAGGTGAAGGTGTGAAGAATAAAAATACCTGGCTCGTAGGAACAAAACAATGTATTATAACCTCGGCTCTTTCTTAAACCGTAACACTCTGTCTTTCACTTGCTGAAACACGTACACATTGAGGCGTGCAAAACATCTCTCTGTTCCATTCACGCATCGCAACACGCACACGAATACGCACAAACAGCCCAGTAGCTTCACACAAACAGCCTAGTAGCTTCACAACATTGAGGCGTACAAAACATCTCTCTGTTCCATTCACGCATCGCAACACGCATCAGAATGGTAAACTTTTATGTGACAGAAATTCTTCAGCCAGAACAATTTAGTGTGCCTTCTGCCTCCATAAGGTATGTGTTATTGTTGGGGCACATCCAATACTTAGTGGTGCATTTGCTACATATCAAGCAGACTCCATGTTATTATTGGAATCCTAGGAGGCAGATATGACCAAACTCACAGTGCACACAGCACTCAGTCACACTGCACGAAGGCCTCACTTGTACTGCATACATCCCTCACTTACACTACACACAGCCCTCACTCACAGTGCACCTAGCACTCAGTTACACTGCACCAAAGCCTCTATGTTGCATGTACATTAAGCATTGTTTGCAACAATACAAAACTTTTACAAACATCACAATTCACAGACTCTACATTTATACACACATTAGTCACATGCATGCAGAAACTCGTGATCCAACTCTGTTCCCTGCCTTATATTCACTATCATTCATTCATCTGGACATTTCTGCCTTTCCCTCGCGGAAATACGCACCAAAACAACGAACATTTTCTAAAGTATTTCACAATTATGCACGACATGGCTGTCTTCTTTTTCCCCTCTGTAAGGTGGGGAGGGGCCGAGAGCAAAACGTCTGGGGCCTAACCACCCCAGGAGGCTGAATTGCTTTAATCACAGTCGTAAAGATTGTAATCTGTTGTCGACCATCCGCTGGGAAATGCAAATGTAAACCAAAGAAGCCTAAAGTCGCCTTCGCCCTGAAAACTATAAAACAAGGGAAGCAACTTTCGAAACTATGTGTCAAGCACGACGTTTTTTTACACATTAGATTACATGCACGTACAATGGTATTTTCTTTATTTTTCCACAGTTTGAAAGTGCAAACTTACACACCAAACACGCATAGCAACATCCGTAACTGGCTGCTTAAACCATTCACACACTACACTAATTAGATACGGCATAGACTTTTAACGTTACAAAATTACAATACCACATTCAGTATGACCCAAAAAAAAAGCAGTATCTTGAGCCTATTCCGATGCTCCCTCCTAAGGGACACACACATCACACCACTTTGCCACATCTCTAAAACTATGTTGCATCTACATTAAACATTTTTGATAACAAATACAAAACTTTGACACACACACAATTACAGGTATAAAAGCATGCTTTTTGGCTGATGAGTACTGCAGTAGTGTGCATAAATGAAACTGTTGTTGTGCTACATACGGCTGTGGTGGTGCAGAGTGATGCTGTGTAGTTGTTCAATGGTACTGTGGAGGTGCGGAGTGATAATGTGTCGCTGCGTGTTGCATTGGTGGGGCTCAGTGATGCAGTTGTTGTGAGAAGTGCTACTATTGTGCTGCTGAGTTATGCTGTGGTGGTAATCAATGAACACCAACGCAGCAACACTCATCACCAGCACTGCACCACTCATCACCACAACAGCATTACTCAGCACCACACGAACATCACTCGGCAACACAACAGCATCACTCCACACCACCACAACAGCATCATTCAGCAACAACACAATATCACTCTACAACGACACAGCAGCACTATCACCACACCAGCACCACTCAGCAGCACAACAGCATTACTCAGCAGACAAATGTCACACAAACACAACATGTACGCTTTCACCAGGCACACACACCAACAGCCATCATTGCACGCTTTCACTAGGCATACACACACACCAACAGCCATTACTGCACGCTTTCAACAGGCATACACACCATCGGCCGTAAGTGCACACTTTCACCACATAACACACACACAATTACAGGTATAAAAGCATGCGTTTTGGCTGATGAGTACTGCAGTAAGGTGCATAAATGAAACTGTTGTTGTGCTACATACTGCTGTGGTGGTGCAGAGTGATGCTGTGTAGTTGTTCAATGGTACTGTGGAGGTGCTGAGTGATAATGTTGTGTCGCTGCGTGTTGCATTGGTGGGGCTCAGTGATGCAGTTGTTGTGAGAAGTACTACTATTGTGCTGCTGAGTTATGCTGTGGTGGTAATCAATGAACACCAACACAGCAACACTCATCACCAGCACTGCACCACTCATCACCACAACAGCATTACTCAGCACCACACGAACATCACTCGGCAACACAACAGCATCACTCCACACCACCACAACAGCATCATTCAGCAACAACACAATATCACTCTACAACGACACAGCAGCACTATCACCACACCAGCACCACTCAGCAGCACAACAGCATTACTCAGCAGACAAATGTCACACAAACACAACATGTACGCTTTCACCAGGCACACACACCAACAGCACACATAAAACATCTGTAATTATGTATCTATAATTATCATTGCACGCTTTCACTAGGCATACACACACACCAGCAGCCATTACTGCACTCTTTCAACAGGCATACACACCACCGGCCGTAAGTGCACTCTTTCACATTACTCGGCAACACACCATCATCACTCCACACAACCACACAATATCACTCTACAACGACACAGCAACACTCATCACCGCCACAGCACCTGTCATCACCACGACAGCATTACTCAGCAGACAAACGTCACACAAACAGAACATGTACGCTTTCATCAGGCACACACAACAACAGCTATAAATGCACTCTTTCACAAGGCATACTCCCAATACGCCGATACTACACTACATGACCCGCATCCCAGGACGACACAAGCAAAATAAATGAGTCAATGCATGGCGACATGGACACAAGCAAACTGTGAGCCCTAGTCCATAATTACATTATCACACAAAAGGTCCTGTATACAACGTACATACAAAAAATCACAAAAGAACGCTTTCATTACATTTGAACAATTTGCATTAAAAGCTCGATCGTATCAGCTCAGTCAGTGAATTCTAATAATAAGAGAAACGTGACAAAAAAAGAACTGAGGCAGTGCATACATACTAAGCCAATGGATAGCACGACACAAGCCAGATACGGCCCAACAACGATCCAAAGAAGATCCAGGTGCGGAATAAACAATTTACTGGGTGCGACCTCAGGCGAAACAACACTACAGGACCCGCATACCAGAACGACACGCGCAAACATGAGTCAAGGCATGCCAAAGAGACAGCCTAAATACGAGCCAGTGATCGCATGAAAAACGGCACTAAGAAGAAACGAGCCGGACACAAGCACAAGTGCGAAATAAATAATTGCAAATTTCTTATTTACATTCAATGCACACTAAAGAACATGATTATATTTTTAATTGTAAATAAACAAAGGCACTTGTTAAATAAAAAATTAATGGCAATTACCTGTCGATCGGAGCTGCTCAGTCAGTGAAGTGTAGAGATCAGAGAAACACCACACAAATATTACATAGACAGTGCATACATAATAATGTTTACAATAAAAATAAAACATCACAATAAACACGGCAATGCATAGCGGCGACACAAGCCAGATACGGCCCAACAACGATCCAAAGAAGATCCAGGTGCTAAATAAAAATTTTACTAGGTGCGAACTCAGGCGAAACAACACTACAGGACCCGCATACCATAACGACACGCGCAAACATGAGTCAAGGCATGCCGAAGAGACAACCTAAATAAGAGCCAGTGATCGCATGAAAAACGGCACTAAGAAGAAAAGAGCCGGACACAAGCACAATTGCTAAAGAAATAATTGCAAATTTCTTATTTACATTCAATGCACACTAAAGAACATGATTATATTTTTAAGTGTAAATAAACGAAGGCACTTTTTAAATAAAAAATTTATGGCAATTACCTGTCGATCGGAGATGCTCAGTCAGTGAAGTGTAGAGATCAGAAAAACACCACACAAATATAACATAGACAGTGCATACATTATAATCTTTACAAGAAAATTAAATCACAATAAACACGGCAATGCATAGCGGCGACACAAGCAAGATACGGGCCAACACCGATCCAAAGAAGAGACAAGATGCGAAATAAACATTTTACTAGGTGCGAACTCAGGCGAAAAAACACCGCATACCATAACAACACGCGCAAACATGAGTCAAGGCATGCCGAAGAGACAACCTAAATGCGAGCCAGTGATCGCATGAAAAACGGCACTAAGAAGAAACGAGCCGGACACAAACCAACTGTCAACGAAATTATTGCAATGTTCATAATTACATTCAATTAAAAAAAAAGAAAATGTATACATTTTTAAGTGAACGGTCACAGTCACACTTTCAATAAAATATCAAATAAAGCAATTACCTGTCGATCGGAGCAGCTCATTCAGTGAAGTGTAGAGATCAGACAAACAACACACAAAGAGAACATAAACGTTAATAAACAAAATTGATGTGTGTTGCCGAAAATAGCACTTTGAAGTGACGAAAGATCACAATCAGTACCCAAAAAAAAATAAAGAGACACAGAAGTACTTCGGAAACACAAACATTCCTTAATTAATTCCCAAATTTTTTTTTCGTCCTTACCGTTCACATTTCACATAAACAATCGAAACGTCACTTTGACAGAGTCAAACAAGAACGGTACAGTCAAAACCTATAAATTAAAAATTATTATATAAATTTAACGTATTCAAATACAAGCAAAATACAGTATATAACAGCTATCATTTGGCATTACAGCAAGAATTACAGAAAACATATCGATAGCTAACATTTACAGTTCGACATGTTCATATAAACACTGCATCCAATAAATTAATTACATTTTATCATTATACCATTACCATAATCCAATATTTACAGACGCGCAATAAATACATGACACAATATGTAAATAACTGTAAAATATTATATAAAAAGTAGATATCGTAACGAATAAACAAGGAAGAATATCAAAAACGCAATAATACATCTAAAAAATTGATCGATTTAATAACAATAGATACACAATAAATAATACATTCATATTCATGTAGTAAATACATTTTTTTTAAGCTTACCTGTCAAACGACGCTGGAACAAGAACGGAAGATGAACACGCCTTTCACGGAATAACATTCACACCAATTTGGAAAGTTACACGTTGACGCACGTCAAACGCAACGCTACGTCACCAAAAAGTAGCAATGCGATTGGCTAGAAATTACGTCACACTTAAATTTACATAAAAACAAATAGAAAACTAGAACGCTACATTCTATTACGTAACGGACGTAAAGGGAAAACATAGCCTCCGCCATTTTCAAATACGTAAAACTAGACTTTAATTACAGTCTATAAACATTAACACATATGAATTGCAAAATAATACTTACCACAGGATAAACACTCACACTCACACAGCATCAAATATGTTATTTCACAAAATAATATTTTACTCACTAAATACATGAAAAGTACACTAACAAAAAATGACGAAAATATTGATTTAAAAGTTCATTACTCACATTTCGGAAATACTCGGCACAATTTTAAATTTTAGCTAAACAAACAACACTATTCGCATATTTCAATTCAAACGAAAATAAACATAAAAAACATTCAATAAAAAGTTCGACATGTTCATATAAACACTGCATCCAATAAAATATTTACATTTTATCATACCATTATCAAATTTTTACATACGCGCAATAAATAAATTTCACAATATGTCAATAACTAAAATATTATATCAAAAGTAGATATGGTAATCAATTAACAAGGAAAAATACCAGAAACTCAATAATACATCTAAAAATATGATACATTTAATAACAATAGATACACAATAAAAAATACATTCAATACATTTATTTTAAGCTTACCGGTCAAACGACGCAGGAACAAGAACGGAAGAAGAACACGCCTTTGCCGGAATAACATTCGCACCAATCTAGAAAGTTCTACGTTGACGCACGTCAAACGCAACGCTACGTCACAAAAAAGTAGCAACGCGATTGGCTAGAAATTACGTCACACTTAAATTTACATAAAAACAAATAGAAAACTAGAACGCTCCATTCTCTTACGTAACGGACGTAAAGGGAATACATAGCGTCCGCCATTTTGAAATACGTTACATTTGAAAATTATGACAGTTGATAAACATCAAAAGAAAAATATGTATTAACAAATAATACTTACCACAGGATAAACACTCACACTCACACAGCATCAAATATGTTACTTCACAAAATAATATTTTAGTCACATAGGACATGAAAAGTACACTATCAAAAAATAAAAAATATAGAATGATAACTTCATTAATATTACATTTCGTAAATACTCCGCACAATTTGACATTTTAGCTAAACAAACAACACTATTCGCATATTTCATTTCACACGAAAATAAACATAACAATGATTCCATAAACAGTTCGACATGTTCATATAAACACTGCATCGAATAAAAAAATTACATTTTATCATACCATTAGACACTTTTTACATACGCGCGATAAATACATTTCACCAAATGTAAATGACTGACAAATATTAGATACAAAGTATATATGGTAACCAATAAACAAGGATAAATTGAAAAAACTCAATAATACATTTTAAAATATGATAGATTTAATAACAATAGATACACAATAAATAAAACATTCATATTCATGTAGTAAATACATTTTTTTTAAGCTTACCTGTCAAACGACGCAGGAACAAGAACAGAAGCAGAACACGCCTTTGCCGGAATAACATTCGGACCTATCTGGAAAGTTCCACGTTGACGCACGTCAAACGCAACGCTACGTCACCAAAAAGTAGCAATGCGATTGGCTAGAAATTACGTGACACTTAAAATTACATTAAAAAAAAGGGAAACTAGAACGCAAAATTCTATAACGTAACGGACGTAAAGGGAATACATAGCGTCCGCCATTTTGAAAAACGTTACATTTAAAAATATTTAGAGTTTATAAACATAAAAATACACATGTATTAAAAAATAATACTTACCACCGGATAAACACTCACACTCACACGGCATCAAATATGTTACTTCACAAAATAATATTTTACTCAGAAAGTACATGAAAAGTACACTATCCAAACAACAATAAAATATAGAATTAAAGGTTCATTAATATCACATTTCATACATACTCCGCACAATTTTTAATTTTAGCTACACAAACAACACAATGACATATCAGGATAAATCGAAAAAAATTAAAGTCACAACTAAAACAGAACTGCAAATTCAAAGTTACATCCACATGTGCACTTTTAAAATACATTGACTAACACTATTCGCATATTTATTTTCACACGGAAATAAGAATAAAAAAAATTCAATAAACTGTTAGACAGGTTCATATAAACACTGCATCCAATAAAATATTGACATTTTATCATTATACCATTACCATAATCCAATATTTACATAGGCGCAATAAATAATACGATCTCCAAATAAAAAATAGAGTTGAATAAAATAAATAATAATAACAAATAATAAAGACAGGAGAAACACTCACTGTCACACCACATCAAATGTACTAAATCAGAAAATTATCTTTTACTCACAAAGTACCTAACAACTACAGTAGCTAAGAAATACCAAAAAAAAGGTGAATATGTTCATTAATATCACCGCTAAAGTAACAGTCGGAAAAAATTGATATTCTTACCTAAAGAAACAACACAATAAAATAGCAGAATAAATAGGAAATAATAATACATACAACTACAAGAAAAATGCTAACTCAAAGAGACATGAACATGTGCACTTTCTAAATATGTTGGCTAACACTATTCGCATAGTTGAATTCACACGAAAATAACGTAAAAAAACATTCAATAAACATTTCATAATCTTCGTATAAACACTGGTCATCCACGAAAATATTTACTTTTTGTCATTATCCCATCACCATAATAAAATATTGATATACTCGCAATAAATACATGTCACTAAATAAAGTACATACAATGCAAGAACATACATTAATGTTATACACAAAAACATAAAATATTACAACATTTCACATCCGAAAAATACATAGGCTAAAAATACATACCCATTCGACGAGATAATACATTTTAGGTACGTAATAATTCGTATACAAACAATATATTAATTAAATATCAGGTGTCAGAAACATATACATAATATATCAATTTTACAAACATTTCATTTCTTTTACATTAAGTGAATACGCTATTACAAATTAATTCGCGAACACAACATTGAAGAATTTGTAGAAAAACATTATTATACATTCTTTATTTTAAACACACTATCAATAGTAGATTCAATAGACTTTAAACATAAATATTCAAATAAAGTCTTACCTGTTAAACAACGCGAAAACAGCACTGCAACAAGAACACGCCTTCCGCACACCACCATTCTCGATCTTCTGGAAAATTCCCCGGTGACGCACGCCAATCGCAACACTACGTCAAAAACGTAGCGCTACGATTGGCTGACAAAAATGTCAATAATAAATATAGAACACGGAAGTCTAAAGAAAAAAAAAAACTAGACTGCTGACCTACTAAATGTAAGTAGCGTCAAGGGGACGTATTGCGTCCGCCATTAAAAAATTAAAAAAATTAAAAATAATTATTTACGTAACAAAACACTACACTAACACACACAACACACACAAAATACATTAACAAAAACAGACATACAAATAAAAAAATTATAAAAAATAAAATTAATTGCATACTATCATACACGCAACACCACTCATCCACGCAACACCACTCATCCACACAACCCCACACATCCACGCAACGCCACTCACACACGCAACGCCACTCACACGCGCAACGCCACTCACACGCGTAACGCCACTGACACACGCAACGCCACTCACACACGCGACGCCACTCACACACGCAACGCCACTCACACACGCAACGCCACTCACACACGCAACGCAACTCACACACGCAACGCAACTCACACATGCAACGCCACTAACACACGCAACGTCACTAACACACGCAAGGCCACTGACACACGCAACTCCACTCACACACGCAACACAATTCAAACGCGCAATGCCACTCACACACGCAACGCCACTCACATACGCAATGCCACTCACACATGTAATGCCACTCACACACGCAACGCCACTCACACACGCAACACCAGTCACACACCCAACGCCTCTCACACACCCAACGCGAGTGACACGCGCAACGCCACTCACACGTGCAACGCCACTCACACGCTCAACGCTATTCACACGCGCAAACTCACTCACACACGCAACGCCACTCACACACACATCGCCACTCACACACGCAACGCGACTCACATGCGTGCGCAACACCACTCACACGCGCAACGCCACTCACAAGCGCAACGCAATTCACACACGCAACGCCACTCACATACGCAACGCCACTCACACACGCAACGCCACTCACACACGCAACGCCACTCACACATTGTGGGTGCAGATTGTGGGAGCAGATTGTGGGTGCAGATTGTCGTTGCAGATTGTGGGTGCAGATAGTGAGTGCAGATTGTGGATGCAGATTGTGGGTGCAGATTGTGGCTGCATATTGTGGCTGCAGATTGTATCTGAAGATTGTGGCTGCAGATTGTATCTGAAGATTGTGGCTGCAAATTGTGGGGGCAGATTGTGGATGCAGATTGTGGGTGCTGATTGTGGGTGCAGATTGTGGGTGCTGATTGTGGGTGCAGATTGTGGGTGCCGATTGTGAGTGCTGCTTGTGGGTGCAGATTGTGGATGCAGATTGGGAGTGCAGATTGTGGATGCATATTGTGAGTGCATATTCAGAGAAAACTCAGCAGCACCACCAACATTGCAATGCAATAGGTCTCCTTTTAACGCAAATTGGAGCTATAGGCCTTGTAAATGGAAAAACCTTTTATTTATGTTCCAAAAACAACGCCAAAAAAAAGGGCATTCTCATTTACAATGGTAATAGTTCTGACTTGCGATATTGCGAGACCTATTGCATTTTCAATGCTTGTTTGTTTTGCAACATCGTGGGTGTTTCTGCATTTTAGGTTAGCAGGCACACCTCTGTACTCTGTAAGGAGTGCGTTTGAAAGCAGCGACCGCGTGCCTGAGCAGACCGGCGTCTGGAACTAAGGGGTTAAAACCCAGGGTGATATGTTTATTTAATGCCCCAACTCGCGTGGCGTCACTGTCAATCTATAAAGGACACACAATAAATAGTCATATGTATTTTAAGCGCAAGGTGCTAGGATCGCCAATTACGATTGTTGTACAGTACTCCTTTTATCAACATCCGCAAAGTTTTCACACATGTGCATTACTTGCTTTGGTGCAGCGACGGGCGGGGCGGCTTCGGCTCGGCTGGACACAGTCCGGGCCTCTTCACCAGCCGAATCTGGGACATCCAACTCCTTAATGCAGAGAGCGAGACACCTAAAAATCCGCTATGACGACGGGGGCGGGGCTTCCAATCCAACATGTTTATCCCTAAACACTTCCACACCAGCCAATCCTGAAGGTGTTTTTTTTCATCCTTTGTTTTTTGTGCCCCGATGTGATTGGCTATTTTATTTCCTCTTCGATTTGGAAAACGTTTTCACACAATAGCAAAATATATTATGGGGGGAAAATAGGCAGAGCTGTGAGAGGGAGCCAACCGCCCCCAGATCCGTGGGCTGCCCTGGAAGCGCACCCCAAAGCCCTGTGGGCGCCTCTTACGGACAGCTGTGCCTGGTGGAGCTCCAGGGCCGGGGACTGAGGGAAGAATGTGGGTTAGTAGTTGGGGGGGGGGAAGGGGTCAGGGGGTTATCAGCGGGATTCTGGAAATCTGTCTGCAGCCCGGGTTGGAGCTTAATAACATCCACACTCTTCATTGTGAAACTGCTCAGAACAGTATCTGGTTACGGCGCAGACAGACAGCCACGCACCGGCGGGGCACGGGAGGGGCTGGCACGGCCCTCTGACTCTTTCTGCACCCAGTCCTAGGGTCTTCATGTTCTGCTGCTCGGCGTGGGGTGGGTGCCATTATACACGCTATACCTTCCAGGAGGTTTTACACAAATATATACGGGCTTCAACCTTTGTGCAAATTCCCCTTTTCCCCCAAATTAAAAATGTTATTGTACAATATAGCAAGCAGAGTCAGAGACATAGAATCGACGGTGTCACCCCATGTGATGGTGTCACCCGGTGCGGGCCACACCCCCCGCACTCCCCTAGTGACGCCACTGAGCTTTCTCCTTGGCTGCTCCTAGAGTCTGGAATTCTCTCCCTCTCTCAATTTCTGGGCATGAGTCTTACTTTCTTTTTCGTAAAGCCTTGAAGACTTGGCTCTTCACCATCTAATCCTTCTGAGCCTTTCACGTACCTTGACTGGCGGCCCTTTCCGCATCGCCTTGACGCCTCTGGGCATAGTTTGCGCTTTATAAGATTAATATTCATTTATTCATTCATTCAATCTCATTGCTCTGCTCACTAGCACTTATGAAGCAGGAGAACAGAGTTTTATCTAGGGTACTTCTAATGTGCATTAGGACAAGAGGAAGGGCACCTGGTCATTTCAAACGAGTAGATGCACACACTTTGGCCACCGTGTTTTTGATGGTCCCATTCAAACTCTCCGCCATGTCAGATGATTGAAGATGAAAATTACAATGGAACCTTTGATTAATCTGAAGAGCTGTGCAAATCAATTTCATAATTTCATTCTTAAAGTGGGAGCAACGATCCGTCTCAATAGAGGGCAGCAGGCCAAAACATGGTATTAAATCCCACAGCAAAAGTTTGGCAACTCCAATGCTATCTGATCTCCGAGTGCGGTAGGCCTCAACCCAATTAGAGAATAAGTAGACAATCACAAGAATGTATTTAAGGCCACTACAAAGCAGCATTTCTATGAAATCTGCTTGAAGTCTCATAAATGGGTCCCCTGATTTGATAACAAAAACTGAGGTTCTTTTTCCCTAATTATTTCTTTAACAAATGAGATACCTTTGACAAAAATCCTCTGCAACAGTTCTGAATGTGGATTTTGACCAATACTTAGTGGATGTTCGGGACATGGCACCTCACCATGCATGTGACTGAGTATGTAAATACCTAGCCATGCAATTCAACATAGACGCAGGTACAATATATTCAATTCAACATTTAGGGTTCGATTCCAATCTCGTTCAGAAGGTCTGCGAATCGGATTCGTGTTTGCTGAATCCGATCCGGAGCCCTTGTTCCCGACCGACTCATTCCCAGTTCCGAACGACCAAGTTCAATGCCTGGAAACGGTTAGGGCTGACCGAATTGGGTCCGAAAGGCATTGGGACAGGATGAGCCTTTCCAGGAGAATTGCAAGAACTACCAACCTTTGCCGCAGCATTCCTTATAAATAATTTTCTAAAGGACAGGCTTAATTCCTTCTCCTGAATCTTTAAAGTGTGTATTGTTGAATTCTAGTGTAAACTGCATTTGCCTTTACCTTTACCATGACAGGCTTTGCACGTTTTATCACATCTGTTTTCCTGTATAATCACATACTTGGTACATGACAGTATGTCTTAAATCCGGAGGAAATCATCTTTAGTAATAACTGGGAACAAATGAACTCTTGAATGCTGTGAGGTAATTTCAAACACTGAATCTTCATCTAGGGTTTCAATTGCAACGCCATCTAGTGTACAATAAATCATGAATTTCATCTTGCAAAGGAAGTCTGTACCCAACAAATCGACAGGACTCAAATCATTCAATATAAATTGATGATTATTCTCCATTTATCTTATTTTAACAGGAGCATCTGCTATAACCTGGTATTTGTTTATTGCTAATGCCGACAACTTGGACTACTCTTTCCGAGAGGGGTAGGTTTGAAACCTCCACAGAACAAACTGTTGTAAGGGTAGGTCCTGTAAAAAAAGACCTGTAGAGGCCATTCATCTCACCATCTACATAGGGGGTCACTTTAGTCTGCTTGCAGGACTGCTCCAAGTAAGAAATCCTCCCCTTCAGACCATGTCATTGGGAATTAGTCTCTGGGGAAAACTGAGGAAAATCATTATTCACAACCATTGAATTCCGCTGGTACCCTGATTTGCAAGGCATTTTGTGTCTCATATTTTGCTGCAAACTGGATGTGCGGGCATACTCATACAGAACTGCCCTTGCAAACAAGATAGTTGGGCTGGGGCTAATGACTGCATCTGCCCATGATTCACATTCTTCTAAATCTGGGGAACAAAATTATTATGGATTCATTCTGTATTCTGTCTACAGTCTTGCTTTTAATGGCTGACTTCACCACATAAATGACATGCAGTGCTCTTCTTCAGTAAATCAATATTTGCATTCACTCCAAACATGGCCACAGCTCCTCTTCCACAAACGTGCAACTGCTCCATCCTATTTGCAATTCTCACACCTTGCATCGAATTGGTACAATTCATTCTAGAATTGTCAGACGGCACAAAACCCAAATCAGAACCCATCATCTGGTTCTTGCCATTTCTCTGAAACTGCTTTGTCTGTGCAACCATCAGCTTCTCTTTGATATTTTTTTGCTTCACATCAAACAAACCACTACTGTATATGACTTATTTTAGGATCTTATCAATACACTTAGTCCGCCAGCACATCAGAATCTGCTGAATATGAGAACTAAGCTCAGGATGCAAACCTGTAACGAAAGCAGATACAAAACCGCTAACACCATCTTTCTCAGGACATTCAACTCCACTGTGAGTCTTAAAAATCTACATACGCTTCTCATAATAACTCCTTTGAGTCTTGTTAGATCTTGAAATCTTGCATAGTAAATTTCCTTCTTCCGCACCTTTTTTTTCAAATTCCCTATCACTGCTCTGAACTTGTCAACAACCACCTTAGTCGACACATTATTAGGCACAGCTCTAAATGGTTCTGCAGTCGGCCAAGCAACAGTAACCTTACTCTCAGACCACAAATCGCTAAGAACAACAATTTCAAACAGTGTATCCAAATCACTCCAAAGCATTTTCAAAATCATTGTCAAACTATAAACCTTTTTGTACCATTTCTCAGGTTCCTCTTGCAATTTTGGAAAATGTATCGTAAAAAAGTATAAATATTTCCTCTCATCCAAAGTACATGCACATATTTCCTTCCATGAACTTCTCTCAGGAGAAATTCTGAAACTGCCTCTAATTCTGAATTACTAACAGACCTCTTTGTTTTCTTTCCTGTCTCTGGAGCTTCCTTTTAGTAGTACCTTAATTCTTCCACCTTTGTCTATACTTTCGGAAATCCCTTCAGTCCTTAATCTTATCTCGATTTTTAATATAAGATCTTTAATATGAGCTTGTAAAGTCACTAAGTCAAACTCTTTTATTTCGTTATTGGTCAAATACAATTTGTAGCTTCTCTGTACACTTCTTACTCTACTGATACCTATCTCACACTTGTCAGCCAGTTCCTCAAGCTTAAACTTCAATTTTTAAAAGCCCAATGTTAATATCTCTCTCTTTAGGAACCTCAACAGGATCAGTAGCAAAAGTCATGTAATTTGAAAATGGAGAGACATCAGTAGTATCTCTGCTAGTACTCTGTAGAACTGTCAATGCATTCTCAGGTGGGACACTCACGAAGCACACACAACTGTAAACACAGTCAATCTCTGTGCCTGTACATTCGTACCCTCTCTTGCTGCATCAGTCCAGGTTGAAGAGAGTTAGGCTGACATTGCGAAAGATATTCAAAGATTACACAGAGATCCCTTTAGAAAAAACCCAAGTAGAGTTAAACCAAAGAAGATTCTCATTAATTTTCAGACATATGCCCTAAAGGAAAAAATCCTCCTTTCGGCATTTCAATTAAAAACTTTAAGGGGGCAGATTTCCCATTTGAAATTAGATCAGATCTCTCTCTAGTGACCTTAGATAGACAATGGCAGTTGGGCAAACGTCTAGATGAATTTAAAAAAGTTGGAGCAACTGGGCAGCTCAAATTCCCGGCATCCCTAAGAGTAATGCATAACAACAAAATGCATATAATAAGAAGTCCAAAGGAGGCAGATGATTTACTAGAAGTCATTTAGAAGGGAGGAGTAGGTAGCTGAAGGATATACAAATAAAAAGGAGCTATATCCTAGGAATATCTTTGCTTCCTCTCCTCTCTTTTCTTTTATTTCCTATGGGGTGCTGCAGAGATGTGGGGGGGGGGGGGGTTACACATAGACACGTAGTTATTCTTGGCGGTGGGTGCCCGTTGCATGGGAAAAGAAATTTGGGCTAACATCAGGTCCAAGGAGAAGTATGGGAGGGTTCTCCAGGGAAGGGTGAAAGGTGGGAGGGGAGGAGCACTGGGTGGGGAGCATGTGGGAAAAATGGATACAAAATTCCTCAAAAACCTCAGAGACATATCGGACTTAGAAGAACAGAGATATGCCTATCCAGATTTTAACATGGAATTTTAATGGGCTACGCATGAAGGGGCGGAGGGACAAGATATTATAATACCTTAGAGACTCAACTGCGCAGATTCTGATCTTACAAGAGACACATCTGGTAAAAAAGGAATGTGTGGAATCATTTAGAAAACAAAGATGGGTACAACAACAAATAATATGTACGGATCAGAGTGCAAACATAAGAGGGTTGAAATAGTGGTGAAAAAACAAGCAAATCTATGGATATCACATATGAGCGCAGATAAGAGGGGTAGGTGGATCAGAGCAAGTGTAAAAATAACGGATAGGCTACTAACATTGGTAGGATATCACGGTCCAAACCATGATGATTGTGAGCCACCTAAAACATATTTTCAAATTTGTTAGATTTCTCGGGTCCGGTAATTGTGGCAGGAGATTTCAGTGTAGTAATGGACCTAAAGTTAGATAAATCAAATAAAAGTAGAGCTGTACCCATGCCTAAATCACGAGCCTTACTGAAAACCATGATGTACCAACATACTTTGTGTGATCTCTGGAGAGAGAGAGTTGGAAATCTGCAAGGTACCTCATTCCATAATAAGAAATATGGGCACAGATCAAGAACAGGCTACTTTTTAGTAGACTGGATCCTTAGAGAGGAGGTCCTAAATATTGGGTATAAGGCAAACCATTTATCAGATCATTCATTAATAACAATGACAATTAAAGACATCAGTAAGTGTATAGAAAGGAAGTGGACATTAGATCGCACCATACTGGCAGATAGGGAAATAATAGAAAGTTTAAAGATAGACGTTAGTGAATTTATTAAGATGAACAGTAAGTCAGCTCCAACCGGCATAGTTTTGGACATGTTAAAAGCATTTATTTGAGGTTAGATCACTAGTGCAGTTTGCTACAGAAATAAATGTTATAAAAATTAAATCTCCCGGTTAGAGAATAAAATAGAAACAATAGAAATTAAAACAAAAAGAACGCTAACAGATGATGGTAGGATTTTATTTTGAAGAACCAAATGGTGGAAATCCTCCAAACCCAGATTTAAAAAAAAGATGGGATGCTAGTAAGCTAGCACACTTCGAGTGTGGGGAGGGGGCAGGGAAGCTTTTAGTTTAGAAGACCAAGAAGGACCAGAATAGGAAACGGATTAAGGAGATTAAAGAGGAACAGTATGGGGATATTCTTAGGAGTTGAGACTGATACAGAAGAGGCATTTAAGGAATATTTTTGGGCTTTATATACTGAGGAGGAGATAACTGCAGAAGCAGAGATTGAGGAATGGTTAGCAGATTCTATCCAACCCTTAGATGCTAATCAGCAAAATATCTTAAATCAGGACATCACCCATGAAGAAGTTAGTATGACTATTCAGTCAAGGAAGGGGGGGTAAAGCGGCTGGGTCAGATGGCATGCCAGTGGAGCTGTATAAAATGCTAGGGGAAGTGTTAATTCCATTTATGACAGTAATGATAGGAGAGATATTAGATCAAGGGGAGCAACTACCAAACTCCTGGAATGAGGCTATTATTACTCTCACTTTGAAATCAGGAAAGGACCCTGCTACATGTGAATCATATAGACCAATATCTCTCCCGAACTCGGATTATAAGCTCTTTACAAAAATTCTGGCAGGGAGATTAAGTAAAATAGCCAGAGAAGTCATACCTAAAGATCAGAGGGGCTTTGCAAAAGGAAGGTATCTACGTGAGCTTACATATGGGTTAATAAGAGCCATTGATTTTGCAACAACTTATGCATCCCCTTTAGCAATAACAACATTAGATGCCTCCAAAGCCTTTGATTGGGCGAGGTGGTCTTATTTGATGTCCGTTTTAAAACGGTATGAGATAGGAGGTAAATTTTGTAGAGAAATCCAATTAATATATCAAGAACCCTCCGCAAGAGTTTTGGTGAATGGGAACCTATCTTCATCCATTAAAATAATTAGAGGTACAAGACAGAGTTGTCCCCTCTCCCCCCCTTTTCTTTAATTCCTGAATAGAGCCCTTTGCACATAAACACAAAACAGCAACTGACATCCCTCCCTTCTTCCAGGGGGAATGGGTGAGGAAGGTAGCAATATATACGGATGATCTCATGGTTTTCTCTTCGGATCTTGTGGTGGGTCTGCTGGCTATTATACAGTTGGCTTTTGAATTTGTTACGGTGCCGGGTTGCTTAGTAAATGAGGACAAAACAGTGGTTATGGTATGGAACCAGGGAAGGGAGAATAAGCAGAATAAGAGGGAAATGCGATACCTGGGTCTAAAAATAGTAAAATAGTACAAGATTTAAACAAAATCTCAGAAGTAAATCTTAAAATATTGAAAGAGATTGTGCGACTAATGAAGGGGTGGGCACATCTTCCCCTAATGGATTCTGGAGAGGGTTAATTTGGTTAAGATGACGATACTGCCAAACATCACTTTCCTCTTTAACAATATACCCCTGCGTTTCGAGAAATCTACTATAGATGTTATGTTATGTTTAATGCTCTTTTATAGCGCACGATTCACCCTGGGGCATCTCGGCGCTGCCTAGAAAAAAAAACCGAAGGTGGGGAGTCAGGTCAGCGGATATTTTAAAACAGGAATGCTTTTAGTTGTTTTCTAAAGGTGCAGTAAGTCGGAGTTTCCCGCAGGGCCTTGGGCAATCTGTTGCAGTACTTTGGAGCAAGATACAAAAAGGCTTTACCCCCTGTGCGGCTCAAGCGTATACGAGGGATCTGTAGAAGTCCTAGTGAACCTGATCTCAGATTTCTGCCTGGTACGTGTTTTACCAGTTTCTTTCGTAGATAGTAAGGGCCTCCACCATTTAGAGCATTGTAAGAAAGGCAGCATATTTTAAAAAAGGATCTCTTCCTTACTGGCAGCCAATGCAGTTCTTTTAGCAAGGGTTCGGAGGGGGAGCCAGCTGGCATATTTAAGATCATTCTGGCAGCTGTATTCTGAATAACCTGTAATTTATTTAGCAGGGTCTCACCCACTTCCGCCAGCAGGGCATTGCCATAGTCTAAGCGACTGATCACCATTGCTTGAACCAAGGTTCTGCTGTGAATAGTAGGCATGTGTGGGAGGATTTTTTACGAAGTAGTCGTAGACTATAATAGCAAGAGCTCATCGTTGCTGCTATGTGATCCTTCATCGTTAGCGATTCATCCAATTTTAATCCAAGATTTTTGACACTTTGCTTGGGAACAGGGGCTATACCCAACTGTGAAGGCCACCATTTGTTAGACCAGATCACCGAAGCTTTTCCCAGCAGCATGACTTCCGTTTTTCCAGGGTTCAACTTGAGACAGTTATCAGTCATCCAGTTGGAAATTGGAAATATGCCCATGGAGAAACGTACTTTGTCAGCTTCTGGATTAGGACCGATGGTGAACAAAAGCTGGGTGTCATCAGCGTAGGAAATCGTTTCGAAACCCAGTTGTTCTACTACTTTTGCCAGAGGAGCCATATATATGTTAAAAAGGGTTGGGCTCAGGCAGGAGCCCTGAGGAACACCCTTGTCCAGAGGCATTTTTCCTGATTGATATGGACCCAGGATGACTGTTTGGGTTCTGTCGGACATAAAGTTCTGTAGCCATTTCAGGGCTACTCCTTGAATGCCACAGGAGGCTAGCCTCTCCGCGAGCTTTGTGTGTGAGATGGTATCGAATGCCGCGGAGAGGTCTAGTAGGATCAAGATAGCTGATCCACCGGCATCTGTTGTCAGCCTAAGGGAGTCAGTCACGGCTAATATGGCTGTCTCCGTGCTGAAACCCGGGCGAAAGCCCGATTGTGATGGGTCCAAGATTAGATTGGTTTCCAGATAATTGCTTAGTTGCCTGTTGATAATACTTTCAAGCAATTTAGCCAGTAATGGGAGCAGGGAAATTGGGCGGTAGTTGCCAAGATCTTGAGGATTTGCTGAGGGCTTTTTTAGTATTGGGCATACGAACGCTTCCTTCCAAATTGTAGGTATAGTACCTGATTGTATAGACTGATTGAACATTTTTTGGATGGCTGGAGCACAGCTGGTGGCTAGTAGGGCCATAATTCTGGGAGGGCAGAGGTCTTTGGGTGAGCCTGATTTGGCAGTGGACAGTACTTTAGATACCTCTTCCAGCAAGGTAGGTTCAAAGCAATCAAGAGTGCAATCTACCCGCTTTGCTGGACCTTCGGAGTAGCCTAGAGATTCCAGATTCAGAGTGGCGGTAGATAAAAAATTGGAACAGATATTGGCTATTTTTTCCTGAAAGTAGACTGCTAAGGAGTTACAGAATTCTTGAGTTTCCACGGGGGATTGTTTGCAGACTTGAGGGGATACAACATCCCTTACTATGTCAAAGAGAGCTTTTGAGGAGTTGCTAGAGAGCTCAATTTGGTTCATAATATATGTGCGTCTAGCTGACTTTAGACTGATATGGTAGCTAGACACTGCTTGTTTGTATCGTTGTCTATTCTGGGGTCCTTACTCGCTCGCCAGAGTCTCTCTAGTTTCTTACAGATTAATTTGTCCGACCTCAGCTCTGCAGAAAATCCAACAGGCAATAAATGCCTTTATTTGGGCATATAAGGGAATCAGGAGCTCTTGGAGAAAACTGCAGAGAAAAAGAGAGAAAGTAGGATTAACCCTACCAGATATACAATATTGTGCTTGGACCTTCCAATTGACAAACTCTAGGATGCTTGTGAAAACACCAGATGGATCAGAAATAGGATTTATGTTCTTAGCAATGTTAAAAGAAAGTAAGGTGGATGTAGATGGCTTCCTTTTTAAAATTGGTGACCCAAAGTACTTTAAAAAAATTGAACTAGAGGCACTACAAGCAATGGTGAGAATCTGGTACCACATCAGACAACGTTCAACAATGGATTGCTATTCCCACTATGCCCCTATTTGGGAATCACCAGGGACCTCAGAGTGTATTAATGTTAAATTGGCATTACCTATAAGAACATGCGTGTGTAAGGGTCTGGGGAGATCTGTCATGAGACGGTAGTCTTATACCATGGCGAGATTTAAATGGGATGATGGAGGGTAATCTTTCATAGTTTAAATATATACAACTAAAAAGTTGGGAACAAAGTCTAAAATTGCTGTTGGGAGTGGGAAACGGTTTGGAGGAGCAACTGGTCACAAAACCATCAGGAAACAAGGAAGTCTCATTCTGGTATTGGGAAATACAAGACATCATGGATGGAGAGTTTACTTGTGCAAAAACACAAATGCAAGAAAAGCTGCGATGAGGCCAATCACGATACAAAAATCTGCAAAATCCAATGACAGACCTGCAAGTCACACGCGCCAGGCGGGAGAAATCACCATAAAAGTGGGAAAAAAACAGACAAATAAATGCCAAACAATAGTGAAGCACAATGGATGTTGCTGGAGCAAGTACGGAGGAGAACCAGAACCCCAAAAGTCCCCGGGAGGACCAGCCTAGGACCTCAGGGTCAGGGAAGGCCAAGAAGAAGAAGAGTAGGAAGAAGCGTTTCAATCCGCAGGAAAACAGGATCCTGATAATGGAGGTGTAGAACACCATCAACAACTGTTTGTCACCTCCACTGTGTCATTAGCAACAAAAAATGGACTATGGCAGTCCATCGTGGACAAGGTGAATGCAGTCGGAGTGCTGAAGAGGACAATGGAATAGGTCAAGAGGCGCTGGAATTATGTCAAGCGCAAAACCAAGCTGAAACTCGCCAACAGCCTGAAGGCAGCAATGCAGTCTGGAGGTGGGAGTCCTGCACCACAGGAGGAACTGGATGATATGGAGGAAATGGTGTCCACAGTCATCAGTGGGGTGATGGTGGCAGGAGTACTGCTCAACATGACCGGACACAACAGCACCAGAGTGAGTAACGACCAGGGACTGGGGGGATGGGGGGAGATGGGCACAATGACACACATGTACAATTGAGCTGAGCACATCTGCGGACAAACCATGCCCCAGCCCCCAACTCACACCAAGAGACCAATGTACCCAAGTTGGCAACATCTCAGCACTGCATAGGCACAGAAGTCAAAGGCACAACGAATGAAATAGAGAAGGGGCAGCAAAATCAGAGCTGCAGGGGCGACTCCCCCAAAATGCAGCACTCACATAGCATGCAGAGCACATTAACACTGACAACAATGTGGTACAAACCGAAACGAGTCCACAACAGAACACAGGACACAACTGGTGCCGACTGGGTGTAGACACTGGCCAATCACATTTGGCATTGCAGGCAAATGTGTGTTAATAATGTACAAGTATAAACACACACACGCCATCTTGTTGAAATGTCCATTGTCCCCCATCAAATAGGCAGTTCCTCACAAACAGTCACAATGTACACAGTCATGCAGTCTGTATGAAAACATATACAATGCGACAACATACATGTGGACACATTGTTATACTGCATCTCCCCTCCAGATTACAGAGGGAGAATCAACACCTCCTGTAGAGCAGCCCGAACCTCTCTTCTCTGATGATGAAGAGGACCACCACAGCTTCGACTCCGACTCCATCTAACAGCTCATGGACAGCCCCTGCAGCCCACCTCCAGGAGCAGGGCAGCCCAGCTGCAACGAGGAGACCCTACCCCCTGCACAGACCACACAGCAAGCAGCACTCACCACCACAACTGCCTCCCAGGACCCCCACTAAGAACACATGGCCTTCCATCGCCGTGTGTAGGGGTGCCAGGAGAAGCTGGCTGAACAGGTGCGGGTGGGCTTCGACTAACCCTGGGCGGGCAACTTCGTTACGCCCACGAAGTGGGCGTAGTGTTGCCCAGTGTTGCCCGCTTCGCCCTTTGCAAAGTAGGCAAAGCAGGCAACAAGTTGCCCGCCACCCGCCTCCCTACCGCCCTCCCTAAATGCTTACATTAATATATAAAAGAATTATAAAACCACTTACCTTGTCCTGCCGCGTCCCCGGGGCTCCCGCTCGTCATTGCGCCGCCGGCGCGCGCGTCTTAGATGCTAATGCGCATGCGCGGCCGCCCGCGCATGCGCATTTAGGGAGGGCGGGAGGGAGGCGGGTGGCGCGTAGTGGGGCTACGCGAAGTACGCGGGTGGGCGTAGTTTTTTGCCCACTTCGCGTAGCTTCGCGAAGCCCCACTACGCCCACTACGCCCAGGGTTTGCTTCGACAGCATGGCAGACAAACTAGATGCCATACGTGGGTGTCTGAGTCCCATCAGGGACCACTCACGGTCCCTAACGGACACCCAGAGTCCGCTCCATGCTCTCCAACGGACCATAGCTGACATCCCTGGAGCCCTGACTCAGAGGATAGACCAACTGTCCAGTCAGAGTGGCTCTAGCGATGTCACACGGGAGTTGGGAAACATGGGGAGGTTAATGGAGACAATGGAGCGGGTGAATGCGGAAAGAGCGGCTGCCACAGCTGCACACCAGCGAGTAGTAGCTGGGTTCCTCAATGACCTGAAGACCATCCTCATGGCATGGCTGCCACAAGGCCTGTAGCTGATACATGTTGCTGCTACCACTACATCCACATCTCCGAACCCTGAAGTGTCAGTGCCATGCAGTGCAGGAGACCGAACACCACCACCCTCACGTGAGGCACATGGAACTGCAGAGGACGAAGAAGCGGATGAATTTGCCATCGTGGTACGAAGGACGAAGTAGCATTCTTCTCCACCATATGGCCGTTTCTGCTTGGTCCTGCCCTCTGCATCATCACCTTCCACTGTCCGCCGATGCACTCTGTGACACTCACCTTGGACCGCGACATGGACTGCCATAATCTGTTTGATCGCCAATGACACAGCAATCACTGCAGACTGAACTCTTCCTCTTCCTTTGGACTTGTCATTCCCTGAAGGACGCTGGCTGGCCCTCCATGGGCCAACATCGTAATGTGCGGTTTGCATGGCCCTGTACTGCTCCAGATGCAACACTCCACTGAATGTGCATTAAACATTCCTAATCACACAGATGTGTCATGTCTATGGTCTTTCAAGTGTGGAAGTATGGATGAATGTAGGCTCAGTGAATTCCTCTTACGTCCATCTGGCTCATGTCATAGAACTTGGGTCACAGTGTGACACATTGCCAAATGCGGTCTGGGTGGCGCAGACACAACGATAGGGACACACGCATTTGTTACTTCTTTGTCCAGCCCCGTACGGAACCACGCCCAGGGCCCTGGGGTCATTGTTCACACCCTTACGCTGGACTGGCATACGCCATGCCAGTCCACTCTGCTTACGCTCACAGGGGGGGATGACAACGCTACATGTCCAAGGTCTTCCCTGTGGTGAACTGCGAATCACAGGTCTAGTTGTCAGCATGCCACAGCCACCCCCTCACAGCTGGTGAACACCCACACCACACCCATCCAGCACACACGCCACAGGACATGTGATCCTGGCAATAAAAGGGCTGGGCACACATGCTTGACGCCATTTCCTCTCTCTATCTGGGTGGTGTTCATGTAGGCATGAGGGCCTAGGGCCCTGCAACACCACTCTCCCACGGCCCGGAGGTGACATGATGGCATCCACACTAGGATACCCAATCATACAGGGTCCATGATGTTTGGGGCACAGACTTGGTGGCTCTGGATATACTGCGGCCGGCACAGGCACACCACCACGGGACGGTGACTTTCGGTACCCTGAGGTAGGATCACCTTAAGTGCTGAGCGGGTGTGCAGCCTGTGATGATGCCCCGTCCCGGCGGTCCAGACTGCTCAGGATTTGTGTGCCCTGCTGGACCTCAGTGTAGGCCATGGTCAGCGGTCAGTGCGGACCTACCACCACGTGGCGTCGCCTCCCGGATCACAGAGTTAGTGGTACCTCAAGGGCTGAGCAGGTGTGCAGCCTGTGATGATGCCAGATGCACTGGTATGTCCTTTGCCGTGGTGAAATCAAGACCCAGAATCAAATGTGAGACTTGGTGGCCTGCGGAGTGGGGCTGCATGATGTGGAGGGTGCTATGTTCTCGGGCCCCGGACTTGAGGCTTGCACCGGCACGTGGTGGGCCCTCATTGCGACACGCTGGTGGCGGAAGGTGAGCAGTGAGACCTGGGTGCACAGGGGCGGGCATGCACTGCCGGGTGGCGGGAGGTGCTGGGGGCAGCTGCCTGGGTGTGCAGGGGTGGCCATGCACCGCTGGGCAGCGGGAGGTGCTGGGGGCAGCTGCCTGGGTACGCAGGGGTGGGTATGCACCGCTGGATGGCGGGAGGGGCAGTGGGACAGCTGCCTGGGTGCACAGGGATGGGCATGCACTGCTGGGCAGTGGGAGGGGCTGGGGGAAGCTGCCTGGTTGCGCAGGGGTGGGCATTCACCGCTGGGTGGTGGGAGGGGCTGGGGGCAGCTACCTGGGTGTGCAGGGGCGGACAGGTGATGATGTTGTGTGCAATTGTATGTACTTTGCCATTCATGTATCTTGCAGGCTGTGACCTACAGATTGTCCCGAGGGGAGCCTCCATGTGTCTTCATTTCTGTTCTGTGTTTATTTGAATACATTTACATTTGTTAATTCGAAGGTGAATGTGTGATGCTCATTTGTGTGATGACACATGCATGTCACCAAATGTGTTTGTGCGACATCAGGCGGATTATTTGGTACATTATTCTGTGTAGTTGATGTGGCATGTCTTTGACCGAGGGGGTGGGTACCCAAGGAAAGGTGGTCCTTGGGGAGGTGGCGGTGGGGGTTGTGGCCCTGTTGGGGATCCCAGCTGCATGATGAGTGGCTCCATGGCATCTGTTCTTCTTCTGGTGTGGCTGTGGGCTGGGCTCCCTATTCTGGTGCAGGCTGTGGTCCGACTTTACACCAGGTCAGAGCAGGTGTTAATTTCCTGCTGCTAACGTGCCTTATCGCATGTTTTGTGGTCGTATCACCGATCTGGCTGGCCGTTGAGAAAGTTGCGGAGTAATGTGTTGCTGCTTTTTGCACGGGAACGCCTACTCTGCATCTCATTAGCGATAGTTGCGGGGGTCATCTGTGGCGATGTTTTTGGCGGCTGCTATCGCAGGTAAACTGGTGATATTGGCTGTTAACTTTTATCGTGACTTTGGCTGCTATAAAGTGCAGATAACTCGGCGATAACTCCTTATCCCCTCGATTTCTAATGTTAAATTCACCCTCAGTCGTGAATCAGATACAGGTATAAAACCCAATGTTTATCATCATTTCATATACAGGCAAACCCTCTGCAGGTATTATCTGTCCTTCTATAGCAGATAGTTAGGACCTTTAGGATGTTTCAACAGAGCACCCATTATTCTCACTGAAAATAATCACAAAACCCCACAAAACAAACTAGTGAATGATCTTGTCTTGAGAGTGTTTAGTGTGTCATTGAAGTTTCGAGTCTTGTGTGGAGTGATGGATTATTACACTCTGTGACATTTTAGATTATTCAATGTTAATTTTTGTGTTCAAATGGTGGTTTGATCACTATAATGTCACTTGAAACTGGAAAAACAACAGATGGCATAGAGTGGGCAGAATCATTTTTCATTTAGTGTGTTAGTGCTTAGGTGCTAAGTCAATATGATACTTAATAAAACTGTGCTGTGATTTGCTGAGATGCGACACATCTGAAAATACCAAAATGAATTTGCAGTTTTAGTGATTTCATGTGCGAAAATAATGCATAAGAACACTTGATTTTGGGGGTGAGCCAGGAGACTTTCCTGAAGAATTAGATGTTAGTAACATTGCTGTCCATTTCTCTTTTGATTTTGCTTCCCACTTGGAATTTAAAAGATTTTTTATTTTGCTCTACTCTGTAATTCTCTATTTTTAAGAGCCAAAATGGCAATTATTCTGTATTGATTTTTAGAATTTTTGTAAAAAATCCTTTAATTTTTTTCCTGGTGATCTAGAACTCAGACATTGAGTGGACCTTTCACTTAATTGACAGGTTTTAAAAATATTTTTATGTTTTTGGAGGTGCCTCACCTCGGCGACCAATTGCTCTTCCTTTCTGCTTTAGAATTTTTCTTTTTTACCCTGTCTCTGGCGTTAGTGGATTTTCCAAAGAAGATTTTCCTGGTGGATTTTTATGAGTTCCTGACTTGCAGTGCTGTTCCTGAACAAAAGGGATTCACAAAAACATAAATGCACAAAAATCCTTAACTGAAAGAGCGATCAAAGTGGCCCCCAATTCAAAGAATAAGTAATAAGTGCCTTCCAAAGTACTCTACAAACAATCAAGCCATTTAGGTACACCATATAAGATCTCATACCATGATCCCTATGCAAAGACAGCAGAGGGTGTTTTCCAGCTATAATCACTGTTGTAAGAGTGGAGACTTTGCAAGCACATCACAGGGACTTTGCCATTTTGATCTTTGCTTGATCAGCCCACATTTTTACTACTGGATTCGAGAGGCAAAGATCACTCTGGTGATTTCATCTCTATTTCTGATGTAATTTGTCATTTTACTTGACCTGATCCAAGCTTTGCTTATTTTATTCATTGACAATTTGTTAGGTAATAAGAGCCACTCATATGTATTTTCTGTGTTGAGAGTGTTGAGAATGGGCCCTCATTAGGATGTCAGGCAGACTGCCACAGACAGGCCGTCTCTGGTGGTCCATCTGACAGCCAGATTACAATACAGCAAGTCGGTTCGCTTTGGGTGGGGGAAAAGATTGCCACATCTGACAGGCTCAAGGAGCTCAAGGCAGCGGTTGGAGCCTAATCCCTATAATGGAGACGGTGCCTGCGGAGGCACGTCATAAGGATTAGCAGGGCCCCGTCCCCCCTCGGCCTCCACCATGTGGTCTGGGGGGCACATGTGATGCCCTGCCAAACATCCATGCACCGTGTGGCAGGCACCCCGTGGTGCCTGCTACAGGGTGCATGGATGTTTAAAAACATCCCTTTTTCAATTGTGGCTTGTGCTGTGCAACTTTTCTGGGCTGTAGCACAGGCTGCAATAGTTAAAAAAATTCCTTTTTCAATTGTGGCTTGTGCTGCGCAACTTTTCTGGGCTGTAGCACAAGCTGCAATAAAAAAAGAGATGTTTCCGACCACCTACATGGTGGTCACATCCTAATCTGGTGTGTGGGACCACTGACTACTTGTCGGCCAGTCCCATTCTCGCTGTGATGGGGGTTGGACGCTCGTCTGACTGCCATGGTAATGTGGCCCATAGACAGGAGACATATGGTGTGAGTAAGAACTATAGCAAGAACAGAATAGCCATGTGCTTTCACAGCTCCTTTCTGTTGTAGTCCATTTCCTGTTACCATGGGGACAGATTGGGGGGAATTCTACATCTGACAATTTAGTTGGTCATGGGGTGTAGATTTCGTCTATACCCTTCAGTGGAAGCACAGGTCATGTTTGAAATATGCAATTGCTACATGATAGGTTCAACAGTGTTCTATGTTTGTACATTTTCATTTGTGCTGACTTCTAGGGATTGTTATTTCATGAATCATCGTCAGAACAAAGTGGCAATCGCTTTCTTCTGGAATTTGCTACAGCTTCAGTCTCAGTGCTAAACTTGAAGGCGTTGGACCTGGGCATATTACCTCAAACATCCTTTGTGCTGTATGTAGTGATATTATTTTGAAAATTATATTGTTCTATTGGTAGCCAATGTAGACAGCAACGTGCAGGGGATATGTGCTCTGTGATTTTCAGGTTAGTGTTTTTGATGTTTTTGTCGCAAACCCTTCGATTAACAAAATCGCTGGGTTTCTGATCACCAAAGAGCTTTTCACCAATATCAAAAGCCCTTCTGTGAGTCAGAAAAGTCTCCTTCGTCATTATGGTTCAGAAAGATATAAAATAAATGGCTTATATCTCAATTGCGGTGGCAAACCACTGATCACATACCAACCCCTGAGTTGTGGCGGTAACTGATTGCAAAGCATATTAATCTTATCCTTTATGTGGGGGACATGTAGGAGCTAGCCAGGATTTGATGTACACCATACTGTTTTGGTCATTACTTTCACTGATGTTGAAGTAAGATTTTGAATGTTAGCATAATGATTGTTGATCTATTACTTTAAAAAGAGTTCACAATAGTTGATTGACAATTTTTTAATTAATCATTTTCACTTTTTTGTTGTAGAGCAAGGGCTGATGGCATGGCATTTTGAAAATGGAACGGTAGTATCTTTCACTTGGTCAAGTATTGTGAGTTCTTCAAGATCTTGAATAATTTGGTGTTTTTGTTCTTTTGTATCTATCAGGCAAATGTGGCAGTATATTTCTCTCAACAGGACAACACTTTCTGATAGTTTCTCAGGTGGATTTTACATTGGATTGTATCATTTTCTCTAGTCTAATTTTCCACTAGTTGCATTTGAAAGCTTCTAATAGTTTCTCATGGAAGCACTCTGTCATTACTTTTGTCTTTAGGTATAGTTCAAGATTGTGCGAGGTGGGGAAAGCATACTCAGGGGTGCTGTGGAAGGCTTCACTTGCCAACTTGCCTGGGGCCCTATAGTGCCTAAGGCAATGAGTGGTTGATGGGCTCCAGTTTATTATATCTTATTTCCCATTTTTTATAGTGCAGCTCACCTAGGATAGGCACCAGTACGCTTTGCATAAGAAACAAAGGATAGGTATCTGGACTGACAATATTGAAGGGGCCAGAGACTCTTTACAATTAAATGGGGGGTGGACAAAGAACAATACACAACAAATTAAACTCAATTCAGCATCAAAGGAAAAGCAGAAACATCCAGGCGGAGTTGGTCTCTTAGAGAAGAGACAGGAGCAAGAGCATTTGGGGAGAGGGATGAGGAAAGGAATTTGTTTGGGGACAAGTTAATAGAGGGGGAGAATAGCAGGAATCGGAAGAAGAACTCAAAATAGGGAAATTGGTTTCTAGGTTAAAGGGGATTGTAAGCAGGTAGGTGTTTTAGTTGTTTACAGAATTGAAGGGAGTTCTAGAAAGACATAGCTGCCCCAGAGCAAGACTAGGTGGCAGCTAAGTGGGATTTTAACTTTTGGGTTTAAAGTCTAAAGATCTCTTTCCTCCGGTGGAGGTTAGATCCCCTCGAGATCTTTAAGGCACCTGACAAGTAGACCGGGTTTTGCATGTAAATAGATTTGAACATGATTCAGTCAAGTATTTTAAAAGTCTGGCCTTGAAGAGAAGCCAGTGTAGGTCACAACACATTGGTGTTATGTGGTTACGTTTCTTGGCTCTAGAAATTAGCATTGCTCCACATGATCAAAGGTTGGCAAGGTCATTATGGTGTTGTCGGACCACATTTGACAGATGAGGCTCCTGTGTTCGACCTTCATCCTATTGTGGAACAGTTTGTTGAGTGAGTGACCAAAGAAATTGTGAATACCCAAACGTAGATTTACTCACAAGTAAATCTACCTTTTTGAATAGGGCTTGCTGTCTTCTTGTATTCTTCTTGACCATACAGTGGCAGTCAAATTTACATAAATGTTTTGGTCTATTTGTGATAACTCTTCAGATCAATTCTGGGCCTTTTGGTTGAGAAAGCCATATGTTTCCAATCCTTATCATCCGCATCTGTCAGAACCTTTTAGAGTTATGTTACAAGGGCAACGAAAATATGAGTTTCAAGAAATTAGTGACTCTTGGAAGTTTTGAGGTTGGCTTAAATTTCTGATCAACTGGAAATATTATCCATCTTAGTGATCATTTTTGGGAACTTGCTTTTAAGTTCATATTCTCTTGAAAGTTCACTGTTTCTTTCAGCGGCAGCCCAATAAACCCAGATCAAGGGGTTTCATACTGTTAGAAACATGCAAAGAACATTACAAAGAGCTTACAAGGGGTTTAATGAATTTAGAGAAGGAAGAACCACTTCACCCTCCATCCAAGGCAGTGTTGTGGATTGCCATGTGGAGCTCATGGCTGGATGTCCTCTCTCTTTGAATTATTCTGGTATCTCAGCACTCTTGGTTGTTCGGAGGTGTGTTCTACTAACCACAGAGTGCGCAAAGCATGAAGAGTGGGGGTGGGATTGCAGAACTAAGTGCAGCATTAAGGATGTCTAATTTCTTCTTCTTCACCAAGAATTCCAGAAAATGGTCATAGACAAACTGTATAAACAGCCTCTTCCAAGAGGGTGGACTGTCCATAAGATGTTATCTGAGGCTCCCAATCCAAGAGTCTTTTATTGTGATGATAGATCCTTCCTGAAGCCTATACAAAAGAGAAATTCTTCCTCTCGTTTTTTGCTGTGTTCTTTGCCCCCTAGCTACTTTTTCCCATGATTTTGGCTGTATCAGTAGCAATGTATACTAGATTCTACTTCTGCTTATTTTCATCTTCCTGTTGCTAGGCAGAATTTGGAGCCTTGTTGATCAATTCAGTGTTTATCTCAGATCAAGAGATACAAGATTGCTATAAAGGCTGTTTACCCTTTGTGTTGTTTTCCTCTTAGCTAGGACCCTCTTAAGGAGGCAATTGTCAACTTTCTTCTATACCTGTCCATGCAGTGTAGCACTCTGGCTATTGGAAGCAGTTGCCTTTTTCTTGGACAATCAGCAAGGAGACTCAACCGATCTTCTCAGCATTCAGTCTTTGACAAGAAAGTATTTCTAGCCGGGCTCCAGCATTCACCATTCCTACCTGTCAGGTTCTCACGCCTATCAGGAAGCAGCTACTTCAAGACATACGTGTGCTGTTGTCACCATCTTGGAAATGCCAACATTAATAAAGGAATGGTGCACATGGTTCAGGTCTTTTCTCCTTGTCATCAACTGTAATCACTTTTCCTCAGACTTAAAGAGAAACGTCATTGCTTCAGCTACTCTCGTGTGACAAAAGGTGAAGGGTAGACATAAATGAGATTCGAAAATGCTAGGCAAAAGGAAGAGACAACATAGATCTGCAAAGAGTACCACTGCTACTGGGATCACAGTCTTGAACATCTGTCATCAGGGAGATAGGTAAGCAACTACACACTAGACAGGGCATTGGTGAGCATTAGGGATACAAACATGTACAATCGGACAATGCCAAAGTTATTACAGGAATGTCCCCTGAAGGTAAATGGACGTGCATCCCTGTCCTAAGTCACATGACTGAAAGTGAAACTGATATCCTGACTTTCTCTTGGTCCTGTGTACACAACGGATCACTGACTAAATATCGAGGGACAAAATATAGACTACCCAAAATATAGATTCCAAAATATCGACAGACAAAATATCGAATTCCTATCTACAAACAGGTAAGTACCAAAATATCGACCCCAAAATATCGTTTATATATATATAAATATATTATAAAAATATCAAGTTTCTTAATATTAATGTAAAATTAAAAAAATATTAAAAATAAATAGCTAAAATATACTTACAAATACTTAAATTACCTTAAAATTATTAAATAACTAATTAAACTTATATAAAAAAATACAATCATATCTGTTAAAACATATATATATATATTAACATAATATTAATAAAAAATACACAATATTATTACCGTAGGACAGCGGAGGTGTAAAAATTACTATTCCCACTCCTGGAAGTGCAACAGTAGGGAAAGCGTTGGATAGCGTAGGGGTAAAAATTACTATTCCCACTCCAGAGAGTGCAACAGTAGGGAAAGCGTTGGATAGCGTAGGGGTAAAAATTACTATTCCCTTTCCAGAGAGTGCAACAGTAGGGAAAGCGTTGGATAGCGTAGGAGTAAAAATTACTATTCCCACTCCAGAGAGTGCAAAAGTAGGGAAAGCGTTGGATAGCGTAGGGGTAGAAATTACTATTCCCACTCCAGAGAGTGCAACAGTAGGGAAAGCGTTGGATAGCGCAGGGGTAAAAATTACTATTCCCACTCCAGAGAGTGCAACAGTAGGGAAAACGTTGGATAGCATAGGGGTAAAAATTACTATTCCCACTCCAGAGAGTGCAACAGTAGGGAAAGCGTTGGATAGCGTAGGAGTAAAAATTACTATTCCCACTCCAGAGAGTGCAAAAGTAGGGAAAGCGTTGGATAGCGTAGGGGTAGAAATTACTATTCCCACTCCAGAGAGTGCAACAGTAGGGAAAAGCGTTGGATAGCGCAGGGGTAAAAATTACTATTCCCACTCCAGAGAGTGCAACAGTAGGGAAAACGTTGGATCGCGTAGGGGTAAAAATTACTATTCCCACTCCAAAGAGTGCAACAGTAGGGAAAGCGTTGGATAGCGTAGGGGTAAAAATTACTATTCCCACTCCAGAGAGTGCAACAGTAGGGAAAGCGTTGGATAGCGTAGGGGTAAAAATTACTATTCCCACTCCAGAGAGTGCAACAGTAGGGAAAGCGTTGGATAGCGTAGGGGTAAAAATTACTAGTCCCACTCCAGAGAGTGCAACAGTAGGGAAAGCGTTGGATAGCGTAGGGTAAAAATTACTATTCCCACTCCAGAGAGTGCAAAAGTAGGGAAAGCGTTGGATAGCGTAGGGGTAGAAATTACTATTCCCACTCCAGAGAGTGCAACAGTAGAGAAAGCGTTGGATAGCGCTGGGGTAAAAATTACTATTCCCACTCCAGAGAGTGCAACAGTAGAGAAAACGTTGGATAGCGTAGGGGTAAAAATTACTATTCCCACTCCAGAGAGTGCAACAGTAGGGAAAGCGTTGGATAGCGTAGGAGTAAAAACTACTATTCCCACTCCAGAGAGTGAAAAAGTAGGGAAAGCGTTGGATAGCGTAGGTGTAGAAATTACTATTCCCACTCCAGAGAGTGCAACAGTAGGGAAAGCGTTGGATAGCATAGGGGTAAATTTTACTATTCCCACAATAGTGAAAATAACTTAATATAATTCTTATAATTATCAATTAATCAATTAATAAATATTAATTATCAATTAAGAATTAATTAATTATCAATTAAAAATTATTTAACAATTTGTTCAAAATAAATACCAATAAATTAATTAACATATTTAATTATTTATGATTAAATTCCTTCCCACCCTATTCCCCTATAAACCTACAACTCGCTACAGAAAATAAATTAATATTGTTCAAATAATTATCAATTAATCAATTAATACAAAATAATCATTTAACAATTAATTAATTACCAATTAAAAATGAATTAACAATGTAATCAAAATAAATACCAATTAATTAATTAACATATTTAATTAATTATAATTAAATTACTTCCCACCCTATTCCCCTATATACCCACAACTTGCTACAGAAAATAAATTACTTTAATTCACATAATTATCAATTAATAAAAAATTATTATCAATTAAGAATTAATTAATTACCAATTAAAAATTAATTAACAATTTATTCTAAATAAATACCAATTAATTAATTAACATATTTAATTAATTATAATTAAATTACTTCCCACCCTATTCCCCTATAAACCCACAACCCGCTACAGAATTAAATTACACAATATTTAAATAACATAAATTTAATTACTTAAAATAAATTACAAAAATATATACACTTTACACATATATACTAACATAAAAAACACTTTAAAAAAATCGATATTAATAAAAATTCGATATTTTTAATAAACTATATTATGTACTTCGATATTTTGACTGTCTATATTTTTTAAATCGATATTACATTACTTACCTTCAAAACTATATTTTTGATGTCTATATTCTGTCCATTCGATATTTTGTCCATTCTATATTTTGGACTCGATATTTTGGTTTGTCTATATTTTGGAATCGATATTTTGACCATTTACCGTACACAACATTCTGCGTGTGCACTGAGGCCTAGACATGAAATTGATCATGAGGCTCAGATCCTGGTACTGAGGTTGAGGAAGTTTAACATAAGCATACTCTCTAGTTGACAAAGGACTACCATCTTTATCCTTAGAACATACACAATGAGCAGATGGCAGCATACCATTTTGAATCTAGTGTTTGGAGTGGCCTTTTTACTTGTTACACGTAAGTTTGTGATGCCTATAGGCCTGCTTGTGAGAGTTCCATTTGCATGTGATGGCTACAACCGCAATGAGATTCTCATTTCAATGTTGAGTGCATGTGTGTGTGTGTGTATGGTGCCAGGCAGCAGGATTCCGCAATGCTCGTAAGCGTGTGTATGCTGTAACCAGTAGGTTCCATTTTGTAGTTCCCTTGATTTTGACATGGCACAGGCTGGAGGGTGTGACTCAGCCTCCCCACACACAGTGAAAATGTACTGCCTGCATTCCTGAGCCGGAGGGCGTAGCTCCAGACACTGAAGTGTGCAGTGATGGAGACAGGGATGATTGGAGCCAGCAATGTCACTACCTGCTCTGAAAGTCCTCATCTTGCGTAAATACGTTTTCCACCCTGCAGAAAGAAGATGTAATTATGAGAAGAAACCATCCATATCCCCTGTCTAGAAATCATGTATAAAATTGGGACCTAAACCTTTCCACTTCATTCCAGTTCCAAGCTGCTTCACTGACCAAGGAGTGGGGGATTACGAAGATAATGAGGGCCTACATTGGCTAAACAGATTTGGGTGCACTTTTAGGGATAACTTCAAACCGCATACCCAGCTGATCCTCTCCCTCACCAGAGACCCTGACACCGCCAGAACCTGCCTACACGAAGGGATGAAAGACGTCGCCGAGTGGATGAAGGACAGCCGCCTGAAACTGAACTCGGACAAGACGGAAGTCCTCATCCTGGGATCTTCGCCCTCCGCCTGGGACGACTCCTGGTGGCCCCCAGCCCTGGGCACCGCACCCAAGCCAACCGACCACGCACGCAACCTGGGCTTCATCCTGGACCCCTCCCTCTCGATGGCCAGACAAGTCAACGCCGTCTCCTCATCGTGCTTCAACACCCTGCGTATGCTTCGCAAGATCTTCCGCTGGATCCCGACCGAGACCAGGAAGACTGTCACCCAGGCACTCGTCACCAGCCGACTGGACTACGGAAACGCCCTCTACGCCGGAACTACAGCCAAGCTACAGAAAAGACTCCAGCGCATCCAGAACGCCTCCGCCCGACTCATCCTGGATGTCCCCCGACGCAGCCACATCTCCAGCCACCTGAGGAACCTGCACTGGCTCCCCGTCGACAAGAGGATCACGTTCCGGCTCCTCACCCACGCACAGAAGTCTCTCCACGACCTGGGCCCCAAGTACCTCAACGACCGCCTGACCTTCTACATGCCCACCCGCCAGCTACGGTCCACCAGCCTCGCCCTCGCAGCCGTACCACGCATCCGAAGAGCCACCGCCGGAGGAAGATCCTTCTCTTACCTGGCTGCCAAGACTTGGAACTCCCTCCCCATCCACCTTCGGCTGACCCAGGACCATCTCGCCTTCAGGAAACAACTCAAGACCTGGCTGTTCGAGCAGTAGCATACCCCTCCCCCCAAGCGCCTTGAGACCCTCCCGGGTGAGTAGTGCGCTATACAAATGGCATGATTGATTGATTGATTGATACAAGAACTGCACAAAGATAATGGAATGACATACGGGTCACAGAATATAGGAAAGCTGCTCCACTTATTGAGTCTGCACCAGGGCTTGAGTCTAAGAATTTGTTTCTTGATGTAGTAAATCCTGTAGACCGTGTAGTATGTACATTATTATGCTTTTGGTGTGATTAAAGTACTTTTCTTAAAAACTAAAGCACTGAGGTGGACTATGGACATTCACTTCTCACATCTATAACTTGATTACTTGAGTTCTGAGCCTCAAACCCCCACACGGCCTACCTTAGACACCTTGGACACCTTGGACTGCTCACTCTCGATACACAGAGAGTCATCTGCTTTAGGGGAGTACTTGACCTACTTTCTCCACATCATAGTAGGACGAACCCCAGGATATTAATGATTAAAGGCCCCAACCTACATGGTGGGCAACAAGTAACCTCTACGACACCTTGGACTGATCGCCCTCCCTATCCACAAAAGTCAATGGCAGCAGGGGTGTACTTGGCCCAGTTTTCAACACCATACTAGAAAGGACAACAGGACACTGGTGTTAAAAGTCCTCAACTCCATGGATGGGGTGCAGTAACTCCTGCTTATCCAGTGTCCCCCAAAATGGGTTCTAACTGCCAATATCTCAAGCCCTGCTGGAACCAGACAGACACAACAATCAGATTTGCTGATGCCAAATTCTCAGGTCTCACTGGATAATGTCTTGGTATTTACATGCTCTTAAATCAAAGCAAACTTCGTGTTGTGAAATGTTCAGATTGCGGTTTTGTTAAATCCAAACAATATGAGTGTTAAACCGCACTGGCCTAAAATGATGTAAAATGATTAGACTAATATGTTTCGAGGACGGGAAATTATACATTATACCCGTCTTTTGATTTTCATAAATTCCTCTCTATGAGTTATTTTTGACAGTGATGTCGATAATTCTCAGAAGACCTTCATGTTTTTAACCTTGAGAACTTGAGGTCATGAATGTTGCAAATTGTGGACTTGGGAAATGGCTTTGTTGGAATAAAACGCCATACACGATTGATTGCACCTGTGTTGTGACGTAAGCAGAATAGCTATTCCTCGTGCGCATTTTGAAGACTCGGAATTAGCCTATTAGCGGCTCTAATACAATTAATAAAAAAAATCGTAACACAAAAAAATATGTGCAGGGAAAACTATTTATGGAACACAGGGAAGAGCAATGGCTGTGTTCGGGGGCTGGCAGGGGGTGGCTTTCCTGCTGAGCGAAGAATACGAATGGTTGCCTGCCAACAATAATTCGTCATAAGCGGAAACCCTGTTCCAGGGAAAATAATATGTGGTATTGATTGATGAGCCATTCCACCGGAAAAAAAGAGAAACATGAAACTGTTTGACTACGAGATTCATTCTCTGTGGTCTCTTAATTATCTGGTTTGCTTTTGAATGATAAAAGATACTGTCGCCTGCTATGAATAGTGGGGAGTCGGGACTGTACTCAGTGGTGCGTTTTTTTAATGTTGTAGGCAGTGAAATCTTTGTGGGAAATGTTACAGTGAGATGCTCATTTGTTCAGTGTATGTGGTGCAGCGTGCTCAGCCCTGGTCTCCAAGGGCCAGATGTACGTAGGAAATCGTTTGCGATTACCAAATGGTAATCACAGTGCTCTGTGATGGGCCTTTGGGATTGTAATTATTGGTAGAGGGCCTCTTCCCTGAATAAGGTCAACTCCATGGTTAAGTTACTGTGCATTAGCATGCAATTCCCGCATGATTGCATATCGCAGCAAAATCTCCACCCACTGTGGCTTCACAACAAGTACTGAATACTTTCTCGTTTGTTGGGATATTTTGTATCCAGTCCAGTCGACAGAGACACTTTGCCGAGTTACATTTGTGTACCGACTAGAATGCTCGTGTATGTTAAATTTTATGAGGAATCTCATATCATTGTTGCTAAACAATCTATTGTTTCTTTTGTTTCCCTAAATGGGGAAGGTATGTTCAGATGTGGGTCCCGTGCTCATTGTGCCACTGGATTCAAGCTAGCCTGGCTGATGAGGGGTGATGCCCCGAAATCGCCCCCAGGATGCTTGTGTCCACTCCAGGGAGGACCTGTCTTGGCAGTTCCGGCTGGTCTTTTCTGAAGAGGAACAGGGGCAGGACTGATTTGCATATGGCTGAGTCCAAACTGGGGTGGTGTGGTGAGCAAAAGAAAGATGGATTAAACCCAGATATTTGTGACTGGGGTTGAATGTTTGCATTGTTCAGTATTCCGTTCATCATTTGTTCCTTTTGCTATTGTCGCCTTAAGTAGGAAGGATATGCCCAGACATGGGTCCCTTGCTCACTGCACCACTGAATTCAAGCTAACATGGCTGATGAGTTATGAGGCCCCGAAACCGGTCCCAGGATGCTTGTTTCCGGTCCAATGAGGACCGAGCTGGCGGGGTTGGACTGTTCCCATGTGGAACAGGGTCAATACGGATTTGCATTTGCTGGATCCACATTGGGGTGGCGTGGTGAGCAAAAGAAGAATGTGTTAAACCCAGATCTTTGTGACTGGGGCTGAATGTTTGCATTGGACAGCATTCCATCCTTCATTTGTTCCTTTTGCTTTGGACAATAAAGGGGTGTTATTTACTATTCCCACTCTAGTGTAACCATATTGTGGGAAGGTGTTGGACACTAAAAAGGTGACATTCACTATTCCTACTCCAATCTAACCATATTCGGGGAAGGTATTGGACACTAAAGGTGTGACATTTACTATTCCCACTCCAATCTAAGGCTATTTAAAGAAGATGTTAAACACTAAAGAGCTAACATTTACTATATGCACTTCAATTGAAAACATTTTAAAGAACGCTAAAACAAAATAAATATTTTATATAAACAAACAATACTCCACACAATTTCTTAACTATAAAATACGATAATATTTAATTGAAAAACACACTATCCAAACCACAGGCATATATATATATACATATTTCAACATCAAAATATAAATGAAATTCTTAAAAATAATAATTAATATAAATATAAAATAAATTACTAGCATTCCTAAAGTATACCATAAAAAGAAATACATTTAAAATACAAAATTAATAATCATAGAATAAAAAATTATTTAAACACATTTTGCTATTTTAAAATTTTGAAAATATATATTTAAAATGAACATATAATTTGAAAACAAAAAAATATTTTTTTTTTGTATTAAGAAATTTTCCAGAACAAATTACAATTTTTAAAAATGTATATAAAAATATTTTCTAATAATGATACTTTAAAAATATATATTTTTAAATAAATCCACTCCTTCACGATGATGCGCCAATTGATAGATCCCATGGGTGGATACGTGGGGGTCAATGGGGCAGACAATAGGTAACTTTGATTAGCATATATGCACCACCAAGGCTCCAGGCACCTACACTGGAAAAGGTTGTAGATGTCCTACTAGAGACATCCTCCTCCTTTCACGTACTTGGAGGTGACTTCAATGATGTTATGAACCTATCGTTGGACCGATCTCAGGCGGGCGGAGAACCAAGGGGCACTATGCCACTCTGACAATTTGCCACTACCTTAGGGTTCACTGACCAATGGCGATACTGTCACCCCCACTCATGTCAATACTCCTACTACTCTAGTGCGCATAACAGATACTCTAGGCTGGACTACATTTTTCTGCCTGAGGACAAAATGAAAGAGGTTGGGCGAGCGGAGTACCTCGCCAGGGGACTGTCGGGATGAAAGAGAGAATTTTTTGTACCATTCTAATGGTCAAGAACACGGAAGACACGACCTTTGAGACCTGGGATTTGAAATTCAGCATTTCATCAATTATAACTCCCAACTTTTTAGCCTTTTCTAATGGTATGGGAAGGGGACCCAGTGAACTTGGCCACCAAGCAGGGGACCAATGAGGAGAAAGCTTTCCAAATAGTAACACCTCAGTTTTGCTCGAGTTGAGCTTCAAGCAATGCCTGCTCATCCAATTGCTTAGAGCGACCATGCAATCATGCAGTTTGTTGGAGTGGTCAACATCTTTGTCCATAGTTGAGATGACCAATTGGGTGTCGTCGGCATACAAGGTTGGAGTAAGGCCAAAGCTTCTGATCAAAGGGGCTAACTCGGATACATATGCATATACATATACACATTGTGTGAAATTTCCCCCTTCCAGTACATTTATAGTGGTCAAGCTGCCCCCTTGTTACCTTCAGCTACCAAAGTAGAGTCTCTTGGTACCATTAAATGGGATGGAAAGCTATATGGAAAGCTCCTCTCCCCTTTGAGTTGGAACATGATTACAACAGGATGCTGCCCTTCAGGGCTTTGTAAGATGGGACTTGATCCCAGCTAAAGAGTATTTTAGTCTCAGCTCCAGGCCTTTTTGGAAATACAGCACGGCTTTGATCTCAACAGAGCCAAATTTTGTTCCTACTTACTGCTGAGGCATGCACTATCCCATTACCTGAAACACTCTAATGGATTTCTGACTTTAAGACACTAAAGGCCATGCTGACCATGGAAGCCTGAAGGGCCAAAGATATCTAAACTTTATAGGTTATGTTATGTTATGTTAATGGGTGACTTATATAGCGCACGGCTACTCCAAGGAGTGTCCCGGCGCTTTCTGACCCATTACTGAAAAAAAGAAGGATAACAGACATAACAGTATTATTGATTAAAAAGCCACGTTTTCAGGGCCTTTCTAAAGGCGAACAAATTGGAGATGTGGCGGAGACCAACGGGAAGAGAGTTCCATAGTCTGGGGGCATGATGTTTAAAGGAACGTCCACCGATTCTGGCTTTCTTAATGGGAGGCACCATTGCCAAGCCAAGATTTTCCGACCGGAGAGATCTGGTGGGCTTGTAAAAGGAAAGCCGTTTCCTAATGTAAGAAGCCCCTACCAGATGGAGTGCCTTGTGGGCCAGTGTAAGAGCTTTGAATATGATTCGTTTTTTAATCGGAAGCCAGTGCAGGGAGACTAGCAACTCAGAGGCTCTGGCTTGCCGGGGTAGGCCGAAGATGGCTCTAGCCGCAGAGTTTTGCACAACCTGGAGTTTGTGCAAAAGATAATCCGGCAAGCCCAGGTAGAGGATGTTAGAATAGTCAAGCCTGGAACAGATCAGAGCTTGTACTGTCAACTTCCTATGGGCAGCGGGGAGCATAGGAAGGAATTTACGAATCATTTTTAGCAGACCGAAACAGGTACCTGTGAGGCCTGTGATCTGCGTTTTCAAAGCAAGGGTGTTATCAATTTTCACTCGTCATTAACTCCTCTGGGTCCTTCTGAGCTCTTTACGAGGCTTGGGAAGCAGACATCAGCAACCTGCAAGACTGGAGCGATTTCTTAATTTCCCCTCTGGAAGTGGCCAACTGAGTTGTATTGAGTAGAGTGGATTTGAGGATTGAATCTGGCGAGGTCGGTAATTTGTCCCTTAGACCCTTGTCCCTTGTGGATGTGTAGATAGCAACTAAGCTCACTACCAGGTCTAGCATTCTGACCGAATCGTATCCGGAATGCGTTCCGAACGACTCGGATCAGGGGAGTCGGACCTAGCAATTTGGATGCATCCAGATGCTTCCAAACATGATTTGGTTAGACTCCCATTGACTTTAATGGGAACCTGTGTTCCGAACGAGAACACAGGCTCCCATTGAAGAAAAGAGAGACTGGGGAAAATCGTGCGCTCTGGGGCAGGCACCCCATGGTGCGTGCCACATTGTGCATGGTTGGGAAGTGAGGATGTGATGTGAGATTCCACGCCACAGGGGACCCATGGGCCCGATTTGGAGGGCCCTGGGTGAAGGGGGGGCTGCTATGGGCCCCCAAAGACAGATTCCGACAGCTGTTTCATTTCGGGCAAACCGAATTGTAACGGCTGTCCGAATCGGTCATCGTAATCGTTCGCTCCAAAACTCCATAGAGCTGTCCGATTCGACCAGCCCTAACGGTTTGCGGGCATCGTAATCAGTCGTTCGGAACTGTATACGATTCGGTTGGCAATAAGGGCTCCGAATCGGATTCAGCAAACCTAAATACGATTCGGAGTCATTCCAAACGGCATTGTAATAGACTCCTATGTAGTGCACACAGTTGAGTTGTCAACCAGAATTAAAAATGGATTTTCACTCAGTTAGCAGTACAAATGATGTTGTGCAGTCACAAGTGTAATTATATATAGCATACAGTCAAAGCTTACCACACATGCATTTACATAAAGTAACTTTTTTTCATTTTTCTCCATATTAAAGTTATTTTTGCCTGTGGACAAGGCCTATATACCACCCCCTCATTAATGCTAGCTGGGTCCCTTCCAACTTCCACACTGAAACTAGCCCTTCTAATGCTTGAGACAGAAGTAAATCTTACACCATCTGCAGAATGGTAATGAGGCCAGAAATTGTTTCTGAAATTTTCGAGCGCTCCTTAAGCAACACATTTAGTCTCAAATAATATCTCATCATACTAGTCGAATAAATAGAGTAAATGTGTTTAGAACTATAAATTCTTGCTTTATCAATACGAAAAACTCGAAAACTCATAAGTAAAGCAATTACTACATGTACGTTTAATTTGCATGTGCAAATGGCTTTCCTTACATTTTGGCACACGTCTGCATTTTCTTTCTATGGATCTCTAATAGAAAATGTCATAAATTAGACAGTTTAAATGTTGAGGCGAATTGCTTCTGCATAGTGTAGAGAAAGACGCTGTGCCTAATGCTGGCAATGTGCGTGACGGTGTAACTATAAAATTTAACTTAGGATTTATACGCAGCTTCGGTGAGACCCATAAAATATTATACCCTACACACCCCACGCCCCCACTGCGGGTGCCGCAATGCTGAAACTGAATGAAAGGCATACTTTCGCTTGCTTTGGCATGCTCGCTCGTGTTGCATTTGAAAGCTTGTAGAGCGAGTGCTTTAAAAACGAGCATCTCTGCAGCCTTGCCAGAACAGTGACATCGGTTAGTCTATGGAAGCCAAGCCTGCGTGTTTTCAGAATGCTTCCTCGGTGCTCCAGCTCTGGTTTTCGCTGACGAGGCCTGTTATTTTATGAAACTCATAGCCAACAATCAAAGGGTCAACACGAGGTAATATTAGCTCAGGGCATCGGGAGTTTCCCCGGGAGGCCGGAAGGGTGGGGGCGGGCCGATTTTGTAGCAGTGCAGCAGTTTTGAGAGGGCCCCCTGAAAGTACCTTGTATATCCAGTCGTTTTCAGGAAACAATAAATGTGTCAAGATAACTTTAGTGATATTAATGTACCTTCTGGAAAGAGATGGCTATGTCTGGTGGCAGTTTTGACTCATCTAGGGAAGCACAGAGGGTTAATATTTCTGCTGCAGAGCACGTTTACCATGCAGATCGCAGATGGCAGAACACTATCTTATGGGCAAAGCCTAGTGGGCTAATGCTTTTGTCACAGAGATCCTTTTGTTATTGTACAATTCAAAAGTTACGATCATAATCTAGCACAGCGAACTATGAAGTGTCATTGAAGACCTCCATTCAAACTACATGCTACAGGTTACCAAGTTATGTTTCTTCCTAGCCTTTCATTATCCTAATGTTGCTAAAAAGTGTGTATTTGGGTAGAAATAAATTCTCATTAGCAAGGCAATTAATCACTTGTGGTATGTTTTGCATCCTGAATTTGTGCTTCTCCAGACCAAGCACTCTTAAAAATGCCTACTAGTATGGTTGACATGTGAATCCTACACCTTGTAACCCTCTTTGCCTTATGTAACATGTTCTATACACTGATTTACACAAGTAAGATTCATTGTCTCTGTATTTGTGTGATGTAAAGTGCCCCAACACCCTACACTGTTATGAGAGGCACTATAAAACAAATGAAATACATGTGAGAGAGGGGCTATGGAGAGCTGAGAGGCACTGTTAGAGGATGACAGTGAGGGAATCATTGAAGAGCCCCAACAAAGATTGTTGTATCCTGGTGCACTGAAAGGTCATCATTTACTATGATTTAAAAATTAATACAATTGAATATATAATGAAAAATGTGTTGTAAAATGCGCTATTTTCGGCCAACTTTTCTTGGGAGGAGCATCATCCCAAACCCTCCCTGTAGTGGTCATGCTCCCTCACTGCACTCACTATGCACCGTACGGCAGCTAGTCTGACAAAATTTGCCAGGGCTGCTTTGGTATCTAAGTCCGGCCCTGTAGCTTAGTAGTAGTTGCAGATGTTTCTCGCCTGCTAGTTTTATTTGCAGCATAAAGTATTAAAAAGTACTTTTTCTTAACATGATAACACAGAACATGGTCTTATACCTGTAGGGAGGGTAAGGCCTGCGTTAGGGGTTTTTATGCCTTCAGCAAAGGAACATTTTGCGCCCCACTCCCATGACAACGGTCCATTCCTTTGCCTTTAATGGACAGTCTTTACCCCTTTCTTTGCTGGTGGCGCCCTGGACCACTACCTGATATTTGCATCCGAAGATGCCTTGCAGGGGATGAACCGAATGAATGCATGCTCAAAAAAAGAATTAAACAGGAATAGAAAGAAAGATAGGGTCCCTGATGGTTCAGGTTCAGCTGCATTGACCACTCAGTATAATTTGGAGGCTAGGCACAGGGAAAGTAACTCAAAAGCACCCACAATGTACACAAAAAATAGTAAATGTGTTGTTCATTGTTAAATTGGCCATCCAGTGAATGATCTCACAGTAGGCCTCAAAATCAAACAAGATGTTATCAAACAATAGGGAATTATGCATTTTTTATTGCAGGTGTTTGGTGGTGATCCTGCTTTTAGCATAAGAAATGAGTAACATCGTTATGTATTTTCCCATTGCTGACCAGGATCATCATTGAAACTGTTAAAAGCATCCATAATCAGTGATAATAGCATAATTTTGCCAGCTTATCCTATTTATAATACAGTGAAAAGAGCATGGGGGACTGATTGTTTTATCAAATGATGCTGCAACAATTTTGACAAGTGGTCATGCTCCTTCTGGCAAATTCCCTTTCTGACACATAAAATTACTTTGAGGAGTGAGCTTCCCTACTCCAATGTCTTCTTTTTGTGAAGACCATACCATGCCCCAATAAGATAGTGTCATTGGAGTGGGTATCTTGCTACATCACTCGTAGACTGTGTGTACTTTGTGCTGTGCAAAACTGTTTTGTTGACTTTGACACATGTTGTATCAATAAGTCCCTATGGTGTGCAGGCATGGGCGCACTTGATCCCTTTACTTCAATTTAGTACTAACCCTATAGTCTAGGGGAATGGGCCGGCCATGTGCCCAAAATATACTGAGCCTTTTCCCCACAATCCAGGAATGCACACCAAAACCTGTTCATTACTGTTTGTCTTTTCTGTTCCATAAAGACATTCATTAGGCATTGTCCTTGGTGTATAAACAGCCCATAGGCATCTCTTTGACAGGATCAAGTGGCTCAAGCAGGTTCTCTGAAGGTAAGAGTGCTGCAGCTTTCCGAACACACAGAGGGTGATAATGCTGTGTAATTCTCTGTGCAATGATGTCTGGTGCCTGCCCTTTGTTAAATTAGGAGTAGCACAGACAAATAAAGAATAATGATGCTTAGTATATGAACCTAAACATGTTCTTGCTCTAACTGCATTTGAAAATACCAACTTATGACTCACACCCAACGGATATGTTTTTCAGCTTGGAGGTTCGGCAGTCATTATCTGTTATCAGCTATGTTTGCTCTGCAAGCAATAGAAAGCTCCTAGTGCAAGAGATCCAAAGTCCAGTTGTAAGCAACGTTGTTCAACCCAGCCATTCATAAAACCAGTGAAGTAAGTGCTCATTGTAGTGTGGACATGCGGTGCTCCATAATATGCGCATTGCGGCTCAAGACATAAACGTGATCACAATAAAATCAAGAGAATAGCAGAAAGACCCCCAAAACGAGTGCAAATCCTATGGTAAACAAATCAGAGGTCCAGTTTTTCCAAAAAAGATGAATTACTGCACATAGGGTTCATTAAATGAAAGTTTCTCTCAGCCGGAAAGTTGTTGATGGCGTTTCGCTCCATATATATTCAAATTGCTGCACTTATGATCACTTATTAGCTCTGCACAGTTGTACAAATAATTGAGAATATTTTTTTTTTTTTTTTTTTTTACAAAAGTGTGGTCTCAGCTGCCTTTGTCTAGCCGGCCAATAGAACTAACAGTTTAGAAGGTACAAAAAAGGTACATGCTGAACAGCTTAACATGTAATGTGTTTACCCCCTGTCTTTTTTCATTTGTTTGGACACCCCCCTAGGAAATGATCAGTGTGATTGCTTGGGTATCAATCATCCTTAGTTTAAAATTCCTAATTCTAGCAATGAATGGGTTGCTGCTCCCAGGTTTGTGATACTGGCCTCCTGCCTGCACCTAGGAATGTTAATCCCTGGGCAACCATCTTATATTGCAGAATTGGCTGGGACCTCAGAAGAATTATACATATTTGAACAATGTTTTCAGCATTTCTGATTGATTGTTCTCAATCTTAATCACATTGGTCCTGATGGTGACCCTTCATTAATATATGGGTCGAAATGTCATCAACATCTTTCCTGCTGAGAGAAACTTTCCTTTAATAGCCCCCAATATACAGGAATTCCTCTTTTTGTAAAACATTGGGACTTTGGTTTGTGTACCATAGGATCTGCACTTATTTTTGTGGTCTTTCTGATGGTCTCTTGATTTTATTGTGATCCTGTTTGTGTCTTGAGCCGCATTGCACGTATTATGGAGCACCGCATGTTCACACTACACTGAGCACTTATTTCACTGGTTTTATGTATTTGCATGATGCACCCAATGACAAGTGATTTCAGCAATTCTTCTGCATACGTTTTTTATTTAACCAGATCCTTTATTTCTTTTATTTCTTTCTTTTCCTTTTTCGTCTTTTGGCATTGTACAATACATTAATTTGATACCATAAGACTTATGGAAAATGGGTTTCAATGATATCTGATGGGGCATTGTTGTATTTGAATATCTCATGCTCAGGTCCTTTTTAGGTCTAAGGGTCGCTCCAGTGATTTTTGAAATAGCCATTCCAAAGCAGGAATTTTCTGAAGTCCACACTTTGTTCCAATATACTCAACCCTGGGGTTCCCTTTTTCAGAGTCATACCGCTTCCCTCTTTTCTTTCTTCCATGAAAATCTGTATTTGTACAAATGGGGCATGCTAAATCGGATTTGCATGTCCTTGGTACCCAGCATGTTTTATATCGATATCTATATCCTATCTCACACAGGTTAGTCACTAAGGCTTTACCTAAGATTGTAAACCCCACACAAAGATCCACCAATACTACTGCTGTCTTGCCACCCATCTCTATAGTGCAATGTGGGAGTCCCTTACATTTTGAACTACAGTTGGTTTATACCAAAGTCGTCATTCTACACTACTTCTTCAACTAAATAGGTTTTATGCCCTCCATAATTCCTGCAACTTTGCTGAAGTGCACTGTTTTTTTGTATGTTTTACACACTTTGTCATAAGCTGGGCATGATCTGAAATTCCTCAAATGATTGGACTTGCCACACCTGTAACAAATGTCCACCCATTTTCTCTCCTCGCTCCCATTTTCACCATCCACTGCCTTTCTTATTCACCACGTTAACTTCTGCTGTGTGCTGCCATAATGTAGGAGGATTGCTGGTTTTGAAAGTAGGCCTTGATGATATTTCTCAGTACCTCTAAATCTCGCATACATCCAACACAGGTTGCTTTGGCCCATACTCCCCGCAACAAGGATGGCTTCAAGATACTCCCTTTCAGTGGAGACAACTGACATCACAGTCAACAAGGTCCAGTTTTCTGCTCCGCCCTTTAGACTGAAACATGACCTCACTTTAAATTGTCACCATTCTCCCTTACCACGTTGTTGCCTGAGAATGATAAACCTTGAACCAATACTGATGCATCCAATATCCACTATACTCCTCTCTGAAGGTCGACTCCATTCAGCTCTGATAACAAGGTGACTGCCATTCCTACTGTTAGCACGAGTTGCCAGTATTGTAGCATGAAAAGAAGATAACATTTCAACTTCTGTTTTCCAAGGAAGGAGTTATTTCTTTATTCATAATCTTATTCAGATTGGCATTTCCTGCATTAGGTGTAGCCACTAGGAAGGGAGTATATTCTGATTGGTGGTGCCTGTTAGGGAAAAGGTCAAAGGTGCAACAATTTTAAATACTGGTCCCACCCTAATTCCAATTACTTCCACAGTTATTGCAGACTCCCTATGCACTACATCTGGATTCCAGACCTGCTCCCTGGTGACCGCTGGAAAAAAAAATGGGCATCAGCTTTAATTTCCTTCTGTTACCACCACCACCCTTTCCAATGGAGCTGACAGAATCCATGGTCCTGCAGTAGGGTAAAAGCCACGAGGGAGGTGTGTTCCAGCCCAGTTGCTGGACGGGCCCGGAGCATGCTGCATAGGCAGCGCGCTGTGTAGGAATAATTGTAAGGCACACACTCAGGCTCCGATATGGCACAGGACTGCCTATGTGCAGCTCCCCCCCCCCAATTAATTTATGCCTGCGGTGACCCTTGGTCAAACCAAATGGGTGGTTGCCGGCCGGGGTGCGAACTCTAACATCCCTTCTAGGCCTGAAACTGTGCAAAACAACCAAATTGACACTTGATCACACAAACTTTCCCCGTGAGGGGCCAGGGCACTGTATCTAACAAACAGACAAATATGTTGGTAAAAGAATACTGGTGGCTGATCTATCAGCTGCTGGCTGCACCCCTTCAACTCATCGAATACATAGCCCTGGAACTCGTGGGATGGCGTTGGATTCCACCGGAGGCTGAATTTCAGGAGGCCCCGGTCAATTCCAGTTCATTCAGTACTGGGTCTTTCAGTCTCCTCAGTGGGGGACAGTTCGGTGGGGGCGGGCTACATCTGGAAAGGCAGTTGACAGGGCAAACTCTCCCGAGGGTGGAAGATCAGTCATATGTTAGTCATCCAATGACCTTTACAGGTGTCATTTTGGAGACTCGGGTAAATCTCTGGCGTTTCCCTTGAATGGCTTGAAATGTGACACATTTCACGTTGCTGTCTATTGGCCCCTGGAGGGTGTTACCATTGTCCCATGAATCCTAGAGATTTTCCATTGATTTAACTGAAACAGAACACGGAACTTGCTTTCGGGGGGCCAGTCTTTGATGAGCACCCAGTCTCTTACGGAGAGCTTTGAGGCTTTCGCCTGCCTGGCGGTACTGGTCTTCTCAGTGAGCTTGATTGCGGTTGGGTGGCACGGGGGCTTGTTCCCAAGAGGAGTGGTGCAGGATAACATCCGTGACCTTTTGACCAAAACAAAGGGCGCTTGGTGCCACTCCCGTAGTTGAGTGTGGGGTAAGTCGGTACTCCTTTAAAAATTTGTGGATGGCACTCTCTATGCACTGCTGCTCAGCCTGTGCATTGTGGATGGCCTTCGTGATGGTCCTCATGAAGCATTAGACAATGCTGTTGGCTTGAGGCCAATTTAGAGTGATCTGCCGGCGTTTGATTCCTCGGGACACCAGGTAGTTTGTCAGGTCCTGGCCGTTGTCCATGCAGAGTTTCCGGATAAGACCGTGGGTAACAATAACCTTCTCCAGTTTAGGGATTGTTTCCTCGAAAGAGGTGGTCTTCCCAATCTCAACCTCTGGATAACGAGAATATTCATCAATGACCACTAAGAGGTGTCTGCCATTGGGCAGGCTGCCAAAATCCACACTGGTGCAGTGCCAGGGGCCATCAGGTGATTGTTCGGTGATGATGGGGTGAGGGGGAACTATCTCCTTTGGTGGCTGGCAGAGACTGCAGTGGTGGACTGTCCATTCAACTTTTTTGTCGAGACTAGGGAACCACAACTTGCTCCTCAGTCTGTTTTTTGTTTTAAAAACTCCCTGGTGTGATCCGTGTGTGAGGTCTACCATCCATTGAGTCAGACTGGCTGGCACAGCAAGCCGGGGTACTCTGAGCAAGCATCCGTCTGCTGAGATGGTGAGCTCCTCTCTCATGTGACGCACTGACCAGAGTGTGTTATGGGGTTCTGGCATCTTTTGGGGCAGGGTTGACATGATGGTGTCCTATATTCCTGATCTCGTAGCTGCCATGACTCGCTGAAGACAGTTGTCAGCTTGGGTGTCTTCAATGATGTCGGCCAGTGAGACTGGAAGAGGGCATGATCTTTCCATAATGATACTCACATACTCCTTGGCATTCTCTGCCTCTTGTTCTTCTTGAGGGGTGGCGGCCTAGGTGCGTCTGGAGAGGTAGTCTGCTGGGTTGTGAGCTTTGGGCCGGAATTCCACGGAGAAATGATACTCCTGTAACTGGAGCATCCACTGTTCAATCCTCGGTGGAGGCTTGGATGCCGAACCTTTAAAAGGAGGTATTAGGGGTTTGTGGTTGGTACTGACGACAAACGGGTGTCCTTACAGGTTGTTGTGATAAAGTCTGCAGCCCCAGTGGATCGCAATTACCTCTTTCTCAATATGAGAATATCGCTGCTCGGTGCGAGTCAGAGCCCGGCTGGCATAGGCAATGGGGGCCCGCTCTCTGCACTGCTGTATTTGTGGCAGGAGGTCTCCCAGGCCTGTGGGGCTGGCATCCACTGACAGCTCAGTGTCCTTGCTGGGGCCGAAGTAGGCAAGTGTGGTGTCGGCGGACAAAGCCTGTATAATGTTTTGGAAATACTTTTCTTGTTCCGGACCCTACTGACAGTGGGTTGACAACTTGGTGAGGTCACATAGTGGCCCTGTGAGTTGGGTCAGGTTCTGCATTAAACAGCAGCAGTATGTGATCATGTCTAAGAAACTTCTCACCCCGGTGAAGGTGGAAGGTGCAGGCGCATTCTGGATGTCAGAGACCTTGGCAGGGTCAGGGGTGATTTCCTTTGCAGAGAAGCAATATCCAAAGAAACATTTGTCCTCTTTCAGGAATTCATACTTCTCCTTGTGCAGAGTAAGGCCACATTTTTGCAGTCGATGGAACACTGACCTCAGACTGTGGAGATGTGCTTCCAGGGTGGGAGCGTGGACCAGGGTGTTATCACTGACGTTCAGGACACTCGTGAGTCCCACTAGCACTCCTCTGATAATGTCATGAAACATCTCTGTCACACTGGAGGTGCCAAAGTTGAGGCATTTATATTGTCGCAGACCAAGATGCATGGAGAAGGTGGTCACATACCGGGATTCAGGCATAAGGAGGATCTGGTGGTACCCGGAACGTAGATCTATTTCCAAACCACCGGGAGCCTGACAACTCCCCTATGATGTCATCCACGGTAGGTGTCATGTGGCAATGTCTCTTTATGGCGGTGTTCGGGATCCTCATGTGGACGCATCTGCGTACCTTCCCCGGCTGTTTTGGCTTGTGGGTGACAACAATGTGCAACACCCAGGGCGTTGGCCCCTGCACTTTTTCTATGATGTTGGCTTAGTCAAACTTCAGCAGTTCAGCCTCCACTTTAGGTCGAAGGTGAAAGGCCACTTGCCAATATTGCAAGGCAACCGGTTGCACCGACTGGTCAATGTGGAGGTGGGTAAGTGGTCTTTGCTCAATCAATCAGGAGGTTGGTAAAGCGCACTACTCACCCGAAAGGGTCTCAAGGAGCTGAGGGGGAGGGAGGAGTGCGCAGCTCCTGGGAGTTCATGGTGTTTCGTCGAAGAGCCAGGACTTGAGGTCCTTCAAGAACTTGGGGAGTGTTGATGTCTGTCGTAGGTGGAGAGGGAGGGAGTTTCATGCCTTGGCCATGAGGAGGGAGAAGGAGTGTCCTCCTGTTCTGGTCTTCTAGATGTGAGGTACAGTTGCAAGGGAAAGCTGGGCTGAGCAGAGGGATCTTTGGGGTACGTGGAACGAGAGTCGTGGTTCATGTAGGCGGATCCAGTGTTGTGTAAGGCCTTGTGGGCGTGGGTGAGAAGGTTAAAGGATGATTCTCTTCTTGACCAGGAGCCAGTGTAGTGTTTGTAGGTGTTGGATGATGTGACAGTTGCACGGTAGGTTGAGGATTTGTCTGGCGGCGGCATTATGGACGTTCTGGAGTTTGCAAATGAGGTTCTCTTTGATCCCGGCGTAGAGCGCGTTTCCATAGTCCAGTCTGCTGCTGATGAGGGCGTGGGTGACGGTTTTCCTGTGTTCGAGGGGAATCCAGTTGAAAGTCTTACGGAGTAGGTGGAGGGTGTGGTAGCAGGAAGAGGTGACAGTAATGATCTGGGGGTATTGCGTTCAGAGTCCAGGATGATTCTGAGGTTGCGTGTGTGGACCATGAGGGAGGGAGGGTTTCAGGTATCGATCCAGGCATCGAGGTGTGGTCCCATGATGAATACTTCGGTTTTGTCTGTGTTGAGTTGTAGGCAGCTGTTCTTCCTCCACTTGGCGACTGCCTCCATTCCTTCTTGAAAGTTGTGATCGAACATGTTAGGTTCGTTGGAGAGGGAGAGGATGAGTTGGGTGTCATCTGTGTACAATATGATGTTGAGCCCATGTGATCTGACGATGGATGTGAACAGGGCCATGTAGACGTTGAAGAGGGTGGGGCTGATGGAGGATCCTTGGGAGACTCAGCAGGTGGTCAGTGTGGGTTTCAAGAGGAAAGGGGGGAGTCTGACCCATGCGCTCTGCCAAAGAGGAATGAGTGGATCCAGTTGAGGGCCTTGTTCCGGATTCCTGTGTCGTGGAGTCTGATGGCTAGGGTACGATGTGAGACTCTCAATGCCTTGGAAGAGTTGTTTGAACTCATCCAGAAGGGGATCAAGGGCATTGACAATGACCCCAAATGCGAATTGGACCAGTTAGAGCTGTTCCGCTGTGTGACAGCTGACCAACATGTCCAGTACCCCTTCTATCATGTAGGCTCCCGTTCTGGTGGCTTGTCCTTGGTTGCTGATGGTGGTGGTGAAAGTTCCTGCCTGCCAGTGCACATGGAGGTGCTGTAGGCATATACCCCGGTGGTGGTTTAGCGCTGTGCTGGTGGTGAGGCCATCCCTTTGTGCAGTGACAAGTATAGGATGTTGATTGAGGCCACTACTGGTTGTCGATAAGCGCCACTACTGGTTGTCCGTCAACAATGACTTGGCACGGGGGGCATAGTGCATACTATCTGGGTTTGGCTCCACTATGTGAATGACGTGAACTGTACCTTCTGACTCTACTTTGTACTATTGGAACCCATGGTTTAGAATCAGCGGGGGACTTAATGTTGAGCCATGCAAAACGGGTATGCTTATACTTAATTGTTACATGCATATTTTTTAATCCAACGTAATTTGGAGATGGGAGTGGTATAAACACTACCACCTTATCGCAAAACTGTTGCACATACTTATGGATCTTGCAGGTTACTGTTTTTGTATATATATTTACTTTTTTGTCCCTTTTGATTTTATTGATAGCTCAGTGTCTGTTGGGTACTTAACGGGGAAGATATGTTTCTTCTGACTCCTAATCAGCGGAGTACATTTTTTTTGTGAAACGTTTTGGCACTGTTATATTACTTGTCATTTTAGCACTACCACAACTATTGGTGTGAATATTTGTGAGACTACTATCATGTTGAACTAGGTAATATGGTATAAATCTATTTGCTGACTATGTTTCTTAATTAGGAAATGCTTTATGACAGGAATTATGATTGGCATTATTGGCCTTGCACAAACCTACTCTATGCAGTTTAATTTTGCAGTTTACTTTTTCGTGCATATATATACCTTTTATTTTTCTTTGCTTAGTTGTGTGGCCTAAACTTCAAAGTGCACTTCCTGCACTTTAGTTTCTCCATTTAGCACATTATGTTTTAAATTGTGTACTCTGATCTAATAATACACATTAGATTGCATGTACCTTCAAGTGGTTATCCTAATCCTTGGGTTACTTCCTCACACTTTTTCTGGATTCACTCATACCTTTCTGGTAGGTGATAGTGCGTTCTCAATAGAATATGATAGTAGTTCTTATACAAGTTATTTTGATTTCAAATTTCAGCATGGGAGGAAGTCGATAGGCATATTCGACTTGCTACGAAACAAGTGTTGGCTGCTTGTTATTGTTTCCACGCCACATGAACTGCAGGATGAATATGGAATAAGAATACTTGAGATCAAAGACTAGTTTAACCTTTGACATGTCAGAAATTTGATGTTTGACTTTTGAGTGCTCAGGACTCTCTCTTTGTTTATGATTACATTTATCCCTAAGCTTCAGGTTTATGTGTTGAGGTTGCTCGGTAGCCAACTTTTGTTCTAGAGCACCACTGAACTATAATACTAGCATGTATGTCCCGTACATTTGGTGAGTACCTTCCGTAAAGCTGGCTACCCCTTCTTTTTTAGTATTGTCGTCATCATCGGCTAGTATGGACTCCATGTCTACCCGGTTGGCTTCTTTCTTCTTGGACCCTTTTGTAGATGGCATAGACCATCAGACTTCAGCGAAATAATTAATTTTTGCTGCATCATGAGCATTTTCTTCCTTTCAGTGGGCAGTCTCCCTCATGTAGGGTGGTACCTCCACACCACCTGCATGGTCTGGCAGGTTGAGGAGCCCCTCGTGCCTTGGCAAGAGGCGCTGGCACCCACTTGGTTGACGGGTTCGGCCTTTATGGCTCATTAAAGCGTGGCTTCCATATGGGCAGCTTGAGATTTCGACAGCTCATTTGATCTGCCCATGGTGAGGATGTCATCCATCATCATGCGGGGCATCTCCAAGATGTGTTCGCATAGTTTTGCTGATGCACAGTCGCAGAAAAAGTGTTGTGGATTTCAACCTGCTCGTCGGGGAGGGTGCATGGTGGTAGCACCGACAAGTGGGGAGCTCCAGTGGTGACTTTTTCATCTCCCTCGCGCTTGGAAATTTGATAGGGCATGGGTGGATCCCTTTTCGCTTTTGTGTGAGTTGTTGGTGGTGCCTTTGCATTGTTTATCACCTTCAAGTAGTGGCAGTTGGCCGACTAGTGGCCTTCGAGTTACTTTTGGGCTCCTGTAGGGTAGTGGCATCAGCCTGGGCAACTTCCTAAGCCCCAAATGTGTACAACAATTGTGCTCGCCAAGCACCTAGATGTTATGTCTTTGAGCATTCTAGTAGCTGGGCGTGGGTGGATGCATGGGGTGGAGGAAGAGGCGGGGCACGAGCAGTAAAGAGTTAGTTAGAGTAGGGACAGGGACGAGGAAGGAGTGTGTTAATAAAGCTCCTTGAACATCAAGTAGTGTCTGTCATTATTGCATGCACGACACTACAGCTGGCGACGAGGGTGGGATGAAGTAACCTGCCATCCCCACATTGAGGAAACGAGTGCCCTGTCCCTGGGCAGCACCGAGAAGTAGTCGCCGTCGCGACACGTGTGCCCCCAGAGAAGATCGCCGCCTGAGGACCCAGGCCAGCGACAGCTGTGACAGCTCCACGATCCTTCGATCGTGTGGAGCGCTGCCGAGTGAGTGCTAAAATAAGTTTGCTGCCGAGAAGTCATTTCACGCCAAAACGGGAGCTCACCCCAGATGCTTGCAACTTGGCGAGGCGTCGGTAGTGACAGCGAGCGAAGCGACAGAATCGCGAGCCTACCGTGACCCCTTCGCCAAGAAGTTCCAGAGAAAGCAAGTGGAGCGCGGCTGCTACAGTGCTACTGACAAGATCGGCCATCCGGTGAGTCTCAGTAACTGGATCGGAGTGAGGAGAATGAATGAAGTTGAAATCTCGCGGGAGCCAAGATTTCACTAGCGGCGGCCATCTTGAAGTCAGGCAGCCCGCAGGACAATCCCTATGTGCAAATGGGAAGCGGCCATTTTGAAGTCAGGCGGCTCACGGCTCCAGCAAACAAGCATTGGTGAATGCGAAACAAGCACTGGTAAATGCAAAACAAGCACTGGCAAATACAAACAAGCACTGGTGAATGCGAAACAAGCACTGGTAAATGCAAAACAAGCACTGGCAAATGCAAACAAGCATTGGTGAATGCGAAACAAGCACTGGTAAATGCAAAACAAGCACTGGCAGATGCAAATAAGCATTGGTGACTGCGAAACAAACACTGGTAAATGCAAAGACAAGCACTGGCAAATGCAAAATAAGCGTTGGTAACTGCGAAACAAGCACTGGTAAATGCAAAAGCAAGCATTGGCAAATGAAATAAAATAAGCATTGGTGAAAGAAAACAAGCACTGGCAAACGCAAACAAGCATTGGTAAATGCGAAACAAGCAGTGGCACCTTAAAACGGGTTTCGACAAAACGACTGGCACCAGTAAGATAAAAGGTGACGTAGCCAATCGCGCTCAAGGATGTCGAATCCACCGCAAGAGAATGGCCATGCTGCCGTGGCTACCTCGACTGAACCTCGAATATCACACTTGCGTCCCCCTGAACCACTAATGTTGGTGGCTGGCGTAAGCATGGGCCCTCGATGGCAGGAGTGGCTAGAAGATTTCGAGGACTATCTTGAAGGTTCAAAGGTCACTGTAGATAGAGCGAAACTCATTGCACTGCGTAATTTAGTTGGCAAAGAAGTCAGCAAAGTGATTAAAGAGCTGCCAGAAGATGACAAAGGGACTTATGCCAAAGCAAAAGAAGCGCTGAATAAGAAATTCATACACAAGAGGAACGTGGACTATGAGAGATATGTTTTTCATCAAGCTCATCAAGACAAAGAAGAAATGATGAGCACCTTCATCTCCAGGTTACGACGACTGTCTCAGTACTGCAATTTTGATGCGTTTTCAACGGATGATGCTATCCGACTGCGAGTGATTGAAGGCTGTCACTCCGAAACACTCCGGAGGAGGTTGCTAAGAAAAAGCCATAACCTTGATGAGATAGAAGAAATGACAAGAGTACATGATCAGGCAGAGGAACACGCCAAGTGCATGGAGACAGGAAGAAGCGAGAGAAAAGAACAAGCCTTCTAGAAGCACAGCACCAAGACTCGCAGGAGGTCAGGTGAACAGCAGAGGAGGTCCAGACCGGCCTCTCGTCATCAACACAAAGGACGCAGACGCTATGAGTCCAGCCGGAGAGCTAAGAAGGCTGAACCTGCAAAGAAACTGGACAGGTCTAGAAAGTGCTTTCGATGTGGATACGATTATCTGCATTCAGACGTCTGTCCAGCGATGGGTCAACAGTGTCACAAGTGTGGGCGCAAGAACCACTTTGAAGCAATGTGTGGAACATATAACAAAGAAAGGAGAGGTGAAATGAACAGGCGGCAGTCTGACCCCAGAAGACACCACGCCAAAGCGGTGCAAGACCGGGCGATATCATCCTCTGGATCGTCCCGCTCCAGCCGAGACTCTCGTGAATCTCAGTGGACCAGAAGGTCACCGAAACGATCACCGTAGAGAGAGTCCAGATCGACGTCGGCAGAGTCTAATTATACTGATGAATATGTCTGCATGGTATCAGACCCTGATCAACTAAAAAGGTATCTTCCATTGGACATAAAAGTGGGGACTCATGCGACACAGTTCATGCTCGACAGTGGGGCATCCCTGAACTACATGCCCATGACAGAATATAACAAGATGAAATCACCACCTCACCTGAGCCCAGCGCACATAAGAGTTTTCACCTGGATGGCGAAGAAACCACTTCCATGCTTGGGCAAATTCAAAACAATTCTCACACACAAAGACAAATCAGTGACAGCATATATCCATGTCATTGAAGGTCCCGAGGCGGAGTGCCTCCTCAGCCTGCCTACGGCGGAACGTCTCCGCCTGGTGGAGATCCTTTACAGAGTCAGTGATGATCTGGATTTAATCCTCAAGTTCCCCAAATTATTTACTGGGCTAGGCAAAATGAACAAATGCCAGATCCGCCTCCACATCAATGATCAAGTGCGCCCTGTGGCTCAACACCCTCGACGAGTGCCTTTTCATCTTCAGCAAGCGGTGGAGGAGGAAATTCAGGAGCTGTTACAAACTGACATTATCGAAAAGACAGATGGTCCGACGCCATGGGATGGTCCGACGCCATGGGTGTCTCCTGTCGTCATAGTCTCAAAGAAAGGCACTCCAGACAAAGTGCGCCTATGTGTAGACATGAGACTTACCAATACTGCCATTAAGAGAGAGCGCGTCACCCAGGACCCCACCTGAGTGACATGATAACCGCCTTGAATAAAGCCTGAGTATTTTCCAAACTTGATCTGAACAAGGGCTATCACCAGCTGGAACTCCATGAGAAATCAAGATATATAACGACTTTCGCTACACATTTAGGTTTGTTTAGATACAAGAGACTAAGTTTCGGCATTTCATCAGCAGCTGAAATCTTTCAGGAAATGATTCGGCAGACCATCAGACACATACCCAACTCGCTGAATTACAGTGATGAGATCCTGGTATATGGGTCAAACACGCAGGAGCATGATAAGGCGCTGGATCGAGTATGCCATGCTCTTCTGGAGGCCAACTTGACTCTCAATAAAGATAAGTGTGAGTTCCACCAATCCACTCTCAAGTTCTTTGGCCATGTGTTTTCGGGAGCCGGCATGAGTCCTGACCCGGAGAAAGTGACTGCACTCAATGCCACCAAGAGGCCCCAAGATGTCAGCGACATTCATTCCTTTCTGGGCATGGCGAGCTATTGTGCCAGATATTTTAAAGACTATGCCACCATCAGTCATCTCCTGAGAGCTCTCACCAAGCAAGGACAACCTTTTGTGTGGAGTTCCAAATATGAGAGGGCCTTCCTGGAAATCAAACAGGCTGTTGAGGCTGCAGACAATCTGGCATACTTTAGCCCCAAGAGAAAGACTGAAATAACAGTGGATGCCAGTCCAGTAGGTCTGGGTGCCATCTTGGCCCAGTGTGACAAAGACAATGATCAACGGCACATCGTGGCCTACGCCAGTCGCAGTCTGATTGAAACAGAAAAGGCCTATTCTCAACCAGAGAAGGAGAGTCTCGCATTTGTCTGGGCTTGTGAGCACTTTCATGTCTTCATCTATGGCAGCCAAAATATTTCAAAAAGGGGGTGGTGATGGACAGAGTATCTGAGTTAATCAGAACACTCCTACCCAGTCAACAGATCAGGGCTTGATCCATCACCGTTTTTTAGCTCACTGCACCATCCCAGTTCAGAACCTGGCTATATGCAAACTAGTCTGTCCCTGGCCCAGTGCATCATGGGAACAGGGCAGACCAAACTACCAAGCCAATTCTTCACTGGAATGGAAACAAGCTTCCGGGGACCGGTTTCTGGCATTACAGCCGTCTTCGGCCCGGCTTGCTTGAATCCTGATGGTGCAGTGAGCAAGGGACTCACGTCTGAGCATACCCTTCCACACTTATGGTGGCCAAAATATTTCAAAAAGGGGGTGGTGATGGACAGAGTATCTGAGTTAATCAGAACACTCCTACCCAGTCAACAGATCAGGGCTTGATCCATCACCGTTTTTTAGCTCACTGCACCATCCCAGTTCAGAACCTGGCTATATGCAAACTAGTCTCTCCCTGGCCCAGTGCATCATGGGAACAGGGCAGACCAAACTACCAAGCCAATTCTTCACTGGAAAGGAAACAAGCTTCCGGGGACCGGTTTCTGGCATTACAGCCGTCTTCGGCCCGGCTTGCTTGAATCCTGATGGTGCAGTGAGCAAGGGACTCACGTCTGAGCATACCCTTCCACACTTATGGTGGCCAAAATATTTCAAAAAGGGGGTGGTGATGGACAGAGTATCTGAGTTAATCAGAACACTCCTACCCAGTCAACAGATCAGGGCTTGATCCATCACCGTTTTTTAGCTCACTGCACCATCCCAGTTCAGAACCTGGCTATATGCAAACTAGTCTGTCCCTGGCCCAGTGCATCATGGGAACAGGGCAGACCAAACTACCAAGCCAATTCTTCACTGGAAAGGAAACAAGCTTCCGGGGACCGGTTTCTGGCATTACAGCCGTCTTCGGCCCGGCTTGCTTGAATCCTGATGGTGCAGTGAGCAAGGGACTCACGTCTGAGCATACCCTTCCACACTTATGGTGGCCAAAATATTTCAAAAAGGGGGTGGTGATGGACAGAGTATCTGAGTTAATCAGAACACTCCTACCCAGTCAACAGATCAGGGCTTGATCCATCACCGGTTTTTAGCTCACTGCACCATCCCAGTTCAGAACCTGGCTATATGCAAACTGGTCTGTCCCTGGCTGGGTGTGCTCAGACGTGAGTCCCAGGCTCTCCACACCACTGGAGTCAAGCTATCCATGCTGAATGAAGGCTGATAGCCAGAAACCGGTCCTTGGATGCTTGATTCCGGTCTGGGAAAGACAGGGCTTGGCAGTTCGGACTGGACTTTTCCCATGAGGCAAAGGGTCAGAGCTGATTTGCATATAGCCAGTGTCTAACCCAGGGTGGTGTGGAGTGAAAAAAACGATGGATTTAGGCCCAGATCCTTGTACTGGGGTGAATGTATGACATTGTTCTACATTCTGTCCATCAACTGTGTTTTTTGTAATTTTCACCCCGAGTGGGCTGGGTATGCTCAGACGTGAGTCCCAGGCTCTCCACACCACTGGAGTCAAGCTATCCATGCTGAATGAAGGCTGATAGCCAGAAACCGGTCCTTGGATGCTTGATTCCGGTCTGGGAAAGACAGGGCTTGGCAGTTCGGACTGGACTTTTCCCATGAGGCAAAGGGTCAGAGCTGATTTGCATATAGCCAGTGTCTAACCCAGGGTGGTGTGGAGTGAAAAAAACGATGGATTTAGGCCCAGATCCTTGTACTGGGGTGAATGTATGACATTGTTCTACATTCTGTCCATCAACTGTGTTTTTTGTAATTTTCACCCCGAGTGGGCTGGGTATGCTCAGACGTGAGTCCCAGGCTCTCCACACCACTGGAGTCAAGCTATCCAGGCTGAATGAAGGCTGATAGCCAGAAACCGGTCCTTGGATGCTTGATTCCGGTCTGGGAAAGACAGGGCTTGGCAGTTCGGACTGGACTTTTCCCACGAGGCAAAGGGTCAGAGCTGATTTGCATATAGCCAGTGTCTAACCCAGGGTGGTGTGGAGTGAAAAAAACGATGGATTTAGGCCCAGATCCTTGTACTGGGGTGAATGTATGACATTGTTCTACATTCTGTCCATCAACTGTGTTTTTTGTAATTTTCATCTATGGCAAGCATTTCACCATGATAACAGATCATCAGGCGTTGGTCACCATATTTGGCAACCCTCATGCCAAAATGCCACCTAGGATAGAACGTTGGGGCCTGCGCCTACAGGAATACACATACACAATCATACACAAACCGGGGAAAGGGGAGAATCTGGCAGACTACATGTCCCGACACCCTCAGGAATCCCAGGCCTCGCCTCCGTCAATTGCTGAAGAATACATCCATTTTGTAGTAGGATCAGCCCGACCTCCGGCCATTCCCTTAGAAGCAATCCAGGAAGCCACTGCCCAAGATGGCGTTCTTCAGGAAGTCATGCGCCGACTGCGCACCCATCGATGGAGACACGTGTGCGCGTCACCGCACCCTATTAAAATACTTTCCCCTGCATTCTTTTAATAGCGCCCAGGAAAATACCGCTGGACCGATCGGCCAGACTGCCCCACTTCGAGGCGCCTCGCCTGAAAAGACAGGTATGTCCCTTTGCCGACCAGCTGTATTTTGTTTCATCAGCACAGCGTTATGCAGACATAGATTTACACGCGGTTCCACTTGTCTTGTTGCAGATATTGTGCACTACGCGGCCACTCTCATTTCAAATAAATACCACGACTGCCACATTAAACCAGGTAGGAATCCTAACCATCTAGCCTTGGCTGCGTTTGATGCCAACGGTTCTCTGTAGTGACAGGCTAGTCTCTGATAGATATACCTGTTTTCCTTGCAGATAATGTGTGCTCTGGGAGGCTGCTGCCCATCTCCATTCTGACTATGAAAATTACATCCTGGTAGTTATATATACCGGTTTCTGAGTCTCTGAGTCTATCATAATGTGTTGGCTACCAATACTTACACCAGATTCCATTATGATTATTTACAGCTACGGCTTTATCCAGTCCGTGTCCTGAGGAGAACCCTCAATCGTTTTGTGGTTCGAAACGCGTTGACCCCGAGCCAGCGATAAAGAAGAAGGGTGCCACTAGGGATTCAAATAAAACCACGCTTCCCGTCCCCAGTTGTGCAACCATAAAAATATCTAATCACTGGCTCAGTAAGACAGGCAGGCAGTTTCTATGAAATGTGTTGTCCGCCTGTCTTCTGTTATATAATCTGAAGGACTGGTGCCTATCTTGAAAAATTGTATCTAGGCATCGCATTTATTTAATTTACTTATTGATATGTAATTTCCTTATCGTTATGTATTTTCTGGTGTGTTTGAAATTTTTGTATTGATAATGTACATATTGACCACTTGTATATATTGCGCACATTGTTCTCTGAATGTATTCTTTATTGTTTGATGACTGTCTTTTTCCATGACTTACAAAAAAGAAATTTAAAAATCAAAAGTTCAATAAGATAAAAATCAGAAATAAAATACTGACCGCTCAGTACTCTTATGCTGGGCGTGATAAAATAAAAAACAAGTAAAACCTGACTAGCTATCTTTCTGTTTGGAATATTGGAGTGGTCCAAGTTAGTCAGAGACAGGACCCAAACCTTCTCTGTTGCCCCCCAGTGTCAACTAGTCAGCCATGGTACACCCCCGGCCCCGCTTCAAATGACTAAACTACCAAATGGACTCTGGCAAGAACTAGCCATGTACTTTTACGGACCCCTTCAATCGGGCAAGTATGTGGTGGCTATCATGGATGAGTACTCAAGGTTTCCGATAGCCCAATTCGTGCCCTCCACTAATGCCTCCAGCGCCATCGCAGTTCTTGATGAGGTGTTTGCCGCCTGGGGTGTCCCAAAGGAACTCAAAACGGACAATGGTCCTCCTTTCAATGACCAGGAGTTTAGTGAGTTTGCACGACACCTTAACTTTAGACATCGAAAGGTCACGCCTCTGTGGCCACAGGCTAATGGCACTATTCAGAGGTTCATGGCAACTCTGAAGAAAACATTCAAACAAGCCACGCTTGAAAAGAAGGACTTGCAAGTTGCCCTCAACGAAATCTTGCGAGCCTACCAGACTACCCCACATGCCACCACAGGAAAGTGCCCGGCCACTCTCATGCTGGGGCGACCCATAAGAATCAGAATCCCGACATGGGAAGGTGCTCTGCGACCAGTGTCTCTGACACATGTCCACCAAGAGGTGGCTCTTGCTGATCGCACCAATAAGAACAAGATGAAATCATATGCGGACCATCGACGGCGAGCCAAGTCTCCTTCCTTGCAGACGGGGGACTGTGTGGGGGTCAAACAAGAACAATCCCGCAAGACAGATTGCAGGTTCAAAGACGAACCGTTGGTTATCACCCAACAAAAGGGCACCATGGTCACTGCGGCATCTGACAAGAGAAAGATTACCAGAAATGTGTCTCACTTTCAAAAATGCACGCCGGGCCTGAAGGAGGCTCTTGAACAAGATGGAGACATACCGGACACACAAGGACCCAGTCAAGTGGGCACAATCCAAAGACTTGATCAGCAGACTGAGGCTGAATTGGATGCTGGCGGTATGAGTCTGTGACCGAGAAGGAACATTCACAGACCTAAAAGACTGATTGAAGAACTTGAATAAAGTTAGTTCGTTCTTTTGTTAACAACGGGGGAGATGTTATGTCTTTGAGCATTCTAGTAGTTGGGCGTGGGTGGAGTCATGGGGTGGAGGAAGAGGCGTGGCACGAGCAGTAAAGAGTTAGTTAGAGTAGGGACAGGAACGAGGAAGGAGTGTGTTAATAAAGCTCCTTGAACATCAAGTAGTGTCTGTCATTATTGCATGCACGACACTACACTAAGGTAAACAGGGTATGAGGCAGTGTGAGCTGCAGGTCATGAGCTGCTGGGCTGCTGTCTGTGTGACTTACTTGAATCAGGTGTGGCCCGTGGGCCTAGTCATGCTGGAGATTTGTGACACTGTCTCTTGCTGCCAGGGTGAGCCGGCGAGTATGGCAAACAAGATGTGTCCGAGGGCTGTGTGGAGGGCAAATGATCTTGCCCTTCGGCGCCCTGTTTTGTGTTCAGGCTGGTTGCTGGTCCGGACCTGGAGCATGCTACGTGGGCCGTCCACTGTGCAGGAATATTTGAGAGATGTACAGTCAAGGTCTGATCTGGTGCAGAACTGCCTATGCGTAGCCAAGGCCATTTATTTATGCCCTTCGTCACATCACTGCGGGCCAAACCAAATGAGTGTTAGCAGGCCGGGTTGTGAACTCTAACACCCCTTCTAGGCATGCCACATTACAGGGGGGAGCACTTGAGGTGCAGGCCAACCCATATTTCTTTGGCCCCAGAAGTGACCCAGGCAGCTGGCACAGCATTTAATGAGATATTGATGTAAACAAACTGCATTCCATTGATTGCATTGCATGTGATTGGGAAAAAACATACCTGCTGGAATAAGAGATGCGGAGGTCAAAAGGTGAACGAGCAATAAAAAAACTCCTTCAAATGTTGTTTTTATCTTGTCACATTTACTGTGCATTCAAAGACAGAGGTCAAATGTCAGGAGCAGCCCTCTGACAAATTGTTGCTTATTCTTTTAACATGGAGATTGGTGTTTATTTTTCTTTCTCTGACTGCAAAGTGAGAGAATTTTGTAAAGTTAACTATCTGACAATGTAACAGGAGTACATGGAGTGGAAATACACAACAAAATGTAAAAACCAGTAAATGAATGGTACAAAAATTTCATAATATATCAGCAGCTATGAAAGCCTAAATGAAGTTCATTTTGTTTTGTAATTCTGAAGTGTGATGGAGACACAAATTTTAATATGATCAAAACAAATCTTGATGATGCACAAATGATAACTATTGCATTGTATTGAAGCATTTATATAGCATTTATTACCCCTAAGGAGGACACTGAAAGCGTTAATATATATGGGCAGCAAGCTACGCAATTTAGGGTATGTGGTTGGAAGGCTTTTGTATTTGTTGTGTGATCATATGTGAGACGTATTTCCATGTCATGCATGATGACCACAGAGGTGAGGTTATCATGTTATGGGACGCAGTGAGCAGGAGTGTGGTGGATGATGAGGTGTGAGGGACACAGAAGCACATTATAGGGTTATTCAGTTCGCTAGCAGCTTTGAACAGCTCTGCAAGTCCCTTTATGGTATTGCTTATGATTATAGTTTGCCTTGCTGGTTACTGCACTGGGTCGTCAAATCAGAAGTTTGGGTGTAGTTGTGGGCCTGGCCTGGCATGATTGGAGGTAGAGAGAAGTGGATAAATCTGTTGGGATGGGCATGGTTACCATCACCCCATATATGGGTTTAACTGTGAGTTGAAAAGAACTAGCCATAGTGAATAGATATTTCCAGTGGAGGTCTAGATTACAGTCGCCGATTGACCTTCACTGAGTGGCAGATCTCTTTAGTTACTCCATGCCTGTTCATTTGGTGGTGGCTGGTTTATTGTCTGCACAGATCTTGTGCCGGATAACGCTTAAAGCAGATACATCTTATGAGAATGTAAAGGTGCAAGCTACAGTTGGCAGCCAACCGATGAGTGTTATGATATTAGTATTAGTGTGGCCCAAAAAATTTTATATATGAAATTACGTAACTATATGATTCCCCGGTGAACCATTGGTCAGCTGTCCTTAACTTATCTACCTCATTGAAAGTAATTGCTGTTTGGGTGGTTTCAGGTCTATGGATTGTAAGCTGAAGATTGTGTCTGAGGGTGCTACTGTCTTTCCGGGTTCTGTTGTTGGGATGTGGATACGTTTCAACTGTTGTCTCAAGTGTATATGCTCCTGGATGATTAGAATGATCAATCAATCAATCAATCAGTACATTTATAGAGTGCGCTACTCACCCGTGAGGGTCTCAAGGCGCTGGAGGGAGGGAGGGGTGTCGCTACTGCTCGAAAAGCCAGGTCTTGAGGTGTTTCCTGAAGGTAAGATGGTCCTCGGTCAGTCGTAGGTGTGCGGAGAGGGAGATCCATGTTTTGGCTGCCAGGTAGGAGAATGATCTTCCTCCGGTGGTGGTTCTGCGGATCCGTGGGACGGTTGCGAGGGCGAGGCTGGCAGAGCGTAGCTGGCGGGTGGGGGTGTAGAACGAGAGGCGGTTGTTGAGGTATTCGGGGCCATTGTCGTGGAGTGCTTTATGTGCGTAGGTGAGGAACCTGAACATGATCCTCTTGTTGACAGGGAGCCAGTGCAGGTTTCTCAGGTGGGCAGATAGGTGGCTGTGTCGGGGGATGTCGAGGATGAGTCGTGCGGAGGCGTTCTGTATTTGCTGGAGTCGTTTCTGAAGTTTGGCTGTGGTTCCTGCGTATAGGGCGTTTCCGTAGTCCAGTCGGCTGGTGACGAGGTCCTGGGTGACGGTTTTTCTGGTTTCAGTGGGGATCCACCGAAAGATCTTACGGAGCATGCGCAGGGTGTTGAAGCAAGATGACGAGACGGCGTTGACTTGCTTGGTCATTTTGAGGGAGGAGTCCAGGATGAATCCCAGGTTGCGTGCGTGGGCCGTGGGTTTTGGTGCTGAGCCCAGAGCTGTGGGCCACAAGGAGTCGTCCCAGGCGGAAGGGGATTGTCTGAGGATGAGGACCTCCGTCTTGTCTGAGTTCAATTTCAGGCGACTGAGTTTCATCCATTGTGCGACGTCTTTCATTCCTTCCTGGAGGTTGGTTTTGGCAGTGGCTGGGTCTTTGGTGAGAGAAAGTATCAGTTGGGTGTCGTCGGCGTAGGAGATGATGTTGATGTTGTGTTTGCGTGCGATGGCGGCGAGGGGGCTCATGTAGATATTGAAGAGGGTCTGGCTCAGCGAGGAGCCTTGGGGTATGCCGTAGATGATCTTGGTGGCCACTGAGCGGAAAGGAGGTAGGCGGACTCTCTGGGGTCTGTCGGTGAGGAACGAGGTGATCCAGTCCAGGGCCTTTCCTTGGATCCCTGTGTTGAAGAGGCGGGTTATCAGGGTGCGGTGGCAAACGTTGTCGAAGGCGGCCGAGAGGTCTAGGAGGATGAGAGCGGTTGTTTCTCCGTTGTCCATCATGGTCCTGATGTCGTCGGTGACTGCGATGAGGGCGGTCTCGGTGCTGTGGTTGGCTCGAAATCCAGACTGGGAAGGGTCGAGCGAGTTGTTTGCCTCGAGGAAAGCAGTCAGCTGTTTATTGACGGTCTTCTCAATGACTTTAGCTGGGAAGGGAAGAAGAGAGATGGGGCGGAAGTTCTTGAGGTCTTTGGGGTCCGCTGTGGGTTTCTTCAGAAGGGCGTTGATTTCTGCGTGCTTCCAGCTCTCAGGGAAGGTGGCTGACGTGAAGGAGTTGTTTATGATGTTCCGGAGGTGGGGGTGCGAGGATGATGTTGGCTTTGTTGAAGATGTGGTGGAGGCAAGGGTCAGAGGGGGAGCCCGAGTGGATGGTGTTCATGACGTGGGTGGTGTCTTCAGTGCTGATGGGGGTCCAGGTGCTGAGGATGGTGGTGGTCGGTGGTTCGGTGGCTGGAGGCGGAGTCTGGGGTCCGAAGCTGTCGTGTATGTCTGTGATTTTGCGGTGGAAGAACGTGGCAAGGGAGTTGCAGAGGTCTTATGATGGTGTGATGTCGTTGTTGCTGGTGCTGGGTTTGGAGAGCTCTTTGACGATGCTGAAGAGTTCCTTGCTGTTGTGGGTGTTGCAGTCTAGCCGCTCTTTGAACGATGCCCTTTTGGTGGTGTGGATCAGCTGGTGGTATTTGCGAGTGGCGTTCTTGAGGGCAGTCATGTTTTCGGTGGTCTGATCGTGGCGCCAGGTTTTTTCGAGGGTTCGGCAGGATTTTGTTTGAGGTTTGGAGGGGGTCGGTGAACCATGAGGATTTCCTGTTGCGGGACTCGCCTGGGGGTTTCTTCAGTGGAGCGAGGTCGTCGGCGCAATTGGTGATCCACTGTCTGAGGTTGCGGGCTGCGTTGTTGGTGTCCGCTGTGTTGGCTGGTGGGTTCTGGCTCAGCGATGAGAGGAGCTGGTCTGTGGTGATTTTGCTCCAGCATCTGCGGGGAATTTGTTGCGTGCCGAGGTGGGATGTAGTCTTTTTGAAGGTGAAGTGGATGCATCTGTGGTCGGTCCAGTGTAGCCCGGTGGAGTGGCTGAAGGAGACGTGGTTGCTGGCGGTGAAGATGGGGTCGAGCGTGTGGCCAGCTAGGTGGGTGGGGGTGTTCACCAGCTGCTTGAGTCCGAGGTTGTCGAGGTTGTCGAGCATGGTGGTTGTGTTGTTGTCGTTGTTTTTCGCCAGGTGGAAGTTCAGTTCCCCTAGGATGATGTATTCTGGTGAGGCTAGGGCGTGTGGGCTGATGAAGTCGGCGATGGTTTTGCTGAATTGTGTGCACGGGCCCGGGGGTCTGTAGATGAGTGTTCCTCTAAGGGTGGTCTTGGGGTCGGTGTGAATCTGGAAGTGTAGGTGTTCGGCGGCAGAGAGCGTGTCTTCGTCGTTGGTCGTGATGTTGATGGTGTTCCTGTAGATGATGGCGATTCCTCCTCCGGTTTGGTTGACGCGGTCCTTCCGGGTGATCTTGTAGCCGTCCGGGATGGCTATGGCGATGTCTGGGGCCGAGGAGGCGTTCATCCAGGTTTCCGTGAGGAAGGCAACGTCTGGAGCTGTTGTGTCGAAGAGGTCCCAAAGTTCGATGGCGTGCTTGTGGACGGAGCGGGTGTTGAGGAGGATGCACTTGAGGTGGTTGTTGTTGATGTTAGGTCCGGTGGGAGGTCTGCAGGTTCGGAGGCAGGTGAATTTGCAGGCTTGACAGGTGAAGGGTCCCTTGGTTCGCTTCTGGGTTGCTCTGTAGCAGGCGGGTTGACGTCCGGTGTTGAATGCGTTGAGGGCGGAGGAGTCGTATTTTAGTCGAGTTCCCTGGCTCAGGCAGGGGCCAGGGGTTCTGGCGCTGGGCGCGGTCCAGGCGTGGACGGGCGCAGACGGGCTTGCCTTTGGCGCGCCTTCGGTGCACCAGCGCCGCGCCCGCTGCACGCGTCCGCTTCGTGGCTTCCATAAGAGGGGCTGTGGGAGGGAGGGGCAGCTGGGAGGCGGGAGTGGGGCGGCAAATGGGAACAGCGGGGGGCGGGGCCGCAGGGGCGCAGCGGCAGGGAGAGGGCACAGAGGGGACCGGGGGAGCGGGGGACTGGGCACGGGCGGCGAAATGGGGCACTAGGGGGCACAGAAGGCAAAGGGGGAACAAGGAACAATCAAGATTGCAATGATGGCTGGTAGTCAGTTTCAGACCTTGGTGGCTTGTACTGAGAAAGCATGCCTCCTATGCATTTCTTATGATAATGTGGTTTGGTGATAAGTGGTTTAAGTCTGCAGCTCAGTTTTCTGCTTTGTTTGTATTGCTTGAATTTAACTAGTAGGTATAGTGGACCTTTTCCTTGGTACGCTATATAAACAATGCAGAGTGCATTGAACAATGCCCTTCTAGTTATAGGTAGCCAGTGGAATGAGTGCAGGACTGGAGCCATGGTGAAAGTTGAGCAAAAGTATTGTGGCAGCATTTTGGATGAGTTCTATTTTGTGTTTTATGAATGCTTGTGCACCAAGGTATAGACTGTTGACATTGTCAAGCTTTGAGATTATAAGTGTGAGGATGGCTTGCAGTTTCTGTTGGTATCCATGGTGATGTTAAGCTGTGGTGTCAAGAATAGGTCAGAATCCATGGTTACCCCTAATTTTCTGACTTCTCTTGATATTACTAGAGTGGTCTATTGTTCTTTAAGCAATATGGTGGTAAGCAGGTATTTTCCCCATTGGCTGCGGGTCGTAATGTCTAGCTTTGATGTATTGAGCTTTAGATAGTTACTCATCATCCATGTGTTTATGGCGCAAAGGCAGGCATCACCTTTTAAATTGTAGAAGTCTTCCAGGCCATCCATTTTAAAAATTATTTTGGTGTCATGTGCATAGTTCATGCAAAACAAAAGAAGGAGTATGCTCCGACGTGTCAGGTGGGGGTCAACCAAAAAATGGAGAAATAATCCTTTTTTAATAAACCCCTCACTCACCACCTAGTGGTGACATGCTTCATCATCGGGGTCCACCCTGGTGGCCTAGCGTCACCAGGGTGTGCTTCAACACCTGTAGTACAGTGGAGCGGGTTTGTGAAGTGTAGGTGCAAAAAAAGGGGGTGATGTTAAAAATGTCCTGGTTTGTCTTTCAAAAATGAGTTTTATTAAAAAGCAACTGGACAATATTAAAACAAAATGCGAGATACTGGAAGGGGGAAGTTACGACCTACGTATCTCTATATGTGTTGGTGGTGTTTTTAGGTCAACATGTTTCTACCTTATGGGATAATTCCCGGTATTCTTCAGGACCAAAGGAGATGGACGGTATGAGCCTCCTAAAGGACTCACCCTATCCTAAATCCTTGTGAAACCTATGGCACAGTTGTACCTAGGTAAAATGCTCACAACGTTGTGGAGCAAAAATTCGAAAAACAAAAACCTGTGGGGAAAGAAAAATGGATTGGCGTTAGGCGCAAAGCATTCTTACTAGCCTGTAACGTCGTGCAGATTCTTAGTGCAGTCATTCTGCATGCCACAGTGGTGATTTGAGACCTCAAGTTATTGATGAGCAATGTGATATATCGTGGGTGACCGCTTATTATTAAGGCCAATGGGAGATATATCAATGACTGTTAGGTGCGTGCTAAATCACATGCAGATTGTACCGTTTTATCTCTCAGGTTAAGGGAATAAAAGGAGAAATGAGAACATACTATGCTAACAGCGCGTGGCTATTATGACGCGCAATGCAGTGTCTCACGAGTCAATCACCGGTTGCTGGGGGTGACTCTGAGTGAAATGACAGACAAGACTGACAAAACATGAATAACACAGAAGGAGACAAATATACAAGATGGCAAAGGTCAGGCTTACTAATATCGTTTTTGTTTGGTGCTTCGTCGGGCAGGGGGTAGGTACATCACGCGGTACAACGTACTCTAAATTAAGAAGTGTTGTATCCGCGATTAGGATCAAGTAAAATGGAAATATATTGGTAGGGCGGTAAACAATCCGCGCGTGTGAATGTACACGCCGGTGTAATTGATCAGTTACTTACAGTTATCTGGCGTGGAACATGGCCCGTTACCTACAGCTACCGTCCGCTGCTCGGCTGCAATTGCCGGGCGGGCTGCCGTGGTAGATAATGGGCGGCTGCTTCCGGGTGCGGTCACGTGGGTCCGCGTCACCGGTGGGGCGGGGTTGCAGTATGGCAAGCCGCCGGGGCCCTCGGTTGTCAAGGAGACGCAGTAAGCGCTGGGGTTTAGATGACAAATGTCGATGCCTACGCGGGGGGGCCGCTGGCACTGACAAGGCGGGGGTTGACTGTCACGTACAAATAGTAGATCGTGATGGGGTTAGATACATGTGATTAAACAACGGGGGTAAAGAAGGAGGTAAAAAACGAACGAAGCAAAATAGAGTGAGTTCACTCTCAAAGGATGGGTCTTAAATACAGACCGAGGGCTCTATAATTGGTTCCAAGGGACACTGTTATTAGTAATGTGTTAAGTCCAGCGTGGGACTATGTGATGATAAATGGATTGGGAACTATGTGCATTAGGAATATTGGGGAAGATGTTCAGCACGGCGCCAATGGGCACAGTGAAAGTGCTGGGCGACCCAGAGTGGTACATGGGGTATCTACAAAAAATCGGAACAATATGCTCATTTCATCACAGAGGTCCACGGAATATTATCGTTTAACCCCTGCTTGTGGGTCGAAAGTCTGTAAATCCAGCGTTGCTCTTTCTCGAAGAGGCGGGATTGTATGTTGGGGCCTGGTTGCAGTTGCTCTATGACTGTCCATTTCATGTCATTGGGAGTATGATTGGCTGCAAGGAAATGGTCGGTCAGCTTAGTAATGTTTTTCTTGCAGCGTATTGTGCTTCTGTGTTCACAAATCCGTTGTTTAACTTTGCGGGTCGTCATTCCAACGTAAGGCTTCCCGCAGGTACAGGTGATTAGATACACAACATTACTGCTGTTGCAATTCGTGTGGCTCCTTTGTTCCCAAATCCTGTCCTTTTCGAGGTTTAGCGTTTTGGTGTTTTCCGTAAGATGGCAGACACTACAGTCACCACAGCGTGAGTGTCCTGTTACAGGCGGTAGCCCCCATAGTTGTGTGAGCGTGGGGTTGTTGTTCTCCATGGTCTTTTTTGGTCTGGTATTCACCAGACTGTCTTTTAGGCTTTGCGCCCGTCTGTAAGAGAAGAGTGGCTTATCCCAATTGAGGTTGCCGGAGTTGACCATGGACCAGTGTTTGTTTATACTTCGACTGACTTGATTTGAGATTGCATTGTAAGTGGTCACGCATGTCAATGGAGTAGCTGGTTGATTCCTCACGGTTTCTTCCAGGAGGGTATCTCTCTGTTGGTTCCTCGCTCTCCTTTGACATTTGTTAATAATCTGGGTTGGGTAGCCACGGTTTCTCAGCTTGGTTGTTAGTTCTTCTGCCTGGCTCTTGTAGTCAGTCAATTCGCTGCAGTTTCTGCGTAGGCGCAGATATTGGCCATAGGGTAGATTCTCCCTTAATGGCCGTGGGTGGAAGCTCTCGTACCTTAGCAGGTTGTTTTTTGCTGTCGGTTTGAAGTGGGTCTTTGTTATGAGTGTATCATTCTCCCTTTGGATCTCTATGTCCAAGAAAACCATTTTCTTTTTATCCATGCTGTGGGTAAAGTGTAAATGGGGGTCACAGTTGTTGAGCCAAGCAATGAACGCAAGTAGAGACTCTTGAGGGCCTTGCCAAATGGTTAAAACATCGTCAATATATCTCCGCCAGAATTTGATGTTGTCAAAGTAGGGATTATTGGGTGTTAAGATATATTTCTGTTCAAAATCAAATACGTAGATCCCCGCTACGCTCGGCGCGAAGACACTGCCCATGGAAGTCCCCCCTGTCTGGAGGTATAGTGTTCCTTCGTGTTCGAAAAAGTTCCGTTTCAGGGCTAGTGTGGCACAGTTGATGATGAATTCTTTGGGTGTGCGGTGGTCCCAAGGGGTTTCTTCCAGTGTTTTTTTCAGTACCTCTATGGTTGCATCCTGGGGAATGTTAGTATAGAGGCTTTCAATGTCAAAGCTTACCATGATGGTATCTTCCTCCAGTTTGATATTCTTTAGTAGTGTTAGTAAGTTCTTGGTATCCCTTAGGTATGTGGGTGTCTTCTGTACGATGGTCTTGAGAAAAAAGTCACAAAACCTCGACAGAGGTTCCAACAGTGAACCTATACCGGAAACGATTGGTCTTCCCGGGGGGGGCATTTTGTTCTTGTGCAGTTTGGGAACCACGTAGAAGTAAGGTACTTTGGCTTCTGTCTTGCTGAGATAGTCAGCGAGATGTGGCCCGCTGCTTCAGCTGTCTCCACAAGTTCTATTATTTCTGCCCGCAGGTCTTCCGTGGGATCACTTTGGAGTGGTAGATAGTTCTTTGTGTCGCCTAGTAGGCGTCTGCATTCCGTCTGGTAATCCGTTGTATTCATCAGTACCAGTCCTCCCCCTTTGTCTGCTGGCTTTATCACGATTTTGTCATCCTGTTTGAGTTCCGTCATGGCTTTTTTCTCTGCCCTGGTATTGTTGTGGTAGAGTGTGGTGACTGACATTTTCTCAATGTCGTTAAACACAGCCTGCTCGAAGGTGTTGATTTCGACAGGGGTGGTATGTGGAGGCGGTACAAAAGTAGATTTTGTTCTAAGACCTGTTTCATTGATAGTTGCCTCTGTGCTTTCAGTTTGATTTTTTTCGAAAAAAGCTTTAAGCTTCAATTTCCTGAAGAATGCCGCCAGTTCACAGTGTAACTTGAATTTGTCCAGTGCAGCTGTTGGTACGAATCCAAGTCCTTTATTCAGGACTTGTGTCTCTGTCACTGACAGTACTCTTGATGATAAGTTGGTAACTAGTTCCTCGCATTGCTGGGGCCTGCCTTGTTGGTCCCCGTTTTGCTCCTGGTGTTGTTTCCTATTCTGTCCTCCTCCTCCCAGTGAACGTTGTTCCCCCGTCTGTTGCGTCCTCTCCCGCGCCTGCCTCTGTTGGGAAAAGGAGGCCGGAATTGGTTGGGTGGAAAGGGGAACTGTTGGAATGGGGGTTGCCATCCATACATCGGGAACTGTTGTGGTGGTTGGTAGGGGTTCATGAAGGGAGGGTGGCTATATTGTGGCCATTGTTGGTGCCCTCTGTATGCTCCTCCTTGTCGTTGTCTTGGTGTACTACTGTTAGACCCTCCGCTGTTATTAGAGCTTTGAGAGGTGTTGCTTGAAGCATCTGAGTCTTGGTCGGGTATCGAAGTAGCTTTGTAGTCCGGATCCGAGTACGGGTAGGCTTTGACAAATTTGAATTTCTTGAGGTCCTTTTGGAATTTGAGTACCTTCTGTTGGGTAAGGTTATCTCTGTATTCATTTATTTCTTTGTTGAGATCGTCTAACTTTTTCTTATATCCCGTGATCGTGGCTTTGATTTGGCTCTCAGTCAATTGGATTTCTATTTGGATTTTCTCTGAGAGGCGTACTGCAGTTTTGAGTATCAAAATGATCCAATCATGGGTGCAGTGCCATGCTATCAGGGCCCAATCCTTCCTAAATTCAGGATCATCTAGGAAAATTCTTGGGGCGTTGGTTACCAGCAGGCCGTTTGGAGCAATGTTATTAGTTACGTATTCTTTTAATATGGTCCCGTGTAGTATAGTTCGTATACGGTTGCGTTTCATCTCCGTTAGTTTCTCCCATTCCGATGTCTGTGAGATAGTGTTACTGATATTTGCATCTGCAAATTCATTAAGATTGCTCATGATTGAGTCTATTTCTTCTGTAGAGAAAGATAAGCCTGGGTTTTCTGCCATGTTTGTATCGTGTCTCCTCAACTGTGACACCAGTGCTGGCAGTGTCTATACTCTCGCAGCTGTGCGCTGCCACGATATCGAGAAAACAAAGGAGAGAGTAAGGGATTGTGCCCACTCCGAGTGGGCAGGATATACTCCTGTTCCCCTGGACAAGGATATGCAAAACAAAAGAAGGAGTATGCTCCGACGTGTCAGGTGGGGGTCAACCAAAAAATGGAGAAATAATCCTTTTTTAATAAACCCCTCACTCACCACCTAGTGGTGACATGCTTCATCATCGGGGTCCACCCTGGTGGCCTAGCGTCACCAGGGTGTGCTTCAACACCTGTAGTACAGTGGAGCGGGTTTGTGAAGTGTAGGTGCAAAAAAAGGGGGTGATGTTAAAAATGTCCTGGTTTGTCTTTCAAAAATGAGTTTTATTAAAAAGCAACTGGACAATATTAAAACAAAATGCGAGATACTGGAAGGGGGAAGTTACGACCTACGTATCTCTATATGTGTTGGTGGTGTTTTTAGGTCAACATGTTTCTACCTTATGGGATAATTCCCGGTATTCTTCAGGACCAAAGGAGATGGACGGTATGAGCCTCCTAAAGGACTCACCCTATCCTAAATCCTTGTGAAACCTATGGCACAGTTGTACCTAGGTAAAATGCTCACAACGTTGTGGAGCAAAAATTAGAAAAACAAAAACCTGTGGGGAAAGAAAAATGGATTGGCGTTAGGCGCAAAGCATTCTTACTAGCCTGTAACGTCGTGCAGATTCTTAGTGCAGTCATTCTGCATGCCACAGTGGTGATTTGAGACCTCAAGTTATTGATGAGCAATGTGATATATCGTGGGTGACCGCTTATTATTAAGGCCAATGGGAGATATATCAATGACTGTTAGGTGCGTGCTAAATCACATGCAGATTGTACCGTTTTATCTCTCAGGTTAAGGGAATAAAAGGAGAAATGAGAACATACTATGCTAACAGCGCGTGGCTATTATGACGCGCAATGCAGTGTCTCACGAGTCAATCACCGGTTGCTGGGGGTGACTCTGAGTGAAATGACAGACAAGACTGACAAAACATGAATAACACAGAAGGAGACAAATATACAAGATGGCAAAGGTCAGGCTTACTAATATCGTTTTTGTTTGGTGCTTCGTCGGGCAGGGGGTAGGTACATCACGCGGTACAACGTACTCTAAATTAAGAAGTGTTGTATCCGCGATTAGGATCAAGTAAAATGGAAATATATTGGTAGGGCGGTAAACAATCCGCGCGTGTGAATGTACACGCCGGTGTAATTGATCAGTTACTTACAGTTATCTGGCGTGGAACATGGCCCGTTACCTACAGCTACCGTCCGCTGCTCGGCTGCAATTGCCGGGCGGGCTGCCGTGGTAGATAATGGGCGGCTGCTTCCGGGTGCGGTCACGTGGGTCCGCGTCACCGGTGGGGCGGGGTTGCAGTATGGCAAGCCGCCGGGGCCCCTCGGTTGTCAAGGAGACGCAGTAAGCGCTGGGGTTTAGATGACAAATGTCGTTGCCTACGCGGGGGGGCCGCTGGCACTGACAAGGCGGGGGTTGACTGTCACGTACAAATAGTAGATCGTGATGGGGTTAGATACATGTGATTAAACAACGGGGGTAAAGAAGGAGGTAAAAAACAAACGAAGCAAAATAGAGTGAGTTCACTCTCAAAGGATGGGTCTTAAATACAGACCGAGGGCTCTATAATTGGTTCCAAGGGACACTGTTATTAGTAATGTGTTAAGTCCAGCGTGGGACTATGTGATGGTAAATGGATTGGGAACTATGTGCATTAGGAATATTGGACTGGTACTGATGAATACAACGGATTACCAGACGGAATGCAGACGCCTACTAGGCGACACAAAGAACTATCTACCACTCCAAAGTGATCCCACGGAAGACCTGCGGGCAGAAATAATAGAACTTGTGGAGACAGCTGAAGCAGCGGGACACATCTCCAAACAGGAGGCTGACTATCTCAGCAAGACAGAAGCCAAAGTACCTTACTTCTACGTGGTTCCCAAACTGCACAAGAACAAAATGCCCCCCCCCCGGAAGACCAATCGTTTCCGGTATAGGTTCACTGTTGGAACCTCTGTCGAGGTTTTGTGACTTTTTTCTCAAGACCATCGTACAGAAGACACCCACATACCTAAGGGATACCAAGAACTTACTAACACTACTAAAGAATATCAAACTGGAGGAAGATACCATCATGGTAAGCTTTGACATTGAAAGCCTCTATACTAACATTCCCCAGGATGCAACCATAGAGGTACTGAAAAAAACACTGGAAGAAACCCCTTGGGACCACCGCACACCCAAAGAATTCATCATCAACTGTGCCACACTAGCCCTGAAACGGAACTTTTTCGAACACGAAGGAACACTATACCTCCAGACAGGGGGGACTTCCATGGGCAGTGTCTTCGCGCCGAGCGTAGCGGGGATCTACGTATTTGATTTTGAACAGAAATATATCTTAACACCCAATAATCCCTACTTTGACAACATCAAATTCTGGCGGAGATATATTGACGATGTTTTAACCATTTGGCAAGGCCCTCAAGAGTCTCTACTTGCGTTCATTGCTTGGCTCAACAACTGTGACCCCCATTTACACTTTACCCACAGCATGGATAAAAAGAAAATGGTTTTCTTGGACATAGAAATCCAAAGGGAGAATGATACACTCATAACAAAGACCCACTTCAAACCGACAGCAAAAAACAACCTGCTAAGGTACGAGAGCTTCCACCCACGGCCATTAAGGGAGAATCTACCCTATGGCCAATATCTGCGCCTACGCAGAAACTGCAGCGAATTGACTGACTACAAGAGCCAGGCAGAAGAACTAACAACCAAGCTGAGAAACCGTGGCTACCCAACCCAGATTATTAACAAATGTCAAAGGAGAGCGAGGAACCAACAGAGAGATACCCTCCTGGAAGAAACCGTGAGGAATCAACCAGCTACTCCATTGACATGCGTGACCACTTACAATGCAATCTCAAATCAAGTCAGTCGAAGTATAAACAAACACTGGTCCATGGTCAACTCCGGCAACCTCAATTGGGATAAGCCACTCTTCTCTTACAGACGGGCGCAAAGCCTAAAAGACAGTCTGGTGAATACCAGACCAAAAAAGACCATGGAGAACAACAACCCCACGCTCACACAACTATGGGGGCTACCGCCTGTAACAGGACACTCACGCTGTGGTGACTGTAGTGTCTGCCATCTTACGGAAAACACCAAAACGCTAAACCTCGAAAAGGACAGGATTTGGGAACAAAGGAGCCACACGAATTGCAACAGCAGTAATGTTGTGTATCTAATCACCTGTACCTGCGGGAAGCCTTACGTTGGAATGACGACCCGCAAAGTTAAACAACGGATTTGTGAACACAGAAGCACAATACGCTGCAAGAAAAACATTACTAAGCTGACCGACCATTTCCTTGCAGCCAATCATACTCCCAATGACATGAAATGGACAGTCATAGAGCAACTGCAACCAGGCCCCAACATACAATCCCGCCTCTTCGAGAAAGAGCAACGCTGGATTTACAGACTTTCGACCCACAAGCAGGGGTTAAACGATAATATTCCGTGGACCTCTGTGATGAAATGAGCATATTGTTCCGATTTTTTGTAGATACCCCATGTACCACTCTGGGTCGCCCAGCACTTTCACTGTGCCCATTGGCGCCGTGCTGAACATCTTCCCCAATATTCCTAATGCACATAGTTCCCAATCCATTTACCATCACATAGTCCCACGCTGGACTTAACACATTACTAATAACAGTGTCCCTTGGAACCAATTATAGAGCCCTCGGTCTGTATTTAAGACCCATCCTTTGAGAGTGAACTCACTCTATTTTGCTTCGTTCGTTTTTTACCTCCTTCTTTACCCCCGTTGTTTAATCACATGTATCTAACCCCATCACGATCTACTATGACAGTCAACCCCCGCCTTGTCAGTGCCAGCGGCCCCCCCGCGTAGGCATCGACATTTGTCATCTAAACCCCAGCGCTTACTGCGTCTCCTTGACAACCGAGGGCCCCGGCGGCTTGCCATACTGCAACCACGCCCCACCGGTGACGCGGACCCACGTGACCGCACCCGGAAGCAGCCGCCCATTATCTACCACGGCAGCCCGCCCGGCAATTGCAGCCGAGCAGCGGACGGTAGCTGTAGGTAACGGGCCATGTTCCACGCCAGATAACTGTAAGTAACTGATCAATTACACCGGCGTGTACATTCACACGCGCGGATTGTTTACCGCCCTACCAATATATTTCCATTTTACTTGATCCTAATCGCGGATACAACACTTCTTAATTTAGAGTACGTTGTACCGCGTGATGTACCTACCCCCTGCCCGACGAAGCACCAAACAAAAACGATATTAGTAAGCCTGACCTTTGCCATCTTGTATATTTGTCTCCTTCTGTGTTATTCATGTTTTGTCAGTCTTGTCTGTCATTTCACTCAGAGTCACCCCCAGCAACCGGTGATTGACTCGTGAGACACTGCATTGCGCGTCATAATAGCCACGCGCTGTTAGCATAGTATGTTCTCATTTCTCCTTTTATTCCCTTAACCTGAGAGATAAAACGGTACAATCTGCATGTGATTTAGCACGCACCTAACAGTCATTGATATATCTCCCATTGGCCTTAATAATAAGCGGTCACCCACGATATATCACATTGCTCATCAATAACTTGAGGTCTCAAATCACCACTGTGGCATGCAGAATGACTGCACTAAGAATCTGCACGACGTTACAGGCTAGTAAGAATGCTTTGCGCCTAACGCCAATCCATTTTTCTTTCCCCACAGGTTTTTGTTTTTCTAATTTTTGCTCCACAACGTTGTGAGCATTTTACCTAGGTACAACTGTGCCATAGGTTTCACAAGGATTTAGGATAGGGTGAGTCCTTTAGGAGGCTCATACCGTCCATCTCCTTTGGTCCTGAAGAATACCGGGAATTATCCCATAAGGTAGAAACATGTTGACCTAAAAACACCACCAACACATATAGAGATACGTAGGTCGTAACTTCCCCCTTCCAGTATCTCGCATTTTGTTTTAATATTGTCCAGTTGCTTTTTAATAAAACTCATTTTTGAAAGACAAACCAGGACATTTTTAACATCACCCCCTTTTTTTGCACCTACACTTCACAAACCCGCTCCACTGTACTACAGGTGTTGAAGCACACCCTGGTGACGCTAGGCCACCAGGGTGGACCCCGATGATGAAGCATGTCACCACTAGGTGGTGAGTGAGGGGTTTATTAAAAAAGGATTATTTCTCCATTTTTTGGTTGACCCCCACCTGACACGTCGGAGCATACTCCTTCTTTTGTTTTGCATATCCTTGTCCAGGGGAACAGGAGTATATCCTGCCCACTCGGAGTGGGCACAATCCCTTACTCTCTCCTTTGTTTTCTCGATGTGCATAGTTCAAACATGTGAGGTTGGATGATTTAATAAGGTTTGGTAAGGCGGTAAAATAGATGTTGAATAATAGAGGAGATATGATGGATCCCATAGGGACACCACAGTGTTGTGTGTGAGGAGCTGATGTAAAAGGTGGTACCAACATTTGTTAGCAGTCACAGTGTAGAGGCCAAGAATTCAATGGGCATTAGTTGAACGCCTTTCTTACCCTTCAAATATGGAATGTCAAACAATAAGTTGCTGTGTGAGAAGATTGCACAACTGGGCATGACATTAAGTCATGATGTTCTTAAGCCAGCAACTTCTTTGATCTTTCCTGTTCCAGATGCATAAGTGGTTCTTAGTAGCTAAACCTACCAGCCATTCTGAAGCAATGTCCAACCAGGAAATCTCCAGATGTCATAGTGCTTTGACTAGTCTATTGGGCTTGGGTAGTCATCACAAGTCAAGCATGATTATATTTGACTGACACTGTTCTAGCCTAGAGCCTTTCAAGGGGCATTGGGCGGCTGTGAAATGTAGCTCGATGCGATAATTCATCTGCTCTAAAGATAAAAAATGTTTTCCAGGAACCAGTTAGTTTACTAAGGTGTTGTGCCTGCTGCACAAGGCTGCAAATATCCTAACTAGCAGTAGTGTAAATCTGAAATGATCCAATATAGCCTGCCATGTCACAAAGGCTGCTATAACTGACTATTTCTCCTTAAAAAATGGTTTAATAACTAGATAACCCTGCCAGGATCAACACGCTGAGGATTCATCTCCTCGAACCAAATACTGTGGAAACCATAATCAGGGCATCTGAGATAAGACATCTCCGCACAACGTTGACTAACATTTTCTGATTTTTTTTGGTCTAGCTTATGAGAAACTGTTATTAACAAAGAAGGGCTTGGAGCCCGCTCGTTGCTTACCATTTGTTGGCTTGCTTGGCATTCTTCTTTACAGCCTTGTTATTTGTCAAGGCAGTACTAACACCATTTCCATTCCTCTCCGTGAAGCAGGTACCAAGCACTGATTCATTCAACTTAATCAGTGCCCGTCCGCTGCTCCCGACATGACTGAGGTACTATTTTGTTCTGTTTGACTTTCAGCACCATGCAACCAAAAGACGTGTGACTGGCAAAAACTTTCCCAGCAGGGCAAACAAAATTGCAAAGATTTATTTTCTATAGTTACATTTCTGTTAATTTGCCAATTCTTCTTTCCACACTTTGCACTCATGTTTTTTTTGTTTTTGCTCGCGGGAGCTGTTCTCAAAAGATGAGGATTATTTTATTGCAAAGCAACACTGTTTCTTTCTTGTGCGTAATTTCTGAAATGATGCTTTAACCCATAATCATGCAGTACACCCCAAACCACCCCACTCCAATCTGCCCTACTCCAATCCATGCCAATCCACCCCACTCAATCCAATTCACCCCAGACCAATCAAATCCATCCAACTTCAATCCAGACCACTCACCTCAATCCAATTCACTCAAATCCACCACACTCCAATACTCCCAACCCAACTCACTCCAATCTGACCCACTCAAATTTGGCACACTCCAAACCAAAACATCCAAAACATTCTACCCCACTCCAATCTTCCGCACTCCAATTTGCACTCCAATTTGCCCCAATCCAATCCAAAACAATCTACTACATTCCAATCTGCCCCACTCCAATACACAACAATCTGCCCCGCTCCAATTTGCCCCACTGCCATCCAAAACACTCTGCCTCAATCATTTCAAAACAATCTGCCCCACTCCAATCCAAAACAATGTGCCACATTCCAATCTGCCCCACTACAATCCAAAACAATATGCCCCACTACAATTTGCCCCACTGCAATCCAAAACAATCTGCCTCGCTCATTCCAAAACAATCTGCCCCACTACAATCTGCTCCACTGCAGTCCAAAACAATTGGCCCCACTCCAATGCAAAACAATCTACCACATTGCAATCTGCCACACTCCAATCTAAAATAATTTGCCTTATTTCAGTCTCGCCCACTCGAATCCAAAGCAGTGTTCCCAGCTCCGATCTGCCCCTCCAATCCACAACAATTTGCCCCTCTCCAATCCAAAACAATCTGCCCCACACCAATCTGCCCACTCCACTCCAATCCGGTACAAACCTCCTCACCCTAATCCACCCACTTCATTCCAACTCACCCCACCCCAACCCACCAGATCCCACCCCACTACAATCCAATCCACACTACACCAATCCAATCCTGCCACTCTACCCACTCCAATACAATCCACTCCAAACTAATCTCCCCACTCCTTCCTCAAGTCATCCCACTCCAATCCAATCCACCCCACTCCAATACAAAACAATCCGACCCACCCCAATTAACCCCACTTGAGTCCAAAACAATCTGCCCCACTCTAATTCAAAACAATCTGACTTACTCAAATGCAATTCACCCCACTCCAATCCACCACACTTCCATCCAAATTGATCTGCCCACCTCCAATCGGACCCAAATCAATCTGCCCAACTCCAATCCAAAACAATCTGGCCCACTCCAATCCAAAACAATCTGCCCCACTGCAATCCACCCTACTCCAATCTAATCCAAACCAAACCAACTCACCTCAACCCAATCCACCTCACTCAGATCCAATCCACCCCTCCAATCCAATCTGCCCCACCCCAATCCAATCCACACCAATCCAGCCAAATCCAATTTACCCCTCCAATCAGCCCCACACCACCCCACTCCAGTGCAGCTCACTCCAATCCAATCTACCTCACTCCATTTCAATCCACCACACTCAATCCAATCCACCCAATCCAGTCCACCCCACTCCACTCAATCGACTCCACTCAATCCAACAACTCTACCCCAAACCCATCCACCCCACTACCTCAATCCACTACAACCCACTCCACCTTATTCCACTCAACTCTACTCTATGTTACACCACTCTATGCCACCCCACTCTACGACGCCACCCCACTCCACTGCACTCTATGACACGTTCTGCCACTGAACCACTGAGCTCGACTCCATGACACTCTACTCCCACAACTCCACTTTACGACACTCCACGCCACTAACTTTTAGCCATGCTGACCAGCTGCCCGACTGGCGTACAGCATAGGAAAAACACATTGCAGAAGACAATAGGTCTTGCATAGGCGAGGCCTATCTGCTTTGCCAATGCTTGTTATATATTGTAATCTCAGATCTGTGCAGTGAGACTCAGCTTTTTAAAATGTATTGATTTCTTTGAAATTCTGCTTTATCTTTATCTCATTTATGTTCATGAAATAAATTGCTACTATGAGGTCCAATGTAACTAATGTACTACATATATAATGCTTGGTTAACATTTGGCGAATTGTTTTTATTGAGAGAAGTGTGGCAATGGTCAGTGCAGGGAATTTTATGAATGCTCATAGATTCTAGAATGTTCCTTCACAAAATATGAGGAAAATCTGTGATTTAGCCAAAGTTTGATGTTTGCAGGGCATTAAGTGTAAGAAAAGGTATTGAGATCAACTCAAGCCACAGCACCCCGGAGTATCCTAGGTGCCTTCGTTTTCGGCAATGTCTGGGCCTGACAGGCCTGACAGGTTTCCCTGGCTGCCAGCCGAGCATTGGCTTAAATACCTCGGCTATCCACATTGCCAGAACGGGTCAATTTGCTCAACCTTGATGGTTCTGTATTGTATTTGGGCCATTTTCTATCAAAGGCGATAGCCCAGCCACTTAAACGGAGTACTACTGTTATTTGGAGAACAGTAGGAACAATGAATGTGTGGTAGGACATTTGTGGATCCCCACAGATTACATTAGCACAGTCTGCTTTCACTTTTGTTTTGCTGTGACGTTAGCAAGTACAGCATGCAACGCAATAATGAAAAAGAAAAATTCAAACTCTGGATTAGAGGGAAGAATTTCCTTGTGTTCCATCTTTGATGTTGGAAAAGGAAATGTTCCAGGTGTTTTTACCAGAAATATTTTCCAGTACTGTGGACGACCATTGAAGTCACCACCCCGTGAACATATTGCGTTGGACATTAATGGGTTGTCCTTTGACCTAAACCAAATCCATGTAGCCTGTTGTCCGGTCCAAACAGAATGGACAACAAGCTGCAGGGATATGATGGCCCACTAGCGTCTTTGTTTCATGGTCGGAAGGGGCTTCTCCAATTCCAGATGGTAGGCTTTTGGGACCACAGAACAGCTAAAGTCACAATGGCTAAAGAAAGGTGGCAGCTGCTACTCATGGCAATGCAGAGCAAAGAGAAAGTTTCAGTTGCCATACATGGCAAATGAAGAACAGGGCTAGGGAGAGAATAAAATTACTAAGAAGTACAGAGAAGCTAGAAGGTGTTCTAGAAAAGGAAAGAAGGGGAGAAAAAAAGGAGAGGAAATCGCAAAAACAAGAGAGAGAGAGCAGGAGAGACAGGAAGGGGAATATAAACAGATGCAGTGGCAAGCAGAAAAGGGTAGAGGGGACAGAGATGGTGAGAGAGGCAGTGGAGACCAAGATTAGGAGCTGAGGAGAGAAGAGAGAAATTAAACTGAGCCTCAATGAGGAAAATGAGAGCTAGATACACATGGAGAAAAGGTGATTGGAGATTTTAAGTGGAATGTATAGCTTATCGTGTTTTTGCCAATACAACTGGTCCAATGTGATTTCAATGCACACAATTTCACTTATTTTCTAAAAAGGACTTTAGTGTAAGATCCAAAAATCACCTTACATTGTGTTCTTTGAAGTCCTATTAAGGTATCCTTGGTCCACCTCGCTTTTTACAAAATCTGAACTATTGCACCATTTATTATTTGGTACTACATGCTCTTGGTGAGACGTGATGATGCCTTACCTTTTAATGCACATCAGCTGTGACTACATTTGCTTGTATAGTCACTGGAAAGTACAACCTACTTGTTGAGAAGTCCATGTTCTATTATGGAGATGATTTGGCTTTCTGGTGTACATTTAAATATGGAAGTCTCTTAAATCATAACTAGAAATTTGACTTTTATCTAAACCTGTAGTATCCTTTATACATTCACCACTCTGAAAAGTGCATGCTGGTCCCAGCAATGATTGTCACACAGAGGGTGCAGCCTTGAGGATTCTATGCAAAAATTCTACTCAATGGGAAAGAGACGAGAATGTCCATGATACTGGAATTGTGGGATTCGGTAGCATCCAAATGGGAGGTGCCATGCAAGCAGCATCAAAGAGAGAGGTTATCACAGAGCAGGATCCTAGAGGCAAACTGTGAAACCACTACTCAGAGCCTTGGGGGCAGAGCAGCCCATGTACGGCTCCTCTAATGAGAGATGGAACTGGTGTCCTCAGCCAGGTCACAGGCATCAAATGGATGCATCCCAGGCTAAGACCATCACCTATCCTCTACTATGCCAACCTGTCTTGTTGGGTGAGGTCTGACCAAGCTCTCCTTTACTACAGCACCTTTTGCACAACCGCTGGTCGTACTCACGTTCTACAAACGCTAGTTACTCGTTTCTCTCCTATTATACATACACCTGTTATTCATTCCCCATATGTATTTTCTCCTGCCAATTGAAAATGATAAACATCTTGTTATCCTTGAGATCCTTTCTTACAAGCCTCGAAAATCTACCTCTCGAGATAGTCCTCTAAGGCTGTCCTTGCCCTTATTACTGACCCCCTCCTGATGATCTTGTTATTTTAAAAGCCACATAAGTCAAGCTGATGTTACCGTTTCTCTTTGACACATTGAAAATAGATAGTTTCCTCTATGTTCCACAGATGTTAATGACAGTTACTTTGAAATTCTCAATTTTTCTCAAAATAATTCAAGCTGTTTATATGTTATGACACAGTGCATGTGACATTGAAACTTGCTAGGGGTGGGAGGAGACGGGAGTCTGGTCTACATAAAACAATTCTTAAATACAAAATAAAATACAACTTGGAAGGATTACACAACGAAATAACTCCCGTTGTACCGTTCTGCTATGTGCTACAATTTTATTATCACCGATAATTTTAAATATAAAATAAGCACACCCCAGCACTTGCCACAGGTCTTTTTAAGGACACTTCTGAAAGATACCCTTTCCGGTTGGCTGAGTAAGCACCCCTTTTAAATACAACATGTCCCCTGGCTCCCATCCAACACTTATTCAAATGCTAATGTTCTCTCGGACACATACAATAGCCTGGATAGACAGGAATACTTCGAGATTTCATAGCAACTCTTTACTGAAATGGTTCCTGCCTACATGGCTACCTGCCATAACATGCTGGGGCACGTGGGAAGTAGAGACGCCATGCGTCACCTGGACAGTGCTCTTCAAGATTTCCCTTAAAAGAGTGCCCTTTAAAGGGAAACGCAAATGGCATTCTGCAAGCATTTAGCATGGAATGCCGCTGTTTGCGTGACCCGCAGGGGAGCATGGGCAAGCAGCACTTTAGTGCCACTAGTCGGAGCACCCATGCCTGCTCATTGGGGTGGGCGGAGTAAAGAGGTTGGCTCCTGACCCTCCCCGCTGCCACTGGACATTGGCTGAAAGGGGGGGGGGGCGGGCGGCCCACAGGGGTAGGGGCGTACTCGCCCCTATTTAACTAAAGCGCGCCCTTGGCCGGGCCTCTTTGTCCTGCTTGCCCGCGCCCGAGCGCTGTTCCCTCCCTGTCCCTGACCCAGCTGCTCGTGCGGCGGGCAATGGATAGAATGTGGTAATTTTTTCTTTTTGTGTTGCAGGCGGAGTTACAGGGCGATCTGGAGGCAGACGGGTACAGTAAGGGTACCTCTGCGGCAGAAGGGTACAGTAAGGGTACCTCTGCATGGCACAGTAAGGGTGTCAGAGCCAAGGACCAGAAGCCGAAGGAGGTTCCTGGAAGCCGCGTCGGCGCCCCGTTAGTCCTTCGGGCGGTCGGGGGGCCTGAACTGACCGGGGGTGTGCCACACCGCTCCGCCCTGACAGGGGGGGCGGGAGTATTACGAGGATGGCAATGTGCTGCACCGTTTGAGCATCAACTCACCGTGCAAGACGGCTCTTTAGGCATGCGGGACAGCAAGGGGCTGCCTGCTTTGGATCGCCCGTAAGATGACCCACCTATATCGTCATACATATGTGTTGTATGAAATAAACCTGCAACAGTTCTTTCCCATAATCACGTGTCAAGAGTATCATTTGGGTGGGAAATGTGTATGTGGCTTTGTGGGTGCTAACAGGCGGAGCGAATGACGGTGTGGGCACCAAGCTTTCACTGCCTAAGGCTTGGTTTTCTTGGAATATTAGGGTGCCTATGAGATGCCCCAAATAATCTAATTCAGTATCTTCAGAATTAACCTCTCGGAGGGCCTCTTCCCATTTGTATTCTTAAGACATCAACTGAAGGACCAGTGGCCATGTGTGTGGTCACTTTCAGATACAATTATAAGGGCAGGTGAAACAGGAGTCACACGTTTTCGAAGGCAAGTCCTAGACCTCAGAGAAATATATCCGAGCACACTCGTTTTGTTGCAGGCCTTGTGTGTAGCTACTTGCCAGTGCCACTATTAAATGTGGCGTGATTTAGTCATTCGCCATACACGTGGTAGTCGTGTTCAAACTGCAGTTCCTGCTGTCATGGGGTGTGATCTTCTGCATTCACGTTGCCTTGTTATTCATTTATAAATGCCTGTCAGCCAGCAGTGCTTAATCTGTGCCGCTTCTGTCCCATGGGTGGTGGCCCCAGTGAAAAAATAAAGCCAGACAGCAACATCAAGGCCCAAATATAAACGTCACCGTTAGCAGGGCTTCGTTCTGACATGTTCATGCCACCACATTATCGCGAGATACGGCGTTACGTGACATTTACTGAACTGTGTAAATATTTAAATGGACATACTATTATTGTATTTGAAATCCAGCGTGCAGTACACCCAAGTTTAATGGGAGGCACGGGCTTTTGCAGGTAGAGAACAGTTCTTGAAATGTAAATATAGAAGTGCAGGCACTCATTGACTCAGTTTGCTGCAGAGAAGTGCGGCTACTTACCACTTAAAAGTGTTGATGTCCTGTTGAGAAGTGCAGTTACTCTTCCTTTCAAATTAAAGATGTGACGGTTCCTGACAGTACCTGCCCATTTAAAACACGACATACAGCATTGATTTTGCCTCAGTCTGCTAACCTCCTGCCCTGATACAGTCTTTGCCACTGCGTCTGTGCTGTGCTGCACTGCACCTGCACTGCACCATGCTTGTTCTACCGCGTATCTCCCACTCTAGCCAGAGTCAGGCTTCCGCCTCTTGTCTGCACTGACTGTGATGCTCTCGCGAGAGGGACCAATAAAATCTATTCATGTCTTCAGGTAGCCTGTATCAGAAGTGCACTCATTGGTGTGGAGAACTTTGCTTCTCATCATATTGCCTTCTGCATCTTTTCTAATCACTGCAAGAGCGGCTCCTTCATTAGAGCGGCGCCCCACTAAAATGCCCCCAGAAATGCCACAGAGATGTAAAATAAAATGATAATGAAGTTAATTAATTACCATTTTATTTTATGTGAACCCGTCCCGAACAGAATGTCAGGACGGGACAGGGCCTGCTGAGTGACGGCAGCGAGGAGTGGTGGGCTGCCTGTGCAATAGTTTGAAGTGCGCATGTCTCTTTGACCGGCCATCTTGCAACGGCCAGCCAGACATGCTCATGTTAAAACTCTCTAACCCAGCTGCCTATGTAGAAGATGATGTAGTGAATCTGCATGGCAGCGCAGTAAAGCTAGTGTGTCAGAATCAGGATTGCCAAAGTATTGCGCTCGGATGTATTTGAAGTGTAGCCTTGGCAGGGATGAGTTCAGTTCAGCGTCGAAGGGGCATATTAGCAAGAACCTCGTTAAAATTATCGCAGTTTTAGCGGCAGAAAACTGACGCTAAAACGGCGATAATGGGCTTGCTAATATGCGTTATAGAATTCCAATAGAAACCCAGGTTAGATGTCCTGCACATCTAACCTGGGCTTCTATTGGAATTCTATAACGCATATTAGCAAGCCCATTATCGCCGTTTTAGCGGCAGTTTCCTGCCGCTAAAACGGCGATAATTTTAACGAGGTTCTTGCTAATGTGCCCCCAATATCGGCTGTGGATCCTTCTTCATCACGGTCGATGTTGAAGGGACCGGCACAGAGTGTGGGGCTGGGATTGAAGTCGGCACTGAAGCCCGTGCAGAACCAGGGTGGGGTCGAGAGACAAAGTTGGAAACAAGGGCAAACCTGCCAGCGGAAGTCCTACTGGACTTCCCTGCGGATATTTTGCCCCAAAGACGCATGAAAGAGAGCCAGAAGCCTGCTGAAAATACACAGAATTGCCTCCTCAAAGTCCTTTACTTGCTGTGATGTTGCCAACAGATTAGAAAATTTAGTGTACATTGGGGGCCAGTCTTGGAGTTAGCTCCTTACGAGTTCAGGAGTGAGGCCGGGTGTCACGGTGACACCCTTGTGCATTGTATGGAGCTCAAGAATGGTGGGAAGAGGCGCAGTCATCGCAGGCCCTGTAGTCGCGTCCCAACCCACAGCCCCAGAGACAGGCCTGGTAGGGATCTGTCACAGACATCTGTTTGTGACAGTCCCTATCAGGTTTAAACCCTGTTGTTGTGGGAAGAAACATTTTCCTTTCACATTCATAACATTTTGAGAAAAAGATTAGACAAATCTCACCATAGCTGAAAGGATTAGAGCTCCGGATCCACGTCTGAAGACACGTAAACAAAAGAACTGATGTCAGCACTCATGGGCGGTGCTTAAATATGGTTCAGTTCGTCACTTCCGGAGTGGGACATTGTTGACACAAAGTTGCACGTCACCTACTGGCATGCAGGAGTACTGCTCTTAGGTTTTCGGGAGCCAGTCTGGTGCCTGGGTAATATTTACAAGGTGAGGAATATGCAGTTATATATATCCATTAGAAACCATTTGTGACACAGCACTTACGGTTTAACAAATTAAGTGAGGCAGTCTATCACCTGTATGCATTTTACATAGTATGTTAAAGAGACGCTTTCATCCTATGCAGTTGGAAGACCAATGTGCAAGCTTGTGCTTGAATTGCTTCTTTATTATCTAACCCTTGGGTGTGTGCTAGATAAAGACCACGAGTTGGCCACACAACCATGCTTGTCATATGTATCTCATTCCTATTTTGAAAAGCAATCAATCTGTGGAGTAGTGAGTTTATCTGTGCAAACGCCAACAATGGAGCCTTTTCTATCCTATCAATCCCAGCTCTATCACAGTAATATCTTTAAAAGGCAGAAAGGTACACTCCTGCTAGTGGCTGCATAAGAAAGCTCTTGTGTAGTCACTATAGTAGCATGAAAACTGTTTTTGATCTTATTAATATTAGTATTAGTTGTATTACTGGTAATTGTTTTCATTATCACCAATAATATTGCTGCCAGTATTATAATTATTATCACAAATGTTAGTAATAGTAATAACTTCTAGCAGATGTTGCAACAGGGACACCTAGTAGTAAGTCAGAGGATGGCATGGGCTGTGCTTTGATGTTTTGATATAGCCCAATATACAGAAAAGATAATGGGGCAACCCAGTATCATTTGATATAGCCCAAGACATCACAATAGCACTGTTGCTAACAAACGTAGCATACTTAACCGCAGACTACTAAGTGAATGATGCAAATTTTGACTGCACCCTCCAGCTCACACTCAGTATTGTAAATCAGGCAGCTGCATGACCCCAGTATACTGTGTTTTGATTGGTCCTTAGATTGTGAACGAGGCAAATTTTGACTGCTCAATCGAACACTCTGGGTCAGATTTACTATTTTTTCACGTAACGCACTGAAGTCGCTGCAAATGCTGCACTGCACTACGTGAAAAGGAGAGAGGAGGAGAGCGCCCTATTTACTAAAATAAGGCACTTGTCTCCCCTCTCACTAGCGCCGATGCTGAAATCAGATGTTGTGCGCAACTGAGACACCTTTATGTAGTGCAAGGGTGTCTCTGTGAGTCTAGCATAGGTTTTGTACCGGAAGGAACCCTTCCAGTACAAAATACTATGCACAGACTGACATTAACCATTTTCCCACTTTGTATGTGTGCTGTAAAGTGCAGCACACATGCAAAGTCAGAAAAGGAAGGAGAAGTAAAAATATTTCTCCTTCCTTGCGCCTACTTGAAAAGGGCGGGTTTTTCTTCTGCAAAACCCAATTTACTGTAGTTAGTACATTGAGTTTAGCATGAGAAACCTTGGGTGGTTACATGGGAACGCCCATGCACCACCCTTGGTACGTCACCATGGCGCAAACTAATGCTAAGCAGTGCTATGCTCTGCATCGCTCTTCCGTTATTTCCAGCGTTAACAAGTTTAGCGCTGGAAAGTAAATTGGGAAAAAAAGATTTTGCGGCAGTTTGCGTCACAAACGGCGCAAAATCTTAGTAAATCTCCCCCGCAGTATTTTAAATCAGGCAGCTGCTTAACACCAGTATACTGCATTTTGATTGGTCCTTAGGTTGCTAATACCTACCAAGGAGAATCATTGCCAGAAAATGAGACCAGCCTCATCTCTGCTGGTAGAAGCTCTTAAACTAACAAAACAAAAAGGCTCGAATAATTATCAATTGTCCCATATAACTGTTTTAAGTGTGTGGAAAGCATGGGAGCATGAAAGAGGTTGAGCTCTTAGGAAAATGATTATGTATTGTTTGCTTTACTAAGCGGTGTTTCCTTTTGATAGTAGAGTTGTATAAACTGGGCTAGTGGTAGAACTTAAACTGATGACCAGATACTTGCAATTATTAGAAATAGGAGATATCTTTGCAATTTAACAACCAGAGAAAGCACAATAACCATTGTTTATGTATATGCAGTTATATATATATATATATATGTACACACACACACACACACACACCCAGCAGTCTAAAGCTAAGTATAAAATAGTTACCACAGCATGAGTTAAGACACAATTTAAGGCTTTACAAAGAGGACTGGAACATGACAGGTACAGAAAACAACAAAAATATCAAGAGAAAGGATGGGGCTGCTCTTTTGGTTTACAGGAGAATTATTTTGGATACACACTGGAGCAGGCCTTTGATACTCTCTACTTGAGCAAGAATGGGGTTTATTGTAGAAAACCATTTTTTTACTTCAACACAGCAAAACATACAAGGCCGCAGACTGTGGTGGATAATCCAAAACATCAATAGTTCATAAGCCAATCTTTAAACTTCCAAGTGAACCAATGTCTGCCCTCCCCCCCACCTCACCGCAAGACAAATGAAAGGACATGAGAGTATTAGGCTCGGACTTCTGGTCAAGTCGTCATTATGGCCACGGAAGTTAAAGGAAACTGATGCCTAAATGGCTATACACAACCTCCATATCTCTAGGAAGCCCCCTAACTATACCACACCTCCAGCATTCTTAAATGACATTGGGGTGGATGCAATGAAGATGCACTTGCATCATATACCACTGATACATTATCTTATATGCTGATTGCCCATGGCGCATACTTCGAAAGGTCTTCGGAGTGTCATACCACACACCCTTCCAAAACTCATCTGTGACTGCTACCCAAGGTAGGTTTCGTACGTCGGCTGGAAGGGATATTTCTCAACGGCCTATCTAAGATGGAGTGGCCTATAAATGTTAGAGATAAAACCCCAATAATCCCCCATAGTTGCAAACCAGATTTAAGAAATGGGTCAGGGTCGGGAGACATTAGGAAGCTGTAGAGCCTAGTGCCTCAGTTGGCAGTATTGTTTCCAATTTCTTACTGGAATTGTGTAGTCTGCTTTGCATTGTCCAAATGACTTAGTTTGGCCCTTGGAGGAGAAGTCTATTAGCGCCCTAGACTCCCACTTTTCTCAGAGACAACAGCTTTGCCTCCTATGGCTGAGGGATAATGCTGGATTGCGGAGGATGAGCGTGTTCAGTAATAGGAAAGTGATTAGGCCCCCTGTTTCTGCTACCCGGTCCAATACCTCAAGCATTGTATTCACTGTGGCGACCAGATATGCACTGCACAGGTGGGGGGTCACTCCAGTAATTTCAAGCCTGTGGTGATACACCCTCTACCACCCAATCCATGAGAAGCCCCCTTTTATAGCTCCCTGTCCACTCAAGATGATGCAAAGATGCACCACTCAGTAGTACCCATGCAAATCCGAGCACAAGCCCCCCACACCATCGTCTATATGCAATCAGAACTTTAATTGAGATAAGAGGCCTCCCAACTGAACTCCATCAGTCGGTTTTGCATTGCTTATATGGCAGCTGTAAGGATGCTTAATGGCAGAGATTGGAAGAGGTAGAGGACTCTGGGAAGTATATTAATTTTAAGGTCTTTGATGCGTTTTGGCTATCGAGGGTAAAAGAGCACCACCACCACCTGAGATCCTTGCATAATTGTTTGCGCAGGGCCAGCCAGTTGCCCCCCACCCAAATCTTCTATTTGTTGGAGAGGTAAGGTCAACGTAATGAATTAATCAGTCAGCCCACAAAAGCAGAAATGACTGCTGCAAGACTTGGGCAGCTGTGGGAGGGGATGGACATTTTGAGGATGATAGATTTTTGTTTGTTGAACCGGAACCTACCCTTCAATTGTCATACGGTTAATACTTTCTCAGTAAAACTGTGCATTTGTTCGACAACATAAACTTCAAAACTGCACAAGACTGGGTCCTCGGCCCCCATCAGTATATGTTGGCCTTAGTTCTGGCAAGCTCACACTGCACCATCTGTACCCCTAACCTAGCAAGGTAACTGGTGGTATGTGCAACCTCAAAACATGACAACCTTGACTCTCCAAGGAAATCATGGAAACAGATTAAAAGCACTTTTTTATTTATTGATTTTATTTAAAAGTTCACAGCAGTGTACATAATTCAGTATCGGTAACATTATGCCAAGGGGGAAATACCATGCAATCAGTGGAAAATAAATGAAAACATTGCAAAGGCAATGACCCATAAGATATGCAGTAGACACAATAGCAACATGTCGAATAATACATCCCAATCATAAGTATTGTGCAATAGTCATAATTAAAAGCCCTTTTGTTTGGTAACTTATGCATGCCCAAAGACAAACACAAGAAATACTTGAATTGGTATTTCAAATATTTATTGAAGCAAGAAGATTCTTATGTAAAGACGAGTGCAGCAATTGTCAATACAAGGAAACAAAACAGAGTAATCAGCATCACGTGTATGGTAAAGAAAATGAACAATTCAACCATTGTGATGTTACACAAAATATATGTTTAAATAGGAGTTTAGCTATAGTTATGCTCCTACTTATCACTCCTTATCCTAGTGTGCCTAGAGTGGGTAAACCTGCCAGAATCCCTGCGGGTGATCTAACTCCCCAGTTACCTGTGGGTATATTTCATCTGGGAGCCCGTCTTGGTGTAAAGTTGGGCACCATACTTCTAAGGAGGTAAGTAGCTGGGCAGGCTGGAATACTGGCATGGGCTGACTGGACAGTGTCAGTGAAAAGCTCCTCTAATTCAACAAAGGAGTGAAGTTGTTTATATAACAAACTTCATCCATATTGCGATTCCGAAACCTCAGTCAGGCTGCAATTATTGATTCTATCCTGACAGAGATGTCACTGAGCGAACAATAACAAACAATATTTTGCACAGTGAACTTTAGCTCTCGTATAGAATGTTCAACGCTCTGATAATATGCTTACGAAGTAAGCAAAGCCATTTCAGAGAATATTATCCCATACAGGCACACATGCAAATGTGTGGAAAGTGTCAATGTTCAAGAAAAGATATCAACTTTAAACGTGAGCATGATACAATGAAACCCGGTGCAGAACCCCCCCAAGTCTAAGTGAAAGCAGGATGTCATCTGCAAAGAGGCAGATCTTGTATTCCTCTCCCCCAAAAGGGAAGCCCCCAATATCATAGAGGGACCTGGTTTTGATTGGTACTAGCTATATTTGGCAACACAAGCTAAATCCTCAGAACCGACATTGCACTGTTCCCCATATTAAACGTATTGTTGTCAGACGATATAGAGAGGAAAAACATCTCTACACAATTCTCTTTCTCTTTTTTATATTACCTTCTTAGGCCCCATACACCTCACCATTTGAGTGGCATACTTTTCTCCTGCTAAAGAAGTCCCTGGGATGTCCACTGAATGGACCCTTTGGGAACCACTACGATGAGGAGGAGCTTAATGAAGAAGCATGTCTGTGCCGGTTTTCGTCCATTTTAGGAAGACCCTCAACGGGGGGGGGGGCAACTTCATTAGGGTACTGCATCTCAATGAGAGAGCCCCATCATTACCTTCAACGTGAGTTGGATACCTTTGCTTTATAAAGAGTTAAGAAGGTGTTTTAATAACACCTTACATTTTTGTTATATTCTCCTCTCCCTCTTTTTGTGTTGTTATATCTTTTTGACTGCGGTCTATCAGGCGGGCCATGAGACTGAGCTTCAAGACATTTGGTTAGCATCATAGTATAGATATTTGCATTGTTGTCATATAGTGCTTTTAGCCTGTAAGATGCGCCTAGATCCTGCTCAGGTTTGTGGATTACTGTAATATCTGCAGCATACATAGTGGGGGGGTAAGGCATGAGGTGTGCATGAATATATTGACCAGGGCTGACATTCGTTTTTAAAAAGAATACCAGGAAGATGACCGGGCATCATCTTGAGTGGACAGGCCTTCAGATACATCATCCACAACAAGGAGCATCAGAGGGAATAAACCAGTCAGGTTGCCCTCCACTGACAAGTTCAATCTACACAAGAACTTGACCGTTTTTAGGACACAAAAAACTTTTTTAGGAGACCGACGGGGATTCATCTAGTAAACTCCCGCTGGTTTCAATCAGTTACCAGTTATGTCTGGTCCAAAATGTCCCATCTAAAAAAAGTTTATCCTTTCCAAATGTGAAGTCCACCAGTTTATCCCGGTTAGAACCCCTACTCCACAGAAGGTGTATAAGAGGGGGAAAGAAAAGGTTGTGAAGGAAAGAAAGTACCTCACGTAAGCATCCACAGTGGAGCTGCTGGTTGGTACTCACCAATTAGCCCACGTTTCTCATCCTCAGTAACTTTCTTATCCGTGAAGAGAAAGAGAAACAAAGAGAGTGTCCAGTGTGAAATAAACAAGGTGGAAAAATGAGTGAGTGTGCACAGAGACGTTCTGTGTCACAAGGTGCCCCGTACTGTGAAAAAGAGAAAACACTTTTCTCTAATAAAAATAGAGTTATGACTCACACAATTCTCTTTTATTCCATGGTGTGAACCTACTCAAATTTTAAGCCAGACTGCACGTTTCATACCATTATAAGATGGGCCAACATGTTTCATTGCCACTCTTTTTTACGGCAATTTCTTCAGGGCTCGGGGCCAGACTCCAGCGCACTGGATCTCAACGTTTTGATTGTGGGTAACTGGTGAACAAAGATACCCCAATAATTTTGCCCTGCGTTCATCTCTCTTTACAAATGGCTTGAAAGAAGTCCATAAAAGTTTCCCGTTTGTCTCACTCCCTAGTTGCCCATCGCCTCTGTTTACTTTAGCAATAGTGCCCTTGCTCTTAGGAAACAGAGCTTCCTGGCTAGTAGGGGTGCTGCGTATCTCCTTATCATAGGAATACTGACTCATTTCCAGCAATGTTTTCTCCACTCAGCTGAACCTATTGACCCTAACCTGACCCCTAATAATTGGCAGCTGGCGTTGAGTTTTTTTTTGTTGGTTCTCATGTATTTATAGCTTCTAAGGCCATAAGCTGAGCTGTGAGATTGTTTTCCAACAGTTTCTTCTCTTGGACCAGCCCCGCTTTGGTGCTGATAGAATGCCACAAAGAGCTGGCTTAAAGGCATCCACGACTGCATCGAAGCGTATGCTTGTAGAGGCGTTAGTCTCAAATAAATCACTTATCGCCTTTGCCATTGCTACCTTATGGACAGAGTCCTGAAGCGTTCTCACCCACATCCTCCAATGTGATGTCCCCACTAGACATATTCCCCCTTCCCAGGATTTTCCCAAATGGGCGTGGTCGGAGATAGAAATATCAGACATGGTCACTTCCTTTAGAGATAAAATAAGAGAGTGCATGATCAGTATGTTATCTATATGTGAGTATATGGCATGACATGGCAGTAGAAGAAGACTATGTCTCCCAGGTAAAGAGATCTCAAGGTCTACGGCTGTTAGTTCTTTCTTAAGCACACCTGGTGTGGCTACAGTACCTGTGTACGACCTTCTATGGCTATCTAACTCAGGGTCCAGGTGATGTTGAAGTCACCACCAGTCAGTGTCCCCTAGTTGGTAGTGGAATAGTCTTCTGACGTCTGACTCTTCAGCCATTCTGGGGGCGTGGAAGATAAGAAAGGTGTACAGAATGTTATGTAGTAGAGTTGGAGTTTAATATGGCACGCCTTCCTAGGCCTTTTGACTTTGACACCTCCATTCCTCTCTTTAAGTTTGCAAAGTATTGCCACACCAGCCGTCTTTTTGGGTTCTGTCGCCCAAAATTGGTTAGAGTACTGGTTGTGATACATCTGGAAGTGAGAATATGTTTTATTTATTACCTTTGACTATAGTAAATTGTACGGTCACCCTACAGAAATTTATCAAAGACAATAAATACATTTTTAAATGTGTTTCTATATGTTGGACTTGGCCCGTCTGGCAGGTCCGCCCCTGAAGTTTTGTGCTTATTACATGTGACCGGGGGATGGTGATTCCCCTTCTGAGTGTGGGTGTGGTGAGAGAGACCTGCCTCCCATAGGAATGCATGGGGGATGTATGTGGCTCTGGTAGTCCCTGATGCGTGGGGCGTGCCGGGCCGTGTTTGGTATGTGTGCGCTCGTGAGGTTGAATGCTACAAGATGATGTATGCGGCATGCGTGTGGCTAGAAGGGAAGGGCCCCTTCTAGACCTTGGTGTGTGTGTGCAGTAGGTGTGCTGGTGCCTGATTGGCTGAAGCCGGCTGGGCCTTCCCCACTAGGCTGGCCCCCCCCCTAGGGGGTGCGTCCAGTGTCCCTGGCCTGGCCAGTACCAAGAAATTCCTTAGAACCAGTTCCAGCTGGTTCTCTCCCTGCCTGCCCCTTTTGGAGACAAAGGGAGCTCCTGTATAAAAGGAGGGTGGGCCCTTTTCTCTCTCTCTTCTTCTTCCTGCTTGGGACCCTACCTGGGTCGTGCTGCTGCTTGGGCTCAGGGAAGGGCGTGCCTCCCTGGGCCCTGCTCTGTTCCTGATCTGCTGGGCTCCTGGGCTTCCTGGGGTCTCTGCTAGCTATGGCCCTAGCGCTTGAGAGCGTTTCTCTGCTAGCCTAGCGCCTTGGGGCGCTCATTCCCGCTTCTAGCGCTTGGGAGCGCTTTCCTCTGACCCTAGCGCTTGGAGCGCTGCCTTCTGTCCTGTCGGCGCCGTTGGAGCGCATCCTTCGTGGCACTAGCGCTGTGCGCGCTACCTTCACCACGCCGGTGCCACCCGGCCGTTGCCCGGTCCTTTGGGGGATTATACCTCCCCCGCGAGTGCCTACCTCGCTTGCCCCTTCATTGAGGCATGATCGAGGGAGCCTGAACCCTCGTCACTTTCTCCGAGCTCACCGCCGCCGCCCGGGACCCTCGTGACGTCATCCCCGGGCCGCGCTGGTATTGGGCGCCGGCCCGGGATTCCCCCGTCACGTGGTCCCCCAGGCCGCGCCGTGATTGGCTGCCGGCCCGAGGGAAGGAAGGAGGCCGGTCGATGGAGGGCGTCGAGGCAGGAGCCGCGGGAGCCTACTCCGCGCTCCTGCCCTGCCCCGAGAAGCTGCCGACACCCCCCCCGGGCTCCCGAGAGTGAGGGAGGGCCCGGGGAGCAACGAGAAGCCTGCGCAGCTGCAGAGACCGGCGGCCCCAGACCGGTGAGTGCTGCGAAGGGAGGGGCCGTCGGGGCACATTGCCGGTGCCCGGCCCTCCCCTCCAATGATCCTTCTCCTGAGCCCCGAGAGGCTCCCTCATGGCCCGTGGGGCCGCCATTGATGCCGGGTCCCCCGAGGGGGGCCCCGCCTGCCCCCAACGACGACCCTGAGCCCCGAGAGGCTCCCTCATGGCCCGTGGGGCCACCATTGATGCCGGGTCCCCCGAGGGGGGCCCCGCCTGCCCGCAGCTTGACCCCTGAGCCCCGAGAGGCTCCCTCATGGCCCGTGGGGCCACCATTGATGCCGGGTCCCCCGAGGGGGGCCCCGCCTGCCCGCAGCTTTGTCCGGAGCCCGCAAGAGGCCCCACCATTGCCCCCCCTGTCTCCCTGAGCCCCGAGAGGCTCTACCACGTGTCCCCGACCCTGCCGAGCCTGTGAGAGGCTCCACCATCGCCCCCTGTCCCCCTGAGCCTGCAAGGCTCCGTCCAAGTCCCTCAGCGGCCCAGCACTTCGTGGGCCGCTGCCACGTTTAGGTTTGCCCCGGGCCCTTCCAGGCCACTTTGGACACCGAGACTCTAAGGCGCCCCTGCCCAGGACGGTCATCTGGCCTAGGGGGTGCTACTGACTAATATCAATGTGATGCTGAGAATTATTATGTGTTGCCCTGCTGATGGGGGCCTCTGTTGTGTTATGTACCTTGCCTCATGTATGTCCATGCTGGTTAGAGTGAGTTCTATTGTTAGTCCTATGAGACCCCGGGGCGTGACGTATTCTAATGCTAAGCTCCTGGTGATTATGTGTGCTAGTCCTAGTCCGAGGAAGCTCCCAGTGTTATATGTTCTAAATGCCAGTTCCATCAGATGTGTACCACTGGTAGTGGTCCCTTGGCCCTGCCCTGTACCTTTTCCCTGGTAACCCCTGCCGTGCCTTGAGCACCTTGTAAAGTGTATGTTCCTATGTGTCCTGTCTAATACAAAGACTATTTTCATATATACTTCGTGTGGAGTTCCTTTTGTGGGAGGCCTGGGATGTTGCTGTTGGTGGGTGCGTGCGCAAATGCTTCACACATGTCCTCCGAGATAGGCCTGACTGCCCGCGCCGCGTTACCTAGAGGGCGAGCAGGGGTCGACTTTATATAGGGGTGGCGGTCTCTGACTGGCTGTGGCGCAAGCCCTGGCCGGCCGGGGGCGCCATTTCCTACACTGGTGGCAGCGGTGGGATCTGGACTTGTGTTTGCGCAGTACCACAACGATAACTGGCCTCCCTACAAAAACTCTGTATTGTAACTGGTCGCAAAGAAAGGAGATTATTGTTCTTAGGAGGTTACTTAAATTCTGTTCTGTGAAAAATGTGTTCTGGTTAGGTGACCCTAGCCCGGGAGGGTAGATCAACCCCCTAGTGCAATGTGTTTTCTGGATTCACCAGAAGGGTGGGATCCAGTGGTGGCAGCGTAATTGTGTTCAATGTGTATGGTCCCTGTTCCTTCCCTGGAGTAATGATACCTGCGCCACATGGGGTCAGGTCGGGTTGCTAAAAATGTCTGCTCTATGGAAATGTTTTATGATCAATGGAAATGTCTGTTCTGTGGAAAAAGGGTGCGTGTACCCTGTTAGTTAGTTGCCCATAGCTTGGGAGGGTAAATCATCTCCCTAGTACAAGATGGTTTTCTGGATTCACCAGAAGGGTGGGATCCAGTGGGGTCTGCGTAGTTGTGTTCAAATGTGTATGGTCCTTGTCCCTCCCCTAGAGTAATGGTACCTGTGCCACAAGGGTCAGGTTGAGGAATCTGGGCGGTAGAAAACTGTCTTACCAGTCTAAGGGACGATGTGTGGATGAATGTTGAGGTGTGCTGAGTAAGGGGGTGTAAGTTCTCTGGGATGGGGAGCTTGCTGAATCAACGATAATCCTGTCCTTCCTTACCCCGCTGAATGTGTTGGATGCATCCGGTTCCCTTACCCCGCTGGCTGAATTTAGGTTGAGTTGTACTGAGACCTGCTGGCGCTGCCGCGGCTCATCTTGTTGTGTTCTAGGTGTCAGGTGTCGCCCTGGCTGAATTTATGTTGCGTTGTACTGAGACCTGCTGGCGCTGCCGCGGCTCATCTTGTAGTGTTCTTGGTGTCAGGTGTCGCCCTGGCTGAATTTATGTTGCGTTGTACTGAGACCTGCTGGCGCTGCCGCGGCTCATCTTGTTGTGTTCTAGGTGTCAGGTGTCGCCCTGGCTGAATTTATGTTGCGTTGTACTGAGACCTGCTGGCGCTGCCGCGGCTCATCTTGTTGTGTTCTAGGTGTCAGGTGTCGCCCTGGCTGAATTTATGTTGCGTTGTACTAAGACCTGCTGGCGCTGCCGCGGCTCATCTTGTAGTGTTCTAGGTGTCAGGTGTCGCCCTGGCTGAATTTATGTTGCGTTGTACTGAGACCTGCTGGCGCTGCCGCGGCTCATCTTGTTGTGTTCTAGGTGTCAGGTGTCGCCCTGGCTGAATTTATGTTGCGTTGTACTGAGACCTGCTGGCGCTGCCGCGGCTCATCTTGTGGTGCTTTAGGTGTCAGGTGTCGCCCTGGCTGAATTTATGTTGCGTTGTACTGAGACCTGCTGGGGCTGCCGCGGCTCATCGTGTGGTATTTTAGGTGTCAGGTGTCGCCCTGGCGGAATTCATGTTAAGTTGTATCCCGGACAAGGAAGACCTGCTGGCTCGGCCGCGGCTTGCCTTGGGGAGAGCTGAACGCTTAGTTCCCAGGTGGAAGACCAGTGGAGGGAGGAAGTTCCAAGACTGGTAGGAAGGTGTGTTCTGAGGGTGTTTCTCCTGGGAGAACGCGGAACCTCAGAAGTAGAGGTAGGGTGGGGCATTCTTGCCCGTGACCTCTGGCAAACCTGAGGGTGCGGACCCTAGGTGGAAGGAACAGTGGTAGTCGTGGCTACACTGAGAAAGGGAGTGGAGAATGGCTATTGGGGGCCACGGGTACCGCCCCCCACTTCGGATTAGCAGGGACCAGGGGTATCTGGATGGCTTAGGGCCTGGTCCTAGTCATGGGCAACTAAGGAGTACCAGGTGGGTAGCCTGGTTGGGCCTACGTCTTCATTTTTAGTTTTTTTGGTTGTTTTTGTTTTTTTTTGTTTTAACTTTTATCATTTTTTAATCTGGGTATGTCTATTGGTCCGGCAGTGCGGGCCGCGTCCACTTCCTATCGCCCTGCCGCAGGGAAGTCCATCACGGTAGTGATTGGTCTGCCCTGCGTTTGGGCTGGGAGGGGCATGTGTTGGACTTGGCCCGTCTGGCAGGTCCGCCCCTGAAGTTTTGTGCTTATTACATGTGACCGGGGGATGGTGATTCCCCTTCTGAGTGTGGGTGTGGTGAGAGAGACCTGCCTCCCATAGGAATGCATGGGGGATGTATGTGGCTCTGGTAGTCCCTGATGCGTGGGGCGTGCCGGGCCGTGTTTGGTATGTGTGCGCTCGTGAGGTTGAATGCCACAAGATGATGTATGCGGCATGCGTGTGGCTAGAAGGGAAGGGCCCCTTCTAGACCTTGGTGTGTGTGTGCAGTAGGTGTGCTGGTGCCTGATTGGCTGAAGCCGGCTGGGCCTTCCCCACTAGGCTGGCCCCCCCCCTAGGGGGTGCGTCCAGTGTCCCTGGCCTGGCCAGTACCAAGAAATTCCTTAGAACCAGTTCCAGCTGGTTCTCTCCCTGCCTGCCCCTTTTGGAGACAAAGGGAGCTCCTGTATAAAAGGAGGGTGGGCCCTTTTCTCTCTCTCTTCTTCTTCCTGCTTGGGACCCTACCTGGGTCGTGCTGCTGCTTGGGCTCAGGGAAGGGCGTGCCTCCCTGGGCCCTGCTCTGTTCCTGATCTGCTGGGCTCCTGGGCTTCCTGGGGTCTCTGCTAGCTATGGCCCTAGCGCTTGAGAGCGTTTCTCTGCTAACCTAGCGCCTTGGGGCGCTCATTCCCGCTTCTAGCGCTTGGGAGCGCTTTCCTCTGACCCTAGCGCTTAGAGCGCTGCCTTCTGTCCTGTCGGCGCCGTTGGAGCGCATCCTTCGTGGCACTAGCGCTGTGCGCGCTACCTTCACCACGCCGGTGCCACCCGGCCGTTGCCCGGTCCTTTGGGGGATTATACCTCCCCCGCGAGTGCCTACCTCGCTTGCCCCTTCATTGAGGCATGATCGAGGGAGCCTGAACCCTCGTCACTTTCTCCGAGCTCACCGCCGCCGCCCGGGACCCTCGTGACGTCATCCCCGGGCCGCGCTGGTATTGGGCGCCGGCCCGGGATTCCCCCGTCACGTGGTCCCCCAGGCCGCGCCGTGATTGGCTGCCGGCCCGAGGGAAGGAAGGAGGCCGGTCGATGGAGGGCGTCGAGGCAGGAGCCGCGGGAGCCTACTCCGCGCTCCTGCCCTGCCCCGAGAAGCTGCCGACACCCCCCCGGGCTCCCGAGAGTGAGGGAGGGCCCGGGGAGCAACGAGAAGCCTGCGCAGCTGCAGAGACCGGCGGCCCCAGACCGGTGAGTGCTGCGAAGGGGAGGGGCCGTCGGGGCACATTGCCGGTGCCCGGCCCTCCCCTCCAATGATCCTTCTCCTGAGCCCCGAGAGGCTCCCTCATGGCCCGTGGGGCCGCCATTGATGCCGGGTCCCCCAAGGGGGGCCCCGCCTGCCCCCAACGACGACCCTGAGCCCCGAGAGGCTCCCTCATGGCCCGTGGGGCCACCATTGATGCCGGGTCCCCCGAGGGGGGCCCCGCCTGCCCGCAGCTTGACCCCTGAGCCCCGAGAGGCTCCCTCATGGCCCGTGGGGCCACCATTGATGCCGGGTCCCCCGAGGGGGGCCCCGCCTGCCCGCAGCTTTGTCCGGAGCCCGCAAGAGGCCCCACCATTGCCCCCCCTGTCTCCCTGAGCCCCGAGAGGCTCTACCACGTGTCCCCGACCCTGCCGAGCCTGTGAGAGGCTCCACCATCGCCCCCTGTCCCCCTGAGCCTGCAAGGCTCCGTCCAAGTCCCTCAGCGGCCCAGCACTTCGTGGGCCGCTGCCACGTTTAGGTTTGCCCCGGGCCCTTCCAGGCCACTTTGGACACCGAGACTCTAAGGCGCCCCTGCCCCAGGACGGTCATCTGGCCTAGGGGGTGCTACTGACTAATATCAATGTGATGCTGAGAATTATTATGTGTTGCCCTGCTGATGGGGGCCTCTGTTGTGTTATGTACCTTGCCTCATGTATGTCCATGCTGGTTAGAGTGAGTTCTATTGTTAGTCCTATGAGACCCCGGGGCGTGACGTATTCTAATGCTAAGCTCCTGGTGATTATGTGTGCTAGTCCTAGTCCGAGGAAGCTCCCAGTGTTATATGTTCTAAATGCCAGTTCCATCAGATGTGTACCACTGGTAGTGGTCCCTTGGCCCTGCCCTGTACCTTTTCCCTGGTAACCCCTGCCGTGCCTTGAGCACCTTGTAAAGTGTATGTTCCTATGTGTCCTGTCTAATACAAAGACTATTTTCATATATACTTCGTGTGGAGTTCCTTTTGTGGGAGGCCTGGGATGTTGCTGTTGGTGGGTGCGTGCGCAAATGCTTCACACATGTCCTCCGAGATAGGCCTGACTGCCCGCGCCGCGTTACCTAGAGGGCGAGCAGGGGTCGACTTTATATAGGGGTGGCGGTCTCTGACTGGCTGTGGCGCAAGCCCTGGCCGGCCGGGGGCGCCATTTCCTACACTATAATTTCCTAAAATTTTACTCAAGGCAGTTGAAGTCGCTGAACTTTTATGCAGGAAGATGCAAAAGGAAGATGCCAAGCTCTGCAACGAACCTCCGGCATATATTACAGTCACCACACACAACTGTATTGCAGCATCCAAAAACAAGGTGTGCAAAATACTCATCCTTCACTAATCACTTGGTTGGCTCACCTCTCCTACCATGCAATAACGAAAATCCTCCTCATTTCTTTGATAACAGGCCCACTAATTCCCCCTCCTGAGAAGACCCCAGAAATCACAGGGGTTGAAACACATAAAAAATGCTATCAAGAGCTTTTAGGCGACAAAGACTTTCGAGGAGGCTAAATAAAAGTTCGAAATTGGTGCTTTTCATATTCCCATAAGAAACACTGCCACTATCCATGGTATATATATCCTTCAAAAATGTGTATAGACAAACAACTCAAACACATTGACCATACCGTAATTTGTTAATTCCAAGAATTGAAACTGAGGAGCACCTCTTTAAACATGAATTTCTCAAAAACGACCAAACAGATTTACACCAAATAATGAAAACATGCTTTCTGAGTAAAGTTCTAACATTTTTCCAAATTTGGTGTACTTCCATTCAGCTTTTTTTCTGTTTTCCTTACCAAACTATCCTATAAGAATTAACATAGGAAAACAATATTTTGAGAGTCCTTGCCTTTTTCTTGGCCCTTGCTTGACGGATCACCCTGAATCTTTCCAGAAAGGAGCTAAGATAGATTCACTTTTCCTTTTTAAAGGTTCGACAAGTGGCACACTCTTCCTATGGAGACACTGACCTGACTATAAGTATACATTGGTGACTGCCACTATGTTATATATAATGCTTCAAACAGGACCTAGCATCCCAGGAAGAAACTCTGCAACATCTTGGATTGGACTATTCAGACATCCGTGAGTAGACTGACCACCATCCTGGAAAGTGCTTTTGTGTTTTTTTTATAAGGCTGAGTTCTGCCCCCATCGAAGTATTGATGACATTCATTCGATTTTGAAGAAAACGCCCCGGCCTGTCAGTCAGCCAGTCAATAATACTTTTATTTGATTTCATTAAAAATCATAAAAGAATGGCGAAAGCACATAATACTAAATTATTTAATATAGGGGTCAGTAGGGTACAAAGGATAAAAACAGTGTGATCATGTAATCGGCCTGTCATCACACACACTGCTCAGAGTTCTGAAGTCCAGCTGGTGCCCTTCACGTTACACATTATTTATTGAACAGCCCTCTGGAGCACTGCGAGGGCGAAAGTGCAGGCACGTCCCAGAGGGCGAGGATGCCCAGCTTCAGCCTGGGCGCGGCGTCTGACAATGCGCTTATGGAAAGTGCATAAAAAACTCTTTCCGCTTCGTGATCACGCAGCCTCAAGTGAGCTGCTGGTACTGTTCTCTGCCCTGATGGTCGTATGAATGTAACAGGGATGCTGCATAGCACAGTGGAACGTAAAGTCTCCTGCCCCGGAGTGTTTAGCATTTCTAAATATAATTGTAGGGAAAACCTGATGAACTGAGCACACATCACAATCCTCTCTGGATTTGTATTGCGGAGCAGTGCCCTTTGCATGACTTTATGAGTACAATTTGTAAATTGTTTATGTTCCATGTGCAAGAAATACCTGGGCGGATTGTCATGGTTTCCTTGCTCTTTGCAAGTCTATGACAATAAAGAAATCTTGGATTATTGAATATTGGCTACTTTAGCAGACACGGTTTATGGAAAAAAGGGATGCAATTAGCTATGGAGCATGGGAAAATGGGTTGGCCAAGGAAATGTTGAAGGAGATTACAAAATATGTTATGAAAGGCTTCCCAAGAGAGAAAGTACTGAACACCGAGTTACAGGCAATAATAAAAGTTAGGTAGTTATCTGATGATGTTGACCTGGAGAGGGTGTCATGGACGGTGATGAGATTATATTATGCAGTTCCGGTATGGAGAACACAAAGACCAGTACAAAAAGAGGATGTGACAATAAATTCCTTGTGGTGATATACAGATGATAGAATTGTTCATTTTGTAAAAGAAAAAGTGTTTGCGTTGTAAGAAAAGTCGTCCTAAACATGTAAAGCTTCATGTTTGACGATGGCAGAAGGTTGCAATCAACTTTTGGGGTGCTTTGTAGTTTTTGGTGCTGAATAATAGTATGTGTTGGTGGTTATAGATTGATACTGATTACATTTGCAGGAAAAAGGTCAGGCTTACGGTTGAAGTGAATGGAAAAGAAAATACAATCGAAGTGAAACAGAGTATTGAGAATTATAGACTCTGTGGAAGATTTTGAGTGAGAAAGGAATGTGCAATAACGGTTGATGGTGTAGTAAAATGAAAAGTCCTAATTGGGCAATGGAGATGGGATAGAGCGGTGAAGGGCCAATGAGTGGTAGTGTGATATGAATAAGGTTTACATACACCTTTTCTTTAGCGGTTTCAAGGAGATTGGTGGTAGGTCAGTTAGTAGAGAAGAAGTTGGAAATGAGGTATAGAATGCAAGTCTGGAAGTTGAGGGGAAAAGAGCATTTCGATAAATTCATAAATCTAGAAGTTTCTAAAGAGATTGTGGTTCCAATGATGCCTAGAAATCAGAAGGCTTTGAATCGTTTCTGAATAATTTGTGGTTCCATGGACTTGACATTACTGTACATTCTTTTTAAAAACTTTGCTGCGAATTGGAGGTATAGCAAACTATCTTTTAGTAAAGTCATACTTAATTTCTACCTTTGCATAATCGAAGTTCAGGTTACATTAAAGAAGATAAGAATGTCCATGAAGGCTGCTTTATTGGCCTAAAAAGTCTGGTACCTGTTTACCGGACAGACACTTCAGATTTCCTTGAAAGTCTTCTACTTTACTTTGAATTGTTTTACGAATTAAGAAACCTATAGGTCAGAGGTTCCAAACGGAATCCTAAAACTGTGTTTTCCCATTCAATACTCTCTAGACGCTTAATAGGGTATAATAACTGTTGGCCAAAAGTTAACAAATTTCGAAGGACGTTAGAGGTTCATCTGGACTGATGTCCTGTTCAGAATAGCACATTTCTTTTTTACTCTCCCTTAAAAAAGTTTCAGTTATGAACTATGTAATACATGCATTGTGAAAAAGGGCATTTTGATGATTTGATCTGATCTGCAAATTCACAAATGTTCAAAGTTATTTTAAATAAAAACATAAATTGTTACAATATCGGCCAACTATTTCACAAGTGCTGACAGATTTAGAGATATTACGACTTGAATTTTGTGTTTATTGCTGTAAAATGAACAGTTGAATAATGCTAGATTGCTCTTTACCAAATACAAAGGAACATAGCACTGAATCCTAAGTCTGTAGATCAGTTATTGATTTGCTCAAAGAGGGGTCCTGTAACACTGCAGGTCATAGGGACCCAAGCTGTATATCTCGGAGGCCCCATCCCTTTCAAGGTGAAGCAAAGACTAATGTTCATATGGCTGGTCCCTTTTTGCAGTAATGTAGAGAGCAAAAATGAAGACGATGCCCAGGGGTAATTAGTAATTCAAACATTTCTAGCCATCACGTTTTACGTTTTGGCAGTGGGGCTAGAAGTATTAGCTAATAAAATGAATAGATAATATTTAGACAGTCCAAAATTTGAGACTGAAAACCATTGTCAAGCATTACTCCTTTAGTGGCTATCTTATTTTCCCAAATTATAGTATTCAATATGATGACCTTGAAACAGTAAGTTGAAATGATAATGGAACTGTCCAGGAAAACACTTGAGAGGAAGCTGGCTTGGAAAACACTTGCAACCTGTTCATTGGATGCGCAGAACAAGAACAGAGTTGCTTCATCTTCATTGGATGAATGCTTCTACTATGTAAGCCAGCGAAAAGACCTGAAGATGTAGCCATGTGCACCGGATTGATGCTCTGCAACAAATTCCTTCCCAAGAAAGGCTCTGTGCGACTGAAATTCAGATGTAACACTTTCTTTGAAAAGATACACCAGACACAGCCAACCAGCCCCAACATGTCTTACAAGCGTGTCACCTTCTGTGGCATCCTTCATCTCTCATAACTCCAGCTCCTGTGCACCATGCTTCTCTATCTGAGCAAATATTCCTCACTTTGTTGTCACAGTAGGGTTCTCTTCCTCGATGTCGAACTCATGCCAACACCTTTACGACAGGTCTAGATGATCCTTATCCTGTTCCTACAGCCTCCAACTCAAGCCTGCATCACAGACTGTGAAGCCATGGGTGTGGTGATCGGGATGTGCTATCTAGATACTTTGAAAAAATACATAAGCATAATTTGAATCAAGTTATATTTCAGGTTGTGGAAGTTATTGCTTCTCTTTCCAGCTGTGAGTACCCTGAGCCTGATTTAGAGTTTGTGGTAATTGAAAATACTGCAATCTCTGGAGGAAAAGCTAAACTTGGAAGAGATGCTACCAGCTGAATTTCCTCTGTCATAGAGAGTGTGTGTGGTAGAGAAATTCGCCTTGATTACGGTCACCAGATCATCCAATAATGAAGAGTGGATCTCATTTGCTGAATAGCTACCGGGAGAGACGGGCTTTCCTCCTGTTTCCTCGTTTAGTGTTAGATTATCATGACCTAAGCTACTACTCACACTAATGGGACTATCGGGCTTGTGTGATTATCTGACAATCTCCATTTTAATTGATGCTACCAGGAAACCACTAATTGCCCTCCTACCCAATCATTTTAACTATTTTCCTACAATCATGGAGTTACAGTCTGTGTTTTTTGACTGATGTTGTTTAACTCTCACATCACAGCACTTTTTTACACACACACCAAGCTCACATAGGGGTTTAGTACACCCTACCTGACTCAATAAAAACATCCCTGAGCTCCTCTCTCGTAGAGAGGGGGTTGTAGCCCATGCAAAGACTAGGTATTTTGCGTGAGGAGGCACCTCAATGATGAAGCATGACACCTCTGGTGTGTGAGGGTAACCATCCTAAAAAGGGAACCCCCCTGTCTTGCACAACAGATTATATTCAAACAGTTTATTAACCTCCTTCGAATCTGGACCCGTGGCTCTTTTCTTGTGTGACATTAATTTGGTGGGGAGTTAGTTCACGCAGGTCATTGAAACTCCTCAAGCCCCCAAGTGTATTGATGAGGTTGTATGTAACCTGATGAGATCCACCAACACGCACTATTATGGTTAAAATGGAGACTGATATGTGTATAGTCTGAATTTACCACACCATTAATTGAGAACTTACTGGATAACCAGGTCTTCCTTAAGAGCGCATGTTACATAGTTCAGCTTAGTTTTCTCTTACAGACGCACATTTTAGTAAATACACCACCCCCAAACCTCAAGTTTGTTTCTCTGCACAATCAGCCCTTGCTTTGAAATGTAATTTCAAGACCTATGAAATGAGTACAGACTGGCATAAGATAACGATTCACTTTGTTCTGATTAATTCTCTTATGTCTGGGACTCATGGAGCTCTCACTACATTACTTGTTTCCAAACACACAGGATCATAGGAGACATTACTTGGATACGATGAATACATTTCCCTTTGTTGTTTGGTACAGAGTAACAGAGAACCTTCATTTTTATCCGAACTATACATCTGCAATCTAAAAAACGGATTGTAGGGACCAGTGCTCTTTTTACTGACTTACGCAGGATCCCCTTCAGGAATACAGGTGAGCCCTGTTCATTTTTCCTTCTCAAAAAAGCAATATAAATTTAGTATGGGTACTGAAAGACTCCTCGTATAACGTCCTTGAAGTGGGCGAAGCACACACTTGTTAAAAGCTAACAAAAGTGCTGCATTCAAAATATTGCTGACCACTTGTATAAACCCAGAAGAGGGATTCCTAGAGACATCCGAATGAAGGAAGAAACAGATGAACCACACCCTATCTATTGCGATGCGACATGATTATACAACACCTTTAGCTCAAACGTGTACATTCTAAATCAATTCCGATTTCCAAGCAGATGAGAAAGCACACAATGATACTGACAACAATAATACGATAGCGTGGCCCGTGATAGGGGTACGGCTCGACAGCGCTATCCAGACATTGTGAAATGGGCCCAGAGCATACACCGGCATTCACACGAGTGGTTTCTGCCCAAACAAGTTAAATTAAAACATTATTCATCACCCTCAACCCCTTTTTTGGAGAAACCAGAATCTTTCACAAAAACCTTTACCAGCAGCCTTGGACACTGATGAAGACGCCACAAAGCCACAATTCGTGATGGTTAATGCACATTGATTGATTCATGGAAAGAAGGAAGAAATTCATACATGATACATTAATGATTCAAGAACAGATTGCTAAAAATGTAGAGTTACCCAAACTAAATAAACAGTATGGAATATATTTTCCTCTAAAAATGGCAATAACAGTCGACCAAACCGAGACAAGAGCTGAGAACAAAGGTAGAAAATTAAGATGAAAATGTGCCCCGTCTATAAGTATATGTGACTGATGCATGCCATAAAAAAGACTTCTACATTGACAAAAGACTGCACATTGTATTATTGACTTCATACATTCGTTTGCACACATGATGGATCTTGCATAAATTTAAGAAACAACTGTATGATATAAATGAGAAAGCCACTTGCCACATGTGGCTAAACCGTCCCTACATATAACGCTTTGTCTCACACCCAATGTTTTCTTGTATGCAATGCATGTTCGGTCACGTTTGTAACCCAGGGACATATTATAAATCCCCCTCTTCGTTGCGTTAGGTAGAGAGACATAGATGACTACCTGCTGATTATGCAATGACAGGAAAGGAACAGTGCAGAGCTGAAGGGCGGGGGTGTTGCACTTAGAGTAAACCACTTCTGATGGTCTGTTTGCCCCTGTGCCCACATCTGTAATACAAAAACAACAATTGATGAACAGAATACAGAACAATGTCATACATTCACCCCAATTCAGAGATCTGGGCCCAAATCCATTGCTTTTTTGCACTCCACACCACCCCAGTTCAGACATGGAAATGCAAATCAGCCTTGACCCTGTGCCTCATGGGAACAGTTCAGCCCGAACTGCCAAGCCATGTCTCTCCTGGACCGGAATCAAGCATCCTAGGACCGGTTTCTGGCCATCAGCCGTCTTCAGCCAGGATAGCCTGACTCCAGTGGTGTGGAGAGCATGGGACTCACGTCTGAGCATACCCATCCCACTCGGGGTGACAAATGCAAAACAACAGTTGATGGACAGAAAGCAGAACATTGTCATACATTCACCCCAGTACAGAGATCTGGGCCCAAATCCATCGCTTTTTTGCACTCCACACCACCCCAGTTCAGACATGGCCATATGCAAATCAGCCTTGACCCTGTGCCTCATGGGAACAGTCCAGCCCGAACTGCCAAGCCATGTCTCTCCTGGACCGGAATCAAGCATCCTAGGACCGGTTTCTGGCCATCAGTCGTCTTCAGCCAGGATAGTCTGACTCCAGTGGTGTGGAGAGCATGGGACTCACGTCCATCACCACCCCCTTTTGTACCACTTTGTTCGCCATAAATTGGCAGGGTATGCTCAGACGTGAGTCCCTTGCTCACTTTGCCACTGGATTCAAGCAAGCCGTACTGAAGACGGCTGAAATGCCAGAAACCGGTCCTCGGAAGCTTGTTTCCGGTCCAGGGAAGGCATGGCTTGGCAGTTCGGGCTGGACTGTTCCCATGAGGCACAGGGTCAGACTGATTTGCATATGGCCATGTCTGAACTGGGGTGACAGAGTGGGCTAAAGAACGGTGATGGATTAAACCCAGATCTGTAGAATGGGTGTGAGCGTTTGATTGGTTCAGATGCTCCGTCCATCACCACCCCCTTTTGTACCACATATCTGTAATACAGCATGGAGCAGTGGCAAATGCCTTCCCTTTGCAAAGGTCCACACTGCCGTACAAATGAGGGAAGTCCAAGGGGAATCCTGCAGGCTCAGAATGTGTGCTGAGTGATCAGTTCTACAGAAAGGGCAGCACAAGTGTCTGAGGACCCTGCTGCAGTGCCTCGGCTGGACAAAATGGTCGCAAATTCCCTTGTGATCCTAGATCCTTTCAGTAATCCATCCCCTGATGTCCTAATCCGTTAAATACGGAACTCCTAGTAAACGCTTTGTAAAATGATGTTCACGAGAGTCTACACTCTGTGAGTAAATGAAAACAGAGAAGTCAGGCAAAGAGGGGTGTTCCACCATATGGAACAAATCTGGTTGACTTGCGCACACCCTGCTCAGAGCACGAGTTTAGGGTCTTCCAGTGCCAAACACAATGTCCAGTAGTCCATGCTTCAAAGTGCAGGGGTGATGCTAAGTACAACTGCTGGACTCCTCCCCTTCAGGAAAAAGCACTGCGGGGTCACCGATCAGGCGTCCAAAGTAACGTCTATGTATTTTGGACAAACATTTGTTTATCGAGAGGTCTCAGAAGCTGTAAGCAATTGCAGCCTCTGCAAGACAGGCCAAGAGAAACAGCACAGAGGCCAAAGACAGGAAGGGCGAGGAGCCTAAGCTACAGACAATTAAAGCCCTCGTAGGTCGAATGGCGCCAGGTCGTCACAGTGGACTGTTGTTTACTTGGCATGCAGCCTCCTGCAACCTGGGTATAAATATTGTACAGAAAATCATTTTCATGTGTTATTTGAAAGACTAAAGTCGACTCGTATGCAACATGAGGAAGGGATTTTGTATGCGTGCTATAAAAGGCGCGAACACGTTTGAATTAACCGTATATAGAATCTCGCTCATGGTTCATAAATGTATTTCATGTGGGCTGATTACCTACGTATTAGGTCAGCGTCTATATCAAACACTTACCCGATTAATTGAAGACATTCACACAAATCCAAGTACCATACTGGATGAATTAAGTATAGTGTCGAATCTCACAATGTGTACTATATCTCATTACTTACACCTGTTACAGGGCCATCCTTGATAAAACAAAGGTCCCCGCAATTCAAGGCAGAAATCGCCGGTATTCGGACCTGCGTGTGCTAAAAAATAAACAATGTTCATCAAGTCATTAATGTCAGGTGAAGCTTGAAAACAGCCGACAGCAATAGACGGGAGAGGATGTGGTTTACAGCCAGAGCTGCTAACTTTGGAACTAGGGAAGCAGGTTCGAATCCCTGCGTCGCCTCAACATTATGCGATGACCTAATCTACGGTGTATAAAAAATGAATCTGCCCTTTTGTTACATAACTGGTGCTCGCGTCCCCACAGCTGCAGCTGAGTCCAGTTTGGGCAACATAAAATTGCACACAAAAAAACATCGTTATCGGGGACTTACCTGCGAGTTCCGCAGGACTCCACGCCCTATTACAGAGGTTTCAGTTAACCTTCCCTATTACACAGAGGCTGATATTTAAACAATATTGAAACGATAACAAGCATTTACAATGCAATGGTCTCGGCATTCATTATTAAAGGTAGAGCTATTGGCATTGCTCATGAAATTTCTTTTCATTTTTATTTTTTTTAAAACATAAATAAATGGTATTGTCAGTTACAATGGCAATAGGTGAGCATTAGAGAGTAGTAGAGAGTATTCACGGACACAGAGCCACACACACACACACACAGAGCCACGCACACACACACACAGACAGAGCCGCACACACACACAGACAGAGCCACGCACACACACACACACACACACACAGAGCCACACACAGACAGAGCCACGCACACACACACACACAGACAGAGCCACGCACACACACACAGACAGAGCCACGCACACACACACAGACAGAGCCACACACACAGACAGAGCCGTCTGTGTGTGTGTGTGCCTGGCTCTGTCTGTGTGTGTGGCTCTGTGACCATTGCATTGTAAATGCTTGTTTTATTTATCCATCAAAAAGGCATCCGTTCCAGTGCAAGCCACTGACGGGGGGATGTCTGTGGCCTTTGATGTGTACAGCCCACCCTTCCCCTCTTCTTATGTGTGTCATTACCAGATAAGGACCACCGGACCATCCAGTTTGCCACTCTTCCAGCCCACGGCCCCAGGATCAAATGGTGTGGCCATCGCCGATCCCCGAGATTTTCCAGCACCCCCGATAACTACTCATCCATAAGTATGCCACCCGAAACTCTCCTTTTGAATAAGCGTGGAGCTGAGGCTTACCCGTATCTGAGGCCGGCACTTTTAATAACCGGTGGCATTCTGACCTGCTGGCAAACACTGAAGGTTTGGGTCCTCATTACACCCTACTATCCATGTTCATGTTAACCACATCTCCCTGAAGTTAGATCAGTCGCGGAACAGCAATGGGTGCAGCTATCAATGGTGCAGCAGGTGCAGTTGCATCAGGGCACAAGAGTGGGAGAAGCCTTCCGGACCCCAAATATGTCTGTCGGCTACTAGCCCACTACTTGGGGTGGGGCCCATTCACCTAGCTTGTGTTACGACCAAGAACATCCTTGCCCCGCCACTAGGAACAGCAAAAGATTTTGTTTACTCACATATTCTCGAATATTTTTTCAGTACCAACAGCCAATATTGCGTCCCTTCCGGAATTAGAAATGGAGAAAAACGTGGGACAAATATCAAAAAACTTGCTCTTTTTTTCTCCCTGTCAGATTTTCCTAGTTACACAAGCCCCTATACCCGTGGCAACCTTAATCTGGGCCTTTTATTTTACCAAAGAATCAAGGCACAGGCAGACGCTTTGAGCACACATGATGGACGTGCCGTGACGCCGACCCCTTCAGTCCTTGTAGTACCTCCATTAACCTAAAGTCTGTGAATACATAAGCTACAGCAGTGTCAGGGGCCCCTCGGCACATTCTGAGTGGGGCCCCTTCACCTTGCTTTACGCCGCAGTGGGCAACATACAGCCTAGGGAGCTGGCATACAGGCTGCCAGGGGTTAAATGCTTCTTGTTCGGATCTGTGCTCTCCAAAAGGAACCCAGCTTAGTGAGCAAAAAAAGAAGACATGGATGGATGGATGGATGGATGGATGGATGGATGGATGGATGAATGGATGAATGGATGAATGGATGATGCGGCCCCTTCTCCCCACCTCAGCTTTGTTCATAAGAACACAGAAAGCCAGGACTCTTGCTGTTTCTTTCTCCCCCGTCTGCTTTTGCAACTGTTTGAGTGGTGTCATCTGCTTTGTGCTGAGGGCAGCAGAGTGGTAGGAAGGAGGCGCAGGGGAGGCCTGGAGGGAGGGGCAGTGACTCAGATGTTTCCTCCCAGAGAGCTTAACATGGCGGTGACCCAGGAAACAAGCGTGCGGCTCTTTAGGGAAAGTTTCCTCACTCAGAGAATACAATGGCAATTTTAAAGTCGTACCGCCTGGGTGAAAGGCACGCCGGGTTTGTGGTTTCCCCGTTTAACTAACCTCACAATTAACCTCACAAAGCCCAGGACTCCACGACTACCCCAAACAAGAGAGGAGCACTCCGCACTACCACGTTTCTCCGAGGCGAGGCAGAAATGCCTCGGAGAAACACACGGTCATTTTGCGATTCGGGGGCGTGTTTTTTAGGTTTGAGTGACTGAAGACGTCACAGATATAAAGAATCTAAAAAACACTCCCCCGAATCGCAAAAAGACGGGGCTTGAACCGAGTGACGCACCTCTCCTCCAATGGCTGGCCTCCGTTTAGGAAGCCAGCCAATGGAGAAGAGGGGCGGGTTCCAAACCCCCTCTAAGAAACGTCAAATCTCGGGCTCCACCCATTGCTACGCAGTGCGACGGTCCTCGGCCTAAAAAGGAGCAGGTTAAGCTAGTATTGCAGCAGACCACCCTTTTGCTACCAAACCAGTGCTTAATTTGAGCCAGTGGTTTCCAGTGCTCTGCACCGGCACTTCATTCTCGACATCGGCACTTATGACAGCTGCCACATGGTGATGCGGTGTGTATGATTTAGAGATAAGCAGAGCAACAGTAGTATAGATCAATAATACATTAAACACAATTAATACCTGCCGCCCAAGCCATTCTAATCGCTTTGGGAGCCTCGAATAGTCTTAGATTGTCCCACTTTATAGCAGTGTGCTGATTAATATTTGTGTAGGTACTGTGATGGCAGCACTGACAGGGGCAATGGGTGGTGCAAGCTCTGGTTGCCTCCTGACCAGGGCTCTGACACTTGTTTTACAAATTAAGCACTGAAATGTGAACGCTGTGACTGCAAGAGCATCACACGCATAACAATGAGTGTCCGGAACACAATTCGCGTTCTCTAGTATAAAAAGTAATACACTTCACTTATCCAGACAATAACAGCCTTTAAAAAGTCATACTGACGAAACACTTGTTGACTCTATCTGTTGTTCTACGTAAATCCACGGTTATTCCAGGCAATTTATTTAATCACATGAAATCAAGATCAACATCTTCCGGACGCATCTGTGTTATCCGTGTATACTGTAATACATATATTACGAATACCATTGTCATCAGCAGAGTCCCTGAACCCAATATACCTACATGATATCATACAGGGTAAATCAGTATCCTCTTCCTTAACAAAGAATAAATGAACGTGTATTACTTTTCGTACTAGATAGAGACAAGTTGCGCTCCAGACACTCATTGTTAGGACTTCAGGAACAGCTGAATCCTGGTGACTCACCTCGAGTCTTTCCCTATGCTAGGCTGCAGCCAGATAAGACAGGCCTCAGTCGAGGTGGCTGACGTCTGCATGATCATGGTACCAAGAATATGCCGCATATTTCCCCATAACATTGTCATCGTGGGGTAAGTACAAGTAAGGAGAGTAATACCCACTTTAGAAGCACCACAAAACGAGCAGCGGTTACCAGCCCTACTGGTGTCATAAGGAGGAGTCTAAAATGTTTGACTCATTGTCGTTTCAAGATTCAAATGTATTTATTTATTGCACGATTACTTAAAACTATTACAATCTAAAATCCTTTGCATATTAAAAACAATGACAATAAAAATGGATAAATAAATCATTAAATAAGAGCGATAAAGAAGTGATATATTAAAATCAACTGTCTCGGGAGGAGATCAGTAGAAGGCATGCACCAGTTGCTAAGTGTCGCCCAAAGTCTTGGCGTGACATGCTGTCCAATGCAGTTTGGAAAGCGATGAACCCCGCGTAGAGAGCCCTTTCCTTGGTTGCTAACATGGCTTCAATCAGATGGGAGATGCAAATAAGGTTGTCTTCAATATGGCAGCCCTTTTGGAAATAACTAACAAAAGCGACTAGGCCGTTCCTAAGGAAATAGGAAGAAGGGGAAGAGAGCGGTCACGAGGGGGGTAGGAATAGTGCTCAGTGGAGGACTATCCTGGGTGTCCAATTTGTTGGATATAATGGCCTCACACACCCTTGCGAGTGTCATGCTTCATCATCGGCAGTGCTCCTCATTGGACAGGCGGTGCAATGTCCAACGGGCTCACCTCAAAGAGGGGCTCTTTGGCGGAGATCTTTTATCCAACTGCCTATGGGTGAAGTGTGGGTGAGGGGCCAGGAGAAGGAGGATAGTGTGAGTGAGGTTAAAATGTGGCACAAGGTACCGGAGATCAATTTATTCTGGTGGTCCCTTGCCACAAGTAAAATCAAGAGATATCCTGTAATCGCAGGAAATGTAGGATTCCACGTCGCGGTACAGGACTAAAGTGCATTCAGTGTGGTCAACATGTTTCTCGCCTAAGCACATTGGCTGCGATTCTTCAGGACCTATTCTTTAACTACTATCACAAAAAACATGACCTAATAAAGTATCAGTTTTGTTATATCATCAGTTGTACTACCTGTATGGTACTCCTCTCGCCTAGGGGAAGACAAAAGAGATCGTTACCAAAGAATAGTGACAACAGGTGACCTTTACGTGACCGTGAGCACACAGTGCTGGTGTGAATAAGGTGACATACTAGTAGTGATTTGTGACTAGTATGAGCGTTTATGAACATTTTGAGAATCACACATTAAAAACATATATACATAGCATCTATATACATGTAAACAGCAGCAGCTTATTCAGAACCCCCTGAGTTCATCCTGTGGCGTGGGTAAAATGTTACTCACCTAACGGTCAAGGTGCGTAGGTGTCAACAGTACCCGGTAGATCTGACAACAAGGGGGAACCATAGGGGTTTAAGGCTAAGGAAAACCAAATTGACTTGGTTACAGAAGAACAGTTCCTGGCGTGGTTTAGACCACTTCCCTGTTTGTTTCTAATATGCAAGGACCTGATATTAGCGCTAGGGAACCTAAGGGGATTGCACTTACTTCAGTCTGCCTCTGTCAGCGCCCGTTGTGCCTATCCATATCCACCGGGTCCGGATAGTGGTGTTTCCTGGTGTGCTGCCAGATTAACTAGTGTTGGGGGGCGTGGCCAGTATCGGGTGTAGTCTAGTTCCGCATGTCACGTGACATCAACCGTGACTGTGGTGGCCATCTTAGACAGGAGTGAGGAACCCATATGTTGGTGGATAAATGGATATACATATTAATCCAATAGCCTGTGGAAATGTTGGAACGTTAATGGGAATAATATAGTAAAGGCAGGGTGCTCGGTCACAGTGTGCTAGCAGTAGTCATTTCATCTTTGTGAAGATGGTGAGATCAGTGTGGACAGTAATACAGCCCCGCATGTCACATGGATAATGCCGTGACTGTTGCGGCCATCTTGGAGAGGGGTGTAATTCAAGGTGGACAAACTGATGTTAGTATTGCCTCAAAATGATGTAAACAGTATCGGATCCTTCAATAAGGGCTATTGTGTTCAGGACTATCATTACAGTGCACTCCACGGTATGTCCTCATTGAGCCCCCGTTTATCAGAGGACAGACGGTGTATCCACCTCTGTTCTTTTTGAAACAGGTTCTGTTTGGATTTGTTACTAGGGGTCTCAAGGACTAGCCATCTTAGTGAATCTGCAGTGTGGTTTTGCTCTGAATAATGTCTACACATCTTAGTATTCATTTTTTTGCAACGAAAGTTGCTTCTGTGTTCCGAAATGCGAATCTTGATAGGGCGGGTGGTCATGCCTACGTATTGTAGATCACATGGGCATCTGAGTAAGTAAATGCAATTCGATGTATTGCAATTAGTGTGGCCCCGAAGTTCCCACAGGAAGGAATCTGTCAATTGGATGGTTTTGGATATGTTAGTAAAAGGGCATGCACTGCAGGATCCACAAGGGTAATGTCCCCGTACTGGAGGTAATTGCCAGAGTGTAGTCTGTTTCTGCGTTCCAGCCTGCTTAGGCCTGGTGTGGACCAGAATGTCCTTTATATTCCTTGATCTTTTGAAGGCGAATCTGGGGGTCGCCAAGTTCAGTTCCCCTGTGTACAAGATCTGCCAGTGTTTCTTAATAATCTTTCTGATTTCATTAGAAGCTGGTGAAAAGGTGGTCACGCAGGTCAAGAGATCATTGTTTTGAGGGGAAGAGGTATTGTATTCCAGCAAGGCCCCTCTATGGTTATTTTGTGCCCGTTTCCGTGCTTTGTAGATTTCCTTTGTGGGGTATCCCCTGTCTCTCAGATTGCGGGATAGAATGGAAGATTCAGTCCTGTAATCGATTAAGTTCGTGCAATTGCGCCTCACACGCAGGAACTGACCAAAAGGAAGATTCAGTCTCAAAGCCCTGGGGTGATGACTTGTAAACAGTAGCAAGCTGTTGCGATCCGTTGGTTTACGATACATTGTGGTATCAATCTTACCTCCCTCCAGCCTGATGGTAAGATCCAAGAATGCTATATTGGATGTAGAAGCGCTAATGGTAAAAGTAAGGTAGTTGTTAAGTGTGTTAAGCCAGTTGAAGAACTCCTTGTAGAGATCTTCAGTCCCAGACCAGAGTATGAGGATGTCATCAATGAACCTCCTCCAGAGTTTAATGTTGGAGTGGTAGGGGTTCACTGGTCCATTGATGTGGTTGTCCTCAAAATCAGCCATGTAAAGGCAGGCCACCGAAGGGGCAAAAGTACTGCCCATGGAGGTACCCTGGGTTTGCAGGTAATGCTGCCCTTTGAATTCAAAGAAATTTTCAGTGAGAGCAAGACTCGCACACTCCATGACGAAGGAGGGAGGTGTGGGGGAGGTCCATTCTTGGCACTCAGGATTCTCTCAATCACTCCTAGTGTGGCCCTCTGTGGGGTGTTAGTGTAGAGGGCCTCCACGTCTAGGGTGATGAGGAAATCCATTTGAATGTCTTCCTGTATGCTGTCCAGGAGACGAAGGACATCAGTAAAGTCTTGGACATAGGAAGGGGTTCTTTTTACCAAAGGTTGTAGAAAATGGTCGCAAAATTGCGAGAGGGGCTCTAGTAGAGAGTTGATGCCCGAGACGATCGGACGTCCTGGTACTGGGGTGGTCCCCTTGTGAATTTTGGGGAGGGTATAGAAATAAGGCACCCTGGGTTCTTTTTTCACAAGGAACTCAGCCTCCTTTTTCGAAATCCATTCCTGGCAGAGGGCCGATTCGACCAGTCCTGAAATGGATGTCTTTAGGCGGTCAGTGGGATTAGCTGGAATCGGGGTGTAATAGCGCCTGTCCCCGAGTTGCCTCAGACATTCTGTGTCATAATCAGTGGTGTCCATTATGACCGTTGCTCCGCCCTTGTCGGCCTGTTTGATTGTGATGGTCCCATCGTTTGCTAGGGAATCCAACACCTGCATTTCTGAGTTGGAAAGATTATGATGTCTCTTGCTTGGTCCCAATGAACCAATGTCCTTGAGTACAGCTTGCTCATAAGTCAAGATCTCATTGGGAACCATCGCACTGTGTGGGGTGAAGTTAGATGGATTATGGAGGCCTGAATCAATGGGGGTCTCAAGTGGTCTCCCCTCGAAAAAGGCTCTCAATCTGATCTTCCTAAAGAATTTCTGAATTTCGCAATTCTGTTGGAAGTTGTCTATTTTAGGAGTAGGGACGAATCCGAGCCCTTTTTGCAACACCTTTTCTTCACAGTCAGTGAGTTGGCGTGAAGAGAGATTCACTACCAGGCTTACTTCCGTCCTGTCTTGCTCCTGGTTTCCATCCCTTGAGCCTGTGTGTCTTCCCACTGCACCCTCTTGTCTGGTCCGTTTCCTCTCCTGCGCCCGCGCCCTCTGCCCCAACCTTTGTCTAAAAAAGGCTGCCGATTGGTGCTATGGGGGGCTAATTGAGTGGGGTACTGGGGTACAAATGGTATCAAAGGGTGTTGGAATTGTGGAAATTGCCACATAGGAGGCCCCTGGAAGGGAGGGTGTGGGTAGAAAGGTTGCCCACGTCTGCCCCCTCTTTTTCCCCTGCGGGGCTTAGGTTGCCAGTCATCCCCACTCAAATTACTATCACTGTTGGAGCCTCGCCTCGAAGAGGTGGCACTAGAGTCAGAAAAGTATCCTGTCCCAGGGGGGACATAGTCATCTTTAAGATACGGATAGACCTTCTCTTTAGAGAAACGTAGGATATCTTTCTGCAGTTTAGCAACTTTCTGTTTCATTAAGAAGTCTTTGTGCTCTGAGATTTCTTTATTTAATTCGGCCAGTTTGGTTTTGAAGCCTGGGTTATGGCCTGCGCTCTTAATGGCGCTCTCTGCGATCTGGATTTTGCTGAGTAGTTCATCAGCAAGTCGTTTAGAAGTATTAACCAATAGGATGAGTAGGTCATGGGTACACTTCCACGAAATAAGGGACCATTCTACCTTAAATTGGCCGTCCTCCCAGAAGATCCTGGGGAAATTCTTAACGATCAGGCCATTAGGTGCTATTTTGGCCTTAAAGTACTCAGCCATGAGTGCACCATGTAACGTAATCCTAACCCACTCTCTCTTCATATCAGAGAGTGATTTCCAATCTGCCAATTTACTCCCTGTGGAGGTATCTATGTCAACGCCCAGGATGGACTGAAGTCTATGAATAGCTGCTGCGTCATCGTCACGGAAGCTCAGTCCTTGTCCATCCATCTTAGGGTAACAAGGGCTCAGGGGTGTGATGAAGATAAAATACAAAGATTGTGGGAGGGGAGGTGAGGACATTGGAGTAAAAAGGTAGAGTAAAAAGGTAAAGTAAAAAGGTAAAGTAAAAAGGTAGTGTCCGTCCAGTTCTCGGTATAGTAGCCGGGAACTCAGAAGTGGGGGATAGAACAATTCTTACCCGCCTAAAGAGTTATTCCCCACGGTGGTTAGCCGTGCAAGGTATATATCCAAAAGGAGGGGAGGTAAAGGATCAAGATCTGATCCAGGGGCTCGGATTACCATTCACGGAAAAGTGAGAATGGAAGGTCCAGCCACAGTCAAAGCCCCAAAGGCAATAACTAACAAAAGCGACTAGGCCGTTCCTTAATTTCAGTAAAGCATCGAGGAGCTACTGGTTCCCGAGGCATATAGGAGGCAAAACAGAGGGCAAACAAAACAAGCACAAAAGGCAAAACAAAGGGCAGAAACACAAGCAGGAAAGACAAAACAGAGGGTAGAAAAATGAGCAGAAAAGACAAGAAGTAGGCAGAAAAGCAAGCAGAAAAAGGCAAAACAGAGGGCAGAAAAGGCAAAAGGCAGCAGAAAAACAAACATGAAGGTCAAAACAGGGCAGAAAAACAAGCAGAAAAGGCAAAACAGAGCAGAAGATGGCAAAAGAGAGAGCACTCAGACACTCACATACCCCCCTCACAGAACCACTCAGAGACTCATGCACCCACTCACAGACCCAAGGAGACACTCATACACCCACTCACAAACCCAGTCAGAGAGTCACACAGCCACTCACAGACCCACTCAGAGACTCATGCACTCACTCACAGACCCACTGAGAAACGCATGCACTTATTGACAGACCCACTCAGAGACAGGACCGGACTGGGAACCAAAACCGGCCCGGCAAAGTGCTCGGCCAGCCCCCCAGGGGGAGTTTGGGGGTGCGATCGAGCTCTTTGCCGGGGACGGTTTTCAGCCGATTTTGTTACAGGGCTGATTTTGCAGCTATGCAGCATAAACGGCCCGTAACAAAAACGGCCCCCAGGGGCCCAAAACCGGCCCTCACCCTTGCGGCGCACCGGAGGATTGCCCGGTGCCTGCAACAGCCAGTCTGGCCCTGCTCAGAGACTCATGCACCCACTCACAGACCCACTGAGACACTCACACACCCAATCACAGATCCACTTAGGCACCCACTCACTGACCCACTCAGAGACTCATGCACCCACTCACAGACTCACTCAGAAGCTTATGGATTGACTCACAGACCCACTCAGAGGCTCATACAGTCCATCACAGACCCACTCGCAGACTCAACATCCACTCACAGACTCACTTAGAGACTCATGCACCCACTTACAGATTGATTCACAAACTTATGGAGGCAGTCGCAAATCCACTGAGACACTCACACCTACTCACAGACCCACTGAAACACTCATTCAGACACTCATGCACCCACTCACGCACCCAGTGAGACACTCACTCACAGACTGAGTCACACCCACTCAGAGACTCACACACCCACTCACAGATCCACTGAGACACTCATGCACTCACTCACAGACTGACTCACTGACATGAAGGCACTTGCAAACCCACTCAGACACACTCACACTAACTCACAGACCTACTCAGACACTCATGCATCGAGTCAAACACTCACACCCCCACTTACGTACCCAGTAAGACACTCACACCCACTCAGAGACTTACACACCCAGTCACTCACAGACCCACTGGGCCACTCATGCACTCACTCACAGACTGACTCACAAACACTTGACCGCACTTGCAAACCCACTCAGACACTCTCACACCCACTCAGACACTCACACACCAACTCACATACCCACTGAGACACTCATGCACTCACTCACCCTCAGACACTAGAAGTTACAGTTAAGAAATAGCATTTACAAACATTAGAAATTTACTTAAAAGGCCAAAGGTTATAGGAATGGCATTGTTTGGAAATAGAATTTTTAAAAAAACTAGAAATTACCAGATGTGTGAGTGACTATGAATGAGTGATTGGTTGTGTGAGTACTGGTATGGGTATGTGTGGGTTTGTGTGGGAGTGAGTTTATGAGAGGTTCTACAGGGGTATGAGTGGGTGTGTAAGTGGTTCTGCGGATGTCACCAGTGATGTCAATTGAGATGTCATCAGATCAGAGATGTCACTGACCATGTCATGAGTGATGTAATATGTGAGGTCATAAGCAGTGCATTGCGGGAGTTTAAGTTATAGTTACCTCAGGTAACTATAACTGCTGAATTTCTATGGTTTTGTACAAGTGAAATCTGAGCCTAAGTATAATGTCCCTGTAATCTTTGGTTTTCAGTGGATTTATAAGGTTTTAAAAAAATTCTATTTCCTAACTATAATGTCCCTGCAAATTTTGTATTTTTCATTGAATATATATCACTTATCCGTATGGTACCATGGGCCGCTGAGCTTCAGACTGCGCGGCAGCATCATCAAAAACAGAGATGGCTTTCTCCATATTCAAACAACTTCGCACTGTTCAAAGAAACAGGTGCCCAAACTCTAAGCTTTTGCCACTTCTGACAGCCTTGGTCACAATAAAGAAACACCATTTTGTTCCGACCTATACACACACCTGACTACAGACACATTATAGAGGTAGAAGTTCACAATTGCTGCATTGCTTCATGCTTAAAAAGTAAATTCAATTATTCACCTAAATCATACCTCTTGTGCGCGCTGCACTAGGCTCGACCTAAAAATGAATGCGTCCGTCTGTAACGTAGCTGGTGCTCATGTAACGCGCTCTGATACCTTCAGGCTGAGTTCACGCTATATAAAACTCTGGAATTTCAGTGATTTTGCTACTGAAAATTATATTCATAACACTCTCATTGGGTTTATTCAAATAACTGCTATTTTGTTAAACAAATATTAAAGTCTTATAAGCAATATTAACCTTAACTTACCTTTAACCAAGATGAGTCTGTGAATGTTTTTTTTCTTCTTTGATGTACATTCAACTTCTCTTGCTATACTGTACTGCATATTTCTTTTGGTCATGAACAATGCTCTCTGTGTAGAAGGGCTGGCGTGTGTACTTGTGCTGCACCAGTTCACATGCCTCCAAACCCACTGTACACGGCCTTCGGCCGTCCACAGCAGACGTTGGGTGAAAGGTCTGCCACTGGACTGGCCCCAGTGGACTCTTGGTACAAGACTTGGCCTCCAGCTAAGCCGTATCCTGGCCATTTGCTTTCAAAAGCCGCATGCTGTAGACCTTTAGCCATGCATAGCAGGCCTGCGGTGCAGGCTCCGGTGAGGGCCTTTACCTGTACCTTCCTGCATATTTCAAGCAGCGTGCATGGCCTTAGTCCAAGTATAATTATCTATGGGTGCAGGCGCCAGCCCTTGTGGTAGCCCTAAGTCACTGTATGTGCTGTGCAGAGATTTTGGCCATGCATACCAGACTGTGGGACCGGTGACTGCACCACCTCGACTCTCTCGGAACCCCAAAGGTCATGTCCATGCAGGGTTGGATCATGAGCTCTTGGCGTACAACGGCTTCGAGGCACTTTAGGGGTGCTATTTATTTTGGATTTGAAGAATGTCGCTGCAGTCCTGCAGTACTCACCTAACGAAGATGTTCCCCAACATGCCCCATTAAGCCCTGCAACCCTTTGGAAACACACAAAATAGGTGGAAACATTCCATAAAGGTTTCCACCCGTTCCATAGATTTCATAGGGAGCCTGGTTAGAGTTCGAACAATGTCAGAAAACAATAGCTGTGCTCATAATAGCTGCGCAAATCAAATTTTGAATTTACATTAAACCTTACCTTTCGCGAAACCTGATCTCTTATTTGCAGCCGCTTCCGCCACGACAAAGGGCCAGGTCAGCAAGTTTCCATCCTGCGAAATGAGCAAATCTTCAAGCTATAAAACAGGAAGACTTGCACACAATTGCTCAGGTAATGTGGCTGGAGGCGACGGTTCAGTGGTTTCATGATTCCCGTGCTACTGAAATTGCACCTCCAAAGGCAACTAATAAATGGGAATATTTATTGCTGGCGGGCTTGCACACTTCACAGGGTTGAGGCGCCTACTCAGCAAAACTAGTCTCCCGTTTTTGTCCCTCATTTATTACGTTTTCGAAACAGCTGTCAGAAATGTGATGTGGCTTACTGAATAAACACTTTGATTACTTGATCACTCGGATATTTCCAACTTTCACGAGGAAAGCATGCCCACTGATGCCTGTAGGTCTGCTATTAGTGATAAAGCAGCGCCATCTTAGCGCAGCTCCCCTCTCACCCCCTTTTAACCAGGGAAGCAGCCACGCCAATAAATTCTATTGTGGACTGGTTACCCTTTTTAACATTCACATACTCCACACTGACTACACGATTTTCCCTCTGACTCACACACACCATCGGCAAGGAATAAAAGACCTCCGTCAAAAGGGTGCCCCCAGGCACCCCGTCAGACATTGCAGCGCCGGTCTGACGAGGAGCAGTGAGCCAATGATGACACTGGACACCCTACGGTCAGGGTGTGTTCCACACCTAAACGCCCTGGGTGTGTGAGGCTCTCTAATTCCGACAGAGGAACTTCTTAGTTCCTTGACGGCATACTCTGCTTGAACTTCTCTCCACTCAAGTAAAATTCCCCCCCCCCCCCAGGGAACTTTGTATCCTTCTGTGCGATGTAGATCACGTATGCCTTATGACATTAATAATGATGGTCTCAGTTGTGGGACAACACCACCAATCACAACAGATTACTGATGTGACAGGGAGGGATCTTTTTGGGCAAGACAATGGACCAAGAGCGATAAAGGAATAGAGTGTGTCCACAGACCTTCTTGTGACTAGCTGGCTTTTGGGTGGAAGAGCACCCCAAAACATAACCTTCTGACATGAGCATTTGAGGTGATAGACCCCCGCGAAGCACACTCCCTGTCAGCCTGGCAGTTTACTACCTAAAAAACCTTCATATATACCCGCAAGAAGAGGGCTCCTGTGTAGGGCTATTCCAAGGCTGTAGTCTGGTTTGCTATCTATCATCAAAGGCAGTCCTTGGATTGTCCTAGAATTTGTCCTAGAAATGTCTTAGGATTTGTGAGGCCCAGGGTATTGTTGGCCAATAGGGTCTCTCGCTTATGAGATGTCATCACAGGATTTAAATTAAAGGAAGTGACACCATTTGACCTTGAATCCTAGCTAGCATCCTAAAAGTAAATATACATTGAGTAACTTACGGACTTCCCTTAAAGGGACACTAGTATGGCATTCACAAACGTAAATGAATACAAACCCTAATTAAAATAAATACTTCTATCACAAAGTTATCCAAAGGGGAAGGGCATTACAATTATCTCCATCAAGTAAAAAACAGCCCCTGTTTATTTTCCTTAAGACTAACATACTTGGCTCAATGTTCACACAGTTTGTTTTCAGTTCAGTCACATCATACCTTATAACGTGAGGCACGAAAATAATATGAGACTTCTCTATTAACACCTCTTGTAAAATGTACACCTGTCTGCTATATCGTCTTGAGGTGCATGTACTAACTATTTTTCGATATTATTTTTCAGTTGAAAATTACATTTTCCGCTTTTGTGTTTTTGCACTACTTATTCCTTAGCTTTAGAGTTGGGCATATTATTAACTTATCCATGCCTGTCTTTAGGACTTGCTCAAGAGAGGCGTGGGGCTCAATGTTATTGCGAAGCACTACAAAAAGAGGCGCTACTTAAATGGCTGAATTGAGAGCTGGTTGAAAGCTCTAACTGATGCCCATTCTTCAGTTGCAGATGTCATGGCTGACATAGTTGAATTCAATCAGGAGTGGCCCGTGCAGGTAAGAGCGGTGGGCCGGGTTTTCCCTTGTGGTCGTCGATCGAAATCCCACCGCCCCACTGCTCTTACCTACACAGGCCGCGTCTGTATTCAATATTGCATCACTGGAGTATGGCTTCTTCACGCATCACTGGTGCTGCAGCACGTACAAACTGAATTTCTTGTGATGAACCACCTTATGTGGCCCCAGCGCCCAATGTCAGATTCTCAGGCGCACATTAATAGCACACATCACTAATTTATATGTAAAATAACCCACCATAATCGAATGCATCCCAGGACCCCACCCCAGTACTCTGTATTGTATTCTATGGACACTGGTCAGCCACACTGCAGTCTACGGACTCAGCCCTGCACAGCACACCACAATGCATCCTTGGGACTTTGGCTACAATGCATTTTGCAGCAACAAGATTTTATATAAAGTGTATTCTAGACAGTGCACTATAGAGGGAATTATCGTTTGGAACTAAAAGAAAGGCCTCAAACCCTTAGCAGGAATAACATTTTGTAAACCAAGACACACATATGTAAGGATTTCCCTATCAATGAATGATCCTAGCACATATTCATTTACAGTGCTTAGAAATGGCAATACCTTTGGCATTAAGCAGTACATAAAAAGTTAACATTATTATTCGAACTTTTAAAAGGTTACGTATAGGTTCTTCAGACTCGCAATCTTACACTCAAACTTTTACTTCCCTAAAAATGCAGGCGTTTATTGCAGATTTATTCTTTTTCAAGTAATTATCCCAAACACACTTTCATTTTTGCTGTGGTGGCAATACTTATTTTATTTGTCTGAAGCTTCACAAATAGGTCACATTGCAAAATATTCAGTTTCCAGTTGCCGGGGACAGCAGACAATCTGTGTAATGAATTTGCACTACACAGTTCGCTATTTATTACAAAGACAGGAATGGTGGGCTGCAAAGAACCGCAGACTACCATCCCTGTTTTTGAAGCCGTGTTCCTTAAAGCTAGAAATACATTAAAAAAAATAAAAAAAGAGAAGTTTCCCATTTTGAAAAAAAGCTAAGAGGCAAGCAGAAAGTGGCCTCCATACCACTGCATAAACCGCTGGGGCTACCGGACACCATTCACAAAGGGCAAACTGCCCTTTGTGAATCAGTTACCACCTCCTTTGAGGTGTTGATTACTGATCAATTGAGGGGGCAAACCCCTGACACATGCTACAGTGAATCACAATTAGGAGGGGCGCCTCTTTCATGCCCCTTTCTAATGGTAATTCGGTATGTGTTGCTAAAGCTATTTTGTGAGTCGGAAAGGCTTTTTTGTGACTTTGCTTAATCCAAGTGTTTGTTGACGAAGGGTCATTACAATTTATGAGCCTATGACGTGGATAGTGGAGATGCTAGAACTCTGCAGTACTGTAACACCAAGGTCACCAAATACTTGATACCTGCCCCCAAATGTCCGCTCTGTTGGATTAGGCTGACGAGAGGGAAGAAGAAATATTGATCAGCCTCCTACCCACAACCAGGGAATATTGGTAGACAGGGAGAAGAGACAACAAAAGACATTCACTGTCACTTGCTGGTGGTCTGCTCTGTAGATAAAGGTCTATAGCTAAGTCAAACTAGCTGTAGGCAATAAAGACCAATTTCGTAGGAAAGCCCACTCAATTAACACGTAAAGTTATGACCTATATATAACATATGTAGGACCACATGATTCAAAATGATTATCATTTTATTTAACAGTCATATTTTCAATGGATATATGTTTTTATATTTTTAAACATTCCTATCAAAAAATTACTTCATTGTTACAAATGTAATAAATAAAAGACAGTACAAGCAGAACATAGACAGAGATGGATGGAAACAAGGCGGTAGTGCTGGTGGTTTGTGCAGTAATAAAGATTTCTGGAATTGGCGAAGATGAAGTATTAATTGTCAACAGCATCTCAATTAATCAGCAGTTATAAAAATGGGAAGTATGTTTGTCACTCTCTCCCTCCTCATTTGAACACGATATCCCATTTATGCAATAAGAACTTACCTCATGATTGACAAATGGAGGCTATGACACTCCAAAGCGGAGAAACAGGGACCGTAAGCACCTGGAAAACAAGCATTTACAATGCAACGGTTTCGCCTTTGTAAAAGTTAGAGCTATTGGCATTGTAAATGACAATTTTTTTATTTATGTGTTGGTTTTGAAAACAGATAGATAAATAAATGGTATTGCCATTTACAATGCCAATAGCTTAATCTCTCGCAAACAGTAAAAATGATTAATAATAACTAACCTTCTTATCAAAGGACCAAAAACCATGTTTTAAGTTGCAGTCATTAAAGAGCTTGCTGACAATTAGGAGCTCCCTGAGTGATGGTGTGTGTTTTGTAGGTGTGTGTGTGTGTGTGTGTGTGTGCACGTGTGTATTGCTGACATGCAATGCTCACATTTAATTAGGAGCTCCCTGAGTGATGGGGTGTGTGCTTGTAGGTGTGTGTGCGCGTGTACACGTGAGTATGCACATGTGCACGGGTGTGTGTGCATGATCATTGTGTGAATGAACGTTCACGAGTGTGTATGAATGTGCGCATGTGAGTGAGTGTGCATATGCATGGATCCACAAGGCATGAAAATGTATGTGCCACTCTAGTTTGTTGGTCTGCAAGGATTTTTTCATCATGCCCTCTGAGGCAATCATGGACCAGAAACAATGTTTACTGCATGTGTGAGTGAAAGCAAGTGAATGTCAGAATGCATATGTTTGTATCTGTGGCAATGTGTTGAAAGTGGTGCGTGCATGTGTGAGGGTAAGTGTGTGAAAGAGAGAGATAGTGTGCAAAAGGCCTTGAAGGGCTGGTGTCAATATGCAACAAATGTCAGCAACTCATTCTCCTGCTCATCTATGCAATCATAAACCAAAATGTACGTGTGTGTTCGTGCATGTGCACTCATGTAAGTGTGTGTCTGTGCGCATTTGTGGAAGAATGCACAAGTGTATTAGAGTTTGAATGTGTGAATAATGCGTACACCACTCTAGCTAGGTGGCCTGGCATATTCGGCCTCCCATTAACATACTCACTGAAGCAAACAAACTAAACCAAATCTTGTGTGTGAGCTGTAGGGTCTGTTTCCCTTGCGAAAATAAGAGGTGTGAAGCAAATTACCACATGGGAGTCAACCCTGAGCTCCCAAAGTGTCATTGCCTGCAGGGGAATGAAATCAAATTGTGATGCCTATTACCCCTGTCCCTAATCTTAAGGTTCCCAGGTCCACTCCATAAGCAATCCATTGTGTCCTTGTTATCGCGTTTCCTTAAACCCATTGAGATGGACCGAGCAAACCCAATTACACAGATAATGCCTGCGGTAATGTCAGCCCTGGGGTGGTGTCGAGGGGACTGCAGGGCCAGAAAGAAGGCCAGCTCTGCTGCCCCTGGGCCGAGGCACACCTCATCCCTGCTCCCGCGTCACTTTCTCTGTCACATACACACGCACGCACACACAAACAGGGCCACAGAAGCAAGGCGCTCAAACAGCACAACACCAGCATGACATTTTGCGCCCGAGCAGATGTCCTTGGAGGGGACTGGTCGAATATTCCATAATACAATAAGAAGTATCATACTGATATATGGCATACACTCTTAAAAAACGATCCAACTTTTAGAGGGGGCACGTCCAAGCCCTCGGCCCTGCACATAAATGTTGCCCCGTCCCAAAGCCCAGTGGCAAAGTGAGCAAGGGACCCACGTCTGGGCATACCCTGCCAACTTATGGCGAACAAAGCAAAACACAAGGAGACTATGAATAGAGCGCTGAAACTTTTTCGTTTTGGTGGCTGTGTCTGAACTGGTAGAAGGATGGTGGATTTAACCCAGATCTCTTGACTGGGGTGAGTGTCTGAAAAGTTTCAGCTCTCCGTCCATCATCTTCGCGTGCTTGCTTTAAACGTCTGCAGCGCCATTTGCCGGTGCCGACTCCTGGCCCAGACAGCATGTACGGTGTGCACATTCGGCAAACACCGCGTGCCTGTCTGGCACACCCTGTACGCACAGTAGTTAAAAACAGCACACTACTGGATGACACAAAGCACTGCTGGCATTCACTGTGTGCATACCAGGCCACGTTGTATGCACTATTGTTAAACACTGCGTATGGTCCCAGCTCACACTGAATTAATTGCACTCACTGTGTACACTCCTGGTCCGCGCTGCTGAGAATCAATGTGTACACACGTTCGGTCGACTCACTATGCGCCCTTGTTAAACTCGGTGTCAGGTCATAGCATGCACTGCTGGTAAAAACAGTAAAGCATTGCCCTCTCTGTAACCCACTGGTAAACACTGCTGCGTACACCAAAGCCCGACAACGTGTGTGCTGCCACTAAACTTTGTGTACACTCCTGGCTGGCACTGTGACAAACGCTGCATACACGCCCTGTTCCTTCTAATTACCGCCTGTGACAAAGTAGGCCCAGAAATGACCCCAGGTGCAAACACAAGCCAAAAGAAAGCGATGAAAGACATTGGGAAAGGGAAACAAAGAACGGGGAAGGAGGGCTGACTTGGGTCAATACGGAAGCCGACTAGGCAGGGAGGGAGCGGAGAGATATTCACTGAACGACATTAATATTTGAATACCCTGGGCCGAGAGCAGCCACGTCAGATGCAAATCCTCCAGATGACGGCTGATTTAAAGCAGACGCTGGCCCTCACCTGTCAAACACCCCCTTAGGGCCCATTGGACATCGGGCGGGGATAGGGTCTTGGGGCTTTGCAGGATAACAGAGCAGGGTCGGGTTTGCAGGGGTCAGAGGGCACTGCAGGAAGAGCCTGGCAGCAGCGGGGAGGGCAAGGGTCTGGTGCTCTACACCATATGGGAGGGATCCCCGGGACAGCCGGTGTGGGCGTCAGGCAGGCCACGGTGCAAAGCTGGTAGTGTTGGCTCGGGCTGGTGCAGCTCAGCATGAGGCATCAGCGGGGAGAGGCGGTGCCCGTGACACGGGCCACGGGTTGGGCAAGCAGCTGAGTCAGCCCGCCGCGCCTCCAGCCTCCGCCGGCGGAGCCCCGGGCAGCAACAGCCTTCCTGAGTCCCGGGGACTCTTGCTGGCGCTTTCTCGCGATCCGGACTCACAACAAACGTAAAGCATTTTAGCATTGGTTCCCGTGAAACTGAAGCAGTTACTCAGCATCTGTACAACTGCACAAAGTTGTAGCGAAGCCTCCATAAGTACATCAAACATCAACAAAATGACATGTAATATCGCAGAAATTTGCAGAGTTCTGCCGACCCAGGGTACCCCTGTCCTGCTTTTGGGGTATGTTTTGGTTCGACGGTAATTTTACAAGTGGAAATCGTGGAAGGGGGGGTGTGCTGGCAACAGGCGAGAGATGCTCCGTCAAGCACGAACCCTCCCTCAAACATCACACACACACGGAAGTCGTGTCAGCGTCTTATGGAGCAAAGTCCATCGGGCAGCGGTGACACGGACCAATGCGCCTCAAAGCACTCATGCGTGGCGCTGCAGCACATTGAGGGAGTTTGGAGGAGAGAGCTGTCCAGAAGTAGAGGATTAAAAAACTTCCTTGGAGTAACTTTACGAAACTGACCAGGCGGACGAGAAGAGGGCACCACGGGTCAATACAGCCAAAGGGGGCAGGTACAAAGATTAGCACATGATTCTAGTAAGGACACGGTGATAGGTGAAGGTTTGAAGGGCACCCTTCTGAAGAGGGTCACTGGGCCTGTCACGTCAGATTGCCTGGCAGTGCTTAAACGCGGTGTGTATGGGGGAGGGGGAGAGACGTTTGGAAAACAAGCCGCTCTGACGGACCGAACGCTCTGCAACGTACCAGTAGATGCGAGAAGTCGACGGGCCCCGGCGCCATCTTCGGAGAAATGAAACAAAGCAAACCTTGGCAAAAAAAAAAAATAAGCCCACCGCCACAATGACGTTCATAAAGGGGCGGAGAGGGAAAAAATCAACGAACGCCCACGAATCGCCTCGGACAATGACGGACGCCTCTCTCTTCCAATGGCTAGCCTCCATTTATGGAGCTAGCCAATGGAAAAGAGAGGCAGGAAAAAGCCACATACTGTTCTCAAAAGATTTCGCCTGCGCGAATGCTGCTGCGCAGCGGATCGCCAGGCGAAACCTAAAAACTTGACTAACTGCAAGTCTAAAATGAAGAAGACTGCAGTGTAGTCATGAAAGACACAAAGCCAATACGAAATTTCAAAACAAGTAAACGGAAGAACGCCAGTAGGAGCACCCATTGAGGGAACAGGGAAAACTAAAGAAAGTGAAGAGACATCGACGGTTGAACGAAATCAGTCAGCAGCAGCACTACAACTAACCAAAGCCTCTAGACAACTATCGCTCTTGCTAAAACGCCCTGCCTTAAGCACAATACCCACACAATGATGTGCCTCAAAACCGAACCACAATTCTACTTGAGCTGGAACTCCTGCCTCCTGAACCCAGTATCGATACACCAGACTTCCATTTCTTACTTGTTAACTTTAGTTTCGCATTCCAGTTTCTGAACAGATTTCTTAATTTCGATGATAAGCAATTGTTATATTTTAACCGCTGTATGTTTTGTGTGCTTGTTCGGTTCTGAAAATCCTGACAGGAGAGATACCGAGAGTTGGGGATCACTGTAATGTAGAATCAGTAGGGCAGTGGTAGCGGGGAGGACAGGGTAACAGGAAAATGATGGAAACTTGATAGTAAATAAAGCTGAGGAAGAGTTAGCAGGGGACAGTCAGGTCTAGTTCAGAAACATTAGCCCACGGGGATTCATGTAGGAGTTTTCAGTTTTCTTCTGAAAAACAGTAGGGATTCGGAAAGTCCGATACTAACAGGGAAAAAGTTACTTATTGAAGTAACAGCTCACCTGATCCAAGATATATTAGTTTCTAATGTGATGTTCTGCATGCACCTCATAATCTTATTGGCGCTACAGCATTTGATGCACAGAGACATATATTCAGGTCTGTTTGGTGCAAGGCTTGGTATGTAATGCATAAAAATTACCAATTTCGAGAAGTGGGGGGTCCAGGTCAAGCAAGATCGCCTACTAAGATGTGAAGACAGCATACCCTTTGAGGAATACGACACCAGTTCTTTCCTGAATCTCAATCAAGTCTCTTGGCAAGAATGAAAGTTTTTGTAAAGATTTGTGATCAGCAAATGCACCCATGAACCTGATCCTTAAGTAAGAATGCTCGATTCCAACCAATACTCCTAAGCTGCCTCCACTGGCTGATTCTCAGCATTTCTTTCCCATGTTTTTGTCACATAGGACTCTGCTCACAACCACTTCGTAAGTATTTAGGATGGTCAGAGGCTAAGTAAAACATAAAGATGAACGTCCATCTCTGTACACTTAGGTTTAAAGCTCATCTGTTATTATGTATTTTAGCATCGTTAGATTTCTTGTCTTGCAACATTTTAGCAGCTGTGTTATGTTCATTTTTATTCAGGTGTCTACACAGGTGTTCATCTTAAAAGTGAGGAGCATCTACAGGAATGACAAAGCGGACTATGATGGATCCCCCTCGGTAACATTTGAAAGTGGTAGGGTGAGCAAAGTGCCCCAGCGCTTCCCAAAATTAAAAAATAAAACATGCATGCAATGTAAATACACTGTAAATCCCCGGCATGCATTACACTAACATTTTAAATAATATAAATGTTACTTACCTGCGCTTCGTCATCTGTAATCTTCTGCAGTCTGTGGCCCCGGGCACACGTCCAGAGCTAATTTCCCTAATAAACCAGACACTGCTCTCATGCTGTTAACCAGCATGAGAGAAGTGCCAGGATTGGATGGATGGGGCTGGCTGGACGCTCCTTCAGGCCCTGGAGGTCAGGGCTTATTTTCCACCCAGCTGTCTAAGACAGCTGGGTTTGGAGAGCAGCAAAGTGAGTATGTCAGGCTGGCCATCGTAGGACAGTCGGTAAAACGGACTTAAGCACTTTGTAGTGTTTGGCCAGCCACTGCTCTAATCCTCAATGCTGCCAACAGCAACAGAGGACATGGCAAGCATTTCTCCTGGCTCGAGGGGAGGGTTGGCGGCGCACCTCGGTAAAAAATAAAATGGCAATGAAATCATTTCATTGCTCACATTTAGCGCAGTTTGCAGCGGGTGTGGGGGGGGGGGGGGCGATACTCTACCGCATTAATGAAGAAACCGTCGCTGCCAGGCAGTAGTGCTTCGTGAATGTTTGTAAGGAAGCCCATGTTGCTGCCTGGCAGGATATCCAGGACCAAAACTCTGTCTGCTAACACAGTGGTCACTACCTTGGATCTGGTGGAATGAGCAATCAAATCCTCACAGGGTTGCTTCTTGGCCAATGTGTAGCAGGACTTATTACACAGCACAATCGATCGGGAGATAGTCCGTTTCTGCGCGGCCTTTCCCTTCTTCACTCAGGCATACCCCATGAAGTGTTGGTCATCTACCCGGAATTTATTGTGAGGTTAAGGTAGGAAACTCATTTTGGGCCAAGTCGGTGAAGTCGCTCCGCTTCTTTAGAGGGATATGGCGGAGCGTAAAAAGTAGGCAGGCTGATGGACTGGCCTACATGAAAGGGAGTGATGACTTTCAGCAGAAAGGAAGCTCTAATTCGTAGAACCAGCTCGTCTGGGTAGATGTTCTAGTATGGAGGCTTGGATGACAAAACCTGAAGCTCACTGACCCTAAGGGAAGATGCTGTTGTCACCAGAAAGGGCGTCTTGATGATAAGGAGCCTAGGAGGACAGTTGTGAAACAGTTCAAAGAGAGCGCACATCACTAATATCAGGACTAGATTAAGGTCCCACTGAGGAATGAGGAAGGGTGAAAGAGGAAACATATGTTGCAAACCTTTCAAGACCCTATGTGCAATTTGAAGAGGGAGGGCTGATCAGGCAACCACAGAAAGGCTGGTCCCTGCTGGGCAAGGGAAAGAATAAACAGAAGAACATGAGAAAGGGGAACAGATGTTGAGTCAACCTGTTCTGCACACCATGCAACAAACATGCCCCAACGGCATGCGTATTGTGGTGAAGAGATGCATTGCTGCCAAGATAACAGTGCAACCTTTGGGTGAAAGGTCGAAAGCTGTAAACTGGCATAGCTCAATCTCCATGCAAGAAGGTGGAGCGTAGACAGAAGATCCTCCCAAAGGGGCAGCCTGTTTAGAAGACCGATGGCCATGCTCAACAGCTCGGGATACCACACTCTCCGAGCTCATTCTGAAGTCACAAGGATGACTTGGGCCTGGTCATTCCTGTTCCTCTTGAAAACTATGGGCATGAGTGGTATGGGCGGAAAGGCATACAGGAGGCCCGAGCGCCATTCAAGACGAAGTGTCTCCAAGCGAGAACTGCCATTGAAGCTACAGCATGCAGAACTGCTGCTATTTTGCGTGTTATCGGTGGTGGCAAACAGATCTAACCAAGACTCACCCCACGCAGAAAGACACCTTGCACGATCCTTTGGATAGAGACGCCATTGATGATCTTCTAGGCATCTTCGGCTGAGTTAGTCTGCCCTGAGATTCAGAGAGCCCAACAAGTGTTCAACCACAAGGGTTATGCCATGCTGTTTCAGCCATGTCCAGAGACATAGAGCTTCTTAACAAAGGGTCAGTAACACCACCCCACCCTGTTTGTTGCATGAGGGTGGTGTTGTCAGTGAACACCTGCACTAGCCTTCCCTTGATGGAGGGTAGAAAGGCTTTTAGTGCCAGCAGTATCGCTCGTAGCTCCGTAGGTTGATATAGAGTCCATATTCTGCAGGAGACCGGAGGTCTCTGATCTCCACCTCCCCCAGATGGCCTCCCCATCCCAGGAGTGCCTCTTCTGTCCCCATTGTGAGATCTGGTTGGGGAAAGGAGATGGGTCTGCTGCTGACCTAATTGCGGTTCATCAATTCCCACTGCAGAACTTTTGCTGTTTCCTCAGGGATCTGGGCCCTGTCAGATAGATTCCCCTGACGCTGTGCCCACTGGAATTTCAGGTCCCACTGCAGAGCACACATGCCAACGGGCATGTGTCACAAGAAGGATGCAAGAGGCGAAAAGGCCCAGAACCTTGGAGTCAGTTTCACTGAAATCCAGGCTAGAGGCTGAAACATCTGTATCACAGCCTGAATATCCTGGACTTGCCATTCGGAAGGTTAGGCACAAAACTGCACTGTGTCCAGAACAGCTTAGATGAAACGGAGCATCTAAGAGGGAGTCAGGCGTAACTTTGGCATGTTGATAGTGATCACCAGCGAATGAAGGAGGTCCACCATGATCTGGAGGTGGGAAACATCAGCCTGGGGTGAGTCTGCCTTCAACAGCCAGTCATCGAGATAGTTGGAGATTGGTACTCCTGATCTTGGCAGATGAGCTGCAACCACACAATCACCTTGGTGAACACCCAAGGGGCACTGGTAATGCCCCAAGGGAGCACGGCGAACTGAAAGAGCTTGTGGCCCACCGTGAACCGCAGGTAACGTCTATGGGCAGGTGGGACAGGAATGTGGAAATATATGTCCTGCAAGCCTAGTGTTACAATCCAGTTTCCCGGGTCCAGGGCATACAGGACTTGAGTGAGAGGGTGCAGATCTGTGACAGGACTAAGGTCCAAGCCCTCCTTTGTCACCAGAAAGTAGCAAGAGCAGCAACCGCTACCTACTTCTGGAGTCGGTACCCTCTCAATGGCTCCCGTGGCCAAAAGAGGTGTTACTTCTTGGCAGAGCGAGGAGAGATGGTCCTCCGTCAGCCTGTCACAAGCAGGTGGCATGGGTGGAAGGGGTAGTCATAGAGGGGAGGGAGAATCCCCATTGGACAATTTGGAAAACCCATCAGTCTGATGTTATAGACCTCCAGTCAGACCCCCCAGGATATAGCGGCATGGATTGGCAAATTTAGCGGCACAAAAATGAAAATTTAGCGGCACAAAAATGGAAATTTAGCGGCATTTAGCGGCATTTTATTTTGGGGTTTTTGCAACACCAAACACAGATATCTTACTGTTTGACCTTGCCCACGTAACGCTTGTTCCTGTGCCTGAGTGTCTAGCACTTATTGCAGTACTATACCTCAAATTATACTCTGTTTTCTCTTATAACTGCACACTTGTCACTTTCATCTCCTCTTGTGCACTTTTGACTACCTCATGCATTTTTGGTTGCTCACAATTTTTACTAAAGTATTTTGTTTGCTCACGGTTGTCACTATTACCTTTACTACCTCATGTATTTTTGGTTGCTCACAATTTTTACTCAAGTATTTTGTTTGCTCACGATTGTCACTATTACCTTTACTACCTCATGTATTTTTGGTTGCTCACAATTTTTACTCAAGTATTTTGTTTGCTCACGATTGTCACTATTACCTTTACTACCTCATGTATTTTTGGTTGCTCACAGTTTTTACTACCTCATGTATTTTGTTTGCTCACAAATGTCACTATTACCTTATGTAAGTAACGTATGTTTTTGCAATCTGTCCTTTTGTAATGTTTCTCATTATGTTTCATCTCTGTTCCTAATGTGAAGCGCTCTGACGCCTTCAGGTAAAGTCCGCGCTATATAAAAATGCATAAATAAATAAATAATAAAAACTTTACCCAAGGCCGGGCGAGGCCTGCAATAAAAGATTTTCCCTCTCTCCTCTTCCACATCTCCCCTGCCCCCCTCCCACCCGGGCAGCGCTTCTTAACGCAGCTGCTTTTAAACTTGCCTACGGACGGTACCTGTCAGTGTTCTGTTCGCCGCCGGCCGGCTTTCCTCCTGCTGCGAGTCTCTGAGGAATGAGGAAGAGTCTTCCTGTGTGTCGCTGCCGCTTCGTGCTCTCTCCCCCTCTTGCTGGTGTGGTGCTGGTCTTCTCCCTCTCTCGGCCGCCGTGGTCTTCTCCCTCTCTCGGCCGCCGTGGTCTTCTCCCTCTCTCGGCCGCCGTGGTCTTCTCCCTCTCTCGGCCGCCGTGGTCTTCTCCCTCGCGCGTCCTCGACCTCCTGGCTTCTTCTCTTCTCGCCGCGCAAGCCGCAAATCAAATGGAAAATGGGTGCGGAAACGGGAAACGGCAAAAACAGCAAATTTCGCGGGCTTTATGCCAAATATCGCGGCATTTGCAGAGATCGCGCGATTTCGCGATTTTTTTGCAAATCGCGAAATCGCGATAAGCTGGAGGGTCTGTCCAGTGGGGCAGGTGATGGTGTATCCTGCCTCGCACTGGGTACCCATGACAGAAAGAGGGCAGACTATAAGGGTTTGGAGGCTGTGGTGGTGTTCTGGGGCCTCTGGCCCGATCTCAGACTGCCCGACCCATGGGGCTGGGAAACTTGAACGCAGGGATGGATGGGTGGGTGGGTATAGAAGGCTGAAAGCCCTTTCCGTGGCCATGAAAGGCGGATTAGGGATAGAAAGGGTATGGAAAGGCCCAAAGATCTTGGTGTAGCCCTGCTGTCCAGCGCTGAATCCTCCTTTTCTCTGAAGAGAAGGGAGCCATCAAAGGTAATGTCCAAATACAAAGGCTTGGACATTCCCTGAAAAGACAGTTGTTCACAGCCAGGCGGGACGTTGTAAGGCCACCGTTGAGGAAACAACTCTGGTCAGCAAGTCAGTGGTATCCAGTCCGCATTGGATCATGAACTTAGCTGCTTCTCCACCATCTGCAATAGCCTGGGAGAGTATACTCGGTCCTCCTCCTGAACCAGTGGCAGCACCTGCGCAACAAAATCCCATACAGCATGGAAGTAATGGCCTAAAAAGGCACGCAGTGTTTGCAGACTGCAGTGCCAGGCTGGTGGAAGAAAACCTCTACTTCCCCAAGGTATTCAGCTTCTTGGATTCCCTATCCGGTGAGGCAGTAGGGAATGCACCAGGATTTACATGGGAAGTGGAGGCTTGGGTTACCAGGCTCTCTGGGGTAGGGTGTTGTGGGGAAACGGCCACTACAACACGGCTGTTTCCACGAGTAACCATAACCACACATGCATTACAACGCATGCATGGTTACAACAAAAAGCCTTTACCACGCATACCTTTACTACGAGTTACGTAGTAAAGACATGTGTGCAAAAGGTTACAAAAAAAGGGGGACTTGGGGGGGGGGGGGTCTACCCCCAAAAACGTGGGTTTTATAAAGGGGGCTTGAGGGGGGTCTCCCCCCCCCCAAAAAAAGAAACTCACCTGTTTCCGAAAGATGAAGAAACTGAAGAGACAAAATGTGGAGGCAATCTGCGTTGTTAGGGGATACGGAAAGACTCTGCCGTTTCCTCTTAACCACGTGAAACGTCACCTCGGAAGGGCTTGGAGTGGAGAGGATGTGGAGAGGTAAGGAGGAATGAGGGGGTGGTTTCGCAGGGGAAAAATATACGGGTTAATAGTGATAGGAGATATCCTGTAACATAAAAATGCCATTAACATGCATAGTTTCACAACGAAAAATCGTTGTAAAAGTGTGCGTGTTAAAGGCATTTTCGTGGTGAAGGATATGCGTGGGGAAGGAATTCGCGTTGTAACACATGCGTGGTAAAGGCATGCGTTGCAACGGAATTCGTTGTAACATCATACAACCGGTGTTGTGTGAAGAAGTTGGGGTCCACTGGGGTGGGGCAGTGGCGGCGGGCAGTCATCCTGTTCACAGGAGCCCGTGTGCTAGACTTGGACCAAATCCTATGCCGGATGTCTGTAAGGGCTTCATTAAATGGGAGAAGCAGTTCTGAGGGTGTCACTTTCAGCTGAGCCTTCATCAAGATGTGGATCTTGCTTGCCACTGCGGGCAGGCTAAGGTCCAGGTCCTCAGCCGCCCTTCTTGCCGCCATTGTAAAGGATACTCCCTCGTCGCTAGGCATGGTGGGGTGGAACGCATGCCAGTGTCTGGAGAAGTGTCCGGTTAACTAGCCTCTGCCAAGTACTCACACCAATCCATTTGGGGATCTAAAGGCTGTTATTCCTCAAGGTCCAGCAACTCCTCCCAGTGCTCCCCGAGTCTTAGCCCATGGGACAGGCGTCAGGCTCTGACATGGAAGGTGTGGCTCCAGTTGGCGTCAGACGAAGTCCCTCCAGCTCAGTGTTAGAATTGGGGCTCAGAATGGAGGCAGCATCGGGAGAATCGACATCGGGACCAGTGTCAGAGAAGGTCGAGGTGGTATGACCGGCACTGATCCAGATCCATCTGTAGATCCAAGTAGCTGACTGGTGCCGGAGCTGCCGGAGTAGAACCAGTAGGGGCCCCTCGTGAACCCCCGAGGCCAGATGGTACACGTGTAGTTGAGTTGAGTTTAGTGGGGCTCCCGGTGGAGCCGACACAAGCATTGGGTCAACCACGGAGCCAGTCCTTGAATGACCATGCTCCCTCGACTCGTCAGCTGACTGACAAGACAAAGTCGAAGACCTCTTTGACTTCTTAAACTACTCCTTACGGTGGGACTTACCCGACAAACATTTGGGCTTCGCGACCGATCCAAGGACCTTCCTCTCGGCCGGAATTGAGACCGGTATGGAGTGGCAAGAAGCTTGACGAACCACTCCCTCAAGGCCTTGGGTTGCATGGTGTCGGCGCAGATCTTCCCGCCGTGGTCCTGTTCCATTCACCAGAGGCATACAAGATGCGGGTCCATCACCGACATCTGTCGATGAGAAGCATCCCACGGCTTGAAACTGGCCTTCCAAGTGGACATCCCTGCCACACTAAGTGAAAAACTCTTGAAACACCCTGACAAAACATTGAAAGAGCACGGTCAAAGAGTGTCTGAGGAGTAGCTCTCTCCGTATCTGCGCTGACTGGCGCAGAAAGAAAAGTACTGGGGTTGCGCCTATATAGGTACCTCACATGTCACTTCCAAAGCGAAGAACGCTATACATAGCCAAACAATACAACCTACCGGCGTGCAGGGGGACTGCTCATGAAAGATTTATGGATCCAGTCTGACTCCCGAAGATAGTTCTATGGTAAGGAATCTGTGGCTAGAAGTCTCTATCAAATTAAGGGTACACAACTTCACAGTATCAGTGCAGCATTAACCGTTGTTTCCCAGTAGCTGGAAGGTTGAATTCCAAAGCAATGTGCATAGCTCACCAAACAATTCACTGAAATGGACCACTCTTCTTTCCACAAAACCTTCACTCGCATTATCAAACTAGGTCCCTGCATCTAAGGCTTGCCCCATTTTCGGACTGTACCTCCTTTCAGAAAAGCTCAAACTGCCGAAAGCTAACTCTATGCACACACAGCCAATCACTGGAGTTCATTGACTGCTAGAATAAGGATCACTAAAACCAGGCTCTTTATTTTACTACAAACAAAATTCATTGACAGTGATTCATAAACAGAGTTGTGTATATGCGATTTTTCTGGTCCCCTCTCCCACTTTCTGCAACACTATGTGTATGCACTAAAACGTATGTCACATCATGTTTGGAGCATGTCTTTTATCCCCCTGCACCTCAAACATCTACCATGTTGGTTATTCTACACCCACACATCTCAAAAAGGGCACAAGGGCCTACTGTAAATGGGAGCACTCATCTGGAGTATAAAGTACTATACAAATGCTGCACTACAGCACAAATGTTCACTTTCTGCTCGGCATCCTTTTCTCAGGAATCCCATCTGCTCCAGAACATCGGAAGACAAAAATCAGGTCTGTAAATACATGACTGCAACTTGTACTGTTTTGAAAATAATTCTTCTCGGGACAATAGCCCACAATCCTGGCTTGTTCAGAACTTTAGTAGATGGTGAGCCAACTAAGTGCATTTCATGCAGATTTCCTTATGCATTTGTGCTCGGCGGTCTCCCCTTCTCCTTGTCTTCACCTCTACAGAGACCTGCATGCTTCCACTGTACTATAAAACCTCATCATATTTGGTTTACCATCTTTTTCAAAATTTGGTTTTAGTCTCAGCTATTGAGTTACATGCATCGATGCATCGATGAGGTTTGATCCAAGAGTGAGGGGAATTTGGTATGTTGACTACACACCAATGCTCGTCCTTCCATCTCTGCTGCCCTTTTACTCTTCTGCCATTCCCCACCCTCCACTATTCATCTGGTCTTTCCTTCCCTACACCAATGCTCCTTCTTGGTCATAAAACAACTTACTGGTCACTAACCCAATTTGCAAGTGGGACTGTAAACTCCCTTTAGTACACCGTCAATTTCTCGTTCTTGTCCTGCCACTTAGGCCTTGTCAACAAAAATATAACAAAATTAAGACCATGCAGCAATAAAGATACTCTAACTAGTGAACCCGCTATGCCTTTGGCCAATAATAAAATTGGGGACTTTCATCAAAACTCAAATCACACCATCATTATTATAAGGAGCTCTCCCACCTTCGAGCTCATTAGATAAAGGCTGTGTTCTGTTAAGATGAAGGTGGAAGCAATGGCAAACTGATAAAGAAACCCTAGAAATGCCCCGAAAATTGGTTCTATGCAATTCTTCCTTAATTGTCTCACTAATAACTATTGGTTGGCTTGAAACAAAGTTTGGAGATTACAGATGTAACAACCTAGAGATCATTTTCTTCACTTAACTCTCACTGAAGGAATACTCTCAGATAGTACTAGTCCTTTTTGTCTTGCAAGATAATGCTATTTTATGCCTGAAAACTATGGACAACCCTGATGGTGGAGAGGCAGTCCTCCACAAAGACGCCATAAATGAAAAAGTATAAAATTCCAACAATTCTTGACTTGAAAATGTTTCTTAATTGTAAAAAATAACAAACAAATCTCGATCAAAACCAAGTTATGTACCATTCAACTTGTGACAACACAGTTCTTGAGTAACAACTAACTGATCTCTTCACTCACAGTTCGATAATTGCAGATAACAATATTTTTCTTGGGGCTTCAGTTTACAATGCCATGGCCCACAAGTTTCCGATGTGTCTTTTTTCTTGTCATTCAATAATTCAGAATAATTTCCATACAGTCTCTAATATATTCTTCCTTGGCTACGACTTAGAGAATTGCCTGGAAACCCAGCTCAAACTTCATATAAGAAAATAACCTCTAACACGGCTTCAGGTTAGACAGCAGCATGCAAATAAAATTAGTGAATCAGCAACAAGAATATGAAAGTGGGAACTGTCTGCCCCTGGATACCTACTGCCTAGTAGTACAGATGCGCTATCTGGTCTACCAAAGGACAGGCATCACCACAGGTGAATACAGAAAGCCCTGGTCCACTTAGCACCCCTCAAAGGGATCACAGTAGGTAACTACAAAATTAACTACAAAGATATTAATGTATGGAACTTGGTCAGTGGTGCAAAGTGGTTGCCGCCCAGTTAATTACCCTAGATATTTTGCTTTAGGACTACCTGGTTTTGGACTTTTACTGTGAGTTAGTCTCACTACTAGAGTCTCACTCACTGTAAATTCTGTGGAAACGGACTGGGCGCTAACTCATAAGATAAGGTTCACTGTTGCGCAGCTTAAGTCAGAGCCTTTGGTTTGGTTACATGCAAACACATGAGAACAAGTGTTCCGTCTGCATGTGCGAGACTACAGTCTTGTGCAGCTCGGTATCTGTGCACAGGCCTTATAATATGAGTGGGCATTCATAGTGAAGGTCTGTAATGCTTACTGAAAGTCTGTGGTGCTTAACTGAATTACACAGTATAGGTAAAATGTGCACCAAAGTACAGTTTCACCCCACCGAGGCCTACAGTGAGTTATCAATTTTAGGGTAAACAAACATCTTAAGTGAAGATCCACAGTCCCTTTTGTCAAAACTATATTCCTTATGTCACTGTGAGAATTTTCATATTTTCCTGGCTAAGAGATAATCAGATTCCAGGGCTTGGAACCCCAATCTGTAGAAGAGGGATATGGTGACTTGGGTGGGAGAGAGACACTGATGTTTGCCTGCATTTTTGTTCAGACAATCGTCGAGGTAAGGAATCCCCCTTCTGTGATGCTAGGCATTTTGAGAATACCATAGGGGCAGTGGTGACAATCAAAGGGAACACTTTGAACTGATAATGTTGATCACTTATCACGAAATGTAGGTAGCGGGCATGATTGGTATAGATGAGTATGTATAATGGATGGGTATGTGGAAGTAGGTGTCCTTCAGAACGAGTGCGGTCGTGAAGTCACCTTGATGCAGCCAGCGGCATGACACCCTCCAAAATGAACTTTTGGAAATGTTCTGAGCGGATATACTTGTTGAGATGTCTGAGGTCTAGAATAGGCCTTAGGGTTTCATCCTTTTTTGGGAATGATGAAGTATAGGGGGATGACCCCGTTGCCGCAGTGTGGGAGACTGATACTGGCTATATGGCCCCCTTGGAGATGAGAGCGTGAACCTCCTCCTAGAAAAGGCACTAGTGTTTGAGTGCGAGGATGTGTTTGCAAGGTGAGATGTTTGCTGGGGCTCTGGGGATCCTAAGACAATAGCATTCCTTATGATAGAGAGAACCTACAGATCTCAGTGAGGAAGAAATCTCAGACGTCTCCCCCGACAGGTGTTGTTAGACTAGGGTTTGGAGGCAAACAAAGTCACTGCCTGGAAGAGGCAGCTCCTTTGCCTGAGTCTTCTTTGTCGTAGCCCTGGTGCTGTTGCCTCTGTAGGCCCCTCTGGAGTACACCTGCGCTGATTGCTGGTTGCATGCTTGGTGTTGCCTCGGATATGAGCTGGGTGGGTCTAAGTAGGTGGTGTTACTGCCTCCTCTGTTCTGCAGTCTCCTCCATGGAGTAAATGTTTGAAGGTTACCCCTAGCTTTGGCTGTGTCCCTGTATTTCTTTTATTTATTTTTTTCCCCAGCATCTGAGATCCGAAGAGATGTTCACCATAGAACAGCAGGTTCAGCATATGCTGTTGTAGTTCTGGTTTAAAGCCCGAGACACGGAGCCAGGAAGTCTGAGTAAGATGATAGTGTTGGCCGCTCTGGCTGCGGTGTCAGCTGCAACCAGAGAAAGACTGGTTACTTGACTTGTGCAAATACAGCAAAACTCAAGAGCCATATGTCAAAGGCTAGTCTTGCAGGAGCTGGAATACTTGTCTTTTTGACATTAAGATAGTATCTGCCATATCCCTCCAACCCTCTAATCCCTTTGGTCGGATACAAGATGAATGAGGGAAGAAGAGAAACAGTACCCAGAAAGTAATCTGGTACTTCTGAAGAAGAACATTAAATCCAGGAAAAAACATCAAGGCAGTGTCATATAAGCAGCGTTTCTAGTGTACAGGTTGTTAAAGAAGGAAATTGTAGGAAGCAAGCTGCAACCGAAGTAACAGAGTGAGGAAAGGAGCAGGATAACTAGCAAAGTTGCGGCGCTCTGAGCATCTGATTTATACTTTGGTTTTAGATCTGGCTAGACGAGATATTAGGAAAAATGACATGAACTGTAAATCTGTCATGTTAGGAAGGCATATCATCGTTAAATGAATGGGGAAAACCATTGGGAGTTTCCAACGGAAAACATGGCCTAGAGTGTTTTAAAACAAGGTTCTGTCTGTCTTGCTAAGAGCCAAGGAATCCGATTATAATGGCAGCTGAAATAACTTTTGCCAGCAGAGGTCAATGCTGAGTACTCTACTGATATGCAGTGTTGGGAGAGGGGTGTTGTCTACTTGACGAACTGGTGTGAACCACCCCCGAGTGTCCAACTGCATGCTTAATTTGAATGTAGGCTATTTGTTTGGCCCTGGCATCATATTAATCTAGCATTTGAGCAGAGGCCTAGGTCATGTTGATAACGTGAAGTCCAAAACCTGCTCTGTTGTTTAGAGGGGTGCACAAAACATTGCCCCATAGTTGGCATAGGACTACCTTTCATGCCTGGTAATTTGTTTAATGTTGCACCATTTGTAGTTACTTTCCAAGATGACATCCTGATATTTACCAGTAAAGAATCTGAGCATGATAATTAGGTTTAAAAGGTATTGTCATTTGTATAAGAAAAGGGTATAACCTTAAAGAAAGACCAATATATTTTTAAAACAACCAAAGTAGAGTATATTTGGCATAGATTCAGGGAGTGAAATCTAAACCAGGGTCAGTCAACTGCATTGTCAAGGTCACTTCTCCCATGGAAAAGGATCAATTGTGTTAATTTTTATAACTTTAGAAACTTAATTTGAAGTTCTTTAAAGATTTCACCAATTTAACAGAATGTTTCAAAGAAGTACTCAAAAAGGGAAGTGATTTTATCCCGTCTGAAAAATGTAAAATCAAGTTTGACTTCAACATCAGCTTCAGTACTACAACAATTTGTAGACAGCACTTATAGATGAGGGGCGGTCCTTTCTCTGATGAAGAGCAGTTAAGAAGTAGAAATACCATTTGCTTCAAAGACATTGAGGAAGGTGGGGAGAACATATTCTGGTATCATAAAAGGAGCGAGAGAGAGAAAGAGTATGTGTGTGTTGGGGGAGAAATTTAAAGCCTATGTGTGGGGTAGATCTTTTATACTGAGAACTGCCCATCATACTTATTCCTCTAAACATTCCAAGTGGTAAAATACACCCACAGTCAATTTAGCTACATTCCACCAAATCTTTCAAGTTTAATACCCAAGTTACACACATTTCTGGTGGTAAAAATGTGTAGGCAGATTTCTTTCCATACAAACTATTGAGTAAAACATATATGAGGAAGTTGAAGAATGCATCACTGCTAAGGTCGACAGCTCTGCGGTTTGTGCTAATATGAATGAGTGGTGCGTTGAACTGTTTAGAGATTAAATTCTTGGAGATGTTTTGAATTTTGTGTCATTTGGTTGGCCAAGGGCGAAGACAGTGAGAGCATGAATAGTTGGTTACATTGTGGTCATCTTGTTATGAATGTTCAAAATGGAAAATAGAACAACTTAAGATGGCATGGTCTGGATAGGGACATTGAGAGTTTGATGCATAATTGTGTACTATGCAACTTGAACAATAAACATCTGGTTACTTAATCTGCTGAGATTGGTCATGCTTCTTGTCTGGACAGGGAATGACTAAGGATTAAAATGGATTGGTCCTTTGCATTATAGAACAGTTTTAATAAGTCATTTGGCGAGATAGGTTGAATGAATGAATATACGACTTGTAGAGCGCTAACTTAGCCCATGGGCATCAAGGCGTTAAATGCAGAACAAAAATGAGGCTAAATGTGCAATGGATACCACTAAAGATAGCATCCTCAGTTTTTTTTCCACGAGGTGTTTACGAAAGAAGGACTTACTGAAGTTCTACTTATTCACAAGGGAGTACAATTTAAATCTTAAGTTAAACAAGAGAGTACTAAGATAGGTGTGGTGTGACGCATCTCAGAACCCTGCTTCATCATCCGCTGGTGAATGGGAAAGTTGAAAGGTTTAATAAGGTTCTTTTGGAATGCATTCAAAGTGCATGCACGTCAAGGATTGTTTGTGCAAGAGAAATGCTATGGTCATTCAGGACACAGCTGCTTTCCATGACTGGGAAGTCTCTATCCGAGTTAAATGAAGCATGGGAGCTATGTTGTATGGAGTTGTGCCCTTTTGGATGGTGAAAGTTTTGGAAAGAATAAAGCGGCAAGTTCTCTTCGGAGAGCACCAAGTCTGCCAATGATAGGGTGCAGGGTTTTCTTGTCATATGCACCGAGAATCTCCATTCCATTGTGTGTGGGGGATGTGGTGTATATTAAAGATCCCTTGGTGGTAGGGAAAGGTTTATCAAAGTAATAATGCAATATGAGTTAGCAATGAGAAGGTGATGATTATTTTGAAGAAACAAGACCTTTAGGATGAGCAGAGAAGGTGTAAAGGAACATCTGTCAATCTGCATAGTGGTACCAGGATCAGGAGACACCTGTGAAACTCTGTATATGACGCGCATCTGTGAAACTATGGATGTTGTACAAGATTAACTTCATTTGAAGTCATACTGGGCACCTACCTCCTGCTGCACCATATGCACTATTTGAACCTTTGGTTTTCTGTGTGACATTTAATCATATTGTTGATTTTGTTGCTGTCAAAGTGTCCTTCTTGGTATCATATGATTTGATTCGGCTCCCATAATGCACTGCTAATTACCTCCAATTTTACATCAATCATGACATGTCCAATCACATCACTGATACCATCACTCTAACATCTGAAATTACATCATTGATATCAACATAGTGCAAGGTAAGTGCTCAAGTTATACTTACTTTAGGCACGAGTTATGGATATGTGAGATAAATATAACTGGTGAATTCCAGTGGTTGTTTGTTTAAAAAAAAGTATGTTTTAACTGACATTTCCCCTAACTTCTTTTTCAGTGAAAATACATATTCAACAGTGTCAGTAGTCACTCTGTACTTAACGTTAGGGTTACCCAGAGAGAAGACTTCCTCAGATTTTTGCTCCTTAATAAATTTGCAAATGTTTGACGAATCGCTGTAAAAGTGTTCACACCTATTGCACTCGTTACATTAGTGGAGGATTGAGACTTTTGCGGTATTTGGCTAAATGGGTGCAAAGAAAAAAGGGGGATCCAAAAACACACGTGCACTCCAAAGCACTTTACGTAGACTTTTGTATTGGACGTAATGTGAAAACAGCTGAATGAATTTACATTACATTTGGCCGGATTAGACATTACGGTGGGCAGATGAGCCTTTTGGGTAGTAAAGGTAAGTATAGTGAGTCGTTTTTAAGTTTTAAGGCATTTTATCTAGGCAATATCTGTTGTTTCAGTATTTTTGTGAAATTAAGCAGTATTTCGCTGCAGTACGGGTGCTTTACTGAGTGATGACACGTCATTGGGTTATTGGCTTATGACTACATTTGCAAAAGTTAAAGGCAGCCATGTTGCTTTTATGTACACTTTGGCTGTGTTCTGTGTTCCAACCTTCAGATCTAGGCAAGTATTAGCTTTGGTGTTTTCCCCCTACCTATTACCACTTTTGTAAAGTGGTAATAGGTAGGGAAATAGATTTATAAGTTTCTATATATATAAAAAAATACAAAGTACTACTGCGGTAACCCAAAAACAAAAATGTTACATTTAAAATACACTTTAATACGCTATAGTCAACAAACGTAGTGTATTAAAGTCTATTTTTAACATATTTAAAATGCACAAAAAAGTCTACAGAGTAGTGCGTTAATACCTACAAATTACTGCGCTACTTTAAAAAAAAAAAGTGCAGTTCTCCCTAGACTGTTCTAAAAATAAAACCTAATATTAACCTTTATCAAAGACCCTAACCAAGAACGCAGCGAAAGGCGAAATTAAAAAACACGATATGCCTGCATTCTACCTTTGGTCAACACAGCCATTAGCCAATCACATACTGGCTTTTCATCTCCATGTACCGCAGTATACCGTGAACTAACCACCATATACTGCAGCACAATATATAGCTACATTTTTTAAAACTTATAACTTTAAAACTACTTACACATACTATCAAAAATTTACTTTACACCTCATAATGTATATTCCTGCACATAACATTTACATCCGTTCATACACTTTGATGTTACTTCTCTTTCAATAACACACAACACTCTATTCTGCTCCATTGTACGCCACTTTACGCTATTATACTGTAAGACACTCTATTCTATGACACGCGAGTCTATGCCATTTCACTGTATGCCTCTACACTGTACGCTATTCAACTTTATGCATCTACACTCTATGCTATTATACTCTATGCCGTTCCATTCTGCACCACTTCAATGTACACCACTGCACTCTAAGCTATTCCACTGCTCGCCACTCCACTGTAGTATAGGACACTTCACTCTACCACAATCCATTGTATGCTATTATGCTGTACAACACTACATTCTACACTATTCCACTGTTCAACAATGTACTCTACACTTCTCCACCATATTCCACTCTGCTGCACATCACTAGACTGACTACCACTAAACAAAATGGTATTCCACTCTGCACTACTACACTGTAAGCCCAGCCACTGTATGCCACTGCCCCCTAAACTACTCCACTGAACGCTACTCCACTCTCCAATTGTCCACTCTTCGCTATTAGACTTTACGCTACTACACTGACTGCATTCCACTTTATGCCAGTCAACTCTAAACACTCCACTGTACGCCACTCCATGCCACAGCACTGAAAGCCATTCCAGTATACGCTATTTCATTGTATGCTGCAACACTATGATAATCCAGTCTATGGCAATCCACTGTACGCCAATCCACTGTACGCCAATCCACTGTACGCCAATCCACTGTATGCAACACCACTGTACCACACTCCACTGTATGCTCTCCTACTCTCTACCACTCTACGCCACTCCATTGAATGCCACTCTACTATAGGCTATTCCTTTGTATACCACTCTAGTGTATGCCACTGCACTCAACTATACTCCACTCTACTCTACCCCACTTCTGTGTACTACATTCCACTCTACTGTAGAATTAATCCGTAGTGTGCAATTCAAATGTAGAGGCACTCGAATGATGAGGCAATGGAGGTCTAAATTATGTGACAGCGCTGAATAAATTATGGCTTAGGAAAAGGAAAAAAAAGGTGACCTTCACCATTGATGGGCCAATTATGAGGCATATTCGGTGGCCTTATTATCAAGATACTTTACCACACATTGATTCAGATTGGACGAAAGAGAATATACAAAGGTGTCTTAAGAAATTAAATTATTTACATTCATCAGATTCTCTACAAAACGTTATCATCTGGCAAGTAGTGATTTTGTCTTGCATAGAAGTATACAAATATTGTATTAACAGTGTCCTTCCTACAAGCCACAGTAACAATTAATAGAGCAAAGCATACAATGCTCAGCCAAAAACAAGTCTATTTGCACCTGCTTCTTGAAATAAAAGGCACGCCTCTTTTATTCATCAGTTATTATCCAAGAACCTCAAATCTATGTCTTTTGTATAGTCGCAAAAATATTTAATTTGCCCCCAAAAGTTATTAAGAATTATAATCCCTCTGCAGAAAAAGCAACAGGAACAAGCCTTGCCAGTAGGTCTGGAGTTGGCTGTTGACTGGTTTTGGCAGTGCTAATTTTGTATGTGAATGAAAAAATCATTGTCTAAAAGCTGCAACGTATATTTCCTATATTTAGGGCACTACAGGGGGCTACTTATGCGTGGATGTGAAGAGCATAATACCACAGCCTGGTAGGTAATGGCTGAAGTGGGTGGCCCCTGTGCCCACTACTGTATGCTGTGTTAGCTGAAAGTCAAATTCCTAACCTAAGACAGACCAATGGATGAAGGCTCCAGTGGCATAGTGAGCAAAGGGAAATGCAAAAACAACAATTGATGGACAGAATGCAGAACAATGTCATACATTCACCCCAGTACAGAGATCTGGGACTAAATCCAGTCCAGGGAGGACCTGGCTTGGCAATTCGGGCTGGACTGTTCCCATGGGGCACTGGGTCAAGACTGATTTGCATATAGCTGGGTTCAAACTGGAAAGGCATGGTGAGCAAAAAAACGATGGATTTAGGCCCAGATCTCTGTCCTGGGGTCAATGTATGACATTGTTCTGCATTCTGTCCATCACCTGTTGTTTTGCATTTGTCACCCCGAGTGGGACGGGTATGCTCAGACGTGAGTCCCGTGCTCTCCATGCCACTGGAATCAAGCAATCCAGGCTGAAGAGGGCTGAAAGCCTGAAACCGGTCCTTGGATGCTTGTTTCCAGTCCAGGGAGGACCTGGCTTGGCAGTTCGGGCTGGACTGTTCCCATGGGGCACAGGATCAAGACTGATTTGCATATAGCTGGGTTCAAACTGGAAAGGCATGGTGAGCAAAAAAACTATGGATTTAGGCCCAGATCTCTGTACTGGGGTGAATGTATGACATTTTTCTGTATTCTGTCCATCACCTGTTGTTTTGCATTTGTCACCCCGAGTGTGCCGGGTATGCTCAGACGTGAGTCCCGTGCTCTCCATGCCACTGGAATCAAGCTATCCAGGCAGAAGATGGCTGAAAGCCCGAAACCAGTCCTTGGATGCTTGTTTCCAGTCCAGGGAGGACCTGGCTTGGCAGTTCAGGCTGGACTGTTCCCATGGGGCACAGGGTCAAGACTGATTTGCATATAGCTGGGTTCAAACTGGAAAGGCATGGTGAGCAAAAAAACGATGGATTTAGGCCCAGATCTCTGTACTGGGGAGAATGTATGACATTGTTCTGCATTCTGTCCATCACCTGTTGTTTTGCATAGTAAGTAAAGGGCCCACTTCTGGGCATACTTGTCACACTTAGAGCTTTGCACTGAAATATACAAAACATGATACATGAAATGCTTGAATTAATCTCAGCCACTGGTATTTACTCGAGTTGCATCACAGTCCGTTGTTATTTTGCACACACCATGCCACCGCAGTGTGGACCTAGCAGTATACAAATAATTTTAACAGTGCTCCAATAAGAACAGCCCATGATGGACTGCCAGGCCAGGCCCTCTCTGAACCAGAATCAAAGCAACACATGACCGGTTTCACCCAGATTGTGGATCGTCAGTCACGTGTAGCTTGGTTCCAGTGAGCACAGGACCCACGTTTGGGGATATGTGTTGCAATCAGGGCATCTCATTGAAGTATACAAAAAAATTCCAAGGTTTCCAGCTCACTGTGCTTACATCATGTGATATCAGCTCTTCACCAGCAGACTGCGGAAAATAATCAGTTTTGGGTACTGCACCATGTGAGTTGGCCGGTCTTTATGTAATTCATGCCCTGTGTCAAAAAATTATTAAAGAAAAGATAGCCCTATTCCAAAAAGCACAAGACATAGGGGTGTGACTGGCAGCAACCCTTAAAAGAAGGCAATATGGGAAATAAGCATTGGCATAGCCAATAGATCTGTCCTTGGGACCTTATAAGTGTTTAACCATGCAACAGTTAATGTTGTTGCACCAAGGATATTGTGCTGAATATCTAAATACTTATAAGGTCCCAAAGGCGAGACCTATTGGTTATGCCACGGCTTGTCCTTTCTTGCTTTAGGGCCTAAAAACGCTCATGGCTGTGTTCTGTTGAAATTTGCCTAAGCAAATAAGAGTCAGTCAAAATTTAGGGCTGTTCATGGATATAAACGTGTGCAAAATTTCAAATATTGTAAATCCCAACTTTTTAGAACCAGAGAGGCAGAAATATAGCAGACTTTGCAGCCGTTGAAAGGGAGCATTGAGCAGCTCCTAACCTGGATAGCAAGCTGTCGCGAAGAAGATGACTGCCATTAGAATACTAATGGGCAAACACAGGAAGAGGGTGACGCGTGGGCCCACGTGGCCGTCCTTCCCACAGTGCAATGTGATCTGTGTAATTATGATGCGAGGAGCAGGCTGTGCAGTACTTTGAGGCACTGTTTGTGGTGGTTAAAAGGCTTTGTTCCACTTGGATGGCAAGCCAGCAGATGCGGATCGTACCGCGCCAGGCGAAGTGAAGAGGAAGTAACCGGGGAGGGAGGTAGTCAACAGCTGACACTCTGAGATGACGGAGGTGGAGGAAATCTGTTCAACCAGTTACATGCGATCCAGAGTGGTAAAGTGGAATGGTGTGTGTCTTCTAGACCAAAGGTACTGCCACCATCCTAAAAAGAGTCTGAACACGTACACAATGGCAATTTGCCTCTGGATACTAAGTCACCGCTATGCAAAATGGATACTAATGTTCAAACTCTCTCCAAGTACTCATAATTCGTAAACCAAGAAAATGAATCAAAGGTATCCCCACATATCGAGAAAAACCTTAGTGCCACAATATGGAACGACATATCTTGGTAAAAAAAAAATACAAATACACTGTGGGAACAAAACTAACAAACTGTGTTTTTCTGCGTACATTTATGTCTCTTTGACATTAGTTTCACATTATTTAACGGCCATGCCTAATACCTATTTTATTTAGTATTTGATGACCTAAATCCAATTAAAACATGGTTTGGAAAACTCTGAAAAGCACACACCCTCACGAACAGGCGCAACCCCAAAAAAAACACTGCGTTTTCGATATACAGATGACTAAAGGTTTTTACACATAAAAGCAGAAAAAAATAGTCAGTCAACACCATTCCGGGTTAAAAGGGCAATAGCTGCACTCAGCTGAGAAGCATTAGTGCATTTTTTTATTTTAATTCTCATCAGCGACCGGTATCTACTGATCAAGCAAGGACCCTGGGCCGAAAAAACAATGGAGTCGGGTCCAGTATTATGGGCTCCAACGGCCTTCCTTCACTGACCTCTGTCATTGGTTCATTTCTTAAGAGCGACAGTTCATCTTCCTCAGCTGTACTCAACGTAGCCTCCGTGATTGGCTCTCTTTTTCTAGTGGTCGCGTACTGCAGCTACACCGAGCCCGAATAGAGGCAATAAAAGCTGCGCGGTAGCAAGGTTAATTCCCGACATCCCGAGAAGAGGGAGAACAAATTGAGATCACAGCAGACATGAGTGGTGAAAAAGCGCCCGCGAAACCTCGCCTCAACGTGGTTATTATTAGCCATGTGGATTGGGGCAAGTCCACCACCACCGGACACATGATCTATAAGTGTGGGGGGCAGGAGCCACGATCCAACCCAAGCACGTGAGTGGTGCGCGCGCGCCACAGCCATCTGTTTTCTATTATCGCGCGTGTGTCTGGGCACGATAATTATAAACAGATTGGGCCCCTCTGCGGATAACCGCAAGCATTAGGCCATGGGCGGAGCAAAGGCGGGACATGCATTCGCCTTTGCCCAATTGCGTGCTGTCTTTCTTAGAAAGGCGCACACAAAGGCCAATAGCCTGTGACAAAAACAAAAACACAGATTTTCGAAGCCCCTTACAAAAAGTCTCACAGAGCAGCGCATGCGTGCTGGCTCAGGTGAGACCTAAAAAGCAATGAGATAGAGGAACTCTCCATTAGCATCCTGTCAAAGCAAGGTGACAACCAAATGCCGTTGCACCGTATTTAAGTACAAAGGGGGCCCCTTTCTCCATCATTATTCAGAAAATCAAGCCATCCAAGTTCACCCAAATACAAATACAATCACCAGTAGCCAAGTTAAATATAAATGGGCCACCCTGCGAGGAGAAAGACTGTGGTGCTAAGGGTAGAAGTGGGGTCCACTGATGCTATTATCAAATGGGAAACAGACTCTGTAAAGTTAAAGAAGACACTCAAGAACCAAATTTGCTAGGCTCTCTGTTTTGACAATGTTACAAATGACTGGTATGTGGTAGCATTTATTTTTGAACGAAGAGTCTTACAATACATGGGATTCTGCAATCCCCGTGTAAAAAAACGTCTCTACTTTCTTTTGTGATCAGCAACTTGTGAAGCACCCAGTCGCCAATTATTATTTTTTTTTAAACTGACTTGAATTAAACTGATTCTAATATCTTTTTGCAACAAATATCCACCAGCCTTTTGATGTGTTTTATTTTGCACCAGAGAGTTTACTTTTATTATTCTTGTTTGCAAACATTCTCTCTCTATCATATGAAAAAGCTATGCACTAATAAGTTAAGTGGTTTGTGAGAAAGGTGATGTTCAGACCATGTATTATAAGGAATAAAGTAGCCCCTTTCGTACGTGGGAAGGATATTGCAAGTCACCTTAAAGTTCCACAACCTTATGAAAAAACGGCCTTATTCCTCTATATGGTCATGTAACTCCTTGTTGACTTACAATATCCTTATATTATTAAGGCAGGGTGCACTTTAGCCCATATATACATATCCTATTAATCATAATTAAAGACACTACATCAAAGTAACACTCTTGCAAAGTCAATAGGTAGACATATTTCAGTCTCTTCATTGCTCTTACCAGGTTCAAACTGACACTCCAAACACTCAGGTGGAACTTCCTCTTGTATCGCTTTGTTCGCCCTAAGTGTGGCAAGGTATGCTCAGACGTGAGTCCCTTGCTCACTTGGCCACTGGATTCAAGATAGCCTGGCTGATGAGGATTATGAATCCGAAACCGGTCCCAGGATGCTTGTTTCCGGTCCAGGGAAGACATGGCTTAGCAGTTCGGGCTGGACTGTTCCCATGAGGCACAGAGTCAGACCGATTTGCATATGGCCATGTCTGAACTGGGGTGGCTGAGTGAGCTAAAGAATGGTGATGGATTAAACCCAGATCAGTTGACTGGGGGTGAGTGTTTGATTTGCTCAAACGCTCCATCCATCATCCCCTTTTGTATCGCTTTGTTCGCCCTAAGTGTGGCAGGGTATGCTCAGACGTGAGTCCCTTGCTCACTTGGCCACTGTATTCAAGATAGCCTGGCTGATGAGGATTAAGAATCCGAAACCGGTCCCAGGAAGCTTGTTTCCGGTCCAGGGAAGACATGGCTTGGCAGTTGGGGCTGGACTGTTCACATGAGGCACAAGGTCAGAGTGATTTGCATATTGCCATGTCTGAACTGGGGTGGCTGAGTGAGCTAAAAAATGGTGATGGATTAAACCCAGATCAGTTGACTGGGGGTGAGTGTTTGATTTGTTCAAACGCTCCGTCCATCATCCCCTTTTGTATCACCATGAAACAGTACAGCATGAAGCCAAGAGAGGGACAAGAGAGATCAGAAGACAAACACAAGATACAACACACTCATCTTCAACTTTAGTAACAAAAGAACCTTGGTCTCACAGCAGAACACCACATGACCTAATCAAGCAAACCAACCCAGTCTAAGCAACTGATATGATGCGGGATCCTCACATATGCATGTGTGATTCTCTACATCTTGTGCTTCGGATCTAGATGTTACAGTTAAGTATTAGCGATTCAAGTTTAATGACTGCATTGTTTTTAGTAAATGTCAATACAATTGAGATTTAGTCACCATTTGTTATGAGCAATAATGAGTATGCCACTGCTGCAGTGTAGATTCAAGGTTTTTTTTTTGGGTGTGACACCCCCCAAATAAATGCATTCTTGGCTTGGTGGTTGGGTCTGTGGCCATGAGTCAGGTTGGATAGGTCTTTTTTTTTTACTTTATTGGCATTTCAGGAAAAATACGTACATCATCATTAATACACACAGGCCTTACAGTCTTATTTCCAACCGGTATGTGTGCTCCTGACCACTATTCATAGATCTATCTCATTCAAGGCTAGATATATGTCCCTGTCTTTGTGACCTATAACTTTAAAACTCTTCCACAAGTTAATACATCACTATGTGTCAAAGTTCCTGCTCATGCCTTTTTATTCCAACATAACTCCTTTAACGCCCCACCCCCACTTACCGGACTTCTGCCTATCTTGCTTACTGAATAATGTATTGTCTTGTAGAAAGTGCCTATATTTGTGTACTTTGTGAGTTCTGTGAGTTGATTGGCTCGGTCTGTGAGTTCGTTTTAATCGGGGTTTGTAAGTCATTTATCTTCATTGTCCATGCTAGGAGGTCGTCTGCTAATTTTTCATTTTTTCTAACTAGTTTCATTCTTACTCTATCAACAGTGGCCCATTCACACATGTCTTTCATTCATCTATCTTGCTTCGGGGGGAGTTGGTTTTTGCCATTCAATTGCAATGCGTCTCTTTCCTATAATTAAGCCCAGCGTAACACATTTCCTGCTCAGCTTCTTGTTTTTTGGTGTTGGGAGAAGACCTAATATAACTGCTGGTATCTCTCTGGGGACCTCCCACCCCGATGCCGCTTTTATTTTTTTCAACACCTCATCTCAGAATGTTACCACCTGCGGGCATGTCCAAACCACATGTATGAAATCAGCATCTAGCTGCTGGCATCTGGGGCACGCACTGGAACGCTCTGGATATATTTTGCTGAGGACTTTTGGAGTGAGATGAGCCTGGTAGATGTAGTTGTATTGCATTAATTTAAAGCATGCATTGGAGCACCCCTTCATATACCTTTCCCCATTCTTTCTCTGTTATGTTGCGTGCCGTTGCTTACTCCCATTTCAACTAGTTTCCTTGGTAAGTCCTCTCTAATTGCTTTGTACAGATGTGTTATCATGTGACGTCCTTGTGCGATGTACAGCATCACCTGTAGGGTTCTCGTTACAGATGGCTCCTCCGGGAATGTTGGCCATATCTCGCTGGCCACTTGGGAGATCTTGCCAAATTGTAAATACTGACCCCTTCCTAAATTGTAGGGGGTCTCCGCATTTTCCCTTGTGATGAACTGCCCATTAGTCACCCATCAGCAGGCAGCCGCCTGCTTTTCATTTGCGGATCGACATTGGTTCCGCAATCTTGGCAAACCCCCGAATTGCCCACAAAGGTGTGTCAGGCACGTATGGTGCTCGCTTCACAACTCTTCTGATTGTATTTTGCCATATCTCCGCCGCATGGCTATAAGGTACGGAGATGCCCCGGGGACTCCCCTACCTTACATTAACAGTTCCGGCAACGAGCCTCCTTCATATGACCCTGCTAGGAGCCATTTTTCCCAATTATCTTGGTCATCTAACCAGTGAATTGCGTGCTGTAAGTGTGTGGCTGTATAATAGTATTCAATATATGGGACGTTTACACCCCGCCCACCCCCCTGCCAGGGTCTCTGTAATGTTGAGAGGCTGATGCGTTTGAGTTTGTTGCCCCACAACAAATCCAACAGCAGAGTATCTTGTTTTTTTAAAATACGGGACAGAATTCTATAGAATGAATTTTGTAATGCATACAAACATTGCGGTAAATAACCATTTTCGTAATTGCAACCTTTCCCATAAGAGATGGAGGCAAGTCTCTCCAGAATCTCACCGAACTTCGAATTCCTTGTACCACTCTGCCTATATTGAGCTCCAGGAACCTTTCAGCCGGCTGAGCCAGATTAATCCCCAAAAACATAGAGGGGTCCTCCATCCAGGGCAGACCCACCTCAGGAAGCATGTCTACCGGGCAGTTCACCAGGCATCCCAGAGGCAGTACTTTTGATTGTTTGGGGTTCACCCGGAGACCCGACACCCCCCCCCCCGAATTCTTCCAAAATCCCCAGAAGCACCGGTATTGTCTTATTTGGCTATCTACAATACACCAGCGTATCATCGGCGTACATTGAGACTAAATGGTCGGTGCACCCCACTTTTAATCCCCATTCTTTTAACCGGTTTCTGAAAGCGCAGGCCAATGGCTCCATAGCCAAAGCAAATATCAGAGGCGATAGGAACGCAGTGGAAACTCTACCTCCCGCTTTTACCCTGGCACTGGGCAATGTATAAAGTAATTGTACCCATTTAATGAACCCGGGACCCACTGTCATTTTTTGCATTGTAGCCCAAAAAAAGGGCCAAGCCACTGAGTCAAACGCTTGTTCGATGTCTAAGGCCACTAGGGCATGCTCTTCCCTCCTCATACCCGGGTCATGCCATACATGAGCTAAGCATCTCATGTTAAGCATGGTATTATGATGTGGGATAAATCCTGATTGATCTGGGTGAATCAAATGTGACATATGAGGGAGAAGTCCATTTGCCAGGATGCCACGCAGCACCTTCACGTCTATATTTGAGACTGATATCGGTGTATAGGAATTTGGTTGCTGTGGGTCCCTGTCCTGTTTTGGGATCATTATCACCAGGGCTTCTCGCATAGAGTCCGGCAACCTTTGTGTGTGAAGTGCCTCATTATACACCTCCACTAACCTGTCCAACAATATCGGTGCAAATTGTTGATAAAATCCTGCCAGGAAACCATCGTTCCCGGGTGATTTCCCTGAATTATGGCATTTTATGGCCCCCAATATCTCTACTCTCGTAATCACACCCCCTAAAATATCTTCTGTCTCTTGTACTCTTTGGGGTAATTCAACTGAAGACAGGAACTCCGATATTACGGTGCTCAAAGGCTCGGTTCCCTTCGCGTACACTTGAACCAAATGTCCGGCTAGAATTTCCGTAATTCCCATTTGCGTGTAAACTGTTTTCCCGGCGTCATCCTGAAATTGCAGTATTGGTTCAGTGGATGATTCCCTTCTCAGTAATCTAGCTAGCAGGGCCCCTGACTTATCACCGTCTCGGTGTAACCGCTGCCGGTACACCGTGTATTCATATTTTTCTAGGCGTTTCCATGCCTCAAAAAGTTCAGCCTTCCCTTCGCACCACTCCCTGCGTTTGTGAGTCGACATGCAGCCTCTCCTCTAACCTGGGCAGCTTATGTTCCTGCACCTCTATGTCCTTCAGTAGTTGTTGCCTCAACCCGTATGACGTATCTATGCATACCCCCCGAAGGACCACCTTCATAGCATCCCATTCATATGCTCTGTTCGTGGCCGTCCCCCAATTTTCCTCAAAATATTTAGTTAAAGCCATCGAGACCGCCTTCTCAAATGGAGGGTCCAGTAAAGCCTCCGCTCTAAGGCACCACATGGGTATGGCCGGTATCGGTTCAATCGGAATCGGTGAGTGATCTGAGATATTTCTTGCTTGGTACATTATCCCATTCACATCCCTTGCTAGTATTGGTGATATAAAACAATAATTCAATCGACTAAATGTGTTGGTGGATGGTGTGTGGCAAGAAAACATTTTCTTTGTAGGGTGGCTATCCCTCTATATGTCCGTGAGCTGCATTTCCCTTAGCATGTCTGTCAGTGTTTCCGTCATATGTGGTTTGGTGTGCAACTGTGGAGGCTCCCGGTCTAGGTTCCCATCCAGAACACAATTTACATCTCCAAGCAAAATTATCACCTCCCCCATGTACGGACCGGCTGCCTTCATGACGGACAGGAAGAAATTTCACCAGTCAGTATTTGGGGCGTATACATTAATGATACACAGTTCCTTCCCCTCCAATGTACTATGCACAATGATATATCGACCTTCTGGGTCTGCTAGTTGGTTTAAAAACTTGAATGGGACCCCAGTTGCCACCCATACGAGGACTCCTCTTGCAAAGCCCGAGTATGATGTGGCATGTATCTGTCCCCTCCATCTGCACCTCATACACAGAATTGCATCTCCCCATACATGAGTTTCCTGTAGACATGCAATCAACACTTTATACCTTTTCTGATAAGACTATACCCTTCTATGTTTTTCGTAGGCTGCCAACCCGGTAACATTCCATGTGGGCACTTTCAAAGTCGTAGATGCCATTTACAGCAAGAGTCTTTAACACCTCTGCCTCCAAATGACACTACCTCCCCCACACAGATCCGGTTGTGTGTTTGAACTGACATTCCTTCTATCTTAAACAGTGCTCCCTGTATCTTCACGGACGTCCAACATAATCCAACTTTGAAAACTGGAAAAAAAACACCTCCCCCCTCCCCTTGAGCAACCCAGCTACACCTCATACTTCCCCAGCACAAGACAGGGCTCGCAACAGTCGAACCATCCTCAACCTCACTGACACATTCAAAGTGGTACAGCATGTCACCCAATCAAAACACTCCAAATCTCAACCTCCAATTCTCGGCATAACCGACCATCCAATGGAAGGCACAAGTATCCCAGGACGGGACTGACTAGTTTGCTATTGCATCTCAGTACTTATTGTTTAACCAGCACGCCAAGATAAACCCAAAAGAGCACACCAAATATTCAGGTCCTTCAAAGCTTTCTCCATTAGTAACCTCAAGCTTCTCTCTGCTCCTGCCAACTCTACATCAGTCATCAACACTCTTCTAAATGATGTAATCATTTGGAAAATGAATGTGAATGCTCACACTCAACTAAAACAAAGAAGTGCAAGGTCAAACCTTCAGCGCCCTGGTGTTCCTAAGGCCCCACTGAAAACAAATACTTCACCTACAGACAGAAAATAGAAGAAAAAAAGAATCCTGAATCATTGCACGCTTCTGAAGTCCCTCCAGGCAACATTCACAAATGTCATAACATCAGCAAGAGCCAAATATTGATCCAAGACCATTAATGAAGTTGTCAACAAAAGCAAAACCTCTTGGATACAAAGAAACACTACATCAACCACCGCATGACCCGTGTATCCCACGCTTCACAGACAAGAAGAATGCCATCCTCTTTAGTGGAAACAATACAAACAATCTGGCAGCACATCTACAGGACCAAGTCTGCTACTCCTCTTAGATCCACCCGTTCTTATCGCATTCTGCAATAGGCATGCTTCAAAGTCTTATCCCGCCCAGATATACTTAACACCCACAAAGCCACATCCTATGAAGGTGTCTCATCCTTGTCCTTTATCAAGGCTCTCTCTGAAGAAGCTCTCTCACCACTGCACTGCACAACGTCAATGTGTCCCATCAATAAAGGCATCTCGCCAGAACCTCATAAGACAGGCCAGAATCTCCCACGTTTGAATAAAATTACACTAACAATGCCAAATATCTCCAGCAACACTACAAATCTGGCTTCAGATCAGGCTGTCACACGAAGACGACCACTGTCTCCTGATATTATTGGACCTCTTAGCACCCATCAACACTGTTGACCATTCAATCCTTATGCACGTCCTGAAGTCCCTAAAGTAATTATTCACTGGAAGCATCCTTCGTTAGTTCTGGTCCTACATAACCAAATGACAAGACTTTACTAACATGGGCATGGAAGATGCCAGATGATATCCCTAACATCTCTGGTGTCCCTTAGGATTCCATCACTTCCCCCATCCTCTTCAACATGGAGCCCTTTGGGACTCGGCTTCCTGATAACAGCTTCAAAATTCACCAATGTATTGATGATACACAGCTCTACGCGCGCAGCGGGAGCGCCGATTGAGCGCCGAAGGTGCGCCAAAGGTAAGCCCGTCTGCGCCCGTCCGCGCCTGGCCCGCGCCCAGCGCCAGGACCCCTGGCCCTCCCCGCCGAGGCAAGACGACCCGACTGACCTACGCCGCCGCCACTCTCAACGCACTCAATGCCGGCCGGACCCACGCCTGCTGCCGAGCCACCCCGAGACGCACCCACGGACCCTTCACCTGCAAGTTCACCTGCCTCCGAACCTGCCCCGCACCCGCCAAGACAAACACCACCAGCAGCAACCACCTCAAGTGCATCCTGATCAACACCCGCTCCGTCCACAGACACGCCGTGGAACTCTGGAACCTCCTCGACGCTACATCACCGGACGTCGCCTTCCTCACGGAAACCTGGATGAACGCCTCCTCTGCACCCGACATCGCCATCGCCATCCCGGACGGGTACAAGATCATCAGGAGGGACCGCATCAACCAGACCTGAGGTGGCATCGCCATCGTCCACAGGAACACCATCCGCATCACGACCGACGCCAACGACTCCTTCGCCGCAGCCGAACTTCTCCACTTCCAGATTCACACCGACCCTAAGACGACCCTCAGAGGCACCCTCGTCTACAGACCTCCGGGACCACGCACACAATTCAGCGAAGACATCACAGACTTCATCAGCCCGCACGCCCTCCCCTCCACTGACTACATCCTCCTCGGGGACCTCAACCTCCACCTGGAGAACAACAAGGACCGCAACACCACCGCCCTGCTAGAAAACCTCGCCAACCTCGGACTCAAGCAACTGGTCAACACCCCCACCCACTACGCCGGCCACACGCTTGATCCCGTCTTCTCTTCCAGCAAGTATATCACCTTCAGCCAGCCCACCGGACTCTACTGGACCGACCACAGCTGCGTCCACTTCAGCTTCAAAAGATCCACGACCCACCACCACCCGCAACAGGCACCTCACAGGAATTGGAGCAAGATCACCGCAGACCAGCTCACCACCTCCCTCAGCCAGAGCCCACCCGCCAACACAACAGACCCCAACGAAGCAGCCCGCAACTTCACACTGTGGCTGACCGCCTGCGCCGACGACCTCGCGTCACTAAAGCACCCTCCCAGCAGACCCAGAAGCAAGAAGGCATCCTGGTTCACCGACGACCTCAAGGACTCCAAGAAGACCTGCCGCACCCTCGAGAAAGCCTGGCTCCTCGACCGGACCACCGACAACATGACCGCCCTCAAACACGCTACCCGCAAGCACCACCAGCTCATCCGCACCACCAAGAAGAAATCCCTGAAGGAACGACTGGACAACAACGCCCACGACAGCAAAGAGCTCTTCACTATCGTCAAGGAGTTCTCCAACCCCAGCACCGGCACCAACGACATCACTCCGTCACAAGACCTCTGCGACTCCCTCGCCTCGTTCTTCCACCGCAAGATCGCCGACATCCACAACAGCTTCGGCGCCCCACCCACGCACCCAACCGTCGAACCAATGCCCCCCACCGCCACCCTTCACACCTGGACCACGGTGACCACCGAAGACACAGCCCGCACGATGAACACCATCCACTCCGGATCACCGACCGACCCCTGCCCACACCACGTCTTCAACAAGGCCGACTCCACCATCGCACCCCAACTCCGGAACATCATCAACGCCTCCTTCAACACCGCCACCTTCCCGGAGAGCTGGAGGCACGCCGAGATCAGCGCCCTCCTGAAGAAACCTACAGCGGACCCCACCGATCTCAAAAACTTCCGCCCCATCTCGCTCCTCCCTTTTCCTGCTAAAGTCATCGAGAAGATCGTCAACAGACAGCTGACCGCCTTCCTCGAGATGAACGGATCCCTCGACCCCTCGCAGTCCGGCTTCAGAGCCAACCACAGCACCGAGACCGCCCTCATCGCAGCCACCGACGACATCCGGACCCTGCTCGACAAGGAGGAAACAGTGGCCCTCATCCTCCTGGACCTCTCCGCCTCGTTTGACACGGTCTGCCACCGCACCCTAGTCCAGCGCCTCAGCAACATCGGTATCGAAGAGAAGGCACTGGAGTGGATCATCTCGTTCCTCGCCGGAAGAACACAAAGAGTCCGCCTCCCCCCGTTTCGCTCCGAGGCCACCGAAGTCATCTGCGGCATCCCGCAAGGATCTTCACTCAGCCCCACCCTCTTCAACATCTATATGAAACCTCTCGCAGCCATCGCACGCCAGCACAACCTCAACATCATCTCTTACGCCGACGACACCCAGCTGATCCTCTCCCTCACCAGAGACCCCGACACCGCCAGAACCTGCCTACACGAAGGGATGAAAGACGTCGCCGAGTGGATGAAGGACAGCCGCCTGAAACTGAACTCGGACAAGACGGAAGTCCTCATCCTGGGATCTTCGCCCTCCGCCTGGGACGACTCCTGGTGGCCCCCAGCCCTGGGCACCGCACCCAAGCCAACCAACCACGCACGCAACCTGGGCTTCATCCTGGACCCCTCCCTCTCGATGACCAGACAAGTCAACGCCGTCTCCTCATCGTGCTTCAACACTCTGCGTATGCTTCGCAAGATCTTCCACTGGATCCCGACCGAGACCAGGAAGACTGTCACCCAGGCACTCGTCACCAGCCGACTGGACTACGGAAACGCCCTCTACGCCGGAACCACAGCCAAGCTACAGAAAAGACTCCAGCGCATCCAGAACACCTCCGCCCGACTCATCCTGGATGTTCCCCGACGCAGCCACATCTCCAGCCACCTGAGGAACCTGCACTGGCTCCCCGTCGACAAGAGGATCACGTTCCGGCTCCTCACCCACGCACACAAGTCTCTCCACGACCTGGGCCCCAAGTACCTCAACGACCGCCTGACCTTCTACACGCCCACCCGCCAGCTACGGTCCACCAGCCTCGCCCTAGCAGCCGTACAACGCATCCGAAGAGCCACCGCCGGAGGAAGATCCTTCTCTTACCTGGCTGCCAAGACTTGGAACTCCCTCCCCATCCACCTTCGGCTGACCCAGAACCATCTCGCCTTCAGGAAACAACTCAAGACCTGGCTGTTCGAGCAGTAGCATACCCCTCCCCCCAAGCGCCTTGAGACCCTCCCGGGTGAGTAGTGCGCTATACAAATGGCATGATTGATTGATTATGTAAAAGTCTTCTCCACTCCAGACATCCAACGACTCACACACTGCCTGTACATCATCCAGATTGAATGTCCAGCACCAACATGAAGATGTAAGCCATCAAAACAGAATTTCTATTGTTTGTCAAGAACAATGAGCTAAGAAACAGTCCAAACCGAACTCCCTGACATAAACCTTGATGGCTTTAAATCCCAACTTCTACCCATGGCCAAGTCACCTGGATTCACCCAGGACAACGTCGTCACCCTAAAAAACCACAAAAGAAAACAAAGACAACCTAGTACCAGTTCTTACTAATAAGGAAAGTGAAACGGTTCCTCACAGAAAGCAATTTAAGACCTGCTGTTCAAGCCCTCATACTCTTGCACGAAGATGATATCAATGCTCTGCTCTCTGGCCTCTCACACCCCACACTGGCCTCCAGTTAAAGGCATGCTACACATGCTTCAGCATGTCTTATCCAGGGCCTGAAGAAATATAATCATCTCACATCCTCATAATGGAGTTCATCTGCCTCTCCTTGATGGCCCCACCACATTAAAAATCAGCTTCATAATTTACAAAATTATTATGACCAACATTCCCACCTGCCTCGGCTTACCATCTCCAATGGCACTCAGCAAATCCAGAGTCAGGACACCATTAGATGGGAGGGAGCCAAAGAAGTGTAAAAAAATGAAAACACGCTTTCTCCATCTTTCCACTCTTGATCTGGAACAACATCCCTGTATCCAACAGCTGTTGCAATCTGCTCCAATTTAGGGAAGTGTTGAAGTCACACTTCTTTAAAGAATAAAACATTACAATGCAGTAATTCAACACTAATGCTGTCAGAACCAAGCTACCTCTCCAATCACTTGTTGACGGAGTTTACTTTTTATCCCTGTAGAGTAAACCAGATGCTACTTGGCTACGTTTCCACTACAGAATCGCAGCATATATACCATTTAGGTATTTAACTGGTCGCTGCACTCCAGTGAGCTGAGTACAGAGCTATACATTGGTAAATGGATCCCTAGTCTCCATTGTCCTAAATACTGGAAACAGGACTTCCCTCAACTGCATCAGTCATTTCATTGGGATGGGGACCTTGTTTAGGAGATGGGTTTCGAGTCTATGGATTTTTGACTATTGTATTATGTGGTGCTGGAAACTCAGCAGCTGAAGCTTCAGCCTGCTGAGTTATTTAGAATGGTACAGTGAATTGGATCTTTAAAAGGACTTGGTCCTGGAGTCCCACAGCTGTAATCCGAACACAATTTTCATACCCTTGTGGGTAACAGTCTTTGGAAAAAGTTATGGACCGACAACTAAAGCCACGAGTCAACATGAGCATAGTCAGATACGACCAACGTTCTAGAAAATGTAGCTCCCAAAAACATTTGCACTCATCCCGAGCACAAAAAGGTTCTAGTACCTTCCAGATATATGTGTATAATATTTGAATCAGCTCTTTTTGGATGCCTATGAATAAGATTCCTATTCTTCAGTATTAAAACTAACAAGACATTGACTCTATTTAGTGCTATTTCTGTGTCGTTCTGAATATGAACCGGTGTTCCCCGTGACTTCCTACAGTAGGCTCTCGCTACTTGCTTTTGCCACATACGGCCAGATTCATCAATGTAAAATCGGCTCGCAAAGGGCCAGATTCTGAGAATCCGGCCCTTTGCGAGCGCTATTTTTGCATTTGCGATTCATTATCCTAAATGCAAAAATCGCAATTACCGAATTCGCTTAATTGCGAAGAATCGCATTTAAGTAATCTCAATTAGAGATTCCTTAAATGCTATTCATGAACCTTTTTAAAATTGCGAATTCGCAATACGTGGCCGCTATTTACCGCGAAGTGTAACATCGTGGTAAATAGTGAAAACTTAGAAAAATTGACTTTAGTGCATTTTTCTAAGTTGTATGTTACACACACACATGTCTTTTGGACATGTGTGTTCGCAACACCTGTGTACATTTGCATTTCAGGGGTGCTGCAGGGTGTCCTTTGGACACCCTGGCGCCCTTGAAGCAGTAGAAATCGCATTTAATTGTGCGATTTCTACATGAATCACGTTTTGCGAGTCTTTAATAGCGATTCCTTAGTAATCGCTATTAAGGACTCACAAATCGGGACATTGATGAATCTGGGGGTTAGTGTCAGTTGCCCACAGGCAGTTAACTTAGGCCTCCAATTGGAGTGCCACGGTATTACTGCCCGGAGACATTAGTAGAAAGCGACGGTACCCACGAGAATTCTATCCAGTCAACATTAACTGCCCCAGGTTCCCACGAAAAGTACTTAACACCAATCGGAGATTCGCATTTCTTCAAGGTTACATGAGCTGAGAAAGAATCCTTCTTTTCCGAGTGTACCTTTCTTTTAAAAACACTACTGCAGCATGAATACCGGTTAATTTAAATTCACCATTTATACAGCACGCTTCAGAATCGGACTTGCATCCTAGCGCTCAACAGGTGGATTTGTTATTGTACTAAAGGGTACTCAATTTACCGACCTCAAAAGCTTGCTGGGAATTCATTTTCATGACGTCCAGGTTATAAAGAAACCATAATCGTGCGCTCAACCCTATGCAATTATACATTACTGTGCTGCTCCCATGTGCAAGGTTGAATATAATACTACAAATCAAATTGACGTTGGCATTTTAATGGCAATAGAAATCTTTTGGAAATTAATAATGTCGCCTGCACACAAAAGAATGCTTCGTTAAAGAAAAATACTTATTCCAGAGCATTGCCTTTCTTTTGCAGGTCACAACAAACTGAACAGACGAATTACCCTTTCAATCGGAGGGTCTCTGCAATGCCATAATGTCCTTGCGGGATTTCTGATAGTGACAAGTTAATACCTAACCACTGACTAATAGCAGACAAATTAAATGTTTAAAACGTTAAAAAACGGGAAAACAGCTACAGGAAAAATACCCGCGTTTCATTTCAGCGTAAAAAAGGGGTAAACCATCACATACACTGGGGTCACTGCTGGAAGATAGCTTGATTCCGAAAAACACCCGGAGTTCTAAGCGACTCCCTTGCCAGGTATCATGCTGACCTTTCGCCCCATTCTTGAAAAGCTCCTTCCTCCCCCTGTGGGTGGAGAAGGTAAATGTAGATACAAGTCACCAGCTGCTCTGAAAGCCTCCAGGCAGCAGTGACTCTGTAGATGAAAATTGTCTTGCAAGGTGCCCTGAGGCAATGATGATGAATTTCCCTTTGCTATGGGGAAGACTGGCATTTTTCTGGGAGTGCTTCCACCCTACAGAGTAAGAGGCTATGGGCGTCCATCAGGAACTGCAGTCTCTTCTGAACACTCCTGAAATCCTTGCTTCTGGTCACAGTCCGGATCACACTTCTCACTCGGCGCTGGCCCCTCGGCCTCTTTGTTTGAGTCTTGGGCCTTAAACCTCTTAGAAGAGGGGTCTGTGTCAGTAGATGCTGGGCCTTGTTCCAGGGCCTGTGCAATACCGTCTATGGTCCAGTTCTCCTCGGGTACTGTATTCTCTTCGGTAAATTGTCCTTGCTTTGTGCGCGTCAGCTCCTTCACGCTAGCGCAAGAGGACAGCTCTAGAGAAAGAAGAAAAACATGTCTGACTTTGCAATTGGAAGGTGAAAAGACTAGGCTGAATTAATGAAGAGCTTATAATAGCCACTGCTCAACCTGTAGTCATGTGGTTGCATTGATGAAGGGTCTGTGTCTGGGACAAGAGCAGAAAGCCAAAAAGTCAAGTTCTCGAAAGCTCTGATCCAGTCTCAGAGAAAAGCAAGCAGTGAGCTGAGCTGGGAGACCTCTCATGTTGAGATGAGGCACTAGGCAAATATCCGACTATTAAATAGCCATAAAACTCCGGGGATTCGAGATGATCGGAGTGAAAGAGGTAAATGGCGAATGTATGGGATGGGACACACACAGAGGGTAGGGTGTAAGGCGAATCAAGAGAAACTGGAATAGGGTTTCCAGGTTCCAAGAAAAAGCTAATGTGAAAATGGAGGAAATGGAAGTAGAGGGCACCCACGGATGGATGTTGGGTGCAGTGGGGCTGGTATACAGATGCCAATGTGAGGATTCCATAGGGGATCTAGGAGATACAATTTTTTTAAGCGAAGCAAGAGTTACTGGAGTGGCCGTTTTAGGTGCCATGCAGTTTCAGGTAAACACAAAAGGCCGCATAGCCATTACTGTACACACCTTTACCAACGTCGCTGACCAGGCTCCGGATATAAAAGCCTCCTCCGCACTCGACATCTGGAAGAAAAGAGGAGCAGTTTATCAGAGGTGAATCTAAACGGCACAGAAAACAGAATGACCCTTCAAAGGCCCATGTAACCAAACGCAAGGATCAAATATTGATGGGATGCGGCATAAATTATTCAGCCAACGACACGTGCCGCGGAGATCGCAGAGGCGCGGCGCAGAAATAAAAGAAAATGGATGAGCTTATTTTAAATTACAAGCCAGGCTTCACTGAACTGTCTACTGAACACATCCGTTCTTCGGATCGCTCCCGGCTGACGCCGCCGCGGCAGCAGTTTCCAGTGAACAGAGAATGTCCTGTTTTCTGAAAACACGAGGAGCCGCGGCTCCATAACCGAGTGTACCGAGCGCGCAGAACCAAGCGGGTGTGACGCAGCTCCTCATTGCCGAGTGATCCGGAACGAAACAAATAATCAGCTAGGATCACAGACCGCCAACTTGGTGAGCAGCCACATATTCACGCCTGACACCCACAGATCGAGCATCTCGAAAAAAGATAACAAAACAAGCATTGGCAAAGCCAATAGGTTTCACCTATGCGAAAGATTTTGGCTTTGTCAATGTTTTTAGACATTTTGCAGAGTAGTGCGACAGTTGTGCAACGTGGCTGAAAATAAAGAAAATAATAGTGCTGTGACGTGAGCAGCGCTGGCACAGTCACATCACTTTTTTCTTTAATTTAAACCATGTTAAGCAATAGTCTGCATTGCTGTGCAACATGTCTAAACAAGCATTGGCAAGCCAATATGTCTCACCTATGCGAGAGCTATTTGCTTTGGCAATGTGTTTTAGCCAGTGTGTACACCAATGGCAGCCGGTATGGGGGTGGCGGGGGAGAGGGAGTGAGGAGGGGCTTGGGAAAATAAAATCACTTACCTGATCGCCATGTCTCTCCTCTGTCTCTTTGTCTAAGTGGTAATGTTCTGCACACTTTCACTGGGAACCCGTTGCGGTTCTCTTCAGGTAAATCCATAAACAATGATAATCCAATTCTCTGGTCTCGTTTCAAAACTTTCATATTTATTGATTTCATTTCATCTTATTATTTACTGCGTTATATCCACGACATTTTGTATTGACATTTCCCATTTACCCAATGCATTTCGGGTCTATGATGACCCTTCTTCCGGGGTCTCTGTCAGAAAAATCAAGAAAAATGCAATCAGCATCCCAGCCATCTCTGTGTATGTGCAACTAATGCATTAGTAAACACTCTAACATCATTGTACATGCAAAAATTATACGCGTTCAAAAATTATATAGCATTCAACTCTAGCCCATTCAGTAAATGCTTAACAGCTGTACGCCCTGTTTCTTGACACAGAGATGGCTGGGATGCTGATTGCATTTTTCTTGATTTTTCTGACAGAGACCCCGGAAGAAGGGTCATCATAGACCCGAAATGCATTGGGTAAATGGGAAATGTCAATACAAAATGTCGTGGATATAACGCAGTAAATAATAAGATGAAATGAAATCAATAAATATGAAAGTTTTGAAACGAGACCAGTGAATTGGATTATCATTGTTTATGGATTTACCTGAAGAGAACCGCAACGGGTTCCCAGTGAAAGTGTGCAGAACATTACCACTTAGACAACGGGATGGCCCGCTGTCTCACAATTTTGTCATTTTGTAAAGTGTTTTTAGACTAAAACACTGGGTCAATGTTGCACAACAACGAATGGATTAAGTGAAAGAGGAAAACAGTAATAATTAGAGTGCTGGATGGACTCAATAAAGTTTTAGTTACATTTGCAGTCTACCCTCCATCTAAGCACCACAAAGATGAATCTAGAAGAAATAGCGCAGATCACATCCAACAAGGCAGAAACCCTAGCATACACCGCAGCGGAAGCGGAAGAAATATACAGTTTGATCAAGGAAACTAGAGCCATCAGCCCACAGCCAAGTACAGTAAATCAACTATTAAAACAACTGGAATATGCAAGTAAACGAGAAATAAACCAAAGATTGCACGCAACAACTTTAATACACTACCATAGGAATCAACGAATCCCGAGGGGTTTAAGAATAGCCCTTAAACCTATGTTATGCAGGAATAACAAGGCTTTCCTTATAAAATGGTACCAAATCCTGAACAAATGTAGTTTGGATCTTATTTTGCTGATCGTGGAAGAGTTGTCAAGAGAACTGAAAACAATTGAAGTGGAATTGGAGAACATAAAAAGTGAGTTAAATCAATTTGATGACTTATCAGCTACACTTGAAGAAGTCAATAAAAAGCTGGAAAGATATGCTAAAGAGATTGAGGACAGGAAGATCAAAAAATATCGGAGAGATACAATAGATTATAAACTTGAAGAGGTGTACAGTTGGGCAGAAGTTTACAATCAAAGGAAGTGGCAACAACCACAGACCAATGTCAGTTCATCACAGGAAAGCGTGGTATCTGACTCTGAAGCAGCACAAAATAGGAGACCCATACCACAGGATAAACGCAAAGATCAACAAAGTAAAGTGTCTTTTTTAGACACCAGCCCAGCAGCAAACAACGCTCCATCAACAAGCATAATAATAACAGAGCCCTCAAAACAAGGAGGGGAAAAGGAAAAAGAGAAAACGCAAGCAAAAGAAACTGTAGTGGAGAGAGAATTGAGACCAAAGAAACCGAAAATGACCTAGTCATTAATATATCGGATAAACAATTGACGGAGGCTCAAACCAAAGTATTAAACAAAGGTTTAACATTTGTTCCAAGATACAAATCTAATGCCCAGGAAACTGAAATATCAATTTACAAATTTTTGAGAAATTTGAGATTAAAGAACTTCTTCAATAATCTACCACCGAGTGAAAAACCAGAGACAGATTTGAAAGAATTCAGATCTAAAAGCACTTTTTGTGCACCCACCTCACATAAAACCATTGATGCATACGAACGAATTATAACATCTGAAATTCAAAAAATCAAATATTCCAGTGGAACCACCAGTAATTTTTCCAGAAAAGAATGGCAAGTTCTACAAACTTTGAGAGACGCCAATGACATTACCATAATAAAGGCAGATAAAGGGGGCGCAATAGTGGTGATGAATACCACCTACTACAAAGAGAGTGTACAGGCTCATCTTCAGGATGAAAATATATATCACAAGTTGGATCAAGACCCGACAGAAATTTTTGGAATGACACTTAAAACAATTTTGGATAAAGCTTTAGAGATGAAATGGATCACTTTGAAGACATATCAATTTTTGAACCCCAAGTATCCCAGGAGATCCCAATTTTATATGCTCCCAAAGATACATAAGGACCCCAAGAGACCTCCTTTTAGACCGATAGTCTCCGCATGTGGATCATTATCGGAACCACTGGGCCAATACCTGGATTGGTTCCTACAGCCTTTAGTTCAGAAATGGAGCACACATATAAAAGATACCACTGCGTTTCTCAACATGTTATCTACAGTAAACATCCCAAACGATGAAGAAATATGGCTATGTTCCATTGACGTGACAGCTCTGTACACCTCAATCCCACACAGTGAGGGAATTGAAGCGATGGAATGGTGTTTACTGAATAATGAAGTAAGTGGTGGAGAAAAAACATTCATGTTGGAACTATTACAGTTCGCTCTATTACACAGTTATTTTAACTGGGAAGACAATTTCTATGAACAGTGCAGTGGGACCTCCATGGGGTTTGCGGGGGCACCGTCCTACGCAAACACCTTTATGGCAAAATTTGAGCATGACAACATAATTCACAACCGGAATTGGACTACTGGGCTAATGGTCTTTAAAAGATACATTGATGACATCTTCCTCATCTGGAAGGGTAAGCAAGAGGAATTAACTAACAACATTCAAAGACTTAATGCAGTTCATGATCGCATTAAATTCACCCACCATATGGACCAGAAAGAATTGGCTTTTTTAGATGTAAAAATTCATCTTGAACAGAACAGAATAAGAACCAGTGTGTACACTAAACCAACGGACAGAAATAGTGGTCTACACTATCAAAGCTTTCACCACCACTCTTTAAAGAAACACCTCCCAGTGTCTCAATTTATCCGCCAAAAAAGAATTACCTCAGACTCACAAGATTTACTCTCCACCATCGACAAACAGATCCAAAAGTACTTACAACGAGGGTATCCCAAACCTTTATTGGAAGAATCCAAAATTAAAGTTTTGACCATGAAGAGAGAATCCCTGCTTGTGACTAAAGAAAGAAGGGAAACGAAAATGACAGTATGTGTCCTGAAATATTCGACACAATCAGTGAAGATAGCCAATATCATGAGGAAACACTGGGCACTTATTACACAGGAACCTGACTTAGAACCACTAGTTGCTGAGCGGATTACGTTTGCTTATAGCAGGTCAAAAAACTTGAAAGAACTTTTGAAAAAGAAATCTAAACCGGAAGTAATTAACTACAAAGGCATGCAGAGATGCGAAAATTGCGTCCACTGTAACAACGTGATGGTGGGACAGATGTTTACACACCCAATGACGGGCAAGAAGATGACTTTGTTACATTCAGGAACCTGTGACACGAAAAACGTAATTTATGGCATCAAGTGCCCATGTGGTAAATTATATATAGGCCAAACCGAACGAAAAATTAAAATCAGAATAACAGAACACAAGAGTAACATTCGGTTGAAGAATTTGAAATCTACAGTGAGTGCACACTGGTTGGAAGCAGGACACAATGTTGCGCAATTACGCTTCACCATACTAGAAGTCTTAAAGCATCATCCTGAAAGAGACTCACATAAACAAAGACTGAGATCAGAATACTTTTGGATAAAGAAGATGGGCAGCCTACAACCTAATGGATTGAATGACAGGATAGAACTATCCTGTTTTTTATAAATAGACTTTGGGAGAGCTGACAATTGTTCCTTGCATAACATGAAGTTTGAGAACTTCCCTACCAAAAATGGCCGACACTATTCATGTGCAAATGTTTATTTGTACTGTTTGTTATGGTTTAGTTTATTTTAGTTTATTTTAGGAGACCACTAACAGTAACTATGTTATAACAGAGCGTGTGAATACCATCATGAGTAATATGTAGTAGTTTTTTCCAAAGCGCGAACTGTATTCAAAAATGTATCGTAATTTTGCATTTTCATTTCTACAGTCTAACATTACTGGTTTTACGCTCAATTTCAATCCAGTTACTTACATTCATTAACATGTGTTTGAATAATATGAGGGCTTACATCGAGTCCGTGATGGCGGTCACGTGACCGCATGTTTATCCAATCTAAGCGCAGAGCGCATCATATAGCTTTACCCTCTATGTGAGAGAGTAGCGGATTGGTCGGCATTTTGAAATCTGAAGACTGGCGCATTTCCTAGTAAGTAAGAACGAACGAAGAGCAGGGCGTTTGTTATGCATTAGAAGCTTTGGGATCTTTTTTGATTTCTTGTTGATTCAGAGTAACTGCATAAGGCAGGATGCATTGTTTGAGAGAGTATAGTTAGAACTTTTTCAGAGTTGGGCTAGCAACTCGTTTTAATTTTGGCGGTCACTTTTGGGAGTAAACCTTCAAGAAACAGGGCGTACAGCGGTTAAGCATTTACTGAATGGGCTAGAGTTGAATGCTATATAATTTTTGAACGCGTATAATTTTTGCATGTACAATGATGTTAGAGTGTTTACTAATGCATTAGTTGCACATACACAGAGATGGCTGGGATGCTGATTGCATTTTTCTTGATTTTTCTGACAGAGACCCCGGAAGAAGGGTCATCATAGACCCGAAATGCATTGGGTAAATGGGAAATGTCAATACAAAATGTCGTGGATATAACGCAGTAAATAATAAGATGAAATGAAATCAATAAATATGAAAGTTTTGAAACGAGACCAGTGAATTGGATTATCATTGTTTATGGATTTACCTGAAGAGAACCGCAACGGGTTCCCAGGGAAAGTGTGCAGAACATTACCACTTAGACAACGGGATGGCCCGCTGTCTCACAATTTTGTCATTTTGTAAAGTGTTTTTAGACTAAAACACTGGGTCAATGTTGCACAACAACGAATGGATTAAGTGAAAGAGGAAAACAGTAATAATTAGAGTGCTGGATGGACTCAATAAAGTCTCCTCTGTCTCTACCACACTGCGTCTTCTCTCTGCTTCTTCCAGGTAGCACTCAGGCTCCCCTGACCCAATCACAACGCTGCAATGCAGCGTTGTGTTTGGTATGAGCGCTGTGGTTCCTCGCTTAGATGGGGACAGGGAGCATGGGCATGTTCTCCACAACATGCAAAGTGCGCATGATGGTTTGGCCAGGCCAAGACGGCTGGCCAAAGCGTCATGTGCACTTTAGAGTGTAGCAACCACTCCTCCTCCCTGACATCAGGGAGGCAAGCCCCACCCGCCCTAACCCGACGTTACTGAAAATAAAATGATAATAACTTCAGTTATTATATTTTTCTTAAACACTGCTCCGTGAGCGGAGGTTGGACGCTTCGCTGCCTTAGCCAGTGGTGTAACGAAAGTGTAAGGGCCCCCCTGCAATATATACAGAGAGGCCCCTGCTCCAGATTTTAACCGGAACGCTCAGTATTGAGTACTGTGCTGAGGGGGGGCCCTACAGCTGTAGGCCCCCTACACCGCAGGGGATGTGGGGGCCTGTGTTATGCCCCTGGCCTTAGGGGAGGAGCCGCCACTGGTGTACACCAGCGTGGCTGCTGCTCAGCATGGCTAAAAGTGAGTGGTGTGGGGTAGATTGGAGTGGAGTAGATTAGGGTAGAGTGGAATATGGTAGATTTGGGTAGAGTGGAGTGTGGTAGGTTGGTATAAGGTGGAGTGGGGTTAGAGTAGGATAGAAAGGTATGGGGTGGATTGGGGAATATTGGAGTGGGGTCGATTGGGGTGGAGTGAGGTAGATTGGGATGAGTAAAGTAGAATTGAGTGGAGTAGATTAGAGTGGGGTAGATAGGAGTAGGGTAGATTGGAGTGGGATATATTGGGGTAGAGTGAAATGGGGTAGAGTGGAGTCGGGCAGGATGGAGTTGAGTGGGGTAGATTGGAGTGGGGAAGATTGGGTGGATTATAGTAGGGTAGAATGGAACAGTGGGAATAGATTGAGTTAGTTTTGAGTTGGATAGATTGGGGTAGATTGAATTGGTGTAGGATAGATTGGATGGTGTGGGGTAGATTGAGGTTTACTTTAGTGAAGTGGTATATATTGGAGTGGAGTAGATTGGGGTGTAGTGGACTAGATTGGGGTAGATTGGAGTGAGTAGCTTGGGATAGACTGGAATAGAGTTGGATAGAGGGGTGTGGAGTAGATTGGGTTAGGGTGGAGTAGATTGGAGTGGAGCAGACTAGGATAGACAGCAGTGGGGTAGACTGGAGAGGGGCGGGTGAAGTAGATTGGAGTAGGGTAGTTTGGGGGTAGGGTAGATTTGGGTGGCGTGTGGTAGATTGGAGTTTACAGGAGTGGGGTCGATTTGATAGAGTGGAATGGAGTGTGGTAGGCTGGGATAGAGTGGAGTGGGTTATATTGGAGTTGGGTAGATTGGGGTAGAGTGGAGTGGGGTAGATTGTAGTGGAGTGGAGTTGGATAGATTGTAGTGGAGTCTAGAGTGGAGGGAGCTAGACTGGGGAACAGTGGAGAGGAATTGGATAGAGTAGAGTGGTGTAGATTAGGCTGGAGTGGAGTGGGGTATATTGAGTGGATTGGAGTAGAATAGACTTGAATGGAGTGAGGTAAACTGGGTGGAGTAGAGTACAGTAGATTGGAATGGGATGGAATAGATTGAAGAGGGATGATTGAAGTGGGATAGATTGGAATGGAAGGGGTTGGATTGGAGTGGGGTAGATTGCAGTGGGGTGGGTGGAGTGGGGTAGATTGGGGTGGAATACATTAGATGGGGTAGATTGGAGTGGGGTAGATTAGGGTGAGGTAGATTGGTGAGGGGTTGATTGTAGTAGGGTACATTTGGATGGAATGGTGTGGATTGGGATGAAGTGGGTTAGATTGGAGTCTAGTAGATTTGAGTGGAGTAGATTGGATGAAGTGGAGTGGGGTAGATTTGGGGAGAGTGGAGTGTGGAAGAGTGGGGGTGAGTATATTGGGTGGATTGGAGTGTGGTAGACTGGAGCCGAGAACATTGTGGTAGATTGTAGTGGAGTAGGTTGTGTCAGATTGGGGTGGGGTAGATTGTGATGGAGTGGGGGAGTTAGGAGGGGATTCGGATACATTGGAATGGAGTGCTGTAAATTGACCCCGGTTGTTGGGTGCAAACCGAGATCCGGCCAGAAGTGTGAGGCATGATATAATACCCTTTGCCAGCTGTGCACTCTCCACATACACCCAGCGTTGGCTCATACAGCCATGTCTGTGTTCACATCTTCCGAGAAGGGAAGCCTTTGACTTCCAAAAACTCTGCTTTTTTAAGTGGACTGACCAAAAGAACAAGTTACTTACCTTTGGTATCCCTATATAACTGTAGACTCTTCACACTGTTAGTATCAATTAGGGTCCCCATGTAACTGCCACCTCCATGTATCAACGACATTCAGTTTCTGATATCTATCTGTCATCAGACACAAAGCCCTTTGAATAAGATTGAGCCAAAATGGAGATCTCTAATTGGATTCTTTGTAGGATAGACCAAAGGAGATTATTCCACAGAACAGGGATACGGGTGGGTCAGTGAGGAATCTGCTGTTAGACAGTTTCTACCAGAAGGAGCTTTACCAAAGTTAAGTAGTATCTTGTCCTTATGATCGACACATCTAACTGCAGATTCCTCCCCTCGTAAACAGATCCCAAAGACACCTCCCAAGGTGGTGGCCCTGTGGAATGGCACAAACCAGGAAATCCTGCAAGGCTTAACAAGAAAAGTGTCCTTCCCAACACACCTGGCTATTCAGGCAGAGGTGCTTCATGAATGTGTGAAATGACGCCCACGCCACAACCTGACAGATGGCCAAAACAGGTACGCCACTAACCAGAGTTGTGGTAGCAGCTTTGGCTTTAGTGGGATGAGCCCGCAGTCCTTCCAAGGGCTGTTCTTGACCAGACCACAGCAGATCATTACACAAAGAACAATCAATCTGGAGATGGTCCATTTTTTCGCACTGCCTTTCCCTTCTTTGCACCAGAGAAAGCCACAAATAGCTGATCATCCACGGGTGATCCTTGGTGCTATCGATGTAGAAACTCCAAGCTCTCCTAAGTCTATGGAATCAAGTCTCTCTTCACGGATAGATGAGGAGGAGTGAATAACATTGGTAGGGTAATGGACTGTCCAATGTGGAAAGGCGTTAAAAAGTTTGGGCGAAAATGCTGCCTTGATCCTTAGCACCAATTTGTCTGGGAAAAAGGGTGGTTTACGTTTGCCTGACAGAATGAGCTTGCAGCTTACTCACATGATGACCTGACGTGATTGCAAGGAGGGACGCTCCTATATGTTTGCAATTTCATGAGACAGCTATGGAAATGAAGTGCACATCAAGAATGTAAGAATGAGATTGAGGCCTCACTGGGGCATCACAAAGGGTTTTGGTGGAAACATATGGCTCAGACATTTATAAAATGTATCACAATAGGTGACACACAAGGATGGTTGATCAAGTAAACATAGAAAGGCTATTAGATCCACAAATAAACTAACTGTTGCATCAGCAAAACCTAGGCTAGAGACCATGAGAAAAAGAGAACATCCTATAGCTGAGCCTGTAATGGTTGGATGTGCAAAGAAGAACAAACAGCTTCACCCACTGTCCTGCATAGATAGTCTTAGTGGTGAGATGTTTGGCTGCTAAAATTACATTCACCACTGTGGAAGGAAAATTGAAGGCAGTCAACTGTCACTGCTCAATCTCCAAGCATGGAGGTGTAAGTTGTGGAAGCGCGGAACCCTACCCTGTTGTTGCGATATCAGGTACTCCGGAAGAGGCAGCCCAATAGGAGACCTTACGGGCAGAAGTTCTGTGTACCCCTCTCTCCTGACCCAATCTAGAACCACGAGGATGAGTTGGGCCCGGTTGTTCTCTACTTCTTCAGAAATGTTGGCAGCAGAGCTAGAGACGAGCTCAAGTCTAACCGAAATGCATCTTTGAGCGAGGACTACCTTGGGAACTCCAATATATAAAAGCTTGAACACTGTGCATTCTCGTGGTGGCGAAAAGGTCGAGCTAAGATTCTCCACATTGTTGGAATATGCCCCGTGCCACCTCTGAGCACAGCAGCCCTTCGTGATCTGGTAGACAATGGTTTGTCCCCCTAGCATTAAAAGATCCTGTCAGGTTTTGCATGACTAGGGAGACACCCTGATGACTCAGCCAGTTCCAGAGGTGCAAAGTCTCCTGGCACAGGACCCACAACCCTATTCTGCCCTGCTTGTGGCAGTTACCACATGGCATGGGGTTGTTCCTGAGAACCTGCACCAGTTCTTCCTTGATTGACTGGAGGGAGACTTCCAGTGCCAAGCAAATCATCCATAACTCCAACCTGTTGATGTGGAGACGTGTTCCTGTTGGAGATCAGAATCTTCTAATCTCCATCTCTCCCAGATGGCCTCCCCAATCCAGCCACGATGCCTGTGTCACGACTGTTCGATCTTGGTCAGAGAGGTCTGCCCTGGATCAATTACAGTCCAGAAACCACCATTGCAGATCTTTCACAGTCTCCCCCAATGCCTGGATGGAATCCGAGAGGTTCCCTGGGTGCAAAGCCCACTGAGATTTCAGATCCCACTGCAGGGCCCGCATGTGCTACCTGATGTGGTTTACTAGCAGGATCCAGGAGACCAAGAATCTCACTCAGACCCACAAAAGGATTGCAACATCAGGCTCATACCCAGAGTATCCTGGACCCACTGAGGTAGAGGGACTGCTCGAAACAGTCCAATGAACAGGGTCCTCTGCAAAGGAGTAAGTTGTGACTGGCACATTGATGGAGAATCACAGAAACATTTAGTGATTGGCTGGTGTCAAGAGGTGAAGCAAGCCTACTTTCAGTAACCAATTGTTGAGGTGTGGGAAGACTAATATTCCTAACCTCCGAAGAATGGCTGTGAACACCACCATTACATCTGTGAACACCCAATGGGTGCTGGTAAGGCTGAAGGGGAGCACCACAAACTGAATATGCTCATGGCCTAATTTGAACTGCAGGTAGCATCTGTGGGACTGCAGGACAGGAATGTAGAAATGAGTGTCCTGCAGGTACAATACCACCCTCCAGACTCACAGATCCAGGGCAGACGAGTCTTGGGCCAGAGTGAGCATCTTGAACTATTCAAGGAAGAAGTTTAGAGGACAGAGATCTAAAATAGGATGAAGTTCTCTGTTCTTTGGCAACAGAAAGTAGTGGAAGGAACAACAACTCCTGACTTCTGACGCCAGCACCCTCTCTATAGGACCCTTCTCCAAGCTTGAACTGCTGTTCAGAGAATGGATAAGTAGTCCTCCGGAAGCTGTTGGGGTGTAGGTAGCATGTTTGGAGGGGTAGAAGGTGTAGCCATGCTAGACACGTTGACATACTTATCAGTCTGATGCCTAGCTACCCATGGAGGTAATAATTTATCCAGCCTCAGACTGGGTGAAAGTGTATTGTTGAGGGCAAACGAAAGAGGGTTTGCAGGGGAGGTGGCAGGAGGGAGGGAGATAGGGGAGAGGAATTGGTTAGTTTGTTGCCCCTCAGGGCCAAACATTGTTGACCGGATCCCCAAATTCTGCCTTACAAGGCTTGGAAGGCCTGTTGTTGCTGAGGCAAGGTCTGAGACAGTGGCATAACAAAACATTCGGAGGACCACCCTGCAAGATATGATGAAGTGGCCCACACCACATCTCCTTTCATGATGTCCACTAATTTCTGCTTTCATTAGCCCTCATGGAGTAGAGCGGTCTCACAGGTTATACAGATAGAGAGGTTCTGGATTTAGTATACAGGGATAATCTTCATATGTTACAGAGGTTACAGTCACACATGCAGGCTGAATTCACAATCTCTCTCACTCCCTATGGATATCTTATTTTTCTTCAGCCCTTTCCTATGGTCGCCCTTCTAAAACAGTCTGACCCTTCTCCAGTGCTGTATGTATAATGCAATTTTTTTGTAATGCTTCTGTACCAACACAGTGAAAGCATGAATAATGGTGGATGCTGCTACATCCTCTAGCATAGGCAATACCTTTGAGTCCTAATGCATGGACTACATGACTACGTTTTTGTGAGCTGTAGCAGGCAAGTATTGGCATGCAACATGTCAATATTATCATAAGCATCTGAGGCTTGCACGGTGAGTTCCTGATCTGTGCTCAAAACTCAACCAGCACCATATGCTGTCCAGTCTTCATGTTTAGACTTCAAAACAGTCTAAACACCATCTCAAAGAATGCTGTGAGAAAAATTATTCTTGTTCTAAGCAAATTCCCACATCTATCAAAATCACTGAATTTATACTTTCAGCGTTATTATGGCACTCTTTGCTGCACATTCAGAGAAGGTCAATCTGTGTGCAGTTGTGTCTTTTCTTGGCGACACTTCAACGGCAAATGGTCTTTTCGCCCTTTTATGATTGGCGGTTTAGATCATCAGTTATGGGTCCACATTCTTGAAATGTGCATGGTGGCCAAAGACAGTAACTCTCCATAAGAGAATGTGCATTGGAGAGGAGCACACATCTTTTCAATGGTGGCTAGAAACATGCTCCTTGTCCCTCGTACCAACACTAAACTGCTTTGTTGAGTTGCACTTTAAAAGACCTTTAAGTACTTCTCCATAGTTAAAACTAAAAGATGGTGGTCAAACTCGTAGTACGAGTAGATTGGGCTTAATGGGAGTAAGGATCGGACAGGTCCCTCCTGAAGCACTAATGTGTCAGGAAAAAGATCAAGCACATTATGCCTAAACGCCGTCCTCTACTCCCTGTCCGATCCTTACTCCGATGAAGCCCAATCTACTCGTACTACGAGTTTCTCCTTTTTCCTCGCCTTAATAGGTTGTGAGGACACCAACTGTAAGCACACAGTTAGGTCAGTGGGACCGAGGGTTGTATACACCTTAGCGAGTGTATACCGCCCAGGTTCCCTCAACTTGGTCCTGACGAAAGCCTGGTACATCCCACCACAGGTTGAAACATGTAGACCTTTTTCCACACTCACATAGATACGGACTCTCAATTTAAGCAACGGAAGTATCGTAAAACTGCTTTTAACATTGTCCAGTAGCTTCAGAATAAATCTTTTTCCTAGAAGTTATACTTGGCCAATTTTTAACCTCACTTTATTTTTTTGCACCACAGTCACAAAAAACTACCCGCTCCACTGTAGTCAGGTGTCGCAGCACACCCGGATGGCACTCAGCTGCCCAGGTGGGACCCCGATGATGAGGCATGTCACCAACCAGGTTGGTGAGTGAGGGGTCTTCTAACAAAATAATAATTTTCTTTTGTTCTCTCCATCTCCCTACACCCAGTTAGGACCAGCCCCTTAGTCCAATGGTAATACTCCTCCTTTTGTTTATATAGGTTAGGGTTCAGGGGATCAGAAGTACCCCCCCCCCCCCCCACTCTGTGGAAAATCCCTTACTCTCTTTTTTGTTACCATATACTGTTGCTATCTTCCCATGTGTTTTTGCACAAACAGGCTGCCTAGAGTCATGAACACACTGCTGCACCTTAGAGGAAAGGTGTGTGTGATGTTTAAAAACGTTTTTTGTACTGGAAGGGTAGTATTCTAGTACAAAGTACTAGGACTAGATACACTTTTCTCACCTTGAATGTGTGCTGTACAGGGCAGCACACATGGAATGTGTGAAAAGGCAGGAGAAATTAAAAGATTTTTCATACTTAATACCTGACTCAGGAGGCGTTATTTTTTGGCACATAGTCCTGACTAACCATTTTGGAAGCGAAGGATCAACATCAATTATTTCCGTGCCCAAGAATGTCTATTACCGGAGGTCCTTATAATTTCTGGGGTAGAGAAATAACACAGATTTACACGTCTCTAAAGAATGCCCTACAGGGATCTATCTGTGTTTCTACAATGATTTCTGCATGCTTTCCCACTGTGTTTCCACTTTAGTGGACAAGATCTCCATGTGAAACACCACAGATTCGAACTCCGATGGGCCTGGTAACACCAGTGACCAAGCTACTCAATCGAGGTTTTAGTGGCATGGATAATGTAGGACTTAAATTAACCCGTCTCCCCTGCCGTGTACCAGCAACACCCTAAGCACATCTCTAACTAATGTAACTAAGGAAAAGGCCCTCCTACATTCTCTTTTGAAGCAGAAAGAAGCTGCCATTATTGCGGTGTTGTGAGGCCACCATGTGCAGGTCCCCTTGCTAATGTATCTGCTACGCTAATGCCGGATGCACCATGCTGTCTCACCTTCATGGCTCTGTTGCCTACCTATGGATGTCTTTTTAGGTCGAGCCTGGCGTTGCAGCGCATGCGTTGCTCGCGCTGCGAGGCATATTGTAGTAAGGACAGATGTGGAAGTGCCCTGGACGCTCCGCCCTTTTTTTTCATTGGCTGGCGTCATTGTCCATAGTAAATGCTGGCTTCCGATTGTTAATGAGGCTTCTTAGTCCCGCCTTGTTAACGCCCAGTCTCCTTTTGTGACTGGTCATCAGGACTGGATCTTTTACTTGAGGCGTTACACGGTCTACGTCATTAGTCGGTAAGCACTATATTGTTTTCACAATGGCAACAGCTTGTCTGGTATTTGTATTTGGGGTTTTAGGTGCAGCTGCAGAGCCTGAGAACCAGGTCAGCTGAGCCGCTGACCAGGTCAGCTGAGCTACTGTAGAGCCAGAGAACCAGGTCAGCAGAGCTGCTGTAGAGCCATAGAACCAGGTCAGCAGAGCCGCTGTAGAGCCTGAGAACCAGGTCAGCAGAGCAGTTGTAGAGCCAGAGAAGCAGGTCAGAAAGTGTGTCTGAATGACATTGAAGTTGTGGAAAGTACTGAGGTGGGCTTGACTTTGGTCGAAGTTGTGTCAGATTTGCTACAGAGTCTGAAAGGGCAATGGACTCTTCCTGTGACATATGCAGAGTTGCTGTCGAAGCACTGGGCCCTGGTGCAGTTCTTGGTTCCATAGGGGAAGACAAAGCAGGCATCAGTCACAGAGTGAGGCAGGTCCCAGGATGAAGTACAGAGGCACAGATGGCATTGGGGAGGGATCCGCCAGCAGAAATCCGACTGGCAGCCTCCTCTGATCTGTTGGGCCCAATGGTACTCCATAGGGATTTGGAGGGGCAATGAAGATTTGCAGCATGGTCTACATGGAGTCTGCTGTGGTGTCGCCGGTGGACCTGAACATTTAATCTGGATCGGGACTAGGTACAAGATCGATTCCAAATTAGGAGATCAAGGCCAGGACCCAAGGTACCCTGATGTCTACAGTGGTGGCTGGCACGATCGGGGGTGGGAGGGGGTAACGGGGGTTAAAGAATAATAAAAAACACTTACCTGATGCTGCGTGTCAATCACCGTCTTTCCCCTGGGGCCAGACCAGGAGGCACCGTGGCTCCCCATAGCCAATCACAACGCTGCAATGCAGCCCCAAAACTTGGCAGCATCACTTCCTGGCTGAAGTGGTGGCAGCCAATCAGATCTCATTTTGAGATCTGTCAGATTCGCAGATCCTCTGCATCTCTAGATATTCATAATTATTTTCTTTGAACTCCAAAACTACTCAAGAGATTTACACCAAATCACAAAAAAAGATCTTTCTGGATCAAGATCTAGCTTTCTGCCAAATTTGGTGTAATTCCGTTCAGTGGTTTGGGCTCTAGTTGGGGCTAAAATCCCAATGGGAAATTGCATGGGGAGAAGGCGTTTTGGGAACCACCCTATTTCTTGGCCCCTGCTTGACGAAATGCCTCGAAACTTTCCAGACAGCAGCTGAAGCGACTGGTGTAGTAGTTTTGAAATTGTCGTGAAGGTTCATCATAAGGCACCAAAGTTATAAGTGAAACAAAAATGCTTCGTCTATGGAATAAGTGCATTCACTGAAAAAAAACAAAGGTTAACGTGACGTTTTAGTTATGTGTTAACATAAGATAAAAACTAATGTTTAAAAAAAACAAAAAACCTGAAATCTACCAGTACATGCCATGCAAAGTATACAACATCATTTATTGCATCACTCATGACATGTTCAATGACATCATTGATGACATCCCTGATAAAATCATAGCAATATACAGCATAGAGTTAATGAGTGTACACATTTGGGTCCCTAACATTGAAAACGAGCAAGTCGTAGAGGCAAGTGTGATTGTGCATGTTGAAACTTATATGGTGCACCGTTTACAAATTACTAAAGATTGAAGTGCATGAATTACTTCATGTTAAACAAGTTAAAGGCTGAGTGCACCTACTTTCGGTTGCAGACATATGTTTGAAAGTAGGTTGAGGAGTAATGATAAAGCCTGTTCCCAACAATCTGTAAGAAAGGCCAATGCTTCTGTTGCCAACAGATTGCCCACGGGTGATATCTGGGCACATGCCCAGGTTAAATAGCTGTAATTCAGAGGTATAGACACATTCTAGGTAGCAAGGATATATATAAAATGTGAATGTTATTTCCAGATCATTGTTGAAGATTTGTGGGCCCTGCAGATTATTGAATAATTTATAATGTAGGGGTGTCCCACATAGAGGTGGTTTATCTCACACTGATGTTGTAAACATGCAGGGTTGTGGGATTCATATCACCCGAGAAATTATGATTTTTGTGGTGGATAAGAAGATTGAATGCCATTTTGTCTGATGGACAACTGGACTTTAACTCACAGTAAATAATGTATGAGCTGTGGTACTCTGGGGCACACAGCCAATCGCAAATGCCAGAATAAATCATATGAACATCGGAGGTTAGAGGACCCTGACAGGCTGGAAGCCCATGACTGGGCTCTAGCCTGTGATTGGCTGTGGGAGTCTTGAGCCCAACCCTTTAGTAAATTTCACACCTCTCCTCGTTGGGGAAACAGCCTAGTGGTGTGGGGACAGTGATGAGCAGGCTATGTTTGCTCCCCCTCCTCAGACTCTGGGGACTCAAGAGGGCCATGGGGAGGTCTCATTTCAGCTCCTTCAGCCCCTAGCATCAGCTCTATCGGGATCTCTGCTTTCTGCCCGTGATTCAATGTCAGGCCACAAAGAAAGAAAGGAAAAAAACCAACCATTTGCAATGCAATAGGTCTCGCGTTACTGAAAGTTTAAGCTATTGACATTGCAATATTATCTGAGAAGCCAATAGCTTCAAACTTTCAGTATCCTATTGCATTGCAAAAGCTTGCTTTTCTGCCTAAAAACATAAGAAATTCGCGCAGCCTTGGGAAGCGGCCGCAATGGCTAGCTGATCTAGCTGTGGAGGAACGTAAAGGAAGGATTGCCACCTGAAACAGTCAGCATGGCTTTCCCTGTGCGCAGACGGTGCACAGAGAGGCTTGCCTTTGGCTTGTCCTTGGTCATCATGCTGCAGCTGATCAACAGTAGTTGCTTAAAATAAATATACGGGGGCGTGGCTTGCGCCCGTAGTTGATGGCGGCATTCCCTTGACTCTCCCGGGAGGCGGGGACGGCGACGGGCCAAGTGTGACTCCCCACACCTCAGAATGATGCCGGACTGCGGGAGAAGCTGTAGGAAGCCTTGAGGAATCGACGGACGTGTTTTCCAAGGTCCTTCGTGACGGCTGCAGGCATTTTTTCATTATGTGAGTGGCGCTTACAGCTGTGAGGCGGCGGTCGCCATTACGGGAGTCCCGCTGACGGAGCTCCGCTCCAAGCGACATTCCTGATCTGTCAAGAGCGCTGTTGTTCACGCCCTAACAATGCCGCATTGCTCTCACCTGTGAGCCCTGCCTTAGCTTTCACTCCTCATTTTGCCTGCTTATGGGCGCAACTTCGTGAGTTGTGATTTCATTCACGGATAGCTGCCGCCATTTCCTGGCTTCATATTACAATGACTCTCGTCTCAGCGCGGCTCTCCACACATTGTTGACGATGCCATTGAGTCAGTATTTGTCCGTTTTTAGCGCTGCTTTCCTTCATATGGAATTGTTCAACAAAAATTACTACTCATCCTTGTCATAGTGGGTTTTATATCTGAACTCTACATTTGATACCAACTTCTGCCGCTTTCTCTTCATTTTTTCAACATTATGTGACTTTCATACCTCTAAATGGAGCTTTAACCATTTGTTCTGCCTACCTGGTCTTCAGCTGGCTGCATTTTTTCTCTTTTTTATACCAGGTGTATAATGCATTATTGTGTTTTGCGGTTGCCCTATTTTCCTAGTGTTACCTTCTAATCCACATTTATTTGACTTTTTCTGCCTCAGTTGTGTTTTGTGCTGACACTACTTACGCCTACATTACTATACTGCATATTCATGACATGGGCTCTGTTTATTGAATTAAGTGCCTATTATGTCTTTGAATTCGCTAACTCTGTACTAGCGGCACCTATATTATGCTTTTGACCTATGACCTCTACTGGTATATTTATTATATGTTTATATTGTCATCTGTACTAGATACATTACTTCAGTCATTGCTTAGTTGTACTAATGTTTGAGGTGTTGTGAATTGCGATTTCATTGCTCCTCACCTATGTCCTTTTGAACCGCTCACTCCCTTTATGGGCAGGCTATCTAGAGACATTTTACATTGTACTTTTTTCTATTGTTTGGCTGAAAAGGTAACCTTATACTAGATTCGTTCCTCATTGGTGGTTAGCTATTTTTTTGGAATCCTGTCATATTATCATTTTTCAACTTTGATGGTACTCTTCAACTCATGTGTATAGGCCTCCTTATGTCTCAATCGTGTTTCATTGCCTTTACTGTATTTGTTTCAACTATTTTATTGTGCACGTCTGGCATTTTTTCAATTTGTTGGATTACTCACCCTTTATGCTCTTGAATTCACTAACTTTGTAATGGTGGCACCTCTGCTTTAGCTTTGTCACATGACTTAGGCTATTTGGTTTATTATATGCTCATGCTGTCCTTCGAACTAGGCACATATTTGTATCCACGGGTTCAGTGTAATTGTATCTGAGCTATTGTGAATTTTCCTGTGATTTCAGCTATTTTATGGGTAGACTCTACAAGGTCCTCCATAAGCCTTCCCCTTCTACGAAGACATTTTGGACTCACACTGGTTCTAGATATCAGTGTTTATCGATGGAGGATGCATTGGAAACTCCTTCTTCTAAGGCCTCTTCTACCACCTCTGCTTCATCAAAGTCTAGTACTAGCAAGGGATCTATTAAAAGACTTAAAAAGGATCCTCCCTCTCCCCCAAAGCCATCAACTTCGACCACAATGGATCTCTTACTAGATGAAATAAGGGCCTTAAAGCCTTTCATTGGAGAGACAAAATCTACTCTCCAAATGCTTTCGGATAAGTGGTCAAAATGTGGATAATCGGGTCACCGCCTTGGAACAAAATGTGGCTTCACTTGAATCATCTGTTTCCAAGGTTGATCCCTTGTGTGCACAAATTTCAGTCCTAAATAAGCAGATTAAAAATGTGGAAAACAGGAATAGAAGGAACAATCTCCGCATTTATGGTTTGGCAGAAAACTCGGATCCCATCGCTTTTTTCAAATCCTTTCTACCAAAATTATTTCATTTGCCAGACTCTACCACTCTTAACATACAAAGAGCACACCGTTTAGGCCCAATGCCTGAAGTAATAACTTCTTCGACTGCAAGGAAACCTGTACTTCCTTGAGTACACCGATCTACTCATGATTTTATCTGCTGCAAGATCCATGAAATGTATAACTTGGTCAGGAAGCCCTCTTTTTTTCTCTCAAGATTATGTCAAATCTACGGCGGACCGACGCAAGGAATTTTTGTCCCTTCGACCACAATTGCGCTCCATGGGAGCACGCTTTGGGCTTTTCCATCCTTGCCTTTTCAAGGTGACTCAACAATAAGACTACCACTTATGATGATCCAATGAAGTTGAAAAGCCCTCTGTATTCTCATAATGTTGATACAATGGATTTTGCCTCTGCGTCCGCTTCTAAGTAGCCCATTTATTTATGAAATGTTTTTGCTTCTTCAGGTTCACATTTAATGGTTATGGTTCCTTTTTGATGGTCATTGGCATTATGTTCTGATTTATACATATTCATATTACTGTTTTTTTTGCCAGACTTACCTTCTTGTCCTTTTTACCCTCACAGATATCCTTCCTGCGCATCATCCTCTTCCCTGATGTTTTTGGAGTCCGTGGGTTTCGTTATCCCTCCCTGTTCCTCCCCCTGAGTTTTGGATCCGTCATTGTTCTATGTGGCCTCCATCCTTCCACCCTCTCCATGTTCTGGATGTTTTGTAAGTTATTTTTTCTGATTATATCTTTCTCACTCTTTTCTATCTCTCTCTTTATTCTTCTCTTTTGCTCATTTGTATTTCAAGTTTTATCCTTTTCTACTAATCTATTCTTATTACTCTTCTTTTTATTCTCATTTCTTTCTATTTTGCTCTCCTTCTCTCATTTTCAGTTTTTCCTAATGTCATATAGCTGGCTTTTACCACATTTCAGCTTGTGTTCTTTATTGAGATACTTTGTTTGGTTTTTGATGTTTCTTCATAACTTTTTTATAAGCCTTAACAGCTCTTGTTCTTCACATTTATTCCTTGACTGGCTTTTGATGTATTTTTATAGTTTTTTCATATGCCTTTAAAAATTATTTCCTGGAATGTTAGAGGTTTACATTCGACAGAGTTTTAACACACCTTGCCAGACTCAACGCAGATATTGCCTGTATACAAAAATCACACCTATCGGCTGAGGAGTCTGCTAAACTAAAAAGGGGCTGCGGGGGCGAGGTTTTCTTCTCCCCAGGCGATGGAAAGCGTAATGGAGTTCTGATTTTATTTCGTAAATCCCTTTCTGTCAAACTAATAACACATTGCATGGATCACTCAGGTAGATGGGCTCTGGTGAAATTCACATTAGGTGATGTCCCCATTTCCCTTTTGAATATTTATGCCCCAGCAACTGGGGATGCCTCATTTTGGACCTCCTTAGCTCCGCATATTACACAATATTATGTTGATAACTTCATTCTTGCAGGTGATTGCAATGAAGTCCTCGACCCATTTTTAGATAGACACTCTTCTAGCGCTTACATCCCTCACAAATCACATAAATCTTTTACACAACTCATTAATCAATACAAACTCATTGATGCATGGAGACTTTGTAACCCCACTTTGCGAGCATATTCATTCTTCTCACCACCACACCAAACCCAATCGCGATTAGACAATTTTTTCATTTCACATCACCTCTCCCAATCCCTAATCGCTTCCGCCATTGGTTCCATTTTAATATCCGATCATGCGCCAGTCACTATTACTTTGGATGTACTACAAAAACCTACTTCTACTCGGAAATGGCGTTTTAATAATTCTCTCCTTCTTGATTCAGTCTTCGTCTCTTCCTTTACATCCTTTTTTCATGAATATTTCTTGTTGAATCAAACTGATGATATTCAATTTCCTGTAGTGTGGGATGCTTTCAAAGCATCGGCTAGAGATTTTATTATTAGCTATGTCTCTCGCAAGCGGAAAAAAGCTCAACAAATGACTAATGACCTCTTATCCAAAATCAAAAGATTAGAACACTCCTATTACACTTCCAAATCAAAAGAATGCTTAACTGAACTCATCGCTACTAAATTGCAATTCAATAAAGATTCCACAAACAACGCCTCAAATTTTTTATTAAAATCCAGCGCTAAATTCTATGGTGGTCAGAATAAGGCTGGGAAATTACTGGCCAATTACTTGAAAGTAAAACAAAATAAAGTTAACATAGAATCCATTTTTGGTCGGGACGGGTTACTGAAACAAAGATGATGAGATCTTACAGGAGTTTCTTCATTTTTACGAGACATTGTATTCCTCTGAATCAGTCTCCTCTGAGCAATCCATTTCCCAATTTTTGTCCAAAATTCGAACACCTTTTGATACTCCTCCATATCTTTCCCCATTGGAAGCAGACTAAACACAAAAAGAACTTCTTCGAGCACTAAATACTCTAAAACATGGGAAGGCCCCGGGCCCAGATGGCTTTACAGTTGAATTCTTTACTCACTTCTCAAAATTACTTATGCCCAAATTGCATATTCTTCTTTCCCCTTTTTTTTAATCTGGCTCTGCTTCTGGTACATTTTCTGACGCTCTTTATTTGCATTCTCCCTAAACCAGGTAAAGATACACAGTATTGTAAAAACTACCGTCCTATTTCCTTGGTTAACATCGATTACAACATTTTTTCAAAAGCGTTAGCCTTACGTTTAGAATCATATTTACCTGATCTCTTAGGGAAGGAACAGTCCGGTTTTGTTAAAGGCAGATTGCTAGCAGACAATACTAGATTGTTTTTTGACATCCTCTCAAAGACTTCGCACTTTTCTCACCCTCTTGCAGCCATAGCTTTAGACGCTGAAAAGGCTTTCGATAGGGTGGAGTGGTTATATCTTTTTCGCACTCTGAAATGGTTCGGTTTTGGTCCAAAAATCTCCACCCTGATTTCGCTTCTGTGTTCTCGTCCACGAGCGGCCATTTTGGCGAATGGTGGCTTATCCTCTTATTTCTCCCTTAACAGAGGTGTTAGACAGGGTTGCCCTCTCTCCCCTTTTTGTTCAATCTTGCCCTAGAACCTTTTTTATTGAGGATTCGCCAAAATGATGAAATTCATGGTATTATCTTTCAGCAGTCTACAATTAAGATGGCGGCTTATGCCGATGATGTGTTATTATTTTTATCCCAACCCAACTCATCCCTTCCCACATTCTTAGATGAAGTTAATTCTTTTGCGCACGTTTCGGGTTACAAGTTAAATAAAGATAAATGCGAAATCTTACCCTTTACTAAATTCACTTATAAAAAGGATTTTTATGACTCGGGTTTTACATGGAGCCCCAATTTTATTAAATATTTAGGTCTTCATTTTACTTCTTCCCTCTCGGGTACAGTTACTCGTTGTATGGAGGATTGTATACAAAAACTGACTGCCCTCACTACAAAATGGCATCCTTTGTATCTATCCTGGTGGGGTAGATTAGATACAATTAAGATGATGCTCTCTCCTATAGTCCTATTTACAATTTCTAATATCCCATTCTCTATTCCCTTGAAATATTTTAAGAAAATTAACTCCATTCTGTCTATCTTTTTGAGGGGTCATAGAAAATCTCGTATGTCCTTAGCTAAATTGATGCGTCCTGAGACAGAGGGGGGGCTGGGGGGGGGGGGGTACATTTTCCAAACTTTTCCCATTACCATCCATCCTTTTTATTAAATCAAGCGTCAAGATGGCTTTCGGATTCCACTTCATCTCCTCCTCTCTGGTTAGCTTTAGAACATTCTTTTACATCTCCTTACTCATTCAAGGAATATCTTATGTTTTCTCGCAAACCACAATCTTCTTCCACCCCATTCCTAAATATACTTCTAAAATTCTCCCAATCCTTCCTATTTCATCCTTTTTCGAACAGCCTATTTGGCATAACACTTCTATGTTAATAAACAACAAACCGATTTTTGGGAAATCTTGGAGATCACGCGGCCTCATTTTGGTTCACCAATTATTCCACCACAATCAGATTATTTCATTTTCATTAGCTGCTTCTTTTCATTTACCTTCTACTTTCCACACCAAATATTCGTCACTATCGTTAGCACTTCAATCTGCTTATGATGCATATATTACCTCTACTCCCTCTCCATGTCAGGAACCCTCTAATACATCTTCACTACGATCTCTACTTCTTAAAGATACCAAGTCCTCAAAAATGTATGCACTTCTTCAAACTCCAATCTCACCTCGCACCAAAACCAAAACAGAAGAAGCTTGGGAAGAGGATTTAGCTGTTTCCTGGCCCATCGAATTGTGGGACAAACTATGGTTGAAGATTCGCAAATCCTCCAGAGCTGCTAACACAACTCCGACACTATTTTATATTTATAACCGACTTTTATTACCTCCACTCATTCTTAGTAAACGGTTTCCAGACACCACAGACACATGTTGGCCCTGCTCTTCATCAGGTGCGGATCTCCTCCACATGCTTTTCAAATGCCCCCTAGTTCATAGTTTTTGGGTGAAGGTATGGTCTCAAATTAACACGATTTTTTCCTCGACTCACTCCTTTTCTATCTCTCACATCTTCCTGGGGAGCGCTTGTCCTATTTGGGATCATTGCACTTTTAGTGTAAGAATAATTGACTTATTGTTGGCAGTGGCCTTCCAACAAATCACTACATTTTGGAAAGACTCTACCAAAATATCATATCAGGCTTGGTGGTATGCTGTATGCTATAATCATAGATTAGACACGACATTTATTTATCCAATGATTTTGGCCTCGAAGAGAAGTGAATTGTGGGGTCCAGTTACATCATTTTTTGATGCGAGTGCTAGATGTTCTTTGTCTCAATCACCGTTGCAACAAGAAGTTCCTAAACCTCCATGACTTCCTTAAGATTATTATATATGCTTTTCTTATTATTCACTTTTTACTTATAATGTATATTCCTATATATCTCATTGTTATAGAATTTACCAATTGCCGGTGATGCTTACAGTCATTTTTTTCTGGTTTTGGATTTCTCTACCTTTATTGTTAACATCACTTGTTTTGCTGTATGATTTTATTTAACTTTTTCATTGACTTATTTTGTATACTTTTATCTTATTTGCTTCAATAAAACTTTTTCTGAACTGAAAATAAATATACAATCTCCTTAGTTACTTCAATGCAGCAAATCACTCTGACACACCCATAGAGTCTCCAATGAGAGCATGTTTGTGCTGCACAGACGTCCTTAAAAAACCCAGGGACTGCCACGCAGGGGAGGAAAGAATGCGCTAAAAATAAATATAAAATGTGGAGTCATGGCTACCAATCAGGAAAATGAGGCACCAAAACCCGCCCTAGCCAATAGCAGAGTAGAGGTGCCCTTGGATTAAAAGTAGAACTCAGCCCTTACCCATCTCAATCTCTTGGCAGCCTATGACATTATGCACCACAGCGTGCTGCAGAATCAAGGAATGAGCGGATGTTACTGGCTCCACCTCCTGGGCCTGGCTGTTCCTCTCTAACCCTTGCCAGTGATCCCAATTGAAAAAATGAAATTATCATCTTGGAAGGTGTTATGTCGGTGTCACCAGGGATTATTCCTATCAGGTGTGGGTCCGTGCTGGCTACGCCACCGGTTTCAAGCTAACCTGGCTGATGAGGGGTGGTGCCCTGAAACCGGTCCCAGGATGCTTGTTTTCCTGTCCAGAGAGGGCCTGGCCTGGCAGTTCGGGTAGAACTGACCCCATGAGGAACAGGGTCAAGACTTATTTGCATATGGCTGGGTCCAAACTGGAATGGTGTGGCAAGCAAAATAACGATGGTTAAAACCAGATCAGTTACTAGGGCTGAATGTTTGACAATGTTCAACATTCCGTCCATCATCTTTTTGGGTCTCATTTTCACTCTAAGTGGGAAGGGTATGCGCAGACGTGGGTCCCTTGCTCGCTATGCCACCAGTTTCAAGCTAGCCTGTCTGATATGGGGTGATGCCCTGAAACCGGTCCTAGGATGCTTGTTTTCCGGTCCAGAGAGGACCTGGCTTGGCAGTTCGGGCTGAACTGTTCCCTTGAGGAACTGGGTCCTGACTGATTTACATATGGCTAGGTATAAACTGGAAGGGTGTGGCGAGCTCCAATGCAATATTCAACATTCCGTTCATCTTTTTGTGTTGCGTTATTCCTAAAAGGCCTGTTTTTCAACACCTGCATGTGTCTGCTACTGCATCTCTGCAGAAGATGCCAGGTGAACACCCAACGCTGATGACAAACCCATTTCATCAAAAGGGACACTCAACTGCTACTTTTATGCACAAACCTCACCAAAAGGATAGTGTAACTTTGGCTGCTCTTAGATGCACACTTGCACATGCACTTTAAGGTGTTAATTTTTATGTTTTAATGGAAAATACAATATTGTGACTGAGTGACTGATTCTTCTCAGCTTGACACTTTGCTAATATATTTTGCGTTTGTTTTGCATAGAGAGTTTTTGGGATCAGTCACATTGGCTGTTCCAGCGAGGAGCGCCATTCATTTTAGTGCACGGTCTAGCTGACCAGCAAATGACACCCTTTACAACCCCTACCAAATATAAAAACAGGGCCTAAGGTGGATAGGCATTGGGCGCACCAAATCAATCGTGGCACTTGCGCTTAAGCTGTAAACATCTTAAGCTAAAGCACTGGTGTTGTGAATGCTGCAAAAGTAAAGAAATAGTTGAAGAAATCGCGGCAGCCGCGCTTTAGCTTAAAATGTGTAAAGCTAAAGAGCGGGTGCCATGATTGTAACAGAAGTAAACAAAAAGCTAGCTTTTTTTCTATCTTTTTTTACAATGGTGGCACCCTCGCTTTAGCTTTAAACTTAAGCTAAAATGCAGGTGCCGCGATTGCTTTAAAAGTAAAGAAACACGAATAAAAAAAATCGAATTTTTTCCCTATTTTTTTTTATTTTGAAGCAACTATGGCACCCACGTTTTAGCTCAAGATGTTTAAAGCTAAAACGTGGATGCCGCCATTGTAAAAAAAAAAAAAAATATATATATATATATATATATATATATAGAAAAACAAGGCATACAACTGCGTTTCGCGATTGCGAGTATCAAAAGAAAAGTGCGACCGCCATTATTAGTGCTGAGGCGTACAGCGCTGTTAAATAACGAAATACTTTTTTTTTTAAAGCGGAGCGTGAGAGCATGTCCTGCCTGCACAAGCAGGCAGGACAAAGCCCTTTGAGAAAATAGTGCTCTGAAGCTGTAATTAAAACCTATGTAGAAACAACCAACACATGTAACAGGGTTGCCATCATGGGAGGTTACAAGAAGAGAAAAGGTGGTACTAAGGAGGGACTACTAAGTCTATTGACCAATGAAAAGCCACCATTTACAAAGGACAAGGAGAGGCGCCAATTAAAAAGATGGATGGAAAGTAGGCGGAGCTTCATGCCTTATCTTGAATACAGCATGTCTCGAAGAGATAGCGCAAATGCTGCCTAGAGATGACCTAAAAAAGCAACTACGGGCAGTTGGCTTTACAGTGGGATACATGTATAGGCAATAGTCTACAGCAGTTTTTCAACTTTTGCACTGTGCAGTAGATGAGTGGGGGTTGCGTAGGAGGGAGACATGTACTGACTATTAAGGTGCAAGGTGGAAAAAAGGGGTCGAGGGCGCCAAAGTACAAGTGAGTGATTGTCCTGCTCTTTGATCTGCGATGCCACCAGAGAACAAGAGAAGTTGATTTGGTGTGGCTATGCAGCTGTGTCAGTTAAGGGCGGACTGTATTCCCCACAGCCTCCTCCTTCTCACTCTCTCATTTGTGTGCTCGTGAGGATAAATGGCTTTGTTGTGATGAAACACATTTTTCCTTCTGGTCGGTCATGCTTCACTTCATGATCAATGTTGTGTGTCGATATCTTATCTCTTTACCACTCCTCTCTTCCACGGCCTGCCGCTCTCGAGTGGGATGGCTCCTCTGCCATAATCTTGTTGACAGCTGTTGTGTAATATTTGGCATCCTAGAAGAGTTCGAGAACCTTTTGCCACTGGCGTAGCTAGGGGGGGGCGAGGGGGGCGGTCCGCCCCAGGCGGCACCATGTTTGAGGCGGCCACGGCTGCAATGTTTCTATTGTAGTGAGATACTCCCACCCCGGAGTCCCGAGTTCGCATGCGCATTACTGCCATCGACCTTACAGGAGTCAGTGCTCATGGTTGACTATGTGATCGCATCGGAGACAGACACACTAGTCTAAGGTGGAGGGTGAGTCACAGGTCCCCCATTGCCCTGCTGAACTCAGCTGCTGCTCGCAGTGCGAGCGGGCAGCATTTTATAAAGTTTTTGTGGCACTTTAGGCGAAGCCGTAATTCTGAACTGCGCAGCAGCCTGGGAGCCCGCTTCAAGCTATTTGACGCTATTGCGCTGGGGATCTTGAGGATAGTCACTATTTTGCGCCACTCCGGGACAGCCGGGCCCAGGCAATGCCGGCCGCAGCTGAATTATCTTTGGGGACGGAGTCAGAGCTGATCAAATGGGATCTCGCCAGCCCAGCGACTGAACCCCTTGACCCCAGGCCTATCTGTGCTTTATTCGAGTGATGCACCTGGCAGGCCTCATGATTAGCCGGCAGGCAGTGCAGCAATAAAGGAGCAGAGCTTGCTGGCATCTGACTTACCCAGGCCAGATCCGATACCAGCTTGCTGCCGCAGCACGTGCAGTTGGGCTCAGCTGCCACAAGAAGCCATTGGTCATCAGAATGAAGTACGTACCAGAGAGAGAGAGTGCCGGTATGTTTTAAAATTAAGACTTCTGTGCCATATGTGTGTTTTTAGACAGCCTGCATGACACGCACTGGTGCAAGTACTCTTAGGTAGAGGTGGTGACATACCAGTAAACCATGGCCAGGGCTGACGGCCGTGCAACTATTTATGAATATTACTGCTCACTCTCTCAAAAAGTGTCTTTTTTAGAGAATACAGCTTACAGTCGGGCTCTGAACTAGGCTATGTGTACTTCAGTCAGCCTCTCTTCCTGAGGCTTGGCCTGCCCCACCCCCTCCCTCCGATGCCTTACTGTGTCGTAAGGTAATGGCTTAGAATAGCAATAACATGTATTTTCAGCCTCAGGTAAATAATAAATAATGAGCGGGGCTGCGCACCCTGCTATAATCCGCAAATTGATTTTTATTAAACTGCTCATTGTGTCTTTTTGAAATAAAGTACAGTCTGTGTCCGGGTTGTGACCCCTATGGGTGTAATGTCTGATATTTATATTTCCCTCGTTCTAATTGCATGGTTTTGCTTTGCGGAAAAAGAGTCACTCCTAGTTTTTGAAATGTCACTCATAATTACGCTGAAATTATGAAAATGTCACACAAAGCAATCTGAAACCATGGCAGATATGAACCACTACTTTAAAATCCCTTAGTTGGGTATTGTCCACTTTAATCACAGAGGGGGGAGAGAAGTATTATACCCATAATCCCTCCTATGCAGGCAACTTTTCAATTCACGAGGAAGGGTGGAAATATTGACACAATCTGGATCTCAGTGGTGGGCTTTTATGAGCTAGATTTGTGCAAGTCGTTCCCTGTCACCCTCCCTTAATATCTTAAAGGGCACAGTAATATTGTAGGTCATTCCAAAATCGCTTCACCTTACACCCTAGTTAGTGAACTCCGTGTGCCTATAAAACAGGACTGACTCATGGAAAGGTCACCAGTGTCACAATAAGACCAGTCATCCAATCAAGGCTGCAACACTGCTTCCTGGTCTGTTGTTCTTTAATAATTGATTGGCACACAATGGCGGGACCTGTTATTTTGTCTCTTAGTTGTGCTCACTGTCCTTTTTCCCCAGCACCCTCCACTCCCCCAAGGGGCGGCAACCTGAGGGATAGCCCCGGGCGCCACAAGCTCTAGCTACGCCCCTGCCTTTTGCTCTTATTTTATGTAATAAGGTAGTTGAAGGAGTATGATTTGCATTATTACAATCTAGTTATCTTTAGGTAAATGCCTACCCGAGACCGGTGCAAAAAGGCGGAGTTTCAAATGTCACTAAATTGACAAAAGAGCATCTGTTTTTTCTTTAATTACTCCTCTGCTAAAATCGGTGCTACACTTTCATTTCCTCCTGCAGCTTCTGCCACAGCTGTAACAAAAGCACGCTATTACATGCAAAAGATATATATTTAAAAAAATCAGCACAGTTGTTTGTGCTTGAGCCAGCCACTGCATTCTCAACAAGCTGATCATTATTCATGCGACATCTGCCTGCCACCCATGGTCTTCTAAACTGATGCGCAGCGTTAACTTTAGACGTAAAAATAAATTAAAAAAAGATGCCCAGCAACTGGCTTAATCGCACAATGTGCAACCAGCTACTGACTTAATTGGACAATGTGGAACCAGAACTCCTTGGATCAATCCTGGATGTCCCTTTTGACCAACTCGTGTGATCCCAAGCAAGTATTTTATTTAACCGAGCCATCTTTTTCTTCATTATCACATTCAAGAGTACATTTAAGTGAGGGAGTTTAAAATGTGTGTTGTATAAACACACTCTTATATTTGGTGGGCTTATGTTGCTTCATGTATAATAAGAATCTAGACTAAGTTAGTGGCCTAGTTTCCACTGGTAACTAGGGCACCCAATCGCACTACTGAATGAAAAAATATTTACATTCAACAAATTTAATCATGAATTTTCCTAATGCAATATACATTGCTGTAACAAAACAAAAAAATCTTTATTCTTTTGTGCTGAGAAACACATTACATAATATCAAAATCATGAAACAGCAAGCGGTTCTGTGCAATATATTTCAGAACCCAGTACATTTCGGGACTCTCAGTCCCTTCATCAGGAGTATTCTGTAAAAAGGAAAAAAAAATGCTAATGATGCATTATATGAACAATGCAATTTTTTAATGTAAACAAACATATTAGTGGTTCACCCATATAGCATGCTACCATCACCCTTGTGTTGAATACTAGGTGTATGTAAAAGTCTAAACTCACTGTCTTCACACAGATGGATGTTTCTGTTGGATGAAAAAGCTACAACAAAGAGACCGTAAAAACACTGTGTTTATAATATACCATGCCAACGTACTACCAATCAATAAGCCACTTAAGTTCAAAAACAATGCATACCTGCTCAGTGTAGAGCAAGGCGAACTCCTATGGACCAGAACAGTAGTTCAAAATCGTGGGTGCAAAAATGCCTGAAAGAAGATTTCAACAACTCGTCAATGAAAGAGGTCTGTATGCAAAATGTTAAAGCTATGTGTTATAAGGAGTCTAAGCTCACCTCTTTACTCTGCTCGAAAATGGCGAGAAAAGACCGACAAACGGGTGTTACAAGTACTCGCGCTGATTCTATAGAAAGATAGTCTATTGTCAATGGATTATAGCCCAAATATTAAAAGTCGAGAATAGCCACTCTGAATACCGGATCACTATCCGCTGTAGCGTGATAATCAACAACTAGTGAAATACACAACTCTCCCAATGATGGACACTGGTTAATATTGGAAGTCTTAACTCACCTCTTTTCTAAACTAGACGATCGCGTAAATAGACCAACCAGGAGGTATTCCAAATTCTCGTGCGGGCTCTATAATGAGTAACATGTTGTCAGTGAAACATTACCCAGGTAATGCGGCTCGAAAATAGCCAGCGTTAAACGAAAATTCCTAGCGTTAAACAAAAAATACCTTCAACACTAACGGGCTTTCACCGTGATGCCGTTGTGAAAAATATCCTCACTCGGGTGTATAGACCTGTAGAATCAACGTTAACACCCAATATCATCTCGTCTAAAAAGTTGCCGGGCCAAAGTAACGTACTAACTACAATGTCAGCTTACCGTGAAATTCTCTCGGTTTATAGCCGATAAGTGAACCCAACCGTACTCAGTCCCGGAAAGACCACAGTCACGAAACGCTTGCGTTTGCCCCTTAAAAACCTGCAAACACCGTGACGGCACGTAAGCAATGACGTCCTGCCTCAGACATCGGCATAAACACAAAGGACAGACTGTTGAAGCTCCGAGTGAGTGTCCAAAACAAAAAAATGTGGACAAACACTCAATAATGTAAACCTACCGGCGCCCTATAGTCGCGCTAAAACGAATGAAGAATAAGGATTCATGAGCTGTTCTTCCTGTCTAGGGAATTGAAATGTGCAATTAAAAGAAGAAAGAATGAGGAAGTTAGTAATGAACATATTGTACATTAATGTGTTGTCTTAACGATTTTGCAACAACTGTAGTGGCATTGAAATCATGACATAAATGATGATGAAAATTATCCATAGCATGAAAACCTCCAAAAATGTTAATACAAACGTTTCCAAAATTATGTGAGAAAACATAACACCCTATCCGCATCATAAAGTCTGAAGTGGGGTGTGTGTAGACAAGTATATGGGTGAACGTCAAGTGAATTCAAGCACGTGTTGCTATTACATCCTTTATTGAAGGGGTGCCCTAAACCTGAATAATGTCCAATGTTATTAACTACGAACTATGCTCTAGAGATCCATAGAAGAAACTCTGTTTAGGATGTTCCTTAGAGGAAGCAGGCCATTTCAAATGTATCATTAAGGCCTTGTGGCATCATGGTCTGGAGACGCTTGATCCAGAAAACTTTTCTCCGTAAGATCATTTTAGAGTTATCAATCTCTACTCTCTTAGGTACTTGCTCTATAATTTTAAATTTTAATTGCGCAATGGTGTGGCGTAATTCTTCCCAATGTCTTGCCAAACTTGATGTGGAGTTTTTGGTACGGATTTTACTTTTATGCTCTGTTAATCTTATTTTCATCTTCCTCTCTGTTTTTCCCACGTATAACAGTCCACATGGGCACCTGATTTTATACACAACGTTTTGTGAGTTACAAGTCGTACTACTCTGTAATTTGATTCTCGCGCCAGATCTGGGGTGCAATAAAGTGTCTCCAACTATCACGTTATTACAGTGAGTAGAATTCCAACATTTAGACATTCCAGTTTTCATGGTTGTTGGTCCACTTTTAGTTTGTGTGTTTGTGGAGAGGAGTTCTTTTATGTTACGAGCTCTTGTATAGACAAACAGGGGTCTCGTGCTAAATAAACTGTTAAAATCCATCTCCGATTCTAGTAAGTCCCAGCGTTTATTGATTATTCTTTTGATGTCGGTTGAAGCAGTTGAGTATTTAGATACAAACACTACTCTGTTGGTAGACTTTTTAATGGCTTTTTGCAGTGTTTGTTCTCTTGGTGTAGACTTGACTCTGTCCATTTGTTGATTTAAAAGATCTTCTGGATATCCCCTCTGAACATAATTATTTTTCTGTTCGAGTAGCGTATCCACGCATGCCTTATTGCTCGAGGAAATTCGTCGAGTTCTAAAGAACTGTGAAACTGGTAAGTTCTAATAAGAATCCAGGACATGTACAGGGTACACATGAAAAGTAACTTGCCTTTTAAATCAGTAGTGGCCCCCTATCTGCCCAAAAGCTGTCAATATATGCAGCAATGAAGATATGTCATCTTTGGAACAACCATTGCATCAATCCCAAACGTGCTGAAGAAGAAGACACTACATCACTGTCTGTTTGAACCAAACTGCGAACTCTGCCGAGAACCAAGATTAATGAATCTCATATGCCCGTAAGGAAATAAATTCTAATGTCAACCTTGCAAATGCAGTCAGTATAAAGATCTTTAAACAGCCACAAGAGTAGTGGTGCCAAACGTTGATCCAGGAAGCTAAATCCATATCAGATTTTCATAAATTTTCTACATAAAATAAATGTGCATAGAATTAATCACTTTGAAATTTATTTACATAGACGGTGGTTATCCTGAAAGCCTGGAATGGATCGGGCCTTTCTGGGCCTACATTTGGCACCTTTACTGAAGAGTCTAGAAAATCTTAGAGCACTCCATCTTTCGCAAGCTCTTTGGATGGCAGGTTTCCAGTCTTGAGTTTGTGTAATCCTCTAATAAAAAGGGCCTTCTAGTTTTTAGGGGGAGAAATTCGTTTTTTTTGTTCTTGGCAGGCTGCTGCCTATGCAATTCCAACCTAACTTGCCTTTCTTGGGGCAGTCAGTACAACTTGTACATGATTCTGGTCATATTACACTTAATATGTGGCACCCATCCTGCGTCTTCAAGAATTACTCATAATTACTTAGTCCAGCGAGCATTAAAAAAGTACAATACAATAGCCTAATATTATCCCTATCCTCACAGGGCAAAGTCCAGCAATTTCAGTGCGACTTACAACTCAGTAGACCAATTCCCTTTCATTGCACCAGTGTTGGCCACCAGTTTTTGTAATTATTCAAGAGGGGAAGCACATCCCAGTCATCATAAGCTACCCAGCGATTCATTTCCAGGTCGCATTCTATCCTAGTTCCATTATTTACATTAATTGATTGGCACAGCATATTAATGTGCTCATCTCGTTATGTTGGTAAATCATTCAATTTAGCTTCTATAGCCAGAAACATCTGAGGCGGCCATCAACTTGCTTCTAGCACGCAGTCCTCTGGCAGCGTGAAGAGCACTTTATTCCGTCATGCCCCATTCTTAACGTCTTGCAGCCACCTTATAGATTCAGGCTTTTTCCACCTCCATTGCAACGTTCATTTTAGGTCTATCAAGTGCAATATATATTTTAGAGGTTTTGATTGTTGCCTCTGACCAAGCCACTACATCACTGGGTCAAGCGGCACAGACATGCCCATCGGGTACTATGGCAGCCAAAAAACACTGCGGTATTTCCGGAGCATAGATCGCACCACCTCCAAGTCCACATGCATATTTCTGACACGACCTAGCCACTAGGATGGCCCTGGTGTGCTGTCTCGAATGTTTCATAATCCCCATCAAAGCTCCCACGACCCACCAGACACTTCTCGCTCAAACAAGCTGAACCTATAGAGACTCTCTTGATCTGTTGCGTGTTTAATGCATCCCATCGACCAGGTCAACTAGGCCACATAATAATACACCTCCAGATTTAGTACTCCATGCCACCTTCATTTACTGGTATCATGGACTTCCGAAATGCCAATCTAATCCATTTATATGTTCAAATTAAGCCTGAAAGGAAGCCACTGAGTATCTTAAAGAAAACGTTTCTTGGAATGCCACAAATTGTCACAAAACACAAAGTAACCTGAGCAGGATTAACATGTTTGGCTACCCCCAGAGGTGAAAGAGGGAACCTAGCCAAGAAAGGAATGAAGGATTTAATTCACAATACAGCTCTCCAAAACTTCATAGATATTAGACGATCGTCACTGTGATATAATTGTACCCCTAAATATAAAAAAAATCACGTTCCCATTGAAGCGGGTATCGGCGTCCATCAGATCAGGTAAGGAACATTGGGAACATTCATTTTCCCAATTAACCTTTAACTTATAATGTGACTCAAACTCACCCAGCATCTCCATCACCTTCCGGCAGTCTCCGCCTGCGTTCTCTCAGGAACAGGAGAGCACTGACGGATACAGTGAAACCATGTGTGTGCTACATGATAAGTAATACCTTACTTCTGGGCCCTCTACCACAAAGCCTCTGCAAGAAGTTCCATTGCTATGGAAAAGAGGGCACCCATGTTGTTTGCTCCTCTACAGCACCCACGTTGTGAAATCACATTAGGAGGGTGCAGCCTGGCTACCGGATTCCTGTACAGTAGTTGAATCCACTTCAAAAGGAAAAGTTAACATGCTCCGCACATGACACAGAGTTGTGGTCCCTCTCCAGGCACCACAGACATACTAAGTCAGGATCCAACACTGACATTTGTCGATGGCTGACTGGCACCACAAGGCTTGAACCCGGTGGGTTTCTTCAGGGACATTTCTGAAAAAAATATGAGCAAAAGGCACACCACACTTCCACAAAACATCAAAAGAAGTCCGTCAAAAAGGAGAGCATAATCTGGATCTACGCTGATGGCGCGGAAAAGGAACTGAGGTCATTGCACTGGGGTGGCACCAGGCACGTCACTTCCAGCTCAGATGATGCCAAAGAAGCCACGGCGAGTTGAACTATGCCACCTACTGGCTTTCAAGGGGATTGCTCAAAATGTTTCCAGATCCAGTCTGACACCTGGTAATATCCTGCCTTCTAGAAACGATGCAAATTTGAACAGGCCAGATTCAGCAATGGCGCCAATGACTGCTCCTCGAAAATATTGACTTGGGTGATATGAACACTTTCACCCAGCCTGTGGTGGTGAACGAGCATAGAGAAATTCTGTTCTACTTCCCAGTGGGCTCCCTCTGCCATGTCTGTTCAACAAAAGTCATTGACTATGCTGCCTTTGGTCCCATTTGGAAATCTTTCAGAGACTTTCCCTCTGGATGGGTCTATATTTCCATTTACAATTGTTTTGGGCCTTTCTGTTTCTTGGCTGGAGAGGCTTTCTGGAACCAGACAGACTCGAGATTGAAAAAAAAGAGCGATACAATTATCCATTCCCATACCTTTTCTTTGTACTAGAATTGTGTATTAATGCAGGACCAGGTTATGTGGAAATAAAAGGCAAGGTGTGCGGCTGGTAATGTAGTGAAAAGAGGTGGCCTAAGTGGACATTCTCTGGGATTGTCAATCCACTCTGACATTTTGATATACAAGGGTACTGAAAGAAAAGGTTTCAACAGAGTTTCTTCCTTTCCCTAGGTTTACTCTTGTTAGGATTAATTCCCTCACTCTGATGTTAAGACTTTTTTTTTTACCACATCAGGGTAGAGACAATGCAAGATGTTTAATGATGCTTTTTCTAGTATGGGTTGTTGCTTTATTATATGCAGAGTTGGTGAGCGATGCTCCTGGGTTGTGCCTGCAGGGCGATGAGGTAGTGGCATTTTTCACAAGTATGCAGTTACATTTTCCGCTATCTCCCATGTTGACCATGCATCAATGTTCGATGCATACCTTTCAACTGTGAAGTGGTCATGTTATCTTTCTGTTTGGACCTCAGTGAGGCCTGCTTGGCCCTAATATCAAATGGGCTGTGCTTCAATCTGCATGCAGCTACTTTATGGCTAGTCTGTATCTGCTTGTTTTTTCTGGTTTATGGGTTTAGCTGGTGTTACACTTTCCTATCTTAGACCAGGTACTGGTTGGGTGCGCTATTGCTCATCTTGGTAACAGTTTGGTCAGCAAATGCATGTTGGATAAATTGGGTCCTTTCAGGGATTATTAGCATATGTCCGGTTATTTTAGTGCAATTCCAGTGGCCTAAATACAAGATGTGTGGTAATGCCAATCAGCACCTTGTGAAGCATGTACACATATAAAATGTATATATATCAGGCACCCAACACACATGCAGGTCGAAAGTTAAACATCCTTATAACCACCTCTAAATTCACACCTGCTTAATTATCTCCCTGCAAATGCATATGAGTGAGAGTTACTCATATCTGCCAGTATTGCTCTTACCAAGCGTGAACAACGGTGGCTGGAATGCTTTGAGGGATATACTGTAGACGGTCACTGGCCTGGCAGGTTTGGCTTCCACCTTTTCTCCCTTCTGTGCTAAACTTGAAAGTGTTGCCCCATCTTTCTTCAAAGCGGAGTATCTGACCAGGTAAAAAACAGACAAGCAATATGATACAAGGCATGTGGTCACGTGAGTAAAAAAGAAAAATCCATGCTAGAACATATTTCAGATTCCGCTCCTTAAGTGAATAAACTATGTCAATCATACCAAATGATATTGGACCAAATAACCAAAATGGATTTTGGCACAGTGAAATAATCTTGTTGCTTTGTGCTAAGTCCCCTGTGGGTGCCCAGAGAAAACATTACATTACTCTGGCAGCCTCATTGAGTGCCATCCAGAAAGTACAGAATTACTCCTTCAGTCTCATGGGGGGCAAACAAATACAAACCCAGCAAAGTGAATAGTCTACTGATTGGGTGTCCAAACAGAACTTTGAAGGGACTGAATCCAACTCCTTCGTGCAGAATCTCCCAGTAAGAAAATAAGAGATATGGCAGGAGAAAATCCCACTACCTCTTGAGGTTGCCTGGTAGAGTTTCTGTCATGTTCTGAAGCTTCTTGTTAAACCTCTCCAGTAAACCTATTTAATGTAAAAGTAGTAAGTCACACCAACTTGCTCCCACTTCCCTCTCATATAACAATAGGATAACTTTGTTCCACAGTCGGTATGTCGTCTCTTTGGAAATCCAACCCCGGAAAAGATCCATAGGGAGACCTATCTACCACCTTTGCAGGCATGCTCATAAGGAGCACTATCCAGCAAAACCGAGACATATTTGTTAGATGATGTTGAGTGAACCAACTATGTGTATTCCAACTACTCAAATGGGACGCCTACCATTGGTAGAGGTACTAACTGTGCCTTGGTCTTACCTCCTGACTTACCATTCAGCTGGCATGTATGACAGGTTCTATAGAACCTCTCTGCGTTTCTGAGCATTCCTGGCCAGTAGAATAGAGGGTCTAACCTATTCTGGGACTTTCAAATGCCCATGTATCCTTGCTAGCACTTAGCTCAGGATTCAGTAGCAGACTGTCTTCCCAGGCATCATAGTATCTTCCTATCACTCCTTTGTTGACCTGGTTCCTTCTGAAGTGCCACAAACATAGGGCACTCAACCTGTGCCTCGTGGAATTCTTCCCAGGCAGGCCCTTGAGCAGCTAACAACTCCTGCAACTCTAGCAGTGACCCAGACACCAACACTTGTCCCATTTCAAGTGCCTCACTCTCCTCTCCTTCTGGAACAGGGGCAGTGGATGCCATCGGCAGTGCATTCTCAGAGTCCACACAATCTGCTGGCTACCTAATCCTGTTCTCAGCAAATTAAGCATGGTTTCATTCTCTCCCCAGGACTGACATGCAGCATGTGCTTAGGTGAGGTTGTTTAAGCCATACAGGCTTCTGGGCCTGGTCCTAAACCAAGAGCAATCAAATCATAGTCGAAGAGACATCCAGTTCTTTGTTTTTCTCTTACCCCAAAATCTCTCATGGCTTATTTTCTATTGATTTCCATCTCAGCTAGGGCAATCGTATATTACATGTACTCTCCATTGGTACTAAGCCTGTGCCTTCGGCACCAAGGAGATGCAACTGTGTCTTGAGATACTTCCTCTCAGCCACGGTTATGTGAGCTCTTCTATCCCTCAGGAGAGGCAATCCTTCCATCAATGCGATCAGAGTATTAAGTGTATGTGCTTCAGACCATCTGCTTCGCTCTCCCAGATGTTCATTGCAACTAAGTTAAGAGCAACACGTCATCTCAGGTCCATTCCTTCATAGTTGACATATTAGCTATGATAGGTGTGAGTGGTACATGGTCTTTCACCTGGCAGCCGCCTTTGTAATACCCTCCTTTTGGTACTTAAAGCAAATTGTCACCCGGGGCTTGGAAGAAGATTTATTTTTCCTTTGTTAGGCTTTGCTGGCTAGGAACCCTAATTCACCTTCTGTTTCTACCCCGGAACTTTGGGGATTGCCCTGGCCCTTACCCTCTGGTTTGCAACCAGTCTGTGGAGTGTTCCTCTGACATCTGGATTTTCAGCCATTCTGCTCCAGATGTTTGTTAACACTGTTTGGTAACCACTTGTCAGCCAACACTGTACATTTTCCCAAATCAACTCAGTCAGATCTGGCAGGTATTGCCAAAGTGGGGAAGAGAACTCCTCCAAGAGTATCTATCGAACTATTAACTGGTTTAGGGCATGAAAATCCTTAGGGCCAGATGTATCAAGCGTTTTCCCGTTTGCAAACAGGAAATAGCCTTTTGGGATGTATCCTTTTGGGATGTATCATCCCAAAAGGCATACGCAAAATAGGGAATCCCAATTTTTGCGATGACCTATTTTGTGAATGCATTTAGAGAATTGCAATTTGCGATTCTCTAAATGCAATGCAGGAAGCGCTTTCCAAATTGCGACCCTGCTTTAAGGACTCACAATTTACCACCAACTTCAAGTTGGTGGTAAATTGCAAATCCTTAGAAAAATGCAAATGTTTGCATTTTTCTGAGTACTGCTTTGGCTTCAGCCCAAACCTTCTGATCAGTTTCTTTTATCTGCTCATACACCATTTGCTCAAGCATCATTACAATGACTACTGTCCCTTCTATAGACCATAGACTCATAAGCGCTACTTCCTTAGACTCATTATTCAAAGCCTGAGCCTAACAAGCGATCTCAAAGCTCACAAACTATTCAAACATTTTCTGGCCCTCCATACATATGTGCACAAGCTCTTTTAGAACAATGGCAAGAACACTCTATGAGAATGAAGTGGAATCACTTTTCCCAGATGTAGCCATCTATGCTGCCATCGTAAACGTTTCCTTCTCTAGTGCTATCCTTTCTGTCTCAAGTTCCCTCTCATTTTCTTTGTCTCACTTTTCCCTTTCCTGCTCTTTATGCTTTCTTTTTCTAACCTCATGGGTCAATTTTTCCCGTATGTCCCTCTTTCTTTTCTCTCGTTACTGTAGATCTAATCACAACTTCTTCTCGAACTCTCTGGCTTTCTATTCTTCCTTAGCTTTCTGGAGAGCCCACTGCAAGTTCAGGCTTTGCCAGACATAATGCTCCTAAGGGAATAATTTGTGGAGTTGGTGTCAACTGAACTATGGAAATTGATAGCTGTGAATGTATTGGCGAATATCTAGAAAGCAAATTTTGTTAACACATGGGATGTCTTTTAGAGGGAAACTGAACTATGGGGCTGGAAGAGCCCAACTCTACAACATCCATCTCAGGTTCTTCTCTCCAGCTCCTGTAATGGTATTTTAACATATCTCGCTAGGATCCCCCAATACTTACTTCTGGGATTCCTCCACCCTCTATCCATAGACAGATCTCACAGTTGATGTAAGGTCAGGGTATACAGGGCTGCTCCCTTCAGTCTTGTATCCACCATTCTTGTGTAGGCTGTAAGGTAATAAAGTTGGACCTACTGTCTGCTACGGAAAATTGGAACTAGCCTCTGTATTATCTCACACCACTCGAGACCAAATGTCAGACCCTATTCGGATGGCATGGGGCATGAGGCATGGGCTACGAAGCCTAAGCCTAGGAAGGTGCCTACTCTCCCCATGACCTGTCCCACTATGGCTTTGAAAACTGGGTCAAGCACAGCCCCATCAGCACTTGACTCTGGTAGCGATTACGAGCAGTCATAGGGTTCTCAAGAAGGATAGCATGGGGTTACTTGTTCACATCACTCACCAGCAGCACAATACAATAAATGAGCAGTCTAGTGCTTCTCTTTACAAAAACGTGCCTTATTACACAGAAAGTAGAATAGTTCACTAGACAATCTTGTGGGAATACTAGATTCAAAGGAGTGAGTCTTGGGTGCTTGAAAGTAGGCCTGCTCCCTCTGGGTGCTGTAAACCCCTTTCCCCCCCTCAGGCTCTGTCTCCGACTCCTCAGGGTTCATGAAGTGGGTTCTAATAAGGTGCAGCACGATCTCTCCCACTTCTCTTAGCACACAGTCTCTAGGGCACGGGGTCCGCAAAATGTTCTTGCCATTTTTGGTTTGAGCGCGACGGTGTCCAATCAGACAAGTTCGGTGCCTCAGCTGCCAGGCATAGCGTCACAAATATTCTGAGCAAGGTTGCACTGGGGCACTTCTGGGCAGTGTAGGGTTCTCTACTCATTACAGGGCACTGCAGGGTTGGTAGTCTTTTCTAATAGTGGACTGGTCAGGACTGATTTGATTTGATTTGAATGGAGATTTGTAGTGCGCAACTTTGCCCGAAGGCGTCAAGGCGCCGATGATGGAAAATAGCCAGGTACATATATAGTGAGTATAGGAGCCTAAGAGTAGGCTTCAGTGAAGAGCAAGGTTTTAAGGCCCTTTCGGAAGAGGACAAGAGATTCTTGGTTCCTGAGTTCCAAGGGGAGGTCGTTCCAAAGTCTAGGAGCGAGGGAGGAAAACGCCTTGCCTCCCCATCTCGCTTTAGCAACTCGAGGGACGGTCAGAAAATTCTGGCTGGCAGAGCGCAAGGCCCTACCATGGGCGTAGGTTGACACTAGGGACCTGATGCCCTCAGCACCAGCACCATAAAGAGCCCGGTGGGTAATGGTCAGGATTTTAAATTTTATCCTGGCATACACAGGGAGCCAGTGAAGATTTTTCCTAATCAGGGTTCCTGAAGAGCGTCTGGGGGCATTGACGACAAACCTCGCTGCAGCGTTCTGGACGACTTGCAGGCGATGGATTCGTTTGTTACTCATGCCAAGATATAAAGCATTGCAGTAGTCCAGGCCGAGGATAGGAGGGCAACAGAGACAAGTTTCCGGGCGTCAGGGGAGAGGTAGTGGGTAAGCTTTCTTAACACCCTTAGAACCCCGCAGCAGGCTGAGACCGTTCTGTTAACTTGCTTGTCAAAGGCAAGTGAGGTGTCAAATATGACTCCCAGGTTACGGGCAACGGGAGAAGGCTAGGGGCATGTTCCCAGTGTCTGTGGCCACCAGTCGGCTGACCAAACCTCCTTGTTTCCACCAAAGACAAGGATCTCAGTCTTTTCCCCGTTTAACTTGAGGAAGTTCGAGGCCATCCAACCTGCCACAGCTTCCATGCAATTTCTAAAGTTTAGGGCCGTGGTCTCGACGGATTGCGACAGAGAGACCATGACCTGGGTGTCATCGGCGTACGAGAGCACTTCCAGTCCAAAAGTCCTGACAAGCCTAGCAAGTGGGGCCACATAAACGTTGAAGAGCGTATGGCTCAAAGAAGAGCCCTGCGGGACCCCACACTGGAGAGGCTTGGCGGTGGAAAGGAAGTCACCCAATTTGACCCTTTGCTCCCGATGGTTAAGGAAAGAAGTGAGGAGGCTCAGAGCCAGACCCTCCACCCCCGTCTCCCTGAGACGGGAGGCCAAGATGGTAGGGAACAGGGTGTCAAATGCGGCTGTAAGGTCGAGCAGGATCAGATGAGTGGTCTGACCTCTGTCGACCTTAGCGCGGATGTTATTGACCACCACTGTGAGGGCTGACTCAGTGCTGTGTGCCTTTCGAAAGCCATGCTGAGAGGGGTCAAGCAGGCAGGTCTTATCAAGAAAGGCGCTAAGATGGAAATTCAGATGAGCCTCCAGCATCTTGGCTGGAGCAGGAAGAAGCACAGCACGGATTGGCAGTGCACTGGTCACCCCATCCAAAATGCTCCCATACACACAAAGAGTGCCACAACCAGGAACTTATCCTGGCTTCAGTTATGCCTATCAATCAGGAACACGGCTCCTGGTGTCTTGGTTGTGACTTTAGGAATAATGCAAGGAGGCCGCGTGACACACTTCAACAGTGTAGGGGCTCCTTCAAGTAAAGCTGCACACAACGGTAACCCCGATCTCGTCCGTCATGCCTAATGATTATTCTCTTATTAGATAAACCCAAACACCAGGGTCATTTACTGCAGTTCCTTCCTCAGCCACCTCCTCCTGCAGGGTTGGCGCTTTCTGTCGTCTTGCACAGGCAGGACTTTTTTGTTATAAGGACAGGTTCAGCAATTCCCCCTTCAAATCTTACTCCCGGTGATGTTCCCTCACCGCTGGGGCACTAGGTGACAGACAGGCACCAACCCTTGCTTGAGCATTAGTCCTCGGAGTAGGCTGAGGAGTACTCCCTCCTTGGTTGAAGAGAATGAGATGTAACAAAAAATGGTTCGGCAGCTCCATATTTTATATGGTTTTCACAAACCGAGGTTGTGGATTCCAGCGCTGCCCAGGTTCATCTAGCCAGTTTGGGTCCGTTTCTTTTTCATGTGTTCCAGCCAGGCCATCTCCTGGCCCAGCCTTTATCTCGAGTGATGCTGCTCACAGCAGGGAAGTCTCCAGATGGAGTACACACCACAGAGGTCCAAAAGAGGTATGAGCAGGCTGCACCATGGTTATTTATGACTAATACTGACAGCGATCGGGCCGAGATAAAGGTCAGCTCCCTTCAAAGGAACCTTTCATCCCTGGCACCAGACTCAGGACTCCTCACGCTTCATACGCCCCATACCGTCCACCAAACAGCACCACATGAAGACTATTTACAAGCAGTCTGGATCAGAAATGGCCCAAGCAGTGTCTAGTGGAAACCCATCTCCTCTTTATTCAGTGTAGCGTCTGGTAATCCAACCTCTAATCTCAGTAATACACACCTACCTTCAGGGGAAAGCAACCCCACCTCCATCTTATACACATGCCCAGGTCAGGGGCTAACAACATGAAGCCCACACGTATGGGTCACTCGTTCCTTCAGATACACATTGACTGCATATCAGCACATGCTCTGCTCGGGATCTCTGCACAAGTATGCCGGGTTCGCCATAAGCAGAGGAACCTCCAGAGACATGGGCCAGCAGGCTCATATTCACATGTTACAGGTAAAAGGTCCAGGCCACTACAATCATTTACAAACATGGTATGCGGTCACTACCACACTGCACGCACTCGTGAAACCAGTGGCAGGGAAGTAGTCCTTCTGTCACTGTAAGGGCTCGCCTCTCCAGGATTAGGACAAGTACAGGCTCTACCACAGTCAAAAGCATTCTTAGGCTTTCACGCACACACTAGATTAGTGCGCGACAAGGCTTTAATCCAGATACCAAGATCAGATTTTCGCACTTTAGGCATTCAGGACTGGCAACACGACTGTACATCATGCAGGAGACATTCCCACCCACACAGGTGTCATTCCAGCATGGATGCAAGTCTGAGGCAGTAACCGCACTCCCACTATTTGCGATTCCTCCTGGTATAGTAATTCACAAGTCAACAAATACCACACAATTCCAGGTTTCAGACATCAGAATGCAAGACAACGTGCAAATAATCATTTTTTCCACATTCCAAAGTGCACAAAACTGAATTATCTGCCAGCAAGATTTTTACCAGGTTATATCAGGAGAAAACGAGTTTAAGCACAACTCAGGATTAGCGCCTGTGTAGGGCAAATCAAGCGCAAGTTATCACAATCTGTAACAAAAATGAATGCATTAAATTCAAGCCATGCTTACATTGGTGGAACCTGCATTATGTCACCGACAAACTTTGCGAGGACGTCTTCCATGTCTGACCTGGTGATGTGATCTGTAAAAAAACATGTAAGAGACCAGTGAGCTTGCATGATAACACTAACTGCAAGAAAAAGGCACGCGGGTTTCATTTTTCCATTTCCCTTGCAATTCGGCAACACACCATCTGCATTTGAATCCATTCTGAGGCTAGAGTTGTATTCACCCTGTCAGAGATGTACACAAGTGCGTGTGACATTAGAGAACACCTTTGACTGAAAGAATTACATTTTAGATGGCTCATTGTTCACATGTTTTCCATGTGAGACCCACTGCCCCACAGTGCTTTCCACATACTTCTCACTGAGTGTGTTCCTTCTGGTATCCATCCATTGGAGTTCAGTTCAGGTTTATTTGCATTAAAAGCAGTCATCACAAAATACAAATGGCGCTGAATATGTTTCCTATACAATACTGTTTTGCACAGGAGTAATACAGCAATCGAAAAGAAACTGCGATAGGAAAGGCATAAAACATCCCAGGTAGAATTCATTGCTCCAGTGAGTTCTTCCTATGACGGCGATTTCCCCTGTGTGCCCTCTGTGTAGTATTTAGAACTGTTCTGCACAGCATGTATTTATTATAGTGTGCTAGCCGCATAGTATGCACAAATTCCTTGTGAACTTTCCACATGGTATGCACAGGTTATACGTGCCTTCCATGTGGCACTGTATCCACGGTTTCTTGGTGCCTGTTACTCTGTCTGCTTTCTACATGAGGGTTAACTCTGGGGGTCCCTGTTTGCCTAAACAAGCATTGGCATAGCCAACAGGTCTCGCCTTTGGGACCTTTGTTTAGCCAGATCTATTGGCTTTGCCCATGTGTTTAAGCTATGTTGGTGGACTTACTTTAAGGGACCTTCGTAGATAATGGAGGTGTAGAATATCAACAGGATACAGGAAATCAGTTATAAATAAACCAAAACGGGCTGTCAGTAGGGTAAGGAGTGTGCTTCTTTTAGGGGAATGTGGCAGAATTCGGGACCCATTAGAAGCTGCCCAGTAATCCATTTTTGGCCAAAAGGTTATAATGGTGTATTGTTACCGCACAGCGGAATTCCTGGATCCTGTAATACTGCGTCGAATTCTCAGCACGTTACCGCCTGCTAAAAGCATTGCTTGCATTAAGGGTTTAGATGTGGAAATTGGCGCAGTAATATTGATTCTGTAATGTTAGTCCCAAATGCACATGACCGTTCGGGGTATTACCTCGGTTTCTGTATTAGAGCACAGCGTTGGGATTTACAAGAACGAGAATAACAGTTAGAATAAAATAGAAGAGAGGGAAGATAAGGGAGAACAAAAAAAAGAGATGCAGGGGGACAGATGAGATTGTATGAAAGCTTAGCTTTATGTGCTATGCAAACCACAGTTATCACAATTGGGTAGCGCTGCTTCAGGATGCTCTGACTCACACAGAAGCACGTAGTGGCAACTTTACTGTCAATTTTTATAAATTTTTACAATATATAGTTTCTACAGATATACAAGACAATTTCATTGAATGCGACCTACGTACAGTGGTCTGCTGCTCCCTAAGTTCACACACTTTAAAGCACATGTGCTGATGAGAAGCAACAGCCAGCCCTCTTTAACTTTGTAACACAAAAATTGCATTTACCTAGTGTGGAGAATGCCTTCATATGGGGACTACTGGCAGTACCAAAACTAAGCAGGTTAAAGAAAAGTGCAAGGATCCAGTTAAAAACGTGCCCACTAGTCAGGTTATTAAAAAACGTGCACAATAGCAGCCATGGAGCAATTTGGTTGCAATAATGCCGAATCAATAAATATGCATACTATCTATGCAGTGGTATTGGTGCACTGGTGAGTTCACGACTACAATCAAAGAATAGCATCAAAAGTCAACTATCACAGGCCTGCAAACTATACTATATACGGGAATCTTAACCACAATTGCTCTCTCCCACCTGCCGGTCAAGCATCTAATGTGACCTACCTATCAAGGCCCACAATCACTTACAATTGGGAAACTAATCATTTTTCGAAATCCATAACTTCCAAGGCTCTTTCCTCATTCCTCCAACTTTTTTTCTTTGAGTGTCTCTTCTCTTTAGACCCACCCTACCACTTGACCGCATTTTGTTGAGGAATTGTGGGTGGCTTATACAGTTATACCGATCAACACAATATTCTCCGGAGTGCCATCCATCTACCCAATAAGCAGAAATAAGTTTGAAAGCATTGTCGCAAGAATGCAAAAAAAGCGCCTCATTTAGAAGCGATGAACAGATTTCCATTAAAGAGCTCCCATGACGTGAAAACAATTTACAATTTACTGTAGACAAACTATTTACGAAGATAAAATAGTACTGAGATAGGCAGCAATCCTAATGCATATTGCCAGATAAGCAGGGGCACCAATGGTCCTCTAAACTGGAAAGTCATTTTTAGGATGCAAACACTTCTCAGAAGACAATCTCCTGGACTACAGCAGACCTGCAACAGTGTGCAAAATGTCAAAGACATTTTGTTTTTATGTACTCTGCTGTATAGACATTTACTGCCCTAATTTCTTTTCAGTTTTTGAGGATATCTTTGAAAATACAAACATATTGTGGAAGCGGATAGAAATGATTACGATCATCGTGGCTAACACAGAGGTGCTGTGGGAAAAGTGGGTGGCAGATATCGTCACCTCATGGTAACAGAGTATAGTGGGTCCAGCGGTAGCTTGCACAGCCACATTCTTTTACTCCATATGCGGACTTTGGCACTGTGGAATGGGGTTCAAATCCCAGCATGGGCTCTCCCAGTGATTACAAAAAAACATGCTGATCGAAAGAAAGAAAAATTAAACAATACCGATTGGCGATCACAAGGATAAATTCATGTGCAGTGCACTGCCCCCTTCCCTTGTAGGCACCGTAGGAAAGAAAACCTGATTGACGGGGCAAAACGTTGGTCTATTTGTCCATGGCCAAATTAAATAAAAAGGTGGGCGAGTCGCGCTGAACAAAAAAAAAGGCGCGTGGCCGTCATTGTTAAAGATGAAGCGCAGCTCATGTGTCCAGCTGTCTCAGCCCGCACGAAACTCCAAAAAGTGCTCGAAAATAAATATTTTTAATGCTGAACATGTTTCAACCTCTGTTTAATGAGAGACTGCCTGCACTCACCACAGAGCACCCCCCGTTGCAGGAGCTCTGATCAGAGCACAAAACCAATTTTTTTCCGACCCGGGAGGAGGGGGTAGCAGCACAGCACGCCACTGCTCGTTCCCGCGGCAATACTCCATGGGAGTTAACTTTTGAGAAATGGTGAGACGTGCGTCAACCATTCGCCATTTGGAGGCTATGATTTTTGAATGAGACAGACAAAAGCCGATCCAAAGCATGGGAGGAGTGAAACCCCACAAAGTACATACAACAGATGATCCTGCAGCCTAAGGGCTATAGGCTCGACCTAAAACCTGAGAGTCAAGTAATTTTTAAATTTTTACCAGATTTCGGTTATAAAACAATATTACATCTCATACCAATGCAGGAGTTGTAAGGGACGCCTACATCACGCCCCTTTCAAACACCGAATAAGTGGTTGCAATCGAATTTTAGGAGTATGTAAAATGTTACCAGTCAATGGGATTGACAGATTTAAAAGAGCATTTTTGAGGTCGTAATACAAAGGTTTGCAAGCGTAAAAATGCTTTGAACATCACTAGCCTTATTATACATTTGCACCTGCTTCGCGCACCCCCAGGGCACTCTGGAATTACAGAAGGGGCTGCAGACACTTGTGCAGCCCTTTCTGTAGTACAGATAGCGGTAGCACACATATAGCGCCAGCGCCATCATCAGAGGGTGTTCCCTCATTTGCATGGGACGCAGGCACAAAGGTAAAGAAGCAGTCAGGCTGTCAGGAGGCGCGCTGACAGTGTCCCACCCAACAGGTGACGCACTGTCAGTGTGCTTCCTGATGGCAGCCCTCTAGAGCTCGTGAAAGGCGTCCTACGGACCCCTTAGACATACCCATGCCGGCAGGTGCAGTCACTGACTGCACCACCCTTCAAGGGGATCTCTCACCCTCTTAAAAGTGCAGGGTTGCCGCCAGTACAGTGAAACAGGGAGTGGCTGCTTCAAAGTCACTCCGCATTTCACTTGAACGTGCACTTTCCTTGTTAGTGCACCTTTTGAAAGGTGCGCCCCGTGCTAACAATGAAAATGCGATGCACTGTATAATACAAAACCTGATCTTGTATTCCTTGCAGCATCAGCTATACATGTAGTACTCCCATCATATTTATCAGATGATACCCACTGTTGCTACATGGTATACTTACCCGACATTAGAATGTTCTGGTATGCCTTCACACTGCTCTCGGTAGTCTCCTTCTTATACTCTGTGATTCCCACGTAAACGGCCCCTTGTGGGTAATGCAACAGGTTGTCCTTGCTTTTCTATGTAGTTTCCATGTGTTTTTCACTACTACCTTGTGCGACTATCATAAGTTATTCATTGCTTTGACTTCTAGCTATGTGTACTCACTCCAATAGCGTTTCTTCCTTCTGGTTCTTCTGGCTGCTATGTGCTAACCATGGTTGGTTATTATTGCTGTGATCTTAGTATTTAATGCTCCCTTGGTATATTTCTCAGTGAGCGCGTTCCACATTCTTGACCCTTCATTAGAGTATTTCCTACCCTCTGGTGTACACTCATGCAGAATTTCTATAGCCCTGATAAAACTGCAATGCACTCCGATTTGCATCAGGTTCCTGGGCACCCTTTCAGGCGTGCTGTATGTCTTATCTGGAAGATGTTGGGAGACGTGCATGAGGTTCAAAGAGGTGCATGAGGTTCAAAGAGATTAGCCAAATGGGAGTTGACGAGGCATTATAAGTCCAAGCAGGGAGCAAGGACCAAGCACTGAGCGCTGGAAGACAGAATTAGCACAATGGGTGGCCAGTGAGACTATGGTGCGGCTCCAGCAGGCCAGGAGAGCTAATAATGAAAGGGCGTTGGAGGCTGCTAAGGCATGGGAGACTATAGTGGTGACGTTGATGCTGCCTGGGTCGCGGGCCGATGGAGACTCAATGGATACACCAACAGTAACACCCTAAGCCGAGGTACTCAGGTGGGGCCACTAGCACTGTCAGGGGGTGTTGATGTAGAATTAGGTTTCGCTGGGGCAAAGCTTACCAGAGCAGACGCAGGAAAGAGGCACATCCCATGGCACTGTTACGTATTCTTGTTTGCTTGTTCTGATAAACTGTGATGATGGAAGGCACACCGGTGGAATGGGTGGGGGAACCATAGGGGTGGGGCTAATAGTTAGATGGGTAGATGTTGGTAGACCTTGGACTCTGGCACAGGAGTAGGTATTGAATGAACCACAGAGTTAGTCCTGCATACTAAGGACATATATTCAGGATTGGATGAGCAAACATGTAACGTTAGCACAAGTTATGTGACATGAAAATGAACCGATGGTACAGTCACAGAATGAGGTTAACACTGAGGACTGTACCGGTGAACATTGACGGGCAACTGACAATTTTTGTATGTGGAAAAAAATTAATAAAAATATATATATTTTTTTTAAAATGAGGTTCAAAGAAATGCTCCAAACTTGGTGCAGCGTACATCGCCATACGCAAGCATGAAGTGGTAAGCAGAATGTGAGAACAGACACAGTCGTCCATGCTTATACTAACCACCTTTAGAGAGGACTGTGTCATAAGGTAAAATCCACCACCATAGATGAGAGTATAAGGGGCCATAAGTGTTACACTTTGTGTGTGTACCTGGCAGGGACAAGGAGCCCACACCTGGAGGTGGAGGCAACTACACAATCCTATGCTATATGGAGTCCACTAAGGAGCAACAGAAGCACAGTCGCCTGAGGCCTGTTTGAGATGGTGTATATTCTCTTGCCATTTACTCCCATCTTGTGTGTGTCTTAGTCACCAACATACTCTCCCGTGTGGTACTTGCATACATTAAAATACTTTCTGTAGGCATATATTTGTAGCAGCACACTTTACACTGGGCATTTACTGCTTCTGAAAGTATCCCACAACAGCCACATGAGGGTTTAAGCTGCTAACTACTGCTCCCTCCTCTGCTCTGTGTGCTCATCCCTAAAATATTTGTGGACATGGGCGCTGGAAGTAGGGTTCAGAAGGGGTGCAGCAACACCCCGTGTTGGAGTTTAATTTAATTTAATTGTGGGTTTATATAGCGCTAGAATCAACTCCCGGAGGAGTATCTCCGCGCTTCGACCGCTGGGGAACCCGTCCTGGCTCACCCTGAGAGATGGTCCCTAATGGGTATCTCTAAGGTGGGACCAAGCATCCCCGGCGGTCTGGGGGCCGTTGTGAAGATGAGGCAAGCTAATGCCCAGAGTTGCCGAGTGTGGTCCCTGACTGGAGTAGGCACCGAGGCGAGAATTATCGAGCCCACTGACCCTGGTCCACGACCCTGCCGCGTCGGGAATCGAACCCTGGTCCCAGGCCGTCCTCTGCTTACGGGTCTGCTGCCTCTAACCAGTGAGCCACACCACTTCAAAAGCTGAATTAGAAATAACAATGGCTTAAAATTATTTTTTATTTTGTGACATTTTCTTTGGTTAAAAGATAAAGGTCAGAAGTCAGGCAAAGTCTTCTCATGCCTCAAGAAATCATAGAATGTTACCAGACCTGCATGTCTAGTAATTTGAAAAATCTACTTGACCTCACTGTAATGTACCTGACCCATAAACTGTTTTTAAATTGTGTGATCCTAGGAAAATATTGTATTTTAAAGAGCCATCTTCTTCTACATTGTCACGAATAGGAGAGCCTTCAAATATGCAAGTTCAGTATTTCTGCTGTACAAAAAAACTGTTGCGTTTGATTTAGCAGACTAAACTTTTGCTCCATGAGTAATAGGAATATAGCCAACATATAGGGTACACAGGAACCCTGACTTGCGTCTTAATTCACGAATAGCATTGTAATCGAGGCGAGGGCAGAAATGTTTCTCAGTTCATGTTTGAAAACTCACTTTTAATAAATATATCACTAAAACATGATGTGATAGTGCACCGTCATTTACCAAGAGCACATTTTCCAATGGAATGGTCACAAACCTTCCCATTGACATGAAGATTTACTGATAAAACTATCTAGCATATAAACAATCTGTGAAATGTAATTTCAGCAAAAATATGTCATTTGCACATCATCTAGTAAATTGTCGTCATCCTACTAAAATCTTTTTTTATCACACAATTGCAAAAAATGTGCGTTCATGACTACAGAATAATATTTTATAAAAGGTTTTACAGGTCATTGGCAAGCTATTTAAATGTCTTAGAAAAAGAACTCTGAGTTCTACTGCCTTTTATTTCACACTCTTTGTACAGCACAATTGTCAGACAGTTCACTTTACCAAATACTCTAACTTTGAAGTCAAAGAAAGAAGAGTAAACACCAACCACCAGCATAAAAGCAGCAGCAAAGTGTAAGAAGACATAAGCTGATATCTGACCTCTGTCTCTGAACGCAGAGCAAATGTGACAAGATTAAAACAAGATTTAAAGGAATCTTTCCGACGGAGCAGAACACCTGTTCTATGCCAGTTCGCCAGATCAGGCCAGTTAGCCCTATTAATAGCTTGCACTGACAGAATCATACTCACCATAGTGATTGGGCAAGGCGATTTGTCAAGGCCTGTTCTGATCCAATTGCTGCTTATACTTTTAACATGGAAGATAGTGTTTACTTTTCTATCTCTGACAGCAACGTGAGAGAATATTGTAAAGCGAAGAAAGGAGTGTGAAAGGAAAGGCCGTAGGAGGACCTTTTTTCTAACACAATACAATTTAGATACCTGAAAATTAACTGTACAAATAGTTCAAACTATATCAAGAGTTAGGAAAGCACACATAAGCAACGTTCTTTGTAATTCTGAAGAGTGTTGGAAACAAAGATTTAATGGGATGAAAACAAATTAGGACACTTTACTTGGTGATGCACAAATGATAAATATTCGCTGAAACCCAATTTTCACACATCATTTCTGCACTGTATAGTTTTATAAGTAAAACTGCATTCTGCAGATTTAGTGGACATTTCAATGGAAAATGTGATGTCTGTAAATGTTAAACATGCATGCTTTATTTGACCATGTCAGAATCAGTGCCTTCTCATGCAGGATTTATTGATCAACAAACACTATACTCCGGCTGTGAGATTCAAGATTTAACTTTTTAACCTGAGTGCTCACTTTTTCACCTGAGCACTGTTAAATGTACACCACCTCTGCAGAGGGAATCATAATCTGTTTACTACACCTTCAAGTACAGGAGCCCTAAATCACTGACCAATCAGAAACTGCATGAATAATTAGCAACGTGTGTCAGAGTTGGAAATAGTGGGACAGTTGTGCTTCATAGCCATTTATGGTTTGACAGTAGCTGAGAGTTCTATCATGGCACCCATCTGGCTTTAAGCACAAGTATTTTTCACTTTGAAAAATCAATAAAATATTTTGAACAGTAAAAACACACGTATTGGTAAAGCCAAGAAGTAGGAGTGCTTGAGCCTAACAAAAAAAAAAAAAAAGGTGAGATGTTAAAACTGTTGCTGGTTTTGTTATTCTGTACGCGTGCATGTGTCACTACACAGGTGGACACCTTTTTTTTATTTTAATGACCAATCTAATATGGCAGACACTACTTGAATTGCCAAACCAATTAAAAAAAAATACAAAGTGTTCAAAAGTGCTTTTGAAGTAGCTGAGAGAGTCAGGCCCTCCATAAATAGGGCAGCAAATACAAGAACTGAACTCTTGACTGAGATGGGGGCGGGGGGGAGGAGGGAGTAAACGGGTGGAGGGACAAAAAATAAATAAATCCAGGTTGGGAGGAGGAAGGACAAAGCACCACTCAAGGAAGAATGCAACACAGGACAGGGGCGAAGAAGGAGACAGAGCAGCATATAATGGAGACAGCAACACAGAGTGCTGGGGCAGAGAGAAGCAAATGAGAAAACAGCAGCATACGTGGGGAGGTAGTAGGTATTTGAGGGGATAGAAGCAGCACATGAGGGAGAGAGCTAGAAAACACATGTACACTCGGAGTGCTGAAAGAAAACTAGTTCCATAAATGTGAGCAGTAGAAGGATACAAGCCATACAATCAAAAGGATTGTAAAAAGGCTGTGCTAAAGGCGGGGGCCACATTAGAGAAGGGGAAGGCAAATCATCGAATATGAAATAAATGAGAGTGTGACAATAAACCAAAACCAGTGGGCTTTATTTCCATTCAAAGTATTTGGCAAGCCCACAAGAGGTCTTTCACAACTAGACAGCTTAAGATCTCTGGTAGGTGAGCCCTAAAAAAGTATTTGCGGCGCCTGGGTACATATGAAAGTGGAGAGGCATAAACATTGGGTATGATTTTTAAAGGCGAGTGTTCGAGGGGGGGGGGGGGTCCTCATAACGAGAACATTTGGAAAAAAAGATTGGCAAATGGTGCATTTAAAGCACATTTTAATACAACATTTAGTGAGAAAGCAAGATTTCAAAAGCAATTGTGAATGTGTAGTCTTGCTACATTTAAATACATGAAAATTGCCCTGTATCTTACTGCATTAATATATTTAACAGTTTCTGAAGCGGTGCAAATTGTACAGCGCAACAACTTTAGCCCTTTTAAAGTCTGTGCTTACCCAGTGTCTTGCATTGCGTGTGGCATCGACTTTGGAAGAAAATGCTCTAACCAAGCATCTGGAAGCACCCACAGCTGCTAACTGCAATCAGTCACATAGAAATATGTGCAGACAGGGCTTTAAGGGGATGGAATAAGTTGGGGGGGTCTCTAAAAGAGAATATGTGTGAATACATTTCTGTGATTCCCATAGTATGCCACCTGACCAGTATTGTAGATTCTTTCTGAGTTGTTAGTGCATCCACATATATAACACATCTGACATACATCTAAAATCTGCCAAGACTATTGGCTTTGTCAATGGTTATTAGCTGTTTAAGATAAAGGAATAGCATAGACTGTGAATTAAATATTGTTGAGGCATGTGGAAGGAGTATTGGTCTTCAGTTATGTGCACTTTATGTTAAACATGTATGCCCTTTTTAGCTTCACATATCGTCCAACTGTACATCTTCAACCTCATCTTTCCTCTTCAACACCCTCTTTTCACTCTCTGCCAAATGTTCTTCCTCCCATGTCTCTCACTTTACCACCCCCAAACATACACCCCACTCACTCACATCCAAGCACTTCATTTCCTTTTACTTTTTGCCTTGTAAATATGTGTATCCCCTCCACGCTCATCTACACAGAATTTCAGTTGCAACTGCAATAGGTGACCATTGCTCTGTGTGTTCTGCAGAGAGGCCAACCTACTGATAGTCAGTGTGAAAAGCTCATACTGCCTTCAGCCTTAGCGCCAGATTTATCAAACATGGCGCCTCATAAACACCTGGCAGGACTCATAGTATGCGCTATACAAGATTATTAGATGCACGAAAAAAACATAGAAACACAACATGATGGAAATAGCTAACACTCTTGGGGAACTCAATATTAAGTAAAACATGTGAAATAAAAGAGGAACTAAATCGCTGACATGCATTAACTTAACATTTTTAATTTTCGTTGTTCAATCTGTTTTTTGTTTTGCATAAATGGTAACGGCGTTAAGAGAGGACCCGTTTTAACGTCATATGACAGAGCCAGATCCCCAGAAGAAACTAAATACTTACTTGTACACTATGGTTCTCCAGTATTGATATCTGTCATAGATTCACATGCTTGTATCTTCCCCGTCGTCATGGTGGGAGTCTCACGGTAAAAGAATGACCATAGCAGTAAAAGAAAAACTGCATAGAAAAACCCATAGGGAACAACATTGTTTGGTAACATAACATCATCATGTGGTCCAAAACCCAGCCAATGGACTGCCAGCCCTGACATCACACTCCCCAGCAGGGCCACCATACCTCAGATTTCCAGACCCGAGTGAGAGCCAAGGATATATCTAGAGATAAAAATGGTCTACCTGAGAAACGGGGAGGTGGGCGGGTCGCATGTGAATCTATGAAAGATATCAATACTGGAGAACCATAGTGTAGAGGTAAATAACTAGTTTCTTCTCCAGTATTGAATCTTTCATAGATTCACATGCTTGTATAAGAATAGAGAGCAGAACTTATACCGAATTGCGTTTCCAGGATAGAACCCTCTATTCCCTCAGGACTCTACTCCTTATCTCTAGGATATTATAAACACCTAGAAGCACTCCAATATTAACAACCATGTTATGAGATGTTTTTAATGTAAAGACAACATCTATATAAAAATGACAATCAATATGCATATGTATATGTATATATATATATATATATATATATATATATATATATATATATATATATATATATATATATATATATATATATATATATATATATATATATATTCACTGAAAAAACCATAGGTTTCACACCAGTTATAGTTAGGTGGAAATTTTACTCGCATAAAACCATTGAAATTCCCATGTTATAGTTAGTTGGACTCACCATAACTTGCGCGTGCAATGCACTGCTGATGACGTCACATATTACATCACTCATGACATGGTCAGTGACATCACTCATGACATCACTGATGACATCTCAAATGACATCACTGATGACAACATCCTTGTGACAAAGTGGCAGACCTCCTATCAGCATAAAATAACCTTTGACACACACATTCAAAAATAGAAACTAACATTTTCTTAAAAAAGGAGAAACCAATACCAATTACAACAACTTATTAGGTAATTCCAACATCTACATACACATCCACTCATTCACCAACAGTTCTATATAGTCACTCATGCATGTACTTACTCATCATATGTACTCATACACCTATACATCCTGTTACACACTAATACTCATCCATATAGTTACTCACACACAAATTCACACATGCAAATAAACTATCAAAAAAACATTTACTTGATTATACTGCTATATACACACTACTACACATACTTCTACAGAAACGGAAACATATTTACTCTCTTAAACAATCAATTATAAAAACACATACTCACTAACCCACCCATACACACAATCATCCACCCATACAGTCTTGCACACATGCTGTCTTCAAAATACATACAAATAGTGAGTCACTCATTCATGCATCTGTGCTCTAAGTAATATCCCCCACCGAACCATACAGACACTGATACGGATACTCAAAAAAACAACTAATAACCCATATACACACTCATGTAGCTACTCACCAACCCATGCAGCCACTTATACACAAAGTGAGACACAGATACAGATATTTAAATATTTTAACATTACTCGCTAATATATGTATTCACTAAGATACATTTAATAAGTCAGTTAACCAATCAATTTTACACAAAAAAAACATCCATTTAGACATTTATTTACCCATTTATTCTTCCATCAACCTTTAGATATACATATATAAAAAATATTTATTTTTCAGAAAGATACACATTCACTGGATGATGTCATGAGTGATGTCATTTGAGATGTCATGAGTGATGTCATGAGTGATGTCACTGACCATGTCATGAGTGATGTAATATGTGACGTCATCAGCAGTGCATTGCACGCGCAAGTTATAGTGAGTCCAACTAACTATAACGTGGAAATTTCAATGGTTTTATGCGAGTAAAATTTCCACCTAACTATAACTGGTGTGAAACCTATGGTTTTTTCAGTGAATTTAATAGGTTATTTAAATGCTAATTCCTAACTATAACTGGTGTGAAACCTATGGTTTTTTCAGTGAATATACATACATATATATATATATATATATATATATATATATATATATATATATATATATATATATATATATATATATATATATATATATATATATAAAAAATTCTCTGGCAAAATGAAACCCCCTCATTTTGTTCCTTTGCAAATTAAATGTTTTAAGTGTTAACACTTTATTCCAATCAAGATGACTTCAGGTGTGCCATACTTTTGTCATAAGTAAGACTGTTAGCGCTCTAGTTGTTCTTTAGAACACTCTGGGACATTCTGCCATTGGGCTATAGTTGGGCTACATCTGGCTGATATTTGGGCTACATTTGTTTTTTTTGTCTCTGGTGGCCATCTTTGGGCTAAATTGGGCTACATTTGGGCTCTAACATATATATAGCCCAATGTAGCCCAATATATATTTTTTCAAAGTTAATTTTCGTAAAAACCACTGGAGCATATATCTTGAGACATAGCAAAGGCACATCGGGGTACCGGTCCCTACAATTTTGCCAAGTTTGGTGGAAATCCATTCAGCCGTTCGGGCTAAAAGTGAGTCCAACCGCCCTATGGAAATTAACATGGGGAAAACATGTTTTGGGACCCCTCTTTTATCTCGGCCCCCGCTTGACGGATCCCCCCGAACCTTTCAGGGAAGGAGCGCAGCGCAGCGAGGCAAAGTTAAGGAAAATTACAGGCAGATCCCTCATTCGGCGCCAAAGTTATTCCCAATAGAATGTTGCGGATTTCCTATGGAAAACGATCCTAACTATAACTACCTACTGGCGACCGCCAGTAGGTAATATATATATATATATATATATCCACAAAGAAACAACGCTTCTTCCGGAGTGCTGGGACCCAAGAAAGTTGGCGCAGATACCGGCGAAGCAGTCCGGTAAATTAATCCATCACAAAGAAGCAAAGTTCGTCATGCGCTCTCAGGCAGTAAGGCAAAGGAACCCAAATGTAGAATTTGCAGTTTATTACACAACGCGTTTCAGCTCAACAGCCTTGTTCACGTGAATAAGGCTGTTGAGCTGAAACGCGTTGTGTAATAAACTGCAAATTCTACATTTGGGTTCCTTTGCCTTACTGCCTGAGAGCGCATGATGAACTTTGCTTCTATGTGATATATATATATATATATATATATATATACACACATTTATAGAAATACATAAATATATAGTTTGAGAAATACCTTATTGAAACAAATGACGTAGAACTGCTTGTCCCACTGCGGCATCCTCCTTCCACACAGTATCTAGACAATAGTGTACATTCTTCCATGTTGCCGCTCTGCAGATGTCTGGTAGTGATACTCCTGCGAACAGAGCCGCCGAAGTTGCCATCTTTCTCGTGGAATGAGCGTGCACTCTGGATCGCAGAGGTTTTCCAGCTTTCTCATGGCATAAGGAAATGCCAGATGTTATCCATCTCGAAATAATAGATCTGGATAGAGCTAAACCTTTACTAGGTACCAGAGAATGCCACAAATAGTTGGTTTATTTTTCAAAATGATTTCGTTTTGTCAATATAGAATTTTAAACATCATTTAATGTCTAGAGAGTGCAGAGCTCTTTCCGCTGCTGAAGAAGGATCTTTAAAGAATGTAGGCAACACTACAGGTTCATTAAAATGAAAAATGGAAGGAACCTTAGGAATACATTTTGGATTCGTCCTGAGGATAACTTTATCTTGCCTGAATTGAAGGAATGGTTCTGCAATAGAGAACGCTTGAATCTCACTGACCCTCCTAGCTGATGAGAGGGCTAATAGTAAAGTGGTTTTCCAAGAAATTCACTGTAATTCCGCTTTATGCACCGGCTCAAACGGTGGCTTCACGAGCTGTGTCAGAACTGTATTGAGCTGCCAAGGGACTAGCGGGGGCTGAACTGGAGGAAACACTCTGAAGAGTCCTTTAAGAAATTCTTTTATCACTCTTTGCGACCAAAGCGATGGATGGTTTGGTACTCTGCAATATCTTGAAATAGCTGCCATATGCACATTGAGTGATGCATGAGAGAGACCTGCTTTGGCCAAATACAAAAGGTACGGGAGAATTTGCTCTGGAGAGGCATAAAAGGGATGCAGAGCTTGAGATGCGCACCACTGTCAAAATCTCGGTTTGTTGAAATTGCCCGAGATTGGGCGAGTGTATCCCGGCATTCTTGAGTAATATTTAAGGACTGGAATTCATGTTCGTGAGGTTCCAGGCTGACCAGTTCAGCGATGTCAAATTTGGATGGAGAATTTGTCCGTCATTCATAAAAATCAGGTCCTGAATTAGCGGAAACTGTATTCTGGGGTCACCGACAACTGGAGGAGCTCGGGAACCAGACCTGTCTCGGCCACGCTGGGGCTATCAGAATTAAGTGGCACGGTTCCAATCTCATTTTCCGTAACACTCTTGATATCAGAGGGAATGGAGGAAATGCGTACGCGAACATTCCTGTCCAGCGTATATACATTGCATTGCCCCAAGATCCCGCTTGAGGGAACCTGCTTGCAAAGAGCTTGCATTTCGAGTTGTGGTGGCTTGCGAACAGATCTAAAGATGGGGTGCCCCACAGACGAAACACTCTCAGAAGTTAACTTTGAGCTAATTCCCACTCGTGGAAAACACTGCTGACCTGCTCAGGATATCTGCCCTTGTGTTGTGCACTCCTGGAATGTCCTGCACTTGGAGAGAGATGTTGTGTATCAGTAGCCATTTCCAAATCTCTTGAGCTTGTTTCGATAGGAGCTTGGACTTTGTACCCCCTTGTTTTAATAGATAAAACATTGTGGTTGTACTGTCCAGCCTCACTAGTACCGTTGAATCGTGGATTCTGGGGAGGAACGCCTGTAAACCCAAGAACACTGTTTTTAGCTCCAACAAGTTGATATGAAGTTGAGCTTCATGGGCGGACCAATGTCCTTGTATTTCGAGGTCCTGGAGGTGTGCTCCCCCAACCTTGAAGTGAAGCGTCTGTCGTCATAACATAACTGGGACGTTGAGGTTCGAAGAGCAGACCTTTTGTCAAATGTTTTATGATTCTCCACCATGACAGGGCTGCCTGAATCTGAGGAGTGATGGTTATCCGATCTTTGAAGGACCCTTGAGATTGCACCCATTGCTTGTCAAGAAGCTCTTGGAGAGGCCTTGTGTGCACTCAGCAATTGGGAAGGAAGGGGATACAGGAAGACATCATCTCCAATAAGGACTTGAAGATTCTCACTGAAGTGCACCTTGTTGTTTGCAATTGTGACGCCAGGTTTAGGATTCTCTGGGTACGCTCCTCTGAAGGATAAGCCTTTGCTTCCTTTGTGTGAAGCATGGCTCCTAGAAATTGAAGGGATTGTGACGGAATGAGAGACGATTTTTCTAAGTTGATCCGTAGTCCCAGACAATGGAAGAGATCCATGCAGCATTGTGGAGAGTGCAGGGCGTCCTGGTATGATGCACCTTTTATGAGCCCATCGTCCAGGTAAGGATACATTTGGTGGCCTTGTAGTCTCAGGTGCGCTGCTACCAGCGCCATGCACTTTGTGAAGATCCTTGGCGCCGATTTTAGACCAAAGTGTAAGACTTTGAATTGGTAGTGGCGCCCTGCCACCATGAAACACAGAAACTGCCTGTGTTTTATGTGAATCGGAATATGGAAATAGGCATCTAAGAGGTCTAGGGATGCCATGTAGTCTCCTTTGCGTAGCATCAGGAGGACTTCCTGAAGAGATCGCATACGAAAGGGTATCTTTTTGATGAATTGGTTCAAACCTCTCAGGTCCACTACCTGCCTCCATTTGGATGTCTGTTTTTTCTTTATCAGAAAGAAATGCAAGTAAAATCCTTTACCTCGCTGTTGAAGCGGAACTTCCTCTATTTCCCCTTTCGCCATAAGAGATAATATTTCTGCCTTTAGGGCTGAAAGATGCTGTTGCTTCCTGTTAACAGGTGGTTGAATCGGGGGCTTCTGTATAAATTCTAAGGTATGGCCTTGATGTATCACATCCAGTACCCATCTATCCGTTGTTATCGACAGCCATTGTTGATAAAAGAGAAAGGTAATGATCTTTTTTAAGGTCTGACCAGGTGGTGGGCGCTCTGGTAAAGTCACTGCATCCGATTGGATTGTTGCGATTTTCCTCTCGCAGTATTCTTCCCTCGGGATTGCTGTTGGTCGGGAGCGTTTGACGAACGAAACTGCTGGTTGCTCGAAAACTGGCAACACCCCTGCTGACTAAGGTTGATACCTATTGGACTGGTACGAAGACCTCTGATTGTATTGGCCTCTTGAACCTCTTCTCCGAAAGGACTGGAATCTACCTTGTTGCAGAGAGCCCAGTGCTCGCGCTGTGTCAGATTTGATTCCTTGGGAAGCATCATCTATATGCTTTCCGAAGAGATTCTCTCCGTCAAAAGGCATATCTACAATTTTTGCCTGGTCTGAATGAAGTGGCCTTTAGCCAGCCTGGTCTCCGGAGTGCCACTGCTCCTGCCATCTGTCTAAAGGCCACCGACGAAATATCCATAGCAATATTGATAGATATAGAGGCCGCCCTAGATCCATCTTGTAAAATGGAGGCCGCTTCTTCCTTTTTGTCATCTGGAAGATGAGCGAACAACGGTGCAATGTCCGACCACATTTGTCTATTGTAACAACTGATCAGAGCTAGGGCGTTTGATGCTCTAATGGAAACCGCTGCCATCACAGCAAAACGCTTCCCCGCACCATCCATCCGTCTTCCTTCCTTGTCGGGAGGAGCTACAGAAGTCGAGACTGTTTTTTAGGTCTCGTGACCTACAATGCGCGCAAGCGCATTGAGGGATCGAGAATTCAAGTGCTCAAAATCCTCGTGAAACCACGGGCTTTCTGCTGCAGTTTTCTTGAAATTCACGTGAACCACGTGACCAAACAAGCAGGCGCATCAGCCTCCCTCCCTCCTATCGGCCGTACTTTCAGTTTCCCGGCCGCTCATCTTCGCAGCACATCAAAGGGCTTCGCCCAGCGTGCGCTCTGCGGCTTCTCCTCCCCTAATTATTCTTACTTTCAGCTCCAGCACCTCCCCTCTCTCCCCACACACAGCCTTCCTTGGATTTCTCCTCCCCCTCCCCAGCCACCCTTCCTTTGATGTCCACAGTGCATTTGGGAAACGTGCATTTTCAGCCACACTCTTCATGCCTCTGTTGTCATTCAAATTCGTTGTGAAGCTCCGGTGTCTGCGTTACGTGCAGCTGCTTTAGAAATATCTTCAGTGAGGTACCTACAAGATTTTCTGTTGTCTTTTATTTTTCTCATGTAGAGCATTTCTCCTACTTTTTCCTTCTTGCCGACTTTAAATTAAGTATGGCCAGTGACACAGCACTTACGCAACTTGTCCTTAATACAGCAGCCACATCAAAGGGTTCTGTTGCCCCGCCCCCTGCTTCATCGCCATCTGTTCCCCAGTTCCCCGGCTCTGCAGCCCGGCCCCCCCCCCCCCCCCGCCGTCACTTATTCACGGCCACAGGCCGTGACTCCCTAAACACTTCACTTTTCACGACCGTAGGTTTCACCGGGGCTTCTCTCATCCTCTCCTCTCTGCTCCTGAATCTTCAGCCGGGACATCTCGTGCCCCTGACGTGCCTCTCCTCGCTTCCAGCCGCCTTGTTTTCACGGCCGCCCCCACCCGACTTGAAAGGAAGCCTCACACCACCAGACATCAAAGTTGTCAAGTATATAATTGGGGCAGTGATTTGGTCACCCGGCTTCATTTTTATAACCCGTATAAACTGTAGTTCTTCACTTGGGTTTTGGCTAACGCCCCCAGGCAAATGCATACACTTTATATGGTAACTTGAGATCGGCGCTCTACAATATTTGTACTGTGATTCGACATTATGTACCCTGAATTCTCATTGTGTTCTGTCTAGTTGCTTGGCAGAGGCTGGTACTGTGCAACACGGAGCCCGTGCCAAGGCACTTTTGGTGCCCCAGTTGAAAGCTGCGCCTGTTTTGTTTTCCGGTATACGCCCTTCTTTATTGTGTTGAGTTTAGGAAACACACCCACCAGTGCTTGAGCTATATGCTGCCTTCTGCTGTCACAGTTGTTCCACGTGTCTTCGGGGATAGCTTTCCTCTTCAAGCTAGATGTACGACGGGCTCGCTGGATCCTTGCAAACTGTAGTGATGCAAACAAACTGCATTCTAAGCGAATACATTCAATTCTGTTGTGGAGCCCATGATTACAGGTGCAAGCTGCCGCTGGGATATAAGTTCGGTGTAGGTCCCATGGGGTCAATTTGTATTACTTGTCAATCCGTGCATAACATCTAGTGGCGCACTTTCTTAGCTTTTGCCTCCAACTTTATGAAGTTCAATTTTTTAATGCAGGATATTATTATAAAAAGAATGCAGGCCCTTAGAAGCAAAGCTTTTATAATGCAATTTGACCCTGATGTAATCATCAGGTGGGTTATTATTTTGTTCTTTCTGATAAGATGTTCAACTGCATCAAGGGTTAAAAAAAGGCACTTATAATACATGCTCAATTGAGAGCTTGTCGCGAAAGTTATAACTATTGGCATGGTAAATGACAAAGCTATTAATTTAGCTACTTTCAAAAACAAAACCTAAATAAAAAAAATTGTCATTTACAATACCAATAGCTCAAACTTTCCTAATACGAGACCTATTGCATTGCAAATGCTTATTTGGATTGTCTCCGAGACACTTGCATCACTACGGACTCTGGACGCGGATGTCCAATTAGGAATGCAGGAGAAGACTCTGGGGCCCGATATTTCTTCTCTATTCTGGGCACCGAGGCCGCAACCGAGGCTGGATTTTTCATTATCTTCAAACCCTTGTCCCAGATATGATCAATGATAGGAATTGATCTGATAGACTTTCTCGATTCTTCTTTGAAGTCATATAGGAAACACTCATTTTCCTGTACTGATAGTGAAAGCTCAAACCTCTTGGAGGTTTTTTCCATAATGTCATGGAATCCTCCAATGTCCTGTGGTGGAGATTTGCTGGCGATGGAGAGGGTGTCGTAGGCAAGATATATTGATCCCATTCGATACCTTCTGGATTCTCCTGAAGAAGCTCCCCTTCCTTCTGGCTGGTCTTCTCCATCACTCTCTGCGAAATCATGCCTAATTGTAATTATTGGGGGAGATCGCAACTTTTGCACCGTAGGCGGAGGTTGAACCACCGAAGCTTGAGTAGAACCCCCTGAAGTATTCGAGGCAGGAGCGTTAGCTTCAGGAAAACAACGATAATAGTCGTTGATCATGTGTCGTAAATCAGTCACTAGAGAAACAGGCATCGAAATGGACTACTCCCTCACATCAGGCTGAGTTTCTTCTTCCTCATCATACTTGTATGACTGGTGGAAAGATTCATATCTTTTGGAGTCGGATACTGGGCGGTCTTCAAAAGAAAAATCCCCTTGAACCTCCTGGCACTCTTTTTCATCTGTGTCCTGGCTCTTGATTTGTAGCTGTGAGGGACTATAGGCTACTCCCAGCAACTCTTCATCCTCCGATTCTTGTAAGTCCAGAAGATTTGATGGAGGAAAAGGAGAAATGTTTGTCCAAGTAGTAAATTCTGTAGATTTCTTGACCGTTGACGAGCCAGTCAATGGTGGAAAAGTCTTGATAGATATCAAAGATTTTGACATTGGTGCGTTAAAGGTCGTCGTCGACGGAGGTCCCATCGACGGTGCTCCCGTAGACGGAGTCGATGACGAAGAAATCTGAATTATCGCCGACTAGGTCGTCGTCGACGATGGTCTTCCCGTCGACGGAGTCGTCGAAGAACCTTTCTTCGATGGTGTTATTTTTGTCACTGATGTCGACGCAGCTGTCGTCGTCGAGATTGTTATCGTCGACGAAGTAGTCATCGACGGTGTCGTCGACGTTTTCACAGGAACAGGCGCCGGAGACACCCCAGTCTTCGTCGACGGGGCTGAAGACACTACCCTTGAATCTGAAGTCTTTTTTAGCGGTGTTTGAGGAATAGAAAATTAAGACGCCTCCTTTTCTTCAGTCTTTTGCTTTTTAGACTACCCTTTCTCCACAGAAGTAGAGAACTTCCGCTTTTTAGAAGATTGAGTATTACAATCATCTTCGGAGTCAGATTCTAAGGTGGCCTTCTTTTTCTGAAGCCACAACAGTAAGCGTGCCTCTCTGTCCCTTAAAGTTTTTAGCTGAAAAAGTTCTGCAGTGCTTGCAGTCCTTAGGCACATGCTTTGGGTGTAGACAGTACAAACAATCTTTGTGGGGGTCTTCAGAATATAGTCTGGCATTCCCACAAGATCTGCAGGGCCTGAAAAGCCTCTTTTTAGAGCTTTCAGACATTTTAGATACAAGATGGAAAACAGTACCTTCAATCCAGATGAAAAGACTTGCAGATAGAAAGATCAAAAGTTCACTCAGGAACAAAACTGAGCAAGGCTCAGGGAGTCTCCTTCTCACACGAAGGTGGGTGGAAATCTGAGGTATGGTGGCCTTGCTGGGGATTGTGATGTCAGGGCTGGCAGCTGATTGGCTGGGTTTTGGACCACATAATGATGATGTTAGGTTACCAAACAATGTTGTTCTCTATGGGTTTTTCTATGCAGTTTCTTTTACTGCTATGGTTATTCTTTTACCGCGAGACTCTCACCATGACGACGGGGAAGATACAAGCATGTGGATCTATGGAAGATTCAATACTGGAGAATAATGCAACCACATACATCAACCATGGTACAGCGTGTAACTGACTTTAAAATCTGAACAGGTCAAGAATGAGGATAAAACACTATAGAACAACCGCGCCAATCAATCTAAATAAAAAAGGGTCTTAATAAGCAGCAAGTATGTGCGCCATAGTCTACGCATACATACTCACCATAGCATTTAATGTTTTTTAAATTTTTGTTGGTATTCCACAAATCAGGACACTAGAAGCACATTTTACTCCTTTCCCCCTAGACTTAGATATTTGGATTAACTCTGCAACTGAACAAAAGCCCTGCTCATCTTCTGGATAAACGTCATCGGGGAACACATACAGCAGCTCCAGTTCTAAAGGGGCCAGCAACCTACAGCCATGACCTGAGGCATTAGAGTGGGGGAGGTCAGCATGACCAGGGGTCTCAGCATAATAAACAGAAAACAAGTTTACTATTATAATACTTACCACAGATACCTAATCACTCCTGAGGCGGAAGCCGGGAGATCCTGTTCGTATTACTTGTAAAATAACATTGCATTGTACTGCTTTTAATCCACTGTACACTTACCTTTGGGCACTTTCCCCCTGAAATCTGCTGACATTTCCTGCGCACAGCGGATCTTAGCGCTGTTGCGGGTAGGGAAAAACATCGCCGCCATCGTGCGCCAAACCCCCGGACCACGCCCACTTCCTGAGGCCACGCCTCCCACCTCTCTTCATCAATGTGCATTCCCTGGACGCGCAGCGGGCGAGCGCAGCGGGCGCCCCAAACGAAAGCCTGTCTGCGCCCGTCCGCGCCAGGCCGGGCCCAGGGCCCGAAACCCCTGGAGGTAACGCACCAGCTTTAAGGGTCTATTCGCCTGATATGCTTCTCTCTCTGCGTCCCCCTCTCAAGCATAACTGTAAGATCCTACCTAACGACAGACACAATTCAATCTCGTGTCCTTCCTGCTACTTTCTACTTGATGTCCCTCAGATCTGTCGATCCGGTCCTACAGGCCGCAAGCCGGTACACACCTGGCTTCTTGGCAGCCTGAACTGCAGATCTCTCAGCAAACACAAAAGAAATATCTATGATCTTCTGTCCGACAACTCACTGGATGCCCTATTTCTCACAGAGACGTGGCTACACGCTAGTTCAGGCCCAGACATCGCCGAAGCCCTTCCGCCAAACTATGCCATTGCCAGAAAAGACCGACCTACGGGAGTAGGGGGTGGCATTGCAGTCATCTTTAAAAAATCGTTGCAATGTACTCTGGAACCGGTTTCTATAAACACTTGTGAGACGGCCCTTTTTAAACTTCAACTCCACCCGAACTTTACCTTCATAGGTCTCCTGATCTACCGACCACCCGGCCCTATTCAACCCTGGGCCACCCAACTTGTAGAGTGGACCGCCTCGGTCCGGGTAAACTACAGCAACTTGTCCATTATAGGAGACCTAAATATACACTTTGACGACCAGCTGAACAAACCTGGCAGAAACTTAATCCACGACCTTGCTGCCATGAATCTTACTTTATGGAACTCGGGAGCTACACACAAAGGAGGTCACCTTTTGGACCCGATTTTTTCCAGCATTTCCCTGTCGCACTGCCAACCAGCCCTGCCCCTGCACTGGTCAGACCACTTCCTAATTAATGTTAGCGTGTCCAACCCAATGGCTTCTAGCCCTTCCAGCAGGTCAGGACAGTCCGGTAATAGGAATTGGAAGAAACTGGACATAAATCACTTCATGTCCGCCCTAGACTCAGCACCTTTGGGTGAAATATTCGATACTGAGGACATAGAGATTGTAGCCACTAAGATTAACAAATGGCTTCTAGGAGCCTTAGACACTTGCCTTCCCTTGGCTCGCAAAAAAATCATAAACCACAACGCCCCAGCGTTATGGTACAACAAGGAATTGAAGGCAGCGAAATCCAAGTGCAAGCGTTTGGAACGCCTTTGGAGGAAAGACTACTCCCCTGTAGCCAGCTTGACCTACAGAAACGAACTCAAGCTTTACCACAAAGCCTGCACCACGGCCAGAGCAAACTACGTGGCGAAATCTATTTCGGAAGCCACAAACAAATCTAAAACGCTGTTCAATCTCGTAAAAGAGCTAGCGGGCTCAACCACATCAGCCAAACCCCTTCCATTGAATAATGTTCAATGTGAAGAATTGGCGCAGTTCTTCACAAAGAAGATTGAGACCATCTACCAGGACATTGTAAAACAGCACCTGACACAAGAAGCGACTGATCAGGATCTCGGTCCGAAGGAGGAGGCCATCTCCCCTCCGCCAAACCTGTCCTACGAGCCACTAACATCCTGGCCCGGGTTAAATGTTCAGGGTCTACAAGACATTTTAGGGAAAGTAAAATCTGGCTCTCCCAGCGACCCCCTCCCGATTTCCGTACTCAGACTCTTGGACACCCCTCAACTCTCCGTTATCTGCCAAACTCTGAATCTATCCCTCTCCATGGCAAAGGTCCCAGCCATGTGGAAACATGCCATGGTTTCACCCCTACTTAAGAAACCATCGGCAGATCCGAAAATCCTGCCCAATTTCCGCCCAATATCCCTCTTACCCGCCTTCTCCAAAGTCTTGGAGAACCATGTCCACGGACATCTTGCCAAGTTCACGGAGGCAAATGACATACTTCACCCCTCCCAATCGGGTTTCCGCCCAGGTTATTCGACTGAGACGACACTGCTTGGAGTGATGGAAAATCTTCGCCTCCTGGTGGACAGAGGAGATTCCGCTGCGCTGATTTTACTTGACCTCAGCGCAGCGTTCGACACCATCTCCCATAACATTCTGCTAAATTCACTCTCCACCATGGGCATCAGAGGCAAAGCATTGGACTGGATAGCATCTTTCCTGTCACTTAGGACCTTTCAAATCAACTCCAGTACCGCGGCCTCAAATGTCCATCTATCCCCCTATGGAGTCCCTCAGGGCTCGGTGTTGAGCCCCCTGCTTTTTAACCTGTACGTAACACCGCTCGCCCAGATCGCCGAAGCAGCAGGTCTAAACATGTTTACCTACGCCGACGATTCACAGATCGTATTTTCACTCTCCAATGGAGATCATGACTCCTCCTCCCTCCTGCAGTCAGGCCTTAGGAACATTGCCACTTGGATGAGTGACAATATGCCTAAACTAAATGGTAGCAAAACGGAGGTTTAATACTGGGCCCAAACCAAAATCTCTGGAACCCAAGACACTGGCCATCTGAAATGGGCTCCCTACCCATTCCGTCGCAACAAGTACGCAACCTAGGCATTATCATTGACAACGGCCTAACTATGGAGCCACAGGTCACCAACCTTACATCCACCTGTTTCACCATCCTGAGGTGGCTCAGGAAAATCATCTGGATGTTACCGGACGACACTCAAAAGTCTGTGGTCAACGCATTAATCACCTCCCGTTTAGACTACGGAAATGTACTCTACTTAGGATCATCACAGGCAATCATGCATCGCCTGCAACTGGTGCAGAACGCCGCAGCTAGACTGCTCTGCAAGTGCAACAGAAGGGATCACATGTCCGGTCATATCAAGGCACTCCACTGGCTACGAATTGACAATAGGGTCAAATTCAAAATACTTAGCCTGATGCACAGAATTAAATGGGGAAATGCCCCCAGATACCTACAAGCCCTCGTGCAAACCTACACGCCGGCTCGTTGCCTGAGATCATCATCTCAAGGCCTTTTCTGCGTGCCCAAAGCGCGCCGAGCGAGGATGGGGGGTAGATCTTTCTCCCTACTGGGCCCCAAGCTCTGGAATTCCCTCCCTCAGCACCTTCGCATGGAAACACGCTACGTCCACTTCCACAAAGCCATTAAGACCTGGCATTTTAACCAGTAGCTTGCTCCCGTCTCTTCCCTGAGTCATTCGCTCTGCTCATGTGGTCATGTATCTCTTAGCGCCGGGAAACCCTTTTTGGGTAGCTGTCGCGCTTTAAAAGCCCCCAAAAAAAAATTACTGAGGACAAGGGGCCAAATCTCACGTACGGTGCTCGCATCCAGTCATACCCTGTGGCGAATGGGAAAGCGTGGGATCTATACCTGTGAATGACATTTGCCTGGCCTCATGCAGGAATGCAGTCTCCGACACCCGAAACCGTGATACTGACACCATCACTGGCATACAGTGGACACCACCATAGACTACTGCCTGTCGTTCGGCTCATTGTTGAGAGTGAGGCGGGGCAAGTAGCCTGGGAGAGGTTAGCCTAGCATACATCGATTTCTTAAGAGATTTTATTGTATCGCTAAATAAATCTATTTACATTGTTTGCATTAACATGTAGGAATTTCAGAGGTGCACAACCCTAGAGTCCTCCTAATGGAGAAACCACTCCTGTATTAAACAACCGTACAATCATTTGTATTAAACATTCCACAATTGACTGAGCCTTCACGAGTCCACAGACCTTCAATGTGCATAGCCTATGTAATACTAATTTACCAAAACACAAAATATAACCTGTTTACGTCATTATAACAAAATTAAAGCTTGAAAAGGAGCTACTCATGATTTCACCTTATTAAATGTAATTTACATAGGTACGAATGATTGAAGTACTGTTAAAAAGCACTGTTGCCAATCTCCAAATACAAACTCACATTCTAAAATCTTAATAAAGTTACCCCACCCATCCTGTTCAAAATACATATGATAAATAGTCAAGTATGCACAGAAGACAACTGGTAATGATCACTTTGAGATGTAAAGCATATGGTCAATTACCTCTGACGAGCACCTTTAACAACCTAAACTCAAATCCACAATGTATTCCCTTGTGATTTCATGGTAACTGCATAGTAACTGAATAGGCGTGGGGCCAATTAAACACAAACCCCACGATGTATGATAATGTGCATTGTGCATGCCTCTCTTTGCTAACACACAGTGACCTTATGATGGCAAAGTGTAACCTGTATTTAAATATTCTCCTTGAGATAGGTACAAAGAGGCAGTCTGAAATACGTTTAGTCGTTTAAAAAACAGTTCGGCTGTGCCATTCGTTTTTCCTGGGCAATAGTAGAACATTTCAGGTCATTACTTTACGATTCTTTGACGACAGCAAACTCACATATTAAGTTGAACATCCACAAGCAGTTTATAATCAGACATTCACCAGTCGAGTGTTATGATCATCATAGGACATGACTCCAGCATTACACTGATATTTTAATGAGAGGAACGACTTGAGTGACGAGATCTCGTATATGCTAATCTGGAGAACTGCTTCTAGCTGCACTTCAGGTTCTGCAGCATCTTGAGGTATGGACTTCAAGGCGGCATGAAGTGTGAACAGGAATTCTGCCCGGTAAGTTAAGGACTGTTGCACAGCCTTCTACACCCAGCAAATGGACGGGTCCTGAGAAAAACCAACTGACCTCGCTATCTGGCTTTGTTTAGCATAAGCTTGATTCCATTGTTAGAGTGAGAAGATCTTCTGCTGCACGATGACACCAGAGAGAAATACAGTGGAAATAGGTAATCTGCAGACAAGAGTCGCTTAGTTTGATCCTGAGACCCCAAGAACTGCTGTGATACTGAAGATGTTGAGAGAACCACACAAAGCTGCAGCCTCCATGACCGTAGCATTGTATAGGCCTCTAAATCACATCTAGCACTTTACTGCCGCACATGAGATCTAGACCTGATCTTGTCTCTTATTAGATCAGAATTACACAGGGAACCAGCAGAATAACGCTTCCGCTTCACAGAATGCTTCAGGAAACAAACCTTGTGAAGGTGCCTAAATAATTAATAAAAGTCCCACAAAATCCAACTCAGATAAAAACAGCACGGTCTATACACCCATCTACACAAAAAGTAGAATACTAATATATGAAAACAAAAATTTGTACATCCATAAAAAAAGCAATCATTATTGGCTACCATTCGAAGCAAGAATTCAACAAAAAAACGCTTGCATGAGTCACAAAGCCCTTCACCACAATACCCCAAGTTACCTGGCCCAGAAACTGGAGCGCTCATGTGGTAACAGATCCTCCAGAAGTTCCAGCACTCTTCTTCTGAAATCACAACGATTTGCCAAAAAGAAAACATACTACCGGGCTTATGGAATCGCTCCAAGGATCTAGAATGCACTGCCCCCAGAAACCAGACTGAATGGCTCTACTGCCAAGTCTCTACTCATGAGTAAACTCACATGAACAACTTATCTAACCCACATAACAGATGTTGTCTTACTTTTGTTGTCCTTGCGCATACACCTTTGGCACATTCTAGAGCAGCACAAAATGATGGCATACAGTGTTCTTTTGTTCAATTTTCTCTCCTAGTAAAGCGCTCCGATACCCGCAAGGGTCATGTTCGCACTATATAAAACCTTCACACAAAAAAAAATATTGGGACACAGGGCAGGTTCTAATCATCTTTTTCGGAAGGTGGCAGTGCAAATGAGAGGAATAAACAGACGAGACTGAGAACTTGTAGCCCTACTCAACAGGAAACAGCCTTTAGTACGACGCCGGAATCACGCTGTACCTTTACAGCACCGGCAATTAAACAAACACGTCATTAACACGAATTTGTATAGCATACAAGTCATTACAACGACTTGCTTACGGTGGGCGCATTGGTGCAGAGGTGTTGGATTTAAAATCAAACACCTTCCCTATTGATGCACAGACTGGAGTTGGATTGGTAAATTATACTAATCCAAAATCCAACGCCCCCTAGGGCAAGTTGCGGTAACGACTTGTGTGCAAAAGAAATGCGTCGTTCCGATGCATTTGTACTAATGGTGGCATAAAAAAGGCATGCGTTCTAAACGCATGCATAATTCTTCATACAATCCTACTCAACACTGTAGCCACCTTGCAAGGGGCTTATCAATTCCCAATGATAAAGGGAAACAGCAGAAGGTAGCGAACAGCAAATCATAGAAGAATGCCACTACCAAAAGTGATAGCTTCAGAATGATCTAAATTGTATCCAGTAGCGCAGCATGTGACAGGAGGAAGGAACATATAATGCATAAAACGTTGGCATATGTGACAGATTAGATGTACCCAGCCACCTTATGTGCCATTTAGGGATACACAAGGATAAACCTGTGGGCCACCGGGAGCAGAACATTATTATAGTTTTGAATATGAAAACAAAGACAAATTATGCAGGGGGGGGGGGGGGGGTATTGAAGGAAGATCTGAAACCCGGAGATGCAGAACTTGCCTAAAGTTTGTGTTACTGTTACCGATTACATGACTATGCCACGGGGCACTGCAACGACTGTCACTATATGTGATGAGAGGCAGGTGAAATATACTACTGTTTTCAACTTGCATCTGAGTAGGACGCTCGTTTTATCTGTGAATATTAAAGTACATTTTAAAAAGTTATCCAGCAGCATGTGAGATGTATTTTCTTCTGGTATGGCGGGACGCACATCTGCTGTTCAAGTATTGTCAGCAATTACAGAACTAAACGTTTAGCAGCAAACAGGTGAGCAAGAGAAAAACACCAGAGGTTAGAAGTCAATTTTGCAAGAGTTTGTTCCTTCTCAATTGACTGAAGAACCACATTGATAACAATTCTGTGCATTAATCCCGCCAGTGTGATGCCTTTTATTATAACTGCACAAGAAGATCTGACTAGATAAAATCGGCCATGGGAACGCACACTCCAACTATGGCTTCTTCTGCCTGTGGTCCCTGCTTCTGGTCCATCAAGGACGTCTTTTACGAGCAGGTCCCCATCCATGAAACGAGCCCGCCATCGCGGCTGCACGGAAACCCACCTGCAGGTCGACGGTATGCACTGCGCGCATGCGCAGAGCCAGAGGCCACAGCCGTGCCTCGCGAGGGCGGAGAGACGAGGCGGGGGTGATAGTGCCACAGGGGTTCATAAATCAGCCGAGAAGCGGCCGGGGCCATGATGAAAACTCAACTGGAGCCGCGATCCCGCGCGAGACAGCAGGGAGAAGTCTGACAAGAATGACAGAGGAAAATAAAATATGTATGACGTGGGGTGAAGGAATGCTGTCCTTTCAAGGTGACAGCTGGAAGGAAGGAACACAAATAACACGTTCAGTCTACTATGAACAGCGCAGATAAACAAGAACGCTGACAAAGGAAAATCTAGATATTAATGCAGGAGAAAGATATGTGCTGTAGCCCGCGTACTATCCTCACAATCCATCATTTTCTCATTATTTTATGCCCCATGCTAAAGGCCCTGCTTGAAATGCTTGCTTTATCGGAGTTACCCAGGAAACCGGAAGGAGACGGATTGACATCTCAGGGGAAGGACGAGGAGGAACACACTCGGGACACCCACGAAGCAACAGTCCTTTGAAGGATGCCGGGTGGCCTGTGGTCAACGGAGCCCTCATTTGGGGTGATCATTCCAAAGTATAAAGTCTGTACACCAGCAACATGCGTACAATCTGACACTTGGAAACACTTAGAGAAGGGAGTAGAAGATGACAAAGGAAAGCATGTCACCGCATTCAAGTGGCACAATGACCTTCTATGCACAATTCTGTAATCCCTAAAATCTTCATCTCGTGCGGATGGGAAACAAAGGCTAATGATACGGAATGTTGCATGATGAAAAGTTGTTAGTTTTTAAAGAGGCTGCCTGGCTTACAATAGGGACAGTTTGCAAGATCTACAGAATGACCATGCGAACTGTGCGAAGAGAAGCTGTTGATACCGACTAATCAGAAATAAGGCTTCCTGTGTTCCATTTTTACTTCGCTTTACAGAGAAATACAGAAAGAAAACTATCTGTTTCGCCAACTGTATTTGTATTTAAAAGTGAAAAAATAAATTAAGTATTTTTTTGAATTAATATCAATGCAGTCCATCGTGACTGCAGGACAATTGCTGTGCAGGCTGACAGGGGTGAATAAAAGGAACAAGACTTAGAATAGAAGTTTAAACAGCTGCAGATGCGCGTGTATTTATTTATACAGCAATTCTAACGTTTTCATATGACATTATTGCATACAAGTAATGCACGGTCCATGCTTTCTTATAATAGTAAAACCCATCAGGCATGGAAGTGTCCTTGTGCCATTATTAGTTTAAAAAAACAATAAGTGGAAATATACTAGCTACAGGTTCTTTTTATCACAACACTCTAAATAAATATGGATACAGATAGAATTGACAAAAACAATATATGGATAAGACAAATAAAATTTGCATAAAAATAAACAAGGATAACTACAGATAAAATTAGCACAAAAATAAATATAGAAAAGTACAGGCAGGAAAATTCAAAAATAAAAACCATAAAACTGGGATAAGTAATCATAGCCATAAGGTTCACTGCAGTGGCACGTCTCGCTACATTTCAACTGTAGGTAGACGGCGATATACACTGGGACCAGCTGCTCCTGAAGCATTGGTTGGGCAGGTGGAAAGAGCACAGATTCAGCAGGCCTCATTAATCACTAGTGTTCATCCTCCCAGTGAACAGAGGACTCTGGCAAGCTTTCCCAATGGATAATGCAACTCAGAGGTACAAGAGCAAACCCTATGAAAGAAGCCATGAACAATGCCTTCGCTGCGGGTGAAAAATGCGCTCACATGCTCTGGGCAATGAATGAGAACAGCAAGCAGCGGCGTTATCTGCATCAAGCACAGCGGCTGTCTGCCATTTTGTTTCTACACACTGATATCAGGTTAGAAAAGGTGTTCGCTGTTAAAAGAGAAAAGGAAAGGTTTACAGTTAAAAAAAGAAATGCACAGGAGGATTTGGGCAGAACAGAACGATTCGTCTTGTGTATTCATGGTAACACGCAGCTTAAGAGAAAATCGATTTCTGCAGGATGGTCCCAGAGGTGATTGTATTATCTCAAGGCTAGAAAACACTTCACAAATACCTACAATACGATAACATAAAACATTTTAACCTGGAAGGCAGAATACACCACGCTTAGTTTCTACCACAACTATCTCAAGACAACCATCTTTCTCCAGGCAGTGTCCAATTTGGAATTAGATCCCAAAAGAATGCCTCAACAGCCTGCCCTGACAGGCTTTCTGTGAGTCTGAGTTAAGCACAAAAGTCACACTCTGACCAGGACAGTATTAAGTTGTACAATGCTGACGATAGTGTGGAAACAAGGGGAATGCTACGTATACAGCGGTGACTGAGCGCCAGTAGAGCACGAAGTGACACCATGTGCATAGCTCAGATGCTGGTGTTTTTGGCTGATACATTTGAATAGTTTTCACATGGGAAAAAGGCTACTGATTGAGGAACTGTCCAGGATGATCAAATCGCCAGGGCGCGTCCTAGTCAAGGAACTTGCACGTAAACGCTTTCAGAGGTAGCAGCACGCCAGCTAGAGGTAGTCTAATCCACATTCAACACTGACGGTTCCAAAGAGTCAATGGCCCCATCTGGAGCTGATGCCCGAAAAAGAAGAACTCTGGGCAGAATCCTAACCATAATATCAGAGAGGACTCCTTCACGGCTCAGCGGTTATTCTTTGGAAAGCAATGGCAGAGGACGCATAGTCAGTCAATTCTGCCTGAAATACTATTATCACTGCATTTTTGTACAACATTCCTGAGTTTTAGAAAGTTATAAAAAGGAGGATATATGATGAAGGCATTAATTCCATATTGTCGGACTAACTTAGGTCGCTAATAGACAAGGTATGAGAAATGTACTACATCCATCCTTCATTTGCGCCCAGTGCCACAGCCCACCACAAGGGAACTTTAAACAGCTACTCAATATAAAAATGTAAGACCTATCCCTTTAGTCACGAAAAAGTCTGGTATCGTTCCTTTCCAGTTTAGGTTGAGACACGCTCAAACCATACACTGTATATACTGTGCTCGTGCAGTGGGCCCCAATGTATGTTTGGATTGTCTCTTTTGACCACCTTATGGATTGTGTTCTGCTGAGCTTCTGGCCTTAAGTCCCCACTAAAGTGCTTCAGAGGCTATGATGACGCAAGGTAGTTCCGCTCTAGACACAATCCAGCGGTGAGGAACTACAGGCCCGCAGATTCCCAACCAACACCACAGACCGTACACAGCGATCTTGAGCGCAGTGCGTGGAAGCTCACAGGCTTCCACTGTTCACGTAGGTATACTAGTGACCACAACTTAGAGTCTGCCAGCGGGATGATATCAACCAGGTACGGTGTGTACGAGGTACATGAAATGAAAACACAGTTAGGGCTGTCAGTCCGGTATGTCATCTCCTAACACCACACGCTGTTGTCCTCTGTGGCCACATAGTTGTTAGGTGTTAACACGCATTAGTGCCTCAAACTTTACTTTGCGTCAGCTGATCAGATATCTTTGTTTGCTTCCAGTCTGTCACTTTGTGCATCTGCACATAAGATTTTAAAGGAGCAGTATTTTACTCACTCGAATATCGGGGATGCGACTAACACCATTTCCTAGGAAGAAAATATGTAATCTCATTCCTGACGAACGCATTGTAAACCAGGTTATAACATTTAGGGATGTTTAGTTTTAACCATGCACAATTAATAAATGTATCCAGAGCTTTGGTTGTAGCTAGAATTTCATGCACATAAAAGGATGCTCTTTTCACACCAAACGCCTCTTCAGAATCGGCTGCAAACATAGTTCAGTGCCTCACTGGAGTCAAGATTTACTGATGTCAAGATGTTCTTATTTTGACGCAATGCAGCTGGGAACTGTGGTAAAATTATTTGCATTTTACACTGGTCTTTGTTCTGCCAAAATACAAGACGTAAAGCAGCATGCATGCTGTGTGGTGGTCTGTTCCCACCAGCAGAAGAACAGTTATCAATGAACTCCATTTGGATTTCAGAAAATGAAACCTTTTATGCACCATCAACAGCCACCAACTGAGGATCGATTGGGATCTCTTCCCAAAAAGGGAGTCATTTCCATCAGCACAGATCAGCTTGTGAACTCACCGTTATGAGTGAGCTCTGGCGCCAAGCTCTTGTTCTTTGCCAAATTAGAACTGTCCCAACTTTGCACATACAAGCCACTATTTCAGGCTTCGACAAATGTCTAAGAATTCTGTCAGGAATAACTTTTAATAGCTTATAGTTCTGGGCGATTAGTCCCTCTCATGAAGTAATAGTCTTGCAGTATTAAAGATCGAAGATCAGACCGAATGAAAACAGGGGCCCACGGTCTGCACACCTCCCCATTCCCTGCCTTCACCACTTCCCTCCGATTCCCAGATTCTCAGATATTGCCAGTGCTCAGGCCAGTGTGGATGAAAGATAACATTTCATGGGTGTGCCTAGGCCTTGTAATTAGGATATTGCAAATGTTAATGTGCATTCAATCTTACAGGTAGGTCCCATAGTTGTGCTGACAATACTGCGATAGATCTTGTACCTTGGGGAGCCACACTGCGTGGAATAGCAGTACACCTAGTGTTTCTACTTTTTCACTCCATATGTCACCGCCATGGCACATACATCTCTTTCTACCAGTCTCAATTTAAAGCTAGGCAGCATTAAAGCTATGTTTTGAAAGAAAAGCTTTTCCTCCCCAGTCTCGCCCCATCTGATTTGACAGAATACCACTGCCGTAAGATGATCTGTTTTGCCTTCCAGATAAGGACGATCGATATTGTTTTCAGATGTTTAAAAGCCCTGACTCTTAGCAGAAGAGCAGTGCATGAACTAAAAATTCAATATTCTTGGAAAACTGTTCACCCTCACAAATGTCAATCTGCCGAACTATGACATTGCCTTGATACTTCATCTTATGAAGTCTCAGCTTAGTGCACTGAAGATAATGTGCAATTTACCATGGGAGTTTTGGTACATGAAACAAACCAGAAATCGATCGCTGCCACTCGTCCAGCAAAATGAGTCCAAGTGCTCCATCTCCTCCACTGGGAAGATTAAGTAAGTATCTCAGATCTGCTAAGGCTTACTGTAAACACATAGATTTGTATAATCAATGGTCTGTCATCAAGTTTGGGAGGGAAGTTGGCAGTGCAGAAAAACGTCTTCAATTTAAATTCAATATTTGTGAATATGAAAATTTTCTTATAAAAGTTACTATTATCTCTCTCAAATATTATTCCAATTAAATACTTTTTCGAAAAATCTCAAGTCAATAATACTGGAGGCCTTCTTTACGTTGATGCGAGGCCGTATGTTTATTAATCAAATGTTGCCTCTATCTGCCTGTTAAACTCAAAAGCTGTTTGACCAAAATCAACAATCCTTGGGAGCCACACCCCTTTGTATAGCTGCAATCTTTTTGGGAAATCCTTATACCTAGGTTTGTTACACCAATTACAAGGCACCCAGATGAATGTCCTTGACAGTGCCGTCTGGCACGTATCAGGAGTGGTTGGGAGATTAGAGTGTTGTAAAAAAGAATGAGGAAAAAAAACTGTACCTCTTCACCGCGCCTCTCCTCATCATTGCCACGTCTCTCCTCCATCTTCTTGCTGGGTCTCTCCCAGCCAGGAACAGGAGGCACATCCAGGTGCCCCTGACCAATCACAATGCTGCAATGTAGCGTTGTGATTGGTCTGAGCACCGTGGTTTGGCACTCAGTCAGGGAAGGGGAGCCTGGCCATGTTCTCCACCCAGGTTGTAATGCAGCCTGGGTGGGAACATGCAAAGTACGAATGACTGTATGGCCGGCCCAAGAGGGCCAGCCAATCAGTCCTTTCGCACTTACAGTGTGCCCACCATCCCTCCCCTCTGCTCTGCTCTGAGAGCAGAGCAGTCCCACCCCTCAAAACGCAGCAGTAGGAGCAAATCAAATGATAACGAGTTATTATCATTATATTTTTCATTTTTTTCCACTGCTTTAATCAGTGGGGTGACGCTCCTCTGCCTTAGCAGGGAAGCCGCCACTGGCCATGACAGATCTGGGGTCAACAAGACCATCACCTATGCCAGTGAGTCTGTGACAACACCGAACTGGTGAAATGAATAGCAGTTAAAACAAGAGTTTCAGCAAAATATGTGACAATTTCATAGAAATTGATTCAGTAACAAAGCCTTGTTCTTTTATTACGAGGTGAGACGTTCGTTTCTTCTATTTCTTTACTATGTTTTTGTTCATTTATTTATCTATATATTTGAAAGGTGTATGCACACAGCAGGAAGTCGCTCCAGCATGAAGGGATTTCATTCGCTTTGAGAAAGACCATGAAGGATACTGTTCTTCCACATGACTGTAGTCCTCCACAGCTGCAAAAAAGTACCAATCTTAGAAAGCTAAGTTTTGTCCTAGGAGTCTGGCTTAAAGTCTTGAAGAGCAGAAAGGAATTAAGAGATTAGTGAATTGATAAGCAAATGAGGCAAACAAAGGCTTTTACAGAACTTTAGGAAGCATTTTTCAAGTCTTAGGTGTGCATGCTGTTTGTTGCATAGTGTAGATCAGTGGTTCCCAACCTTTTGACTCCTGTGGAACCCCAGTAAATCCCTATTGGAAGTCGGGGACCTCCAAGCAATTTGTACGATTTAAATTTCAAACTTTAAAACACTAATTCGCAAAAAATACACAAACAAGTACACACTAAATAAATACTCTAATTACTAAAGATTTTATTTTTTTAATATTGAAAAAATATGTAAAAATCGAAAATGTTTAATGGTAAGGTGGTGCTGCGTCTAGACGACTAACTTTTCAATGTTTGGTTTTATTTTGGAAAGTTGAATCCTCAGGTCAGATTCTACATTTCCCCAGCGATTTCAGTATTTATTTTTTAGGTACTTGAGTACCGAGAAAGCTTTTTCCACAAAAATATGTGGTTGGGAAAGGAAGTAAAACCTTAAGTGCTTTGTAGTCTAATTCAGGATAATCTGTTTGTATATGCAGCCAAAAATTTGCCAGAGCATTTTCCTTGAATTGAAGTCTAAGTGCGCTATATGTAGAGGTTTCAATCAAACCATTTTCTTCAGATGCTGTAAGCCCAGTTAAATTGTCAATCTACCTGAAAAGGATTTTTAATCCAGTTTTTGCTTTCATCTGGAAGTGGAAAGTACTGACGAAAATGACACTGCATATCTTGTAGATGCTGGATAAAATATCACAAGACTTTGGGGCCGATTATGATGGCGGACGGACCTGAGTCCGTCCGCCACCATAGAGAAGGAGGGACCGTCCGCAGGGGCAGCGGCGGTCCCTCAGTGCAAATTAGGATGTGACCGCCACCCTGGCGGTCACATCCTGTATTTTTATCATTGCGGCGGGTGCTGCTTGAAGCAGCACCCGCCGCAATGATAAAAAAGTAAGTTGTGCAGGCAAATGCAGGGGGGTACCCCCCATGTGCACCCCCCACCCCCCCCCCTTCACCCCTGGGGGCCCGCAACGGGCCCCCAAACACAAATCCGTATGCCTTTACACGGCGGAAATGCCGCCGTGTAAAGGCATCTTTCCGCAGTCATCCTAATATGGCTGGCGGTGTCTGATAGACACCGCTAGCCATGTTAATGCTTTTCCACACGCGGCGGAAAAGCGGCGGACAGATAGTAGTATGTATCAAATGGCAGCAGAACAGTAAATCTTCAATAATGTTCCCATCAAACTCATATCCAACCTAACAAAGGAGATGAGATTTATTTGCTATGTCCTTACTTTCACTTACTTGAAGGTTATAATGCGGACTTTTACTAATTCTTTCAATCAGCTGTTCTTTTATGTTGTCTGACACTTTGTCAATTCGCCTTTTAGATAATGGCACCAAATTTAAATCTTTTGCTGCCTTTTCGTCAACCATTGCATTCACCATGGCTTTAGTAGCAGGTATCATTAGTTCTACAGCAATTTATGAGGTTTAGAAGTTTTTGCTACGAGCATGTTCACCTCTTATGAAGCTTTAAGAGCATTTTCATTAAAAAATCCTATTGCTATTTCCATTGCTTAGTTTCAAGTGTCTTCATAAATTAGAAGGTTTTATGGCCTCATTTGTCAAAATGTCATAACCTAGCATGCAATGTGGTTGCTGTTTATGTTCTAAACCTGAACATGTAAAACCCATTGATAAATATTCAACATTGTATTTGCGACACTGTTTTCTTTTGACTTCAATCACTTACAATGGGTTATGGAATCCATTTCTAGCAAAGTTATTTGGGAACGCACGTAGACCTTCACTACTTTACCTACTAATACAGGTTGCCCTCATCTGATGTTTCCAGACTACATATACTATGATGTTTAGAGATGAAACAGTGTCTGTAAGAAGATTTTAACACTGTATCAGCACTTGTTTTGTGCAAAAGACAGAGGACACTAGCAAATCATATGAATGGATATGACAATCTTAGGAACGCTGCACACAGATGTTCATGTATGAATTTGCCAGAACATTCATCCTCCCAAAACACCTAACTCTCCCTGACTGCAGCAGCTATGAGTGTGTGCTGCAACACTGCAACTGTAAATGATGCATAGTGTGTCTGCTAAATAAGGACGAATTGTTGTTGCCAATGCTGTGAAATGGCATAGCTGTGCAAGCAACTCTATTACTCAATTTTACACTACTTATATTAAACAGGCAAGCAATGCTTGAAATTGAAATATAGAAGTGCTGGTAGTCATCATCACAGATACCATCAAGCACAGTGAAAAGAGCAAATGGTTGAAGCGGGCTGACCCACTGCCCCTGTGTAGTCTGTAGTGGGCAGAGGCAAAATGTAAATGACACCTGAACAGACTAATCAGACTAAAACAAACAAATAAATAAAACAAAACAAATATGGAAAGGTGTATATAGGTGCTTTCAGACTAAGGGATGAGGAGGGCAGACAAAGTACCTATATATGCATAAGCGTATTGTTATAATTTTTTTGTTTTTTAGACAACATTTGACTGGAAAGACTGTTAAAGCGATCTATAGGCGAGACCCAAACATGGCAACAAATCTTTGATTGAGTTCAACTCAATCTTCATAAATCATGGGTAGACAGTATAGGTAAAGAAGGCCAGAACCATCTCAGATTTTTAGGTTAACTAGTAACTAAAGGGGCTCCATTTTAATTCAGAATATGTAAATTTCCTTAATGTAACATTCATATAAATCTGTTACGAACCTTCGTTTGAGACCCTTAAACTAGGAATACTATTTATCATATTTTATTATATGCTCGACTCTATTACAAGCAGGTATGAAATAAAATTCTCAAATTTTGCCATAATTCCTATTGGTTTGTGTGGTGTTGACTGTTTGCAATAGTTTCAAGTGTTTTGCTTATCATGCTTTAGGAGACTGCACAATGTAGAAGACACCACAATGATGACAGTACTAGACTCTACACATAAACGATAGCTACATAACAATTTCTTGTAGTAATTTCAACTAAAGCATAAGCTTCTAAGCTCAGACTAAACCGACTCCATCAGGTAGTGAACAGTACACAGCAATGAGAGTGGACGCATCGTACTTCATTAAACACCAAAATCGATAAACTCCATCCACGCTGCGTTAAATGTCAATAAAAACGACCGAACTCCGTCAGAGTAACACTATAAGGTGAAGTCAACTCCATCTTAAACTTTAAAATGCAAGGTAACATCACCCGCTTGTATCTGAATCCAGCTCTGAGATAAATATCCCTGCATAACTGATTCCCATTGGAATTGTACTAAACCCAGTCCAACCCTAAGTGCATTTGAATATAGGCCACACACTGCTTGTGCATGCGGCCTCGACACAATGAGGTTATCAGGCAACACACTCCAACACCCTGGTCAGCAAAAACTGCCAACCACCTTGTGAGTGTGACACAGTCGCGTCTGCATCCTGCCCAGCGCTAACATATATGTACTTGCATCCAACACCAGAGAAGAGCAACCAGTTACAGCCAACTATCTGTTAACAGCAAGAAGATAGCACTTCCTTTCAAAGGCTCATGGAATCTGGTCACCCATGATAGCACGTGAGGAGAAGGTGCAGGCAGGCTCAAGTGAGCTTCCAATACCCAAGAGATTTAACCAAACTGTTTCGACCAACAAACAAGGGAAGGAATGGGAGGTGCTCCAACCATTTCTGCCTCCGAGGAGACCACTACTAAAGCACTACTACAGCTGCAGTGTGTTCTGTGCCGATCAGCAGAGGCGACCACTTTGGCCTCACTCAAAGAACAAGACCACTTATGGGTGACTACTGTAATTGTCTGTAGCAGGAACTCACTGTAGACCTGGATCCGGTAAAGGCGGGTGGCCTACTTAGCACGCCACGTGTGAAACTCTCCGAACACAGTGTTATTAGTTCAGTGTCTGGCGCATAACCGTGCCTGATGACTGATTTACGGTCGCATGCAGAGCGTGGGTGGAACTATTTTGGAGACAGTGGTGGGGTAATAAACTGTCACCGAGTTGGTAGTGACAACACTACAAATACCAGCAATACCATGCAAGTGCAACTCGGAAGGCGCCTGAGACCTGTGGACCCCTTGGGAATGTGTCACAGACTCCTGGGGGACCGGGGACCACAGTTCGGGAACTGCTTCCCTAAGACATCTCACCACACACAACCTATGGCTGTTAGCCAATCTCACCAGTCAAATCCAGTGCCACTACTGAAAAAATCAATTTGCTGAAATAAAGAAAACACAGTCAATTTAGCGGTCAACTACTTTCTTGAGAAATCCTAGCGTCTGGCTGGCTCCTCAGCAACCTCACCACTTCACTCATATCCCAAGGGGTGTCATGATTAGGCTAGGGGTACGGAAAGGCCACCTCCTCAGCAACTTGCACATTAAAGAGTGTTCCCTCACTGGAAAAACGTCCACTGGCATGTGTCGATGCTGACTCTAGTGCCCCACTCAAAAAAGGTAAGAGGTGTGACTGGCTCCAATTGAATGTGCGGCAGGCACTAGAAACTGCAGCGCAGAACACCTCACATTCTCAAGAACAAAAAACAGTCATGTCAAGAAAGCACAATAGCAGCTATTTCAATACTGTGCAAAGCCCAAGAATCCTGTGACGTTATTCGCATGAACACATTTAAAATTATATTGCCTCATTATGATGAATTCCAAACGCAAAAAGAGCAGTCTGACAAAACCAGCCAAAACATACCTCTGAAGTTGCCAAGCAGCTCTGACTAGTTATAGCAAAATTCAAAGAAATAGTACAATTTATCTGCGATTAGAAGAATAGCAGATCATGTGACCTCTAGGGATATGCCGGAAACATTCACAATGGTCTAAAATAATCCCGGTGAAGGTCTTGGTGGCAGAGATTCCATTGCCAAAACATATCCAGCGTTCATGGTTGGGTTAGGCATTAGGAAACCTCCACCCCCACAGGAAAAAAATTGAACAGATGCTATTTTAAAACGGTCATTACTCTTTTGAGTGTGCCACTATCCATTTCACATCAATAAATATAAACACTTAGAAATTAGCTTTTTTTTCCTGGTGAACATCCACGTAGAGCTTAATTGGCTATGATGTCAGGGTAGCAGTGCCACTGAATCAGTGTTGGACCTCAACCCTAAAATACTTAAGAGGGAGGCCACCTAACTTGGTTAATCTACATAACTTGGTGTCCTTCAAGGCATTTCATTCTTGCAAACATAACCCACCTAATACAAGGCATACAAGTTAATCCACTGCAGCAGTGTTACTGCCTTTTTCCCTTTCATCCGGATCTTAGATCTTGCTTAATACTAACTTTCAAACAGCCAGAACAACTGTGCCCCTTACATTTACACAGCACCGCTGTGATACATTTTTTGGCTAGGATTAATAAAGTGTAAGTAAACGAGAGGACAAAAAAATTAATTAGAGAAGCCTTTCCTTATGAACTTCCCGTTAAATCTACGAAAGCCCCAACACTCCAGAGTCAATATATCCATGAATATTGTAAAATAGCTAAATTTTCTTTAAATTATTAGGTCCATTTACCAGTTTAGGCGCTGTCAGTGTCATCTAATGAGACTGATTCATCCGTTTACCAAATGATGGTGGAGCAACAGATTTGCACTGTTCTAAGGATGTGGGTTTTGATCTGCTTAAACCATCCAGTTTATTTGATCTGGACGTGCTGTTTTTTGGTCTCTACTGTTAGTAAGACTCCAAATGGAGCCTCACCCACCATACGTTCTGTAAAAGTGACTTTAGCTGTAGCTGCCTTTGCTTAACTTTTAAAGAGCCAGCAGCGGTGCACAACCAGGACACGAGGAACATGAGCAGGGTTTACACACACATGGGTGCATATCTGAATGCACACATCTGCAGACTGAGCAAGGAAGACGGTTGTCTGATCCAGCCTGGTATCTGCGCACCGGGTATAACAACATATGAGACCCAGAAAAATTGGCTATGGCCCGAGCAAAACGTGGAACAGAATTGGGAATGCAAGAAGATATATTCCTTTCTTTTTGACGGAAGGGTACGATTGTAGCACTTAATTACATTTACACTTGAAGTGAACCTGAGCAAAATGTAAATTTGAGTGGTTTCAACATAGGAAAGAGATTGATTTGACTTTTTTCTCGTTTTAAAAAATGGTCAAACTCCATATATAATATTAATATTTATTTGTCCATGTACTTGTCCATGATGCACTTTGACATTATGATTTCCCTGAGACAACCATAATGACATTTGGGTTCTGAACTACTCTGCTTAACCAACTTATTTTCTCTGCTGTCCGTTTAGAAACTTCCCTGGATAGCAGGCCCATTTGGCAAGGATTAGTCTTCTTTTAGAGGAAGGGGCTGGGAAAAGATGAATAGAGTGATCATCTGCCACTTACAGAGAGACCTTGGCATGCACATCTCCCACTGAAAAAGGGGAAAGGGCAGAACTCTGACACCAGTCACATTACAGCTCCGTTTGATTTCTTGGAAGGAGGATCCAATTTTGCAGTGTCAGTTAACAACGGAGTAAAACATACTTAATTCTACCATCTTTAAAAACACAAAGAAGTTGTCTGGGTGGGATGGAGGGAAGTCAGCCTTAGGGCTGATCCCAGGACATGTTAGCGGAGAAGGGGTGAATTAGGTAGGGACATCCTACTTCTAGAGTTCTAAACCTCCCCTTGTATACCTATGCAGAGGGACAGGCACTTTAAGGAAAGCGGGAGCTACAGAAGGACGACAGACCAACTTGCTGATAAACACCTGTCTGATTAGAGGGACCCACATTCGATTTAGATTTCTTGGATTTCGTGGACTCCTGGATTCTACATCCAGGGGCACTCCAAACTCCAGTCTGGGAGTGGATGTGCTAGGAACTCTGAAGGTGCTCTTGGATTTCTGTAGTCTGGCCTTGTGGTGGGTACCACTGGAGGTATGTCCCTTGGCTTCTGCTGGACATTCAGCTGGCGTACCACATGGGCATGAGGCATGATGGGTGCAGGCAGAGAGTCGAGGCTGCCTGGAGGACCATAGGGTGCTGCTGAAGGGAGACCATGGGCTAAGGAGGTTTTCAAACCCCAGGACAGAAAGGCAGGTCCTTCTCCCTTTATAGCTCCTTTCTGCTAGCAGGAATCAGCTGGGTCCAGGACTCTTGAAAAAGTATTTTTAAAACATCAGAAAAACATTCCAAATTCATTATGGCCAGGAGGCCCTGATCTGACTCTTGTAGTTGCTGGAGCATGCCACCAGGAGCATAGCCAGTGACACACTGTCTTAAAAAGGCCCATTAGGACTACATAAATTAAATTTTGTTGCTGCCTCTCACATTTGGTGCTCTGAAGAATTGCAGTGGTGCCCTGAGGCCAGAGGCACAGCTGTGTGTCACTTGAACCTAGTTTCACCCTTGGAGTGCCAGTGCCCTTTGGGTCCCACAGGATGACCAGCTGTTTTGTAGGAAGTTGCTGCACCCACATTCAAATACTCTCCAGGAAAGGGGAACAATGTGCCTGGTGTACTCACTGGGGCCTGCAAGGGGAAGAATCCCCAGGCCGCTGTGTGGGGAGCATACCCTCTTCCCTGTGGCACTAAAAAAGCAACTCACTGAGTGGGCGAGAGTAAGGTGGGAGACCTAGCACTTTTCCACTATCCGCCACAGAGAAGTGGAGGGTCAGGAGATGAGCATGAGACGGCACACCCCCTGGAGTGCCCAACAGGAAAAGAAAAAAGGCAAATTGTGGTAGGGGTCACCCAGGAGCTGTAGTGTCCTCCCTATCCAAGTAACCAGAGCCCCACAAGCAATTTCGAAATGTTGCTTTACGTTTTATGAATACTGTGAGGACAGATTGACTTTTTATAAACGCACACCACACGTTTGTATTAGGCCCACAAGTTTGAGGTGACTGGCTTGCTGAAGTGCAAACCATGAGTACCTCCAGCACAGGGTGTGCAGTGTTCTTTTTGTGTACTTAACCTGTATTACCTTTGTTGTGTGTCTCCTGTAGGTTGTGAGGTCCATTATAGGGTTTCCTCATACATCATACAGATTATTTCTATCTGCCAGTTTATATGTGTGCTAATATGTGAGCAGTAGGTCGTTTTGTGTGCAGTGAAGTACTTTTTTTCCTAAAAGTAAAAGCGCTGACTGGCCAGCAGTTTATTAAGTGTTGTTTGTTCATTGCAGAGTTCTGAGTCTGTAGCCCACTTTAATCCCCTGGAGTATCCCTTGAACAGCTAAGTGCTTAAAGGGGTATGTGATGTGGTTCCCGGTTTGTGGGTCTGCAATACTGAGGCCCTAGAAGTGAAAGACCCCAGTTGTTAAAATTGGTGCTTAGTTCTATTTAGACTGCCCTTGGGCCCTGGGATTCGTATTTCTCAACTAGCTGCTATGCTTTATTTTATTGTAGAATAGAAAAAAACTGATGCCCTGTTGCATTTGAAAAGCTTACATATTACCTTATTTATCCAGCAGATCTGGTCAATATTAAATAGATTGCATGATGGTTGAACCAGGATAGCATTTTCAATATTGGAATTACAGAATGTCCCCACACTGCTGTGCATTTACAAAGCCCTATATAACAAACGTATTTGTGGTTGTCCCATTAAACATAGACTGTTTCCCAGATAATCGACAGCCTTTTTTAATTCGGATTATATTTAGTCAAACATCCATCTGGACTAATGAAATTAAATTATTGCTACCCAAAATATGATTTTGGCAAAGAACACATATTAGGATCAAGCAAAACCCGTCAGCCCAATAATAGTAATGTTTGATGTCAGAGCAGGAATTACTGCTTCTTTTAGCCTGTAAACCGATTTATTTCTGGGTACTCTCTGTCTGTGTTACACCAAATAAAGTGTCAACCCTCGAATACATAAAAAAGTCATCTGAAACAAATTGGGAATTGTTGAAATGAAAATAAAAGTTAGAGCAATTGATATTATTTTATTTACCAATTATGGAAATGGACATGATTTTGGTTTTTGTTATCTCAGACAATATGCAACGATAATTCAAACTGATCCCCATTGGCTTCACTTTTTCATTCACGTGCAAATTAACGTGAAGTGGTTTTGAAGATGTGCTTTTGTACATTAAACATAACAATAAGGCAAGTTCTAGGTACATGTATGAAATTCTCATGCAAGACATACCATAAGGCTTTTCTTCTGTGACTTTTCCAAGAGCATCCAAGGTGTCAGTGGCTTTTCCCAGCTCTCCAACTGTTGTATATTTCTAGGTCAAAGTGAGGAGAAACAAATAAATAACCTTACATTTCCTTCAAAACAACATAATCGATGAAAGTGAACGCTTTCAATAGGTGGCTACTGTGAACGATAATATAATTTACAGTTTCAAGTGATCACTTCATAACAAAACAATATTAATAAGATTAATCTTCTTTACCTCAACAGCTCTAAACCCAGTACAGAGTCCATCAAGCTTTGATCCTCTCACCAACATGTTTCAAAATTTGTAGATAACCACTTGCAGATGTTTTAAGATCCCTTGGCGGTAGATTCCTCATTTAGGTCTCTCAGGTTTATTACTGGTTCTCTGCTACACTCTGACCAGGTCCAGTGTTTGTACCACATTCTGATCATTATTCAAAATTGGATGAACGTTGACCTGTTCTGCCTCACACACACCCCTTGCACTGCTTAGAACCTTCCAGTGGACCATCTTACAGTTTTCATTGTTTCACTCCCTCAAACTTTACTCAAACATTACATTTTCAAAGCCAAGAAACCAAGAGGAGCAGGAATAACACACGATAGCCATCTTTTCTAAGAAGCACACATAATTTCTCAAATATTCTCCTGCAATTTCACTTTGAAAGGTCCTCTTACGTAAAGATACAATCTAATCTGAATGTCAGACCTATCACCAAGTTACCAATGCTTCCAAATTCGTTTTTTTTTGTAATGCCATTCTCTAAAGATATAACTGCTCTCAAAAGGAAACTCGGAACACAAGACTTCTGAAACCTTCTTTCCCCCACTCAGACTTCTCTTTCTCAGTGTTGATCAGATCTGTCTTATGGGTCACGTATGGAGCAGGGGGTACGCTACAAGATTCACATGTTTACATAATATATGGACATGACATGGTACTGAGGACATTCAATGGCAGCACCTGAAACTCCTTTTTGTATTCTCAATCAATGGCTTGTAAACGTGACTACTCACACGTAAGTGGCTCAAGGCTCAGAAAACGGCTGGGTATCAATAGTTTATATACAGAACCATAAGTACATGAATATGTTAGCCCAGCACACTCAATACACAGAAATCACAAAGTATACAATCAGTAATGCAGGAATTTTTCGAAGGCGAGTCGATGTTGTATTTCAATTCTTTCTTTATTTTTCATTCTTTAAAACACTTTTGAAACCGCCAACGCGTTTCGTCCCATCCAGGGACTTCTTCAGGGCTTGCAATGTAAAGTGAGCGTATTTCGATAGTTAATTTCTCATTGAGTCAGGACGGAAGATTTCTCGGATTTAATACACTTCCTTAACTGTCAAATTCCATGTGGTTTTGTGCAGAAGATTTTTCTTGTTTTAATAAGCACAATATCCCGGACAATGTAGTCCCAGTCCCGCAAGCGCCCTCAGCAAGGTCCGTCCTATCGCAAATCCGGAAGCGCCTTTTGTAGATTTTAGAACCATATTAGAACCATAAGTAGCAGCAGGAATAAATTATGAAGAACACAAGTGCGTCTCTAGAAGTCTGGGGACACTACGATACTAACTCATTCACATCTGAGGGGGTTATTACCCTTCCTGGACTTGATCACATGTAGGGACACCTCCCATCTCCCAAAGTGTCACCCGTCACAGAAGTGTCCTAAACACCTGCTCTGTAGGGGCGAAGAAGAAATAGTGAGCGGCAACTTGGTATGCAAGCAGATGTGGTAATGGCTTCCTCAAAATGCCCCTATCTGGTCCCCTAAGAATTGTGATAGTACCAATGATCCCAAACTGAGAAGACAATGGTGAGGATATTACAATGGGGGTACATTTTGTATGGCTAAGAACCGCTCCATCTGGAAGGAAGAGCATCAATTTGAACCCAGTGACTTGCTCACTGAGTTAGTATCCCTTACCAGTGACTCACTGCAAGTTGATCAATTACTAGTGATCCAGCGCTCTCACCAAAATATTTCACAAATGACACTATTTACTACCACAAAACTTACACTACAACACTAGGCCCATAACAACAATAGAGCGCTTGAATCATGAGGCGATAAGATCTAAATATAGTTGTTTAAACCATCTGCAATAATCAAGACCAGCTTGTCATTTTAGAAAGTTTATTTTAACACATCTAGAAAAACTTAGGTTTTGGTATTTTATTAAACAAGCATTATAAAATGTCATAAAGAAAGATTTATTCAGTATTAATAAAAAGAGCATAAATCAAGAATTATTATTCATTAGCAGGAATAAGTAAAATTAAGCATTTCCCAAAATCCTAACTATATCTCTGTCTCTACCCTCATCACCTAGTAATAAAGTAATTAATAAAAACTCCTGTCCTCACGTGTAAAGTCCATCAGCATAACATCGTCCTCCAGATTTTCTCGAGCGTAAGCCAACTATGTGTTCTCTGAACCTATTCTTATACCCTAATTTTAGCTGAGCTAACTATTTTTCACATTCCAGCAGACGAATTCTAGTTCTTCATTGGCTGAACCACCTCGTACCACAGTAAACTGTGACACCTCCTTCTTACATGCCCAGGCAAATTCACTAGTCCATTGTTCATTTAGAAGTCTTGGCAGTTCTTCCTTAGGCTGCTACATTTTGTAGCAACAGCTTCCTTTTAACCTTGAGCTAGTCAGCTCTGAACTCCCGTGGCACGTTAGCAAACGTTAGCAAATTTCTCCAGAAAGTCATCTTTTTAGCAGTTCATTCCAAAACCTTTCAAAATAAAAGCTCAGAGGCCTTTTCCATCCTTCTTGGAATTATTTTCACTTGAGCCATTTTCATCATTAGGCCTCTTTCAGAAAGCGTCAATTTTCTGCGCCACTGTCCCTGCGCCACTTTTAAAAGGGTACTATTTTTCTGCAGTCATCTCTAAGCTTCACTTGTAAAACTATTATATAAACAAACACAAAGAATAATTAATGAAAGAAATACAGTTTGTTCTGTTGCCTCCCATCACTGCTAATAATTAACCCATTAGTCTAAATTACCTAGCAGTAAAGCACAAATAAAGCAGCATTTTATATCTACCAGTCTTCATAAATCCATAAAGCCTTATGTGCACCTAGAATAGTAGAAATGACATCACATAGACAAGGGAAGCAAAATAAGCACATGCCATTATTTTAAAAACAGCTGCTATTAGTTATGACATGACAATAGACAAAAATAATTTATTATTTTCCACATACATAAGAATGCAACATAATGCACATTTATGAGCACACATATTAGTTTCCCGCGTGTTCTGTGAAAATGCAACTTTAAACTAGGTTGAATTATTATACACACAGCACAAGTTGTTAGCATTATTAATTTATTTATGGAAGTGTGACTTCACGGGTTTAAACAGATTTCTGTTTTCTATCCCGCTCCATCAACTCCCTCATCTGGTGATTAACAAATCACCACACCACCACCCAATATTTTAGCAAAGATTTTATCTAAGATGAACAAGATTCAATTTCACCTGTGTTAGTATTTCTAAAGACTTATCTCATCAGTTTATCTACAATTCTCATATTGAGTTTTAAGAAACCCCTCTAGTTCTATTTCTTTTTCTTGTGTAACATACAACTAAGCTTCAATAAATGTGTTGCAAAAACTATAACTAATAAAATGTCTGTATCTTGCTTGTCATATTAACTTTAAACTTCTCCTTGTTAATTTCTAAAAGAACAATAACCACCTAAATCAATCAAAGCTGAATTATTAGGAGCACATATATCAGAGACATCTTACAACATTTTTAAAATTAAGCATCTTGAGCTTGTAGAATGTATTTTCATTAAGCTTGCAAAGAAAAATAAAACAAAAATTTTAAAAATTTTACCTAAATTTTCTAAAAATTTCTAACACCCCCCTTTTTCAATTTTTTTTTTTTTTTTTTTTTTTTTTTACTCTTTAAACCTTCTAACAGTTTTTCTTCGACCTATTGTCACAAATTAATTTTTCAGCTAACAGTATTTCTTCGACCTTGTGTCATCTAACACATTTTCTTCAGCCTTATGCCAAAAACAGAAAACCTAAAATTTAACAGGTATATACTTCAATCATTGTCACTATTCTTTTCAATCACTTTTTGACTGTCACTATTTACCTCCATTACAGGTATCACTTCTATTTTCTTTCCTGCCTCAATCTGTTTCTTTGATCTGTATCTCAATTTGAATTTTAGGCCTTCATTTTCTTCTGGCCAGTTATCACTTTTTCTTAGTAATTTCTTCTTTTGCTTGGTCACTTTACATTCTGTTCTCCAAGCTCCTTTTCTGAATTTTCTCATTTCAGAATCTTCATCATTCTCATCAGTTTCAGTGTCAGACATTTCCATTCTGGACTCAGGTACTTCTTTACTCGGCAGCTTCACTCCGTTAGGAACATCATCTTTGTAGCTGGTACTTGGCAATTCATTTTCTTCTTCAATTACCTTCAACTTCCCAGTTTCAGAATTCTTGTTCTTGCTTTCAGAGCTACTTTTCTGCTTTTCAATACTCTCCTGGTCTTGAATCACAATCTGATCACATTCTTCTTCTGCTTCTTTTTCTGGCAGATTTCCATCATTTTCTGAGTCTTCAGTCACAACTTTCAAGTCTTCTTCAATCAAGGCTTGTTTTCCATTCATGTTCTCCAGATGTCGACCAACTTGTCGATCTTCAAGATCTGGATTCTCTTCAGGCTCTTCTTCAGAATCTGAATCATCAATTGTGACACTATTCTCATCAGGATTTTCAGGTGTAGATACACGAAAAGTATGGCCAGTGTCAATCCACCTCTTCAGTCTTTTGCACTTCTCTGCATTTGTTGTGACAAGACTGACTAGCCTCCTTTTCTGCCACCTTGGCACTAGAGAATTTCTTTTTAGACGAACCTTTTTCCTGATTCTTTTTCCTGGTAACAGATCAAATACTTGCTCTTTTTCTCTTGTTTGTACTTCAGTTTCATCTTCATCAAACACAGAGATCATTTCATCTGATAAATTTCTGCAGTTCTCCAAATTGATGCTATTATTGATAGGCATCATTCTTTTCTCTGGTATAAATGTCTGTCTCATGACCTTGTCCATCATAATATCACGTGGACTTAAATCTGTCTTTTTATCAGTAGTATTTCTCAGAAACATCAAAACAAGTGGAAGAACATCTGTCCACTTTGTACCTGCAGCTAGGCACATTTCTGCATCTCTGTCTTTTATAGTAACATTCTCATGCTCTTCAACATCTGAAATTTCTGTTCTATCTGTACAATGGAGCAATCTGTTTTCAATATGTTTTCTGTTATCTAATAACTTTTCAACAGTAATTTCATCATTATCTCGCATCTGAAATGTTTCAACCCATTTTGTAATCAAACAGTAAATCACAAAAATGTAGCACAGCTTTTCATGTATTGACATCTCACAGAAATCCATTTGTAATCTGGTCAATGAATCACTCTCCTGTAATTCTGTTCCCAATCTCATAATTGTTCTCTTAATTAAGTTCACTTGTTGGCAAGTCAGACACCTCTGGTAAAGAGATTCTACAAATCTATGGTACATTCTGTCCATGTCAATAATTATGCTATTTGGTAAAACTACTCTACCATCTTTGTGTGACAAAATCTCATCCTCATCTCGCTGTCTAAAATCTGTTCTCAACCATGTGTTTCTCTCCTTATGAGTTGCATCATCTTGTAAGTCTTTGACTCCTTGCCATGTTTCTACTACAGATGTTAGTATTAGTGAACTCAAAGCATGTTCATCAATCCTTTTGTATGCTGCACATATCACGACAGCAAACCTTTCTGCCAATTGAATATCATCAATCAATCTTTTAATTAAATTTGCATTTCTGTTAAGTGAACCTGCAGAAGTCAATGTTTCAATCTGTTGATCAATTGTATCCTTTACTTTGATGTCTTCACTCAAAAGAACATCATTTTTATTCCAACATTCTGGAAGTGCATTTATTCTTTTTGGGCTGTTTTCTTGTTCTTTATTTAATCCTGTATCTATATTGTCTGTCTGTTCATTAACAAAAATTTGGAATGGCAGTGAAGCCATCTCATTCTGCTGAATCATTACCTGTCGCTGTATTTGTAGCTCTTTATTTAGCTCATTTATCTCAATCTCCTTTTCATTTGACCATAATTTTGACTCATCATGCTGTGTTAATTCAATTAAGTCAATGTCAGACTTCTCACTTACCAGAACTGAAGTCATCTCTGTTTCTTGCTGAGTTGCAATCCCTACTAATTCAATCTCAAGTACAATAGAATAAACCTTTTCAGTTAATGGGACCTTTAAATTTGCGGAACTAATTTCATCCTTTCCCAGCACAGGGACTATTTCTGTTTCCATAATTATCATGGACTCTTTTATATCATTTGATGAATTTACATAATCAGGAATATTAATTCCAGAAGTACCAATCATTTCATCATGTTTTTCAATTGCATTAATTTTAGTAAAATTCTGAACTGGCACTTTATCAATCTGATCTGACACTTTTGGGGTTGCATTAATCTGCTCTAGGGGTCTTCGTGAATTTCTGTTCTGATCCATATTTACAACATCAATTGTACACTGATCTCTATTTTCTACTCTGACATCTTTATTATTTATTTTCACTAATTTGGGAATCTTTAATTTACTCTCGCATTTGGCTACAACCTTTTTCATTTTCTTATATAAGGAAGACATTTTCTTTAATTAATTTGGTAATTGTACTCTCTAAATTTGCCTTGCAGCGTTTGCTAATTAATTAATTAATTAATTTAACACTATCAGGTGTATAAAACTTTATAATTTGGTCAATTTAATATTTCTCCTAATTTACCTGTATCACTAAATTTAATTAACCTGTAAAGAAAAACATCAATTTACAAAAACAGTAGCAACTCAAAATATTTATTTCTATCAATACCAACATATAATCACATGTGTTTTAATTGTACTTATTTTTCACTTACACACCTTCTGCAACATATACCTGTGAAAAAAGAAAACCTAACTTGTTTTGCCTTAATTTACATATAATGTCTTGCTTGTAAATAACCTTTTACCCTTTAAACATTAATTATATATCATTATCGCATTTCGTTCTGTGACACAATGTTTTACTGTTTTCGCTATAACCTGTATTTAATTTACAATTTTAATGATAACTATTTATTATTTAACTTTTATTTAATAAACTCTAATCACCTTTGCTGTTATTGTCAATTAAACAGGGTAACTAGTTACATATAATATTCAATGTTTTATAAAATTCCACTTTTTAATGTTAATCAGTTATTAAAATATATTTCTGGGCATTACTAGCATATGGTTTGATAGGAAATAAACAATGTGCATCAGCACAACAGGTGTTTTAATCAATCAGCGTGTAATTACCACAATGCTCAGCTGACCAGACTGTTGCTAAGGCCATGAATCGCTACTGCTTCTGTCCCACTCGCCTCACATTAGCTGTGACATGCAAACAATAGCGCTGCGAGGAAGGAAATTCAAAGCGGCAATTTTTACTTTTTACAATTTATTCAACAATAACTTTGAAGCAACAACGTGCTTCAGCCAATTACAGTGTTGGTAGCGATGCTCCAACCAATCACAGCACGGCCTTGCTGTGATTCGCCAGGCCTCTTCAGCCAATCAGAGCCTTACCTTGCCCCAATGCTCTAAACTCTTTAGTCAAATTTTAGCGCGGCTCTACAATGACGCGCCAGGTATTTTAATCAATCAGAGCAAGGCGGCTTCGAATCATACAGTTACTGCAAACATGCTGAATTTTTAACAAAGTGCACAAAATTTTGTTTGCTGCCACTATTCGTCTATTATATCACGCACTCCTCAAGAAAAGGTATTCAATTCGGGGACATTCAAAAAAGTAACTTCAAAACGAAGATACTTATAAACAACTCATTAGCGCTTTATCCAATCACAGCGCGACTTTGCTGTGACGCTGCGGCACTCCTAGCCAATCAGGGCACAGTTCCTTGATGATGCGACGGGACTTCCACAAATGGAAGCGCGGCGGCTGATGAAGACAGTCACTACAGATGACAGCTCTCCCACTCGCTCTTTAACAGCCCTCTCTCCTTCACAAATTGCTCGGGACACAATTATTTAATATCCAGTGGTGCGATTTCAACAAAAAAAAATAATCTACCAAATTAATCTAAACACAAAAACGAGCAGTAATGCTGTAGATGAAACGGACTTGTGTGGTTTAAAAGGAAACGAAACCTAACACTTGACAGGCACGTTGTCAAAAGATAAGGGGCTCAAATCTATTAAAAGATTACTCTCCTATATAGCGCAATTTGTGATAGATAAAATCTAAATAAGAATGTTTATTTATTGAATAAACAATCGAACATTACTCCTCAACCAATGAGATCGCTTCTTTGGCCAGACACTCCAAAGCATGTATTATCTAATGGGAGAGCCTCGCCCAATCAGAGCGGGGCTCACGGAGCCTCGCCCAATAGGAGCGCGGCTTTTCTATGACGCGTCGGCCTTTGGACCAATGGGAGCGCGGCGGCTTTTAACACACTCAGCTGCTACAACTGGAAACTTTCTCCCCTCGCGCTTCAAAAGGATTCACAATAGCGCGATAAGGAAGGAAATAAAAACGGGCACTTAATTTTATTTAGAGTGTGTGTTTATGTAAATTTGGGAACATTTGAAAAATGTTAAAATTTTCGTCAGGCTTCTATTCTAAATACTGAAGCTCTGTCAACAAATCACAGCGCAATTCCACTGTGACACTTTAACCAATCAGGGAGTAGCCCTGTTATGATGCTACGGCACTCTATTCAATGGGAGCGCGGCGGCTGTGACGTAGGCAGCCGCTGCGGTCTACAGCTCTCCCCTTCGCTGCTCACTCGACAAACGGCCCCTCCCTCACTAAATGTATTTTAACAAAGCGCGCTACTCTTATGACACGCTTTTCTTTGGTGTTTATAAAATTAATTCTAATCGCTTTTTACTTACTTAAAAATGTTTAACAACGTGGAATACTTTAATTATAGCCTAATTAACACAGAACATTCTAAAATGCTCCTGAATGTTTTAAAATAGCACAGTTCACCTTTTTATATTTTTCAATTATGCTGAACACTTTTGAATCGAATTTATTAGTGTGCAGAGCCTTTAAATGTATTTAAACACTGCACAATATCATAAAAGTCTTAGAATGGTACAGACTTTATCCTAAACTTTCCTAAGTACCTTAGAATTACTTTTGGTACATTTTAGTGAATACATAAAAACGAAACTCATCTGTCTGCTTCTCTAATTAGGATAGTTTACATACATTCAAGTATCCACACTTCGGAATAGTCGGCGCTATTCACACTAAGGATAATTTCCATTTGCCAGTAGAGCAACTCTTACCCTACCCTTCTAACACGTAAGAATATGAACTCATTTTCCTCTGAACGCACCGCGAAGTGACAGTATCTAAGAGTTCCACTTGAACATACCTTACAAAACAATCACGCACTTTCACACTGAAAATTCCCTAACTTCAGTCACACATGAAATCCGTACAGGACTCTCACCTGTTTATAGAAATCATGCACCGTTAGCAAAATAACACCGTTATCCGTACAGGGCTCTCACCTGTTTATAGATATAAAACATGTACCCGTACAGGACTCTAACCTGTTTATAGATAATCATGCACCGACATTACCCTGCCCTTCACTCAAGCTTGAATATAACTAATACTCTTATCACAGTGAGTTTTATGGAAGGCGCTTTGTCCCTATTCTCATGCTGTTCTAATTTCTTAGAAAACCCTCACTATTACAAGATTCACACCTAGCCCTAAAACTGTGTTGCACGGCGACAACACTGTATTGCACGGCGACAATACTTCTGGTACACGGCGATACCAACAGTGATACTCGGCGATATCACAGAAACAGATCAGATATTCTGCATGACTACCTTCTCATCACACAGTTTTTGTACCGGTACACACATAGCACAAAATAAACAAACTCAACATGTGTTAAAACTTAATCCTATGAATTTACCAACATATATGTATCATGCATGTAACATGTATGTCAAAAACAACATATATAAACCGTCCGATGGCTACCAGAAATTGATCCAGCACTCTCACCAAAATATTTCACAAATGACACTATTTACTACCACAAAACTTACACTACAACACTAGGCCCATAACAACAATAGAGCGCTTGAATCATGAGGCGATAAGATCTAAATATAGTTGTTTAAACCATCTGCAATAATCAAGACCAGCTTGTCATTTTAGAAAGTTTATTTTAACACATCTAGAAAAACTTAGGTTTTGGTATTTTATTAAACAAGCATTATAAAATGTCATAAAGAAAGATTTATTCAGTATTAATAAAAAGAGCATAAATCAAGAATTATTATTCATTAGCAGGAATAAGTAAAATTAAGCATTTCCCAAAATCCTAACTATATCTCTGTCTCTACCCTCATCACCTAGTAATAAAGTAATTAATAAAATCTCCTGTCCTCACGTGTAAAGTCCATCAGCATAACATCGTCCTCCAGATTTTCTCGAGCGTAAGCCAACTATGTGTTCTCTGAACCTATTCTTATACCCTAATTTTAGCTGAGCTAACTATTTTTCACATTCCAGCAGACGAATTCTAGTTCTTCATTGGCTGAACCACCTCGTACCACAGTAAACTGTGACACCTCCTTCTTACATGCCCAGGCAAATTCACTAGTCCATTGTTCATTTAGAAGTCTTGGCAGTTCTTCCTTAGGCTGCTACATTTTGTAGCAACAGCTTCCTTTTAACCTTGAGCTAGTCAGCTCTGAACTCCCGTGGCACGTTAGCAAACGTTAGCAAATTTCTCCAGAAAGTCATCTTTTTAGCAGTTCATTCCAAAACCTTTCAAAATAAAAGCTCAGAGGCCTTTTCCATCCTTCTTGGAATTATTTTCACTTGAGCCATTTTCATCATTAGGCCTCTTTCAGAAAGCGTCAATTTTCTGCGCCACTGTCCCTGCGCCACTTTTAAAAGGGTACTATTTTTCTGCAGTCATCTCTAAGCTTCACTTGTAAAACTATTATATAAACAAACACAAAGAATAATTAATGAAAGAAATACAGTTTGTTCTGTTGCCTCCCATCACTGCTAATAATTAACCCATTAGTCTAAATTACCTAGCAGTAAAGCACAAATAAAGCAGCATTTTATATCTACCAGTCTTCATAAATCCATAAAGCCTTATGTGCACCTAGAATAGTAGAAATGACATCACATAGACAAGGGAAGCAAAATAAGCACATGCCATTATTTTAAAAACAGCTGCTATTAGTTATGACATGACAATAGACAAAAATAATTTATTATTTTCCACATACATAAGAATGCAACATAATGCACATTTATGAGCACACATATTAGTTTCCCGCGTGTTCTGTGAAAATGCAACTTTAAACTAGGTTGAATTATTATACACACAGCACAAGTTGTTAGCATTATTAATTTATTTATGGAAGTGTGACTTCACGGGTTTAAACAGATTTCTGTTTTCTATCCCGCTCCATCACTAGCCCTCGGGGAACTGTGGAAGTGGGTCAGTCAGCCTAAGATTACACAGACAACGTTAAGGCCATGTCACTCATACAAGACATGGCAACGCAGAGGCCTCAAAGAGCTGCCCTGTGGATAGTCACTGTAAGCCCACTGTCTGCTCCTCAGAGATTAGCTCTAGTCTGAGTTTAAACTCTTTGAATATTGACCTAACACATTCAATCACATTTGTTCAGCCAATCAGATCACAACACAGTCTGCATGCACAAAGAAACACAATGGTTCTACTTCAGCCGTCCTTTGTGGATGAAATACTTTGCTGATCTCTTCCCAGTCCCCCACAACCATAGCTTGCCTGGTGCTAAGCCACCAGAGTACTAGTTGCAACCCTCAAGCAGTAACACCTGTAGGTAGTGTTGTCCTACACACGTATCTCAAAGAAAGAGAATATGTGAAGCGCGGACAAGTCCCAGAGAGCTAAACATCCAACATTCTTCACAAATATCCCTTCGCTCTGCCATCATCAATCAGAACACCCAGACTTTGAAATCATCTGCTGAGGAAGTAGATTGAGACTATAAATCCACTTTCCCAACGAAAGTGGGGCTTTAAGAAAACACACGAAAACAGGGCAGTTTCAGAAAGTTTTTCAAACTCTATTGCTACTTTTAGTAGTATCCAACTTGGTATGCACCTTGAGACTTACTTGAAATGCTGTGCTGCACAAATTGTCTATTGCAAATTAATAGAAAGTCACTAAAGCATTTTGCTATGTGGTGCATGTTGCTGATATGACTTCCATATAGCCTTTTGTCTTTCCTGTGGACCTGCAGGTGGGGAGTTCTGCGACATCACACGTTATGGCATCAGATCTTGGCATGTATGACTGCTTCCAGTATCAAAAAACGGAGTGCTGATTAAGACCAAATCATTAGAATCCAGAAGGATGGGTAAACTATAACCTTACCTGCCTAAGAATTCCTTACAAGATTGGTTGTAGGGTGCTGGCCTACAGTGAAAAGCTTTTGCACTTTAAGCACATAAATGTGTTTATTTCTATAGACTAAGGTAGTTATTTGTAAACTGATTTGGGGGAAGGTCATCGGCTAGTTCAACAGATTTTAAATGTGTGTGTTATTTCTTTTTTTTTACTAAAGGCCATGTGGTTCGAGTTGAAACAATTTTAGTGAGAGGCCCATTGCAGAGGATGGAGAGTTTGTTAAAGAATGTATGTGTACATTATGGAAAAGCTGGAAGAATAGTATGAGAGGAGGTGGAATGAAGAGATCGACTGAGCAGCTAACAGTGGAGGTTCCTATTGAGGAATTCCAATTTATGTCCACTGAAAACTGGGCAGGTGATGCAAAGATTTTAAAAGTCTACTTTTTAGTCACTGGAAACCTGTGCATGGAATATAGACCACAACTGAAGTGGTCGGTGGAGATGAAGCAGAAGTGAGTCCACAACAGTTTGCCTACTTTGGGGATGCAGTAAAAGTTATGTTTAGATGTGGGTACAACAGTTTAGCATAGCCAGGGTATGAACTGGCATGACTAACAGTGCCGTCACTTGTTTCGTGAAGGTTACTTAGGGAAGATTTATTTAGGAAGAGGTAAAGATTTAATTTTTCACCATCAGGGAGTTTATCCTGATGGAAGAAATAGGCATGTGGTAGAATCAAGACTACACAGCATTATTTTTAGGAAATCCAGACATTCATCCGCGCTAGCTGCGCGTTTCTGAGAAAAACTTTGGCCACCAGCACTATTGTTTTACAAATTGAGCATTGGGTGGAGACATCACCAAGAGGCTGCTGGTATCCACAGAAGGCTGGTCAATGATCATGAACATCAGATGGTTTCTGGTCATCTAGTGATCTACTGCTAGGCAGCCTAGGGAGAGTACAGGCGTGGTCAAAGGGAATCTCACCAGATACTCACGTTTCTTGTGTTAGATTCAAAGCAGAGCTGGAGACTTTTCATATCCTATAACTAAAGCAAACAATCCTGCTACATCTTCTACCTGTGTACTTTTAAATAATTAACTTATTTTTCAAAGACAATATCCTAAAATATGGTACTCTTCTTTCACAGCTCATCCAAGGTTCTAGATCATAAAAGTACCCTCGACTCTAGCAGATGCACACTGCCCGCACCAAACACTGACAGACAGACACATGCACAACGGACAGCTAGCACGGACATGAAGGGGGCTTAGTATAAGCCGTCTACAGTTCGCTTAACCACACTTGCAAAGCTGCGTCCTCCACTCTCCTGAAAAAAATCCAAAGCCTAAGTACATCTCTCTCTCTCTCAGTGCTCGGAAAAAAGTCTGTGAGAACGAATGCTGGCTCCACCTACCGCTGGACTAAAGAGTACCAAGGCAGCAGGTGTTTTTAGAGAAAAGCCACAAGTAGGAAAGCACGCTGCTTTTCAGGAAACAGATCTGTATGGAAAGCACTGCGTCATGCTTTGGACAGATAGCAAGCCGCATGTCATGGAGGATTTGCACAGCTTAGAAACGCGGAAAACAGACGAGCAACCCCTGCTAAACAGACCCATCTGGTGTTTGCCTCAAAGGCAGCCAGAGATTTGAGACCGGCGATAGTTCCTGCTTGTACCGCCCGGAAGAACAAATACAAGGGTAGATAAGAAACGGATCCCTGGCTGCTGCGGGTTTGTCAGAAAAGAATGGTCAAAGCTTTGGGCGGCGGGCCTGAGAGATCTGCTCTGCCCAGCGAGCTCGCATGGCATAGAGGGGCGCACATAGAATGCGTTGGAGGCCTGATGAGCACAATGTGTGTCTTGTGAAAAGTCAAGACGGCTATGTGTCAAAATTGTTGAAATGTGTGAAAATGTTACCGATTACAAATAAACGTTAACGTGGGTGGTCTTCTTAGTGAACCTTGTACGGGAGGTATGTCCTCGCACACACAATCACACTGGTACCTGCTTAATGCATTTCAATTACCGTTTCTGAAGCGACGTTGTTTGTGCAATTTCACAGTTCCTGCATGACATTTACTACTCCAACCTATCTCCCTTGGGCAAAAGTGATGAAGTACGTATGCGGAAGAAAACAAAGGTTATTGGAAATACTTCAAAACCAATAATCGGGATTTCTGGGAGATTACATGTACGTAACAAAAATTTCACCCGCACATAGTTGGCGCATGCAGGTCTGATATTTCCTGACACCATATAACCAAAATCAGAAAAGACTAGGGAAAGGCAAAAAAAATCCCCAGAGGTATTTATTCAGTTGGATCAGCTGCATTCTTCTTTCAGCACAAGCTGCACAGCCATACAAGAAATCATATGACAGACAGGCCCGTTATTATGGAGCGGTGCAGTCCGTGTTTTCTTCAATAACATGAGCCACTCAGGTTTGTCGGCAGAACAAAGGCGGGTTATGGGATAAGAAAAACACGGTGCTTTCAGACACTTTCATTTCGTAAAACCTACAGAGCAGCCTAATTTTCTTACTGCCTTTGACATGTTGCCACTAAAGTGTAGGGCTAAACGGAAGTTCAAGTGCAAGCGCGCTGCCCGTGAGTGTCAGTTACATTTTGCTCACTAAATGCTTGTCAAACACTAATTTTAATTGTAGTTCTGTGTTCTCTCTCTTTTAAAAAAAACTTCATTTTCGCTTACTTGCACACTAACATTTTAATTCGCATAGAACTTAGTTCTATATATACTTTTTTGTTGTATTTCATTTGGAATGCTCTTGCTTTAAAATCGTTTTTAAATTTCATCTGTGGTAGTTGTTTGCCTGGCTCTGCATGATCCCATACTCTATGGTATGGCTGCCCCCTGACTTTCAGCCGCTCTAGCCGCACAGACTCCTCTCGCTGGTATAATTTTGAGCGACATTCTAGCCGCACTCTATGGTCCTGGACTATTTTTTAGTGGACAGATGCAAGCGCACAGCGCGTGCGCCAATGGCGTGCCAGAGGCAAACCCGGCCGCGCCCAGAAATTATGGTGAAAATGCAATCACTGTAAGTAAGAGAATTACATACTCAGCTGCACAACTTCGCACACTTAGTAAATATATTTCTCCTAAATGCGCTGTATGCACTCCTCCCTATCGCGGCTTTACTTGCATTCAATGCCATTTTACATTGGGTCCTATGCGTCTTATAAACACCATTTGCAGAACTGGCCTTCCGGTCTGTCACAGCACCACCTCTGCAAAAATGGCATGTCGCCAGAATTTGTATTTTTTAAGCCTTAACTGTCGTTCTCTGGCCAAAAATAAGCAGCATATTTTTGACCTTCTTAGTACTGAACATCCAGATGCACTCTTTCTGACCGAAACATGGCTTCATGCCAGTTCGGGCCCTGACATTGCCACTGCTCTTCCTCCTGGCTATGTCATCGCCAGGAAAGATTGTGACACAGGCAAAGGCGGGGGGGATTGCTATAATGTATAAATCTACTTATTTTGTAAATTTGAAGCTATTTCCATCACAGAGTCTGAAGCGGCTCTGTTTAAACTCTCGGTATCCCCTCAGCTGACCTTGTCTGGCATTTTAATTTATCGCCCTCCGGGGAAGCCCAGCTCCTGGGCCTCCACTTTCCCTGACCTTATCGCTCCCTTTATTTTAAAGGCAGTGAATTTTACAATTCTAGGTGACCTGAACCTTCACCTAGAAAATAATCAGAATAACATCTGCCGCACTTTTTTATCTGATCTGGAGGCTCTAAGCTTACGGTTATGCAATCAGGGCCCTACTCATAAGACGGGACACCTTCTGGATCCAATTTTGTCTAATCTGTGCTATGACTGTAGTACTCCTGCACTCCAGTTAGATTGGTCCGACCATTTTATAATTTCATTCAACCTGCAGCCTTCTACATCGAGGGTAGTGGCCCCTCCTACTATCTCAGGTAGTCTCAGACCTTGGGGCAAGCTGAATATGGAGTCTTTTAACACTATTCTGTCTACTAGCATACCTGATGTCACTTTACCTTTGCTTTCATTAAATACTGCTGTCTCGGACTGGCTAACCAATGCCATTGACATCTGTCTGCCCCCTGTACCCAAACGCAGCTTTACTCATCACCCCCCTGCCCCATGGTTTACAAACGATCTAAAAGTTATTAAGTCTAAATGTAAAGCACTAGAAAGAAGATGGAGGAGATCGTATTCTTTAACTTGTAAAGATGCTAACAAAGCTGCTCTTAAAAGTTATCATTCGGCGTGTAAAGAGGCACGCATTCTTTATGTTGCTAACACAATAACTAAGGCATCCAATCGTCCTTGGGCTCTATTTTCGGTAGTGAAGAAGTTAGCTGGCTCTGATACCATCCCTCCCCCTCCTGTCCTTGCGAAAATAAATGTAATAACATTGCTGACTTCTTTATCCAGAAGGTCGAACTCATTTACAAGTCACTCTCTGCTCCTTCCTCTTCCTAGTGTAGTATGGCTTCTGCATTGGACCCTACATATCACAGTAATTGTGACCAGATAGCCAAGATTTTTTCCTGGCACCCATTTGAAGAGACGTCTTTCCAAAATTGTTTAAACAATATTAAATCTGGGTCTCCTCTTGATCATTTGCCTATTAACATCCTTTGTCAGCTCTCTGCCACATCTAAAGGCGTCCTTATCGATCTTCTTAACGCCTCTATGGGGAGGCCTTGGTACCCCCAGAATGGAAGCGAGCCATGGTCATCCCTTTGTTGAAAAAGGCTGGAGCAGATCCTTCTGTACTATCTAACTTTAGACCTATATCTCTGCTTCCGTCTTTCTCCAAAATTTAGGAGAAACATATCAATACTCTACTGACACAACACATAGACAAAGTTGGCTTACTTCATTATTCACAATCCGGGTTCAGAGCCAACTTTTCAACTGAAACTGCTCTGCTTGGGGTCACTGAGAAACTGCGCCAGCATTTAGATCAAGGGGAAACTGCGGCACTCATTCTATTAGATTTGAGTGCCGCATTCAACACTGTGTCGCATAACATCTTGCTCAACGCCCTTAGGTCTCTTGGGCAGGACGGCACTGCCCTATCCTGGTTTGCTTCATTCCTTGATGGTCGTACTTTTCAAGTCTTTTCTGCTAAGGCATCATCTCAGATCTGCGTATCAGCACATGGAGTCCCACAGGGATCCATTTTAAGCCCCCTGCTCTTCAACATCTATGTCAGACCTCTGGCAGAGGTTGTGGAAGAGGCGGGTCTTTCCCTATATTCGTATGATACGCAGATTGTCTTTTCACTGTCCACCACTAAAGACGCTACGACATCTGCCCTACAGTACAGCCTACGGCAAGTGACCGAGTGGATGCGCCTTAACTTTTTGAAGTTAAATGGGGATAAGACTGAGGTCCTTATCCTGGGCAAACACAAGGACCTATGGGGCACTCACCACCGGCCTCAGGAAATGGGTTCCTTTCCCCTACCTGTCACCCATGTCCGTAATCTGGGCATCATTATTGATGATAGTCTCTCTATGAGACAACAGGTGGCGAGAGTTGTAGCCATCTGTTTCACGATCTTGAGGTGGCTTCGTAAGATCATTTGGATGATTCCTGCCTCAACCCAACGCACGGTAGTCTAGGCACTCATCACCTCTTGCCTCGATTACGGCAATGTTCTCTATCTCGGTAGCTGCCAAACAGTATTGAGAAAGCTACAGGTAGTCCAGAACTCTGCAGTATGCCTTCTTTGTCAAGTTCCTAGACAAGCCTCCATCTCGCCATATTTACGTGACCTTCACTGGCTTCGAATTGATCAAAGAATTACATTTAAAACCCTGCGTTACATCTTTAAAATCAAACAAGGTGTGGCACCAGCGTATCTGCAAGAGCTCATCCATCCTTACATTCCTTCTCGTCCCCTGCGCTCTACAGCCCATGGAGACTTTGTGATTCCCAGATTTAAACTTGCAAGAATGGGAGGCCGTTCCTTTTCTTGTCTTGGCCCTAAAATCTGGAATTCTCTTCCGGTGTCCCTGAAGAATGACCCGTCCTATCTCAGTTTTCGAAGAAATCTTAAAACCTGGCTTTTTTAGTAGCAAATGGTTCTTGACTGCTCTTTCCTAGCAATTTGTGTGCTAGGCGCCGGGAAACCCTTTTTGGGAGCTGCGCGCGTTACAAAACTAATTTATTATTATTAATAATAATAATAATAATGTTGTGCCTAATTTACTTAATGCCTTTGACAGGTTGATGCGGCTGCAGCATAATGCTGTGAATAATTTATATATCCAAGCAGGATGGTTCTCTCCTATTGGTCTGCGAGGAATTACCTGGTTTGATGTGAATAAAAAGGCTACGCCTTGAACAACATGCTCTGATTCTGAGAGTCCCTGGGCATATCAGGGTGGAAGAATGATGGAAATGGAGAGGAGTGAATGTCATGTTGTGCGTATACTAAGAGTTTGGCTGTAAGGAAATGCCTCTGTTTGCTTGAAACACTATTAAAGTTTTGGACTCGTGCTGCTGGTTTTCTGACAGGGGTGTCAGCTAACCGGACCTCAGTGCCAGTGCTCTGATTGTTAAACAGTGTTGGTTTGATTGGCTTGTACCCACTTGGCATGAATTTACTTGTAAGTTTATGGAAAATGGTACCAGGAGTACCCAGGGCCTGTAAAAAGCTGCCTCTCAAGACTGCAGCACTTACTGTGCCCAACTGAGTGTGATAAAGTAAAACATGTCTTCTAGCCTGCCAATTCAGACCGGTAGAGTAGTTTTAAATGACTAACTAGACTTTTCCATTTAAATTGATGGCAAAACCCAAACCTCCTTTTTCAATAAATATAGGTCATCCCTGAAGCAGGTTTTTCAAGCGCTATGGCAGGTGCTGCTTATTAAAAAGTAGGATGTGTAATTTTCCATGTCCGAACAGTAAAAAAAAACTAATTGTTGTTTTTACTGTGGAAAGGCTAGTAGCCCCATTGGTGAGCACAGGGTTCCAAGTGACAACTCAGTTGTGCAGACTTCTGAACGGGACTACTAAAGTTAGTACTTCAAGGTGTTAGATTTGGTATCTTTGGCATGGTTTCCCCAGAATTTTTGCCTCTACCCCCTGTATTATTGATGCTGTGTGGATTTTGTTTTTGCTGGCTTAGATGCTTTGGGCACTTTGCCACTGCTGATCAGTGTCAATTTGCAAGTGCTCCCTTTGTAAATTGTTGTTACAATTGTTTCTCCCCGATTGGCATATTTGATTTACTGGTAAGTCCCTTATAAAATGCACTGAAGTGTGCCAGGGCCTGTAAATCAAATGCTACAAGTGGGCCTGCAGCACTGATTGTGCCACCCACGAGTAGCCCATAAAAGGTATCTCAGAGCTGCCACTGCAGTGTCTATGCGCAGTTAACTGCCATGTTGACTTGGGAAGTGCACGCACCTGCCAGGCCCTCGCCTTCCCTTTTCTTACATGTAAGGCGCACCTATGGTAGGCCCAAGGAACACCCCTGGGCAGGCTGCAGTGTAAGTGAAAGGGATGACATGTACTGGTGTGTGACATGTCCTGATAATGAAATGCTGCCAATTTAGTTTTTCACGATTGAAAGGCTATTTTGCCCCATAGAACAGAATGGGAAAAGCTTTGTAACATCTACAAGTATAACTTCCCATTGGGACAAGAAAGAGAAATACAGTAGAGGCTCTCTTAACTCAGAATTTAATAACATCTTTTAGTAAAGGTGTTTTTTACATTGTGTGTTTGAAAACACCACTTTAAGAAAGTAAGTATTATCTTGTTTAACCATTCTGTGTGCCGCTGCCTGTTTGTGTATTGACTGTCTGGTTTTGGAGTCACAGGGGCTGGGGATGTGCATTCACTGGAGACAGCCACTGGGGGGATTGAGGTGTGCATGGCCCTTCCCGGAGGACTCAGAGCTGAGCTGAATGGGACTTAGCTGCATTTAGAGTAGTGGAAGGAGATTTCCCTGCACCTGAATAGGGCCTTTCTCCCTTGCACAATGTTGTTTCTACCCCCTGTGGTCATACTGCACAAGTGAGGACAGAACTGGTTTGGACGGTTCTCAGAGACCCTTGCACAAAAAGAACAAAGGCATTTTGGGGTATAGTTATTCGACCGAAAACATGGGTGTAACACAGGCCCCCACATCCCCGCGGTGCGGGGGCCCCGAGCTGCAGGGGCCCTATCAGCAGAGTACTCAGGCCTTAGAGCTCCGAGTTTAATCCGGAGCGGGCCCCCTCCATGTACCTTGCAGGGGGGCCCCCCTCAGCTTTCGCAACGCCACTGACCTAAAACCATAGAACTTTATATCACTTCTGTACTCAAGAGGAACCTTTGCCAGGTAGAAGATCTGAAGAGCTGTGAGGAAGAGTACTGCCCCTTTGCTGTGTGGGGTTGACCTGCAGTTGCTGTTTCTGCCAAGGAGAGGACAAAGACTGGAACTTTGCTTTGAGCCTGCTTGAAGAAGATCTCCAAGGGCCCGCGTGTGATGGTCTCCTGTTCTGAAGTCTCAGGGACACAAAGACTTCACCCCAGCCCCCCTGAACTCTGCTGCTAAGAGTACTAACCTGCCAGGGGAGGCCTGTTCCAGTTGTGGGCCTCTGGAGGTTGTTCCTCCTGTTGGGAGCTGAAAGAAACCCAAAGTACTGAAGAAATCAACGCATCGCTCTTCTTGCGGCTGTTTTTCCGACGTATGTATGCTCAGCGAGAAGAATCTCCATGCACCACTGCCGAAACAGACGCAGTGCCTGTCGCCGCATCGATCACCGACGCATCCCAGGCTTCCACGCATCGTACTTGTGCGGCAAGTTTTCCCAACGCATCACCCGCACACCAGAACCATCTTGGAGTCGACGCATCACTTCCCATTACAGACCGGATTCGACGCAGCACTTCTCCTACGTGCAGCAGAACTGTCGCATTGCCTCTCCAAGGTCTCAGGAACTGACGTATCTCTTTGTTTCTCGATGCTTCTCATCTCTGCGGCTGTTTCGCTTTGTGAATTTTGACAAATCTACAAGTACTCTGAGAAATCACGCATCCATAGTTTTCTACATTTTCTACTTTTACAACATTTTAAAGTCATATTCTTATTACATGTATGTTGGATTTTTGTTGTTTTGGTCTTGTTGAGTTTAGATAAAGATACTTTGTTTTACCTAAACTGGTGTGGTGTCCATTTGTAATGTTATCACTTTATTACTGTTTGTTTTGAGTACACATTGCCTTTGGGATAAGTCTGTCTGTTCCTGCCAAGCTACCCAGGGGGTGAGCAAGGGTTATCTAAAGTGTGTATCCCCCTTACCCTGACTAGAAGCAAGGGTCCCTATTTGGACAATGGTACCTACCTCTGTCAATTAGAGACCCCCATTTCTAACACATTGTATCAAAATAATCGTTCCATTAAACTCAACTTGATGCCCAAGTCGGATTTAATCAAACTTCTGAATAAAGTAAACTTTTAGAAAGTTGCCACTCTGATGCCCAAGTTTTTCCAGAGGCCATTTACAGATACTGGCCACAAGACAGCCTTCTGCCCACTAGTGAAGAGGTTTTGAACGACTCCCAGGAAAGGACACAATCGAAGCCTGCCATTAGAAGAGGAGTTACATCTCCCTGGCAGAAAGGCACATAGAATTTGAACCCAAAAAAGTGAGCATCAAAGGGGAAGCCACCTTTGAAGGCCAAATGGTGGAAACGCAAGAGAGGGGCTGCTTTGAAGACAGGTTGGCAGTAGGGACAGGGGAGAGGGACGGAACAGTTGCCAAACTGGGTTTTATGTGGGCGTGTAGTCATGCCTCTAGGTTGGGCTACCAAGCTTCACACACCAAGAGGGGCCCTGCCATCTTGGGTGCGGGAAGAATATTGCACTCTGGGATAGCTAAATGCCACACATCACATGAAGTCATCATCAGGCGGGAAGGGACCTGGTAGCCCATTAGCTAGTAGCTGCCACATCCCCAGATGCACATCGGCACCCAGACCACAGAACCCAGATGGACTAGAGAGAGGGCCAAATAAAGACTGCCCTACTATTCTCTTGACCTAGCAAGATAAACTGCAATAAAGACTGGGCTGCACCTGCTGATCCTTGCCTAGCAAAGGGAGGATTGTGCCTGTGGTGCCTGGCTTGAGGAACATTTGCTCCCGAGCCCCAGACAGAAGAGGTGAACTCCATAAGTTAGTTGTCTAACTTCCTATTACAGTACCAGGACAACAAAAGCTGAATAAGTCCACCTTGGCAAGTCAGCAGTTACAACCGCTTGATCGCCACGGACTGCTGACGTGCAGCGAGACCAAGTCCAGATGCACAAACATTGTAGCCAAGTCTGCTGGACTCAGGAGAATCATCCGAGTGCAGTTTGATCGATCAAGAAAGAAACTAGCCTTCATCAAAGGGAACCACTGGTACCGGTGTACCGGCGGACCCTGAGAGCGGTGTGCGGCTCGGTCGCGAGCGGAGCTTTGGCGAGGCTCCGCCCCTTCTGCGAGGCAAGTAATCCAGACCCCGGCTTTGCGGCCCGCGACTCCGGTGGTTGCTGCCCGATCCCTGGCCTTGGCGGATTGCCCGGAGAAGACCGCTCCTCGGCGGGACTGGTCCCTCGGGGACGCCTCAGTGGCTCTGAGCGAGGAGCCGACCCCGGTGCAGCCGGGCCCCGCCCGGGAGGCCTGCTCTGAAACCGGGTCTCGGGGCCGGTGATTCAGGTCCCTGTACCCGTCTGAGCTGTGGCGCTACCTTTGGCAGTGAGCCCAGAAGAGGCTCGGATCCGGCCGCCGCACCAACGCGCTAGACCCGGGCGACACTGGGTCAGAGACCTCCTGTGTGCTGGGGACTACGTCCTTTCCCTTGGGGAAGCCCGCCTGGGACCGCTTGGGACCGCCGCGCCGCGCCCCGACCTCGAGCTGTGGGGGAGGCCCACCTGCGACTGCCGGCGCCCCTACTTTGAGAGCTGGGAGAGACCGGCTGAGACCTCCTGAGACCGCTGCGGCCCGGCCTCGAGCTTTGAGCGAGACCCACCTGGGACTACCGACACTCCGACCTTGAGGGCTGGGAGAGACCACTTGAGACCACCTGCCCCACCCCGATGCTCTGGAGAAGCGCCCCCCGCCTGCAGGACGCTGAAAGTTTGGGGGGCTGGTCGGGGCTTGGCTGCTCGTTTCTCTGGGTGGAGGCGGCTCCGACCTGCCACTGCTGCACGGTGCGGACGCCCTGAGGAGGAGCTGAGTGGGGAGAGGGGGCTGGAGCTTGCCGCGCGGACCCAGGAGCGGACCCCTGGCTCTCGGGCAGTGGAGGCGCACTGTGTGACTCCGAAGTGATATCCCCAAGACTGGTGCCCGACCTGATCCCCACGGACCTCTCCTGCGGAGTCGTTACACCACTGGACGTTGGGCCGGTAGCGGAGCCGCCGAGGGGCCGCCGGTCCGCCTGTTGCCGGGGACATCGTCACTGCCCGACCGGCCTTGGGGGCCCGGACCCGTTCTGTGGGTGAAGGATGGGGAAACCTAAAGGACCCAAAGGAGAGGGGGGCCCATCCACGGAAACGCCAGACGACTCATCACGGCCTCCAACGGAGCTCCAACAGATGCAAGACCGGATACTATTTATTTTTTTTGCATTTGTAATGCGCACAGATACCCACAAAGGGTTTCCCGGCGCCAAGGCTAAGAGAACAAGACACAGAAAGCAACTGATGACAACAGATCGACAATAATTTATTTAAACAGTTATTTATTAAACAGCCAGGTTTTAACTTGTTTCTTAAAGCTGACAAAATTCTCCTCTTTGCGCAAGGCTAAAGGAAGGGAGTTCCAAAGAACTGGCCCCAGGTGGGAAAAAGATTTACCTCCCATTCGGGCCAGTTTGAATCTGGGAACCGTGAAGGTTGCTCCGTTTGAAGAGCGAAGATTCCGTACAGGTACGTGGGGCCTAACCAATTTCTGCAGATACCGTGGTGCGGTTCCCGCTCTGATCTTGAACATGTAGGTCAAGGCCTTAAACCGGACCCGGTTCTCAACTTTCAACCAGTGCAGGTCTCTAAGGTGCTTCGAGATCCTTGCTGTCCTAGGAATCTTACACAACAGCCTGGCTGCGGAGTTCTGGACCAGTTGTAACCGCCTGGTTACAGCTAAATTGGAGCCCAGATATAGAATGTTACCGTAGTCAAGCCTAGATGTTATTAGCGCATTGACTACGGTCTTCTGGGTATCCACGGGCAGCATCCAGATAATCTTCCGCAGCCATTTAATGATCGTGAAACAAATACCAGCCACTTTATTAGCCTGTTGTTTCATCGATAAAGAATCGTCGATACACACCCCTAAGTTTCTAACCTGTGTAGCTGGACTGGGGAAAGCGCCCAAGGATGGCGGCCAGTGCCTCTCCTGCCACAGATCACGATTTTTTCCCAGGAGAAGAATCTCCGTCTTCTCCCCGTTGAGCTTCAGCTGGTTTGTTGACATCCAGCTGAAGACCTCCTGAAGACCAAGTTTCAGGGTTGAAGGGGATGAAGACTCTGAGTTGGTAAGGGAAAAAATAATCTGTGAATCGTCCGCGTAGGTCATAAGTTCAAGACCTACCCGCTCTGCTAAATCAGCGAGGGGGCGGAGATAAAGGTTAAAAAATAATGGACTCAAAATTGAGCCCTGAGGCACGCCATGGGGTGACGGAAAAATATCCGACTGGGCGTGAGAGGACGAGATCTGAAACGTCCGGTTGCTCAGATAAGATCTAATCCAGTCCAATGCGGTCCCTCCGACACCATCCCCACTCAGCCTAGCAAGCAGTCTGTTGTGCGAGATGGTGTCGAAAGCCGCACTCAAATCGAGCAGGACGAGAGCAACCGTTTGTCCGTCGTCCAAAAGTCCCCTGATCTTCTCCGTGACTCCCAGGAGGGCAGATTCGGTGGAATGGCCTGCCCTGAAGCCCGACTGGGAATAATGGAGCAAGTTGTTGTTCTCCGTGTATAATGAAAGCACGCCATGGATATGCTTCTCCAAAATTTTTAAGAAAGCAGGCAGCAGAGATATTGGGCGATAGTTTGCAAGAACCTCTGGATCAGCAGATGGCTTCTTCAACAGAGGGCTGACCATAGCGTGCTTCCACGGTGCCGGGACAGTTGCCAGACGGATGGAAGCATTAAGTGTCTCGGCAATAGTTCCTAAAGCACCGTCATCCAGTTGGCATAGAATGTTAATAGGGAGGGGATCACACGGAGAGCCTGATTTGATGGAGGTCGCCAAGGATTTTAAGATGCCCACGTAAATATAAGTCCAGGAATCCAGCCGATTTCCTAATGGGCTTTCTGAAGGAAGAGCTTCCCTATCCTCCCTCACCGGGGGATTAATGTTTGCAAGAATAGTGTCGATCTTTCCCACAAAGTACGTAGCAAGATCTTGGCATTTTTGAGGGGTCAAAGGGCGCGCGACCGCCGCAGAGTTTGCTCCGGCTAAGTCTTTCACTGTATTGAAAAGGGTCCGTGCTTTGTTGGCAGCCATATTAATGGTCTCCGTTACATAAAATGCCTTAGCTCTGGAACAGGCCGTGTGATAGAGGTTTCTGGCCCTACGGTATAGTTCCTTAGATTGAGGATCATAGTGCTTGCGCCACTTCCTCTCAAGTCCCTTACACTTAGTTTTTTCCAGCTTCAGTTCTTCCGTATACCAGGGAGCCGGGGGCCGATGGACATTCCCTCTACACCTGGTAACGGGTAGGCAAATATCCACTGCACTCTCTAGCCAGGCGTGGGCTTCCAGCGCATTGATCTCCATATCATCACCTAAAACTGGGGGGGGATACCTGTAGAGCATTCTGCAGTTCGGTCAGATCTATCTTTTTCCAATTTCTCATGGAAATTGGGGGCCGGGCAGAACCTAGCTTCTCAGGTTGTGTAAGCGTAATACTAAAGAGCGATAGGAAATGGTCCGACCAACAAATAGGGTCGGTTTTTAACCATTTCAGCTCCTGTATATTGGAGATAATGGGATCCAACAGGTGCCCAGCTTTATGCGTGGGGTCCTCATTTCTCAGGGACATATTCAAAGTATTAAAATCTTCCAAAAGGTTGGAAGCAATGCAGTTGGATTTATCCTCAAAATGGAGGTTTAAGTCCCACAATATAGTCAAATTTTGGGCATTTAGGAAGTAAGGGGAAATAAGATTAACCAAATTTGCAGCCCATACACTGCCGTTACCCGGGGGGCGGTAAATTAAGAAGCCGGAAAACATGAAATTAGGATTCAATGATATTTTAAAAAATGCGGCTTCGCATCCAGAGATATTAACCGTTTCAAAGTCACAATTAAAATCCCTGTCAAAGATCACCGCAATACCCCCGCCGACCTGTCTTTCTCTGTCTACTCTAACAATAGCATAGTTAGAGGGCAGAGCGGCGGCTACATCGGGACCTGAGCCGTCGTGCAACCAGGTCTCTGTTAAAAATATCGCACAAGGTTTTTCTTCCATTAGGAGGTGATGGATGTCAGCTTTGTGTTGGGGCAGTGATCTACAATTCACAGTGTAAAAAGTAAAAGTGCGAGAGTTTACAACAGAGGTTAGAGTAGGTGGCCTAGGCTTGTATGGACTAGACTCCATTGCGCCATTGCGGCCACGAAGGAGGCGCTGCACCAGGATATTGGTCAGGTGGCAACGGGGTTGGGGCTTCTGCGGGCGGACCATGCGAAGCTGGCGGACAGGGTCAAGGACACAGAAGATGCCCTAAAAGATGTTGTACCGGCGCACAAATCAATGGAGGGGCGGCTCACAGACGCGATGGAGCGGATACAGGCCCTGGAGAGGAGAGCAGAGGATGCAGAAAACCGCAGTCGGAGGAATAATGTGCACGGACATGGTGGGCTACCTGACCGACTGGTTAACAACTGTGGTTGCCACGGAGGGCCTGTCTCCCTTTTTCACCTTGGAGCGGGCGCACCACGTGCCTTCCCGACCCCCGCGTGAGGGCCTGCCGCCCCGCCCAGTGATCATCAAATTGCTCCACTACAAGGACAGGGACTGGCTCCTACAGCGGGCCAGGGAAGCAGGCCCATTTCAAGTGGATAACAGCAGAGTTACATTATTCCCGGACTACACGTTTGAGACCCAGAGACAGCGTGCCTCCTTCCTCTCTATCAAAAAGGAACTGCGTACAGAGGGGCTACAGTATTCGCTGCTGTTCCCGGCCAAACTCCGGGTGATAGTAGACGAGAAGGCGTTGTTTTTTGAAACATCGGCGGAGGCGTGGACTTGGTGGGACACCTACAAAGCCGGAACGAACGGAGCCCGGTTTCGGGCGGAGGAGGAGCGCCAGAACCACTTCATCATACGGTCACGTAGACTTCGTAACCGCGGCCGGGGCTCCAGGAGGCAGACGACCTCGCAAACGGAGGAAGAACGGAAGGCGGCACTAAAGGCGGTGCAAGAGGTGTCGGGAACGGCGCCGGCACTCTCGGCAAGGGAATCGGCCTCGGAGGCCCTGGCTACGGGCTCGGACACTGACCTGTCCGGATTGGATGGCGCCAGGGGCCCGAAGGTCACGCCGCAAACTTCTGGGGAGATCGTCGAACCCTGACGGCTGTCCATGATCGCGGAGAGCTGTAACTCTGAAGGCGACGCCTCTACGAACACTGGGACAGACCACTGTGACATGTTTCCTTTATGAGTCGCATTGAGTAATGTGGGGCGGAGGGGTATGGGGACGAGGTTGGCAAGGGTCAGTAGCCAGTTCACGTTCCACAGGGCCCATAAGACCTCCGTGGTGTTTACTACGATCTCCAAAGTTTAGTGGGCACGTTTGCTCACCGGTTTGGATGGGAGCGACTACTTTGCAGTTGGGTCCTATTCTGGGGGTGGGGGGGCCTGGAGTAGTTGGGGTGACTCGAGGTGGGGTTTGGGGTGGGGGGAAGGGGGGGGCGTTGGGGATGGGGGGGGGCGGGATGGTGTCTGGTGTCCGGATGAGAACTGTTCTTGGACTGCATCGAATGAGTTGGGGCAATGGCTAATATGGGTTCGCTGAAATGTGTGTCCTGGAATGTGCGGGGACTAAATTCAATGACGAGGAGGCACAAGATACATTCCCACCTTGTTCGTAGGGGGATCAATATTGCCTTTTTGCAAGAGACCCATTTAACTAAAAAAGAGGGGGTCGCATTGCAAAGGCGGTGGAGGGGTCACCTGTTTTGCACCACGTACTCGGCATTTGCCAGGGGGACACTAATTTGGATCCGGGCGGGGGTTCCCTTCCAGGTCACTAGACACACTATAGACCCAGACGGGAGATATGTGGTGGTTGAGGGCTTACTCAGGGGTCGCCAGATTGTTCTTTGTAGCGCCTATGCGCCGAACGGGGAGCAGGCTTCATACTTCACCAGGCTATCCAGGCTGTTGGCCTCTTATTTAACTGGGCCGGTGCTGATGGGGGGGGACTTCAACTCAATAGAGGACACCACCTTGGACAGATCGCACCCACCATTGCAAACATCCCCGGTACACAGACTAGCGAAGCACAGATCTACCTGGCAGGGGAGGTGGGACCTGACGGACGCATGGCGCGCACAGCACCCAACTGAGAGGGATTATTCCTTCTACTCGGGCATACACGACCTCCATGTCCGCATAGACGCTTTCCTGTGCTCCCACTCGGTAATGCCATTGGTTGCCCGGACTGAGTACCTGGCACGCACAATATCGGACCACAACCCCTTGCTCCTCACGCTCGCTTGGATGAACGAAGTCTCACCGATCCCGACATGGCGGCTTCGCCCAGACACGCTGGACGACCCACCGTTCAGCGGAGCGTTGGAAGAAAGGATCTCCCAATACTTTGCGGAGAATGAGGGAACTGCCTCCTCCAGGGCCGTGGAGTGGGACGCGCTGAAGGTGGTGGTGAGGGGGCACGGTATAGGGAAATTTGCAGGTGCACGGCGGACGCTAGTGGATGACCTGGACAAGGCTGAGCGGGCCCTGCGGGCAGTAGAGAAACAGCGGCCCAACCGCCCCGAATTGCAGGACAGGGTATGCACTGCGCGAGAGGCAGTGGCAGTAGAGGTGGAGCGCCTTCGTAGTTTTGATTATAAAACATACCTGACTAAGGCGCTCGCTGAGGGAGATAAGACTGGGACACTCCTGGCCTGGTTGGCTAACCCCAGCAGGGGCGCCGCTCCGATACTATCACTGACGAGTGCGGATGGCACTTTATCCAACACCCAGCCAGGCGTATTGCGTTGTTTTAGGGCGTATTACGAACAGCTGTATGGGAGGGACGCTGTGGATCGAGCCGAGATGATAGACGCCTTGATATCGGAGATCCAATTGCCACGCCTCGAGCAAGAACAAGCAGAAGCCCTCGGGGGCCCGATTGAATTGGCGGAAATTAGAGGGGCCATAAAAAGGATGGCGCGCAATAAAACACCGGGTGTAGATGGGCTACCAGTTGAATTTTATAGTAAATATATTGATGTCCTGGCACCACGGCTCCAAACCATATACAACGAGGCGAAAGAGACAGGGGAGTTGCCCCGCTCGATGCGCGAGGCGATCATGATTCCCCTACTAAAACCGCGTAGGGACGGCTCTGATCCGGCGTCGTACCGACCGCTGTCGATGCTGACGACAGATTATAAAATACTGAGTACTATACTGGCCGCTAGGTTAGTGGCCCACATGCAGGACCTGATCCACAAGGACCAGTCGGGCTTCATACCCACCAGAAACACGTCACACAACATCCGCAGGTTGCTGAGGCTCGTGGCGGACCCCCCACCGCTCGCCAGAGCCCCTATGGTTATGGCGATCGACATAGAGAAGGCTTTTGACAGCCTGGATTGGTGCTACCTGTACAGGGTGATGCACAGATTTGGTATCGGTGAGGGCTATGTGCGATGGACCACGGTGCTCTATGCGTCGGTTGGAGCTAGGGTACGGATAGGGGCGCTGATATCGGATCCCTATGAAGTGCATAGGGGTACTAGACAGGGGTGTGCGCTCTCTTCCCTGCTATTTGCCCTCGCGATGGAACCATTAGCGGCGCTGGCCAGGAGAGGTGACTATTACCGGGGGCTGGAAGTTGGCGGTATCCACCACTACATTTCGTTGTACGCGGACGACCTCCTGTTGTTCTTGGACAACGCCGAGGAAGCAGTGGAGGGGGCGGAGAGCCTTTTAGCACGATTTGGGGAGGCCTCGGGCCTGAGAGTAAATTGGGCAAAGACATGCCTCTTCCCACTCCGGAGGGCGGAGCGGTGCCCCTGGGCCCGTCCCAGGCTCCGCTGGGAGCCGGACTGTCTCCCTTATTTAGGGGTACATATCTACCATGAGCCCGCAAACCTGCTGAACGGCAACGTAGGCCGCTGTATCCGTACGTTACAAGGTAACATGACCTTTTGGGCTACTCTTCCGCTATCCATGACGGGCCGGGTATCTCTGCTTAAAATGATTGCCCTACCACGATTATTGTACTTCTTTAGGACTCTCCCAGTGTGGATACCGGGAAGTGTCTTTCGACACCTGAAGTCCCAGGTAGTGTCCTTTCTATGGGGCACTGGCAGGCGGAGGATAGCTCTGGCGACCCTGACCCGCCCAAAGAACGAGGGCGGACTCGCGGTCCCGGACTTTGAGCTCTATTATTTAGCTGCCCAGCTGCAGTTTTTCACGCAGGAGGTGGCAAGGGTATACCGGGGCCCGGAACAGGAGAGGGACACAGGCACCCCCCGCCACGTACTGGCGTATATTACCTTGCAGCAGAAACTCACACTCAGAGGATTGTCCCAGGAAGAACGGACGCTGAGGCTCTGCTGGAATCGCATGCAGAGGCGGGCGGGTCCTGCCCATCCATATGCGCCTGAAATCCCGCTAGGTATGTTGACAGCGTTTCCACATGGCGGCGACTGGTCGAACCTCCAAGGTTGGGAGGAGGCTGGCCTGCAGATGGTGGGAGACCTATACACTGATGGGGTGCTCGTGCCATACCAGACCTTGCAGGAGCAATACGGCCTCCCGAGGGGAGACTACCTACTGCATGCGGCCGTGGTACGCGTGATCCAAGCGCACTGGGGGGAAGGGCTGCTTGAACCCCCAACATCGCCGGTATGCCAATACACGATGATGGCTGCAGGGACGTTCAAGGCAGTCACGTGTCTGCACTCCAGGCTACTCGAGGATACTTTGCAGCCTCTAACGCGTCTAAAAACCCAATGGGAGACGGACCTGCAGAGGGAAATCCCGGACACGACGTGGGCTCAACTGGTTCGGAGAACCAGGAACAGCACCAGACACGCCCGCTTCCAATTAATACACCTCTATATACTCCATAGGGCCTACCTTACCCCGCATAAAATATTACGATATTTTGGTGCGATGGACGCAGCGTGCCCCAGATGTGCGCTATTAGGCGCGGACTTACTGCACATGTTGAGGGGCTGTCCACACCTGCAGGACTTCTGGAGGGAAGTGGGCGACACCCTGAACGAGGTCACGGACAGGGATCTGCAATATGATAGTGCGACTACACTCTTACACTGGTTTCCACACACACGCAAAAACAAACTGACGGGCAAATTCATAGACATGGGACTACTTATAGCAAAGAGGGAGCTCACCAGGGGATGGAAATCAAAGACGGCGCCGACACACCGGAAATGGCTGACCGAGTTTCGGAATGGGCAGCGGCGGAGAGCACAATTAGATACCAACTAGCACGACGGGGGTCCAACGAGAAAGCTCAGGAAACGGCACTGGCATGGGAAATCCTAGTCCAAGCACTCAGGGACAGTGCAGTGGAGAGCGAGGAGGAAGGGGAAGCGGCAGACCCAGGGATCCAGGGGGAGGCGGTGCCGTCCCTTGCGCCTACCACGGACACACACACTCAATGATTCACTCCAAATCCGTAGCTCACCAACACACCTCAGTATACTACTACCGGACACAGGCACTGGACACCATAGAACACCGGAGGGGAGGGGGGAGGGTAGTGCGAAGGGGGAGGGAGGGGTAGCGTCCCAACGATGCCAAGAATCGCAATACACATTGATCAGATGCTGGAGGGGGGGGACTTGTTGATATAAAGTTAAAAGCAGATGGCGGTTGACCACTAGACGTGCTGACACTTGGTAGTGGAGAGGATGCACTGATTGCGATGAACGCCACCCGGCCTCAGGGATGCGGGTTATGAGGCTGTGTACATTCTACCTAGAAGTAATGTGAGAATCTGGGGTCCCGCGCAAACATAATTGCAAATATACTGTAATGCTTACATTGGAATCTGCAATAAAAATTGTTTTACAAAAAAAAAAAAATCAAAGGGAACCACTGGTTTCACTGTGACCAGAGACCAGTAGCAACAGGACTTTTGCTGGCACCACCAGGACTTTGAGGGACATTGACCCCTGTGGCCAAACTCGGGCCACCAGGACGGTGGACTTAGGCATAGCCTCAAGAAGCCACCAATGGACTGCAAAGCATCCTCAGCATCTTGCATCCCTTTTATAAGGACCACTGGATTAAAGTCTATGGCAGTTCGCCCATAGAGCCTGAAACTGTGCTACTGACTGCTTTGGTGATAAGATAACTGCTCTACAATTCCTTACTGGCCCCCTAACTTGCTCCCTACCAGAGTTGGTCACCCAAAGTGGGCCAGAGTACCTGAACACAACTCTTCAAAAGCTTTAAAAAGTTTCTGTTAATCGCAGTAGTTACCAATGCTTGTTGGTAATTTGAGTGACGAGCTGTGATTTACGTTTTACTTAACAATCTAGATCTCTGAACCTTTCAATCAATTTTTTGTTCTTTTTGGTGACTAAAAATTCATAAAAATAAGATCTATTTTTATAATTTAGTGACAGAATCGTGTTGTGTGACTTTCTTATTTCATTGTTTTGGTACTTCTAAATGATTTGCACTTTCTCCCTTGTTTAAGCCTGACTGCCCAAAGCTACAAACACCCAGGTTTAAGCTAAGGTTTAACAAAAAAGCCTGACTGAACCTAAGACTGAATTCTGAGTGTATTACACAGTGAGGTCACACAACCACACCATATAATACACCACTTTTCTCACACTGGCTTCCTGAATGTTTATTGCTATAAGTTGGGCTCAAACCTAGCTTCAAACCAGCTCCTTAACCCATGTAACAGTTTCCTAAAGGCATCTTCTGTATTTCCCCAATTTAATCTGTGTCTCTAAAGTATTACTCACTTCTGCTCAGCTCTTCTAGTTCTTACAGTCTATATTTTTGAGCTACCACAGTAAATCAAAATACTATTGATCTCAAGGGGCCTAAACATACTGGTCTTGCTCATATTTCCCATGCATTACTCTACTAAAGATATTTTTCACAGTTTCAGACTAGATTAGTGGCTATTGGACATAGGCGAGCTATCAAGAAAAGCAATATAATCTATATGAAGGAAATCTATGTAAGGGAAATTGAGTGTGAAAAGGGCAATAGTCTTATTGCATAGCTGAATAAAACAGTGTTAACGTATTTTTATTATTAGAAAAAAGTGGTTTAGTTAACATGACTACGTCACAGACCCCAAGAAAGAGGCGGGGCTTGTAGCCGACAAAGATGGTCGCAGCCTAACGAGGCTCCCGACCCCCTGCCCACTAATCCGCCCTTTTATCCTGTTGAGGCACTGGGATCCCCGCCGAACTACAGGCGATTCCAGAGGAAGCTCCTGTGCCTGCTCCGGTCGTGGCGGAGGACTCCTACAATCGCTGGAAAGGGGACGCATTGGCGGCGGAGCTCCGGTCTGCAGACCCACAAACTGGCGGTGAACCCGGGACCTGAGTTGCACCCTTGACTAATCCACCAGCCCACTCATTCCTGAGGCCTCCCAACGAGAGTTGCTCGGGCGCTTGAAGCTGACCGGAGGAGCGAGCGGCTGCCGCTGGGACCCTTGGCCCGGAGCCGTGCTTGCCGCCACTCCGCGAATGACAAACTGACTCCCCGGCTCCGGAGGCCTGCAGCGTCCGGGGGTACACAGAGTCGGGCTGCGCTGCTCTCCCCGCCTCCCCCTGCTCACCTGAGCGCATCGAGCTGCGGGGCCCGCCGGCTGCGAGTGGCGGCGACGCTGTGTGCTGTGTGGCCTGTGTGTCCGGCCGCTGGAACTGCAGACACCGCTGCTCCACCCCACCCGACTGCCTACTGACTCGGGACCCGGATCTTCGTCGGCCCGGAGCAGCCGAGAGAGGAGGGAGCCGCGGGTGCACTCTGGGTCGGCCCGGAGGTGGGACCCACTGACGCAGCATTCTGGGGCCGAGACTGGAGGAGACGGATGACCGGGGGGCCGCTGGCCCTCTGTGGATGCCTGGCGGGCCGGAAGCACCGGAGTCACTGGCGCAACAACCACGCCTGACGACTGTGAACCTCGCTAGGCGGAGAGGGGATGCCCACCTGCTGTCCTTGGGTCGGCCCTGCCGAGAGGGCCACATTTCAGGAGCGCCGAGGGCCCCGAGGCACGCGCCTGCTCATTAGCCGCCGTTGGGGGAGCCTGGCCCGCCCCAGCGGGGCCCGTGGAGATCCGGCGCTGGTGAGTGCAATATTGGGAGTACCCTCCTGGACCTAGCCCCCCGACTGGAGCGCAGCGCCTGCTAAGTGGTGGACATAGGCGCACACGCTTTGGGCGCTGCCTTGCCCCCTGCAGACGTCGACTTGGGCGCTAACCGCTGGTGGGGGAGCGGCGGGAGTGTCGTTCCCGCGCAACCTTGAAGATTACACCGGCGGGAGAGCTGCTCAATGGTGTGAAACAAGAAGAAGGGGGGCTTGTTTAACTGGGTGCTGCGTTAGATCACTGGCCCTGACCGAGTACTGGTCGTTAATCCTGGACTTGTCGACCTGCCGGCCCCCACTGACTGTGAGCTGCTTTCTTCACTGGGGCGGGTGCCAACCATCACCAACAGCGCTGAGTGGCCCTGGCCCGGGAGCACTAAGTCAACATGGGAAAGCCCAAAGGCCCGAAGGGAGAGGGGGGCACTGGCTCGGAGGCTCCTGATGGCACATTACCGACCCCACCGGACCTCCAGCAGATGCAGGACCGGATCTTAGAAGCCATCACCGCCACAAAAGACGCCCTACACCAGGACATAACGCAGGTGGCCTCGGGCCTTGGACTACTACGCGCGGATCATGGGAAATTGTCGGACAGGGTCAAGACTGCAGAAATCACCCTGAAAGAACTGGTACCCGCGCAAAAATCCGTGGAAGGCCGTCTAACGGAAGCTCTGGACCGGATACAGACCCTCGAGCGGCGGGCGGAGGACGCAGAGAATCGCAGTAGGCGCAACAACGTACGCCTTGTAGGCCTTCCGGAAAAGAAAGAGGGTCCTGACATTGTGGACTACCTGACCACTTGGTTACAGGCGGAGGTGGCGCCTGAGGGCCTTTCTCCGTTCTTCACCATTGAAAGAGCGCACCGGGTACCAGCTACACCGCCCAGTCCGGGACAATCGCCCCGGCCAGTGGTAATCAAACTACTGCATTACAAGGACAGGGACTGGTTGCTGCAGAGAGCGAGGACAGCGGGTCCCTTTCAAGTAGACAATTGCAGAGTGACGCTGTTCCCGGATTATACCTTCGAGACCCAGAAGTTACGGGCCTCTTTCCTCTCCATCAAAAAAGAACTGAGAACAGAGGGCCTGCAGTATTCGCTACTCTTTCCGGCCAGGTTGAGGGTGGTGGTGGACGAGAAGTTCCTGTTCTTTCCTACCTCAGCGGATGCATGGGCCTGGTGGGACACGTACAAAGCTGGAACAGACGGAGCACGCATGAGAGAGGAGGAGGAACGGCCGAAGCAGCCGCTGCGAAGATCTCGAAGGGTGCGAGGCCGCAGACGCAGAACTGGAAGACCGACGGTCTCGCAGACGGAGAGTGAACGGAAGGCTGCACTACAAGCAGTAACTGAAGTGTCAGGTGCTGTGCTGACACAATCGGAGCGGGCCTCGGGCTCAGAGGCTCAGGCAACGGGCTCTGAAACTGAACAATCGGAATTAGGCAGCACGAAAGGCCCGGAGGTCACGCCGCAAACCTCGGGGGAGATTGTCGAAGGCTAGGGGTGCTCTGCCCGCCCGGTGCTTCCCTTGCTTGCTGGATCTTGGCTGACCTAATGACCGGAGCAGGCTGAACTTGGACGATAATGGTGTGAGTAACGTTCTTTGGAGGGCGGGGGGAGGGGACCGAGGATCAAAACTCCCGTAGCCAACCCACGCCTCTTAGGGCCCATAAGGCCTCCGTAGTGCAGACTGCGGCTTAGCTGGGGAAGGGGGCACGGTTGCCCGCACACGGTTTGGATGGGAGCGACTATAGTACAGTTAGGTCCTGTTCTGGGGGAGGGTGGGGAGCCCAAGGCAGTTGGGGTAGCCAGAGGCGCAGTTGCGGGAGGGAGGAGGGGGATTGTTGTTGCGGGGTGGAGGGATTGTGTCATCATGAGTGATCGGGGATATGGATATGGAACACTGTACCACGCTACATGGGATAATGACTAATACGGGAGTGATAAAATGTGTGTCCTGGAATGTGAGGGGGCTGCACACCATGACCAGACGCCACAAGATTCATGCCTATCTAGTTCGCAGGGGGGTTCACATAGCCCTACTACAGGAGACACACTTGACGAAACAAGAGGGAATAGCACTGCAGCGTAGATGGAGGGGACACTTGTTTCATACCACATATTCGGCCTTCGCTAGGGGGGCCTTGATTTGGATAAGAGCGGGTACACCGTTCCAAGCCACCCGGCAGGTGGCGGATTCGGAAGGGAGATTCGTGGCGGTGGAAGGTACCCTTAGAGGGCGACACATAGTGCTTTGCAGTGTGTATGCACCCAACGTAGACCAGGCTGCATATTATGCGCGGCTCTCTGGGGAACTGGCTAGTTATCTCGCAGGCCCCGTGCTGTTGGGGGGAGACCTTAATTCAGTGGTAGATGTTGACCTAGATAGATCGCATCCTCCATTACACTCGTCACCCGTACGCAGACTAGCGAAATGTAGAGCTGACTGGCAGGGACAATGGGGAATGATTGATGCTTGGCGCGCGCAACACCCACTCGAGCGGGACTACTCGTTCCACTCCGGCCTCCATGACCTCCACGTCCGTATAGACGCCTTCTTGTGCTCGCCGCTGGTGCTCCCCGCAGTAACCCACACTGAATATCTAGCGCGAACGATATCGGACCATAACCCACTGTTACTATCGCTTGACTGGATGGCTGAAATCTCTAAGGTCCCGACTTGGCAGCTCCGACCGGATACACTGGATGACCCCCCGTTCCGCGAGGCGTTGAGAGACAGAATTGAGCAATATTTTGCGGAGAATGAGGGGTCCACCAACTCCAGAGCCACGGAATGGGATGCCCTTAAGGTGGTAATCCGCGGGCATTGTATCGGAAAGTTCGCGGGGGCCCGTAAAACATTGCTAGATGACTTGGACAGGGAGGAGCGTAAACTGCGTGAGATCGAGCGGGCGCGCCCAGACCGACCTGACCTCCAGGGAGATCTCTGTGCGGCAAGGGAGGCGGTGGCAGTGGAGCTGGAACGCCTCCGCAGTTACGATTATAAGTCGTATTTGGTGAAATCGCATGCCGAGGGGGACAAAGCTGGGACCCTGCTGGCTTGGCTTGCCGACCCCACCAGGCGCAGCCACCCGATTCTGGCCGTTTCAGGGGAGGAGGGCAACATGTGTACCACGCAATCGACGATCCTGAACAGCTTCAGGGCCTATTATGAACAACTGTATAGGAGCGACCTCGGTGACAAGGAGAGGGATACAGCTGCTTTCCTGGAAGACTTGCAGCTACCGCGGCTAGACCGGGACCAAGCGAAAGCCTTGGGAGGCCCGATCGACTTAACGGAAATCAGAGGAGCGGTAAAGCGGATGGCCCGAAATAAGACCCCGGGCCTAGATGGCTTACCGATTGAGTTCTATGGGCGATACCTCGATCAACTAGGCCCGCGGCTCCAGATTGTCTATGCTGAGGCTAAGCGGCAGGGACGACTGCCATGTTCAATGCGTGAAGCTTTAATGACCCCCTTGTTAAAACCGGGGAGAGAGAGTACTAACACTGCGTCCTACCGGCCCCTATCGATGCTGACCACCGACTACAAGATCCTGAGCACGGTGCTAGCGACTAGGTTATTACAACACATGCAGACATTGGTCCATAATGATCAGTCCGGGTTAATTCCCAAGCGAAATACCAGCCACAATATAAGGCGACTGACCCGCCTGTTGAGCAGCCAACCACCAGAAGCAAGAGCTCCCTTAGTACTGGCAGTGGATATAGCGAAGGCTTTTGATAGCCTGGAATGGGAGTATCTCTACAAGGTGCTGCGAAGCTTTGGGCTCGGAGAGGACTATATACGATGGACTAAGGTGTTATACGCTGAGGCGAAGGCAAGAGTGAGAGTGGGCACCCCGGTGTCGGAACAATTCGAAGTGCTTCGTGGCACCAGACAGGGCTGCGCGCTATCTCCACTGCTATTTGCCTTGGCGGTGGACCTTTGGCGGCGATGGCTAGGAGGGGCACCTACTATGAGGGCCTGACCCACAATGGAGCCCGCCATTTTCTCTCGCTATATGCGGATGACCTCCTCCTCTTCTTGGAAGACGCCGATGAGGCGCTGTTGGGGGCGGAAAAACTCCTTGCGCGCTTTGGGGAAATCTCTGGCCTGAGGGTTAACTGGGCCAAGACCTGTCTGTTCCCTCTCCGTAAGCATGAGATCCAGCCCTCCCTCCGCCCCTTACTTAGATGGGAGCCTAGCTGCTCGGAATACTTAGGGGTGCACATTTACCACGAAGAGACAGACCTACTAGGAGGGAACGTTGGCCGCTGTGTCCGAGCCTTAAAGGGCAATATGACTTTCTGGGCCACTCTCCCGCTGTCAATGACGGGCCGCATATCGCTGCTAAAGATGATAGCATTGCCCCGATTGCTATATTATTTCCGTACCTTGCCTGTTTGGGTCCCAGCCGCGTTTTTTCGGCAGCTGCGCTCAATGATTATTTCCTTTTTATGGGGCACGGGCAGGCGAAGAGTGGCACTGTCCACGCTGATCCGCCCGAAAGACGAGGGCGGCCTGGCTGTCCCAGATTTTGAGCTTTACTACTTAGCTGCCCAGCTTCAAACTCTAACGCAGAAAATTGCGAGAGCGTACCGTGGCCCAGAACAAGACCGAGACAGCGGCATCCCCCGACATGTGCTTGCCTTCATTGCCCTGCGACAGAGATTGCGGCTCAGAGACTTATCCCTGGAGGAGAGAACTCTCCGCCTGTGCTGGAATCGCTCGGCGAAGCGCGCAGGGATTAAATGTCCATATGCACCTGAGATCCCTCTCGGCATGGTGACGGCGCTCCCACACGGGGGAGACTGGTCACACCTGCAGGGCTGGGAAGAGGCTGGGCTGCAGATGATTGGAGACTTGTACGAAGATGGAGCATTGGTCCCATATCAGACGCTGCAGGAACGTTTTGACCTCCCACGAGGTGACTACTTATTGCATGCGGCAGTGGTGCGGGCCATACAAGGGCACTGGGGTATGGGGCTCGCGGAGCCGCCGACAGCCCAGGCCTGCCAGTACACTATGATGTCGGCAGGCGTCTATAAGGCGGTTACGTGCTTATACTCGAGAATGCTGAGGGAAACACTGCAACCGCTGACTACTCTGAAGGCCAAATGGGAATCGGATCTACAGGTGGAGATCCCGGACACCACATGGACGCAACTGGTGGGTCGGGCTAGGAAGAGCACGAGAAACGCACGTTTCCAGCTCATTCATTTTTATATTCTCCACAGAGCCTACCTAACCCCGGGCAACATTCGGAAATATTTTGGGGCAGAGGAAGCCGCTTGCCCACGCTGCAATGCATTAGAGGCGGATCTGACCCACATGCTCAGAGAGTGCCCCCACCTGCACGACTGCTGGAGGGACATCGGTGACACCTTGAATGAAGTTGCAGACAGGGACCTTCAATATACCTCAGCTGTCAGTATTCTCCACTGGTTCCCGCACACACCCAAAAATAGGATGTCGAGCAGGTTCATCGATATCGGCCTCTTATTGGCCAAACGCGAATTGACAAGGGGGTGGAAATCGAAAACGTGCCCGACACACCGAAGGTGGCTTGCTGAGTTTTTGAAATGGGCATCAAGTGAGAGCACACTTAGATATCAATTGGCGCACAGGAGAGCTGACGAGCGGGCCCTGGAGGCGGCGATGGAGTGGGAACTCTTGGTGCAGGTGCTACGGGATAGCGCACTGGACGAAGAGGAAGATGAGCGGGAAATGACGCTTGGGGCGACTAATGGCCAGGAGATACCGGCACCACCTCCAGTCACACACACACAATAGATGACTAGGACCCTCTGATTGCAGTCATACAGACCCAATTCCTGACCGGGAACGATTGATGACACGTGGGGGGGGGGGTGGGACGAGGGGGAGGGGAGAGGGTTTCCCTCACCAGTAGTGTAGTCGGGACGTTCAGTTATAGACACTACAGGGAGGGGGGGGATTAGACCTACAAAACTGAAAAGCAGACAATGGAACCCCCACATGCGCTGTGCAAAATCCGCCGATTGTGAGGATTGCATCGTTTTGTGACTATGCCGCCCGACCTCCGGGTTGTGGGCTAAACGGCTGTGTATACCTGTTGGGGACCTCGAACCGAGAGGGGGGTTTCACACTGATGATACTTAAGTCATTGACGTTTTATATGTATGGATCTGCAATAAAAATTGTTTAAAAAAAAAAAAAAAATGACTACGTCACAGATAGATTACACTGATATCTACTCATTTGCATAAAAATATGCAATTTTATGTGAACAAACATTTCCACAAGCATGAAGCCTTGTTCCTGGCTTAGTAACTTTCAAGGTTCTTCGAGTATTTTCTAGGGACCATTCATCTGCTGACCGGTCTACTTGTTGGACTGGGAAAATGCTTTTTTCCGAATTCTATATGCACTGTATGATTTAAGTTTGCATTCGCTGCACCATTTTGTATTAGCCGCCATTTTGAGCAATGATCGAAACTAACTTCTGTCTGATTTTGTGTCTGCCTCACCGAAAAACAGCTTCCAATGCGTTCTCGGTTTGTGTATTTCTCCATGGTTGAGTTTTGCTGTGCTAATCAAGACCGTTCTTATTATCGCATACCTTTCTGACTAGATAGGCCTGCTCCCACCGCTCTGAGCGGCGAGAGCAGGCAAAGTAACCTTGAGTGCAAGATAACGTGTGCCCGGTCTCAGAAATGCAACCCACCCTTCTGTGTCTCCTTTGTTCACCAGCTACTAACTGGAAAATTCCAGACTGGGCGTGTCTTTAGGGGTGTTGGAAATGTACTATATGCATTACCATGTGGACTGAAGTCAGTCCCTCTGCCGCAAACTAAGGAGGCTGGTCAGACCGAACTCCACTCAAGTGTATTTTCAATAAATGTCTTTGGTTTGTATTCTCTACTGTCTGACCGACTCTTCATTTGTAAGGAAGGCTGAGAGGTGGTCGCGAGTGACCCAAGTGACCCTAATTGGGTCACTTCCTTCATACTGTATTTTATATGTGTCATTTCTGTTATTTCCATGCATACCTCATTTATTAACATAAGACACGGATGTTGCTAGATGTATAATATTGAATGGTAATGTCACTAAGGAAGCTGAAGCCCTTCCTACCTGAGGAAAATTGAATTTTGCCCTGTCATGTGTCCCTACGTGTTCCCCATTATATGTTATATGTGCATGATCGATATGCATATGTTCCCCCTTGACCGAATAAAGACGCAATTATAGTTGTGTCCAACGTTCGTATGCCAGTTATCCAGTCCTCGTGAAAGCAACGAGTATTAGGCCTATGTTGCCAACGTCTTTACATTGTGCACGTTAAATCATCGAGTTGCACCCGTTTCTAGGCCTTACAGGGCCCGGATACCAGATTCAAGCTTCAAGTCTCCTAAAACCACTCTGAGGAGCGATGCAGCCCCTCCCGCATCCCTGACCCTTCACTTACTTTCTGCCAAGCAGCGCGGTGCCCAGCCTGGCCTGCCTGCCTGTCTGCCAAGAATATGTTATGCTTACAGTTATCAGTTCAGCTCCCCGGCTTCACATTCCTAAGCTAACGAACCGCATAAACATCTTCATCTATAGTCTAGTCTTTCTGTCTCCATGCAAGAGAATTACTGAATTAGTATCCATAGAAGATTCATAGCACACGCAATACATGTAGAATATATGCATGCACCAGCCTTAGTGTCAAGTAGCCTTTGCCCTGATGACTTTTAGATTCAAACAACATGTACTCCAAACACAAGATACCAGATATGCTATAGGTACATGTCGTCCTGACATCCCAGACTTTAGTCTCCTCTTCTAGTACCAGAAGTCAGAGCCCCAGCTCTCCCTAGTTACACGTCATGGCCCGTCTGCGCGCACCAGTAGGTTAAAGGTCCCAGCTGCCCAGGTAGCCCCCTCCATGTATCCACCCATTTATGACACTTCTGTGACGTTTACATCACATGTCTTTGTGCACGCCCTGTGCACGCCTTCTTTTTACGCCCATATGTTCTTATCTTCCGTTTGTCACTTGTTACGCCTACTGTATGCAATGCAATTGTACTGGTTTACTATATATACTGTATGATGTTAATATGACATTAGGCTTTTTCTTTCCCCTTGTGTCTGTCCCTTCCTGAACCTTTGCAGGTGATGGAACCCGATGGTCCATTGGCTCGAGCCATCTGATTAAAGCCCGTAATACTCAGATACCACGGATTCTGCCTCTTATTTATTGAGCTATCCTTTTCAGTTAATGCATAGAAAAATAGTACCGGTATTTAATTATTTATTTACCACATAATGGCGCCCGAAAAGGGACAAGCCCCTTCCCCACGCGCCGGCGATGTAACGCAGGCCCCCTGACCCTTCTACAGCCGTGACGGAACCCTACTGTGCACGTGCAGATATTTCTGCTTCAAGTCTCCCTCAGGCCCATGGAGGAGACGGAGACTGCGGTCCGGCATCCAGACGAGGCGGTGAGGAAGGCGGATCGTCCCGACCAGAGCCCAAGCCGAGAGAGCAAGGTCCGAGGTATCCGGAGGCCCACCTGTTTCCGAAGCCCGAAGCCCGAGGCGCATGCGTAGTGCGTAGCAGTAACCAGACGTCGTAGCAGTCCAGTCCAGTCCGAGGCCTTCAGTTTTGCTTCCCGGTGAGTACCGTTGCTGGGACGTATCTAGACGGGTTCATTAATTTGTGCCCGGTCCGACGGGTTTTGGTACACAGATCCGGTCCGACGTGTTCACCTAGGTGGATACGGTATGACGTGTCTCTTTAGGAGACCGGTATGTTCTGTACTGTTTTAGCAGTGCATCCTGCAATTCTAGTAAGTCTGTTCTCGAGAAGTTCAAGTATTGTGTTTTCAATATATTAGGTAGTATCTGTTCGAACTGTTATTAATGTGTTCTTGATGTCGTGGTATGAATGATTGTTTTGCTATTCATTACTGTGTTCATTGTGTATTGTATTTAAGTTCAAGTACGGTTCCAATATGCCGCTGTTTTCTAAGTTACGTCAGATAAAAACCAGAAAAGGGTTACTCGAAGAATCAGTTCCTGTCCCTCCCAGGGACAGTCCTGGACATTTCATGTATCATAAGCATGGCTTAGATGCCATACTGTATCTAGATTTATGGGTTGATTACACGAAGGATCTCGAAGAGAAATATAGATGGCCTGTTTCAGGAACATGGGATGCCGAGTGCATCATGAGAGTAGAAGAAGCATTGTGGAAAAAGAAAGCCAGACAATCCCAGAAGGATGCCATAGAATTATGGCGTAAAGAATCCCATAAAAGAACAGAGAAAGAATTTAGAAAAGCAGAATTAAGTAGGGAATCCTCAGAAAAAGCCCAAGAAAGGGAATTACTAGAAGAAGGTGAACGAGTTAGAGCAGAACAATCAGACAGACAAAGAAATGCCCTTATTAAAGGTATGTATCCTCTTACCGCCGAGGGTTTGCCTAAAGCGACCCCGGAAACAACCTGTAATTTACCGCCACCCTTGGTTCCAACTAAGCTACGTCATAAACCGACCGCAGCTGAAATTTTCCTTTCTTCCTATTTGGACGACACTGTCCCAGAATATGCTAATACGAATCCTCCGCCAGTTCAAGTCCAGCATCCTGTTAATGTAATTACTGTGCCTCCAGTCGTTGGTCCTGTTAATGTGCCAGCACCCCAGGACCAACCCACATTACGTACCCCTACTTTGCCAGTCACGTTACCAGCAGCCGCACATTCAGTATTAACTGACGATTCCAGTTCAGGAGGAGCAGGGGGAGGTATTCCTATCACCCCGCCTCAAACAAAGCGACTGACGCTGAGAGATGCAGCGTTACAACGTACGCCAAAAGTGACTACGTACGAAGCCCTCAAAAAGTATTTTAATGAGTGTGGATCTGATTGTAGATATGACCCAGTACCAGGCGAAGATAGTATGATAATATATTCCATACGTTTACGACGAGTTGCAAGCTTCTTGGTTACCATATCAAATATGGAACAACATCTAGACAGAATATATCACTTCATTCGTACAGGGGAGAAACCAGAAAGTATTCACGAAGCTATGGTACACAGGAAAGTCGAGATTCAAGGCATGATTTTACAATTTTTAATAAATTGTTTAATAAGAGAACAGGATTATCCTGATAAAAACAAAGAAGATATGAAAGTCCTGACCAGATGGAGTGACAATATAGCAGAAGGAAAACACAGAACACAAAATTGTATAGAAACCATGTACAGAAAGATTCGTAAAGAAATTATAAGTATACACCAAAAGGAGGAAGCAATGAGAGTAGCCGAGAAAGAGAATGACTCTTCAGACGAAGAGGTAGACAACGAGAATCCCACTAGAATAGCGTATGTAGGTAGAACAAGACCTTCCGATAGACACACACGCCTAGACTACAAGAAAGCTTTTCCTCCTCCCGTACCAGAACAGTGTTCTCTTGAACAATTATTCCAGGCTACCGATAAAGTTGTGAAATTACGAATAGGTTACAGTGAGCTTAGTACCATGCATGAACAAGAACTAGCCCGTTCAGCAGTTCGATGGACTAGTGATTCTACCACGTTTTCAGACGAAGTAGTGGCTCAAATGTTTCTGAAGCTGCCCCCAGCCGAGCAGCGACTGGTGGGAATGTATATGATCCAGCACCTCATTACACAGTACGAGAGTCAGCATTCTGATCCAGGTCCCTTATATAATGTATTGAACGAGTTACTCCTAAACAGATGGAAAGGTCTAGGTACCGATTTAATTAGTGTCATTTTAGAACAGCGCCACAAATACAGAACGTTCCTGACTCCGCATTTTGTTCCTGTTTCACCTCCGTTCTACATAGACAGACAGAATCCGTTACGAGAAGTACATCCTGTTAAGGGAACGGGGGGTAATCTCGAACGAGTATTTGTTTACACCCCTATAACGAAAATAGAACTACTAGAAATGAAAAAGTTAGTGCCCTGTCACGATAAAGATCCAGCAGGGTTCCACCGGGAATTAAAAGACATGCTCCGTATGGGAGAATACACGTATCCTGATATCATCAAAATGCTAAAGGTCCTGTTGCCTGCGGGCATATATGAAAAACTGAAAGAAAAAGAATGGGAGGTGGGAGAGAAAAAGATTGACTGGACCGCGTTAGAGAACGAAGATAATGCACGGGTCCCAGGTACTGGTCTTGGGGATAGAGCCAAAGAGTTGCCCGAACTGTTAATACAAGTCTTGCCAAGATTACTAGCCACGAAAAAGGAAGATTGGAATGCCATCTCAGCCTGTAAACAGAAACAAGACGAAGACACTAGTGATTTTTATTCCAGATTTGAGAAATGTTTCATTATTAATAGCGGTCTGAAAACAAGTAGTGAATCGTATCCACATCTTTTTGTTACCAAATTGGTTGAAAATTCTTTACCACAAGTTAAAAATCGAGTATTGAAGGTCGAGAGTACTTGGCAAGCTAATACTCCGTCACAAATGCTCCAGATGTTACAGTATCACCAGAATAGAATCAGGGAAGAGCAAGAACACGAAAGGAGACGTATGAAAGACACGAAAATGAAAGTACTAGTTGCACAGTCTGTTACACCAGATAGTCAGAAGAGGGGTCCGAATCAGACTAGTCATTCTGCAGCTCCCGTTCAAGGGACATGCAATTACTGTAAACAGCCAGGTCACTATATAAACGAATGTGCAGTTCTGAAACATAACATAGCTACAGGTAAGACGAAAGAGAGACCGCGTCCTCCTAGACAGGAACATGTTCCGCAAAATTCGCAGCAACCACCGCAGAATGCACAACCGACAGTTACAGTACCGCAGCCTATAGCTGCCACACAACACGTTACACAACAGATGTACCAGTACGCACAGTCAGATTATCCAGAATATCAGCAGTATTCATGAAATAGCCTAGAGAGGGAGGTTGGCTTGCCTCTCATCGAGATTCCTGTAGATCAAGAAGGTCCCTATGTACACAGTCAAGTATTAGGGAAAGACAGAAAGTTTCTGATTGATACAGGGGCAAGTAGGACTACCATCAGTCATGACGAGGTTCCAGGGGCTCCACTCTCAGGCTCAAGAAATGTTTCCCTGGGATTTTCAGGAAAGCCTATTGTTAATGAAATATCGAAACCAGTTTCCCTGGAAGTTGGTCCATTGTCCCGAACTACAGACTTGTTACTTACGAAATCCTGTCCTGAAAATTTACTAGGTATTAAAACATTGAAAGAGTTAGGTGCCGTAATATGCTGCTCTCCGGAAGGAGGGAGATTGTTTTTACGTGATTTTAAAGGTCATTATGTGTTACGTGATTTTGATCCAAGATTACTGAATGTACCACAGCATTTATGGGCGCAAGGTCCAACTGATGTAGGTTGTATGCACATTACACCATATCGTGTCACTCTGAAACAAGGTGTTGTATTACCAAGAATCCGACAGTACAAATTGCCACCTGAGGCTGTAGCAGCCTTATCAAAAATCATTGACGAGCTCATTGCTCAAGGAGTAGTTGTAGAAACTGACTCCAATGTATGTAATTCTCATATCATTCCGATTCTTAAACGTACTGATCCAAATGCACCTCCTGTTTATCGATTAGTGATTGACCTCCGAGAACTTAATAAATGTATCATACCCCAGTACCCAGTGGTCCCAGATATCTCTTCCCTATTGACTGCCATTGATTCTGAAGCTACGTTCTTTACAGTTATTTATCTCAAGAACGCATTCTTTAGTGTTCCCATTCATCCAGACAGCCAGTTTCTTTTCGGATTCTGTTTAAATGGAAGAAGCTATAAATTCACACGAGCTCCTCAAGGTTTCACAGAAAGTCCTAGTATTTACAGTCAAGCACTTAAAAGACAACTAGACAGTATTCACATGCCAACTGACACTGCCCTGCTCCAGTATGTCGATGATCTATTAATCACAGCCCGAACAGAACGTGACTGCGAACGTGCGTCACTGACAGTCTTGTATTTTCTGGCAGAAATGGGGCACAAGGTGTCCCCTCCGAAACTACAATTCTGTGTCCAGCAAGTGGTATACCTTGGACACTTACTGTCCAAGAGGGGTAGACAGTTCACACCTCACCGTATCCAGTTAATAGCACATCTTCCACAGCCCAAGACACAGAAGGAGGTACGAGCTTTTATCGGCCTCACTTCTTACTGCAGACAATGGATTCCTCAGTATGCATATCTAGCCAAACCACTGATACAGTTAACGACACAGGAGGCAGCCACATCGACTGTCCTCCCTTGGACCCAGGAACATACACTTGTTTTTAATGAGTTAAAGAAAGCTTTATGTAATGCACCTGTATTAGCGACACCAAACTATAGTAAGCCTTTTACACTTTTTGTCACTGAACGTGATGGTACAGCATTATCTGTCCTCACGCAAGATCAAGCAGGACAACACAAGCCTTGTGCTTATTTTTCTAGCACATTAGATCCAGTAGCCCAGGCTCTGCCTGCGTGCCTCAAATCAGTTGCAGCCACAGCTTTAGCTATCAGACAAAGTGATTCCATAGTGTTAGGACACTCCCTGACAGTACAAGTTCCACACTCCGTGGAAGTTCTTTTAAACCGAACACAAACTCAGCACCTGACAATTGCACGTTTAACAGGATATGAACTGACACTGTTTCAGCCACACATAGAAATCAGACGCTGCAACATTTTAAATCCTGCTACACTGTTACCCTCGATTACATCAAACCCTGCCACACATGACTGCGTGGAAGTTATTACTACCATGACAAAGCCAAGACAAGACTTGACGGACATTGCATTACCTGATCCCGACCTGACACTTTACGTGGATGGTTCATGTATGAGAACAAGTACAGGAGAGTTAGTAGCAGCGTATGCAGTGACTACTGAAACTGAAGTTATAGAAACACATCGTATTGACACCCTGTCTGCTCAAGCAGCAGAGCTCATCGCTTTGACCCAAGCCTGCATACTAGCTAAGAACCTGAAAGTATACATATACACAGATTCACGTTATGCATTCGGAGTCGTTCACGACTTTGGAGTCCTCTGGCAAGAAAGAGGTTTCATGACCTCTCATGGAGCCAAGATTCAGCATGGTCCCCTCATTCAAGCTCTGTTAGAAACAATACATTTACCGAAAGCCATTGCCATTATGAAGTGCAAAGCACATACGAAAGCCACTGATACCATTTCTCAAGGTAACGATCTAGCAGATCGAACAGCCAAGCTTACAGCTCAAACTCCAGACATTCCAGTTAACACGACAAAGACAGATGTTCCAGATCAGACGACTTGTATTACAGTGAAGGACCCTACACAAGACGTACTAGACATACAGACACATGCTACCCCAGACGAAATCAAGAAATGGTCTGAACAAGGAGGGGTCCAGACAGATCAGGGATGGTTGACGAAGGGAAAAGCCACATGGTTTCTCCCCGACTCTATGGTTCAAGTCATTATTAACACCGCACATAGTCCAGCACATTTAGGAGAAAAAGCCATGTTGGATAGCATCCAGAACCTTTGGTTTAACAAGCATTTACGAGCAGCAGCAAAGCAGAAAGTGCGTACCTGCATGATATGTTGTCAGTTCAATCCAGGTAAAGGTGTTCCGGTGGAACAAGGTGGATTCCATCCTCCTGACCACCCTTTTGAAGTCCTCCAGATGGATTATATTCAGATGGATCGATGCCGAGGTTTCAAGTATGTCCTCGTAGTAGTATGCGCTTTGTCCAGATGGACAGAAGCATATCCAGTCCCAGATTACACTGCTGCGACCACTGCCAGGCAGTTGGTTCGTGAGTTTTTCCCCCGCTATGGTTTGCCCAGGGTCGTGTATTCAGACAACGGCCAGCCATTCTCATCCGAACTCATGAAACAAGTATCTCTTCTGTTAGGGTACCAGTGGAAGTTCCACTGTGTGCGACATCCCGAGGCAGCTGGCCTCGTCGAGAGACACAATCAGACTCTGAAAATCCGCATTGCAAAGGTTTGCGCAGAGAAAGGCGTAGATTGGATGGTAGCTCTGCCAGTCGCCCTTTTTTACATGAGAATGGTCGCTCACTCCCGTTCAGGTCTGTCACCTTTTGAGGTTGTATTCGGACGTCCCCCGAACATGTGGGGTACACCTATGCCACGTAAAATTACCGATGTTGACAGTAATATGCTGACAGATTACCTAGCTTCCTTGATGTCTGCACTACTCTCTTGTCGTTCACAGGTCGCGGCTGCTTTTCCAGACAACACCCAAGTGAAACCGCACGAGGTCGTTCCAGGCGACCTAGTCCTCGTAAGGAACTTTGATCGTTCAAGTCCGCTGGAGCCCCGCTGGAAAGAGCCGAAACTTGTTCTGATGACCACAAGGACCGCAGTGAAACTGGAGGGCCGCAAGGGGTGGCTACACTCCAGCCACATCAAGCGTTTTCATGGACTCCGTCCAAAGACTTTTCTCAAGGACTGCCCCGATACTGACTCTAAACTTCCCCTGTTAGAGAAAACTCCGCAGCAGGAGTATAAAATCAAGCTACGGTCTAGCAAGTCAGACAGTTTAATTGTTTAAGTCCCTCTCGGGTGAAGCGGTTAGACAGGTTCCTGACATGTATGAGATAGACCCCCATAGTGAGAGAGTTAGACGAAACTCCAAGGAAATACGTTACTGTAAGAATTTGCGCAGCAGATGCGTTATTACTTTATTGTTTATGCTATTTCTGAGTCTTACGATTACATGCATAAGTTATGTTTTACATGTATTTTTTCCTCCTATTGATTCACATGTACATCTTTCCTCTAATGATACAGTAGAGCACACTTTTAGTGAACTACCCCCTCACGAGTTATCCTACCGACTTGCCATGCGCAACAATACTTTTATACGAATGTTACACTATTCACACCAGACTAGCAATGCCACTAATTGTTGGGTGTGTGGTCGACTCCCCCCTTTCCAGACACCGAAGGGAGTTCTGCCACTCTTTCCCTATCCGTTTTCACACAATGGTTCGTGTGGAGCATGGTTTACGATAACATCATCCTCAGACGATAAGTCCCTTCTGAATAGAACATGTTTCCCAGACAAGGAAGGTCTTTCCCATAGAACAGGGTTAGATCTAGAAAATGAAGTATATGATTTAGGTAATTATTCCTCGAATTTCATGGTTTTGAATGTTCAGTCCGAGACTACTCCAGACTTGCCCGCTATTACAGTTCTACCAGTGAAAGGCGAATTATGTGTTAGAAGGAATGGTTCAGTACATCTAGGACACAGTGATTGTACTACTGTGGTCGAGTATAGTGACAGTGGGAAGTCTACTTTCAAAGCCTCACGTCATTCGTATTTTGTATGTGGTCAGACCGCATATGTACGTCTACCCCTAGATTGGGAAGGAACATGTTACATTGCCTTCCTACTGCCACCAGTTTTCCTAGCCCCATCCGATTATCACAGAAATACACATCTAGTACACGTCATACATAGAAGGGAGATCGAGTCCCCAATTGTCGATCAAACTGAAACTGCATTAGAACAGTATACAGACTTCAATAAAGGTTTCTTTTTCTTCATAGGACCTGTCCAGAATAGTAAGCTAATACGTAGGTTAACCAGAACCCTTGAAGCAGTAGTGAATGAGACTACTTCCGCTCTAGGTAACTTAACAGAAGAACAATCTGCTATGAGATTTGTCGTTCTTCAGAACCGCCTTGTTCTTGACGTCATACTGGCCGATAGGGGCGGAGCTTGTAGAGTCATCGGATCTAGTTGTTGCATTTTCATTCCTAATAACGCACCGTCTGTTTATTCAGCTATAACCAGACTTCACAAAATAGCCCATCAGTTACACCAGAATCCAGGCACCTGGACATGGTCCGGTTGGCTCTGGAGTATAATATCTGCCTGGGGATGGAAAGTATTGTCATTCCTAGGAATAGTAGTAATGATCATATTCAGTTGTTGCCTATGTTTACAATGTGGCCCTGCGATTTGCGGCTTGTGCGCTACCTCTTGTATTCCAAAGTCCCGTTCCAAGAAGATAAGAGACGAGCAAATGATGCTCTATGAACAGATAGATGGTCTCATGAATATTGATGTTTCCTGAAGGAAACGTAGGGAACAAGGAGGGAATGAGGAAAATTGAATTTTGCCCTGTCATGTGTCCCTACGTGTTCCCCATTATGTTATATGTGCATGATCGATATGCATATGTTCCCCCTTGACCGAATAAAGACGCAATTATAGTTGTGTCCAACGTCAGTATGCCAGTTATCCAGTCCTCGTGAAAGCAACGAGTATTAGGCCTATGTTGCCAACGTCTTTACATTGTGCACGTTAAATCATCGAGTTGCACCCGTTTCTAGGCCTTACAGGGCCCGTATACCAGATTCAAGCTTCAAGTCTCCTGAAACCACTCTGAGGAGCGATGCAGCCCCTTCCGCATCCCTGACCCTTCACTTACTTTCTGCCAAGCAGCGCGGTGCCCAGCCTGGCCTGCCTGCCTGTCTGCCAAGAATATGTTATGCTTACAGTTATCAGTTCAGCTCCCCGGCTTCACATTCCTAAGCTAACGAACCGCATAAACATCTTCATCTATAGTCTAGTCTTTCTGTCTCCATGCAAGAGAATTACTGAATTAGTATCCATAGAAGATTCATAGCACACGCAATACATGTAGAATATATGCATGCACCAGCCTTAGTGTCAAGTAGCCTTTGCCCTGATGACTTTTAGATTCAAACAACATGTACTCCAGACACAAGATACCAGATATGCTATAGGTACATGTCGTCCTGACATCCCAGACTTTAGTCTCCTCTTCTAGTACCAGAAGTCAGAGCCCCAGCTCTCCCTAGTTACACGTCATGGCCCGTCTGCGCGCACCAGTAGGTTAAAGGTCCCAGCTGCCCAGGTAGCCCCCTCCATGTATCCACCCATTTATGACACTTCTGTGACGTTTACATCACATGTCTTTGTGCACGCCCTGTGCACGCCTTCTTTTTACGCCCATATGTTCTTATCTTCCGTTTGTCACTTGTTACGCCTACTGTATGCAATGCAATTGTACTGGTTTACTATATATACTGTATGATGTTAATATGACGTTAGGCTTTTTCTTTCCCCTTGTGTCTGTCCCTTCCTGAACCTTTGCAGGTGATGGAACCCGATGGTCCATTGGCTCGAGCCATCTGATTAAAGCCCGTAATACTCAGATACCACGGGTTCTGCCTCTTATTTATTGAGCTATCCTTTTCAGTTAATGCATAGAAAAATAGTACCGGTATTTAATTATTTATTTACGAATGACTTCAAGTTAGCGGTTCAGGCTCTAGTTCTACCTCGGCTGGTCTATGGAAGTGTCTCACTATGCGGTCTCCCCAAAGCCACTACAGCTCCTCTAAGAGCCTCTACCAACGCAACAGCGAGACTCATCACTGGCTCGAAAAGAAGGGCCCACATCTCCCCGGACCTAAAATCTTTAAACTGACTGCCATTTGAAGCCAGAATCCACCTGAAAATAGCTTGCATGACGCACAAGGCCTTACATCTTATTGCGCCCAGCTATCTCACATAAAAACTCACAATATCTGGAGGGTCAAGATCAACAAGAAGTGTGGAAAACATCCTTCTGAAACCACAAAAATTCAACAAGAATAAAACGTATAATCGTTCCTTTTCAGGAATGGCACCCAGGATATGGAATGCCCTTCCACCTGAAATAAGACTGAACCCCTCCACCTCTTCCTTCAAACTGGAAGTAAAAGGCATCCTTATGGCAAAATGCACGTAAACATAGCCCCATGTGACTGTGAGAACCCCTACTCCATTCATCCTACCTATCAACCTAATCAATTTTTGCCACTACCATGATTCGCATGTTTCGCCTTCGCTGTGCACCTCACTGCTTTGCTTTTTATATGTTCAGTCTGTTCTATTTATGTGACGTTCTTATGATCAATGTATTACCATTACCCTTCAGACCGACCGTTCCGGTTCTGCATCATATCTGATTTGTCCTTTTATCTGTGATTCTCTTTGCTGCTATTCATTATGGTCCTGTTTATCCTTAATGTTTGATTTGTCCTTTTGTTTATTAAGCTTTCTGATGTCATTCTTATGGTCCTGCTTAATTTGATGGTTTGATACCTATACACATTTACTGTAAAGCGCTCTGATACCGCAAGGATCTTGTTCGCGCTCTATAAAACTTTCAAATAAATAAATTAGAATGTTCATTGGCTTACTAGAAGGATAGATTGCTAGTTCAATGCTATTACATTATATCTTGCCACAGAATATGTGTGGCTTTTCTGTCTAAAATACATTATATTGTTTGTGGGATATGTGTCAGAGTACCTTTTAAACTGAGCAGACACTACACTAGTCTGAGACTTTATACTTTAGATTTTCTTTCCCTTCTTAACTGTGTAGACTAGGTTTGTCTGTTTATATGCTTTATATTTGGCTGTTGTTATTGGCTTGTTTAAGACACCTACCTGGTGTTCGTTCTCTTGCAGATTATGACTTTTGCTATTTTATTTGGGATAATTCATAATTGATTAACTAAGTACTTTTTTCCTTCTGTATGGATCTCAATGTTGAATAAACCTGTTAGGTGTAACCTTGAATTCTATATTGCACAAGTTATTTGATTTGGCTTTGGACTAAGTTTTCTAAAGACTCATAACCTCGATCCTACATCTCTACCCTCTAATTAGAACTTTGACAGATCTTTGGGGGGGGAATTCGGGCAAGGAACCAATTAATCAAATTAACATAATTGACAGTAATTTTGCTAAGTAATTAATGAAAATTGTTGGCGATAGAGAGTTGTGGAGATCTTACATTATAATAATACTAACTCGAAGGGGGGTCTGAGGGAATATTAACAACCACAATGCTACGACCCTCTTGACTTACAGAAACCAACATTAAGGTAGCACTTGGTCTCAACCTCCGGAGAGGAGTACATAGGTGTGTGTGGACTATTTGAAAAATCGTTCACTGGGTACTTTCAGAATGTTTGTAGTGTTCCCATCAGAAAACCAACCTGTACCGCCCCACATCATTTGGGAAAGACATCATAAGACACACTGGAAATGACCCAGTGTGCGATAAGGCACATCAGTGCTCAAGTTGTTCTCTGTATCCAAATGTTTGTTTTGTCACTGAATAGGTATCAGGAGGTTTCTAACAAGCAGTGCTAAATGTTGAAATAAACAAATTATATCAAAGAATCCCAGTATTGTGGATCTCTTACCTACTACACCAGCCAACACGGATGAAGGGTGGACGAAAGTCCTTGTATTAAAGAAGAACCAGGCAAGGGTATGTGTGCATGGAACAATAATGGCAGAATATCTGCGTGGAAATTGCGCCCCCACTGGGCTCATAGTGAATAACGCACCACGCCTATTTCTGGATGATAAGGACTTCCTAAGAGATTGGTACCTGATAGCGTGGAGATGCACACGCGACTGGTTGGTGTTGATCATCAAAACAGCGAAGAAAACAGCTGATAAGATTCTTGTGGAGATCCAAACCTTGGAAGGTCAGATTAAGACTACCATCTCCACGAGTAAGGCATTCTCTAAGAAACAGGACGAAGGGAACAAGACGAGTAAGGAATTTCGCGATTCCATCTTGTTCACCAAATTAGAGAAGTTTAAAAAAGATCTGGCAAACTTTAGTATGATCAAGGTGTATCCGTATACGAGTGATGATTACTCTCCACCAGTATACAACAAGAACACTCAAAAAGGAGGTTCTAATTATGGCACCTCGAGCTCAGATAATGGATCGAGTGATTCGGATACTTCCAATCAAGGAGGGACTCCATTGCAACAGAGAGGTAGAGGTAGAGGCAATAACAGGAGGAATTGGAGAGGCTATGGCCAACAATTCGGGCCACCAACCGGGCCCCCACCCTGGTGGCAACCCTCCCCCTGGGGACCTCCAGCATACCCCCAGTACCCCCTATGATGGGACTTTACGATCCACACCAATCCTTTCAAACCTATAACCAACAGCCTTTTTTAGGATCTGGCCGGAGGACACGGGGCCGCCAACGGACGGCCCAACCAGGCCAGGTACGTTGGAACTTACCCCCCCAAACGATGGGTTTGAGGAGCGGGAAAGTTATCGGCCAGGATCAAGCAGAGACGTCGACCGGTCCAACATTGTGATCAATCTCAGTTCGTACCAGCTCACTGAGATTGAAGAACAGGTACTGAATAAAGGCCTTGGATTTGTTTCCACCAATAGGAGTGACCCTTTTGTCACCCAGATAGAAATGGGAAAACTCTATAGAAAGATTAGACTACACTATTTGTTTGCCCATAAGCAACAAGCTCCTGGAGAGATAACAACTAGAGTGGTGAACACAGGTCTCAAAAGACCTTCCACTTTCAATCCTACCACTATAGGTCTCCCGGCGAAGGTTCTTACTTTTGAAGAAGCGGTGGATGCAGATTTGAAAAAACTTTTCCTCGAAGAGCATAGACCTTTCCACAATCTCTCGAGAACGGAACAAGAGGCAATCACAAACTTGTCCAACAATCAATCCGTGGTTATTAAACCGGCGGATAAAGGCGGGGCGATTGTGTTGCTTGACTCAGATGCCTATCGGACAGAGTGCCTTCGCCAACTTAATAACACGAGAGCATACCGTAAACTATCAATAGACCCCACTGAGAGACTCACTAGAGAAATAAGGCAAATTGTGGAAGAAGCCCTTAGTGAGGGTTGGATAACAGCCAAAGAAGGGCAATTTCTGTGCACGGTGAATCCCAGACTTCCCTATTTCTACCATTTACCAAAAATACACAAACCGCAACGACCACCCCCGGGCCGCCCTATTATCTCAGGGATCGGCTCGCTATTAGAACCCCTATCAACATTCGTTGATGTCTTTCTTAAACCAATGGTGAGCGAAATGCCAACGTACCTCAAAGACACCAAAGATGTACTGAGACTCCTTCCGGACATTGAATATGAAAGAAGGACAGACATCTTGGTGTCATTTGACGTAGAGAGTCTTTACACCTCGATCCCCCAGGTAGAAACACTAGAGGTGGTTGAGGCACTTCTAACAGAGAGACAACTGGACTCTATTACTCCAGTAAGATTGATAATGACTTTGGCTAACCTAGCGATGACTGAGAACTTTTTTCAGTATGAAGACTCCCTCTTTTTACAAGTGAGTGGGACCAGTTTGGGCAGTATTTTTGCCCCGTCCCTAGCGAATCTATATGTCCACAGGTTTGAAACAGATCACATCTTCTCTGAGACCAATCCTTTCACAGACAATGTACGTCTGTGGAAGCGTTATATAGATGATATCCTAGTGATATGGAGGGGGAGCGAAGCAGAACTCGCTGTTTTTCATGAATGGTTGAATGGAAGGAATCAGTTCCTGAAGTTCACCATAGAACACAATAGGACACACTTGGCCTTTCTGGATCTTCTCATAACCTCCACGTCCACAGGTTTGGCGTCTGAACTTTACAAACCAATGGCGCGGAATTCGCTATTGAATTACAATAGCTGTCACCCTAAGGCCCTCAGGGATAACTTGCCCTATGGGCAATTCTTGCGGATTCAGAGGAATTGCTCCACAAAGAACAGTTTTGAACATCATGCAGGAGGCCTAGAACTAGATCTCCTGCAAAAAGAATACCCGAAACATCTAGTTCGCAGAACTAGAAAGCGAGCCTCAAATAATAATCGCGAGGGGCTATTGGAGATCTTACCATCTAAACCTAAACAAGAACGTGTGACTTTTGTGAGTACATTCACTACACAGTCTAATCGCATTCAACGAATAGTGAAAAAACATTGGAGTATTCTGAACACGGGAACAGATTGCATTCAAGCTCCTCTGTTCGCGTTCAAGAGGGGGCAAAATTTGAAGGACAAACTAGTCCATACCCGGCCTAAAAATGACTTACCAAGAGCATTGGGCACTCTATGGGACATGCCGGCGGCCACCGGACATCATCCTTGTGGGAACTGCGCAGTGTGTCCCAATACCACCAGATCACATACAATAGATATTGGCACAGATCGTCCGTGGGAACAGCGCAGATTCACCAATTGTAACAGCTCCAATCTAGTCTATCTTATCACATGCCCGTGTCAAAAAAGATATGTGGGCATGACAACCCGAAAGGTTAAGACACGCATCACTGAACATAAAAGTTCCATTCGGTGTTCTAGACAGTCAACGAGACTTACAAACCATTTCTTACTAGCAAAGCATACGCCTACTGATCTGCACTGGACAGTGCTAGAGCAACCTTTGATACCCACACACATCATTGATACGAAGAGGTTCTTATTTAGGCGTGAACAAAAATGGGTACATAAGCTTCAGACGGACAAACAAGGACTGAATGAAGACATTCCTTGGATGTCATTATAAAGCCTTTTTGAAGTCCATATTTCTTCTCCAAGAAGATAGTACCTTCGATATGTGCTAGACGCAGACATTTGCATAGACCACGTGGCTAGGTGATTGAGATCAAAGAATGACTAACACGTTAGGGTCATGTAAATTTAATTTGATGTAATTGAGACTGTGTATGGATCTTGTAAATGCAAGAACTACAATTCCCATAAGCTATTGCATAACGCGCTGCTACCTGAGCGCTGGATTCTGTGTTCTCTATTGAGACCATGGAAGGTCACACAAAGAATTACTTTTCTCTTAAAAACTTGTTGCTCTTGCACTTTGAGAGTAGCGCACAGCAAGACCTAGATCAGATGTTAATAACTCACGCTGTCTTATGGTGTTCTGCTGCACTATACAACATATAAACTACATTTCCCATGAGCGTAGGGCGCCGCGCAATGACGTCAGGGTGCCGCGCCTAACGCTCTGGAAACAAACAGAAATCCGTAAATACCAGCAAACCTGCCCGCTCGGTACCTCCCACAGACAGCCCAGAAGGACGTCTGGAGTACCGACGGGCAGGTGAGTGATCCGCGCGAATCAGTCAGTATTTTGGTTCAGGGTCAGCGCGGTCGGATTGAAGAGACACACGCTAAACTACAAGTGAACCTCCGGGTCGCTTGTTTTACCGCAGGACTCGATTAGAAAGGGCATCACGAACCGTTTTTCGCTCTAAAGAAATCGAGTCTGAAGTAGAACGATGGTCCCTCAACGCGCTTAGGTTATAAGCGCGTCATCATAAATACAATCTTGAGTCTAAGATCGTGTCATAACAGCAGAATCAATAAACTCCCCTGAGACTGCTTGAGAATAATTTTAAAAGGAAACAGTGGTTGTCCCTGCCTTATAGTGCCTCCTCTGACCCTTTCTTTCTGCCTTTGTTTATTTGTTCACACAGAGCGGGGCTCCGTCATACCTGCGCTAATGCCAGGTGAGGTGGGGCGATATTCTCCTTAACACTGGGTGAGTGTATCTGACTAGAGGTTATTCTGCTCTCATATGATTCGCTATGCGAGAATGTGATATGTGAATGTTTTAATTACTTTAATTACTTTTAGCAATAGCTACTATGTAGAGCTTTGTACCACTTTGGCTAGATGTGACAAATCAGCTAAATGTGCTTTTTCTTTTCCTTTATTGCATATTGGTGTGTGTGTCACTTTATGAAATCCGGGGATTCGACATCCAGGAGAATCTAAGGTGATATTCTTTACACTTTCCCCTATGTTATTTTCACTACAAACAAGCAGTAGAATAAGAAGGTCCTGATGAAGCAGTAGGTGACCTCTGGGCCCAAGGTAAAGCTGCAGAAACATGTCGACCATGACCATAATAACTGTCAAGGTAGTTATTTGTTAACACTACCTCTTTTCACTGTTTTTAATATTGGGAAAGGAAGGTCTCTATTAAACTTTTTTCCTCCCTTTACCCCATTTTATTGGCACCACCAAATTTTGATATAATTTGTTTATTTCAACATTTAGCACTGCTTGTTAGAAACCTCCTGATACCTATTCAGTGACAAAACAAACATTTGGATACAGAGAACAACTTGAGCACTGAGGTGACTTATCGCACACTGGGCCATTTCCAGTGTGTCTTATGATGTCTTTCCCAAATGATGTGGGGCGGTACAGGTTGGTTTTCTGATGGGAACATTACAAACATTCTGAAAGTGCCCAGTGAACGATTTTTCAAATAGTCCACACACACCTATGTACTCCTCTCCGGAGGTTGAGATCTTACATTAAAGCCAGAGTACCAGTATATGTCATCTAATGTGTGGATTTTTTTAGTATTAATGGGGCTTTTGCATGGTTTGAGATGTCATGAGACATGTGATATATGTTATTGATTTGATGATTAAAATTGTGTTATGTTGCATTTGCGCTGGACAACCAACTCTGTGACCTATTGAAATGCAGTGTGCCGTGGGTTCATGTTGCATTGAAGATACTGAAAATGTAAGTGATTTAAGGAGGACTTGAGTTATATAAAGTGTTTTGCTGAATAAGGTGAGGCAGCAGGTTATTTTATAAGTTGAAATTTATGAGATTCTTAATAGTGTGGCTGTGAATCTGTACAAATTAGAAGTTGTGGGATTGTGTTCTGTGCAAGCAGATAAGATTCATGTGCTCCAGGTTGTATCTGGATCACTGGTCATGAAACCTAGCTCCAAATGCATGTAGTAATATCCCAAGGTACTATATCTCTTTGCAGTGACAAGTTTGATTCCCTTCCCGTGTCTTGGTAGACAGACGCTTGTGTATTTTAGTTCATTAAAATTGTGAATTGTGTTTAAGGTTTTGTTTTCAAATTGTATTGTGATTCATTACATATATTGTACAGTTTGGCTGAGTCAACGATGGGGGTGCATATGGTAAAATCCAAAACAGTCAAACAGTGGAGAAATTCTGCATCCACATATGAAATGATGATGCCCAATGCTTAAAGAATAGCAGAGCCCTACTAAAGGTGACAAGAAGCTGCAATTGTCCTGAGAATGGTATGTTCGATGTAAGAACTAAGTATTTGAGACATTTCATGTTTGAAATGAGACCACAACCTAGACATGCACATGTTGAGGAACTGAATGAATGGGATTAGATGGCCAATGAGAAGAGTCATCAGAAAACGTGGAAAGGTCAAGTCTGTAAGGCCGTATATAAGTGGATGGAAGCAAGACTGCATTTAAGGAAATAGAAGTGGTGTGAGAACATACTAAATACTGTGGGTGCATTTCCTGCAATTGTTGCTAATTTAGACACAAACAAAAGAAAACTAAAAATGAGACAGAGACTAAGAGTAATTCAGAGGGAGCGTATGAGTTCATTGATAATTTGCTGATTGTAGCAAGACCATTTCCGCATAACGAGAATCAAAAGCAAGTGCTAGAAGTGAGAGCAGGAGAGGACAGTGTAAGCAGAGAGGACCCAAAGCAGCCTGTTCCAGCTTACCCAAAGTGAGATGAAAAAAGTGGAAATTAATATTTTTGATTTTCAAGAGAAAACAGAAATTCATAGAGTTAAAATTTAATGAATAATAAAAATGAATTAGATGAATAATAAAGATGTATTGATATTTTCTGGTGCAGAATAAAAAAACGTGAGGCATATAAAACACTTGAGAAATTGGCTGAAGTATTTTAAGTGGATTTATCTAAAAAGAAACATTTTGAAACCTTTAGAATGAGATTGACTGAATGAAAGTTGCAATAACAAAGTTACACCCTTGCAAGACAATCGGAGCGAATTAAGTAATGTGATCAGAGACCTGGAAAATGTGACAAGGTACAGAGATGAATGGCCAGAAGTTTCTGATAAGTTTGAAAAATGTAAAAACCGTAAATCAAAAGGAGTCTAGTTTGTGAGGGACTCTGAATGGGAAGTGAAAGTTGAAAAATATTTTCTGTTGAGGCCAAGCTTCTGGCCAAGGTGATAGCCAACCGTCTCGTCCCTTATATCACGGAGTTGATCCATCCAGATCAGGCAGGATTTATGCCAAATCGCGCCACATGACACAATATTAGATGTGCCAACAATGTTATCGCCGCAGTAGATAGACTCTGCACTCCTGCTGCGCTCCTACTGGCAGACATGAATAAGGCCTTTGATTCCCTTAGTTGGACGTACCTCTTTGCTTTTCTGGCTCGCCTAAATATTGGCCCCGGTTGCTTGGCCTTATTCGCCTACTATACACAGATATAACTGCCTCAGTTCCTGTGGCTGATTCATTTTCCAACCCCTTTGTTATTGGTCGTGGAACGCGCCAGGGCTGCCCGCTCTCCCCCTATCTCTTTGCTCTAGCTATGGAGCCGCTAGCGACTTGGGTACGGATAGACGTGCAATTGCGCGTTTTTTAATGGGCACCAGGTATCTGACCGTATAGCACTATATGGGGACGATGTACTGTTCATCCTCATCGGTCTCGACCGGACCGGCCCGCGTCTTCTCCGCATTATGCAGATCTGTGGCGAGACCTCCAGCCTATACATGAACCGGGGGAAATCCTTTCCGTGGCCACTGCGGGGTGGAGATCGGCTGGGCGACAGGCCACGAGAAGTGGTCACAGTCCCAGGCGGCTTTAAATATTTGGGTGTCCAACTCTCTTTATCCCAGGCCCAGGCATGGACTAAAAACCTTGCCCCCCCTATGGACACCGGTAAGTCACCAGACATGTATGGTCCCACCTAACTCTCTCTTTTTGGCAGCTCCGCTATTTTTAAAATGATTTCTCTTCCTCGTCTCCTTTATCAGCTACAGAATAGACCTTACCTGATAAAATCTATCTGGTTTCACGAATTGAATGCTATCCTCGCCCGGTTCATGTGGTGGGGGGGGCATTGCGGGTGGCTCTGCGGACTTTTTTCCAGTCTACCTACTCCGATGGAGTAGTCACCCCAGATGTTCAGGCATATTATATGGCCTCCCGTTTGCTGGTTCTCAATGACTGGTGGTATGTTGATTGTCGGGACCCGGCATATGCGGTGGAGCGCTGGCTCCCGGGAGACAATGCTCTCCACAAGGTTCTCTATTCAGTAGCACTGCGTCATGAGCTACCACTTGCCACAGCCACGATATTTCAGATCTGGAGGGTGGCGCTCTGTCAGCTGGGTTGGTGGGGAAAACTCACTAAAGAAAATCCACTGTGGAACAATGAACAACGGCCACAGTTATTACACTTGTCCGGTTTCCGGGGCTGGGAGGCCATTGGGTTGGATACAGTAGGGGCAGTCATACGTGGATATCCGCTCAAGTCCTTTCGGGACTTCCAAGCAGAGTACGATATGCCTCGCTCAAAATGTTACCATTATCTTCAGTACCAACACGCATTTACCCTATAATATATGTGTCCAAACCGTGATCGGAGTGAGAGCGATTGCAGGCGGAGATGGAGGTTGTTCGATAGATATATATATATAGATATATATAGATATATATATAGATATAGATATATATATATATATATATATATATATATATCTCTCACTTAACAGAAATTCCTGAATTCAACCCCATTGAGGCGAAGGTTTTCATGGGCGATTTAGGGGATCACAAAATCACCAAAATATACAGCACACTTATCAATAACACCCCCACCACATTCCATAAAACTAGGGAGACATGGCAGCAAGATCTAGGTCTCTTAGGTGAACATGACTGGATGGAGGCGTTGGAGTCCCCACGCAGCGCAGCAATTGCAGCTCGCAGTTTAAATACCTACACAGAGCTTACTACACCAGACATAGGCTCTGGTGTGCCAGACTTATTGCATCCCCGCACTGTTTGCACTGCAGATCTATGGAGGGCACATTTGTACACACCGTATGGGCATGCCCGGCACTATCAAAATTCTGGAGGGGGTGTTCACATGCCTGTCTGAGGTTCTGGGATGGGTTCTTTCTTCTTCACCATGACTGGCTATGCTACACATTACAGGGGACATGGGGGGGGGGGGGGGGGGAGGGGGCGGAATAGGTATAAGCGCCATCTCCTCTTTCTCGGTCTAACACTGGCCAAGAGAGATATCGCCCGGGCCTGGAATAATGAATTTGCGCCGTCGCTTGGGGAGTGGAAGAGGGGGTCTAGATTGGTGTATGGGCCTCGAACTTCCGGTTTTCGAGACCAGGGGATGCACAAGCAAACACTACAAAATTTTGAAGCGGTGGGCTGACTATAGGGAACTATATCTGGAACCTCCTCACCCCTGTGCGAGCCCATAGAATCATATTGTTTAGTCGAACTATCTGTAGAGCATGTAATCGCTTTGATTATTACTGGCAGAATCTCTCTCTTCATTTAGAGTTAATATACTTGTCAAGGGGAGACGAACTGGCACAGTTGGCACAGTTGGTTGTTTCTTCTTTTTCCTTTATTTCTTTTATTTTCTGGTGCTCTTGCCATGTATCTTCTGTGGACTTTATCCTGTATTACTACTGGAAATGCTGATACATGTATTTGCTATCATGTATATTTGCATCGGGTGCCTTATGGGATACTTGTACTATATTGGATGTCAACAAAAAAAACATGAAGTAAAAAAAAAATATAGTTTCTGAGAAGTGCCCGAAGAAGCATTTGTGCATGCATATACCCTGGACATGGCAAGACGTGGACTGTTTCAAAGATGTTTCCTTATATTAGAGTCAAGCTACAACAGTTGTATTCTAAGGTAGAGAGAAATGTTACTTTTTGAAGGTGCTTTAGGAAATCTAGATGCATTGTTTTCAACTATTGTGCCTAAAGACTTGTGCACTGAGCGCAAGACCGCTGATCGAAATTGGGCCTGCAGTGGCCCAATGTAGAGAAAGAGGGTCCTCGTTTTAAGCCTTATTTTTAGTTTATTTATTTATTTAATTTATATAGCGCAAATCAGCTACCCACCAAAGAGTTTCCCGGTGCTTTGATAATTCAGAAGTACGTTCTAGTGCCAAGCAATATTAGATGTTAAATAGCCAGGTTTTTAAGGCCTTTCTAAATTTCATGTGGCTCATCTTCGTACGTAATGCATATGGCATCGCATTCCAGAGAGACGGACCCAGGAAGACAAAAGATTTCCCACCCATCCGTGACAGTTTCATTTTAGGAATCACGAAGTTATTGGCTGTTGCTGACCTAGGGGTTCTAGATGGTTGGTAAGGACGGACAAGTTTCTGCAAGTCTTTTGGGGCAGTGGCAGTTGAAATTTTATGCATGAAGCACAAGGATTTAAACTTAATCCTATTTTCAACTTTCAGCCAATGTAGGTCACGAATGTATTTAGAAGTAGAGCAAGACATAGGGATTTTGAATAAGAGTCTCGCCGCCGCATTTTGCACCATTTGCATCCTTCTGATCGTAGTTTTTTTTGCCCCTAAATATAGCACATTGCTATAATCAAGCCTTGAAGTTACCAAAGCATTAATAACTGTTTTTTTTGTACAATCAGGTAGCATCCAACAGATTTTTTTTAGCCATTTTAAGACTGCAAAACAGGTAGCTGAAGTCTTAACGGCTTGCTGGTGCATATTCAAAGATTCATCAATGATGACACCTAAATTTCGAGCCTGTAGGACTGGCATCGGAAGAGGGCCCATTTCAGATGGCCAATGCTGGGGTCCCCATAGTTCTTTATTTCTTCCTAGAATGATTAGCTCTGTTTTCTCGCCGTTTAATTTTAGAAAATTAGCTTGCATCCATCCCGCGATCTTACCCAGTCCTAGTTTTAACGTGGAAGGATGATCGCTTTCTGCTGAAGAGAGAGAGAAAAGGAGCTGAGAATCGTCAGCATAGGAAAATATATTTAAACCTGCCTCTTCTACTATTCTGGCAGGTGGACTCATATATAAGTTAAAAAGCAATGGGCTTAAAATTGAACCTTGTGGTACTCCATGCTTAAGAGTTAAAGTCTCTGAGCAGGCAGACAGGGAGAAGACTTGAAACGTACGATTGCTTAGCAGGGACTTGATCCAGTTTATAGCAGCGCCATGAATACCTATAGAGGAGAGTGTTTGTAAAAGTACCGAGTGTGACACCGTATCAAACGCGGCACTAAGGTCTAATAATACGAGTGCAACCGTTTCTCCTCTATCCATCATGGCGCGGATGTTCTCTGTCACTCCAAGCAACGTAGTTTCAGTTGAAAAGCCTACGCGGAAACCAGATTGTTGCGGGGGCAAGAGATCGTGTGTCCTTATAAACTCAGTGAGGGACTGAAGAACATGTTTTTCTAAAATTTTTGAAAAAATAGGCAAAAGAGAAATTGGCCTAAAATTTGAGGGCATGTTTGGATCAGCTCCGACTTTCTTCAACAATGGATGAACCATTGCATGCTTCCATTCTGCTGGAACATATTCTTCCTGAAGGGAAGCATTTAGAAGGTCCGTGACCGTAGTCATGGCATTCCTATTTAATTGCTTTAGAATAGAACATGGTAGAGGGTCTTTTTTTTTTTTTAATTGTTTTTATTGCAGAATTATATATAACACACCGGGGTAAATCAACTATCATCACCACCTCAATACAAGGTACCATACAGTCTCAGGATTGTACACAGCCCATCAGCCCACATCCCGGAGGCCGGGCGGCGCAACTTCAAAGTCCACCAAAAGGTCTCCTAGTATGTTACAGAGGGGTTTCCGGTCAACAACATGATGATGCATCTGCTTTTTTATTGCTCCTCAACAACTCTCCCTCTCCCCCCAGCCATCCCCTTGAAGAGTCGTTCCTTCCATGTGAGCAACACCCGGACCCATTAGATCTGTGGAGCAGGGCTCCGCTATCACATTACTATGTCGATTCTCCATGTCCCCTTCTCGTCGCTACCTGCTTCCCAATCCCTACCAGGGTGGCCAAAGAACTCCCCTCATTCCCCCCCCTCCCCCCAACTGCTGCTGATGTGGGTTGTGACAGTGGGTTTCGGACAGAGTGGCGCGCCATCAATAAAATTAAGTTTTAGCGCCTCCAGCCTCATGGAACCTCAATCTCCGAGAGTCTCTCCTCCTCATCCCCTATCAAATAATCACACAATGCCTGCACAATCGTCTCCCAAGCCCTAGCCATCGCCAGGCTCCTCTCATTCCCCGTTCTGGTGGCCTGCCGCATTCTCAGTACACTCTCGCACCTCGACCATTTCAATAACTCATTCGTCCACCTCCTCACAACAGGGCCCTCCTTAGTTTTCCAGCGCCATGTAATCTCCCTCTGGGCCAGCATAAGCCCCAGATCAATGAACTTGCTTGTGATTTTCGTTTTCGCTGTGTGAGGAAACCAAAGTAATAGGCAAGCAGCCATGTCAAACTCCACGTCCCTATCCGTGACCACGTTCAGAAGCGCACCCACCTCAGGCCAGTATGTACCCAGCCTCGGGCAGTCCCACAACATATGATCCAGTTCAACCTCTGGTGCCGAGCACCTCGGGCATGCCGCTCCCTGCACTTGAAAGTGCCTGCGGAGTTTCCCTGGGGTCAGATAAGCTCTATGCAAAAGGAAAAAATTTACCTGTTGGAACCTGGCATTCCATCTACCCTTCCACATTCGCGCTATAATGTGGCCCCAATCCGCATCCGGGATAGGCTTGCCAATACTTTCCTCCCATCTGGCCTTCAGCACCGTGAGCGGTTCCAGCCCTCCGTTCAACATCCGTGACTGGAGACAGGTTACCGCCTTGACCGTACCCGCAGCCGTCACCACGTACTGACAAGCCAAGGTCGTGTCCGGCTCTGTCAGTCCCACCTTCCAGTGTTTTTGCATTGCTGCAGAGATCGCCGCATGCAGGAGATAACCCCCATCCGGGAGGCCAAATCGCTCTTGCAGCACCTCAAACGGGGCCATTGCACCCTCCACAAACAGATCACCTAAGACTTGTAGACCCAGCTCCTCCCATTCCAACAGAGGAGACCAATCCCTTTTGTGCGGCAGCGCCGTCAGCATCCCGAGAGGGATCTCCGGGGCATAAGGTCGCGCAGCCCGCTCACGCTTCAGGCTCCTAATCCAGCACAACCGGAGGGTTTTTTCCTCTAAGGTGAGCTCACTCAATGCCAGTCTCTGTTGCATGACTATATAGGAGAGAACGTGCCTCTGGATACCCATCCCACGAATCCGGTCAGGACCCCTAAATTCCCTAGCGACATTTTGTGTCAGAACCTGGAGCTGGGCTGCTAGGTAATACAGTTCGAAATCCGGCACTGCCATCCCTCCCTCGATTTTGGGTCTAGTCATGTTGTGCAACGCCACCCTACGTCTGCCATGCCCCCAGAGGAACGCAATAACCATCGACCTCAGATCCCTAAAGATCCGCTGCGGGATCCAGACCGGCAAGGTTCTGAAGTAATACAGCAGTCGAGGGAGAGCTACCATTTTTAACAATGCCACTCTACCCTGCACCGACAAAGGAAGGGAGGCCCAGAAGGACATGCAGCCACGCAATCCCCTGATACATCTACCTACATTGCCATCTAGAAGGCTCGCCGCGTCATGGTAGATCCGGACTCCCAGGTATGTAAAGCATCTGTCTGCCCAGACCACATCTACCGCAAGCGGAGGACACCGGACATCCGGTCGCAGCGGGAAAACACACGTTTTACTCCAGTTCACCTTAAGTCCTGACAATCCGCCGAAGGTGGAGAGCATCCCCATAGCCCCACTCAAGGCCGCCTCCGTGTCCTCCAAATACAGCAACAGGTCGTCACCATACAACAAGATGTAGTGAGTACTCCCTCTATAGTGGATTCCGTTAAAGGAGGCCCCCGTCCTGGCTAGCGCCGCCAGTGGTTCCATCGCGAGAGCGAACAGAAGAGGGGAGAGCGAACATCCCTGCCTAGTCCCTCTGCGTACCGGATAAGCGGATGATACAAGTGACCCCAATCGCACCCTAGCGGTGGCAGAGGAATAGAGGACTTTCGTCCAACGTCCAAACCCTCCACCCAGTCCGAACTTCTCTAGCACCCCATCTAGGTAACCCCATTCAAGGCTGTCAAAAGCCTTCTCAATGTCCACCGATAAGACGGCCGACGCATAGTCCGAGCCTAAGGCATCTTGCAGTATACGGATCAGCCGGCGGGTGTTAGTGGCCGTGCTTCTGGTAGGGATGAACCCTGCTTGGTCTTCGTGTACCAGCGTGGTCATGTGAGGAAGCAGTCTGGTGGCCAAAATACGGCTCAAGATCTTGTAGTCCACCGTCAGCATAGAGAGGGGCCTGTATGACGTCACCTCCAATGCATCCTTACCGGGCTTCAGAAGCGGCACCACCAGTGCTTCCCTCATGGAGACGGGGAGGTGCCCTAGAGCTACCGCCTCAGAGTACACCGTCAGCAGCCTGGGCGCCAATACTTCAACGTACTTCGCATAAACTCAATTGGCAGGCCTACCACCCCTGGCGTCTTGTTTCTGGCCATCTGCTTAATAGCCCCTCGAATCTCCATTAAGGTGATCGGTCCGCCCAGGGCCCTCGCCGTCCCCTCATCCAGCCCCGGGAGCTGCACCTTGTATAAATAGTCGCTTATTTCGGAGGGCCCCGCCTCCAACTGAGTATCATAGAGGCCCGTATAATACGACTGAAAGCGCTGCAATATTGCCGTTGGAGAGTGGACCACCTCCCCAGTGTCAGTTCTGATACACATAACCGGGCCACTCCTTGGCTCCGGGTTAGCAAGTTTTGCAAGCAGCGTGCCCACCTTATCCCTTTCCGCATGTACCTTTGTGAGGTATAGCTTATAGTCATAGCATCGCAATCTCTCCGTTTCTCTCGCCACCACCTCCTTCGCTTCCAGCAGTCGATCCTGCAGATCTGGCCGCTCAGGCCTACACCGCTCAATCTCTCTCAGCACACATTCCGCCTTCTCCAGATCCGCCAGGACAGTAGTCCGTACATTCGAGAAGCTGCCCATACAGACCCCTCTCACCACCACTTTCATCGTGTCCCACTCTATCGATCTCGTAGCGGCCGATCCCTCGTTCTCATTGAAATAAAGCGCTATACCCTGGTTGACCCTGTCACCAAACACCAAGTCTTCTAGAGTATCCGGCCGTAGCCTCCATGTCGGGACCGCAGACCTCGCCACCTGCCACCTTACCGCCATCAGCAAGGGATTGTGGTCCGAGATGGTCCTAGCAAGGTATTCAGTGTGCGTCACCATGGCTGCCAAGGGGGCGCTACACAGCACTGAATCTATTCTGACATGCAGAGCGTGCATTGCTGAGTAGAAGGAATAATCCCTAACATTAGGATGTTGTGTCCTCCATATATCTAGCAGACCCCACCGCTCTTGCCAATCCTTCCTACGCGCTGCCAGTTTACGCACCGGGGAGTCAGCCAGTGGCGGGTGTGATCTATCCCACGCTACATCGGTGATTGAATTGAAGTCTCCTCCTAGTATAATGGGGCCCGCCAGGAAGTGGGCTAGCGAGCCCGTGAGAACATCAAAATATCGGGCCTGATCAACATTGGGGGCATAAACACTACATAAGACCACCTCACGGCCATATAGCCTCCCCTCCACCACCACAAACCGACCCCCAGGGTCCACCAATTGATTCGTGACCTGGAATGGGATCCCCGCCCTGATCCATATCAGTACCCCCCTTGCAAATGCTGAATAAGAGGTACCAAACACACGGCCACGCCATCTCTTCTGCAATGCATCACACTCTGGTTTGGTTAAATGAGTTTCCTGCAACAGAGCAATTTGAACGCCCCTCCTCACCAGATAGGCATGCACCTTGTATCTCTTTGACATATTCCTGAGACCACGAACATTCCATGTGAGGCACTTATCAGGTAACGACCCCATCGCTGCCATCCCCCCTCCACCTCAGCATTGTGAACCTACCCCCAACATCATTGCAGCTATATCTCCCCCCCCCCCAAAACACCCCAACAAAAGTCCCCAACCCCACTCCCCAGGACAGGACCTAATAGCAGTGCTTTAGCCCCCATCCAAACCTGTAACATCACACGTATTCCACTATCCTGTGGCAGTCACCACAGGAGGCCTTAAGGGCAGTAGGGGGTGCTTCAGTACCGACCCGGGGCAGGTCAACCCTCACCCCAAGCCCATGATCCCATATGAAAGTTACCACAGAGTACCTGCCAAACGCCAAGCATCAGGAAAATAGTGCTCCAGTGGGGAGCCAGCAGCATGCCCCCATACTATTCATTAAACAGTCCATCCGCCGTCTGTGGTGTGACCGTCGGTCCTGCAGAGCTGTCAGCTTCAGAAAGTTCTTCTGATTTTCGTCCTCCTTCCTCCGAGTCCGAGTCCTCCACCAACTCCCGCTTCTGCGACCCCGTGATGATCGCTGTTGCCGCCAGCGCTCCCTTCCTGTCCGCCGCCATCAGATCTTCTCTCATCGCCTGTTTGAGTCTATCGCGTTTGCGGATCCATTGAGACTTTCGGACCTGAACTGGCCTCTGTTTCCCCTTTCCTCCTTTGTGCTGACGGTCAGTTCCTGCTCTGTATAGTTTTAGCCACGACCAAGCCTCATCAGGCGTTTGGAAAAATTGAGTCGCGCCGTCCAGGATCACTCTCAGTCTGGCTGGAAAGAGTAGCGAGTATTGTATTCCCTCCTCCCTCAGTTCCTTCTTGACTGCCAGAAACGTTGCCCTGCTCCTCTGAACTTCCTGTGTGTAGTCCGGGAAGATTGTGACCGAGCTATTGTCCACCTGGAAGGGTCCCGCGGACCTCGCCCTTTGTATCAATAAGTTACTGTCTTTGAAATGAAGGAGCCTGGCCACCATCGGTCTGGGGGGACGACCCTGCATGGGCGGGCGGGACGGGACCCTATGCGCTCTCTCTATCGAAAAGAACGGAGATAAGCCCTCGGGAGCAACGACGGATCTGAACCAGTTCTCCATATACGCCACCGCATCATCCCCTTCGATTTTTTCCAGCAGGCCCACTACCCTTACGTTGTTCCTGCGGTTGCGACTTTCGGAATCCTCCGCCCGTTTCTCCAGCGTCGCCAGTCGGGCAAGGACATCGGACAGTTTGTGCTCTGCAGTAACTACTGCCGGTTTCAGCTCCTGGAGAAGCTGTTCGTTTTCTTTCACCCTATCGGAGAGTTTGGCGTGATCTGCCCTCAGGAGGCCCAGTCCCGTGGCCACCTGCGCTATATCCTGGTACAGTGTCTCTTTGGTCGCCGTGATCGCCTCCAGTATATTGTCGAGGCGTGCATTCAGTCTGCGTTCCTGTGCAGATGCATCCGGGTATTCCTGGAGCGCGCCGTCCATGCTCAGCATATTCATTTGGCCCTGATTCAGCCCAGCCGCCGCTGCGCCACCGACCTCAACCATCCTGGTTACCGCTCGGGCCTGTACAACAGCTCCGAAGGGCGGACTGTTCAGCCGTGTCACCTAATCACCGGGCATGGGTACCCCTCTGTTCCAGCATTGCGTGTTCACCAGGCAGTAACTCCCCACTTCAGGCTGTAGATCGCCCGATGCGAGGGAGAGCACTCGAGCGATTAAAATGGCCGACCCCCAATTGCTCCTCCCGGGGTCAGTCCACCTCTCACTAGTCGGAGGGGCCTTTGCCGGTCACTCTCAGGCCCAGTCTCCTCGCGTCCTGGCGCTAGCAGCTGATTCCCCACCACTCCGTCCCCGGTCCCAAGCGAGAGCGACGAGCCTGGGGGGGGAAGGAGTCCGTAGTCCCGCTGCAGCCGCGGACCTCCCGACCCAGATCGGAACCTCAAGCTGCGCAGGGGCCATCAGCCGCCCGACGCGACGTTCGCCGGTGTCACCCGGTGCAGGCCACTCTGATCGCGGTTGGCAGCGCTATTCTGGGCCAATTCCGCGCCAGCGGCAGCAGCCGAACAGGAGCCTGCGTTGCGCTCTCCGTCACCACAGCCAGTCCCTCCTGCCTGCAGGGCGTCGCTCAGGGCTCCCGCTGAATAACCGGCCTTCCTCAGCTCCGGGGATCCGCTCTTCAATTCCGCCGCTCCGCACCTCCAGGGGCCTCCGCCTCTCTTATGCCCGCCCTCGCTCCAGCGCTGCCCCCGCCGACACTGCACAGAGCTACAGGGCAGCCCCACTCCCCGAGGGCAGCGGAGAACAACGGCGGGGGGAAGGGCCCTCCGGTCACAGACCGCGGTGCTGCCGATCGCTCACCGTCTCGCGGTCGTCGCCGACACCCTCCGCGGTGTCAGGCCACTGCACCGCGGCTCCCACCAGGCAGCAGCTCTCTTTTCACCTCAGCCGGAGAGCGCTGCGGTCCGCCGATCTCTGTCCATCGATGGGAGCCGCCGCCATCTTAGGTCCGCGGTCCCAGTCCCCCAGCAGCGCCGTGCCGGTTCTCAGCACCACTGTGGGGCATCCGCCGTCCCCCCCAAATCGTGCCCAAGTGTCTCCGATGCGGTGGGCAAAGCCTCCGGATGTCTCGCAGGCTCAGAAGCGAGGAATTCCAGGAGAAATACGGGATCTGGGACGGAGCTCCGGGCTCACGCCGCCATCCCAGTCGGCGCCCAAACCACGCCCCCGTAGAGGGTCTTTTGGTGAGCCAGATTTGATCGCGTTTAGTAAGTCGATGACCGAATCAACACTCAGCAAAGGCCAACTTTCTAGTGTAGCGTGCATGTTAACAGTGACACTTGAATCTGATACATTAATATTATTGCATAAGTCCTCGGTTGGGCTACTAAGGATAGTCGTGTTCGACTGATTTTGGTCCTTTTGTATACGTTCAATACCCTGGTAAATTTTATCCACTTTATTTACAAAAAAGGAAGCTAATTGGTCACATTGCATTTTGTTTAAATCAGGAGGTGTTTGAACGGTATTTGATCCAGCGAGTTCTTTAACGATATTGAACAATGTTTTGGATTGGTTAAGAGCATCCGTAATCGTCATACAAACATATTCTGTTTTTGCTTTCCTGCACAGCATCTGGTAGTATGTCAGTTTAGTTTTATATTCTTGTTTGGCTTCAAGGGAATAAGTTTTTCTCCAGTTGCGCTCAGCGCTTTTACATTTGTTTTTTTCTTTTTTCAAAATATCACTGAACCAGGGGGCAGGGGGGCGATGGACGTGACCTCTTAATTTCGTTTTGGGCAGGCACGTATCAATGGCTGTCATGAGCCATTTCAGTACTAGTGGGGAAAGATTTTTAACCTCTGTCTTTGTGCATGGGGTATGTGCTTCAATGAATGCATTTAGAGCATCAATATCTAACTTTTTCCACTTCCTAATGTATTGATTAGTGTTCAATGTATTTTCATTTTGTCCCGTATTTATTTGAATGGAGAATTTAATTACAAAATGGTCAGACCAAGGAATAGGTAGGGCGGGGAACATAATCATGTCTGTAATATTGGAAAAGACAGGATCTAATAGGTGACCAGCACGATGTGTGGGTCCGGTATTTTTCAAATTTAGGTTAAGGGAAGCTAAATCGGCAATAAGATCAATAGCAGTTATACAATCCTCTTGGTCCAAGTGTACATTTAAGTCGCCAATGATTGTGAAATTTGCCGCCTTCATTACCAAAGGGCTGAGCAGGTCTGAGAAGGTGGTTTGCCACTTAGATACTGCGCCAGGCGGTCGATAGACAAGGACACCTGAAAAGGTGTAGTTGGGAGCAAGTATAAGCTTAAAAATAGCACCTTCACAACCAGAGCATGGAAGTGTGCTAAATTCACAATTATAGTTTTTCTTAAAAATAATGGCTAGACCTCCACCTAGTTTCAATGGTCTATCCTGTCTGACAATCGCATATGAGCCCGGGAGAGCTGCTGCAATGTCAGGACCAGAACTGTCCTGAAGCCAAGTTTCTGTCAAAAATAAGGCATCAGGTGCCTCATCAAGTAACAAATTGAAAATCTCCGTCTTATGTCCAGGAAGAGAACGACAATTCAAACTCAGAAAGGAAAAAGACTGAGATGTATTATCAGAGGATGTTTTACAAGTTCTGACTTCACTAGTTTTAGTTCCCACTGGATTAGTAGTGATATTACAATTTTGGCAAACATCTATTTTTCCTAATTCTAGTAAAATGCAAAGAGGTGACCTAGGGATTCTTAAATATCGTATATATTCCGATGTATATGTAATACCAATATTCGGAGTTTTCTCCGCCTCATGTAATACCTGTGAAGGATCCTTACTAATAGGTGTAGGTAACGCCATAGCCCTATGGCACGTCCAAGGCGCGGACGGGCGCAGACGGGCTGACTCGGCCTTCACCTATTGTCATACAGAAGTATACTCCGGTTAATGAGCCTTTGAAAGGAAAGGTTCCACAGAAGCAGGTTAGCTGGTGAAAAGTCATGAGAGCAAAGCGAAATTCGGATGAGTCAACTCATGAATATTATGGGAGATTGGTGCAAAAGTATAGGCAGTATAGTCGAGTTGAAGACCCAGTAAACGAAAGTGTGACAGGATTTGTTTTTGCTTTTGTGTTGAGCTTGTGTCCCAGAATCCATGCACATCTTCAACAGATTGTGATGTGTTGGCAAGCAAAATCATTGGGTGAGATTTTTCCATTTGGGAGGTACTGTAATGATTATTGTTTTGGGAGAAAATAAGAGACTAAGGAAAAGTTGATGGTGGCTTAGACAAAGTTTTCTCTGAAAATACCCTTTTAAGTCAAGGAATTTTTCAAGCCCGTAGTGAGGGTGTGCAATTTGTGCAAGGTGAAAATGGTGGTCCTCGAGATATAGTGTTTTTACTAACAATAATATTAACAATTAAATGGGCAGGGAAAATCGGCATAGGTTATGTTTGTGGTACAGAAGGCCAATGGAAACAAAAGTCTTTAATTTAATATGAATATATTTCTAGTGAGTCAGAAATGGTTCCTCAATTCCAGCATAATATGAATCAGATGAAACAGAACGGAATGATGCAGTCAATGGTCCCAGCCTTATGGCCTACATGCAGAGCATGCAGAATGTAAAGTAGTTCAATGAGAATATGCTTTAAGCACCAGCCCTACAACAATCTATGCAGAACAACAGGTCAGGATTTCAGCCAAATTTGAAATTGTATCCAAAAAATGAAATAATTAATCACAATTTCCCACAATTTTCAGATATATTTTGAGTTCCCATATGACCAAGTAAAGCACAGTGACCGTGCCGGGGGAGGGAATTGCATGCTTGGTACAGTCCTAGAGGTAGACCAAGGTGGCCCACGTGTGGAAGGAGAGGTTAATGGCCATCCATCATTTCTGATTTATACAGGTGCTACCCGTTACACAGTTAGACCAGTGGAAGTTCCCAGTCTACCCTTCGTGGAAAGTCCAAGTTGTAGGTATTTCGAATAAGCGAGCTACTAATAAATGGTCAGCAAGTGTCCTAGTTAAAATTGGTTTGAATATTAATAATCATGTGTTCATAATTAGTGAGACAAGTCCAATGAATCTGTAGGGTTGTGATCTTTTGTGCAAGGTAAATTGCATAATTTACTGAACACTGGATTGTTTTGGCACTCAGTCTAAAAGATGACAATGTTGATTTTAAACAAAAATCAAGAGAAGCAAAAGAGGGAAATTTGTCTCCAGATTTAGGACATACCGTAAATAAGTATGTTTGGGAGTTTCAGAACTAAAATAGACTAATTAAAAGTTCAGAAGCGGTATAGATTACGGTAAAACCAAATTCAGTGTTTTCCTGTTCTCATCAATGCAGGCTGCACGTGATCTGTCACTGGTAAAATGAATGGCCAAGGCATGTTGAGTGAAGTGCTAGGAAGGCTATGAAACTCTCATATAGTGGTTTTGAAAGAGTAAAGTGGCAAATGGAAGATAGTACAAGATATGCCCAAAATAAATAACAGTGATTCTGTGTTGTCTCATGGGATCAAATACAGTAGTGATTTTATTTCAATTTCTAGCAAATGCAGAGTGGTTCACAGTGATTGAGTTGTGTTCAGCATTGTTCTCTATGCCTCTTCACGAGGAGAGTCGGTGTCTTGTTATAGAATCCCAGGAAGCTGTATAGAGAGTAACTTAATTGTTTCACAAATACTTTGAAAAGAGGCGGAAAGTTTAAATTTGCCTTGTGATTCATTACTGGTGCAGAACATTGATGATATGTTGATTGCAGCTAAAACAAAAGAGGGCTGTGAGCTGGACATAATTGCTTTATTAAAATTTGACGGCAAAGGGCATAAAGTGTCCCCTAATAAAATATAGTACTGTCAAAAAAGTAATTTGTTTCTAGAAATGGTTGACTACTGTTGTCAGTGGAATCAAAATGTTTCCTTGATTATGATGCCTCTAGAGAGACTTGCGCACAACAATGTATCCGGTATCCTGGGAAGAATAATGCATGCAAGCCTTCCTGGAGCTCAGACACTTATTGTGTACTGCCACCTCTTTAGAAATGCATACTTATGGGAAACATTTATATGGATTCTGTTCTCCTACAGCAACATGGAGATGTAAACAGACCAACTGCTATTCTTCTGCAATACATGATCCAACCTCCGAAATTGTTCAGATTGAGGGAATAATGATGGGGTGCACACATATTGCGTTGGTTCCTCATTCATTTGAAACATTACTGACTCGTACACGAACTCAGCACCTCACAAATAGTCGTTTAACAAAGTATAAGCAAATTATTTTGGCGGCTGAGAACATTTCAATAAAATTATGCAAAACATAGAATCTGGTCGCACTCTTGCCTTTGCCGAAGAAAGATCCTAAGGAAGTAGATGATGGAATTGATAAAATTGAGCATCACTAGATTGATGTGGTAGAAGAACTTTGTAACAAACCAAGACCAAACATCTGAGATGTACACCTGAGATGCACCACTAAATTTGGCTGATTTGATTTAATTTGCGGATGATTCTTGTCTAAGAGACCATCGTGGACTTTTTCAAGCAGCACATACAGTTTGCATACTGACATGTTATGGAGGCAGCGTACTTGTATATTTAAATTTAGGCACAAGTAGCAGAATTGTTTGTGATTACAAGAGCATGCTGCACAGTCAATGAAATTAATGTACAGTCTTCACTGATAGTCAATATGGTTTTGGAGTGGTCCACGATTTTTGGAAGTTGTGGTCCCAGTGTGGTTTCATGACGTATACTGGCACCTCAATTAGGAATGCCCCAAGAATTTTGGATCTGCTCAATGCCTTGAAATTGCCAAAGAAAATCGTTGTTGTAAAATGTGCTGCAGATAAAAGTGGAGATTACATGCTTTCTGTGGGAAATGACTTTGCAGACAAAGTTACTGTGCTCCTACATCTAGTGCAAAGCCATCAAATGAGAATTGTGTAACAGAAGTTGAAAGTGTAAATAATTTTTGTCAATGTCAGGTCATACTCTTAAAGAACTTGGAAATCTGCAAAATGAGGCACCACAGGATGAAAAGAAAAGTTGGGAAAAGGCAAGTTATATACACAATAAAAATGATTTATGGCTATCAAGTGATAGGAGACGTGTATACAGACTCAGTGCTACTGCAGCTGGCAAAATACATACACAGACATACACGTGAGATGTAATTGGATTGTGGATACATTTGAAAGAATTGGGTTAATTGTCATTTTTGAAATATTGCACAAAATTTGTGTCAAAGGTATTTAATATGCTAATAGGTGAATGTGGGGAGGAGGACACCAGTGACTATGCATCACATATGTAAACCAGAGACTCCTTTCACAAGGCTGCAGGTGGATTTCTTAGAAATGAGCACTGTATTTACTACACTGCTAAAGCCTTAAATATTAATGATCATTTATTTGTTTTCAAGACGGATTGAGGCATATCCAACGAGGAGATGTGACTGACTATAATGACGGGCACCCTATGAGGTGCTCTTTTTCAGAGAGCTTTTGTTCCCAGTGCCATAAGGTGAGGTGCGGGTATAGGGCCTTTTTTTGCAATGTAGATGTGTGTCAAAAGTGTGGGTGCAGAGTGGAGGTGGAAACAAAATGGGATATAGTGGTACTCAAAATTAATTTTAATCAGCGAGTTCACTAACCTCAGTTTAAAATGATAGGGACTCGCTACTGATATAATGTTCAGCAGTGGCTAAAATATAAAGGTCAAAATGTTTCTTGACTAGTTTATCGTATGATCAAGTGGCAATTCTTCAGGACTAAAAATGTGAACCAAATTATTTACACAGGGGTTGGTTTCTTAGTATCCATGATAAACCAAACACACAAATAACCTAATCAGTGAGGTAAAGTCTACCAAACAGGTGGAGCGAGGGCAGGTCACTCGGCTCAGTAGCCACATCTTAACCAACGTTGGTAATCCTCAACATCCCCTCTACCCGCATTCGATGCTACATGCGACCCACCCAAGCTGGGTCGGTTCATTACAAACCAGGTACCTCACTGATTAGGTTATTTGTGAGTTTGATACAAATCAACAGAAGAGTGATGAAATAAGAAAAATAGGGCAAACCAAATGAGGGGATAGATTACTACCACAAAAGTTGGAATGATAGACAGATACATGCACAGTGCTAGAAAGAGCCCTCAGGCACCAAAAAATTATTGGTTGCCAGTTGTCGTCATTGGGCTCTTGTTGGAAAAAAGGAAGAATTATATCCAACAATAGTGAAAAGGTGATTTAAAAGAAGTACTGGCTACTCCCCAGTGAAGAAAAATTATTTAATACAGAGGTAGCTCTGACTTCATTAAAAACATAGTGCAAGACGGACATAAACCTGGTTGTGTGAATTTGAACCAGGGAAGTCCTATACAAATCTAGGGGTCAACATGTTTCTGCTACGAAAGAGCCACAGGTCAGCTAAGCATTCATCAGGACCAAGAAAAAAGAAATTCGCCTTTTTGGGCGACGCACTCTAAGGCGCCAAACCCAACTAGGGCGAAAAATAACAAAAAAAAGTTACAAACTTGTAAGTAAACCAAGCACAGGGACTTCCTCGTGCATACCCTCCAAAGCGTGAGGGCTGATATACCTGCAAATAATCAGAAAACAGAAAAAAGGAAAAAACAAGGTAATCTATTACAGCATTTCCTAGTAAATCATTCAGTATAAAATCTACAGTTGTTATCAGCAAGAGTTGTGAGTTTGGTCTATCACCACTGTTGAAAAAACCTGTATGCATTGTTTAAAGATTTGTTCCCCTCTGTTGTTTAAAATAACTCGTACAATACTAAAACAAGCACTTTTGGAGATTTTAAAAATTTTAGCATTTTGTTTTTGAGACTTAGATTGTTGAGACTATATTTATAAAGATTTCAACTTGCACTGGAACGACCCCAAGGACCCTCAGGTCAATGCCATCGGAGACTTCCTGGCCGACTAAGCCCTTAACAAAGCCTGCGCACTCCCTACTCACTCGAAAGGCGCCACACTAGGCTGGATCATCGCTAAGGAATCAGCGGTCAAACTTATCTCTATAGACCCATGTGATTGGTCTGACCATCATACTATCTCCTTCCTTCTTCCTGGCACCCACAAGACATGGACACCATAACCCCCAAACAATGGGTTAGAGACACCAAGAACCTACATCAAGGGAAATTGTCTACGAGCTGTGAGATTAACCCCCCCCCCCCACCACTAATCTCAACTCGGTCAGCAGCTTCACGGAACATTACTCCTCTACTATATCCGACATTCTCGATGACCTTGCTCCGCTAAAACTCAAAAGAACCCAGATCAAAGACAGGAATCCCTGGTTCAAAGAATTCCCTCAACAAGGAGAGGAGATCCCTTCGGCAGACAGAACGGAACTGGAAACAGCACCCGTCAGCAGCCCACCTAAAACTTCTCCGCCAGGCCAGAAATGCCTATAATAGGAAAATCCTCAACTCTAATAAAGAACTCTTGAGAACTAAACTAGAGAACGCCAAGAATATACCTCGCAAGCTATTCGACTTGGTCAAACACCAATCCAACAAACTAGCATAAACCTCCAAAGAAAGCTAATATCTTGCGAGGAATTCTCCTCCTTCTTCTGCAGCAAAATCTCTGCCCTAGGAAACAAACTTACATCCACAACTTTCTCCCTAACTCCGTTGGCTCTACCTCCTCTCTCCTCCCAGACTTCACCCAAAAAGCAAGCGCACTGGTCCAACTTTAAAGTCTATGACGAGCACTCTGTCTCGAAAATTCTATCCTCCTTAAACCCAAACAATCGCTTTGATGATCCTCTTCCCTGCAACTGCCTAGCCGCAGCCTCTCAGGCTATCATCCCTTCCTGGACTGCAATAATCAACGCTTCCCTCCTACAGGGATCGATACCTGACTCTCTTAAAGCCGGCCAAGTTGCTCCGTTCTTAAAAAAAACTTACGTTGGATCCTACCTCCCCTGACAACTAAAGACCTATATCCAACATCAAACTCCTAGCTAAAGTTCTAAAAAATGTGTGCAACAGTAGCTGAGCGTACACATCGCCAACTTCCACTTACTAGACGACTTCCAATCCGGGTTCAGACCTGGACACAGCAGTGAAACCACCCTCCTCCACATTGTGGATGATGCCATCCAAGCCCTGGACCAAGGAAAACCTGTCTCCTTATCCTCCTAGACCTATCCTAGGCTTTCGATACGGTCAACAACAAAACAATCCTTTAACGCCTCAAACTTAGGATGGGTTTGGATTGAACCGTTCTTGAATGGTTTAGGTCCTTCCTCCAGAATCGCTCACAGAGAGTCCTAATTAACGGCAACCTATCCCCTCCCTCTCCGATCACGGTGGGAGTCCCTCAAGGCTCAACCCTGTCCCCTACCCTCTTCAATCTTTACCTTGAACCGTTCACAGAGGTGCTACGCACCGCCAATATCTCCTACCACATGTATGCAGATGACACACAGATCTACATTAAAATCTCTTCTCCGAAGGACATTCTCTCCCTGAATGAGGCCTTGAAGCGGACTGTTCACTGGCTCACCTCTAACCAGCTCAAACTTAACGCAAAAATACTGAGTTTCTTCTTTTGTCCCCACCCAAAACCAATCCAGACATCCAAGAATGGATCAAGGCTATCACAGAGCTAAACTGACCTCCTACCATTGTGGACTCTGCTAAATCATTTGGAATAACTCTAGACGGCAGCTTGAACATGCGTGGCCATATCAACTCGATGGCCAAAACTACGAGATTTCACCAGAGTTACCTATGAAACCTGAAACCCTTCCTAGACACTCCAGTCCTAAAAACGGCAACCCAGGCACTAGTCATCTATACACTAGAATACAGATGCTCTACTCTCGCAGGTCTACCCAAGAACTCTCTGGCCCCACTGAAAGCCTGCCTCAACGCCGCCGCCAGACTCCTAACCAGTTCAAAGAAATTTGACCACATCTCTCCCCACCTTAAAGCTCAGAAATGGGTCCTCTCAAGGTCAGAATACAACTTAAGATGGCCTGCATTACTCACAAGGCTATATACTCCAATTCCCCTGCGTTCTTTGCCCAGAAACTCATGATATCCGGAGGAGCCAGAAACTCCCGGTCTGCCAGAGACCTGTTGCTCCATCCAGCTTGCTTCCAGAAAAAAAAAACCAATCAGGCCTTCTCTGGGGCAGCTCCAAGAATATGGAACTCTCCCCCACCCACCATCTGAAGACTGTCGTCTTTGGCACGCTTCAAGAAGGAGACCAACATTTTCCTTATGGGCAAATTCCTCACCTAACGATCGCATTACAATCTCCTCTATGACCTTGTTCCACCCACCATTACCGCATTATCCTTGGCTTTTCCGGATGATACCTTCCCGGCCCTTCTGGGCATCCCACCCGGGAGCTGAGACGACTTATTTTCTTGTATAAGGATTCTACTTGTTTTTATCCCAAATGTATTCGGAATTTGAGACTGCTTGTTTTTCCAGTATAATGTACCTACTCCTTTGTATCCCACTGGTATCCTCCCCTCCTAAGTCCTTTGCATACCACCCATCAATCCTGTAAAGCTCTCCAATACCCTCACGGTTTTGGTTCGTGCTCTAGAAAACTTTCAAATAAATTCATTAGTCAATTAAGAAGGGGCTTTATATAAAGTAAAATATTGTTTGACTCTTAAAATAATGTATATTTCTTTTTATTTATAATACTAATTGGAATCTAAGTGAGTCTATATTTCCATGCTGGGTATGTTTCAGGTCATAGAATTCATATACAGAATAATAATGGCAGAGGATAGTAGGTTAGATCATAGAGATTGCTTTAATGGAAATTATGTAGAAAATACTCTAATTTGCTTATTGCTTACAAAGAGTATGAATTTTTTCAATTGCTATATTTGCACGGATCTACCAACTGTTTCATATGGTGCCACATTCATATAGCTTCTTCTTTCCTATTGGATTTTCTGTTCTATTTAAGTATACTGATGAATCACAACTCTTTAGAAGATTATGAAGTGGATTATAAACTTTCTATAGATAATATGTCTGAAGTTGTAAAAGTTGATTCTTCAACTAAATATAATAGTTCATTATGTAACATTGTTCTATCACTATTGCAATGATTGAAAAGAATGTGTGCAAGTTGACTGATGTGCAACATAATTTTATTGGAGAATGTATTGGAAGACGAGTTACATGTAGTAATGGAAAGAAGGAATGGACTTTCATTTGAAAGATGAGACCATGATTAAGAATTCACACATACATCTTAAACTTAGGTAAAATGTTGGTCGGAAAAGAAGAAAATAACCAGACAAAAGAGGAGATCAAACTTGATGTTTTCAACTCCAGGGTGCAGTATGAATTGAGGCCTTACAGAAGAAGCCGAAGTAGCGAACAATGATGAAGTATTCTAGTTTAGTATTGTGTTGTTTAGGGCAATTCTTATTTTGATAAAATGATCAGAAGAGGAGATTGTGAAAGTGTATTTATCAATTAGAAAATAATGCATAATTTAGATATTGTTTAGTTAGCATGACTTGGCCTAAAGCAACTTGGATTGAAATCTATTCCTATTTGCAGAAATAAATGTGCACTTTTATTTTATGTGAAAAAGCCTTTCCACGCTCAGGTCTCTGTGTGCTTTTACATTTCAGAAAACGAGTGAAATATAAGCCTCATCCATGGTCTCTAAATTAATCAATTGTATTAATGTGTGTTCCATGTAAGGAAGCCATGTTCAGGATGTTCCTGTCTTTGTAATTGTCAAGGTCCTTTCATCAAGTCTTTTCTAAGGACCACTCATTAGCTGAATTGTCTATTGTATTTCTGTATTATATAAATGCCATGTCATTTCCTTCATTTACATCTCATTTAATAATAAGCAGTAGAAATAGGTGCTTATAGACATATCTTATTGAATGCATCTCACGTGTTAAACTGTTCAATGGTTTGCTAGACTGATACCTTTCTAGTCCAACCCTATTACATTACCTTACAACTAGATGTACTTGTTTTTTCTGTCTAAATCCCTGTAAAAGATTATTTTGGGATATGTGCCAGACTTTATTGGGATTGTAAACTGGGCAGACTTTGCACTAGTCTGTTTATTAACTTTATAATTAAGGCTTGCTTTGACTTTCTAACTAAGCAAACATTATGTTATTCTAGTTGCTTTATAATTGGTTCTGGCTTTTGGCTTGCTTGAGACACTGAGTTTATGTTAGTTCCTTCACAGATTGGGATTTGGACTATTTTATTTGAGCTAATTCACAATTTTTTAAATACCTTTTGTTTTCAGTAATGATCTTAATTTTGAATAATCCTATATGGTTTAACCTAGAATTCAGTCTCACATAAATTATATGGTTTGGTCTAAGTTTAGACTAAGTCTTCTAAAGACTCAGTCCAGTTCCTACGTCTCGACCCTCTTGATTATTTGATTAGACCATTGACAAAAGTGTATTGGGTAACTCATGCTTTTTGAGAGGTGATCCCGCCTTTCTCCTATCTTTTTTATTATAACCTGAGAGTGATGCCAGGGACAAAAAACTGCAAAGGTTGCACTGAGCCCGCACAGAAGGAACAGAGAGCCATCTGTGCATATAAATGCAGTCAGTTACCACAGTAGGACTAATTATGATCAAACCTATTTGATAAACTTCAAAGCATCCTAGTATCATTGGACGAGTAATCATTCTTGGTATTCCATGTATTATATTGTCAATTTGTATTCTTTGTATAGAACATGGGGGCATTTACAATGTTTCCAAATCTCAAACCTCCCTTTGCGTTAATTTAAAAAACATTAACACCAGGAATAGGAAGTCTGTTTGAAAAAGAAGACCATGCAAGGGAGTGGATGGGGGATGGTTTATATTAATAGCCAATACTTCAGAGTTAGGAGGAACAGGAATATTCCCCCGAAGCTGCAGAGGACTAGCATTCATGTGCAATCTATGGTTCGTAGGCGATATGGTTACCTGGAAAACTGTGTCAAACCATTGTATTAACATTGTGGATAGGTCTACTTTTGGGCAGTTCTGTTCATGGCCAAAGGAGTTGCCAGTATCAATGTGGGTTGCAAAAGGAACCAGGAATGGAGAATGGTATGTCACCACTTTCTTTGATATCATTTTATGGGAAAGGGGTGTGTGACGTCAGTTCAACTAACGCTAGCAATATAATAAATCAATGTAAATTAAGTTCCTATTTAGTGGCATGAAACTACATTGATCAATCATATTTTTATCAACTCCTACTAATATAATATTTAGAAAGTGTGACTAGTCAGATTCCTCCCACCTCTTTATTGCAATAAACTGAGCCAAATTCATTTTTAGAGGGCTACAAATGATAATTATATAACCACAGAAGGATTGGCTCTTCACCATCTAATGGATGTGAGCCTTCTATGTACCTCGACTGCTGGCCCCTAACGCGGCGCCTTGATGCCTTTGGACAAAGTTTGCGCTTTATAACACTAATATTCATTCATTCATTCAATGTTCAATTATAGGCTGAGATATTAAGATTGTCATACTCCAAGAGAAACATTTGAGAAATATGGTTCTTCTTCAAAAATAGTTGAAAGATCAGCCTGAAACTGCACTTTGGTTGCAGTAAGATTGGGGCCTATTGGTGTTCGGTGTGCAACGAAATAGTTAAGATGATAAATTTGGAGGTAAAATCCACACCTGAGACCCCACTGTTGTGTTATGTGCATGATTTCCCCAAGGGAGTACGCAAATTCACTGCCATTGCTTTTTTACACGCGAAGAGGGAGATAGCTCTTAAGTGGGGCTGTAGATCCTTGCCTATAGTAAAAGCCTGGCTCCACAGCCTAACATATTGCAATACGAAGAGTGAGCTTTACGCTGTCACCCAGCCACAGGCGTCTTGCCCAAAAGATATCTGGGGTCCCCTCAGGAGTTATTTGCTTTAGATGAACGCTCCTCCCGCATGGCAACTGCTAGATGGAATTGTCCCCACCGGAATGGGGTAAAATAAATAGAAAGGGAAACTAAAACCCAGATTACATGTTCTCAAATAAATACTATTGTATTGGGGTGTAGGGATGTTCTCCATTGTTAGAATGGTTAACTTGGGAAGGTCTTGATGTATGCAATTAGAAGCACCAGCGATATATACAATCAGAAGATTGGGCTGTGTCAGATAGAGGAGGACAGAGATTGTTATGTATGTACATTATTTTTCATTTCACCGGCTTGCAGTTTTAACTTGCAAAATAACAGTGAGTAACATGTGCGGAATGTAATTATTATGAAAATGGTAAATAAAGTTTTTAAAAAAAGAAACTGCACTATTGTCATATTTGAAACGAACAGAAAAAAAAGAACACAAAGCAAGTCCTCTCAAATGCGCACCCAGTCGAAGGATCAACAGCTCACCAATGATAAGGCTCACTCCTTCAACTCTTCAAAGCTTGAGAGAAGGAGATGAAAAATCTTCTCTGCAACGACTTTTGAATATCCTGAAGTGAAGAGAGTCCCGGTGCGGCCTCCTTTATTTATTAATGAGTCAGAGGAGTGCAATGTGAAAGTGAATGCATGTTTCAAAAGTTATACTATATGAACCCACTGTACCAACTAATGGCCCAGTGGGATCAAATAAGGTTTAGTACTAAAAAAAGATAGGAGAAAGGGACTCGCACTGGGACTCCCTTCAGTCCAGGATCGATCTCTGCCATACAAGTGTTACCGGTTTAAAGTTGACCAGACACACCGGTCTTAGCACCATTTTTTGCCTGATCCTCTAGGGGCAGTTTTAACAAAGAGCCCTTGTGTTTTAAGATTAATAGTCTTCACAGAGTAGTCTGAAATATCTCTTGGACTATATGACACATAGTTCATGTTGGACTGACACTTTCCAAAAACATACTTACACCAGGGCAAGACTTCGTTTTTGCTTGTTTGTGCTCATAGACTTGCAATTTTAGCCAATATGTATATTCGTTTCATTGAGTAATTGCATTAGTGTTTCTGTCTCCTCTTCTATTCCTCTATGATACAGCTCTGCGGCTGAGGCATTACCAACAGGTTTGAGAGCGGATTTTATCTTCTCAATTTATGGTACGATGACCCATTTGTCTTTTTCACTGGGCATCACTCTGGTTGGCGTTAGGCACTACATGTACTAAGCTATAGCACTGAAAGAAGAATTGCGCCAATGATTTTAGATGGCATTTTGAACGTTTCTTGTAAACTCATTTAGCTCTATTGTTACTTTACAGAACATCAGTGAACCCTGAGTATTGTTGGGCCATCCCAGTTCTTGCCAGGCTTACCCTTGCAAGGCATGTATTTTGTTATTTTCTACTTTGATGTCCTTAGCAGAGTGACTTACTCTGGGTCCTGACAAATGCCTTAGTACTCCTTTCTGGGTCAACGATTGTCAGAAACATGTTGACCACTCAAAGGGGTATATTTGTTAAGAATCCCCAGTCCTCTCTTATTTTTAACCGTATCCTAGAAGGCATCCAAATAAACTTCTGGATTGTTATGAACCACACCAGCCCTTGGAGATAGTTTTATGTCTATTTCTTTCTGCTGTCTGCCCCTCACTCCCTGTCAACATCTGCTCATCATTTTTTAAAACACCTCAGCTCCTCCCCATTGGGGAGTTGTAGTCCACACTAGGTACCGTGCGGCTCTGGTGTGAGCAATGATGAAGCATGTCACCTGTAGGTGAATGAGGGTTCTCGGCCTTAAAGAAGCGCTCTTCCCTGAAGACTAAACAGCAAATTCCACCTGTCAAAATTACCCATTTTGACAGGGTTAAAACTTTCTTTTAAATATTGATAAGTCAACCCTGAGTAAACCTTACTGTCCATAAGGCAGGGTGCATGATATTTGAAAGTAGAACAAGGATGGATCTGATCCTTCCGGACCGGAAGGACCCAGTCAGCTTGGCACCATACACCTCGGACACCCGCAACCACAAACAAGAGTTCTGCAAGGATCCTCCCTGAGCCCAACCCTGTTCAACACATACTTGATCCCTCTAGCCAGCATAATCTGCGCTTAAGATATCAACTTTCTCGTCTACGCCGATTACACACAACTCATTTTTTCCTTCATGGACAAAAAGCCAAGGGCCCGGATCAAGTTCAATGAGTACATGACTAAAATCGCTCTCTGGATGAAGACCAACCGTGTAAACCAGAACACCCATAAGACCAAAATTGTAATCTTCAGGAAGAGCACCTCACTGTGGGACTCCACCAGGTGGCCAACTGAAGTAGGACTAACACCCAGCACCCACACCATGAACCTCAGGCTGATCATCAACATCCAACTCAACATAACCACCCAGGTCTAGTTCATCACATCTCAAACAGCCCAAAATTTCATTTGCAACTCTTTGTATTATTGATTAAAAGCCAAATTGATTGGCAAAGTCAGAATTTTGTTATTTTGAAAAAGGTATTTTTAGAAAGATACCTTTTCCCTGCGAAAAGCCTTTGGGGGCCCATTTACATGAGTTCCAACTGTCACCCGACAGCTGAAAAGCCCCATTGATGGAATGTAAAAAACTGATCCCAGAGCAGGACAAAAACATGCGTGTGGGGAGGGGTTTCTGTCCCTCTGGCACAATGCCCATCTGGGTGTGCCCAGGATCTTCAAATAGGCCTACCCTATCACAGTCAAATTTTAGTTGACACATAAGCAGGGCCCTTCTTTGTTCCTTCAGCTAGGCAGGCTCTAAGCATAGTGAAGATTAGCTGCCCCCAGAACGGGTTTAGAGTGACCACAGAGGAGGGTTGCTCAGTTCCCAGGCCACACTCCTAAGGTGCGTACACAAGCTCTGCACAATAGGCTAAGGATTTCACCCACTTAGATTTAGGTATCTATAGGCACTGTGGAATTGTTTGCAATAGGGAACACAGGAAGTGCTCCGAAAGCATACAGGGTATTTCCTGGGAACATTTACCTCATTGGCTAGGGAGAACACCGGATTCACCCCCACCCATAGACTGATGCCAGGCATAAATGTGGCACCCACAGTACTCTCCTCAGAACACTACTCATTTTGGGGGAAGAATAGAAGAGGATTAAACCGGCAGTGCCTTGAGAAGAGGCTAGAAGACCTAGAAGAGGATTGAACCTACTGTAACCAGAGAAGAGCCTACAAGACAGACCTGCTCACCCTCCTCTTGTACCCAGGACAACGAAGTTGACTCTGAGGGTCCTAAGACTGATATAACAAGCTACAATAGGCCTTTTCCTCAATTGACTAGTTGATCAGTTCCAGGTGGACCTGTCCTGGACTCTGCTTCTGGCTTCCGCTGGAGTGAGCCTTGACCTCCCAAGTGCTGGCCTCACAGCCCTAGGACCCTTGGCTTTGTCAAAGTATACTCCTCTTAATATATCCTGAAACCTAAGGACCTATACATTTTTGGGCTCCAAAGACATCCGGAGAACCAAAAGCAACATGCAAAGCCGATCGGACAAAGATGTGATGCTGCAGGACAGAGGATTCAGGTTTCTCCCACACAGAGCTTTTCCGCAGCAGCAAATCAAATTTAGTGGGACCTTGTTGAGACAGTACTCAGACTTGTGGAGCCTTCTTCGACTGCAGCATTGCCTGGCTGGAAGAATTCAACCTCCCAAACAGACTAAGGCTGAACACAGAAATCTTCACTGGCAAAGGCGCCAAAGGTATCAGGCCGACAAAGAACCTTTTTCTGGGTGCAATATACATTTCTACTGCTTGGAGTTTTCCTGCCAAAAGTCAGTGGCATCACCTATACCTCATCCAGCAGCAATCTGATAACATTGAGTCCTCTCTGGCCACACTCTGCTGCCTTTCCCTGTTGAAGATTTTTGATTTCCACTCCAAAGACTGAAGTCTGAAGGTAAAACTTCCAACCAGGTCAAACCTCATTTCTTATTTCTGAACCATATTCCATCTCATTCAGCCTTAACTTGGGCCTAGATACCGTTCAAAGGCAACTAGATAAACGTGGTTTGTGCCTAACACTTTTTGGACTATTTGGAACCTGAAACAAAAAATTCATGACTTTGGTTTCCCTTATTAGAATTTTGGTGTAATTTTATATAAGAAAATATTGTCTATTTTTTTAAATTGGTCCAGGATTTTTCGTGTAATGTGTTTTGACTTTATTACTGTTTTGGCACTGCATAAATGCCTTACACATTGCCCCTATTTAAGCTTTCCTGCTCTGTGCCACAGCTACTATGGAGTTGAGATCAGGTTAATTTAGTGACTTTACTGCTTCACCCTGACAAGAATTAGGATTTTTAAATAAGGTTGGCTACCACCTCCATTCTCTAATACCCCTAAATTCCTACCCGAGTTTCGTAATAACCCTTAATTCTCTTTCTTAGGCTGAGAGCAATGGTAGCCTTAGTTCTTGTGGTCACTTGCTGGATATAATTATTTAGCTTGATATGGTTCATAAGAATCCAGAGGACAATTAGTCTGATTCCTGGGCCATTTGCATAATTATAGGAGTTCAAATTAAATGAGGAGAACAGCTTAGGTAGAGGTAGGGTCGGACTGGCCTACAGGCAATCAGGCAGACCCTGACATGCAAGTCTCACAGGTCAGTGCTTGGACTGGTTTTTCGGCTTTTTGTGGACCTGTTGAGCCGATGTTTACTGTTAATTACCCTGATATTAAAACAACATTTCAAACCAAACGGTGGGTAACTGTTCCAGTGTGGGCAGAATAGTGGTCCACAGAGAAAGAGAAATAGAAAAGGGAACAGAAAGGACTAGGTCTAAACGTCACAGGACAGAGGCAAGCCCAGGTCTTGTCTCTTGTTGCCCTGTTTTCACGACACCCGTTTTAAGCTGAGCTGACATTATATCGCATGTTCTCCTTTCTCCCCATTTCTTGATTCTCAGCGCGTTACGGTGCAGGTGAACACACACTAGCCTATGGAGGGACCCACAACTTACTTATAGGTAATAACGCTTGAAATTCCATGTTCTACTTCACTCGAACCTATACCATGCATTTTGTGCTATGTGCCGGAAGTTTTTGGGAATGAGAGTTTGTACTTTGGCGCTATATTCCCACAATTAACTAAGGCTCCTACGGTACAGTTGTATTCTTCATGACACAATATAAAGGTCTCGCTAAACTGTGATGAACGTATTGCAATACCACGATTTCGGCCCATGAGTCCTGTATGTATACCAGTGTGTGAGTAATGTCATCTGCTCAAATTCTACTAAGGCACAACTGGCACTTTTTTGTTTGCCTGATAATCGAGTGTATCAATGTGGTGAGGTGTAATCAATTGTCCCAACGATGAGCATGATTCTACATTTATGTTGTATGTCTTGTATATATTTTCGTATGCTCATCATGTGTATACACTACTGGGATGAGGTGCAATCAATCATCTCACAACTGAGAAACATATAATATTTTCACCCTTTGTGTTTCATTTTCTATTCTCCTTTCCCCATCTAGGTTGCAACAAGAGCGGTCATTAATTGAGCTTAAGCCACCATGTAGCTCGTCACAAGGGGAACCGCCCATTTCTTTTTAGTAGGGTTCTTTACCCATTCATGGGTTTATTCACTTCATTGGTCCTGAGGAAGCACCAGGGAACGTAATGACCATTTTAGGGTGCAAAACATGTCGACCAAAGGATTCCTGAGGCACATTATTGCCTAGTCAGTAAACGCACAACCTACGGGGTTTTTTAACCTGTCAGGGGAACGCACACATTAAACTAATTTTGTTTGGTATCCGCAAGTTTTTAACCATTCCCTCACCCACTCAAACTTTCTTACAAACCCTCAATCTCACACCCTCTCTCATCAAACAGCGTTATCAAAAGATCTCAGCTAAAGCAACCCTTCGGGGGACCTGTAGGGCACTGCAGCGCCGGCCCAACAAGAAGCAATGCACAATGATGAAGCAGGACATCCCTTGGGATGTGTGAGGGCAACAAGAGACTAGACTTCGGCTTGCCCCTATCCTGTGGGGTTTAGAGCTAGTCCTCTCTGTTCTTTTTCTATTTCTCTTTCTCTGTGGACAACTATTGTGACCACACTGGAACAGTTACCCACCATTTGGTTTGATATTACTATTTGGAGCACGGGCACTGGACCATAACTAGCTCCAAGTCCCCCCCTTCTTTTTGATACATTAAAACAACATCAACACAGTATGGAGGAGCATTACCCAGAGACAATCCAGGGTTGGAGATCAATGGGATGGGCCTTTAGATGGGGAGATCAGCAACTCAACTGAGAGCCTAATTTAGCTCTAATGCAATTGATATACCGATACACAGCCTTTTGAGTATGGATGCATGGGTTATTTTGAATCGCTGCATTGTATAGTCCATGGGATTACTTGTGTCAACATAATTGTTTTTTTTCAGTTCTTTAGATTTAACACATTGTATGACTTTTTGGATATCAATAAATAAAGTATAGGACCAGAAATACACTGGATGCAGCAACCTCTAATCCATGCACTCTTCCATATGTTGCAAAACATTTAATCAGTGTGTCTTTACAAGTTCAAAACTGCCCCAACTTGCAATCATGGGTCACTTTATTAGTAATCTAAATCACTAATGGGGGCTTGTTAGATCTGGGGGTCTCTAGTGGGCAGAGGTAAGTACCTTAGACCAAGTAGGGACCCTTGCTTCTAGTCAGGGTGAAGGAACAACCCTCCGAGATAACCCCTGCTCACCCTCTAGGTAGCTTGGCACGAGCAGTCTAGGCTAACCCGAGGCAATGTGTATAATAATTGCACTTAACACAACAATAATCCCAAATCCACCACAAACTGAGACCACACAGGTATGTATATTTTATAAAAATATATCTCTTTATCTAGTTTCAGCAAGGTAAATAAAGCAGTTGCACGATAATCGCTTCTTTAATAACAGGTGGTACTTAATCTTGATGGTTGCAGATAATTTTAGGAAGTTCTTGTTAAATAACGATAGTCTCAGGTCTCTTGTGGGTCAGTACTAAAAACGAATAATACTGACTGTTCTTAAAGGGGGCTCTCAAAACGAGCAGTCAAAGCAATGCCAAACGATAACGTTATTCAAGTGGATCAACCCCTGAAGCCAGGGGCCCTTCGCGCTACTAGCGCGCCTCACCGGAATACTTGGGGACCCCTTTCCTGCCGATCGGCACTGCCTTCCTCACTGATGGCCTCAGGCGCCCCGCGCCTACCAGAACGCACTCGCTCCTTGTCCCGGCCGGTCCCTTCTGCTCCCCCGCCTGCTCTCGACAATCCAGCGAGCGGCGGGGAGCTGACCGGGCACTCAGATACTGGGACGGCAGGCCGGGGACGGAAGACACTCGGGAGACTCCCTCGGCGAGGACAGGTCACTTCTCCGCCTCAGCGTGGCTTCGGCGTCGCCCGCCGAGGCTAACGGGGGTTAGACCAATGAGGTCACGGCTCCTCAGACGAGCCCCTACCCTCACCCGGGAGTCAGCCAATGACAGCGCGGCTCCCGGGGTACGCCTCAGAGGATGCGAAGGCCGGCAGCCAATCAGAGCGCGGCCGCTGACGATGACGCGGCGGCGCTGGGCCAATCCCAGCGCGGCGTTCGCCGAGGGGGCTCGATCTCCTTAGCCAATGGGAGCGCAGCGGCTTCGATCTCCGTCGCCGCGGTCCCGGCAAGGAACGGCAAACTTCTTGGTGTATTGCTGGCCCCGGGCAGCGGCGTTGACAAGGCGGCGAGCACTTTAGGGCAACAGGTCGTGTCTAGACCTCCCACAAAGGCCACCAGTTCGCTGGGGATGATTTTCGCCGCAGGGTGGTACCACGATCCTCGGGTCACCCTTAAACATGTGCCGATGAGCACATCGATCGTTTCCCCCGGCCAGCAGTTAAACAAACACGCGCTGAGAGTCAAACACAGCGCGATCTTCACGGCAAGTTGGCAAAGCTTTAGGAACCTTTAACCCTGGGTTCCAAACAGGAGGCCAGCTCTTCTCAGGCCCTTGGAGATTCAAATTGCAGACACAGCACACAGCAAAGTCTTAGCAGTTTCAAGCAGGCAGGGTCACAGCACACAGCAAAGTCCCTTTCTTCTCCTCTCCTTCAGTTGCAAAGGCAGAACAGGTCAGCCCTTAGAGCACACAGCAAGGCAATCTTCCTTTTGTTCTCCAGCAGTCCTTCTTCCAGCAGAGGTTCCTTCTTGATTGTAGAGTCTTAGAATCTAAACTTCTGTAGTCAGGGGTCCTTCCCTTATACCCCTCACAGTCTTTGAAGTCCTTTGAAGTCTTTGTGCAAGTGGGCCCTGAGCCCGGTCTAAACCAGTTCTGGGGGTTGCTGGAGCACTGAGGGGTTTCTGGTTTTCTTCTTCCGGTCAGCTTCAGGGTCAGAGCTGACAGTTGGCCGGCAGGAGGGGGAGCCAGCATGGTGATCAGGCAGGCACAGCCCGGCACTATCAGGCGCTTCCTCCTCCCCCTTCCCTGGCAGCAGATGCTGCCTTTCATCCACGGGCTGACCCCGACCCCCTCCCTCCAGGGGCTCTGCAGCCCCTGTCACACTCAGACCAGACAGGCAATCCACAAACAGGCCCAGGCACACAGAAAGGTTTAGACAAGAGAACAGCCACTTTCTAAAAGTACTATTCTCAAACACAGAATTTAAAAACAACCTTCACTAAAAGATGTGTTATTAAAGTCTGAGTTCAGGGATATCATTCACTTATGTCCCATCTTGTTCCTATGAGAAGATAGGCTGGGATCCACTGGGACCAGCCTCCCCCATGTTATTCTGTGGAGCAAGATAGCCTTACAGCAGTGAGCGCACAAAATGGCTGCTGCCCACTACCAGAGCATGTGACCTGCACTAGTACATGCTCTACCTTATCCATACACTGCACCCTGCCCAGGGGGGTACCCTGAGCCTTCCATCGGGGTGACTGATGGGCACAGACAATGAAGAGTTAGGCCCAGCCAGTGGAGACACTGGCTAGGGGGACAGGGCAGTCCACTGACTGCACACAGGCCCTGCGCTGGCAGGCCTGAGACACCATTTTAGGGCTACTCATGTGGGTGGCGCAATCTGCGCTGCAGGCCCACTAGTAGCATCTGTCATCACCAGCCCTGGCACACACAGTGCACTATACTAGGGACTTCATGGTGATGCAAATATGCCAATCAGGTATATCTAATCAATATGGCAATTTACAGAGGGAGCACTTACACTCTGGCACTGATCAGCAGTGGCAGAGTGTTCAAAACATCTAAACCAGCAAAAACGAAATCCAGCACAGCATCAAAAAATACATGAGTCAGAGGCAAAAAGATGGGGGAAAAACCACGCCAAGGGTGTCAGGTCTAACAGGGCTGATTTTAATTTGGTGCCAAGTCCTGTTTGGTGTCCCAGTATGACCCTGGGTAGAGGGCTTAAATAAACACTGAACAGGAGGAGAGCAAATGTCGATCCTTGAGGTACTTGGACTGTGGATTTGAATGGTGTCAATGAAAATGGAGGTAGCAATCTGATGAGAGATCGGCCAGTGAGGCAATAAGCAATCCATTTTAGGACAGTTCTATAAATTCCTATTCCAAGTCTTTGTTGGAGCGCAGCGTGATGAACTGTATGATATAAACGAGTAATACCACTTCTCCATTTGATTTAACTGTACGTTAGCTATCATTCAATGTCACAATCATATTGATTTTGTCCCATAGCTAGGATGAAATCCAGTTTGATAGTCCAAGAGTTCTAGTCTTTTAAAGCATATTTTTCTTGGAGTTTGCATAAGAACAGACCATTGAATATCTGTTGGAAGTTAGAAGTATTAGTACACTCTGACACATTATTTTATTTGTTTTTAGACCAGGTTATAAGTAAGTGGTTTTGAATTCACTTGGCAAGGTTACAGTTGGCAAGATACGGCTGATCATGGATCTAGCCAGTACAGCATTAGACATTTTGAGGAAGATGCTCTAAAAACTATGAGCTGAATTTAGTTATTACAAACAATATAATATATAATATAATATCCTGAAAATATTCTTGAAGAAAAAAAAAGAAAAAATCTTTATTTTTTGTACAGGCGATTGTGAATTCTTTAACTCCGAGCCGAAAAGTAAGTTGAAGGACGAGATCGAATTGAACTGAACCCTATTTCACTTACTTATATTTGACCATCTTATAGGTAAATTAGAGAAATATAGTTCAAACCAATATATAGTGAATATAGAATTGAGTATTTATCTTATATATTATCAAGGGAGGGCTGCTTTCCAGAACTTGCTTCAATGAAGATCGTTTGGAGAGCAGGGGAGGGATCGGATTAGTTGGATTCCAGCAAACACACAGCCAACGCATGTATTAAAGGGCTTATTACTGCATATTTTTATTCCTATGGTCTTAAAAATCACAAAGAACATAAGCAAATGTTTAGTTTTGTGAGAATTTTCTTACTGCTAAACCTATTGAGGAAGTGGCAGTGCAACCCTGTCCTAATACCGGACTGCTATCACTTTAGAAGATATCCCTTTACGTGAGTGGTAATATTTGTATTTAACTTGAAAGCCAAGAAAAGTTGCTTTTATGACCCCAAAGCAAAGGGGACGGTTACACTATTTCGAAACTCGACTGTATTATGTAATAATCGTGACAATGAAAAATAGAACTTGTTTAACGAAGATAAATGTGTAGTAATCAGAATATTCATATATATAGATCCACAAGTCTGGTTAGAAACCTGTAACCGTAGGACAAACTTGCAGAAAGTGGACAAAACATTTTAATGCATTTTGGGTATCAAGTGTACATACAAATGGGTTTGACCTCCACCACCGCATTAGGCTATACTTTTTGTTCTTACTGTGCCTCTATGCTTTCGCTTGCGGGTTTCTTACCTTGGACCCAGTCAGCATTGTAGTTAGCATTTTAGTCCCTTTGCCAATCCCAACCACTGTCAACAAAGAGAGAGGCATTTTAAGACACAACATCAGAAACCATGTGTTCAAAAGACAAATTGTATTTCTGAAAAATGTATGCATAAACAATGTGAAGGTATTTCTTTTTAAAGGGCATTTTTACACACTCCTAGTGCAAACTGCTAGTTGTGCCATGTTGTACAACTTAAAACAGTACAAAAAACTATGCGTTTTATTAGTAGCAACATACAATAAAAAATTAGCAATTTGGATTAGACCCACATAGTTTTCCCATCCCCTACCAGGACATTTCATCAGGAAGAGAGCCACATGACCAAATAATATGAACTCTTTAATACAACCTTTTGCTGTAACGTTCTTAGTGACTACAGTGACAAGCAAGCACTGGCAAAGCCAGTAGGTCTTGACTTTGGTACCTATTGCTTTGCCAGTGGTTTTAGCTACGCAGCACAGCATCACTTATGCTGTAACAAAAAAAACTATTGATGTGACCAGCCGTACCATTTTGTAGGGATGTGTACCAGACATACGTGTCTAATGATCCTGCCCCTTTTTTTTCCATTTTATTTAACAAATCGGAGTTGGATCGGTAACTAAAAAAACACTTGCAGAAGCATTTATTTTTAAAGGGTGTGGGTGGGAAGCAGCATTGGGATGCAACGCTGGGAAGGGGAGCAATGCAGGGCAGCCTGGGTGGGCGCGGAAGCGACAGAGGGTCCTGAAACCAAAATAAGGGGCATGGGTTGGGGGGAATCAACTAAAAGACTGCAACATGGTTGGCAGTAACGGCTGCTACTAGACCTGGGCGGTAGGCGGGTAGGCGGGTAGGCAGAGACAACAAAAAGAGAAAAAAATAAAAACACTTACCTGTGACGGCCGGCCACCGCCTCGCCTCCATCCTCCGTCATCTTCCTTCTCTTCCTGCAGTCCCAGTCGGTAGCAGGAAGCACTAGGAATCCCAAGCTCCCCTGAGCTAATCACAACGCTGCCCGGCAGCGTTGGGATAAGTCTGAGCGCCATGGTTGACACTCAGACTGGGAATGGGATGTTTGCATGTTCCTCACCAGGCTGTGTAATGCAGCCTGGTGGGGAAGATGCAAAGTGTGCAGGACTGCAAGAAGTTGGGCGCAGTTAGGGAGTGTAAACCACTCCTCCCGCTGTTCTGGCCCCCCCCATCCCGAAAGCCACTGATGAAATAGGAAAAATAAAATGATAACAGTAGTTATTATCATTTTATTTTTCCTTTTGTTCACTGGGACGACGGTCGTCCACCCTAGAGGAGGAGCCGCCACTGGGTGCTGGTGGGTAGAAAGCACATGGGCAAGAAGGCAAAAGAGGAAGAGTTGGTGGAAAGTGCATAGTATGGGAGCAGGGAAGGAAGAGAAACGGACGAGCAAGACAGCTTGAAAACATGCACAGTTGTAGAGCGCTTATACAGAAAGAAAAAAGCAGCACCTGAAAAAGAATAATGCAATGAAAAAGTAATGTGGCTATGCTCCAGGGGAGGGACAAACACAAGAAGAGGAAAGAAAGTCCACAAACTTAATGAATAAGAAGCAAATCAAATGAGAGTGACAATGAAGCAACCCATGGTAAGTAATGGTCAGGCTTTAAGCCCACTGTAAGCTAACCGTATACCTCGGAACAGACAGCTAATGAGCGGTCTTAGGTGAGACCTAAAAACACATGAATTGTAGAGGAAGAGTAATCATAACCATTTCTTCGAAGACAATAGTGAATAAATCTAGCCAGATAAGGTCATTTTATAACATATCTGGATAGCTTCAAAGTACTCAGAGTAGGTTGCTTCTCTTCCATATGTTTCGGTAAAACTGCTAGATTGTTGCATGGATTCTACACATGTACAGAACTATGGGCAGGAAACCATGACCTCGGTGTATAGTGGTGTACCCAGAACCCCAATCTGAATAGCTATAGTGTCTCATTCGTTCTCCGTACTACAGCGAAGCTACCACTGATTAGACATCCTAGAACATGTCACTCCGACCCTCTCAGGAATCGCGGGAACAAGAACACTCTTTTTCTCACTCACTCATACTTGTCCACAACGTGAGTAATCAGAGACACAGTATAGTTCAAAATGTTTATTTTAACTAATGTGCTCTATAATGCAGTACATGAGCCGAAACTAGCAGCAATATGCATAAACAGAAGATAGTGAGCATTGTTACAATTCCGTAGAATACAAACAGGGATATCATGTTATAAAGACAGTGGAAAAAGGACTACTGTGCCTTACCACCCTCCCTGTGCTAGGATCCCTGTGCTAGGAGCTATTTGATTATAATTATAGAAGACCTCTCTCTGGGCTTTGTCATGGGGCACCCCATACCTCCGAGTCTAGATGCAAAGGTTTATATATCCGGACAAGCACAGCTCTTCTCTTCTGGAAAGGTTTTCTCCAAGTGCCCTAACATGCATGCAATGCAATTTTAAAAGCACTCGATTTTCAGTAGAACAGCTGTGCTCTCGTATTGTGTCTATGTGCGTGAGACTGACCAAAGCAGATTAACAAGGGATGTTGTTTTTCGACCTAGAACATAATGTGCAGACGAAGAACACAGAGCACAGCAAGAAACATGAAAGGCAGACGGTTCTCATGTGAAAACGCACAAGCAGAGTATTTGCCAAAACAAAGGCATGTAGTAAAAGGTGCAAAAGCGGCAGCATGACCGCCAAGCTTATACTAACTTATCAATGTCCACAGTTAAACTCATATCCTCACTACAAGATTATCCACAAAATGTAACCATTATATGTTAACTAGACTCCAAAATCCAACATTTTTAACGTAGTCTTTGAATACAGATGTGGAAGGAGAACTAGTTACTTTCCTTTGGTAGCATTCCTTCTGGAAGGTAGTCTATCAGCAGATTCCTCCTTTTTGGAAATCCCCAAGCACCAGAATGAATCTGAAAAATTTCAAAAACACTGTTCACACAGCAGGTGGTGCTGTGCAGCTACTCCTGGACTTCTTTCTGCCCCAGAAATGAGGATGGCCTGCACATAAGCACCATTCCGGCTCAAAAACGGCAGTTTATATCTTGATTTGTCCACGCCCTTGGACACTGAGCCCGACAATAATAGGCAGTATCAGTGTGCAAACCTCTAAATTAGGACCTGTTTTAGACAGAACAAGACCATTCCAAAGAATGGGGAGGAGGGACAGTGGAAAGGAATCGGCAGTTAGAAATAAGGTAGTGTCCAACCCAATGGCCTCTTGCAAGTCATATATATTTATGGTCATCGTCATTGTGACAGGGTGAAAAATCTCTCATCTCTGTTGTCATCACAAAAGGTTTGTTGACTGCGATAAAAGTCTGACCAGAGTTGCTATTTTAGCGAGAACTTTTCTGGGCAAAGGTAAGCGCAGATTAGTTGATCCCCTTGGTAGATGGGTCATAGTCGAACTCGATGTGGGCATTACCATCTGCTCATTGTATGGCTCAAATCAAGACGACCCTAAGATTATTCAAGATCTTGAATTGGAGCTGGCTTCTTGGGCAGGTACACTAGTTGTCTGTGGGGACTTTAACATAGCTTTGGGCCCTATGCAGGTTAGTCAACCACAGCCCTATGCTGGGCGTAAGCCAAAAGTCTTTGGGGCAATTAAGCAATTTATGAATAGCTATAATTTAAAAGACATATGGAACTTGAAAAAGGGCAATGATCCGGGGTATACTTATTTTTCCTATCCCCATAATAAATATGTTCGCATTGATTATATAATGACACCTAAAGAAAATGCCACCTATGTTGAAATAGCTAAATCCCCAAAAACAATTTTGGACCACAATGCACTTACCCTAGCGTTCACCATCACCAATTATACGAGGCCTTACTCTCAATGGTCATTCGACAGGAAGTTACTGGTGAACAGGGAATATATAACATACATAACCCTTTGGGCACAATAATTTTTTGATTACAACCAGTATAGTGCTCCCAGATTGGTGGTCTGGGATTGCTTCAAAGCGGCTTTAAGGGGTGAGACTATTGCTTTCGTAGCTAAACGCAAAAAAAATCAGGACAAAGTGAAACATCAACTCAATTCTGATTTAGCAAATCTAGAAGAACAACATGCCTCCCAGCTACATAGAGGAGAGGATGGAGATAGTATCCTGCGTAAAATATTAGTGCTTAAAACAGAGCTTAACAGTGGGCTTACCCAAAAAGCAGCTGAAATTTATCAGACAAACCAAAACAATATTTATGAAAATGGAGAGAGGGTGGGTAAACAACTTGCCCTGCATACACGCCAGAAACAGTCCTATAACATGATACAATCTATCGATTTTGAAGGGCAGAAACACACTACCCCTGTAGGTATCTCAGAATCCTTTCGATGCTATTATCAAAGGCTTTATCAAAATGAAGACCACCAGATCATGGCTTGCGACATAAAAGATTTTTTAACTGAATGGGTTGCTGACTCAGACCTAGATCGAACTATTGACGAATCAACGAGGGAGGATCTAGAAAAAGAAATTTCAATTACCGAGCTCGAACTAGCTCTCTCAGAGTTGGCCAACGGAAAAGCTGCAGGCCCAGAAAGGATCCCCTTAGATCTCTATAAAATCCTGGGAAAGCAAATCACACCAAATTTATTGGACCTATTCCTTGGGGTACAATGGGGGGGCATCCCACCAGAATCTTGGAAACATACTAATATAGCCCTTTTCCCTAAGAACGGGAAACCCCCCGAACTGCCGTCCTCTTATCGGCCAATTTCGCTGATAAACTCCGATTCAAAGCTATACGCCAAGATTCTCGCTAATCGGCTCAGCAGGATCGTCGCGCGTCTGGTCTCCCCGTGGCAGCATGGTTTCATCCCTGGAAAGGGCACTACTGACCATACTCGAAGAGTTATTTCTCTCTTTGATATCATGGCTGCCGCGGGGGGCCGGATGTCGATGGTCCTGTTGGATGCCGAAAAGGCCTTTGACCGAGTCTCTTGGCAATTCTTAGGGGGGGGTTCTCGAACTAAACAACGTGGGACCAGGTTTTGCCAAATCCATCAAAGCATTATATGTTGACCCCAAGGCAAAAGTCACAGTAAGAGGCGCTGAATCGGAGTTTATCACCATTCAAAGAGGCACGAGGCAAGGTTGTCCGTGCTCGCCAATCCTTTTCGCCCTCTACATCAATCCTCTAATTACAAAATTGCTTATATCTAACGTAATAGTACCCGTCACAGCTGGCATATTTCAAACTAAAGTATTAGCCTATGCCGATGATGTGGCGGTATTAACACCAAACCCTGCGGAGACAATACAGGAGATTGAACAAATTACCCATACTTTTGGTCTTTACTCAGGGTACTCCCTGAATAGGGATAAGACAATGGTCTTATGTACGGAAAATATCGTCTACGAAAGCCCATATAGAGTGAACCAAGCAACATATCTCGGGGTCTGTATATCTCCTAAGATCAATGAAATTAACCTAATTAAACTAAGACTTAACTAGAGTAAATAACCTTCACTTATCAATCCTCGGTAGGGGGAACTACCTTAAAATGACAATTTTCCCGAAAATTGTATATTTATTTCGCGCTATCCCGTTGATGGCCGATGACAATTTTATTAAAATCATTGATTCCTGTATGTCCAAATTTATGTGGAATTATGGGAAAATTAGGAGGGCGATGCCATATCTTTCATTGCCACAACATAGGGGCGGGTTAGCCATTCCAAATATAATGTTTTATCTTTGGGCAACCCTTCTTCAGCAAATGGCACCTTTATTTAACACCAAGCCTTTAATCGAAACCATATCAGACTGTAGTATACCTTCAATTTACGAATTGGCATTAGGAGACAAAGCTAGAGGACTGCTTTTAAGGCAATTAGAACCATCTTATTTTAAGAAAACCAAATTTAAGATTATTACTGACGCATGGAATATTTGGAAACGCTCATCTAAACATCTATCAATACCCAAATACACTAAGTATACTCCTGTATGGCATAGCTCGATACTACCCGCTTATCTTAACGATAGGATCTCTAGAACCTGGGAGAACATGGGGATTGTAATAGTGGGTGACTTTCTTGGTCAGGGACCTAGATCAGGATTCATGGATTTACAAAAAAGATTTCCAATTCCCTCCACCGACTTTTTGAAATTTATACAAGTTTATACTATCATCCGCCAACTCTCACCAAGAATCGGATTAGAACCGGTCCCTTTGTTCGAGCTTATAGCAAGGCGAGCCACTAGGATAGGGAACATATATGAACTATTGATGAGGAGTCAAGGTGATGATATGGAGCGTATCGAGAGCGGTTGGGCAATAAAATTAGATAATCCCAAAGTCGACGTCGATATGTCTCTGCTTTTGTCCTCTAAATTACTCCTAGCTTCTAATCTAAGGGCCCAACATTATAGAACAATATTTGACTTGTACTACACGCCAGCAAAGTTATTCACATGGGGCAAAAGAGCAAATGATGAATGCCCAAGATGTGGTTTGGGCCCAGCAAACCTAATACATATGTTTGCAGATTGCCCTAAACTTGACCTATGTAAAAAAAAGATCTCGGATTACTGGGAAGAAGTTTTTGGGCATAAATTGAGAACACCGCTAACATTGTATTTATTAGGCCATGATAACACCTTAATTTACAACAAGGGGTGGTGATGGACAGAGTCTCTGAATTAAGCAGAGTACTCTCACCCAGTCAAGAGATCAGGGCTAGATCCAACACCGTTTTTTAGCTCATTGCACCATCCCAGTTTCAGAACCTGGCTGTATGCAAATTAGTCTGTCCCTGGCCCAGTGCATCATGGGAACAGGGCAGACCAGACTACAAAAGCCAATTCTTACACTGGGAAGGAAACAAGCTTCCGGGGACCGGTTTCTGCCATTTCAGGCGTCTTCGGCCCGGCTTGCTTGAATCCTGATGGTGCAATGAGCAAGGGACTCACATCTGAGTATACCCTTCCACGCTTAGGGTGGACAAAATAATTTACAACAAGGGGTGGTGATGGACAGAGTCTCTGAATTAAGCAGAGTACTCTCACCCAGTCAAGAGATCAGGGCTGGATCCAACACCGTTTTTTAGCTCATTGCACCATCCCAGTTTCAGAACCTGGCTGTATGCAAATTAGTCTGTCCCTGGCCCAGTGCATCATGGGAACAGGGCAGACCAGACTACAAAAGCCAATTCTTACACTGGGAAGGAAACAAGCTTCTGGGGACCGGTTTCTGCCATTTCAGGCGTCTTCGGCCCGGCTTGCTTGAATCCTGATGGTGCAATGAGCAAGGGACTCACATCTGAGTATACCCTTCCACGCTTAGGGTGGACAAAATAATTTACAACAAGGGGTGGTGATGGACAGAGTCTCTGAATTAAGCAGAGTACTCTCACCCAGTCAAGAGATCAGGGCTAGATCCAACACCGTTTTTTAGCTGATCATCTGAGTATACCCTTCCACGCTGTATCGTTTTTGGCCACTATAGGTGTGGCAGGGTATACTCAGACATGAGTCCCTTTCTCACTGCTCCATCAGGATTCAAGCAAGCCGGGCCGAAGAGGCTGAAATGCCAGAAACCGGTCCCCGGTAGCTTGTCTCCTTTCTGGTGAAGAATTGGCTTGGTAGTTTGGTCTGCCCTGTTCCCATGATGCACTGGGCCAGGGACAGACTAATTTGCATATAGCCAGGTTCTGAGCTGTGATGGGGCAGTGAGATAAATAACGGTGATGGATCAAGCCCTGATCTTTGGACTGGGTAAGAGTGGTCTGCTTAATTCAGACACTCTGTTCATCACCACCCCCTTTTCTGTATCGTTTTTGGCCACTATAGGTGTGGCAGGGTATACTCAGACATGAGTCCCTTTCTCACTGCTCCATCAGGATTCAAGCAAGCCGGGCCGAAGAGGCTGAAATGCCAGAAACCGGTCCCCGGTAGCTTGTCTCCTTTCTGGTGAAGAATTGGCTTGGTAGTTTGGTCTGCCCTGTTCCCATGATGCACTGGGCCAGGGACAGACTAATTTGCATATAGCCAGGTTCTGAGCTGGGATGGGGCAGTGAGATAAATAACGGTGATGGATCAAGCCCTGATCTTTGGACTGGGTAAGAGTGGTCTGCTTAATTCAGACACTCTGTTCATCACCACCCCCTTTTCTGTATCGTTTTTGGCCACTATAGGTGTGGCAGGGTATACTCAGACATGAGTCCCTTTCTCACTGCTCCATCAGGATTCAAGCAAGCCGGGCCGAAGAGGCTGAAATGCCAGAAACCGTTCCCCGGTAGCTTGTCTCCTTTCTGGTGAAGAATTGGCTTGGTAGTTTGGTCTGCCCTGTTCCCATGATGCACTGGGCCAGGGACAGACTAATTTGCATATAGCCAGGTTCTGAGCTGGGATGGGGCAGTGAGATAAATAACGGTGATGGATCAAGCCCTGATCTTTGGACTGGGTAAGAGTGGTCTGCTTAATTCAGACACTCTGTTCATCACCACCCCCTTTTCTGTATCGTTTTTGGCCACTATAGGTGTGGCAGGGTATACTCAGACATGAGTCCCTTTCTCACTGCTCCATCAGGATTCAAGCAAGCCGGGCCGAAGAGGCTGAAATGCCAGAAACCGGTCCCCGGTAGCTTGTCTCCTTTCTGGTGAAGAATTGGCTTGGTAGTTTGGTCTGCCCTGTTCCCAGGGACAGACTAATTTGCATATAGCCAGGTTCTGAGCTGGGATGGGGCAGTTAGATAAATAACGGTGATGGATCAAGCCCTGATCTTTGGACTGGGTAAGAGTGGTCTGCTTAATTCAGACACTCTGTTCATCACCACCCCCTTTTCTGTATCGTTTTTGGCCACTATAGGTGTGGCAGGGTATACTCAGACATGAGTCCCTTTCTCACTGCTCCATCAGGATTCAAGCAAGCCGGGCCGAAGAGGCTGAAATGCCAGAAACCGGTCCCCGGGAGCTTGTCTCCTTTCTGGTGAAGAATTGGCTTGGTAGTTTGGTCTGCCCTGTTCCCATGATGCACTGGGCCAGGGACAGACTAATTTGCATATAGCCAGGTTCTGAGCTGGGATGGGGCAGTGAGATAAATAACGGTGATGGATCAAGCCCTGATCTTTGGACTGGGTAAGAGTGGTCTGCTTAATTCAGACACTCTGTTCATCACCACCCCCTTTTCTGTATCGTTTTTGGCCACTATAGGTGTGGCAGGGTATACTCAGACATGAGTCCCTTTCTCACTGCTCCATCAGGATTCAAGCAAGCCGGGCCGAAGAGGCTGAAATGCCAGAAACCGTTCCCCGGTAGCTTGTCTCCTTTCTGGTGAAGAATTGGCTTGGTAGTTTGGTCTGCCCTGTTCCCATGATGCACTGGGCCAGGGACAGACTAATTTGCATATAGCCAGGTTCTGAGCTGGGATGGGGCAGTGAGATAAATAACGGTGATGGATCAAGCCCTGATCTTTGGACTGGGTAAGAGTGGTCTGCTTAATTCAGACACTCTGTTCATCACCACCCCCTTTTCTGTATCATGATAACACCTTAGGCTATATAGTAAGGAGGAAGAAACATCTGTTTTCCTGGGCATGGCGGTGTTTCGGATCATACTTGCGGCCAGATGGAAAGACTCAGACCCTCCCACTTTCCAACTATGGCTAACCCGATTGCTAGGGATTTATAGGCAAGAGACAGCTATTTACGAAGCTAGAGGGAAAAAATCCAGAATACAAGGGGCCCTAATCTGGGCTCCAATTACTGCTTGGTATAATGATACAAGGAATATTTAATTACCATTGTTGATAGGATTATGAAGTATATATATATATATATATATATATATATATATATATATTTCTTTTCCTTTTTTATTTTTATTTTTTGTTATGATGACAATATTCTTAATTCTTTGTATATTACCTATATAACTTTGAGATCATGATTTTGTAAGCTCGGATGTACTACCAGACTTTTTTCTTTTGCATCTTATTTGTATATTTGACCTGTTTTGTGTATTATTCTGGAACCATGCTCAAATAAAAAAAAAAAAAAAAAAAAGTCTGAACAGAAAAGTTGTTAGTGAACTGGCTTAATGCTCCAAGGCAGAGGCATGGTTCTGTCTCAGTCAGATTGGACAGGGACATGAGTCAGTTACAGTGTCTGGACAGGATCTCAGTCAGGACAGAGGTGAAATCAGCTCAGAGTCAGAAAGTACTATAGAAATAGGATCTTTCTCCGGGGCGAGTGTCAATAACATAGGGACAGGGATAGAGTTTAGTGCCGGATTGGAAAAAATCCGAAATTAGTTCAGGAGAAAAAGATGGTAATGAGGATGGACCAACTGGTGTGGGGTTAACCCGGACTTAGGCCTTCGAGGATCATTGGTGCATCAGAGGGAGCCAGAAGAGTGGCAAAAATATGCAACATAGCATCTTTAAATGCCTCAATCTGTTGCGATGTCGCCAATGGTCTTGGAAACCCAAGTGCATTGGAATCAGCTGTGGAATCGATTCAGAGGTAGAGGACTAGGAACGACACCGAAAGTCACACGGACATCCTCATGGCTTCTCAGGCTAAGAGTGGCAGGCACGGACTGATACGAGTTAACATTCTTGTGCTTCCTCTTCTATTTACCAGAAGACTTGGACTGCAATGTAGTCCTATTGCAGGAACTGGTCTGCACCATCACCTTCAAACACGAGCAGGACTTTCAGTGCTGTTCAGAAATGTACAGCTTTGCTGCACATTCTCAGATCACCTTCCGAGTCACAATCCTCACAGGACTTGGAGTCATACCGCGAACCCAAAGACCAGGGGCACAACTCATGAGAATGGGTCCCAGACATTTGCTTGCAACAGTCCCCAACAAGGTTTAAATCCTGTACTTTAACCTCTTCAGCGTGGCGCGAATTCTCGCGCTGTGCTGAAGGTTCTAATGAGCCAACGGACTCATGACGGAACGGTTCCGTCATGAGCACAGGCCAACCGACGCTCATGACGGAACCGTTCCGTCATGAGCACCGAAGGAGTTAAGGATGGGACATAGTCCCGAACACACAGGAAAAAGTAGTCTACAGAAAAAACTGGTACCTGAAAAGAAAAAGTTGGGAGTGAGTTCCAGACACATGTACAAAGTGAAGAAAGAAAAAAAGAACGGACGTCCACATGCAGGGGTTGAGCTTATATGTGGTGCAATCATCACGCTCAGGGAAGAATTAAGTCAACGTGGCGCCACCAACTGTGATAGGAGCATGCTGTGGAAAGCATGCTGATCCAATCTGGCGAGACTAAAGGAATCTGTGGTTAGAAATAGGCATCAGAAATGAAGTGACAATTCATTGCTGATAACTCAAACTTTGCCTGGTTTCTAGAGTAGCCCGAGATTTTCCTTTCATCAGTAGTTCAAGGATTGGCACCATATAATAGTAAGTCATCTTCATATATTGCAAGTTATGCATTTGAAAAAAGGTTTCTCATTGATGCTATTTTTTAATGTTCTCCGCTACTGGCTCCATGTAAAATTAAAATAAGCAGGATCAGTTAATGTTGTTGTCTAGTCCTACAACAAAGTTTAAACAAAGTTATTTACAAGCATATGCCCTTATATTTTTATTAACTGCTATGATGCATCTAAATTAACAAATGGCATGGTTTTTATCCAGGGCGACTACATTTATTTCCCCATTGTTTATCGTACAAGTAAGTGTATGACTGCTTTGTTACATAATCCATACCTTGCTGGACAACTTGTACATTTCAATAAACATGTGTTTCTAGCTCAAACAGGTTGCAACGATGTATATGTAATACACTGTAACTTGTGAGAAATTTCTAAAGTTAACCGATTGCCTTGGACTTCGTTTTGGGGATAATGAACATGGGAACTGCACTAAGATGGTACTAAATATCCTCATACAGTGGATTAAAGCAGCACTTATCTATAGCAGAAACCCCACTTATTTAAATGTAATTTAAATGGAGTCGTTAGAATTAGTCTTATTTGGCCATTAAACTTTATTTATACTATGCGAATTCATGCATACATCACTGGTATACACGCACCAGTTATTTAAAGAGGACGTTCATAGTTTAAAAATAATCCAAACACTTTCAATCCATTATTAAGCATAATGAATGAGTACAGGGATGCTCTAAACAGCTGTCTCTGGAAGGAAATGGATGTTTGCTTCTACATGGCCTATGGTTTAACTCTTAAACTGAGTTAGAGAAAACAGGTTTTAAAAACATCTAGTATGTGCAGAATAAAAAAAGACTCACCTTTTATTACGTTACGAGTGTACACATAGGGTTGTATTCTTGTGAGACATCATTGTATGTGTCCAGATAAATTATTAAATATGTGCAGCAGAAAGAAACTAATGAATATAATGGTAGTCCTGTGCTTCAAAGCATGATGAAACAATCACTTGTGAAAAACATCTGGAAAAGTAGCTGCTTAATGTGTAGATTTATTTTAATGATCCTTCGTATTTCCTACAGTACGTGCATCCCTTTTGCATCCACTTACAATGACTAAACATCTAAGTAAAAATGGCCTAGAATCTGTCATACGATTTGAATCTAATGTGATTTTATGTCGACAATACTGGCCAGAATAAGCAGGGCTGAAATGACCCACTAAACAAAAGTTAACTGGTAAAACAAAGGAAAAAATTACAAACAATTGGCACTGAACGTGTCCAAAAAAGGTAAAGAGTTGCAAGCAGTGAACCGAAGCTCCAATCCTCCTTTTATTATTTATTGCAGGCAACAAGTAAGATAAAAAGGCACCTGGAGTTGGTGGCCACCTTTGGTAAAGCGTATTTACTGTTGCAGCATCAATAAGTAGGCATCTAGGAGTGGGTACAGTGTGCTAAGAGTCCTACCCTGAGCCTGGTTCATTCTTCCCCTTGCTATGCCGTCACCCTATCGAAGGCTGCTCAGTACACGCAACAGCGAAATAAACCGGGAGGCACCAGCCACCAACAGACAAAGGTAAGTTATAAGTGTGGTGTCCCCATGCCACATACCAGTGCCTAACAGCCACAAGCACTGGGCATTGTTGGTAAAGGACGGTTTCAAAGAAATGGGAATGTTCTTGGAGACCTTCTCCTCTATGAGTCAGTGAGTGAGAAAATGTATATGGTAATCACTACTTACCAAGCAGTGTTTTTACAAATGTACAAACCTTGAAGAAAAGAGCTATTTTATAATCTAAAAGAGCAGTAACCTTTTCTGTTGTGGTCCCTCGATTCTGAAAGATCAGTTGTGGGGTCCCAACATATCCTATAGTAGGATACACACCAACAGGTACCATCTGTGGCATGATTCAGCATTGGATCCTCACCCACAACACAGAAGGCTCGATTACGATGCTGGTCGGAGTTGCCTACGGCCGATACCGTCGCGATCTCCGGGTCAACTGTCCTCCAGTTGGCCGTCCCAACACCGCAATTACAATGCGACCTCACAAGGTGCGGTCGCATACTCTCATTTCTCTATGGGCGCTTGTGCTGTGGCCATAAACTGGCCGTAGCATAAACTCCCAAAGAGAAACGGGAGGCCTCACGGTGCCTACCAAATAGTGCAGGGATTTTCAGGGGCCACAGGGAGAAGGGGGACCTGCTAGGGGCCCCAAAAGTTGCTTTCCGACAGACTTTCTATGTCGGAAAGCCTGGCATGGAAAGCCTGTCGGAAACCGACACTATAATCCCTACGGCAGAAACGCAGTCATATGGGATTACGTTGCGGTCTCCGACTGGCCGATGGGCTCCTGGAGCCCGTTGGAATCCAGCCGGAATGATCGTCTGGTTTCACTTTTGGCTGCCTAGATTGTAATTAGGCAGTCGGAAGTGAAACCGAGATGAGAGTCGGAAAGCCTCCGATCGAAGGTCGGAGGCTTTCCGAATCACATCGTAATGGGGCCCTTAGTGTAAGTGGGTGAGCTCAAAATGGTTTCTAAATGGAGCTCTTAACTAAGAATAAGGGATAGTTTGAGCAAATAAAAATAGCCTTCTGGATCCTAACTCCATTTACTTTGAGGTCCTTCGGCAAGGTTAAAAACAGAAGGAGGTTTCCGGGATGTAATGACCTGTAAAATCAAGGAGTCAACATGTTTCAGCCTTCCGTGTGCCATTCAGGGTCTGCAGGCTTTCTTCAGGACCAAAGTCCATATTTAATCCCTACACATTATAATTGGCATTACCAACACCTTAACGGTTTTTTAAGACATACAAGATGAAGCACGCATGCATTATACAGACCATAATGGGCCTTTTCTTCTGTATAATCTATACAGTGTATATCAATTAGGCTTCATAAGGCAGTGGGGCAGGCCATCCTTGTAGTAACACATTCGTAGTTAAGAGCTTCACTTACAAACCAGGTTGAGCCCACCCACTCATACTAGGTGTAGTGAGTGAGGATCAGATGATGAAGCATGCCACAGATGGTACCTATGGGTGAGGTTCCTATTTTAATATCTAAGATAGGCTAGATACCCACTAATTTAACTGGGTGAAGAGCCTACAAATGTCCAAAGATGTGTTAAGACCTCCCAACTGATCTTTTGGAATAGAGAGATCACGACAGAAAAGGTTAACCCTCCTATCTGGAGTTGCTTGTCTTAATCTGGGATGCGAAGTGCTCCCTGTCACAGCTCTTCATGCGGTCCAGGGGAGGTGCTGAGTAGGTAGAGAAGCGCGATTTCACAACACAGGATCAGTGTCTCCCATAAGTGAAATTGACCCCCCAGCGAGACCATGAAGTGTCATTTTTCGCTTCAATAACACCTACTAGTTGAGAGGAACGTATGTATTTTAATATAAATGCATGCATAAAACCACTTTATTATTGTTATAAATTCACTGTCCCCACGATTGGGATTTAGGAGTGGCATATGCAGGGCTGGTCCCTGCATGGTCCCGAAGAAATGCTAGGGGTAGCATGAAACATGTCGACCATATTGATCACGGAGTCAACCACATTATAGGTTGCCCTACAGTGACATTAACCCCACTTTTAATATACCTGCATAGGAGCTCAATAAAACAGTTAGGCCCACTAAGTATGGTATTTTTAATACTCACACACCCACTCCACTTATTCTTCTTGCACCACACATAGTCATTCACACTAAAAGTGCTCCTGCGTAGTTCGTGAGTCGCAGCACGCCCCTTTTCGTAGAGAACTGGGATGACCCCAATGATGAAGCATGTCACCGTGGGGAAACCCCGGTGAGTGAGGGGACACTAGAAAGAAATTTTTCTTTCTCTAAGGCATAGTGATTTAAAGCAATCATACACCTGAGCTGAGCTAGGTCCTAGGGTCCCACGACTGGGATCCACACTGTTATTTGTACAGCTCTTCACCCCCCCATCTGTTATATATAATCTTAAGAAGCTTCCAACAAAGAGGAAGGAGTCTCATTTACTCATCATTGCGGGCTATTACAACACTCTTCCCAGCCTACTCATCCTTTGGGTGAGGTAGAGATTAAGAATACCCTTGCGAAAAGGAGCTTCACTTGGTTTCCTTTTAAGTATTTGAGTAGGAGTGGCCAACTTTTTTCTAAAAGAAAAAATGTGTCCTTTAGTACAGTACGACAAAAATATATGCGTCTGAAAGAGCATTGGCAGTAAGAAAACATACAGTTGGCATTTTGATACAATGTCCAGAGTTGGTGTCAAATATATTCCAGAAGTTGTAAGCAATCATCACATGGACATATACAGGTCTGTCAAAACCTCCTCCGTGCAAGTCTCCACACCAGGTATAAAATCCATGTGAAGCATCAGTGTCTGCCTCAGGCCCACTAAGAGTAGCCAACATTTCTTGCCAATTTCGGGAGGGTCTCATCCATAGAAATACGGATCTCTTTATCAAACAACCAGTCTCCGTCATCCCACCTCACAGGCCCAGGGGAGGTTCTAAAGCTGTAGTCAATGTGTCAATATCAACCTATTGGCCAAAAACAGCAACAGGGCTACAAATGTTTAACGGTCATTCCCATTTTTAGACAACGATACAGGCCCAGTATGAAAAGTTTACGAACGTAGGTAACCATGTTTCCCACCACAATCTCGAAGGAGTCTGTTACCTGTTTCCAATATTCCCCACAAACAGGCACAACCATATCAGATTGGGAAAAACTGATCCATCATAACGGCACCCAGTACATTCTTGCAGGCTGGTGGGATATATTTTGTTCTGTATTTTTGGGGTAAGAAAGCCAATGCAGAATTTCAAACTGAGTGATGGAGAATCTCACATTGCTGGATACTTTTTTTTTATGGTAAGTTAATATTTTATTCTATTCCATGTCTGAGTTGCACCAAAAAATCTCTCTGCCTAGACAGGGTGGTTCAGCGGACAATGTGGATTGGGTGCCTCAAATATTTGAATCCCAGTTTGCAGTTTGCGGTAACAGTCAATGTAGTCCACCAGATAGTCACCTAGGCAATCCTTCCCAGGTCAGTCGGTCAGCCATTGCTATTCAAGTAGGAATTGACCAGTCTCAATTACAAATCAATGCCTAGCTTCCTTCAACAACAACAAAAATATCTTTATTGCATGAGTTCCCTAGTTTGCAACAACCTCCTTCAACTCATACCGCAACTTTACTTCATGTCTCCGTTTGTGGAAGTGGGGAAGTGCCACTCAAGGGAACATTTTCAGGAATTGCTAAACTACCCAGTACTATATTTAAGAAATAAATACAGCCTGTTCATTTTAGAGAGAGAGAGAGAGAGGAGTAACACATTGCTAGTAATAACCGCTCTTGGGTAGGCATCTTTGTCAACCACACTGGGAGGAGCTGCAGTGGTGATGCCCAATACCAGCATTCCATATCATGGAGGGCCTAGCCCCCTTGTTCGTACAGGACTAAGTGTAGCAAACTACATTGAAGTGAGATAAGGCCCAGCCTAGATTGACCAGCATGGTATTAATTCATCTAAATGTTGACTTGGATAGCAAGCACATCACTGACTGAAATATATATGCACCTGGGGACTATTGTCATGTTTACTAGTGCTACACGACAATGAAAGTTGCATTCAAAAGGGAAAAGATTGATTCATACCTTGGAGGGCCCTATCTATGTTTGCCAATAGGTAAAATGTATGCCCAATTATTTCAGGGACTAGGGTTGCCATATCTGTCTCGGTGAGCAGTTTTCCCCCTGGATATATGGTGTGATTTGGGCCAATCGTTCTGCAACTAGAAATACTCCCTAATTCATCTAATGTCCTAAGCTTGTGAGTACTAAGGCACTCTTTGTATCCCTTGTATAGACAAGAGTATTGTCCGCATCCAGTGAGCTACATGTGTCCTGTCCCCCACTCTGATGCTGCAGGCTACTTTGTCTGTTCTCATTATATTGGCTAGTGGCTCCATAACTAGGGTAAAAAGGAGAGGTGAGAGGGGACAGAGGACAGCCTTGCCTCATGTCCAGCCCAGATCCTTTACCAGTCTTGACCCTCACTACCAGAGCGGGTATATAGTTGCCTACTCAGCCCAGTGTGAATTAAATGAAATTCCATACCATAGTATCAAATGCTTTTTCTATGCCATGAGAGGCAATTGTTTATTCCTATTCATCCTATTCAAGAAAGTACTTTATGTTGGCAAGCCTGCATATGTTGACTATCGAAGTCTTACATGATATAAATCCAAACTACATGCTATCGACAAGGACCATGATTACTAGTGCTCCTCATGCCAAGGTCTGACTAAGGAGCTTGATGTCTGCGTCGAACACTGATAAAAGCCTGTAGGAACTCAATCTGTGCAATCTTTCTCCAGTTTAGGGACCACACCGATCAGGGCCTCCCTCAGCGTACAAAACAATAAACCAGGCTGTTGGGCCTCATTGCACACCTTTAGAGGTTTACATAAATGTAGAGTTGATACTCTACCACTACTCCTTTGGAAGGGTTGGTTGTAGGGCAGTGGGAGGGGGGGGGGGGGGGGGGGGGGGAGTCAGTTCTCAGAGTCCTGCCTCCCTGCATTTCCATAAGGGCCTCCTCCTGTTCCACCACAGTGAGCAGTGACTCGATTTCCTCCATCAGATCCATGGATCTCAGGAGTTGAACCCTATGCTTCAACTGCATGGGGTCTAAGGGTTCAATTTGTGCTAATAAACTCTGGAGATATTTCCAGAACACTTAACTTAAAGCCTTGTGCATGGTCTGCATTCGCCCATTATCAACTGTAACTACCAGTATATCCTCCCTTTGAGTCTCCTTCTTCGGAAGTTATGGCAGCATCCTCCCAGATCTGCCCCATTCTCTGTGAAATCCTTGGTGAGATTACCTATGTGAGCCCTTACCCAATCTAGAATGCAATTCCCCATATTGGTGTTTTTGGTCCATTACCATCTTACAGTTCCCCTGAGTTCATGGGGTCTTCCGACTCACCTCTGCTATTTTCCGCTACCCACCTATGGTCCTGCTCCGAAGAAGGTCTGCCAAACCAATAACTTTTCCAGTGGATGTTGACCCAACCACCATCACTACTGCTTCCCATTTACTGGGTCTCGCCTGTGTCTACCCCCAGTTAGTGGCTAAGTATTTCATCAATACATTCTTTATGGTTGTGTTGTACACTTCATCTTGCAGTTTCTCGTCTTTTACCCACCATTCAGAGATTAGAGGTCTTTGCCAATTCAATAAGATGTGTGCTCGCTAAATGAAACTCAATTTTAAGGAGTCTGGGACATACCCACAGGTATGGAAGGAGGCAGCTCTCATCCCTCTTAAGAAAAAACCTGATGGTGACCCCACTGGACTTGAATAATTTGTGCCTGATTTCTTTGATGCCCTCTTCGGTGAAGATCTTGGAGAAACATAAAAACCAGCAACTATCCAAATTCATGCTTCAGCATGATCTCCTGGACCCTTTGTAGAATGGGTTCAGGAAGAATCATAGCACCGAATCAGAGCCAATTGCCACCTCAAATACCATTGGTAGGCAAGTTGATCAGGGAGGTGTGTCAGTACTGGTTTTGCTAGACCGGTCGGCAGCCTTTGACACCATATCTCCATCTATGTTGGTGCAGAGGCTGCAGCAGGTCGGTTTGAAGGTTTTGGCATTCAAGCTGTTGGAGTTTTTCCTGTGCAGAACAAACACAGTTAGATGTGGCGACTTCAGAGTAATCCCCCTCTAGCTTCCCTGTGGAGTTCCCCAAGGGCTGTGCCTTGGCCCGACCCTTTCTAACCTGTACATTGCCCCATTGGCACAACTGGTACTGTCGTTCGGGTTCCAGGTATTGTCATATGTGGACAATATCTACATCATATGTGGACGATATCTACGTCATATGTGGACGATATCTACATCATCGTTACCATCTCCAACGACTGGGAAGAGGAAGCAGACAGGTTTAGGGTGGGTATGCAGGAAGCGAGCAGGTGGATGAGAAATTATGGTGTTCAGAGCTAACAATTCAATTTTGTCTGACCGATGGTGCCTGCCACCTGAGGTACTCCACCTGTTCCTGTGGCGGCAGCAAAAAACGTATGAGTGCTGTTTGATAATAACTAAGCCTTTGACTCCCAGGTTAATAGAACAGTGAGTTTATGTTTCTGGATGATTAAGATTTTGAGGAAAAATTCTAACATTATACTAAGGAGATCAGGGTTGCAGTGGTCATTGCTCTTATCATTTCACACCTTGAATGCTGTAATGCACTTTAACTAAACATTAATCAACTTTCTCTAAACAAGCTCCAATTCATCCAGAATGTGGCCACACGGCTAGTTCTGGGAATACCTAATATACATCTCAGTCAGAAAAGGTATGAGATCCCTTCATTGGTTACAGATTAAGAAACGGGTGTCCTTTAACGAATTATAAGGCCCTATATTTGAGGGGATCGAGTTATCTTAGGACAAGCATGAAGTGGTATGCTTCCAGGAAAGTGCCTAAATCCAAGGTAGAGGTTTCAAGATGCAAACAGGTCATATGGGTGGGAACACGCCTTCACAAGAGCAGCTGGAAAGCTATGGAAATCCCTGCCTGAACATTTTAGGAGTCAGAGCTCCTATTTGAAGTTCCACAGGCAAATCAAAATTTGGATGTGTGTGGATTTGGCCAAGGGTGATATTTTGTTGAAGGCTCCCACTTCTTCCTGTCCGACTACCTCCAATTTGGCGCTTTGATGACTTTTGGTCTAATGCGCTTTAGAAATGCAATAAATTAATGAAGGTTTATGCTCCAAACGTAGATTACCTGTCCTTTCATCCCAAATTATTGCACCTGATGCTGCCGCATCCAACGGTCACAATAATTTGAGCTGGGGACTACAACTTTCTCTTTGAAGAATAGATTCCCAAGAGACGAGGGCCTCAGAGTAAATCCCCCCTGAAATTTACAGATATTGTGGATCTGCTATATTTTTAGATGCCAGAAAGACAGGTAACCTGGAGAATCTAAAATATTCTTTCTACGCACCTTCCCAAGGGTCTTATAGCAAGCTGGACTATTTGTTTTGTAGTCACAAGTGGTATGCGGGCTGCAATGGAATAGCTTGGGTATATTTCTATCATACCATTCCCCCACCGATTCTCTAAATTGAAAAGAAATCGAGTACATGTCCATCAATATCAAACTCACCCTGGCAGCCCTCTAACCTCGGAAAAGGAGATCTTTTTGTCCGCTCACCAGAAGGAACACAACAGAGCTTCTTTCCAATTTTAATTCTAACAAAGAAACCACATCAATTAAATCTGAAGTAAAAAAAGAAAAATACTGTCAATCCCTCAAGCGTGTACTCAACTGATAACACTGAGCACCTTCACAAGCTTTTGGGCAAAGTTGTAATTGTTGTTCTGTCTTATGTTTTTTGAACCACGTGTCTCAGGTAAGGGCCATTGATTTCCGGGATGAGATTTATTTCTTAGTAGGTTTTAAACATTTGCGAGCCGATGAGAGAGTGATTTGCAATGTGATCGATTTCGTAAACCCTCAGCTTTTGTCCACAATCAGCAAATTTAGTTCTGTGGCTTTGTCATCCCCAGACTTTGATAATGCAACAGACAAGAATAGAAGTATGCCATTTTCCATTCAGTGCCTAGAACCATGGTTTGTTAGGTAATCTCAGGAGCAGTAAGATTAGATTATATTTTGAAATCAGCAAAGATGAATTTAAACTGGGCGTTGCCTCTAATGTAGTAATAAATATGCCGTGCACCTACCTAAATGTAGCTTCTCATCTTGAGAGACACACCAATCTGCATTTCAAAGGCTCAAAACTGGGTTTATTTGTGCTTGTTTACCTTTTTGTCAATATTCCAGGATGATCCCACTTTCCCCAGCTTGCCTTTGGTAATAGTCTCTTTAGTATTTAGCCAATCAGAGAGGGAAAGACGGTAGTGGTGTATCCAAAAGGAAAGGACCGCACATTCACTATTGACAATGAGATATATAGTAAGTACTGGAAATGTAACTAATCTTCAGTTGCGAAGACGGAGTGCTGTACAGACCACTATCCCCCACTACCAAGAGAGATTCAATGACAATCAAAGGTTGGCAAAATACAAATAAAGCAAGAGGGTCCAATCTAGCACATTCCTAACATACAAATGAACAGGGGCAAACTAATAAACCTCCTGATTGTTTCTCGATAAACAATAGGTTTTCCAAAAGCAGTAGTGGTTGGACATCAAAGATGGACAAGAAAGTTCAGTTTCTCATGTTCTTTATTCAAAATTCCATGGGAGTAGGCTTGACCAAAAAACAGCCGACACGTGTTTCGTCAGTACTAAAGGTAAGTACTAAAGACTTTTTCAAGGCTAGGCAGGACGAAAAATAACGTCGCGTGTCACACAAGGGCTTGTCCAGGCGTGTAGTTTTAAAATAAGGAACCATATACAAAGAAAATCCGGAACGTCAAGTCAGAGTCCAGGTATTGAAGAAAATGGAATCAAAACGTCCTGATCTGGGTGTTGTAATAGAGCACCTGGGAAGTTCTGCATACACCAAACACAGAGCTCCCCCACACGGATGTCGTAACCAAGTAAGCTCAATCAGGACGAAAGAATAATCGTTGTCTTAACTAAAGTGTTCAGTTGAGACAAGGTAACAAAGTCATACCCAGTAATAGAGAGTAAAATTATCGGGGGTGCAGTCCAGTGCTCACATGTGAGTGTGTGAGCATACAAAGTGAACGTCCCTTGGAAGAGTATTCCAATATACTGCAGCCAAGCCCCACTGCAGCGAAGGTCATAAGTGCTCGAATCCGTATAGTAGCCGTTTCATTGACTCCGCTACTATACGGATTAGTACTGACGAAACACGTGTCGGCTGTTTTTTGGTCAAGCCTACTCCCATGGAATTTTGAATAAAGAACATGAGAAACTAAACTTTCTTGTCCATCTTTGATGTCCAACCACTACTGCTTTTGGAAAACCTATTGTTTATCGAGAAACAATCAGGAGGTTTATTAGTTTGCCCCGGTACATTTGTATTTTAGGAATGTGCTAGATTGGACCCTCTTGCTTTATTAGTATTTAGCCAATGTGCTACCTCACTTTTGTAATCATTTAAGTCCTATTTCTTGTGCATGCAATCAAGTGATAGGCTATTTTGCAGTTGAGTGGGGGCAATGATGTCCTAGAGTATATGGTCTACATCACCACCCTCTCTCTCACTCTTCTTCTTCTTCTTCTGTTCTTCTTTCAGGTAATGGGCCTCTGGTTTCACAATACATGGCTAAAGCGCAATCTGTCAAAGGCAGAAGACACCTCTTAGCGAACAGTTATTCTATATTGAAAACTGATTGCTCTCCTTCAGCACACTTTATGAAGTCCACATCTAATACAGTTCATTTGTCTCGGAGCTCCTCAAAAGGTGCTAAAGATGTTTCAGGGCTAGGAAAGCAATTGGCAGTGGTACAAAAATCCACAATGGGCCCAAAAGGTCACAACGTTAAGGACCAGCACCCGGGCCTCTCCGTAACTCTGCATTACAGAATAAACAGGAGGAGTTCAACAGGAGGAGTTCTAAGAGCAATTGGTGGTGGTATGGGTAGGAGCAGAGTGTCTCCCAAGACTCCAGGAGCATCACAGATCCTTATTGTAATTTCTTAAGTTGCAAACATCATTTTGCGTGGAGCATACAAACTATAATTATTGATAGTTTCAGAGTTCCGTCCCATTGTTTATTGTACTTTAAATGTGCTGCAAGTTTAGTCTTTTGCAGGCATTACCCAGATGCAGTATTCAGATCACAGCATGCTCCAACCTGGTCCTGTGTTAAGCTTCTGTCCTGTCCTTCTGGGACGCGGGTACTCCCTTGTGCATGTTAAAACCCTGCCCCTGACAGGATCATCTCTCTATCTCAGTTACTCATTCCATGTGTCAGCAGAGTTTCTTTCATTTGGCTTTTAACTCCAGTTCGGAGATCAATGGGATCAGGATATGCCCCAGATAGGTTAACGCCTGGTTTCAATATTTCTTCGTGCTGACAAAGTCGTGCTGATGGCATGCATGACAAATGAGTTAGAAATGCTTGTAGACTCATTTGTATAGTTTATCCAAGAGTTGGACTTGCAGACAAATCTTACTTAATCTTTTGTGATGGTCTGTGGCCCATGGTCTGTTTAAGTATTATTTTGTGCATGGTACCGCTGTACAAAAAGTAAAAACATTTCAGTATTTGGGAGTTTCCATGGATTCTGCACTCACATGGGATCAACTCCAAAGGGATAGAGCTCATCAGTTTGAATGATCGACTGAACCAGTTTTTTGATCTTCTAGCAAACTGTTCAAAATCACAAAAGGGATAACAGCAACCTATAAAAGCAAATGTATCTCTACCATAAGTTATTGGACGGATATTTGGGCCTACAATCACTAGTGAATTCCTCCCGATGTTTCCAAAAACATTTATACTATTAATTGTCATATTGGGCTAGGGATTAGGTATCTGGAGAATTATATTAAGCGTCGGCAATTAGTCCTCTGACTTTCCGTTTGTCAAAGCAAGGAACAATACTCAACCAATGGATCATTTCAGATTGTCTAACCCTGGAGCATGAGCACAGAATCAACTGGCTTAAGTGAGTAAAAGAGGGGCTTGAATGGATTAGAAAACTGGAAGATTTTCCTATACCCGATTCCGGAAATCTTTGTTCTAAAAAATTTGCTGAAATGGTTATTATTGAAAAATTTTAGCAAAACCAGTATTTTACTAGAGGCCAGTAAACTGACTATGTGCTTTTATATTTCAATTTCGGCAATATTAAACTGTAACTTACTACTGTAACTAGCGTGCATCACACATTTCTTTTAACACGATTTAGGCTCAATCGTGCACGTTTTACTGGCTTTTCTGGAGAAGGGCATGTGGAAGAAAGATTTACCTCATGTTTGTGATAATTGTCCAGTACAATCAAGAATACATTTTTCCTGGTTTTGTCGTTTTTATAAAGGACCCGAGGAGGTTTTATTACCTATATAAATATAATTTTAGATACCATAGACCCGCTTTCTCCTTTCTGCAAGAACTTCCCACATGACTCCTATGCTTTTCAACTGTCAAATGTATTCAACATTTTTGATGACTGATTTTATGCCAAGACAGGAGGCTAGCATTTTGCTTTATCCTTCTATTCACCACTTCTGAGAAGCAACACTACAAAGAACATCTGAATAGAACACTAAACATCAAACAATAGAAATAGACCTTGACAGTCCAATAAATGCCTGCTGTCCGCCATTGTACCCCTCTTTTGTTTGCTGCTTCTGAGCAGATAAGAATCTCTTTTTTTTTATGTTTATGAGGAGCGAATGCGGTTATTTAACAAGAATTGATCCTATTTGTGACTTTGTTGAATGATTGTTATTACATTGATTATTATCTACACCATTCATTATTTAAATATAAATGTTACCGTTTTTTAGGCACACTGGGATCGACATTGGATTAAAAATAGCAAAGATAAAATCTTTTTTAGGTAGCGCTTTAAAGAATAGCCAATATCAAAACAGCTGCGCTTACTGATTGCCACACACTGCTTTATAGTTTGAGGAAAGAGGCAAGCTGATACGCGCAGCTAGCCGATAAATGATAGCGGACTTTTTGAAATAAGCACGCATTCTCGTAAGATGTGCTATTTCAGAAGAATAACTGAAGACCTCAGCGCCATTATAAATTGGGTGCATTATGCGTTAGAGGTGTTTGTGCAGTAAGAAATTTGGGCCTGTTTTTTCAAAAACAGAGGCTTTTGTTTCTCAAGGAAATGGCACTGATATGCAACACATTTTGCCATTTATAGTAAAGGACAGTATTCACGAAGTTGGAGGGCTTGAAAAGATTTTGTGGAGTCGCTTTGGATGTTACGAGGAGTTCTTAAAACGCGCAAAGGGTTATTTTAAACAATATTACCGTGATTAAGATTGATTTAGAGTAGCCAAGATACGGCTGAACAGAAAGCACTAGTGAGGCTAGCCCAGATGTGATGATAAAGTTATTTACACAACAGATTAAACATTTGCTACAAGAGTGAGTAAGATCTGTAATGAACGATAGAAAAGAGGTCTTTGTGATGAAGACGATGAATATAACTATCTCTGAAGGGGACGAAATAGCATACAGGAGCCCAGGAGGTAAATGCTCCATGAAGAGGTAAATGCTCCATAAAGATTGGTGGCCATTGAGTCATGCGGCAGAGTACATTAGGAATTTGATCAGGAGACCTTTGGAAAAATAATAAATGAGTATTATGAGGGCAGAATGTTCACGCCCAGTTATTGGTGAGAAAGAATCTATGACTCCTAATTTGGTTCCGGAGTTATTCATGTATCAGTTTAAATTACATAGAGTATTCGAAAGTAGGAGGCGCACAGCTGATTAACACGGAGTTGTGAAAAACGTGGTATTCTCCAATGTTTTTTTCAATGTTTTTTAGAAGATCGGGTGCTCACAACAGGTAACGTGTCCGTCCTTAACACGTCTATCTAACAATGAATCATGTGTCACCATGAGACCATAGTGACATCCCTGGATGTCGGGCACTCCTTGGGTTCTCGTGGAAATGAGACTCCAAATGTAGTTCAAGAGAGAATTTTCGAAAGAGAATTTTAATCATTCATCTTAAATTAAAGTCATTCAAATTTTCATTCGGTAAATGCATCCAAAGAAAATTATCCAAATGCTCCAATGCATTTCGGGCAAAACGAGCCCTTCATCGGGGAGCCTTGTAGATCAAATGTTTCATGCATTGCATTTAAGGAATCTCAAATTGAGATTCCTTAAATGAAAATAATCGCAATTTAGCGATTTCTAGAATTGCGATTTTTGCATTTGGGATGATGCATCCCAAATGCAAAAATACCTCTCGCAAAGGGCCAGATTCTCAGAATCTGGCCCTTTGCGAGCGGATTTTTGTTTGATGACTCTGGCCCATAGATTTGTTTTTCTAATCATCGGAGAGGCAGACAGGAAATAAGTATCTGGCTTAAATGAACTTACATAGAAGTTGGCAACTCTCTTTTGCATGGTTTCATTTAGGGGGGTCTCAGATATTAGAGCTCTGAATATTAGTGGGCGATTTTATCAACCACAAGGAGTTCTGTTTGAGATTTGGAGGAGAAATACGACTATGTCAGAGCCTGTTCTTTCATCCAAGGTTGGATGCTTGGAGAGTAAATGTGAATTCGAACGTTGCTAAATGTAATGGAATAACTGTAATGAAGTGCTTTTGCAGATGATTACTTGTACAAGCAGATCTTGTTGTTTACAATAAAATGTAATAAAAAGAAAAGGTTGGATGATTGTCCTAAGTTACGTCCAGTTAGAAGTCTTGAAGAGTATGAATCTAGAGTTATGGAGAATAGGAGCGAAGGAGTGGATTAATTGTTGATTTCGTATGTAAGACCATTCAGGAGTGTCTCGACAGCTACAATAGCCAGATTGGTGAGGACAGTGAGGAAGGCGGAGTGTGCGAATTGAACTCAATATGCAGCGCGCTTGATTAGGGGTGCTATGGCTACTAACATTTACACAAATGGTGAAAGACATTTTAAAAGCAACAGACTGGTCAAATGCAGAGGCGTGTAGGAAATTTTACTTCAAACCAAATAAGCATGTTTCAGATGGTGTTGAAGGTCTTTGAACATGCAAAATGCTAATATCCTGTCTTGACATTAAAAGGTATAAATAAAGTACCAGGTCAAAACGAAAATAAATTGTTTGATCTAGCATTAATCAGGAGACGCCAACTAAAATAAAAAAGGTTCCGGCTTTCCCCCTTGTTTGACAATATAATTTCCGGCATTAATTTTCCATATGCTGTACAGCAGAGAAGAAATGGTCTGATCACATGCTCAGTGGATTGAGAACTCCTAATATCCACTTATAGCGGAGTGTGTTTTTGAAGTGGGGTTTCCCCATGGTTTGTGTTTACGTGTACTTCTCTCTGAGTTTCCACGGCGATGTAGGGGCTGGATACTCCAGGCCCTACAGAGCTATAAATTAGTCCATCACATACTTGCCAATAGACCTGATTTAGGTGGGACAATCCGCTAAAATCATTCCACTTTCAAAAAAAAAAAAAATTACCTTTGTGAATGAAGCAGTTTTTGATCTTTTCACTTAAAGTCGCTGCCATCAGTCCTTGACTCAAAACTAACTTCAGACCTTGCAGACTCCAATTTAGGAACCTACATACACATATATTTCTGTTCATGTATAATATCAGATATAGGACTGCGCATTTGGGTTCAGTCACAACTGCAAAGTCCATTGAAAATTAAGATGATGGCAGACATTCCAACATTGGGGAAACCGAAAGAGGGAGATTTTTAAAAATACAATCAGGAGTATTTAGTTTTCCTGGTTAACTTGCATTGAAATGGGTGGCAATTTCAGGCAGGAGAAAGCTGAATTAAAGTCACTTTTGGCTTTACAAATCTGGATTGTCATTTGGATATCTCTAAGGAACAGATCAGTTAAACTATCTTCAATACTTTAGAACATTCGGAGTTGAAAGGTCAGAGCAGACCAATTACGGTCAACGCAGGAAGGAGCTCTGATGTGGGTTCCTAAATTTTCGTCATGAAAAAAGTTCCATAAATTGATAAGGAATGAATGAGAAGTGTTCAATTTAACCTCAAACTCATCAATTGGCACGTTAGTTCACATTGATTATTGTGCAGCTATGAACAAACATAACTGAACAAAAAGTACTTTTCAGCATAACCCAAGAGTTTATTCATATGCAAAAGAAGTCAAACTAGTTAGGAGTTCACAAACATAAAAAGTTGCAAGAATAAAATAACTCACCCAGTACTCCAGATGCAGCACTGTCCAGGGTGCCTCCATGTCCCATCTTCAGCTTCTGCTGCTTTCGTTTCATTCCCCGATGTTCAATACCAGCTTCTAATGAAAAAATAGCATCAAAGCAGGTCAGCGAAAAACAAACCAATAAAACATGTAAGGCAAAGTATCTGCACAGGACCATCAAACTGCGATGCTCAGGTAAAAGGCTGGCCCACTCAAATGGTGTGCTAGGTCTTTGGGATTAGAGAGTAATTTTATATTAGAAAGACATTTTCTGCTTTTTCAATCAATTATCAGTTTCAGTTTATAAACTTTATTTTGATTTGTTAAAAAAAATCATAAAAGTTGAAGCAGCATAAGCATTGAGGCCAAATAAACAATGCGACATAATTCATTAACAGGAGACTTCGCATGTATAAAACTAACACCCTGGATGTCCTACGTAAAACAATTAATAAATACAATTAAAAGTTTTAAAACAAACCCATAGTTTAAAAAGCCCTATTTTAAAAAGTTATATTTGCATTAGAATTGATTAGCTAGGGGAGTGAATACACTGCACAAAGAAAGGTACATAATACTATAATCAAGTTACATAGATATGAAGCACATGATTAGGCTCAAATGACTGAATCGCTTAGGCTGGCAAAAAGTTAAATTTTTAACTGTAGGAAAGAAATTTGCACTGCTAGAATTTTACTGTGTTTTCAGTGTTTTTAAAACAAATACAAGTTACTGTCCTTGCGCGTGAGTCGGCTGTTCCGGCTTCCCTGCTGCCCCGAGTGACTCCCCCTGCAACAGCCAATCAGTTGGCGAGAGGGCGGAGCTGTGGGCCGGGACCGGAGTGAAATACAGCCAGCAGCGCGGGAGATCGCCATTAGGCTCTAATGACTGGATCGCTTAGGCTGGCAAAAAGCTACATTTTAAACTGTAGGAAAGAAATTTGCACCGCTAGAATTTTACTGTGTTTTTAAAACAAATACAAGTTACTGTCCTTGTGCGTAAGTCGGCTGTTCCGGCTTCCCTGCTGCCCCGAGTGACTCCCCCTGCAACAGCCAATCAGGTGGCGAGAGGGCGGAGCTGTGAGCAGGGACCGGAGTGAAATTCAGCCAGCAGCGTGGGAGATCGCCATTAGGCTCGAATGACTGGACCGCTTAGGCTGGCAAAAAGCTACATTTTAAACTGTAGGAAAGAAATTTGCACTGCTAGATTTTTCCTGTGTTTTCTGTGTTTTTAAAACAAATACAAGTTACTGTCCTTGCGCGTAAGTCGGCTGTTCCGGCTTCCCTGCTGCCCAGAGTGACTCCCCCTGCAACAGCCAATCAGGTGGCGAGAGGGCGGAGCTGTGGGCGGGGACAAAAGTGAAATACAGCCAGCAGCGCGGGAGATCGCCATTAGGCTTGAATGACTGGATCGCTTAGGCTGGCAAAAAGCTAAATTTTAAACTGTAGGAAAGAAATTTACACTGCTAGAATTTTACTGTGTTTTCTGTGTTTTTAAAACAAATACAAGTTACTGACCTTGCGCGTAAGTCGGCTGTTCCGGCTTCCCTGCTGCCCCGAGTGACTCCCCCTGCAACAGCCAATCAGGTGGCGAGAGGGCTGAGCTGTGGGCGGGGACCGGAGTAAATGCAGCCAGCAGCGCGGAAGCGCAGAGGACGCGCACAGCGGGCGCGCCAAAGGCAAGCCCTTCTGCGCCCGTCCGTGCCCATCCGGACCCAGGGCCCAGGCAGTATCCCCGAGCTATTACCTACTCCTCGGACACCCTAAAATTGATACACTCTCCCCTCTTATATCCTGTTCATGAAAAACAGGTCTTACTCGAGAGCAAGGAATCCTATTCGAAAGGCGCGATTTCCCAGAAATACAGATTTCTACCACCTTTGAACAGGGTTCTCCTCACCTGGTTAAACCCCAGCCCAGGCCTTTATCTATTCACTACCTCAACACACGCTCCCTCGTCAAACACCAGCTTGATATTCTTCTTCTCCTGCTCACTGACACACCTGATCTGTTGCTGTTGACAGGAACCCGGCTCACTGAAGACTCCGCTCTTGATTTGCTGGAAGCTATACCCTCTAACTATTATGTCTTATATGCCAACCGCTCATCAGGTAAAATGGGAGGGGGAGTCACAACCATTATCAACACCAACTTCAGGTTCAGTACCCTGCCCTCTCTCCCTCTCAATGAGGCGGATAACATAGTAATCCAACTAGATTCCACCATGGACACCTTTGTCTGTGTATTAGTCTATAGGCCCCCATATCAGATGGCTCACTTTCCCCTCTTACTTAGCGAGCAGATGGCGAAACTCGCCACCGATCACGCTAAGGTCCTCCTTATAGGTTATCTTAACTACTGGTACAATGACCCCCTTGAAGGACCTCAATCTGCTGAGCTGTCTGACCTCTTCACTAACTTAAATTTTACACAACAAATCTCCTCTCCCACCCATGTGAAGGGGCACATCTAGATCAAGTGTGGATTAATGGAATGACCACTTCAACCGCTACAATTGACCCTTGTGTCTGGAGTGATCATCATCTTATAAAATTCATGATCACACTGCCGACTCTTCATAAAATCAGAACAGTTGAAGGTGGCTATGCTAGGAAATGGAATGCCATCAATAAAAAAGACTTTCTCGACACTTTGACCAACACTACCCCGTCCCCGGGCAATGACATCAACGACACTGAGGCAAATCTCTCCCAATGGCTTCTTGAGGCCAGTAACAAGCACGCACCTCTCAGGAAAATTAAACTAGCCCGACGTGCCGATGCCCAGAGATGGTTCTCTTCTAAACTTAAAAACCAGAAACTGGCCTTACACCAACTAGAGAGGCAGTGGCGACGGTAATACTCCCCTGATAAGAAACTGCTGTACATATCCACCCAGAAAGAATATATGAAGACTATCATCACAGCGAAAGCTGCTCATTTCTCTTCACGCATCCTTAACTCTAACAAAAGCTCCAAAGAAATCTTTGTTATCATGAATGAACTGTCCAACCCAGGGTTCTTACAAAGGTCATGCCCTCTCAAGTTCTCTGTAATTCTCTAAATGATTACTTTATAGAAAAAATCATTACCATCAAAGCCAGCATTCCTCTGCACCCCCCCATGTCACCCAGAACAACTATACACAGTAACAAATGCACTCTTAGTTGTTTCCTCCCCATCAGCACTGAGATTCTTCAGGAGCTCCTCGTTAAAGTCAAATCTGGAGCTCCCTCTGACTGCTGCCCACCTCACATACTCAAGGACAGTTTATCAGTCTATCCAGGCCCAGCACTGACACTACTGAAGGAGTCACTCACTACCGGTCAAGTTCCTAAAGCATTTAAAAAAGCCACTGTGGTCCCTCTTCTGAAGAAACCCGGCGCTGATCCTACACTTTTATCTAATTATCGACCCACCTCCCTTCTCCCGTTCTTAGCAAAAGTGCTAGAGGCTCACGTAGTCAAATGCCTGTCAGCCTTCCTGGAAGAATCTAAATATCTTAATTCCTATCAAGCAGGTTTCTGGCCAGCCCATTCTACTGAAACCTTAGCTGTCCTGGACACTCTCTGTGATGGCGCGGATCAACACTCTCCTCAAGCACAGGTCCTTCTCGACCTCTCCGCCGCCTTTGACACGGTCGATCATGCTACTTTGGTCGACCGTGTCAAACAAGCCAGCATTCTGGGTGCAGCGGCTTGTTGGCTCTCCTCCTTCCTGGAGGATCGCTTCCAGGCCGTCCGCCTAGGCCACTTTGTGGCCCCACCACGCAAAACCAACTGTGGTGTACCACAAGGTTCCGCTCTTTCTCCCCATCTGTTCAACCTTCACATCCTCCCCTTAATCCACTCCCTTAAAGACAGGAATGTGATAGTTGTTAACTATGCAGACGATCTGCAACTAGTTTTCCCGATTGATAACTCCCATAGTTCCATCACCGAATTTCAGACCACTATGTTACATATCCAACAGTGGATGGACCAGAACCACCTTAAGTTAAACCCTGGGAAGACGGAACTTGTTCTTATTGGGGACAGCCTTAAATTTTGGGGTCCTCATTACTGGCCTTCAGAGTTAGGTCCTTCTCCCTCCCCCTCCCACTCGGCCAAAACCTTAGGAGTTACCCTCAACCATGATCTGTCACTAAAAACCCAGGTTGGCACGGTCATCTCCAAATGTTTCTTTCGAAAAGGAAGATCAAAAAGATACATCGGTTCTTCCCACAGAAAGCCCTGATTCAAGTGGTGGTCGCCATTGTCTTGTCTCTCCTGGACTATGCCAACTCTGTATACTTGGGCATGCCTATCTATCTGTTCAAACAGCTACAGATGGCCCAAAACCAGGTGGCCAGACGGATCCTGCATCAACCAAGGTGGCAGTCTGCCACCCCTTTGCTGAGGTCACTTCACTGGCTCCCAATCCCTCAACGCTGTGCCTTTAAGGTGGGCCGCCTCATTTTTAAATCTCTGCATGGTAACAACCCCAAATTTATTAAAACCTTAATTTCCAGGCACACCCAGTCCCGGAACCTCTGCTCTGCTCATCTCTCACTACTCACCACCCCCGTATTCAAACGAGTCCGTCAGGGCGGCTGTAGATTTGCCACTCTTGCTCCTAGATTGTGGAACACTCTCCCGTTGGAGATCCGTTCCTGTACTGAGCTAATGCAATTTAGAAAATCCCTTAAAACATGGCTATTTGCACAAGCCTATAACTAAAGCTGTCCTTTAACAATGTCTGAGCCTTTACATCGCCATGAAACCATCCGGTGTAAGTGCGCTTTATAAATCAGTTTTAACATTAACATTAAAATCAGTTAGAACGTCTTGTTTTATTCCATCTAATCACCCAGACCCAGTCCAGAAACTTTGCTATTGCAACCACAGTCGGGCCTTCCACTGAGGTTTTTAAAATTCGGAAGGCCTCGCTACTTGGCCTGGTGCCCAGACTAGAGCAAACAGGTTTCAACCAGATCTGCCTTGGCTTGGTATATGCTCGACATACAAAAAGAATGTGAGGCAATGTTTCAGTCATATCCTAACAGAAAGGACATGTTCTACTATTTGTATTACTCCATTTGGAGATAAAAGAATGTGTAGGCAAGGATCCCACCCTGAACTGATTGAATAGTTTCCTGTCACGTGATGACGTGATCAGATCCCAGTACCCCTCATACTTGGGCTTGTGTTTTATTTCAAGAAAAGCTTTGGACAGGAAGCCACTGAAACAGGATGCAAAACGTTTCATATTATTTAAGTTCCAATAAGCTGCCTTTAGCTCCAATTTGCTAGGGAATACACTTCCGACAGGGGTGGTCCATAGTTGAGCCATACCCAGCTCACATAGTAAGTTTTTAACACAACTAAACCACCCAATTTTCTAGTTGACATCCAAGTCCCTCACTTCTAACAGGGCCTGGGCGTAGTGTGTGAGCTCTGGGGTCACCCAAAGCCTCCTCCAATAAGCTAAAAGCCTGCAATGTGCCACATCTCTCACTGAATGGCATCCCAGATCCAGAAGAAGAGGTACTAAGGGAGTGGACTGGGGAGGCTGATTAGGGACCTTAAGAATTTATTCTGCCCCACCACCAGAGTTTCCAAATTGGCATGTCCCCACAATTCCACCCCATACAGGGTTGATGCACCTATTTTTGCCTTGTAGATCTGGAGCACAGGGGCTATAGGTTTGTTGTGTGAGCGTCTTTGCTCCTTGAGCAATGCGCCAGAAAGGTGCGCATGTTTTACAGACAGTCTAATTGCGGCTTCCAGGTCAACTTTCTATCATTTAGTACCCCCAGATACGCAAAGGTCTCTGTTTGGTCCAGTAACCCTTTATTCATTCTAACATCGCAGATGACTTTTTTATAATTATGCAAGACCATATACTTCGTTTTATCGACATTTACTATAAGGTCGTGGTCTGCACAAAACTCTTCGAATCTTGAGAGGGCACATTAGAGTCCCTGTCTCGTCTTCAAGAGAATAAGAGTGTCATCGGCGAACATTAGCAATGGGGTCTTAACCCCAGCTAAAACCGGAGCATCTGTGAGGAAGTCTTCAAAATAGTTCACTACCCCGTTGATGTACATGGAAAAGAGGGTCGGTGCCAGGACACATCCCTGTCTGACACCCTTTTCTACAGGGAATTTTTCCGTAGTACCACCTGCCGCGTCCCATCTGACCGGAGCAAAATTATCGCAGTGTAACTTAACCACAAGAGCTAGAAATTCAGGTGGCATGCCCAATTTTAGCAGGGTGTGCCACAGCTTAAAGCGTGGAACCAAATCAAAAGCGGATTTCAAATCTAAGAGGGCAGCATAAATGGTGGCTCTCCCCAAAGTTACCGTCCGCCAATATATAAGAATAAACTTTAAAACCTGATCTACAGTGCTAATGGATTGCCGGAACCCCGCTTGCAGATCAGAAAGGATATTGCAATCCTCCATCCAAGCCTGAATTCTGCATAACAATACCCGGGCAGAAACTTTTTGGATGCAGTCAATCAGGCTTATGGGCCTGAAATTACTCGGTAACGAGCGATCACCTTTTTTGTGAATCGGAATAATTACTGCTCCTGCCCAGGAACAGGGCAGCGATGCCCCTTTAGCGATGGCATTCAAAAAAAGTTGTATACATTGCCCAGGTATCAAGATTGTGTAAAAACAAGTCCGCAGGGATGCAATCTAGCCCGGGAGCCCTGCCTTTCGGCACTTGGAGGAGAGCCTTTTCCACTGCTTTTTTGGTTATGTGTATAGCGGGGATAGGGGATGGCATTACAAAGACATCTTGGGCTACTGGACCACATGCGGACTGGTCTTTGTAATGGAGAACCCAATCATCAGGCGCCACATAATTCATTGGAGTTTTACTTAGGTCCCCGCTCCCCCACTTCACCAAATGCCAGAAAGCAGCCATATCTTTTCTACTACATGCATTAAGTAGGTCAACCCAATGTGCTTCATCCCAGTCCCTTTTAGCCTGGGACTGAGCTTCCTTATAGGCCCTACTTTTTACTTTAATCAAGCCACCATCTTTGCTCCTAATGGCAGCCGCTAAAGATCTATATGCTACGCTGCAAGAGGAGTTGTACCATTGAGCAGATTTCTGGCATGTTTGTATAGCTAATGTTTTGGGTTTGGCTCTAAAAAAACTTTTAAGACAGTTAAAAAGCTGTTCATGATCCTGTGCAGCTCTAGAGGAGAGGTCAACATGTTCAGCATCAAGCTGAAGGGAAGCTATGGCGTTAGTTACTAGTATGTTCATTTGGTTCAAATGTTCAACCTTATTCGCCACATTTGACCATTTAAGGCGCCGTGAGTCGTTTGTTGTGAAAGTTTCCACACATTCGCTATATGGTGTCCCTCCTTCCGGATTTGGGTACCGACCCCGCAGGGAAAGAAGCAAAGGATTGTGGTCACTTTCCGGGCGAGAGTATACCTTTATGTCTAGCAGGTAAGTCCAAAGCTCCTCGTTAATAAAAATGTAGTCTATGCGACTGGTACGTTGGCCACTAACATAGGTCGGCAACCCATTTTTATCAGATATAGTGTGCCCATTAACAGCTCTTACCCCATGTTCCAAAGAAAATACTTTTAATTGGAGTGCCGAGCTTGTCCACTTCTTTATTGGCGTGAGGTCAAGAGAAGGGATCGACCCTTTAACAACCTCCTCAACACTAAAATTCATATGGAAATCAAGGGGTTCGAAAGTACAATTGAAATCTCTGGCTATTATGTTGTTTTGGCCTCTTTGATTAGCTAAAAAAGCATCGAGCAATGCTATGGTTTCTGAAGACTTCCCACCTTCCAGACCCCTAGAGTAAACATTGATGAATAAGAAATCAGAAGAACTACCCTTACAAACCCTAATAATAAGAATATCCCTGGAGTCAATATAGATTTCCTCTATCCTGTACTGCAAACACTGCCTAACCCAAATTATCAGACCCCCTTTGGGCCTTCCCCTTTCACCATTCTCTGCACTTTTATAAAATTAATATAACCTGGGCGGAATACCTGATCCACCGCCCAAGTCTCTTGGAAGGACAAACTATCTTGTTCCTCAATAAAGTATGAACAATCAAGTGAGGCACTTTTACTTGTTAGCCCCGCTATGTTCCACAAAATCATATTTAAACCAGCACGATTGTGCACGGGGTCTATAATACTTAGATGAGGACGTGGACCCCACCTAGTCACAGGGGGGTCGACAATATTTGGAGTGAGCTTAGTAATTGGGGGTGAGCCACTATCTAATGCCCTACTTTGTTCAGATGATCCAAGGTTATTACGCTGTAATGGGGCCCAAATGGCATGGGAAAAAGGAAGGTGTGTCCGTGAGGGGGACAAAACTAGGTCACCAGCACTCGGAAGAGATGGTATAGTTTTGCGAGAAGACAGACGACCCAGTCAGTCGATTTCTTCCAAATTGGAAAGCAAATTAAAAAACTGTTGTGAGTGGGAACATTATATTCATAGAATCCATGGGGATGGGAAATAGCTTGATAGTCACCCACCACAGTATTGGAGGGTTTTGTTAGAAGAACCACAGCGGTAAAATACTAATGTCTTCCTCGCTCAAATGCCTTGACCCTGCCATATCTAAGATGGTTTTCACTAGTAAGGGGGACCCGAAGTTCAGCACCACACAGTCCCCTCTACTTGTCTTTGGCAATCTCCCAATCCATGAAATTCTACGAATCATTTTAAATTTGTGGAATAAATGACTGCCCAACCCAGTTTTGTTATTTAGAAAGTGTAGGGCTTTGTTCCTAAGCGACACCCAGTGTTCCCCACTTCCCAATTGTAATGGGGGTACTTTAGATAGTATAATAGTGTAGGGTGTGGCAGTAGGAGGTAAATTAAGATAGTCATTTGGGTTAGTCGCACCACCCCCTGATCTTCCCTTCTTAATGCCCCCAATTAGTTCCTTCACTGGGGCAGTCATTGGGATACTAGGGGGTATACTGCTAGAATTTACAAGCGAGGGTAGAACTGTTGGATTGATGCCAGGGCCAGCGAACTTATTAGTTGGATTAGTTGACAAAGATAGAGTTCTAGTGTGATCAATGGGACAATTACTAACTGCTTCGGAGGAGGCAGGTTTTGGAAGAAGGAGTTGTTGCTCAATTTTATCCAGTCTTAGGTTAATATCAGACAACTTAGTGAGTAGGAGATTGAGCAAAGCTGTTAATTATAAATAAGTGAAATCAGAGTATGTGAACTCCAATCAGAAAAGCAAGAGAAAATAAACGTTGCCTAAATCTCCTGAGAAAGATGATAGCTAGAATAGTTTTCTAGGCTCAAAGAGCAGAGCTCACCACTTAGGTTGCCGACATCCTAAAGTTTCAGACGTTACACCAATTATAAAGGCTCTAGCTTCCCACAGCAGCAGGGATGCCATAATATCTTTAATAAAATAGATGATGAATCTAAATTTGCCAAAGAATAACAATCGCAGCAGAAATTGCCCTCTGGAACCAACCAAATGCAGTTACTCTTCCAAACTCACAGTGGATTACTATTCAGATATCTACGTCAAGCAAATAAAGGTGCCAGTGGTGGGAGAGGGGATTCTGTTAAGAATTAACTATGCCAATGTGTTACCTAGCTCTTACCACAGGAACTTTTCAGCACACCCAAAATATGGCGCTTATATTTCTCTTCACTCTGCGAAAATGTGATCAGGTTTCAGAGGCCAACCAAGGGTTTAACTGCTCACACAACTCCCCCTTCCCCCTTACCCCCCAAGGGGACTCGGTTTAATGCCCTCTGCATTGCCCCAAGGGTATTTAGTGGCAATTATGATTAAATCCACTGATACATCCCCTCTCGCTCCCTTCGTTCGGTTATACTTGTTCTCAATGCAATGGCAGGTCTGTGTGGGTTTTCATTCCACAGGCATAAGCTGCTTGTTGACATTTGATAGATTTCTAATCTTGGGATCTTTCATAGAACTCTCAAGGCCCACCTCTTTTAATAGGAGTCTTTCTTTCCCCTTTGTGGTCTTCCTTTTTTCTTTAGTACAGACAATATGCAGCTTCTGCTAAGTGAGGAAGGTAAGACAGGGTACAATAGTGAAGTAATGGCAGGTATGTATTTTTCTCCAGAAGGATGGTGGGGGTTCCAGAATCTATTGGGGTAAAATTAAATGTATATCTACTACAGCACCTTCCATTCCACTCACTCGCATGTTTTTTTCTTCAATAAATCTATATTGACTTTTGTGGGTATTATACAGACAGAACACATAAGGAGTCCTTCGTCCTTCCATAGAATTTCAACATCCCATTATCCCAATCATCCCCCCCAAATAGACAACAAACGTATTATTGCTCATGTGGGAATTACAAACGGATCTCATAGAAATAGATGAAGGTAACAAAGCAAAATTCTCTCTCCTGAAAAGTCCTAAGCAGGCATTAACATCATGTAAAATCATAGAACTCAACTTCACCCAAGATATATTGGTATAATAGAAAAAAAGGAACACAAGTTACATTCTGTGTATCTCTCAAGTCTGTGCAGAAACACTATAACTTTCCCCCATTCCCAACAACCTGCTTTCGTGTATGCCTGTACAATACCTAAATAACAAGGCAATACAAACATGCCCTGATATGCCCTGAATATAATAACCGTTGTGCATACCTGTTATCTTCCCACATACATATATCAGAATGAAAAGTCACAGGCCACGCAAACACGTTGTACAGATCGGACACTGTCTGTTACTCTCGTAGCGCGGACAGCATAGCCAACCAGGCCATCACAGCATCCTCTAGTTTCTCATCCTGGCGTACATGGAGCATCTGCACCCTCTTCGCAGTCGCCACTCACAGACATCCTTCAACCATGCCGCAGAAGTGGGGGAGTGTGGGACTGAGCCATGCTACAGCGAAGTGTCTTTTGGCCAATACCAGAGGGACACATTTTCTACTTAATTTCCTTGACACCGGGGACAGGGGACAGGAGCAATCCCAGTATTACTTGTTGGATTTCCAACGGAACATCCCAGCCTGTAGCCACCTTAAGCTGAGTAATAATGGTCTCCTAGTAAGAGGTAAGGGTGGAACAGGAACACACAACATGGAGAAAGTCTGCCGCTGGAGTCCTACAAAGCACTCAGCCATCCGGGCGAGCACAAAAAATAGCATGCAGCGTCCGCGGTGTGACATAAGTCTGATGCACAAAATTATATTGTAGAAGCTTCAAAAGGGCTTTGGAGCTAACTTTCTGGATTCCCTCATGAAATTACACCCACTCCCTGGCTGACAAGGATTCCCCTAAGAGTGTCCTATTTGGTTTGTATACTGAGTTCCACTCGCAGTAAGTAATCTCGACCTACTCACTCAACTTATTCCAAGGTACCATGTCACCATCCAAAGGCTCCCATTCACCATATCTATAGCTCACAACCATGGGCATTTACATTAGTATTTAGTATCTATTATTTATGACCATGTAACGGTGGATATACCGCATGGTAAAAATATGGCATCTGATTAAGAGGAGGGATTATGGCACAATTCCCAGTTGGTCTTAGTGACAACTTATCCAAAACAGAAATAGGAAGCAAGGAGTAATGGCAAGGAAAATGTCCGTGGAGAACAAACACAAAGACTCACACTGGTATTGGTAAAAGAAAAGTCCCTTGGACTAATTTCACTAAAGTTACCCTAGTTCAAGCAGCATTTCATCCACACCAGTGTAAAAAAATCTGGGATCCCCACAATTACAAACACAAAAACATTTCAATTATAAAACCTAAATCTTGGCAAAAATAGTCAATGTTGTCTCTTTTTGTACTTTTACATATTACAATTGTCTGCTTTGAGCACTATGAATGTATAAAAATCTTTTTAATTATTGTGTTTTAACAGTTTTCATTGATTGATCAATAAATTTGACTATTTTTGCAAAGATTTAGGTTTTATAATTGAAATGTTTATGTTGTGGGGATCCCTGATTTTCTTTTTGATTTTTTTTTTGAAAGACCTTTATTGGATCTTTACGAGAAAAAACACAGCGTATGGCCTACAACCTCTAGGGCTGGCCGCGACATTTGCAATTTCCTTTCAACATTTTCGGTTTATACACAGCCTCATTGCCGACAACCCTGGGGTCCGGCGGCGTAGCAATTAAGTTTGGATTTTCTGCCTTCTGTGTCAAGTTTGTCAACATTTCAGGTCTTACATTTTCCATTTTTTATTGTGAACAACCTACAACTGGGTTCAAGATGTAAAATCACACATATTGACCTTTGCCACATCCGTGGCGACACATTGTGAAGCACCATACGTATTTAAAGGATGTAGTCATGGGTTACGTTACGTTTGTGGGATATCGCAATCTCACCCCCCTAGGTCATCCACCCCCCATTCCCTATCTACTCCCCCTCTCCCTCCTCATCTGAGCTTACATTTTCCTCTTCTGGTAACGGGTCACACAGCTCCCCTCTGTATAATTCCATGCAGACCATACTTTGTTCCACTTACGTGGGCAGGCCCGTAGCACATACACCGCCCGCTCTGTGAACATGAACAAGTCCATGTTCCTGCTCCACTGCGACACCGTGGGCAAGTCAGACGCGCCCCACTTCTAAGCTATGTCTCTTTTAGCTACCATAATGGCTAGTGTGCCCCATATGTGGCAGTGTCTAGATAAGTCGGTCGGTTCCCAAATGTTCAGCAAACATTTACGCTGCTCTGGTACCAGGGAAACCTGAAGTGTTTGTGAGATAGTTGAATACTGGCGGCAGGTGATGCGTACTATGAGTGGGCAGTCCCAAAGTGTATGGAATAGTGTACCTTCCTCCCCACAGCAACGAAGACAAAATGGATGCGGCGCTCTATGTAATTTATGTAGCAAATGCCTAGTGTAGTATATGCGGTGTAAGATTTTCAATTGTACTAGTCTAAATTTAGCCGAGATGCCCACCTCCTTGCGGGATGCTAGTGCCTCATTCGGTAAACATCACTAACAACGAAACTTTTACAACGCACTACCATTACAACGCGGTCATTACAACGCAAACTATTACAACGCATTGCGCTGGGGGGCGCTCTAGGATAGGGAATACGTTTAATTTACTATCCAACACCTTCCCTAGTGTCCACGGGGACTGGAGTTGGAATAGTAAATTAAACTATTCACTATCCAGCACCCAAAAGCGCTAGGTGTTGTAATGGTATGCAATGTAAAAACCGCGTTATAAAGGCAGGCGTTGTAATAGCCTGCGTTGTAACGTCATACAACCGCCTCATTCCATTCCGAGTCATCAATTTCTCCAATTTCCTCCACCCACTTCTCCCTCAGCTGCAGTGTAGGGTCCGTCAGGTTATTCAGTAATTTACGGTATGTAAGGGAAGTCGCACCCTGCTGTATGTAATCAGTGAGTAGCCTATCCTCCAATGGCGAGGATTCCGGTACCTCGGTGCCTGCCGGTATTGCCTGTAATAGTGCATGTCTGATCTGTACATATCTGTAGGTTTCGTGTGGGCCCAGGTCGTATTGTTGCTGGAGCTGTGTGCAAGGGATCACCGTCCCCTTGTCCCACAGATCCCCCACCGTGAATATGCCGATGCTATCCCATTGTGCAAACCCCTTACTTTGTCTCAAGCGCCCTAGTGCTTTCGTGTCCCAGAGGGGGGTGAGTTTAGTGATCTTCCCCTTCCATCCCAACTTTGCCTGTGCCGTGTGCCATAAGATGGTTGTGTGTCTCGTGGGTCCTATCAATTTCTGAGCCTGGTGTCTCTTGTAGAGTGCTGAGACCATGCAGTCAGTTCCTAGTTGTGCCCTGTCAGTTCTGTAGGCCGGGTCATCTCTCGATGCGTGTATCCATTGGTTCACAATTTTGAGTTGTGCCGCCCATTAGTACAACTGCAGGTGTGGCAAAGCAATACCCCCCTCATACCAACTTCTGGTCATTTTGATATGGGCAATGCGAGCCAGCCGATTACTCCACAACAAGCTGGAAACCAATGCTGTGACTTGCTGAAAATATCGCGACGCGACTGGGTGCGGGGTATTTTCCAGGGCGTATAGAAATCTTGGTAGTGCCATCATCTTGTAGAGGGCCGCTCGCCCTAGGAGGGTCAGTGGTAGGGTCGCCCAGTGTTTCACGTCTGTACGGAGACGCTCCAAGGGAGGTTTTAGGTTATTGTCGAAGAAGTCCGCCGCGTTATCGGTAATGTGTATACCAAGATACCTAAAGGAACCCGATGTTAGCATGAGCGGGCAATCTGCCGTGAGCGAGGGTTGCGGCCCCTTTAAGATGTATATCACTGATTTCGACCAATTTATTGTATATCCCGACGTTTCCCCGTGCATGTCACAGAGTCTCAGGAGTGCTGGGATGCTCCTGTCTGGATCTGTTAAATATATCAGCATATCATCAGCGTAGAGTGATACACGGTCCTCCCAACCCTCCTTCCAGCTAATTCCCTTTAGCAACGGCGTTGTCCTAATCAGCGTCGCCAGGGGCTCCAAAACCAGGGCAAAGAGTAAGGGTGACAGGGGGCAGCCCTGACGGGTTCCCCGCGCCAACGGGAGCGTGTGTGAGAGGTGGCCGTTGGCGGTGACCTGAGCGACTGGGTTGGTGTACAGGAGACGGATCCAAGCAATGTATCTGGGGCCGAAGCCCATATGGGACAGGACTGCGAACAAGTACTCCCACTCCACTAAATCAAATGCCATTTTGGCATCCAGGGAAAGGATCACTGCTGCCTCCGATAATGAAGGGGCTCGCTCCAAGACTCCGTGCACACGTCTGAGATTAGGAGCCGTGCTCCTATGGGGCAGGAAGCCCGACTGATCTGGGTGGATCAGCAGTGAAAGGTGGTTCATCAGTCTATTCGCCAGTAGTTTGGAAAGAATCTTTACTTCAGCATTAAGAAGGGATATCGGGTGGTATGATGAGCAATCTGCCGGCGGTTTACCGGGCTTTGGAATGGCTATGATTGTTGCGGTGCGTTGTTCCAACGGGAGTACACCGTCTGCCAAGCTTTCTGTGTACATCGCTAACAGTGGCTTACCGAGTTTGTCGGACATGAGCTTATACCATTCTATGGGAATCCCGTTGGGGCCTAGAGCTTTCCCTGATTGTATCATGTGGATCGCTCGTTGTATTTCACCAGGGGCTCCAAAACCAGGGCAAAGAGTAAGGGTGACAGGGGGCAGCCCTGACGGGTTCCCCGCGCCAACGGGAGCGTGTGTGAGAGGTGGCCGTTGGCGGTGACCTGAGCGACTGGGTTGGGGTACAGGAGACGGATCCAAGCAATGTGTCTGGGGCCGAAGCCCATATGGGACAGGACTGCGAACAAGTACTCCCACTCCACTAAATCAAATGCCATTTTGGCATCCAGGGAAAGGATCACCGCTGCCTCCGATAATGAAGGGGCTCGCGCCAAGACTCCGTGCACACGTCTGAGATTAAGAGCCGTGCTCCTATGGGGCAGGAAGCCCGACTGATCTGGGTGGATCAGCAGTGAAAGTTGGTTCATCAGTCTATTCGCCAGTAGTTTGGCAAGAATCTTTACTTCAGCATTAAGAAGGGATATCGGGCGATAGGATGAGCAATCTGCCGGCGGTTTACCGGGCTTTGGAATGGCTATGATTGTTGCGGTGCGTTGTTCCAACGGGAGTACACCGTCTGCCAAGCTTTCTGTGTACATCGCTAACAGTGGCTTACCGAGTTTGTCGGACATGAGCTTATACCATTCTATGGGAATCCCGTTGGGGCCTAGAGCTTTCCCTGATTGTATCATGTGGATCGCTCGTTGTATTTCTTCCACTGTCAGATCTGCCTCCAGTTCTTGGACCGCTTCCGGTGGGAGCGTCGGGATTTCTATATGATTAAGGGATTCTCGCGCCGCCCGTTCCATGACGTCTCTCTCTCTGGAGTATAGACTTCCTGAAAGTGTTCCGCTAGTGCCTGCACTATCTCTTCAGGGTGCGACTGTATCTGACCCTCACGGGTATATAGATGTTGTATGCCTCTACTGCTCCCTCCCCTTTTGTCTAACCAGGCCAGCATTTTCCCTGCCTTGTCTCCAATGTCGTAGATTCTATGAGCCGTGCGTGAAATGCTGTCAGTGACTTTTGACTGGAGGTGGTCCTGATACTGCTGCTGGCGTAGTTTCAGCGCGTGTGCGGAGTCTGTCGTGTGATCCGACATGTGCGCCACATTAGCCTCGTGAAGCGCCAACTCCAGCTCCGAGAGCTCCTGCCGGTACGCTTGTTTGTGTCCCGATATGGACGCAATGGCCTGCCCTCGCAGGACCGTCTTATAGGCTTCCCATAGGATCGAGGGCGAGGTTACTGATGCCGCGTTTTCAGCAAAGTAATAAGTGGTTGTTGTTTTAAGGTCCTTCTTGATCTTGGGGACCGTCAGATAGTTGGGGTATATGGGGTATATTCTCGCGCAAGTCTTCTCCCAGCTGGATAGGGTCAACACCACCGGGGAGTGGCCCGAAATCCCCATGGGCAATATGTCTATGGAAGCTATGTCGCTCATGCCATTACCAAGTAGCAGGAAATAGTCTATGCGGGATAAGCTATTATGCACCGTTGAATGATAGGTGTATTGTTGTGTAGTGGAGTGTTTGTGTCGCCAGACATCCGCTAGGCCCATTGCCTCCAGAAAGCCCGGGAAGGTGGATGTTCCTGACGTGCGTGACTGCACAGGAAACGTGTCCAGTGTTGGGTCCACAACTGAATTGAAGTACCCCCCCCCCCCAATGATCGTGTCCCCCGTCGGGAGGTTCAGTAGAAACTCCCCCAGTGCTGGCATCGCAAGTGATTGGAGGGCCGGAGACTACATTCAGAAGTCTGCCTTCCCACGGTCCGTGGACTGCCACGAAGCGGCCTTGATCATCCACTTTATGGTGTAGAACAATGAAGGGTGAGGTCTTTTTCACCAAAATACCAGTCCCCCTCGATCCCGAGGTGAACTCCGCGTGTGCCACCATTTTATAGCCTCGTCTGTCAAGCGCCTGGCATGCTTTCCCTGTAAGGTGTGTTTCCTGGAGTTACACCAGCGCAGGGCCCTGGCGTTTAAGTGCTTGTAGGACCAACCCTCTTTATTTTGTCACCCAGCCCTCTCACATTCCAAGTGAGCAGTCGAAGGGGGGGGACCGCCATGTGGAGTGCTGCGCCCTCAGTGGCAGCGGAGTGTGAGTGTTGTGCCATCATGAGGTGGCATGAACGTGCCTTGCTCTCCTATCGCCATCGGTGTAACGTAGTCGCCGCCATGCGGGACCCTGTGCGTACAGTTTGTGACAGATCGTGGTGTGACGTGTGTATCCTGAACCAAAACAAATGAACAGCCCCCCCCCCCCCCTCCTCCCTCCCTGCCTCCCTGCTCCACGGGCATTACACCGCCCGCTTCCCCAACCTAGCAGAGTGCTTAAACCCAACCCAAACCATCTTACTTGCTCGTTGGGGTAAAGAGTCTCTTAACAGCGGCGGCTCACTCCACCCTACTCAGCTTCTCCCCGCATTGAGTCCAAGGGCAGCCCGCCCGGCACCGGAGATGCACATTGTCTTAGTTACAGAGGTGTGGTAGTTAGCAGCCTTGCTGTTGCCTACCATCCTCCGATCCCGCCTCCGATGACCCTTCCTGAGTTCCTGTTCTCGACGTCTGTGCGTCCGTGTGCGATCCGGTCTGTTGGTTTCTTTGTCCTCTGTTGGAGCGGCGAGGCGCCCCCACGTGTCGCCAGCCGTCGAGCCAGTCTTGCGCCGTCTCAGGCGTGTCGAACACCACGTCTTTCCGTCCGCTACAACCCGGAGTTTCGCTGGGAATAACATTGAATAGGGCAGCTCTTTTGCCCTCAGTGCTTTCTTGACCTCCAGGAAGGTCTTCCGACGTCGGGCCACTTCCGCCGTGTAATCTGGAAAGAATGCCAGCGTTGAGTTCTGGATCTTAATGGGTGGCGATACTCGTGCTGCTTGCAATATGACATCCCTATCTCTAAAGTTGAATAACCGAGCCAGTACTGGACGCGGTGCCGCACCCGGCTTCGGTGCTCCGCCGGGCACCCTATGTGCTCTCTCTACGGAGAAGAATTGGGACAGGCCTTTAGGATGCAGTTTAGTCTTTATTAGGTCCTCGATGTAGAGGTCCATCACTCTTTTACCTTCCGATTCTGGAACACCCAAAATGCGCACGTTGTTCCTCCTTGAGCGCCCCTCCTGATAATCCAGCTTCTCCTGAAGTTGTTTGGTCACCGCCTCCATGCGTTCCATTGCTAGTTGCAGTTCGGAGGTGTCTTCTACTAAGGATTATGTGACCACTTCCACTTGCGCCACCCGTTCCGACATTTTATGGAAATCCGCTCTCAGTAAAGTCACATCTGTAGAGATTCATCCTACCGTCGTTTGCACATTGGAAAGTGTCTTCATGATGTCCTCCAGCGTCACATTTTTGGCCCCTTCTGCATCTTGACCTTTGCCCGCGGCGGTGCGCCCCTCTGTTTGTGGCGAGTTATGCTTCTCATAAGCATATTTGTCCAGTTTGGCTTGCGTGGACATATTTTTAGGCCCCCTGCCTGCCATGACGATCGCTGTCACTGCGCCACTGGGAGGGATTTATGCTATGATAGTGTTCGTTATGGCGTTTGCCGATCCGTGGTGAATAGAACTGTCCAGTAGCGGTCCACCGCGGGCAGACGGCACTCCAATAGAAGTCTACCGCGCCGATGACCGTGCGACCCAGGGGAGTACCAGTGTATACGCTGGCAGGAGTTGTGGTACTGTCAATCCCTCAGGGTGAGGCCCCTAGTTCAATGAGCGCGTTGTCTGGATCCCTCAGTCACTGCACCGGAAGTTGCCTGTTTGCGGCTCCGTAGTCCGTGTCTCGCGCCGTAGCACACTGCCCATTTCCCGGGGTCCACCGCACTGCCTCCTGTTTCAGACGTCCAGTTCTCTCCTGCTAGCCCTCTGCCCTCAGTAGGCCGCCGCTTGTGCCTGACCCACTGCATGCCTTGCTTGGGCGCTGGTAACTCAGAGTGCTCGATCAGGGTAGTCGGCAGCCTCTAGCTGTGGCCCCACCGAGTGACTGGGGTCCTATTCCCGCCCATGTGGCTTCGGGCGACGGTAATATAGGATCTGCTCACCTTCCAACAATGTACACAGGGGGAGGGAGGGGCAACCTTTCCAATATGCGCTGTTTCCGTTGCCTCCCCTGCCCCATCTCCTGGTCACTCTGCACTGTCACTGATGGGGCTAGGTCGGGCCGTGTAGACACTGGCAGTGTCTCTGCCTCATGGACTCGAGCCAGGACTTTCCACTGCCCCCAACGTTGCCGCTGCGGCGTGAGGGTCGCACCTTATCTGTTCGTAGCAACCCGCATCAATCTATGACCCTTTTCGGAGCGTGCATGCCAGCCTACCAGCCTCCGATGTGCAGGCTGATTCACAGAGGCCACTCAGTCTCCCGGTCTTTTCCCCACCACCGGGAGCCGCAATGTCAATGGCGCAGCAATGGCGGCCGGCCGCCTCGCTGTGTGGCTCGTCTGGTGCAGCCCCTCCCGTTGCGGCGGCGTTAGTCCTCGGCAATCGTCCCCTCACCGGAGCACTTCTTCCGCTGCTTCCCCCAGGCCCAGGCCTTGTCGTAGACGCCTCACTGTGTGCAGAACTTCAGGTCTTCTGCATGCCGCACCGTCACCCCGTCGATGCTGCGACTCGTACCCTCGCCTCGGCTTCTGTGGTGCAAGGACGGCGGTGGATAGACCTTGATGCAGGTCGGTGTGTGTTGCTCTTTTGGTTGGGTGTTGCGTCGCCGCACTTCCGGAGGTCCGGTCTGCTTCGGCTGCATGTAGCCGTTCACCTCCCACTTCCGCCGGGGCTAGTGATCACTTTAGGCCGGTGCTGCGCCCCTGCTTAAAGGCCTCACTTCCGCTCCTCAAGGCCGGGCCGGCTCCCGACGTCGGACTTTTACCGGGGTCGGAAGGGAGAGTTCACCAATGAGCCAGTGCATAGGGAGGCAGAATTTCCTATTTGCCAATATCCCCCCAGTTCAGACTCTGAAGGGTATGGACTAATTAGATCAGAAATCTTAACTACATTTAAGAGAGACAAGCCCCAGATTCAAATCAGGAGACAAAGACAAGGGCTAAGAAGAAGGTATACACATTTCTCACACTATACAAAGGTAGCACAGAGAGGAGGCAGCAGAATTGGTCTGGAAGATCACAAGGGACCCTGAAGATGCCTTCTGTTCACAGGCAAGTTTGGATAGGAATAGGAATACAAGCATAGGATTTGTAGGGAAGGGGAATAGAATTATGTTATGTTATGATTGAATGCGCTTGGAAATTCACAAGTGAACCAGCCTGCTGCATTCTTCTCTTCCTAGTTGAAGAACCAAGACACTCTTAAATAAAGAATTTGACCAGAATGAATAATGTAAGTACAAGAATTGAGAAAAGACAGATTTATAAATTAAAGTACTCATGCAGAGCACAGTGTTATGCCAAAACCATACAAGACAGAACTGTAACTAATAGTGCAGCAAGTCCACACTCAAAGGACTATTGAGAAGTCCTTTCCAGACCCATGCACATGTATTAAAGTGGCATTAACCTACTCAGAGCATAGGGTATTGTTTCAAGAAAGGCTACCACACATATTACAAATAGTGTCCTAGGGCCTTCACACTGCCAGGACAGATTTGGCCTGCACTAGCTGCTAACACGTCTGCCCCGAAAACCTACCTTAAAAAAAAAAACATGTGTTCCCTGTCCAGGCGTTTTAAAAATAAGCGCTGGAGTCTGCACTTTTTTTTAATGTCTATCAACAGCAAATTCAGGACCCCACCACAAGGCTTGTCCTGCCCCCAATGACTTTTTTTTTTGTTTAAATTTCTTTTATTGGTTTTCAACAGTAAAAAGATAGCAAACGAACCAGTACGCTCTATGGTCTTCGGGATGCAACCCAGCAATCGTAGGGTTATATATGGCCAACTAGAAAGAAAATTAAGAAACGCAATCCCCACCTCCTCCCCAGAGAATAATACAGCGCTATCAGAAGGGCCTAAGAAGAACTGACCAGGGACAGACACAGGGAACCCTCTAAGAAGTATAAGGGACTGGGTCGGAAAGTCCAGGGGGGTCCGCCAGTTTCAGTAGTCATAAATATTTAGGGCATGTGAGTTCTGTGAATTCGGAAGTCAATAATGTGAGAAAGGGAACCCACAACTCATGAAAGGAGGCCCCAGGGTGGGTCAGGGAAAGAGAAATATTTTTCATCCCCAAGATGGCCCACAGTCTATGAAGCCATCCCAGGCGTGCAGGCACCGTCTTGGTGCCCCAATGAGTGAGAACATTTTGGACTGCTGCTCCTAAAGTGAGGGCTGTCTGCCTTCCTCTCTGGGATTTAAGGGGAAATGTGATGGCGTTAGGGAGACCCAAGAACACATAAGCCGGGAATCTGGGGATCTGGGTGTTAAACTGGGAGTCAACATCATCAAGGATCTGCTGCCAATATGCCCCCAAAGAGGGGCATTCCCATAATAAGTGTGTAAGGGTGCCCGATGTACCACAGGATCGCCAACACTGCGGGCTAAGGGAGGGATAACCTCTGTGGAGTCTCACAGGCGTCAGATACCAATAGGTGGCCAACTTGATGGCAGTCTCAATAGAGGCAACATTGCACGCTCTGCGTCTGGCTCTATAATATATTGTAAAGATCCAATTTCCAGTCAATTTGATGAAGATCAAATAGCTTTGAGAATCAAGGCAGATACCTCCAGCACAGCTTCACAGCTCAAAGATCAACTCCTATAATGAAAAGCTAACATTCTATCCTAGCAACATAGCTAACATTCTAATGATGACATGCAGATGCACTCAACTCTACACATCTCCCTACTTAACATACACTAAATAAATTATACATTTTTCTTTCATATAAAATCATATTTAAGGAATATAATACATTTCCATTTTTTTTAGGTCGAGCGACCTATCTCAATTCGCATGTGCATTGAGCGGGAGCGAGATATAAAGGGGCTTAAACAGAGGTTTAACTAGCTGGCGATTTGGTGCTGTGCCCGTGCGCTTTTAGGTCAATGCGCAAGAGCATTGACCTAAAATGCGCGTGCACATCATCAAATCGCCATCTGTTCCCCAGCAGCTCTTCCTGCTCCGCCCCACAAGCTTCCCCCAGCGTGCGCTCTGCCTGAGCCGCACTCCTCCCACACCTTTGAAGTGAAGCTTCACTTCAAAGGCCCCTGCTGCTTCACACTACCCCTGCTGCGGCCTTGTCTCATTTCTACTCCACCCCTCCCCACAGCAATGCCCTCCGCCTTGTTTCATCTGCCAGCACTGGATCACTCTGCCCCTCACCGCTGGTTCTCACCCCTCTTGCTCCTCAGCCCTCGCTACCGATCCCCCTCCCCGGACGCACTCTCCATTCTCTGCCCACAACCAGCTGTAACGTTGAACCCGACTCCGCCGTCGATCTTGCTCCCGCCTATCTCTCACCCTCCCCGGCACCGACTTCAATCTCCCTTTCCCCTTTACCACTGACCCCCTCCCCACCCCCCTTGAGCACGGGTTCAGACTGTAGCCTTTCCTTTCTCCGGTAATGGTATTTTCTCCTCTCAATTTTTTTGCACTTACTTTGATTTTTTTTCTCTCGCCCTGTTCCCCATCCTCCAGCACCGCCCCCCTCCCACGCCCGTCATCCAGGAGTAGCTTGCTGTTTTTTCTCTCTTCACATCTCCAACACCTCTATTCCCCCTCCTGCCACTCTCTCCAGCACTAGCTCGCGCTCCTTCACCCACCCTTTCCCCTCTGTCACCACATCTCCAGCCCCCCTCACCCCGACCAGCACCTTGAGCACTGATTCTCTCTCCAGCACGTATACTCTGCGCACCCTGCACTGCTATAGCTTACCCTTTCTTCTCTTTTGAACAAATTGGCCACATGCCGCCCCCCGTCTCCCCTCAATCACAGTCAGTTGTTTTTGTCCAGATCCCGGTACTGAACGATGTCATTGATAACCCGCAGGGTGGGGAGGAGACTGACAAAATGCTGCAACTCCGGGCCGAATTATCCGACAGCGCTATTATGTGGCTTTGAAAAGCAAATTATATGGTACATTGTGAATGAAACAAATTATGCGCCACCTTTTCACATTATTGTGAAGTTATTTAGAAACTTTTATACATTGATGCAAAATAGACCTCAATGATCCACCACATCCACCATCACATCCACCGCCACATCCACCGCCACATCCACCGCCACATCCACCACCACATCCACCACCACATCCACCACCACATCCACCACCACATCCACCACCACATCCACCACATGCACCACCACATCCACCACACCCATTACCACCACATCCACCACCACATCCACCACCACATCCAACACATCCACCACCACATCCAACACATCCACCACCACTTCCACCACTACCGCATGCACCACCACCACATCCACCACCACCACATCCAACACCACCACCACATCCACCACCTCATCCACCACCGCATCCACCACACCCACCATCACTTCCACCACCACTTTCACCACATCCACCACCACTTTCACCACATCCACCACCACCACATCCACCACCTCCACCACATCCACCACCTCCACCACATACACCACCACCACATCCACCACCACCACATCCACCCCATCCACCACCACCACATCTATATGTGTGTGTGTGTGTGTGTGTGTGTGTGTATGTGTGTAGGTGCAAATGCAATGTTCTTGGATTTTCGTCACAATAAAATACACTGAACATAATCTTCACAAAATTTATTTACAAACGTTTAAGCTATTGCCATTATAAATTACAATAAATTTTATTTAAGTATTAATTATTTACAAAATTAAAAGCCATTGTTATTTGTAATATCAATACATGTAAGTCACGTAAATACAACACACATTGCATTACAAATGCTATAGGTGTCACATTTGCGAAAGTTAAAACTATTGACATTGTAACTGACAAAGCTATTACATTTGCTATTTTCAAAACCAACACATAAATAAAAAAAAGTGTCATTTACAATACCAATCGCTCAAACTTTCCTAATGCGAGACCTATTGCATTTCCAATGCTTGATATTCAAAAGACATCAATCTTCAGAAACATGAACCGGAGCACGGCATTTGCATATGTTCCCAGTACTCCAAGCTGATCCATCGGATAGGATAACAACATTTCTTTTTATAGACTTCACTTGAATCGGTGCAGAAAATTTGCTGTCACCCTTTGTAGTTACACCACCACGTTTGATGGTCACCCAATCACCAATCTCAAATTTAATATCTTTCACACTCTTCCAATCATTATAATATCTAGTAAATTCAGCTTGCATTTTAACTACTTTATCTTCCACAGCAGTTCTGTCCACCCACACACAATCTTTCACTTTCAACCAACCAGGAACCTCTTTGACACCAGGTTCACGTCCATTTAAAGATATAAATGGAGAAACCCCTGTTATTGAATGCGGCGTAATCCTGTAAGACCACACCAATTTTTTTAATTCTTCACTCCAAGACAATCCATTAGACAGGGACAACTGAATATTATCCATAATCAATCGGTTAATTTGTTCCACTAAACCATTAGCTTGTGGCCTAAATAGAGCGACCCTCACATGAATGATCCCAAACTTAGAAAGAAATTCCTGCATTTCTTTCGACACCAATTGCACACCATTATCTGACATTAGTGTCTTGGGTATCCCTTCATTCATAAACACCCTTTCCATAAAATCAACAACTCTTTGAGTATTTATAAATTCTGTGCTTTCCACCACAAACCATTTAGAATGGTAGTCAACAATGACCATCAAAAACTTGCTACGAGTACCAAGCTTGACAATTGGCTCAAGAAAATCAATCGCCACTCTTTCCCATGGACGTTTGGGAAAAGTTGTAGACCCCAATGAAGGCTGCCTTACAACTTAGTTTTATCCGCTTGAGCGCAAGCGTAACGCTCTCTTACTGCATCCTCAATCTCTCTATCCATTCCAGGCCACCAATACGATTGTCGGACCCTTCTCTTAGTCATATTCCTGCCTAAGTGTCCCTCGTGAGCAATATTTATAATTTTCTCTCTCAGACTTGCTGGTGGTACAAATTGATATCTCCTCAATAGTTTTCCTTCACTTACACTGAGTTCAGCCTCAACATGGTAGAAAGTTCCTAATCTTACATCTTCAATAATGTTTTGATGCCACCCATGAGAAACACAAGTAATCACGTGTTGTAAAAGTTCATCATTTGACATTGCATTTGTCCATTCCTCCTTGCTAAAAGCATGTTCAACTCCTTTAACATCATGTACTACATCAATCATGTCGTCCTTATTATTTTCCACACCCTCAACTGGCATTCTAGATGAATAGTCTGCTACTACATTCCTGAGACCCTTAACATATTCAACAACAAAATTGAAATTAAGTACAGACAAGATCCACCTTGAAATCCTAGGGGTAACATTTCCTTCTAATCCTCTGCCTCCTTTGAAAAGATGAACTAACGTTCGCACATGAAAAGGAAGACCCCATACAAAGTACTTAAAGTGCCTAATCCCCCAACAACACGCTAAGGCCTCCCTCTCTATCACAGAATATGATAGTTCCGCATCTCGCAATCTTCTGGAAGAAAATCCAATGATCCTTTCCTCACCATTACTCAACTGAGTCAATACAGCTCCAATCCCTACTGCACTTGCATCAGTAGTAACAAAAGTCTTATCCTTAACATTAAAATGCCCAAGAATAGGAGCACTAATGATGCTTCTTTTAATGTTATTAAATGCCTTGCCACAACTCACATTCCAAGTAAAAATAACTCCTTTCTTCATCTGCAGTCTCAGTGGTTCAACAATTTCTGTAAAACCCTTGACAAATTTTGAACAATAGTCAGCAAGTCCTAAAAACGACTTAAGCTGATACTTATTGTTTGGAATGGGAGTCTCTCTAACTGTAAATGTAAATGTACAGGAATTTATATAGCGCAAATCACCAAGCGGTTTCTAAGCGCTTGCTTAGGGAACCCGTCCTGGTATTCCCCTGTGAGATAACCCCGGCAGGGTATCCGCAAGGTGAAAGCCAGGCATCCCGCCGCGAGGGGCCGTTGTGGAGATTAAGCAAGCTATTGCCCAGAGTCGCAGAGTGTGAACCCGTGAATCGAGTAGGCACCGGAGCGAGAATTGTCGAGTCCATGGACATTTTAGGACTCAAGACCCCGCCAAGCCGGGAATTGAACCCTGGTCCCGGGCTGACCTCTGCTTCCAGGTCTGCCTCCTCTAACCAGTGAGCCACACTTCTCCACTGCAGCAATGATACATTTTTTAGGCTTAATACCATCTTTGCAAATTTCGTGTCCAAGATACGTTACACTATCTTTTCTTAACTGACATTTTTCTTTCTTTATGGTCAGTCCATAATCATCCATTCTTTTCAATACCTCATTTCAGAACAATATCATGGTGTACACTGTCTTTTCCTACAATTAAAAGATCCTGAAAACACAAAACATCATTCATGTCTCCAAAAATCCTCTCCATCACTCTCTGAAATACCGCAGAGGCGGATGCTAAGCCAAAAGGCATCCTACAATACCGATATGCCCCTAACGGCGTCACAAAAGAGGTAAGATGTATTGATCCACTTTCCAAATCCATCTGATAATACGCCGAAGACATATCGATCACACTGAAAACAGTACCACCACCCATAGCTGTTAGCATTTCAGAAATAGTTGGCAAAGGTTGTCTATCTACCCAAATATTTCTGTTTAAATCGCGTAAGTCCACACACAAACAAATTTTGTTTCCATCGTTTGGTGCTACGACAATCAGGGCCAACCACTCGGAGGCCTCGATTGGTTCAATAATTCCTTGAGCAAGGAGTTTAAGTTCACATCGCAATGGTTCTCTCATTAAATGGGGTACATTTCTAACTTTGTGTACTACTGGAAAAGCATTTCTCTGCGCGAGAAGTGTTTCAATTTCCCAAGGTCATCAGAGAACACTCTTGAGTACTTTTCAAATAAATCCCTTCAGCATTAGGGTTGAGGATAGTATTTAAATCCTTTTGATGGCGCCAGCCCAACAAAAAATTCGAGCCTTGTTTGGTTAAATACACCCTGCCATATACTTTCTTTCCATTAAAGAATATTAACATCCATTTGAGGCCAATTATATCAATAGTTTTTCCTCCATACCAGACAGCTCTGATGTCAGGCTTATTCCATGAGTTAACATCAGATTTACATTTCCACACGTCATTATACGTTTCCATGGATAACAAAGTGTAAAGACTCCCTGAATCAACTAGCATATTAACATCATATGAGTCTAATTTTGTGATGCAGTGAGGCTTGGTCAACAATTCTGTGCTTTCTCTAACCACATCACAATCCAAAATTGAATTTTCAGAATGTGATTCTAAATCATTACTGTACACTTGATCATATTTAGTAGAGTCACTGTAACCATCAACACATAACATAAGCTCCCGCATATTATCAGTAACATCACCCACTTTATGTACTTGATTTGATTGCGTGTGCCCCGACTGGATCTTGGTCCTACACGCTTTGGCAAGATGTCCCCTCTTTCCACAAATTCTACACAAGGCATTCCTCGCAGCACATTTGGGACTAGAAGCAATGTGAACAGGTGCCCCACAACGGTAACACTTAACAGTCCTCATGTCAAATTTTGGAATATTATTATTACCTACAGATCTATCAATTTTGACAGGATTTTTTATAGGATATTTCTCTATTTGCTTAACTAATTTAATTTCATCAACATAGGCTTGAGTTTCACATTTCTTATTATTCTGATCTTTACTTAATGAATCACTACAAACTTCCATTTCCTTAATCCATATCGGAGTATGTTCTAGACTTTTAGCGATTTGAATTGCCTCTTCTAGAGACGGATCTTTATTGAGAGGTTTTTCTTGTATTCTCTTATTGTTAGTACATCTTACTATCTGGTCTCGAATAAGAGAATCTGCTAGGTTTTCAAATTGGCATGTAAGAGATAGACCCCTTAATGCAGCAACATAGGTACCAATATCCTCATCAACTTTCTGTTTGCGACTAAAAAATGTATGCCTCTCAAGGACAGATTAATCTTTGTCACCAATTTCAGTGCAGCAAGCAATAGAATCAAAAATATAATAAATCGCAACTGGTCATTATTGAATGACAAACCAGGAGAAAAAATCCCCAAACCAATGTTCAGTTTCCGCAGGAACAGAACTATTAAAAATTGTTTGGTACATACCTTTAAAGAAAATAAACGTGTCACTCAAAGTACCATCAATAATACTCCCTTACCAGTTGGAAACTTTACCTGTAATATGTGCTTAAATTGCACTTCATTGATTAAAGGTAGTCTAATATCGCACAATGGAGTACAACACAAGTTAAAAAACTTTGTTAATTGCAGAACAAAGAATTTGGTCTACATGATTAAGTGTCCGTGCAACAAAGCCTATATTGGCGAAACAGCTAGGGAAATTAAAACCAGGATAACGGAACACAAATCTGCCATCAGAACGAAAAAAAGATCTGCCCCACTAGTAGAACACTGGCTAACGCACAACCATAAGATAGATGATCTAAAATGGTGTGTGATTGAAGCGATGTCATACAACACCAGAGGTGGTAATATGGACAATAAGAGAAAGAAGAGAGAACAGTTTTATATGTCCTTATTTAACACTTTTCGCACTGGATTAAATAACAGAGAAGAGTGGGAGAGATTAATCCTGTAATGTTGAAATAGAAACAAACAGTGACAATTAGGTGGAGAATGTCTAGACAGTTCACCAGCAGAGTACTAAACTATATGTATAGGCCCTTTCTTGTCTCGCTCATGTACACCCAGAGATATATTTTTTTTAAAAGAATAGAGAAAAAACAGCAACTCTGACCAATAACATCGATTAGATACCTATCTTTATTGTGTGATGTTGATTAGATGATGTTATGTATGTGTATTAAATATAGGATGATGTGTAACATAGCCACATGGATTAAATCAATGATCTATAAGATAAGACTGTTAATAGTGTATATGAGTACCTAAATATGCAACAGTTAAACTATGTGTGCCATTGTAAAGTATTCGATGTCTTTAAGTTGACAACCTACGACCTTACTTTGGGAATAGGATACACGTAGCCATATAATGTAGAGTCTGTGAACACAATATACAAAACGCAATTTATTAGGAAGATCAACAAACCATATACTATTATAACGACCGTCAATAGATTGGCCAAAGAGGTAGCTAATCACCTGGAGTTAGTTGCAATAGTATACATAGATGTCAGTATGCTTGATGCCTTCTTTACCCATTCCAAAATGGCCGAGTAAAACACATTTCGGTCGTCTTCATCGTTATAACCATGAAGACTCGGCACGTAGAGGCAGCTCTAGTGTCACTTTATATTTCCTAAAAAAATTTATCATTAGCGATGTGAACGATAGTAATACAATTATAAATAACTATCGTTTTCATCCGTTGAAATCGACGAACAACTTCCGGGTAAAGATATGCAACAAAGGAATACGTTTCTGAGGACAAAGTATATAAATTCTAAAATAATGGCTGCAACATAAACCGCCCAAACTTCTAGTTAACATAGTGATAAGGAAATTTTTATTTATTGACCTTTCGGGTACATGCTAAATTACGCGATCCCAAACTCGGATGTATCTACTTCCGGGTTAATGTGGGAATCGCCAGCATAAAAACAGACGCTTACAGGATACGCGTCACTCTTCGTATCCCCATGAAGACGCCGACACGGAGGAGCAGGGAGGTCGCAGTTCTTATGCGAGGTGAGCAATACTCCACACAAGGGAAGATAGACAGTATCTAAAACCCCCTCTCGGTTGCTGACTTACTCTCTTACTGTCATATACTTAGCAACCCTTGCTTTTAACATTGCAGGGCTATTTCGACTTGGATTATAAATTTCTGGTAGATGATATTCTGGCCCTTATATGCATCAATGTTTAACGAGCCATTTCTGATTTTTTTACCTCTATTTACAACACGAGGTTCAGGGTAATAAGCAGAGCCACAGAATAACAGCCTAGATAAAAAAGGTTTCTAGTGTCCATAATTTTTGTGGTCCATCTCCGAGCTCTCAGAATCCTGCAATAGTCTATACGCCAACACTCTTCTTAGATCATATATTATGTATTTACAGATTTCTTCTAATTGATGAGAGGAGAATCTGAGGAATTACCAAAATTTGACCTCGTGCCTATGAAATGCAGAATATATTAAAAAAAGACTCATTTTATAACAAACCCAGGTTAGTATATTATTGTAGACATGAGGAAATTTTCAAACAATGGGATATTTGCACAAGAGTAAATAATATAAACATTACTTTTTACTCAGGTCCAAAGAAATTTACAACTATCGGTGGCCCCTCCGTGCACACAGAAATATCTAGCTCTGTGACTAGAGGTAACCTTTGTTTATTATCATTAACCACAGAGAAGCCCTGTGGCCTGAAATTATTACTCTGAGCTTTCTCAAACTTTCGGTTTATATAGACTAGTGGAAATCTGAAATTCCAGTGAAATTTTAACCCACCAAGGAAACAATTGAAACGTTTTTATACAAAGTCCTGTCATATCTACAGGTATGTGTCCTATGTCAAGACCTAATGATTAAAATGCACTATAAAGGAAAATAACGAGATCTGAAGTGATACACTTCAAAAATATTTTTTTAACGGTTTCAAAAGGATAATCCGATGATAATGTCCTCATTTAGATACTGTCTAAACTCAGGTTAATGTGGATAAATGTCATTAGCAGAGTTAAGAGTAGAGATTGACACGCTCAGTATTCATAGCAAGTATAACATTGGTAAGGCAAATGTGACTGACTGATCAAATTTTGAACAAAAACACCGAAAACAACAAATCTTTTTGGTTTCTAGATATGGAGTCAAATGTTTTAATGTCCTGAAGAAGGTGTCCAGTATCACAAAGCACCGAAACGCCGCGTCGACTGTTTTTAACTTTGACTGTTTAAGATATTCATTGCATTACCACCCATGGTGGTTGTTTTAAACTTGTTTATTTCTACTATCGATTGTATTTTAGATTGTAACCCAGTTGGGAGGTACAAATAAATTCAGTGATCTTTTTTATAAAATTTGGTTGTTTGGTACATTTACACATAGATCTTCATTGAGTTTTTAGTTCAAGTGTCCACTTTGCCTTCAAAATGTTTCCATTTCAGTTTGGTAGAAATGTTTGACTTTAATGCAAGCTATACCTCTAGGATTGATAACCTTAGTGAACCGAATCTACTAGGTATTAAACAGGGACCCAACACTTTTTTTCATATGCCTCTCAAGGACCACATTCACTTTAGTAGTAAAGCGTAACTAACATTTTCATTGACATTTCATAAAGATTAATGGGTTGACCATCTACCATTCCTAGAGAGATCTCAGGTAGATCTTCATATAATCGACGCCCTTCAACTCCAAGATGATGGAGTAATATAGCTTGTTTTCTTATGGGTCCATATTTATCTGCACCAGTAGCCAAAATGTAAGTCAAAAATAGTTTTTTCCAGTCTTTCCAAGGGATCGCCGGATCACCTGGAGTAAGAAGGAAACTTAGAGGAGCAGACATGGATTGATCACCCATAATGATAAAAAAAAAAAAAAGGATTAGAATATTTATAATACAATTTACCTGGAAGGAAAGTGTTGGTTAAGAAAACAACAAATCAAAACAATAAATTAATAAATAAAGATAAAACAATAGTTTAAAATAACAAACCAGATTATTTGATGTCTTCTATTTATAATTCATTTCCAGTCCTTCTATTTATAATTCCAAAGACTTCTAAACTGTTGTAGTCCTTTCCAGTTCAATACCTCCAAACTGTAGAAAACTGTTCACCTCTTTTTTTCACATTCAAATATTCCTCAAAATAGATGGTTTTGTAAAGTCGCAATCGTATTTTGATAAAAATTATCGTAAAGTAATGTTTTTCTAATGAAAATCTGCCCAATCTCTTAAAATGGCCGCCGAAAGAAACACTCAGTCCTCTTTTCAAGGGAAATAGGGCTTGCTTTGAAGAAAATCCAATATGGCCGCCGAAAGAAACACTCGGTCCTCTTTTCAAGGGAGGTAGGACTTGCTTAGAAGAAAATCCAATATGGCCGCAATCACCATATACCAGTTAGGAAGCAGTTCAAAGAATGTAGTCTTTAACACTCTTGATATTTCTCAGGCAAGCATGAAAATCCTTAAAGTTTCAGTATTAAAACATCCAGGTTCTATATTAAAACATTCAGGTTCTATATTTAAACAAATCTTCAGAAGTTTTAGTAAATATTAAGGAAAATAAATGTTTCCTTTCCTTATTGGAGAATCCAGATTTTCCAATTTCTAATTAAATCTTGGAAAGTGTAGTAAATATTCTTTCATCCAACAAATTTTACTCCGAGTATATCCAAAGGAGGTAGAACACGATTTCAGCAGTTGTAGGTTCCAACTAAATCTCAACAGGTAGATAAATCTCCAATCAATAAGTCCATAAATCCAGGGGTGAAGGTATCAATGTCTCTGACCCCTGCGAGGGAAGACCACCTTGTCGCCAATGTAAAGATCCAATTTCAAGTCAATTTGATGAAGATCAAATAGCTGTATTTGAGAATCAAGGCAGATACCTCCAGCACAGCTTCACAGCTCAAAGATCAACTCCTATAATCAAAAGCTGACATTCTATCCTAGCAACATAGCTAACATTCTAATGATGACATGCAGATGCACTCAACTCTACATATATGTACGCTCGAGGAATGGGATTCCCCATAAAGGCTGGCAAGCGAGAGACCTATCCATAAATAGCCAATGTTTCTCCGACTCTGGGCGCGACCACTCCACCAGCGCCCGCATTTGAGCTGCTCTCCAATAGGCTAAAAGGTCCGGAATGCCCAGACCCCCCTCTACCAGGTTTCTGTAGGAGAGTTCCCGGCGCATTCGGCATGTGGATCCCGCCAGATAAATCGTTCTATATCTCGTTGCAATGAACGTATGACACCTACAGGCGGCACCAGCGGAAGTATGTGAAATAGGTAGAGAATCTGAGGTACGATCACCATTTTCACTGTCGCTGTACGGCTCAACCAGGAGAGAGAGTGCGGTCTCCACCTCCTGAGGGAGGCACAGACTTGTATCAGAATGTCTGTAGTTCGCAGTTTTAGTGGATGCAATAGTGGGAGAAACCTGCAAGCCTAAGTAAGAAATGGAGTCACGGGCTCATTGAAGCGGGTAGGAGTATTGAAGTATCCCCTGAGTCCCTGACCAGAGAGAGAGATCTAAGGCCTGTGACTTGTGCACTTTAATCTTGAAACCCGAGGCCGGGGCGAACCTATCCAATTCGTCCAGGAAGGCCAGCAGGAACTCCCTAAGGTGTTCCAATGGCCTTATGACTTTTGTAACCCTTTTTTGTTTAGGACTTGAAACGAAGATGGCTGCCACCACTTCCTGACTGAGCTGTAAGCAGCCAACCAGATCTCAGTTTGAGATCTGTCGGTTCCGCGGATCCTCTGGGGTGTGATTTATACAATTTTGTTTAACCTTAATTTCTCAAAAACTAATGAATGGATTTATACTAAAATACTAAAAGCACTTTTTCTTTACAACCAAGGTCTAGCTTTCTGCCAACTTTGATGTACATCCATTCAGCAGTTTGGGCTGTAGGTGTGTCTATAGTTCCAATGGAAACATTAATGGGGAAACTTAGTTTGGATCCCCTTTTTTCCTCGCCCCGTTTGACGGACCAACCCAAAACTTTCCATGCACCAACTAGTCAAAAGGTAGCAGTTTAAAATAAAGTTTTGTGGAGAATTGTCAAACAGGGCCAAAGTTATTACCAACAACAAAAGGCATTTCCTATGGAAACACGATCCAAACAATAACTACCCAGTGGTAGAGAATATATTATATATATATATAGATTTCCAAAGTGCCCAAAAGCATTTCGGGAGTGCATTCAATTCAGAGGAAGCCAAAAGGTATATTCTGGAAAGAAACGAGCAGCAGCTTTCATCATTAATTAATGTTCCTTCCGATGCGTTTCGAGGCTCCTGCCTCTTAGTCATGGATGATTAATGATGCGCACAGCAGATGGTTCTGATCACTCACAGCATGGCTGCTTAAGTACCCTAAGTGGGTTTTGCTTGGTGCAGTTCTAAACTTCTTTCCTCCCCATTGCATGCTGGGACATGTAGTCACTGTCCGAATAATTTGGCACCCTCCGGTGGGCTCCGCTGCGTGCATGTTGCTTTAATCTATTATTGCCCTCCAGTGGGCCATGAGACTGGTGCAGGTTTAACTTTTAACCTCCTAAAAGTGCTACGGTAAGTCATGGCCAAGTTTCGACTCACAGTCTCTGAGAGTGCACTCTCAAAATGCTTTTGGGCACATTGGACAAAAAACAAATAAACACGGCAGCCCTACCGTGGAGCGCTGCACTGTCTTTAAATACAAGAGCCTGTGAGTCGGAACTTTGCCAGTACTTAGGTAAGTAGTGATATGCCTTGGTGATATCCAAGTTCACCATTAGATATTACCAGTGCACAGGGAAGCCATACGAGTACATCAGCTGGACACTCGTCATTCCGAGTTCTCCAGCTGCATGATGGTTTCACTGTACCCCAAGGTATTTGGACCAAACACCTTGACTTAATAAACCCACACTGATGCAGGTGTTGGCTTTATTCAGAAATACACCTAGAGGGCACCTTAGAGGTGCCCCCATGAAAGCCTATCGACTAATAGTGTGTTGACTGACTGTTCTCGGCCAGCCAGCCACCCTAGACAAGTTTCTGAACTCCTGAGGTGCGAGCCTTTGTTCTCAGAGGTCAGAAACAGAGCCTGCTCTGGGCGGCGGTGTTCACACCTCCTCTCAGCAAAATGGGCCTTCCAGGCCAGGAAACTACAAAGGCCCTGCCACCTTTGTTACCCGACCATGGCTGCTTCACACGATTGGGCAGTTCTTGGCATTTTGCCTCAAGGTCTAAAGTTCGGGCCCCGACCAAGTCCACATCTGCCAGTAGAGCCACTATCTTCACTCCCATTTCCGCTCTGAATGCGTCGAATGAGGCTCCTATGTCTGCTTTGATGTCTTCTCTGAACTCCTTTTTGAAGTCTCGCAACAACGCCATCAGGTCCTCACGTGTGAGCGCCATGTCTCCTCTAGACTGCGCTTATCCCGTATTGTCCACCCCGGCGCCCGCCGGGGTGAAGTTGCTGGAAACCCTGGTAGTTTGAGTCTTCTTTGGTAGCATAGGGACCAGGGCGCGTGGTCAGCCCAGGGCCTCAATGCAGTCCGCTGGGCTTGGGTCTATGTGGTGCTCCCCGGCAGGGGGACTGGCTCGCTGAGCCAGTGCGCTGGGCCGGTGAGTTCTGGGAGATCCCGCTAGGACACCCACAGGGTTCACCACGGTGGACAGGCGGGAGTCCGATGGAGCACTAATCGGGGGGCTCCACGTTCTGCACCACAGTGCGAGAGGGCTAAGATTGAGGGGCTCTCGCCAATCTGCTTAGGGAGCTCAACACATTGCCAGCACTCGACACTGTTCACATGGACCCCACCCGCGCCTATAGCTGCTTCCCTCAATCTGTTGTCTCGCATCTCGAGTCCTTAAAACCTGGCATCAGCTTCAGCCCTTCGCCCAATGCTTAGAGTGCCTGGCCGACCCCATCTTGAGGTCAAGCATTAATGGTAAAAGTTCGGCAGTCTATCCAGCAGACCCCAGGGCCTCCCAGCCATCGGCTGCCCGCTACTGTGGGTAAATCCGGCAGAGCCTTGCTCCCGGTCAGCCATCCCCAGGCTTCTCACCTGACAGCCAGTGTGGCGGCCGGACTCCTCCTCGCGGCATCTCAAGGGGGCGGGACACACCTGCTGGCCCAGAACAACCCGTATCGCGACTCCATTTCAACGCCTCCGACCAGGCAGAAGCGGCCCACAAATTGTGGATCGTGGGCTGCATTCGATCCCATTCTTTAGTCCCTCTGCTACACGGCTCGGGGAACATCGCCATCTTGAATCGTTCTCCGCGTTGCAGACTTCTTTGACTCGGTGCTACGCTGGTGATCTCCAGGCTGAAAACTTGAAACACGGGAGCCTCCTGGAGCCTCGTAGCTAGATCTCCTCTTGGTCCTAATTTGGTGGCATAACAAGCACTGTACAAGCAAGCTGCTCAGGGCCTGGAGCGGAGCCGAGCAGATCCACATCCGATCGGCCATGATGGTTGGCCACACCCCCCTTCCTAAAGCACATTTTCCATCATTTGTTAGAACTCCTATTCTAATTTCCTTAAGCATATTTCCATAATCCACATCAGATGCTTGCCGCATTTTTGTCACTAGTTCCTTCTATACAAAGTGTAACCAAATAGTTACATTGCCAAAACTCCCAAGAACTTCTTGTTTCATTATGGACAAGTATTTTGAAATCAGGTTGTCCTTTTACGAGAGTAAGTTGCAGCAGTTCACCAATTACAATCAAATGTTTTCTTCCACCGAATACATCGTAGTTTGTTCTTAAAATATGCTGCATTCTTAAGTGCATGAAGGCCAGCATTAAGTTCAATACCATTCTCACCTCATCAATGATTAAAAGCTTCAGTTTCTTCAATACTCTTGATAGCTCATGGCAAGCTTCACCAGATAATTTCTGGTATTCCAGTTTATTGTCATGTTCAACAGGAGGCATTAGTAGTCGTTGTAAAGTAATTCCTTTAATATTATGTGCAGCTAATCCTGTTGGTGCCGTTACTACACATGAGAAATTTGATTCTGTAGTCTTCTGTAGATAACCGGTGAAAACTTTAATTAGAAAGCTTTGCAACAAAGCACGATTCATGTGGTACTATTTTGTAAATATTATTACACAGAGAGACAAAGATGGTTAAAGCCATTACTAAAAAGGGGAGGATGGAGACAATGTCGGCCTGCCTTCATCTACCTGCAGATGTTGGATAGTTTTTATTGTATCAGCTCTATGGCAGGGATTTTAAAGAACGTGATGAAAAATAGGAAAGTAAATAATCATTGAATTTTGTGGACTGGGTGTTTGTTAGCTTGATCAATAAGATGAGAAGTAATGTCTGAAACTGTTATTGTGATAAAGTAGACTGAAGTATATAGATGTATTTTAGATTAACTGTTTTTATATGTAATGCTTTTATGATTTTTACTACCTAAAATCGAATAAAGCTCGTTTGATTGATTGAATGATTGATAGAATGCTTTTTCCAGTGGCAGCTTGACCACTGATGTATAATAGTATTCATTTAAATGAAGAACATTCACATTGTTTCTTCTCGTGGAGAAATCGATGCTCTATTTTATCTTTAACTGTGTTAAAATAAAAACAATGTGTACATTGTTCAGTTATTCTAGCAACTGTTCAAAATGGACAGATTCCTCTCTTGCTTGCTACATTGCAGTTGCCACCTCATTCATAACTATAGCTGCTTCATTTTGAATAACAGGTTATCCACGAGGTTCTTGAGTGAGTGCTCCAGAACTTTGGCTGCTTTATGAAATCTCCTTGCCTATCCTAGCAGCAATGGTGCCTTCCTGTTCAATCTAATCTTTCAACATTTGCAAGTAGGTTGGAAACATTGAACACTCAATGTGGTTTTTCACAGCATTGAGTCTTCATAACAGTCATAGTGTTCAAGTAAATCTGATTCAGCACACCATGGCTTGAACAACTGCAAAAGTGACAAGTAGAAAAACTCTTTGTTGTGTGTCGATTTAGATACCGTATATGGATTTCCTGATTTTTGCCTTTATATAGGTACAATTCATATTGACCTTATTTAGGCATCGAAATCCAGCCCTTATTTAGGCATTGCCCATGCTAACCAAATACAGGCATGTTCAACTACATCCGTTCATCTTCGTCACAACAAGTTCTTGAAAAACCAGACTCTTAAGCCTGCCTTTAGGACTTCCCCTTGCTTGGATATTGATTTCTCCAAGAACTCATTTATTATGCATGAACATCTATTCCTTAGGGTTTCATTCATGACGTTCTAATGCCCGACTTGTACGTCAATACTGGCATTCCTAAATACCTTCCAGGTATGAATATACCTTCACTTGCCATGGCAAACCACGGTTCGGCTGCCTACTTGCACGACGTGGCTCGCCACAGCAAGTTCGGAAAGAAGTCAAGTCCCCACCTGACGCACTGACCAGACGCTGTCATCCTCCTCGCCGAGAATGCAGCTCCAGTGTTTCCGACTCCCCTTGCGGGGTGTTAGAGATCGAGACCCGGAAAGAGATTCCAACCTCACTCATTCTAAGTTATGGAGCTGACTAGAACCTAGAGAAACTTTTGGCAACTCTTGGCTAAACTAGACTAGAGCTAAACAGCACCTACATCTTCCCTCGTACTACACTTAGGTTAGGTGCACTGGGGAAGATTATTTTAGAAGCACCATGAGTATTTTAGTCTGTATTATTTATTTATGTATTTTTATGAATATATGTTGTAGCTACACACCATGCTCTTGCAGTATTATTTTATCTTACTGCTAACGCTGTACGTATTATACTTCGCATTCTGTCTTACAATTGTAGCAGTTCATATCTCTTGCATGAGAAATTAAGACTGTTCAATAAACCCTTTGTATTGAAATGCCTGTCTCTCTATTTCTGTGCAACTCTGTAGAAACTAATCATGCACGATTGACTGAGTGAAACTGTTATCTATTGTTTACACGATTCTGAGATTGTTCTGATTCTAAGGGAAACAAAGTTGTCATGTTTATGCGGTTGTCAGAAACTAATCCCTTCTTGTTTATTCGAGAAGTTTCTAGTGACCTCTGAGTTAGCTGGCACACACAAGTAATTAAGTTCAATGTACTCGATAGAGTCATTTGAACTGTTTTATATGTCAAGTGTGAAGATTGCATCATATACAAAGGGGTTGTTTATTATTAGAGTGATAGAAGGGATAGATTACAATTGATCCTTATACCTAGTGGGACAAGTGTGTCTTTCAAACTGCAACTGGACTGTGGGGTTGAATCAAATAGATGGAGGGGCAGTGGTTTGATCCTGATATATTCGTGAAAACTTTGGGTCTAAATGTTGTTTTAAAATGTGTTTAAATGGTTTTTAAAAATTCAATTTAAAAAAAAAAAACATTTCCTATTGTTTAGATGCCTCAAATGTATTTGTAATACAGTATTATTAATGATTGTATTCTACTGTAGGTGACCGTACAAATCTATCCAATAAGCACAGAGAGTCTAATTACTGGTCTTGAGAAAGATGGATTTATAAAATGGACCCATCGAAACGCGTCGACGACAACATTTTAATACATAATCCACCTATCGGGCATTGGTTAAAGGAAGTCAATTCTGAACTGTTCATTTCCATGCCTTTTGCTATTGTTTGAAGATGGATGTGTAAATTGTCAAGACACATTATATTTGTCTGGCTTTATTACTCTCTACATGTCTTCATGTTATACTGTATCAATTGTTAATGTATTGTGTTTTATTAATTTTTGAGGTATTTGGTTTATTACGGGTTGGGTCATTTAATTTAATGAAATTTTGGCTTTGTAAACAATAAATATATGTGAAATTTTAATTGTTGTAGTGGTTCCCCTGTTACATATGGTTCAATCTTCAAGTGTGGAAGAAGAGCAAGTTGAAAGAGTGGATTTCTTTGAGTGTGTGAATTTGTAATTAGAATGTATAATTCATAATGAAATCTACCCAAGGGGATTTCTCCTTTTTCACTCGATAGACACATACTGACCTCAGTCCTATGTCAAATCTATAGTGTATATTATGCCAATGTGCAGAGCCTATCAGGGATATAGGAACTACATTACATCTTCTCTCCGGAGTTTGCCAACTAAGCTTTCAGAGGTTTATTAGACTTCCTTTCTAGTGTCTCACCAAACAGCCATCACATCCAAGTACTGCATATCTTTCTTCTTCTATGTTTTCAGTTACATTACTTCTTTATGTGTAGTATTGAAGTCCTTCATCCAGACATGTTTTGAAGATGTTGACTCCTTTTTGGGTAGTATGTATCCAACATATTAGTTTTCAGAATGTCTCTACTTTCTGGATCAAATTCTGCAAGATAACATTTCTTGGAAAGACATTGGTACTTTATTTCATCTGCTTGCAAGGCCTATCAATCAAGTGGCTAGTAAAGCGCGACTACTCACCTATAAGGGTCTCCAGGTGCTGGGGGGGGGGGGGGGGGTGGCTGCAGATTTGTAGCAAGGCACTGTGATTCTGACGAAGAGACAGGTCTTGAGGTCCTTCCTGAATTGTAGTCTTACCAACACCTCCTCTAAACACTTCATAGCACACAGCCCAAATCTCCAGGTTCCTCGTTAAGTTTATCTCTGCCAACCTAAACCCCGATAGAGGCCTTACACCCTTTCAGGACCAGTGTAGTTCCCTGGATATAGATCTTAAACAAACAAATATCAAACTACCCAGGGCTCACCGTCTGCTGCATTTCAGCCCAGCGTCCCAGATCACACTGACATGAGGGCGGAGACGAGCTGTTGGAAAGTGAAAGCGTGCATGGTGCGATGTAGGAGAAACTCAATCAAGAAAATAGTACTTACAAGAAAGACTAAGTAACACGTACCATGTAACAACCAAAGTAATGGGGCCAGTAGTCATGGGAGGTTACAAATGAAGACAGGGCTGTACCTAGGAGGGACTAACACGCCTGTTTACAAATCAGAAGCCACATTTACAAAGGACAATGAGACAAGCCAATGACAAATATGTGCGGAGAGCCGAAGGGGCTTCCATTCCATACTCTACTACAGCAGATCGACAGAGCAGCGCATGCGCGCTGGCTCAGGCTCGACCTAAAACAAATTATAGATGATGTGAAAAAATAGTTGCGGATATCTAAATTACAAAGTAAATGGTTGGAGTTCAGGCATGCAATGGAGACTTACCCTGAGCCCCCCTGGACTTCTGTCTGGATAGCCCTGATACTGATTTGGTTCACACTTTAGCTAGCTATCGTGTATTTCCCATTGAAATGATCCAGACTAAATATATTCCAGAGACTGGGAATCCAAATTTGTAACGGCAAAGCTAGGCAAGCACGAAGATCTAAATGTTAATAGCCATCATACTACAAGACGGTGCCAATTGGGACTGTACAAGTGTCTCACACCCTTCTCCGAAACCTACATGCCATTTTATCACCCAGTGCTTTTGTCATTGATTGGTGTAGGAACACTATAACAAACTTGCTTGAAGAACTACATTCATATACTTAAACGTATAACAATGACCCGCATCTCACCACAAATAATATTGCAGTGCTACATATTTCCAATGACACTATGATTGCGTTTCTGAGCAATCAGTGGGAAGACTCCACCATACTGATTGGGAAAGTGAACCAATATTTTTTGCAAAATTTTCTTGCTTCAAACCATCAGCAAAATACTAATCTGATCCAGACATTTCTTTCAATAACCAGAAATACAGAAATCTGACCACTTGTGTTTTTTCGAAATACAAAATACTATTCTCCTATGTTTTTGAGTGAATATGCTGAACCGGGGTTTGTGGTGTGGAATAAAACAATTGCTTTACTGGAAGTGTGTGGAACTGAAATATGCAATCTTCAGGGAACACATACAATTTTTCTTGTATGCTTGTAGATGACATTGTTCACCAAACAAAATGTTTCCACGCTGTACACTTGAAGGGGCGGAGTTCTTACATATGATGTGGGATTGTCCTCAACTGGGAACGTTCTGGGAGGAGGTGGTGGACCTACTCTGCGATGTTACAGTGCGACGCATAGAAGCGGACATGGACACATGTTTACTATATTGGTTCCCACACACACCCAAAACGAAGGTAACAAGCAAGTTTTTGGATTTGGGGTTGCTGTTAGCTAAGAGGGACATCAGCACCCACTGGAAATCGAGGGGAGGGCCCAGTGTTAAGGAGGTGAAAAACAGAGTTAGCTAAGTGGACAGCAAGTGAAAGCACAGTGCAGCTTCAGCAGGCTAAGCGGATTAATAACAATAGGGCACTGGTGACTGCAAGGGCATGGGAGGCCTTGGTTCAGTCCTTGCGAGTGCAGGAGGAGGAGACAACTTCAACGAGATCTTGAGAGGGTGACTGGGGTCATACCTGATATGTGAGGATGATGGGAAACCCCCGATTTTGACGCGTCATGTAACCATAGTACCGCAGTGTGCTTACAATTTCAGGTGAATGGTACCAGTATTACTATGCATAGAGTGTTAAGAAGGCGGTGGCCTGCTGAAGTATTAGCGTTGGATGATCAAGACACAACGGTGGAGGAGGGTGGGGAGGGTTTAGTTAATTGTTATTTTGGGTGACCAATGGAGAATGTTCCCCTCGGGGAGCTAATAATAGTTAAGTTTATGTCCTTCAATGGTGGGTTGCACTGCAGTGAGAGAATAAAGAAACAATCTGATGAGCATGCGTGCGTAACGTAACATACTATGCTGCTAGGGACCCTGAGACTCCTAGTTACAGAAATAATGGAGAAGAAGGACATTGAATGCAAGTAGTAAAACGATGGTTGTTCGTACATGTGTATAAAAAGCAATACATTTTTTTTTTTATGGATTTGTTCAGCTCACGTGTCGAAACTTCTTGGCACCTACAGTGACTGTAAACGTGTACCAGGTGTAGGATTATTATCTCCAAGACACCCCCCTCCCTTTCATAGTACTGCTTTTAATCATACCAGGAGCCCAACTAATAAAGGGATACTCAGGTGTTCCAAGGTATTTTTATTCTAAGAAAACTATCCAAAGTGCTTCCTGAAATATGGTGAAGCCCATCCTGGTTTTAGGGGCCAGGATGACACCAAATGATGAAGCATGCCATCAATAAGGCAAGCGAGTGTCTAACACACAAAATAAGAATTGTTTCTATTCGTAGGGTACCTGCCCCTTGTGGATTTCTTTTTTTTTTTTTTTTTTTTTTTAAACCTTTATTTCAATTCGCATGAAATTACAGACACGGGCCTACAACCAGTGTGGCCGGCCGCTAATTAAATCGAGCAGAAATTAAGTAAGAAGTATCACATCAATCCGGCGCTTAAAAACAAAGCCACATCCAGGATACAGCAGAAAATCAAGATAATACGTGATACCAAGGATTTGAAACGGTTCATTTTTAAATAACCAAAAATTAAATCGAAAATCGACATCGCATTGTCATTCCCGCCCCAACCCAGTCAGCTAAAACACATTATCACTCCGATGATGAACATAGATTGAATGGGAAAGGAGAAGAGTACCAAAGTCAGGATAAATGCAATAGTCACGTACCAAGCACGGTATGCGAGCCCCACCCCTGAAAGGGAACGTACTATGGGAGACATGAAGACGACGACATCGAAGAAGGAAAGGGGCAAAGGGCCATAGAAACAAAAAAAGGAACAGAGAACAAACCCATCCCCCAACCCCCCACCCTGCAAAAGGCTACGGCCTACCCCCCAGCAGCGTGCCTGTCGCCCTAAATGAGAGACCCGAAATATAGAAAAGGAAGAGAAAAGAGAAAAAAATTAAATAAATAAATGAGGAGAAGCGCCGGCGATTCGGTTACCCATTCCCTCCCACCCCCGCATACTAGAATCGTATAAACAGAAGCAGTAGAAAAGTATAAGTATCAGCAAGCACATAAAACGCAATCAATTACAGCCCCACTAGACGTGCCCTTGAATCACCATTAACCAGCAAGAAGTCCCTCCAAATCCCAAACGAGGTCACCCCTGGCCGCTTCTGGCAATAGTATCAATGATGAATAGTCCTGCAGACGAGATACAATTCGGTACAAAAGGTCCAATCGTTCCAATCAGACCAGGTAGCGCAGCCGCCCAACATGGTCGTAGCCACCGAGAGACAACTGACGATGCACGGCGGATGTCGGAATGCAACAATACCCAGACCACCAACAGTCTCAAGTCCAAAGACAGGTCCGCCAAGCACAGAACGGAAAGCACAGGATGTGGGAAACACCGCAGCACAGTCCGGGCCTCATGTACCATGGATCGATGTAGCCTCTCCACTCGCTGAACAGAAGAAGGACCCGGTGAGACAGCCACTTGCGGAACAGATGTGGCAACAGTAAGCTCAGAAACCAAATCTATTCGCGCCTCCAAGTCTGTAAACTCATCCGGGGGATATAACACTGTAGCAGAGGGAGACGCATCGGCACCAACTCGAAAGCAACCCAGTCCGCTACAAAATGGCGGGTCAGCAATGGCGGCGATCCTTCCTTCCAAATCCCGGGCTCCCCGGAGCAGGGCAGTCCGCAGGGTTGTCAGTGCAGCCAAAACGTGGCCACGCGTAAGCGTTTCCCCACATTGCCAAACTCCGGGGGTCTCAAGTTCAGCAGTTTCTCTGTCCCCGGGAGGGGCGCACCACGAGGCGCCATCCGCCATTTCAGCCATCTCGTTCTCCTCCTCTTCCCCTCCACTTCAGAGTCTCGTAAGACCACTGGAGTCAGCAGGCCCCACGGCTGGATCTCGACAGTCGGCGCTTGCTGCAGAAAGGAGAGTCACCAAAAGGCCGGACATGCTCCCCGCAGCTCGCCGGGAGCCACCCGCTGGATCCCGGACGGGATTATCAACATGGCTGGGCGTCTCACCCAAGGGGAACCGGGCGACATGGGCTCTCTCCGGCTCGGCAATATCTCGTGTTCACGGGGCAACCCACTATTGGGAGTGGGTTGATACCAACTCTCCCGGCTCGCGGCTCTCAGGCTCCCACTGACCGGCTTCTCAGCCCGACCAGGGCCGCCAACGCTACGATCACTGCAGGGCACCCTCTGCACTCGAGGCCCCGGCTTCAGCGCCACGAAGGCCGGCAAGCAGACGGGGACGGTTCTTCGGATCTACTGCACGGTGGAGCCCCAGAAACAGACGGTAAGCGATTGCTTCCCTTCAGCAACATAGATCAGCAAACCTTGCTCAGGATTATCTTCAGGATATACGTGCGGGGAGGAAGGGCACACGGAGCCAAGCGTTTATGCAACCGTTCCGATCGCCATCTTGGCTCCTCCTCCCCTTGTGGATTTCTTGAGGTCTTTGCCTGATAAACGCATAGGATACCTTTTGGTGTACAGGCATTACAGGCGTAAAGAGATATACTATCCATCTACTCTCTCCCCACTCACCCCACACCCACCCCGCTATGGCTGACCCTCTGGTCTCCTTCTGCATTACTGGTTATGTTATATAGATGCCCTGCGACAACTCTCTGAATGCTTCAGCTTAAAGTAGTGATTCAAGTACAACAGGATAGAAGTGCCTTGTTAACACTTGCAGATTTCTTATCAGCGACACAATGGATCATGTACACTCTTGTTCAAGTTAGAAGAGGACTGCTGAGGTTTCACTAGGATACAGTGATTAGAGGTGCATTTCCAGAGTTCTGTATTATAAACAACACTGTTTCATCATCGAGGATGACTATAAAAAGGCAAGAAAACAGGTACATGCAATTAGTAAGTAAACCCTATAAATGAAAAGCAGAAACCAAAGACTCAGATAAAAGGAGGTTTGCCGTAATGACTGTTGCGTTGTCAATCCGATACGATTACATACTATTCCTATATGCAAGGTGCAAGGAAATGTGCTCAGTGCATAGAGTGTTCACACAAGGCTAGTTAATTACAAATTGTAAGCATGGATACCGTAATGGTCTACGTCGGTTTTAAAAAGACTCAAATCTATAGATGGAAATCCTCTGATACATGAATAGTATGAAATTATTATGATTTACGGGGTCCTCAAGGGCGTTTTGACCCAGTCGTGAATTTGGAGTCATCAGCAGGTCAAGGGGAGTAAAGATTGAGCACAGCAATAATGAAGTAGAACAAATCTATCCAAGCAGGCCCGTACTGGGTACATTGTATGTAGAGTTAACAAAAGAGACTGCCTCAAGTGTGGTCATTTATTTGACGGACAACTAGTATAATGCTCAGAAGCACCAATTATTGCTGGAATGTACGTTAAGGGAGACACGCCATAATCTTTGTCCTCAATGAGAGACCACTAACTGACTGGTGTTCTATGGTTCTGCTTATCATTCATTTTTTTCTAACTGGCTGAAGATGCATAACATTTTCACGTTCACCCATTCACCCTCAAAGAAACAATGTTGTTTATAATATATTTTGCCCAAGTTTCCTTGAGATTACCAGGCGGCTCCTGGTACTTGAACTATTCTGAGTTTGATCAGGGATAATAATTCAAAATGCTGGTGAGGGTGAAGGGTAATTTGAGGTGTTTAAATCACTTATATTGACAGAAAACATTGTTCATATTTTCAACAAACAATACCCTAGCTAGGTGTATTAAAGTCGGCTATATGCCCTGTTGTGTTCATCCCAATATTGAGGCGATAGCCCCTTAGCCCTTAAAGGAAGTGTGTCCTTTTCTGAAAAAAGGAGAACTTGCTGGTGTCTCTCACTCATTCTCTTGTGAGTTATGTTCTGTGAGAGTGCTAGGAGTCAGAAAATCCTGCTTCAGAATAACTTGCGGATAAATGTGGCACCTCCTAAAACATATACTCAGAAAAAATGGCTCTCCTCAGCTCCTTGGTACAATGAGAAACTAAGGCAGACAAAACAATGTTGATGTCGTGCTGAGCGGGCATGGAGACGAACCAGAGAGGATCAAGATAGAATTATTTATAAAGCCAGGGTCAAGGATTATAAAGCTGTGCTTGCAAAAGAAAAATCTTTGTACTGCACGCGGGTAATGGATAATTCTAAATCGACCAAAGAACTGTTTCCTCTGGTACAACAGCTTTCATCCTCTCAATCCTTGGCAGAACCGGACGTATCACAAACATTTTGTGATCAATTAGCTTCCTTTTTTCAGAATAAAGGTCAAGGACATATACACTGGGCTGGAGGCAAACTCAAATATACCCACTGCAAATCCAACAGTAAACAGCCCTACCAAAGATGGTCCACTGTTGTCTAATGGCGAACACAGGGGCCTACAAATATGTTGCGACCTTACGCCCCCTACTCTCATACAGTATCTGAGGAGAACGCATTCCGGTTCTCCTATGGAGGTATGCCCACCGGCAATCTTACTTATGGTTGCAGATACCATAGCAGAACCCGTCTGTAAACTAATGAATATCATCATTCGCTCTGGAATTTATCCCCAGTCTTGGAAACAAGTCATAATTAGACCTCTTCTGAAGAAACCAAATCTAGACTCTAGGGACTGCAAGAATTACCGTCCCATCTCTTTGCTTCCTGTTCCAGCAAAAATCTTGGAGACATCTCAATAAGCAGCTTATGGAAACGGCAGACAGGCAATCCTGGCTCAATGAGTCACAGTTTGGTTTCAGAAGGCATCACAGTACAGAAACGGCCCTGGTTTCAGCCTCGGTTTACATCAGGCATAAGGTGGACAAAGGGCAGGGAGTGGTGCTAATTCTCTTGGATCTGACAGCAGCATTTGACACCATCTCTCCCATGTTGCTGCTGGACAGACTCTGGAGTCTTGGTATATCCCACCAAGCCCTTGCCCTTTTGTCCTCATTCCTGACAGGAAGATCCCAGAGGGTGAATCTAAAATCTTTTCACTCTGACTCCTACTCATTACCTTGTGGAGTCCCACAGGGGTCTTCCTTGAGTCCCACCTTTTTTAATCTGTATTTGGCACCCCTCGCTACAGTAATCCACTCTTTTGGATTGGAGGCGGTGTCATATGTAGATGATACACAAATTATGGTTACCATCCCTAAGGGGCTGGGCTCATGGTCAGAGAATGCCCGCGGTAGCATGTCCGGAGTAGCAAACTGAATGTCGGCTAACTTCCTTAAACTTAATGGGGGAAAAACAGAGGTGATGATATTCGGATCAGGGGCATCCAAATGGAACAGTAACTGCTGGCCTCAATCTTTAGGATGCAGTCCTGTCCCGAGTGAAAAGGCCAAGAATCTGGGAGTCTTGATGGATACGGAACTTAGCTTCATGGCCCAAGTGAACAGTACCATTTCCACATGCTCCTGGCTCATAATGATGTTTAAAAAAATCTTCCCTTTCATCCAGCGTTCAGCCAGGATCCAGGGAGCTCTGGCTCTGGTAATGGCCAGATTAGACAACTGCAATGCCCTGTACCTGGCTGCTAGTAAGGGCTTACAACATAAACTCCAGGTACTACAGAATGCACTGGCAAGACTCATTCTGGACATTCCCAAAAGACAATCAGCCAAAAAGGGACTAGAACACCTACACTGGCCTCCCCATTGAACAATGCATCAGTTTTAAAGCACTGTGTATGGTCCATAAGTCACTGCATGCCTCCTATCCTCTGAGACTGAAGACCTTTGTTCAAATGGTATTCCCCAGGACGACTACTTTGCTCCTCTCCTCAATTGCAACTTCTGGTACCAAGAAGAAGAAGTGGGGGGATAGGGCTTTCTCTGTGGCAGCATGTAACCTCTGGAATTCCCTACCCTTGGAACTTAGATCTATTCCTCTTCTGCTCCCGTTTAGAAAAGCCCTTAAGACCTGGCTGTCCTCAGGCAAACGGTGAGCTGAAGCTCCTCCATTCTTCTTCTGGACGATGTGTTATTTGCGGTCTTTCTCTAGCGACTTGATGCCCTCGGGTGATTGTTGCGCTATATAAATATCAAAATCAAATCAAACTTAGTTTCAGGTGATGATAAAAGTAGGCCCCCAACCTCTTAGTCCTAATCAATACCCTCACACAATGATCAATATTTTACAATTATATGGTTGATTACTAACAATGCAGTACTAGTCTACATCAACAGTGTATTGGAATGATCAACATTATTATAAGCAACCCAGAAGATAACATGCAAATGATGTCAAAGGTTAAGAAAGTCCCAATCACATTTCATCACACATGCCAAACTTATCAATCTACTCCCTAACCAATATATCTACAACGGTTTCAGCCATCCAACATAAGTTGCTCTATTAGCTCTATTATGCCAAGTGTATATAGTTTCCCTGCGTCAAGACCAGGATGGCGAAGCAAGGCGGTGCGGAGTGCGGTGCCCACAGGTCATGGTACAAGCAGCGACTCGGTGGCATCGGTCATCGTTGCCGGTGAGACAGGGTTGCAGTGCGACATGCATACGGCGCCTTCCATTGTGCCATCAGGACACAGAACCATCGAAGGGAGTCAGTTGCGTTTCCCTCTCTGTGGCTACTAAAACAGTGGTTCCAGAAGCGGTACCCAGAGGTTGGTGAAGTCTTTGCAGTCCCTGAGACTTCAGAACAGGAGGCACGCTCTACTTCAAGACCTTGGAGATACTCCGCACACAAAAAAGAAAGTCAAGTCCTTTCACTGCCCAAGGCAGAAGCAGCAACTTCAGGCCAACCCAACAAAGAAACAACACAGCAAAGGGGCAGTACTCCTCCTGGCAGCTCTTCCAGCTCTTCTTCTTAGCAGGTTACTTGATCCCAGCGAGAGCTAAAGTTCTGGGGTCTGGGCCCCAATATTTGTACTCAAAATCCCTTTGTTCTCTCATGCAGAAAGTGTATGTGCTTAGTTCAAACCAGTGCTGTCCTCTCTGGCCTGGCTTTCCAGCAGGAGGTGGAGACAGCATTGTTCAAGGCAGGCCAAGCCTATTCAGGTGCAAGGAATTTTCTTCCCACTCCTCTAAATGCAGCTCAGTTCTATTCAGCCCAGCCCAGCCCAGCCCAACTCTTCCAGGAAAGGCAGGACACATCTCGACCACCCCCCACCCCCAGTGGCTGTCTGATGAGAATGCACATCCCCAGCCCCTGTCACTCCAAAGGCAGTCAACCCACAAAGCCAGCAGAGGCACACAGGATGGCTAAGCAAGAAAAAGTGGTATTTTCAAAAACAGAACATTAAAATCATCTGTACTAAAAGATGCATTTTTACATTCTGAGTTCAGGCATACTAAACTCCATTTGCCTATCTTGTCCTAATGGGAAGTTATGCTTATAAGATCGTATAAGTAAAACTCCAATTCTATCCCATGGGACAGATAGCCTTGCAGTGATCAAAAACAATACACTGTTCTTAGCCACCAGGACATGTCACACAGACCAGTACATGTCTTAACCTACACAGCACCCTGCCCACAGGTGTACCTTGGGCCTACCTTAGGGGTGACTTATTTGTAAGGAAAGGGAAGGTTAGGGCCTGGCATAGTCAGAAAGCAAAAAGACAGGGGAAACACACCAAAAGATGCCAAATCAACACCGCCCTTTCACCGGTACATGATATACCTTTATGCATGGTGTGTTACAGAGCAAGTAAGGTGTCACACATTCTCAGCGCCTGCTTTGTTACAACAAAAAAATACTAATATTGCCCCTTGCTGAGAGATATAGAGGCTAATGCTACTTTCTCATCCTTCTTTCCAATATGGATCTTTGCGTGGCCGTCTGTCCTTGCAGCCACAGTTACGAAGCATGCACCAGAGAAGTGTAAATTTTTTATTCTATCTTGTAGTTTCAGAAAAGCATTGAGTTTCTGAACTGAAAACATGGTGATGGTAATCTGTTAGTAGTGCAAATCAAACAGAAAATAGTTTACATACACCTCTGCCCAGCAACTGAAGTAGAAAATGAAAAAGGTTTGGCGGGTAGGTCTCAAAAAGAGGCATGCCCAAAAAAGTGCAACTAGGAATCATTTTCAAGAGGTATGGTCTATGTAATTAAAGGAATGGCCTAAAACATCAATTGAAATCAAGTGCTTGACACAGCATCTCACCTAACCAGTATTTGGGTTCCTGTACATACTTTTTTTTAGTACATCCAGACATATAAAGCAACACTCACGCCTTTGCCAATTCTTGTTAGCACTGAATTTTAAAAATTCAAAAGGGCCCAGCAATGGACAACAATGTAGAGAAGAAGCTCGGTGGGTGGCTCATTTAGCTAACATATTTGCCTTAAGCACTCCCCCTGCCACATTCCCTATCAATACAGAGTCCACATGACAGGACATACTGTCTTTCTCACCCTGCGCAATGAGAAGAGCCTTGATGCTGTGCAGTCCTGGAAAGGCCCCAAGCCCTGATGGGGTCCCGATTTACTTTTTCCAGGACAATCTGGACCTGTGGGTCCCTCTACTAACGGATTTTTTAAATAACGTAGCCATAGTTACCCCCCCCCCCCCCCCCAATGGACAACTAGTGTAATCGTCCCAATTTACAAACAAGCATTTGCAATGCAATAGGTCTCGCAGTTGTTAGACTTTGAACCATTGGCATTGTAAATGGCAATGCCTTTTATTTATGTGTTGGTTTTTAAAACGTAAATAAAAGACATTGTCAATTACAATTCCAATAGGTTAAACTCTTGCAAATGCGAGACCTATTGCATTGCAAATGCTTGTTTAACTGATTAGTATAGCATAAAGCAAAGTACGTACATGTCGTGAATTACAATGGCGAAAAAACATGAATGAATGAATTGAAATTATAAAAACCACAAGTCCCATAATACCTCGCGTGAAATGAATCCCTCAGCGGGGGCCGAGTACTTTTAAATGTTGAACGAGCTGATTTGTCGGGGGTAGCTCTCACGCTTTCAGGCATATTAACATGGTCCGTCGGAGCCTTGCTTCCTGTGCGGGGGTGCGTGTGCCCCTCGAGAGGTAATTCTATCCCTTGCCCTTTGATCTGTGCCCTTGTCTACACTGTGAGTAGATGCTTTTTTTTTTACAAAACTTAAAGAAAACTCAACATATGTTTGTGAAAAGTTACAGTGCTGAGCATGAATGAATGACAATTGAGAGACTACGAATACCATGATGCAAATGAATCTAAAGGGGCTGGACCTGCCCAACCTGAAAAAGCGTGTGATCTGCAATTACTTTATATCAATTTCATTTCCTGTGTTGTCATTGGGACATCCTTCAGAGCATTACATTTAAATATAGCACCCAGAAGCGATCCAGTCTATACAGTGCTCTGTGAAACTAGAAGTTTGCACTTAATGCTAACAAAGCGCACAGGGAAATAAATAAAATGTCATGCAAACTCAACCTCAGCCTCAAGTACCTCTGGCGCTATTACCGGACTGGTGGTCTGAGCGCCTCTTAAGATTTGTGGGCGCTATGTGTGCGGTTGGGGGTCAGGGGTCTGGTTTCAAACACATAAGGGCAGCATTGTAAAGAACAGCAGTGACAAAGAGTGTCTGAACTGTTTTGTATGTTGAAAAATTGTCATGTGGCGCTCGTATCTATGCTGCCTGTCTGCCGTTTCAAAGCGCTTTGAGACACTGTAAACATGCAGGCAAGACAGGGCTCGGAGAATACAGCGTTAGTGTAATATGTATGCAGGGTAGAGCCCCCCCCCTGGGTTCAAAGTGTTCCAGCCAGCAGGATATATTCTGGTTGTCTATCTGTCCACCCCAGCTGTCAACGCGTATTTACAAAACAAGCTCCTGGCATTGGAGGGGGAGGGGAAATGCGGCTCGGGAGCAAATGGTAACGAGCGCGTGAATGGGAATAGCCGATGTCGTTTCCTGACAGTGCACACATATCACGCTTGTGAAACAGGCATAAGGCTGATCAGGGAGCTGATGTGGGACGATGGCGCGATTAAGAAGAACAAGACTGCACTGAAAGTGTAAGCGCAACGACGACGAGGCAGCGCTGGAGAGAAGTCACGGATGAGCAAGGCTGTGTTTGCGCGCGATTAAGGGAAAGGACAGCTGAAAATAATTTAAGACATTGCGCGGCCTGGCAGATGCCAGCTGTAAAGTAAAAAAAAGGTTTTTCTTTCGAATTCTTTTGTTTTGCATCAATCGGGGCACTGGAGGATTAGCTTTCAGCATGTTAAAGTAAAGGGACGAGGCCGCGATTAGGGGAATGGATGCACGCTTGTGAAACAGGCATAAGGCTGATCAGGGAGCTGATGTGGGACGATGGCGCGATTAAGAAGAACAAGACTGCACTGAAAGTGTAAGCGCAACGACGACGAGGCAGCGCTGGAGAGTGTCAGCTCCGATCGTCAACGCAGCACTTGAATGAATAAGGCATGCCTTTGAAGTGAAGCTCTTGGCGCGCTGGAGAAGCGTGAGCCTGGTGGGGGGCGGCGGGATGCCAGTGAGTGGGAGGGAACGGGCCAAGCGCGCGCTCGAGAATTCACGGATGAGCAAGGCTGTGTTTGCGCGCGATTAAGGGAAAGGACAGCTGAAAATAATTTAAGACATTGCAGCCAGCTGTAAAGTAAAAAAAAGGTTTTTCTTTCGAATTTTTTGTTTTGCATCAATTGGCGGAGTGAATGCGAGCGAGGAGGGAAGCCGGATGGGGGTGGGAGAGCCTGGGTAGTGAATTCGAGCGAGCGAGGAGGGAAGCCGGGTGGGGGTGGGAGAGCCTGGGGAGTGAATTCGAGCGAGCGAGGAGGGAAGCCGATTAAGAAGAACAAGACTGCACTGAAAGTGTAAGCGCAACGATGACGAGGCAGCGCTGGGGAGTGTCAGCTCCGATGCGGGAGAGCCAAGGCTTCTGGCGGGGGGAGAAAGGAGGGGCAGCAGAATGGGGAGGAGAAGTGTGGCAGGCAGATGTGCGGCCTGGTGAGGGGGCGGGAATGCGAGCCTGGTGGGGGCAGGCGGATTAGGGAGATGCTCGTGCTTGTGTGGTCACGTGACCCGCTTTGTGGCCACGTGACCTCACATGCACTGTGAAGAAACGCCAGTTGTTTCACTAGCCGATCAAGCACTATAATTCTCCCCCATTTCCCATTGCTTCGCAATGGAAAAGGACGTGACCTAAAAAGGGGAGAGGGCAAACCCAAAGAACTACAGCCCAATTTCCCTGTTGGACACCAAAGCAATGCTCATGGGTCGACTCCTCCGGTTTAGGCTGGAGGGGTGGGCTCAGGAGAAAAACATCTTAATTGAGGCGCAGTATGGGTTCCAGTGGGGAAAAGGCACAGTAGACCAGTGTTAGAACTTAGCATTAATAATAGACAAATACACCTGAGCAAAGGAAGGGAAAATCTACATGGCATTAATGGACTGCTCAGCAGCATTCGACTGTGTGGTCCACTCCAAGCTCTGGTTAATAATGAAGGAGATGGAGATTGAGCAAGCCATAATCAATTTTATTCAACAGCTATTTTCAAACGCCACAGCATCTGTCTGCTATGCCAAAATGGGGAATGCACCCGCTCATTCAAGATCGCCCCGTTTCTCTTCTCCATCTATACAAATGGTGTTGAGGACGCTCTCTTGGTGGCATTCCGGGACGTCCCTGTGTTTGACACACAGTTGTTATCCATACTGGCTTACACAGACGATGCGGTGTTGATTGCAAGAAAGGGGCTAGCCCTTCAATGCTTCATACCCACGTACATGGCTTACATGGATTCAATAGGCCTATAAGCCAACCTAACCAAATCCTTTGCCATTATAGCAGGGGCTGGCAAACGAGACAAATCCTCCTACCTCCATGCGGGTTCTGGAAGAACTGAAGTGGTAGACACCTTTCCCTAAGAATGGAGAGAAGTCTTGCAGCCATAAAACCATTTTCCAAGAAGCTGGGTGCCAGACCATTGATCCCCATAAAGAACATTTATCAGGCCAAGACAAAGTCCAAGGCAACATACAGGGCAGGTGTCTGGGGCTTGGCCCCGATAGACTAACTGCAAACCATAGAAAATAGTTTGTTTAAGTCCCTAGTGTCCCTACCGCCTTCCTGTTCCAACTACAACTTACACACTGAATTGGGCTTGCCTTATATCGAAGACGTAATTAGGGTAGCCCCGATCTTACTGTGGCTTTCCATTTGGAAGAGGGACACAGTGACCCGAACGCAAAAGGTAATAAGTAATTGCCTCAAACTGGAAAACTACAGGAGGATCGGATGGCTCAAATATGTTGAATCAAAGCTGACTGATGCTGGATTACCTGATTTTTTTTTTAAAGATCCAACAGCATGTAGTAAGGTTCTGAAACAAAAGCTAATTAACATGTTTATGTGGAGGGAAGAATACAGATGGCGGGAAAAGAATCAAGACAAACAGGCGGTTCTTGCTTATCACTTAAATCTGTCCGTAATAGAGGGTGGCTATTTTTATTTAGTAAATGTCAGTACAGCACAACATAAATGTATATTATTGAGATTCCGTATGAATTTGAAATCTTCGATGATAGCTCATCCGAAAAGAGTTTTTAGGGACTCAGATATAAGCTCATGTCCTTGTGACAACCTTTCCCTACGATCTGACCTGCATCTAGTTTTTTCTGTGGGCTCTATAAGAAAGAAAGGGCTGACTACATTGTCCCGATTGTAAAACTGTACACTTTTAAACAATATCGGGTCGTACTCTATTTTTTAAAATCTTTACCTTATCCTTTAGTCTGCTTCTGACTAGCGACGTTTTTATGGTCCTGTATGAAAATGAGGAAGCAGTTTGACAAAAAAAAAAAGTTTGCCAAAAAATGAGGAAGCAATGGGGCTGAATAATGTAGTGGTTTTTAACCTTTTACCTATTTTCTGACCTTCTACTCTGCTTATTGGTAACGTTTTTTTGGGCCTGTACAAAAAAAGAGGAAGCAGTGAGGCTGAAGAATGTAGTGGTTTTTAACCTTTTATCTATTTATTGATTTGATTTATTATGACATATCAGAGATAAAAATGAAATTGATATATCTGTATCATGTGTCTAATCTTGTACAATATACCTTAGTTGTCGTTTAGATTATCCCCGTTTTCAAGATTTGTTAAAAAAGTAATCTTAAAGACGTGATATGAAACACTAGATATGGAGTTTGTTAGATGAATTGTGATTTTAATATTGGTTTTTGTCATTTCCATCTGTGCTTTTATGATCATATTTATAGGATCGATTAAATAATTAACGTATCGTATCGAATTTTACTCAATATCAGATGATTAACAATAGTGACATTTTTGTGAATAATTAGACTTGAAAATGTTCGACTCCCTCAAAATACGAGACTGAATATTCAGAAGGTCTGTAGAAAGGGCGATCTTCTGAGCATCTCACACTCCTGTCCTCCCCATCACGAAAAACTTACACTGCCTAGTGGCTGGTATAAACACATGGAGGAAACTCGGGTTAAAAGTATTCATTACACAAGAATAATATCTATCCTGTCCGGAAAAAAAACAACAAAAACAAGCATTTGCAATGCAATAGGTCTCGCAGCATTCAAGTTTGAGTTATTGGCATTGTATATGACAATGTGTTGCATGAATTCTTTTCCAAACTCTGTATTGGCTGGTGGTGTTTGTGCCCGGTGAAAGCGTGCACTGACGGATGGTGGTGTTTGTGCCCGGTGAAAGCGTGCACGAACAACTTATGGCGTCTGTGCCTGGTGAAAGTGTGCACTGACGGCTGGTGGTGTTTGTGCCTGGTGAAAGGGTGCACTGGTGGCTGGTGGTGTTTGTGCCCGGTGAAAGCGTGCACTGACGGCTGTTGGTGTTTGTGCCTGGTGAAAGGGTGCACTGGCGGCTGTTGGTGTTTGTGCCCGGTGAAAGCGTGCACTGACGGCTGGTGGTGTTTGTGCCTGGTGAAAGCGTGCACTGATGACTTATGGTGTCTGTGCCTGTTGAAAGTGTGTACTGACGGCCGGTGGTGGGTATGCCTGATGAAACCATGTACTGATGGCTAGTGGTGTGTGTGTGCCTGTTGAAAGTGTGCACTGATGGCTGATGGTGTGTGTGCATGGTGGAAAAGCGTGCACTGACATGTTTAGAGGTAAAGTGCGCCATACTGCGATTGCTACAATAGTTAATTGTGGATGTGCTAACCATTGATGCGTGCACTGATGGCTGGTGGTGTGTGTGTGCTTGTAGAAAATGTGCACTGATGGCTAATGGTGTGTGTGCCTGGTGGAAGTGTGCACTGCCAGCTAGTGGCGTGTGTGCCCGGTGAAAGCGTGCATTGACGGCTGATGGGGTGTGCCTGGTGAAAGTGTGCACTGACGGTTGGTGGTGTGTGTGTGCGCCTGGTGAAAGCGTGCACCGACGTCTGGTTCTGTGTGCGTGTGGTGGAAGCGTGCATTGATCGCTGGTGTTGTTTAAATAGCAACATACTTGGGTCCAGCATATAGAGCACTCTTTTTAAACAGGCATTAAGAGTGAGACAGCACACAATGATCCAATGGTAATTACTAGTTGAAGGCAAATCGCATATAGAACATTAGGAACACTGCAATTCTTTACATTGATTCAGACGGTCCTTGCTGCATTCAGGACATTATCAAAAATCAGTCTGTTTCGTGAGAAGTAATACCTTACATCCTAAACAGCTGTTTTAACAGAATGTTCCCGACTTTAAAAAGAGAGATGACTAAAACATTGGCAGGGAGGCAGCATCCTGAATTTAGGTTGTATGAATGTTACTTTATTGTTTGACTGAAAGAAAAAAGCTCAACTATAATAAACTCCTAGCCAACGCTGCAACACCATTCTGCCAGCTAAGCAAGCCGAGTAAGAAGGGATGTGCGGACTTCACCCGAAGGTGTCAGAGCGAATTCACAATAGAAACAGAACTGATACATGAGAACATTACTAGTGAACAAAATACAAAGGCAAACGTTACATTACATGAGGCAAAAGTGACAATGATAACAAACCGTGCCTTACACAGTGTGTAAGGCACTTTTTGTTATCTTAGTCTAAGCCCGCCTGATTCTATGAAATGGCGGCGGGACGCGGGACAGGCCTTTATCCTTTTCTTTCACTTTCCGTTCCGCACTTCCGCCGCCGCGTATGCGCGTGCCGCGTGCGTGGGGGGCGTGGGCAGCAGGGCTGGCTGCTGCTGAGTGGTGGTGAGCAATGCCAGGCAGCCCCAGGGCACGCACAACATCATGTGGGCCAATAAGCAGTAAGCCCCTGTGCGTGGCATATGGGGCGCGGCAGGCGGCGCGCATAGCCAAAGAAGAAGACAAGAGAAGAACAACGAAAACTACGAACTTAACTGCCTTCCAAGTCCAAGACAAAGCAGCCAGGCGGCCAGGCCCGCCCACGCTGAGCTGCCCTGTCCGATTTCCGAATCCGAGTCCGAAGACCAAAGTAAGTCACTCAGAGTCTGTCACTCCGTCTCCGTCACCGACCGGCGGGGCAGGGCTGCTGCTGGCTGCCTGCCTCCAGGCCTGCTGCGTGCACTAATTAGTTGCTTTCCTGTCGCGCATTTGCCTGCTTCTTATTTATGTCCCAACTTGTCACTCGTGTTTGTCCCTCCTATAGAACATGCTTTCTCGCTTCTGTACTTCTTTGCTCCCGGGGCCGCACTCATTGTTGCTCTCTGTTCTTGCCTGTGTGCCGCTTCCCTCCATATTGGGTTCGCCCTTGCACTCAACCAGCCCCCCAACCCCTGTTGCTTCCTCGCCTGCTCCATTTGCCCTCGGCTGCTGCTGAAGCAAGCAAGCAGGCAAGCCTATATTATAATAGTTACAGTGCGCAACGCACGCCAGGGACGGATGGTAACGGGCCCCGGCCTATAAACATTAATTATGGTGCCGTGGTGCGCACGCCCTACCGGCCTGGCCTGAGCCTTTTTAAAATTAATTAAATAGTTGGTAGTGGTACGCACTGGAGCCGGGCCGGGTCTTCATAATTAAAATGGTGCACGGGAGTGGCGGCGCGCAGAGTAGTGCTATTTTTATTTTGTATAGTGGTCATTTTCCTGCAGTTTTGCTCTTTTAGACTACTGTAAATAAAATGCGCTTTTATCAGCCAACGTAACGGTGTTCAATGCATTGGTCTTGTAAAGATGAATAGCTAAAATACTAGATTGTTATTCCATCATGTTTTTAAATGTTCAGCATCACATGCTTACTTTCGTGAGCTTTCTATGTACTTATGACATATGCATCATCGTTATAGTTGCTTCAGTCAAGGAAAAAATGCGTGTCTCTGCATCAGATGTTTGGTGATTAGCAGCTGTCCTAAGCAGGTGTTACAAAAGGAACCTTACATTATTAATCTAGTATGTTTGCACTCCGGAATTTTTCAAGCTAGCTCAGTTGGTTGATGCACCTGTTACAATGATGCAACTGCAACCTAATGGCCACTAGTTTGGAATCAAAGCAAGTTCGGCTCAGCATTTCATCCTTCTCATGCTGAGAAGATGAGCACCATGCCTCGAAATTGTTTGAACACCTTCTGGGGCCTAATCCATTTTTAAAATAAAACGTGTTCTAGCATCACTTCGTAATGGACATACACAGGTGATATTCACGTGGCTCCTTGCTCGTAGTGGGGAGTAGAATCAGGCCAAGCCCCTCTCCTGTGATAACAAAAACAACACTCGCAGGCAACAAAATACACATAAATGAGAGAGCTGGACCAAAAGCAGCAGAGTGCGGATCATCCTTCTCTTGCTCTGTCAGGGTAAGCTGCTGTCTGCTGAGCTACAAATGGGATCACATCTGAAAAGAACCCACCCGAGAGAGGAAGTGTAAACAAACACAGCGCGGTGTAATTTAGATTGATTATTGCAGTGGATTCTCGTGGATCGAAGCGCTCTCTTGTAGTGGGCTCAGGTGCACCAATTATCCCTAGACACCTGCGACTGACCTCTGTCTTTTGGGGTCATGAGACGATGAGAGAGAGGCAATGTGACCTGTCATCACTCAAAGATCTCTAAGCAGTTGCAAGACCTGGCATCCTTGACGTGTTTTCCTCTGTCTTTTTGCTCTACCACCTGTATTTTTGATGTTATGCTGGACTTCTTTTTTGCTGTTTTATGTACTCCGTACACTTTACCACTGCTAATCAGTGCTCAAGTGCAAATGCTACTTCTGTCATTTTTAATTCTGCTGGGTTCTCCATAATTTGCATATTTGATTTACTGGTAAGTCCCTAGTAAAGTGCACTGTGTGTGCCCAAGGCCTGTAAATCAAATGCATCTAGTGCGCCTGCAGCAGTGATTGTGCCAACCATATAAGCACCCCTGTAAACGTGTCTCCAGCCTACCATTGCAGTGCCTTTGAGTACAGTTTTAAACTGCCAAGTCGACCTGGCAAGTGCAGTCTCTTGCCAGGCCCTAAGCCTCCCTTTTACTACATGTTGGACACCCCTAAGGTAGGCCCAAGACACTCCCAGGGGCAGGGTGCAGTGTATGTTAAAGGTGGGACATGTGTAGGTATGTATTACATGTCATGATAGTGAAATACTGCTAATTTCGTTCTTCACTATTGTCAGGACTAGCTCGCCAATAGGATATTATTGGAGCTGCCTTGTATGTTTGCTGACTGGGAACACATTTTAAACCTAGATTGAGGACAGATTCCTCATCCCTTGTCAATACTTTCGTGGATAAATTGACTACTGTCGATGGTGGGATTTCTATTATTTGTAAAAGTTTCTGCGCGCGGGGCGCTGTAGAGTGTGGGGCGCTGTAAAGTGCGGGGCGCTGCGTTGCACTGTAGAGTGCGGGACGCTGCGGTGCGCTGTAGAGTGCGGGGCGCTGTAGAGTGCGGGGCACTGCGGGGCGCTGTAGAGTGCGGGGCGCTGTAGAGTGCAGGGCGCTGTAGAGTGCGCTGTAGAGTGCGGGGCGCTGTAGAGTGCGGGGCGCTGTAGAGTGCGGGGCGCTGTAGAGTGCGGGGCGCTGTAGAGTGTGGGGCGCTGTAGAGTGCGTGGCGCTGTAGAGTGCGTGGCGCTGTAGAGTGCGGGGCGCTGCGGGGCGCTGTAGAGTGCATGGCGCTGCGGGGCGCTGAGAGCGTGGTGCGCTGTAGAGTGCGTGCGCTGTAGAGCGCAGGGCGCTGTAGAGTGCGGGGCGCTGTAGAGTATGGGGCGCTGCGGTGCGCTGTAGAGTGCGGTGAGCTGCGGGGCGCTGTAGAGTGCGGGGCGCTGTAGAGTGCGGGGCGCTGTAGAGTGCGGGGCGCTGTAGAGTGCAGGGCGCTGCGGGGCGCTGTAGAGTGCAGGGCGCTGCGGGGCGCTGTAGAGTGCAGGGCGCTGCGTGGCGCTGTGGAGTGCGTGGCGCTGTAGAATGCGGGGCGCTGTAGAGTGTGGGCGCTGTAGAGTGCGGGGCGCTGTAGAGTGCGGGGCGCAGTGCGTGGCGCTGTGGAGTGCGTGGCGCTGTAGAGTGCGTGGCGCTGTAGAGTGCGTGGCGCTGTAGAGTGCGTGGCGCTGTAGAGTGCGGGGCGCTGTAGAGTGCGGGGCGCTGTAGAGTGCGGGGCGCTGTAGAGTGCGGGGCGCTGTAGAGTGCGGGGCGCTGTAGAGTGCGGGGCGCTGTAGAGTGCGGGGCGCTGTAGAGTGCGGGGCGCTGTAGAGTGCGGGGCGCTGTAGAGTGCGGGGCGCTGTAGAGTGCGGGGCGCTGTAGAGTGTGGGGCGCTGTAGAGTGCGGGGCGCTGTAGAGTGCGCTGTAGAGTGCGGTGCGCTGTAGAGTGCGCTGTAGAGTGCGGTGCGCTGTAGAGTGCGGTGCGCTGTAGAGTGCGGGGCGCTGTAGAGTGCGGGGCGCTGTAGAGTGCGGGCGCTGTGGGGCGCTGTAGAGTGCAGGGCGCTGCAGAGCGTGGGGCGCTGCAGAGTGCGGGGCGCTGTAGAGTGCTGTAGAGTGCATTGCGCTGTAGAGCGCGTTGCGCTGTAGAGCGCGTTGCGCTGTAGAGTGCGGGGCGCTGTAGAGTATGGGGCGCTGCGGTGCGCTGTAGAGTGCGCTGCGGGCGCTGTAGAGTGCAGTGCGCTGTAGAGCACGGTGTAGAGTGCGGAGCGCTGTAGAGTGCGGAGCGCTGTAGAGTGCGGGGTGCTGTAGAGTGCGGGGTGCTGTAGAGTGCGGGGCGCTGTAGAGTGCGGGGCGCTGTAGAGTGCGGGGCGCTGTAGAGCGCTGTCGAGTGCGGGGCGCTGTAGAATGCGGGGCGCTGTCGAGTGCGAGGCGCTGTAGAGTGCGGGGCGCTGTAGAGTGCGGGGCGCTGTAGAGTGCGGGGCGCTGCGGGGCGCTGTAGAGTGCGGGGCGCTGTCGAGCCCGGGGCGCTGTAGAGTGCAGGGCGCTGCGGGGCGCTGTAGAGTGCGGGGCGCTGTAGAGTGCGGGGCGCTGTAGAGTGCGGGGCGCTGTAGAGTGCGGGGCGCTGTAGAGTGCGGGGCGCTGTAGAATGCGGGGCGCTGCGGGGCGCTGTAGAGTGCAGGGCGATGTAGAGTGCGGGGCGCTGTAGAGTGCTGTAGAGTGCGTTGCGCTGTAGAGTGTGTTGCGCTGTAGAGCGCGTTGCCCTGTAGAGTGCGGGGCGCTGTAGAGTATGGGGCGCTGTGGTGCGCTGTAGGCTGCGGTGCGGGCGCTGTAGAGTGCAGTGCGCTGCGGAGCGCTGTAGAGTGCGGAGCGCTGTAGAGTGCGGGGCGCTGTAGAGTGCGGGGCGCTGTAGAGTGCGGGGCGCTGTAGAGCGCTGTCGAGTGCGGGGCGCTGTAGAATGCGGGGCGCTGTAGAATGCGGGGCGCTGTAGAGTGCGGGGCGCTGTAGAGTGCGGGGCGCTGTAGAGTGCGGGGCGCTGTAGAGTGCGGGGCGCTGTAGAGCGCGGGGCGCTGTAGAGCGCGGGGCGCTGTCGAGCCCGGGGCGCTGTAGAGTGCAGGGCGCTGCGGGGCGCTGTAGAGCGCGGGGCGCTGTAGAGCGCGGGGCGCTGTAGAGTGCGGGGTGCTGTAGAGTGCTCCACTCTGCACTCTGAAGCTCCACTCTGAAGCTCAGCTCCACTCCGAAGCTCCACTCCGAATCTGCACTCTGAATCTGCACTCTGAATCTCCACTCTGAAGCTCCACTCTGAAGCTCCACTCTGAAGCTCCACTCTGAAGCTCCACTCTGAAGCTCCACTCTGAAGCTCCACTCTGAAGCTCCACTCTGAAGCTCCACTCTGAAGCTCCACTCTGAAGCTCCACTCTGAAGCTCCACTCTGAAGCTCCACTCTCCACTCTGAATCTCCACTCTGAATCTCCACTCTCCACTCTGAAGCTCCACTCTGAAGCTCCACTCTACTCTGAAGCTCCACTCTGAAGCTCCACTCTGCACTCTGAAGCTCCACTCTGAAGCTCCACTCTGCACTCTGAAGCTCCACTCTGAAGCTCCACTCTGCACTCTGAAGCTCCACTCTGCACTCTGAAGCTCCACTCTGAAGCTCCACTCTGCACTCTGAAGCTCCACTCTGAAGCTGCACTCTGAAGCTCCACTCTGAAGCTCCACTCTGAAGCTCCACTCTGAAGCTCCACTCTGAAGCTCCACTCTGAAGCTCCACTCTGAAGCTCCACTCTGAAGCTCCACTCTGAAGCTCCACTCTGAAGCTCCACTCTGAAGCTCCACTCTGAAGCTCCACTCTGAAGCTCCACTCTGCACTCTGAAGCTCCACTCTGAAGCTCCACTCTGCACTCTGAAGCTCCACTCTGAAGCTCCACTCTGAAGCTCCACTCTGAAGCTCCACTCTGAAGCTCCACTCTGAAGCTCCACTCTGAAGCTCCACTCTGAAGCTCCACTCTGCACTCTGAAGCTCCACTCTGAAGCTCCACTCTGCACTCTGAAGCTCCACTCTGAAGCTCCACTCTGCACTCTGAAGCTCCACTCTGAAGCTCCACTCTGCACTCTGAAGCTCCACTCTGAAGCTCCACTCTGCACTCTGAAGCTCCACTCTGAAGCTCCACTCTGAAGCTCCACTCTGAAGCTCCACTCTGAAGCTCCACTCTGAAGCTCCACTCTGAAGCTCCACTCTGAAGCTCCACTCCACTCTGAAGCTCCACTCTGAAGCTCCACTCCACTCTGAAGCTCCACTCTGAAGCTCCACTCTGAAGCTCCACTCTGAAGCTCCACTCTGAAGCTCCACTCTGAAGCTCCACTCTGAAGCTCCACTCTGAAGCTCCACTCTGAAGCTCCACTCTGAAGCTCCACTCTGAAGCTCCACTCCACTCTGAAGCTCCACTCTGAAGCTCCACTCTGAAGCTCCACTCTGAAGCTCCACTCTGAAGCTCCACTCTGCACTCTGAAGCTCCACTCTGCACTCTGAAGCTCCACTCTGAAGCTCCACTCTGCACTCTGAAGCTCCACTCTGAAGCTCCACTCCACTCTGAATCTGCACTCTGAAGCTCCACTCTGAAGCTCCACTCTGAAGCTCCACTCTGAAGCTCCACTCTGAAGCTCCACTCTGAAGCTCCACTCTGAAGCTCCACTCTGAAGCTCCACTCTGAAGCTCCACTCTGAAGCTCCACTCTGAAGCTCCACTCTCCACTCTGAAGCTCCACTCTGAAGCTCCACTCTGCACTCTGAAGCTCCACTCTGAAGCTCCACTCTGCACTCTGAAGCTCCACTCTGAAGCTCCACTCTGCACTCTGAAGCTCCACTCTGAAGCTCCACTCTGCACTCTGAAGCTCCGCTCTGAAGCTCCACTCTGAAGCTCCACTCTGAAGCTCCACTCTGAAGCTCCACTCTGAAGCTCCACTCTGAAGCTCCACTCTGAAGCTCCACTCTGAAGCTCCACTCTGAAGCTCCACTCTGAAGCTCCACTCTGCACTCTGAAGCTCCACTCTGAAGCTCCACTCTGAAGCTCCACTCTGAAGCTCCACTCTGAAGCTCCACTCTGAAGCTCCACTCTGAAGCTCCACTCTGAAGCTCCACTCTGAAGCTCCACTCTGAAGCTCCACTCTGAAGCTCCACTCTGAAGCTCCACTCTGAAGCTCCACTCTGAAGCTCCACTCTGAAGCTCCACTCTGAAGCTCCACTCTGAAGCTCCACTCTGAAGCTCCACTCTGAAGCTCCACTCTGAAGCTCCACTCTGAAGCTCCACTCTGAAGCTCCACTCTGAAGCTCCACTCTGCACTCTGAAGCTCCACTCTGAAGCTCCACTCTGAAGCTCCACTCTGAAGCTCCACTCTGAAGCTCCACTCTGAAGCTCCACTCTGAAGCTCCACTCGGAAGCTCCACTCGGAAGCTCCACTCGGAAGCTCCACTCGGAAGCTCCACTCTGAAGCTCCACTCTGAAGCTCCACTCGGAAGCTCCACTCGGAAGCTCCACTCGGAAGGGGCAAAGATCGGAGCATCACGGAACTAAAACAAATATAAACAAGGGCTGTGAGTTACTCTGCGCATGCGCGGGGGCAAGCCTGTTCATTCCAAGCCAGCCTCAGCCAGCCTCGGGAAAAACGAAAGTAATAAAAAAGCGAAACTGACACTGCCACTGCAGACAATGCTGCGCGCTCCCGAGGTGAAATCCGGCACTGAAAACGCTCGTAACACTTTGGTGTCCACTCTCCTAAAAACGGATCACATTAGTTGTCGAGCTGACAGCATTCATGCTTCGCATGAATGCTAACGTCAGCTCGACCTAAAAACTCACAACATCCTGGAAAAAGCAGACCCACTTGAGGCATGGGAGAGTAAGCAAAGCAGGTGAAATGTAAACAGGAACTAAATCGGTGACATGGATTACTTTAACGCGTTTTACATTAATTGTTTAGGAATCATTCCGTGTTATTTACCGTTAAGGTTAAGGTCATATACATAGGACTCAATAGGGGACCGGTTCTAATTACAACCGGTTCTCAGACTTGGAGGGACCCATCCCACTTAAAGCCCAGCCTTGTGGTTGCTTCTATGCCCACACGTGACCTTTCATCTTCCACTTCCTAGTTGCCCGCCCACATATACTATGTATAAGCCTTGCCGTTCATCCTGCTTCGTGTACCCCTATCCATGTGTGCTTAGCAACGACTCCTAGCCGCTCAGCTACCTCTAAAGATGCTTCCAACACTGACTTCCGAGCATGTCTGTCCATCTTCTCCTGAGTACCCCAGTCCCCTAACTGTGTTTGAAAACTTGCAACCTCGTCCCTTTTACCTTTCAACAGCTTCTCCTTCAGCTGGTTGAGATAGGAAGCTGATGTCGGTCCTTTGGGTTTAAAAATGGGGAAGAGACCACTCAAAGACAGCAACCGCGCTGCTTTACTGCAATGAACATCACCCATGCTGGAAGCGGCAGCCATAGAAACAGAGAGCTGCCTGTCTATTCACTTTCTTCCGATTTAGAGAGAATAGTCCGTTTTCTTTGTCAGTGTACACAGAATTATAGTCCCTCTTCTCTGTCTCTGCCCTTCACAGCTACACTACACTGTATCTCAGCGCACTCGCAAAATATGAGCACATCAGTTACTGGAGTAGAAACTTTCCTTTTAATGGTTAGTCGTTATTATGATTCGAGCTAAGATAAGTCAGCATGAAAAAATAAAATGGAAACTGCAAAGATACCTCATTTAGTCTACCGTGCCACTTCTGTCAACAAGCTTCATGTCAATAGCAGCCACCGATAAACGGCTGGGTATTATCACCTACTTAGGACGGCGAATCACCAGCCCAGACTCCCAGCATGCAACGATGTGTGGACTGAAAAATAACAGTGGGTAGAAATCACTCTCATGACAGCTGTTTAAGGGCATAAAACTGTTTGGGGACTGTGATCCTGAGCGCAATGGGGCCGGGGTCAGCGAATAAGTGGAAGAAGGCAGAGACTGGCTGGAAAAAAACAAGCATTTACAATGCAATAGGTCTCGCATTAGGAAAGTTTGAGCTATTGGTATTGTAAATGACAATTTTTAGGTTTCGCCTGGCCGAAGACTGCGCAGCTTTTCGGCGCAGGCGAAATCTAATGTTTACTATATGGGCTATAGGAACGTCCCCCGGCTCCCATTGGCTAGCTCCATAAATGGAGGCTAGCCATTGGAAGCCGGATCTGTCCGTCAAGGCCGGACCAGATTCGGGGGCGTTCCCGCGATTTTTTTCGCTCTCCGCCTCTGCGATGTCGTCATCGCGGCCGTGGGCGGGGTTTATTTTTTTTGTAGTCCGTTTGTTTTCTTCCCATTCCGCGGCCGACCGCCGGCCGAAGAAGTCCAGGTGAGTGCTTTTTTTGGTGCCGTTTGCCGTCCCCCCCCCTCCCGCTGTCCGTTCCTGCACCCGCTCCCGCTGTTCGTGTTCCCCCCACCCTCCCGCTGTCCGTGTGCCCGTAGGTTTAAATATTGCTTAAATGTTGCTTTCCCAGCATGTTTTGCTTCCCAGTTCTGCTTCCTGGAGGGGTGCCCGCAGCTGGTATGACGGGCATAGCTGCAAAACAGGCTGGCACTGCGCGCCCAATCACAGCGTGAACGGGCTGTGTGTGCGCTACGTGCCCGGCACTCGAGCTGTCGACGATCAGAGGGAGAGGCTGGCACAGGTCTTGATGAGGGGTGCCCGGACCCCGCGCCTCTGCCCAGGCCGGCATGGCCTGCGGCCATCAGCTTCTAGCTGCCTCTGTATGTTGTAATTTTCTTTAATAAAACTCATGTTTTGCATCCCCTTCCCGGGGATGCCCTGCAGTGTGTCACCTCAGGCGCTCTGTGCCCTCACTCCGACCCTACTACTTTAGCACTCTCTAGTCTATTTCTCCTCCTACCCTCTCACCCTCTCTCTCTATTCCTCACATATCTCTGTGACGCTTTTCATCTCCCCTTCTCTCGCCTGCATCCGCTTCTTTCCTGAACCCGTCACGTTTCTCTGCCGTACCGCGTCTAGCGCACAGACGCCCCTTATGCGGCCACGGCTGGCGCTGTGTCAGGAATAAGATAACATACATGTTTGTAGGTGGTCGCAGGGAGAGCAGCTCGAAGGTTCAAGGCCGGACTGGCCGTCCTGTGCCGGGCATCGGGCGTTCCCGGGGCCCCTGGAAGGGTGGGGGGCGCGCTTGTTACTGGGGGGTGGTTTTGTAGCACTGCAGCAGGTTTTAAAGCGCCGCAGAGTTCCTCGTAGATTCAACAGTTTCCAGGCAACAAGAAAAGTGTCAAGATAACTCCGTGATGAATGTTCCTGCTGGAGCGAGCAGAGTTTTGTCTCCTGGCAGCGTTGACTCCTCTAAGGTAGCACAGAGGGTTAATATCCCTGCTGCTAAGAGCCTGTACAATACAGACCACAGAGCAGTATTTGATGTGCACAGCTCAGTGGGTCACTGCTGTTGTCACAGAGGTCCTTTTGTTACTGTGCAGTACTTGTGTTATAATCGTAATATTGGTTACAAAAGTTGTTTTTTTCCCCCAGTGTTTTTATTATCCTAATTTTGATAAAAGGGGTTACTTGAGTAAAATGTATTCTTGTTGGTGTGTGTGTGTGAATGAATGCCTGTATATACCTGGATTTGTATAGTGCTGCTAATCGGACTAGAGGGTATCCAGGCGCTGTCCATAGGCACGAGGGGATTAAATGATTTGCCCAGAATCACAGGAAGTTGCGCCAAAAAGCCGAGACTCGAACCTGGATCACCCGTCTCCGAAGTCGGCAGCTCTGGCCGCTAGCCGCACCCTCTCCTGGTAAAGGCCACCCTAACCGCTCTGTTTCATTCTGAATGCTGAGGTTGTGATTTCCCCAGAACAAGCAGCAATGCCTGCCAGTCTGCATGGCAGGGGAGTCCTGTCCCCTTTGTCTTATTAACCTTTTCTACGGACTGATTTACACACGTTTGCGTCATTGTCTCTGTTGTTTGTGATGTAAAGTGCCTCGACACCCTACGCTGTCATGAAAGGCGCTATAATACAAATGAAATTCATGTGAGAGGGCTTATGGAGTGATGAGGGGCACTGTTAGAGGGTGACAGGGAGGGAACATTGAAGAGTCCCAACAAGGATTGTTGTATCCTGGTGCACTGTAAAGTATTACTATGCTTTAAAATCAAATACAATTGAATATTTAATAAAGAATGTGTAGTAGAATGCATCGTTTTTGCCATTATTTGCCCCAATTTTTGGGGGGGGTGGCAGAGCACCCTAAAACCCTTTGTAGTGGTCCGACTCGCTCGCTATGCACCATTTAGAGGCTGGTCTAACAAAATTTGCCAGGGCTACTTTGGGTTCCCAGTCCGGCCCATGTCATCATGCTCGCCGGGGAGGGGGGGGGTGGTGGGGCATGAAGAGGGGCATCACTGTCTGTCAGACTTTTATTTCGTGATGGGAGCTTTTTGGTTTCTTCGCAGCGCTATGAGATTTGTGGCTGTGGGTTCTCTGGTGTACAGAGGCTGCCAATGCATGTCTGGAAGGAGGTACATGTGTACTTTGGGGTTCCCTGTGCATGTCTTCCTTATTCGGGGGTAGGGGGGCATGGAAATGACAGTAATGGTATATTTAGGGTTGGATAGGGGTATTAGGCGGTATGGGAGTTTTTGGATTTAGGGGTGGGTATGGGTATCAGGTTGTGAAAGGGCTGGGCTCTGTGTGTGTTGGGGCTCTGTCTGTGTGGCTAGCTTTTTTTTTAGGTGGCTGTGTGTGGGTGGCTCTGTGTGTGGGTGGCTCTGTGTGGGTGGCTCTGTGTGTGTGTGTGGCTCTGTGTGTGTGCGTGTGGGTGCAAATGCAATAGGTCTCGCATTTTCGAGAGATTAAGCTATTGGCATTGTAAATGACAATGGCATTTATTTATCCGTTTTCAAAACCAACACATAAATACAAATTTTGTCATTTACAATGCCAATAGCTCTAACTTTTACAAAGGCGAAACCGTTGCATTGTAAATGCTTGTTTTATTTATGTGTTGGTTTTGAAAATAGCGAAATTAATAGCTTTGTCATTTACAATGCCAATAGGTTTAACTTTCGGAAATGTGACACCTATAGCATTTGTAATGCAATATGTGTTGATTTTACAAATAACAATGACTTAACTTTTTAAAATAATTAATACCTAAATAAAAGTTACTGTAATTTATAATGGCAATAGCTTAAACTTTTGTAAATAACTTTTGTGAAGATTATGTTCAGTGTATTTTATTGTGACGAAAATCCTAGAACAGCAGTGAAATATTAACATCTTTTTGTGACATTTGCAATAAAGCTTGAAACATTGAGAGAACATATTTGAACCAGTTGTTGAATGGTTGTACAGATTGATGCTTTGGTGGCGCTGAGTGATGTTGTGGTGGCGACGAGTGATGCTGTAGCGTTCAGTGATGCTGTGGTAGCGCATAGTGATGTTGTGGTGCCCCTGAGTGATGCTGTGGTGGTGCTGAGTGATGCTGTGGTGATGCTGTGGTGATGCGATAGATAGATAAGAGTGAGTGCGATAGATAGATAGATAGAGAGAGGGCGAAAGATAGATAGAGGGAGGGCGATAGATAGATAGGGGGAGGGCGATAGATAGATTGATAGATAGAGTGAGGGCGATAGATAGATTGATAGATAGAGTGAGGGCGATAGATTGATAGAGTGTGATAGATAGATAGATAAGATAGAGTGAGGGCGACAGATAGAGTGAGGGCAACAGATAGAGTGAGGGCGACATATAGAGTGAGGGCGAAAGATAGGTAGAGTGAGGGCGATAGATAGAGTGAGGGCGATAGATAGAGTTAGGGCGATAGATAGAGTGAGGGCAATAGATAGAGTGAGGGCGATAGATAGATAGACTGAGGGCGATAGATAGACTGAGGGCGATAGATAGCGTGAGGGCGACAGATAGATAGAGTGAGGGCAACAGAGAGTGAGGGCGATAGATAGATAGAGTAAGGGCGATAGACAGAGTGAGGGCGATAGATAGATAGAGTGAGGGTGACAGATAGAGTGAGGGCGATAGATAGATAGATAGATAGATAGATAGATAGATAGATAGATAGATAGATAGATAGATAGATAGATAGATAGATAGATAGATAGATAGATAGAGTGAGGGCGATAGATAGATAGAGTGAGGGCGATAGAGTGAGCGCGACAGATAGATAGAGTAAGGGCGATAGATAGAGTAAGGGCGATAGACAGAGTGAGGGCGATAGACAGAGTGAGGGCGATAGATAGATAGAGTGAGGGCGACAGATAGATAGAGTAAGGGTGATAGACAGAGTAAGGGTGATAGACAGAGTAAGGGTGATCGACAGAATGAGGGCGGTAGATAGAGTGAGGGCGGTAGATAGAGTGAGGGGGATAGATGGATAGATAGAGTCATGGTGATAGAGTTAGGGCGACAGATAGATAAAGGGCGATAGAGTGAGGGTGATAGATAGAGTCAGGGTGAGAGATAGATAGTTAGAGTGAGGGCGACAGATGGATAGAGTAAGGGCGATAGACAGAGTGAGGGCGATAGATAGAGTGAGGGCGACAGAGTAAGGGCGATAGACAGAGTGAGTGCGACAGATAGATAAAGTATGACAGATAGATAGATAGAGTGAGTGTGATAGATAGAGTGAGGGCAATAGACAGAGTGAGGGCAATAGACAGAGTGAGGGCAATAGACTGAGTGAGGGCAATAGACAGAGTGAGGGCGATAGACAGAGTGAGGGCGATAGACAGAGTGAGGGCAATAGACAGAGTGAGGGCGATAGACAGAGTGAGGGCGATAGACAGAGTGAGGGCGATAGACAGAGTGAGGGCGATAGACAGAATGAGGGCGATAGACAGAGTGAGGGCGATTTAAGATATTTTGAGCACCTTTGAAAACAATAGCAGCTGTTGATGTTTTCAGTAAGGAAAATTGCAGTGGTTTGGCAGAGCAAAACTAGCTGTCCCATTGATTCTAACCAATAGTGTTTATCACTTTGTGAGCTGCATTATTTTACATATAAAAACTGCCCACCAGTAAATCCTAAGCATAACTTTCACAAGCCACTGTAACCGTTCCTGCAGATAAAGTGAACCCAGTGCATGTGAGAGACCCTCGATGTGACTACCTTAGGAGAAGTGGGCAGGGCATGTTCAAGGCTTGATTAACATGTTAGAAACCCCCTGTCCCCAAAGAGCACGCGCTGATTGCCATGTGACTAGGATTCGCGGAAACCAACCCTGCCTGGTAAGGTCAGTGCTTTACAGCAAATGCACATCAAGGCTGTTGAGTCATGACCCGCTGCTTGGAGACAATAAAACTGCAAAGGATTTACAGCCGTAGGTTCTCCTGCCACTGGCCTGATACAATAAACCACAACCCCTTCTCAAGCTTCTTATCTGTGTTTTCACACAGGAATACAAAGATGTGCGTAGTCAGCATGCACGAGTTCTGCGTGGAGAGCTGATGTGCCGAAGCCACTTGCTTTCACTTTCAGGCTTTAAGATTTGTTGCCAGGTGCTGAAATAAGCAAAGGCTGAGACAAACTTTCAACATGTGTTCTGTAATCATCATCGTAGGCGACAGTAAAGCTCCTTAAGAGTGAGCAGGGGAAGACTAGCTATTGAGGCAATTCGAAATTCTGGTGGCCTTATCACAAACGAGTATGTCGCTGGAAGACTGTTTCATGTTGTGGGAGTGTGTCTATGGTGGGGTGAGGGGGAAGGGTGTCCGTCCTCTGCCCAAGAAGTGATTGCGATTTTGGCTCCAAACCGTATGGTGAGAGGGTTCGGAGAGCAGCTTGTGTCATTGGATGGTGGTTCAAAGCCCAGTCTTCCTGCGATCTACATTGCAGATAGTATGTTTTGCATGGGAACCCGAATGGATGTTATGTGAGGGGGAGGTGGTTGCACGAGTAGGCACGATCAGGTGGTTTTTGGAGTGTGGTAGGGAGGTGGATTTTGGAGTGTGGTGGGGAGAGTGTTATCAATGCGGGTAAGATATGTGCAGTGCTGGGAAACGCAGATCAGCAGAATTTGGCGCTATTCACAAGAGGATGAATGTTTTTGCCAGGCTCGGCCCACAGATATGTGCCCAGCTGGGGAGGCAGGGGACGTACTACAGGGTAATTTAATGCACGAAGACGGGGGAGGGACGGGTTGAGTTTGGGTGCGGGTTTGCATGGGTGAATGGTGTGGAAGTTCGTACAGCAGAGGGAGTGCGGGAGGGTTCGGTACAGGGGTAGCGCTTGTATTTGTAAGGGAGGCTGCTGGGGGGCCGCGGATTGCGGATTGCGGAGGGGATTCGGAGTGCAGTGTTGTTGAGGCAGGCAGTGGCGGGTCCCAGGAGGCGGCGACAGGCCTTTGAGGTGGAGAGGTCGATTTGGGGCACTGGGAGTGGCGTTCGGATGCAGTATGGAGCGATGTCCGGTGATCTTGGGCAAAGTGTTTGGATTCCTCGGAATAGCACGAACTGAGGAGGAGGGGGTGGGGGGCTTTCTCCGGGTATGACACAAAGGGGCTCATGAAGGCAGACGTATCCGGAGAGAGGTGCGTGGGGGGGCAAGGGGGCACTGGTTTGAGCAGCTGGACAAGAGGCAGCCACAGGTCTGGTTACTGGGCAAGGGGGCGTCCTGCAAGTGGTGCGCATGCGGTAAAAGGAATGCAGCTGCGGTGCGAGTCTCCCCCGAGTAACGCCCACTCTTTTAGCATCACTGCCTCCAAGCAAAAGCCCAGATTAATGACAGCGGGACTGCGGATCCCTTTGAAGCACGGCCTCGCGGCCGTGAACAGGGATGTAATTAGGGGGGAGGAGAAGTGGAGAAGTGAGGCCGAGCAACAGATGGCTTTGAAGTGGACGCGCTCGAGGCAGGCGGATGGAAAGCGCGTGCAGCAGGGGGCGGAGCGGATCCCTAGAGTTGCATCAGGAAAGCTAAACCAGCAGGCGGATGCGCGTTCACGATCACATGCACTTGTTGAAATCCGCCGGCTGGTTTAGCTTTCCTGATGCAACACTAAAAGTCGCCCCTATCCATTCCTGTGGAATGGGACAGGCTCGACCTAAAAATGCACTAGATCTCGCCTTTGATTAAATTAAAGCCATTTGCTTTGCTAATGGTAATGTATAGCAAAGCAAATGGCTTTAACTTAATGAAAGGCGGGACCTATTGCATTTTTAAATGAGGCCCAGTCTGGGCTCCACATTGGAAGCGCTTTTCAGTGCAGGGTTCTCGGTCTCGCATTTGGGAAAGTTAGAGCAATTGGCCCTGTAAATGATGATGTTTTACGTTTGTTTGTTTGTCTGTAATGGACAAATTATTTAGAAAACGAGAGTTAGAGCTATTGGCGTTATAAATGTTAATATTTCTTTACTTATAAATTGTGGAGTGGATGTATGTGGTATGCAGTGGAATTATGTGGATAATAACTATGTGGTATTTATGTATTGGAATTTTGTGGAGTGGGATTGTGTGTCATAGAGAGTAATTATGCGGTATTGTATTTTGTGTTATGGAGTGTTCTGTAGTGGAGTTTAAATAGGTTGAGTGCTGTTGAATTTTGTATGTGATGTAGAATTATGTGGTGTGGATTGTATGTATGTGGTGTGTTATGTAATTGTGTAGTTGATTTGTATTAAATGGGTTCTTGTTAAATTGTGTAGTGTGGAATGGAGATGTGCGGAGTTGATTTTGTGGAAATATGTGGCACTGAGTGAAATTCTGGTGATTGGAATTATGTGGCATTTGTTGGAGTGTGATTATATGGAATGTTGCTATGTGGTATAGATTGGTTTCGTGTGAGGTGTATTTATGTGAGTGAGATAGGCTGGGTGAAGAAAGAGGGTGGGGTCCAGCCTACATCAAGCCTTCAATGGCTCACCTCTATAGGCAGGGGCCGACTGGGGAACCAAAAGCAGCCCTGGCAGAAAATCTCAAACCAGCCACTCTTCATTTTTTTCTCCTCATGCCCTCTTTCTCACCTCGCTCGTCTCCTCTTCTGGTTACTTTCTATCATCTATCTCTCTAGGAGCCTTCTTGTGTCTTCAACAATTAATCTCAGAAGGAGGTGACAGAGGCACTAGCAGTGGCGCTAGGTTTTCAAAACTAGCGTCCAAGGGATCCAAACCACTGGGGAAATGCCCAGTGGAATAAAGGTAAGAGTGGTCTGCTTAATTCAGGCACTCTGTTCATCACCACCCCCTTTTCTGAATCATTTTGTCCACCATAAGCGTGGAAGGGTATACTCAGATGTGAGTCCCTTGCTCATTGCACCATCAGGATTCAAGCAAGCCGGGCCGACGACGCCTGAAATGGCAGAAACCGGTCCCCGGAAGCTTGTTTCCTTCCCAGTACAAGAATTGGCTTGGTAGTTTGGTTTGCCCTGTTCCCATCATGCACTGGGACAGGAACAGACTAATTTGCATATAGCCAAGTTCTGAGCTGGGATGGTGCAGTGAGCTAAAAAACGGTGATGGATCAAGCCCTGATCTTTGGACTGGGTAAGAGTGGTCTGCTTAATTCAGGCACTCTGTTCATCACCACCCCCTTTTCTGAATCATTTTGTCCACCATAAGCGTGGAAGGGTATACTCAGATGTGAGTCCCTTGCTCATTGCACCATCAGGATTCAAGCAAGCCGGGCTGACGACGCCTGAAATGGCAGAAACCGGTCCCCGGAAGCTTGTTTCCTTCCCAGTACAAGAATTGGCTTGGTAGTTTGGTTTGCCCTGTTCCCATCATGCACTGGGACAGGAACAGACTAATTTGCATATAGCCAAGTTCTGAGCTGGGATGGTGCAGTGAGCTAAAAAACGGTGATGGATCATGCCCTGATCTTTGGACTGGGTAAGAGTGGTCTGCTTAATTCAGGCACTCTGTTCATCACCACCCCCTTTTCTGAATCAGTGGAATAAAGGGCCAGCATGGCTTTGCCTCTAGGCTGCAGTTATTCTTTATCGTATCATTCAGCGGCAACGTTTTTTTTTTTAATTGCCCTGCTGTCAGGAGACACTCCCCCAGACTGTAGGATATATGCATTTAGCCTACACTAACCAGTGTCCTTTGGCCTGCAAGCAGCAGTAAATGTAGCATAAAGCAAACTGTGATACAGTCTGATCTCAACTTGCAATGTCATCAAACTAGAAACACCGTTTCTGTGTAAAACCAAAACTAGCACATGTCCATCAGGCTTTTGCTTCAATGCATGCAGCTGTGCTATAAAGTGAATACCATTAGTTGTCTCTCAGCAACAAGAAGTTAACCACAGTCTGTCGGGTGCACGTGGGTTATCTTATCACGTGGCCTTTTGTTCCTCTCGCTTTGGTGCGTTTAATCTAACAAATATCCTTGACTGGATTAGCTACTCACACCTGCCATGAGACCACTTTAAATCTCACTTGCACGGGGGGAGGAGCTACGTCAGCAACCAAGATGGCCGCATAGGCTCTCGGCTCCGCCGACCTCCGCCAGTTGCTCACAAATCCTGATTATCATCCTGAATTCTCACCGGACTCCCGTGCGGCTGAAGTGTGCCTGACTCTAAAGGTGCAATCCTGGACTCTCTAGCTGCTCCAAGGACAAAGATACGCCGTGCTCCATTCTCGGCCTAACCCAGAGTTGAAGCCGGGGCCTTGATTTCTAACCCAGCCGGGTTGGAGTTGAACAACATCAGCCGCGGGACGTGGGTGGCATCCGGTCTCCCGAAGTGGAGTTTTTCTTGACCGTCTTGGATGATGGCTCGGTGGCAGCTTTATCCCACAGCTGCGGCGGCTTGACGTATCGATTGCTGTGGTCGGGGATCCGCTGCCCGGAGGCCCCGTTGAGCTCCCGGGGTCGATGGGCTTGGTTCCTCGCTGGCGGCGATGGTGTTGAGTTCGCGCTTTTGGAAGTGCCTACAGTTGTCATTAGCATCGTCTGTGCCTGGTGCCCCGGAGTAGTCGACCTCCGGGGTTCAAGACCGGCTCGGTCGCTTCGCGAGGGGCGATGGAGCGGCTTGAATGTACACCGTCGCTGCATACTATAATGGCCGCCATTATGGAGCTCCACTCACAAGTCACCGCCATCGTCCAGAGGATGGCTGTAATGGCTGATATCATCTGCTGGAGACCGGACCCCGACCCTTTGTTGATTCTGGAACAAGATGCTTTACCCGCGGAGCAAGCTTCGACTGCTACAGAGGGCCCCGCGCGGAAGTCGGACTTTGTATTCTTTCTCGACTCCCAGACGGCAGCAAGCGAGCCCGAGAATATCAAAGGTGCATCCTGCCCTATGCCGATATTGCCCGAGATGGATGTGGATATTCCTACATTTCAGAGTGAGTTCTCCAAGAACTGTCGGATCGATACCTCGCCCTTTTTCCCCCGGATTGTTAAAAAACGCTCTGGCGCCCTAATTCTGGTGGGCGGTAAACCTCGTCTGACTTTTGGACTTTTTACACGGCTATCCTGGTATCACTTCTTCTATGCTGACTTGGAAACTTTTCTATACTTTGATTCTCCTGTTGTGATGACGGTTCGAATGGACAGGGCTCGCATGAAGATTCGTAGTGGCCAGGGTTGACTTTTACCGTATGGGTTTGAAAACGGACTTCATTTGACACAGGATTTGTACCTCATGTTGGAGCAGGGTGATTCTTACAAGCATCCCCCCTGTTTGACTTTACTTGTTGCATTCTATTATCCTGGAGATGTATGGGGTGGGTTGCTGCTTGGGGGGGTAAGGGAGACCGGGGGCCTGTTTGATATTCCCTCCTCCACTTTCTTCTTTCCTTCTTTTAGGACTAGTTCTGGGGCGACAGGCACACTGCTAGTGGGGATGGGCCGTAGCCATTGCAGAGGTGTAGGGTGGGGGGAATGGGGAGGGGTTTGTTATTTTATCTTCGTTTAGTTCTATGGCCTTTTTCCTCTTTCCTTTCTTCTTTCACAAGAGATGGGTCGTCTATCCTGTATCGACTTTCTTATTTGTCGGGTGTCTAATTTGGTCTTTATTATCCTGGATTATGGGTGGGCTAATCTTGCAGGCTGTTGTTTTGTCAGATTGCTGATCGTTTTTCCTTCACAATGTATGTATCGTTGCTACAGTTGCAGTCTTCGGTAAATTGCGGCTTATGCATTGGTATACTTGCTCACCTCTTGATATAATGTATTCTGTGTATGACACCCGATTCGCGTAAATTCTCTTGTTTTCTTCAATAAAAACTCTTTAAAAAAAAAAATCTCACTTGCACCACCATGTGCCCACCCACTCCACATCAATCTGCATTTCATGTTTTACTTTACCATGCACCGCTGAGGTGCAGGGCACCAGGGGTACTTATGTGCACAACTACCTGGGATCCCATCGACATTGGATATGGTACACCTGCATGCAAAGGGAGAGGTGTGATAATTGGTATGTGTCCGTGGATGCCCGAACGATTGTGGCTGTGTGCCTGTATGTTTAGAAGACAGCAAAAAAAGCCACACCTAATGACGAAGTCAGTGCTGCTTATACTTTGGTGTTGTACAGCGCTATATGCTGTTTTAAGTTGCCTCCCAGCGCTTATCCATAGGGTGGAAACCCGTTAAATACGTGTTCTTTTGTGGCTAACAGATGATGGAAGGCTTTGGCACAGCTAAATGGCGCCCTGCGTGGCACAGCTATGAGTAGCTAGCACATGGTGCAAAATGCCCCACCTCACTTTCAAGTCGCAGCACAGACGGTCACGGTCGGAGATTCACAAGAAACCCAACGGCCTCAGCTGAACAGAGCACAAGGAGCGAAGCTGCCGGTGACTGGGCAGCGGCCTGGATGGCCATTGATGGCACCGCCACTGCCATCAGCTGGTGAATGTGCGCACTACGACTGCGTGTTCAACCGCCAAACCTCTGTAGACGCACTCAGGCACATCTAGGAGCAGCTGGGCACCACAATTCTGTTGGTGTGAAGTAAACTTTCACAAGCCCCTCAAGGGTGTGAAATTGCACTGTCTACAGCGAGGAGTGGTCCCTGTAGATTGCTCATGGTCTGGAGCCACAATGGATGAACGTTCGTGTGACAATGTCATTAGTGAACTAAGAGGCAAGTCACTATAGTGTCATGTAAACCTTAAACAGGACAGATTCTTACTGTACATGGAGCAACATTGCAGTCTAATAAATCATTCATAACAGTTGTTGCACAGCGCACATTGTGAACTCAAGTATTTGAAAGAGCTTTCACGTGTAATAATAAAGCTCTGTGAAATATGTTTCCAGGGATCACACAATTTGGGCAAGCTGGGAAGCCGGTATTGAGTCCAGGTCATCTGATTTCACGTTTTGAAATGTAGCCACAAGATATATATTTCGGTGTCTCTCTCAGTTTTACATCGAAGGACATTGTTTCGTCTCAAATTCTTGGCACACAAGGAGACTAACTAGCAGACTTAGCTGACCCGACTCAGAGCCCCCTGACCCCAACTACCACACCAAGAATGCATTTGGAAGTGTCTCACACCATACACCCCCTCCTGAAGAAACACCCGTGAGGAATTACATGCCAGAGAGAGTGAAGAGTGGGTGTTGAAGAGGAAAAAGATCAAGTGTGTGATATGCCTATGGAGGATTTCAGAAAATGTAGGGAGAAAAGGACCTGAGTGTCTAAAGATTGAAAGACTTTAGCGGAAGAGGGGTGCAGGGGGCTCAGGGGTTCAGGGGGCAGTCTGGGAGAGGTAATGATCTTCACAGACCTTAGTAACAGTTAATCCAGACTCAGAATTGAAACATTTTCACCTCTAATCATTCTCAACAAAATTATTTTGTTATGTATTTGATTCTGGTAAGAAACATTGGCAAAAAGAAAGGGGTCTGGCTTGTCTTAGGCACATGTTTGTGGTATGTCCAGAGGTACCCAAACACTGTCCAGGTGGTTTAGTGTGTGAAGCACAGAATATGAATTTACGTGGTTAATGCCACGCCGTTAAATACACAGATAACACTTCTTAGAAATGATTTAGAATTTACACTTCTTTGGCCAAACCTTCTAGAGACACCCCACTTTTTCAAGCGACTTAAAGCCATTCCTGCTCCCTCAAGGCAATCCCTGCCTGAGGACGCAGTCTTTTTAGCGGCCCAGGGAGGGTATCACTTGAGAGATGTTCCCAAAAACAGCTAGGTAGGCCACCAAGTAGGTAAGCATCGCAGGGATACTTTTCCCACCCTCTGGACAGCTCCCGGATACAATCGCCTTATATTTATAAGAAGTTGGGCTTAAATGCAGTCTGTTCTCAAACTCTAAAAGTCAAGGGATCTCATAGGCGCCGACAAGTAAGTAAATTCCCTGGGTTTCTAACTATTCAAATCACATCCAGGGGGGCTGCAGAGCCCCCCAACGCACTAATGGGTTGTTGTGCTATAGCACCAGCTGCACTATTCTGTGCCCCTTTACAAGGTCCAGGGTTTTAGATTTTAAGACAAGCAAAGCATGCAACACTCCCACTCAAGCTCATTACCAGCCGCGAAGGCTCACTGACAAATGTAAACAAGAAAACCGTTCAAGGCATGCCAGGACAGTGATAGAAAACTGCTTCGGTGCGCCTGCATTTCAAACCAACACTATAATAAGAAGCGAGCGCGCTCCGCTAACCATTCATAGAATTAAAAAACAAGCACGGCAACACCAGGATACAAAAATATGTTTACATGTCAATCAAACAAAGAGCAGTTCAACACTTTTAAGTTTACAGCTGGCAACTGATTGATCCAACGTAAAAGTCGAAGCTCAAGCTAAACATAGGTCTTTCAGTTGCTGTCCCCACAAAACCACTGCAGTCAACCTCCCAGTATTAACCCCAGTCAGTAACTCATTGCACTGCAGCGTTTTGAAGGTGCGCAAAAGTCCAGTCACACTCCCCCCAACCTATACAATTACAAGTTAGAGGGATCAGAACGCGTGAAAACGTGTAATTTCCAAACGTTGCCTAAGCGATTCAACAAAGTGCCTTTTCACGGCACACTTTCCGTGGTGTTTTTTATCAACGCTTCAAAACATGCTTCTGAAAAAACATTGCATGAAAATACGCGCAAAGGTCAACCTAAGTAGCGCTGAAAATGGTAACAAATTCAATGTGCCGCCAGACACGTTATGCAGCACGCGAGAGCAGGTTACAGCGTGACCATTTAGAAGTTATACACTAATTAATATAGCCGTAAAACGAGAGGAGCGAAGTGGGTGCCACTCACCTGGTTTTGCACTCTCCGGGCCATTTTGAGATTCCAGGAGCAGTGCTAGGTGCATGGGCAGTGAACGGCACAGCGGCAGTAGCTCCTGCCCCCACTCCCGTAGCTCCAGCCCTCGATGGCAGACACCTGGGATCTGCACCGGTGCCCCGCCTAGCGCCCGACAAACTTCCGAAGGGGCGGGTCTCTTCTTCCATCACACAGCCACTCCAAGCGGGCTAACAGACGCGAGCGCGAGCGCTTCGATGTACCAGGAGACAGAAGCAGTAATACTAATGAGAGCTGCGGCTCACAGCGCGAACCCCGGCGCTGCCAGCGCAGCCAATTACATTTCAGGTGACACATCTTGCCCACAAGTAATTTGAGCTCGGTCGATTAAGTGAGGTTGCAGCTGGTCTGTCTCCCTTCAGAGGCAACTCGGCGACAATAGGTCTCGAGAGCGAGACCTAACAAAATATTTTGGAGTTATTTTTCTGGCCTTTCGCTTTTTAGTATTTACACATAAAATATAAGGCACACAACTTAAATGGAAAACAAACAGAAGTTAAATTAATCGATGGGCTCACTGCAAATATCTGTGTGTAACCAGACGTTAAGGTTGCCACTTTCCGCAGAAAAAATACGAGCCATCTGTTCATGTTTTAATATTCTTAAAAAGGCCTGGTCATGACTCTTAAGTAGAACTTGATATAAATCGTCAGTATTAAACTTGGCCTTTCAGTTATTGTTTACTTTTTTTTTTTTTCGTTTGTCCTCATTCTGACAAATTACTTGCTGGCTATACTCCTCCCCTTCTCCGGTAAACCAGACCAGATTGGAGTCATTCCACTCAAGAGAGAAAAGCCGTTTCCATTTCCACCCTTCCCTGGAGTGACCGTAAAACGGAAGGGAAACAGGACCAACAGCTCAACATTGGCTTAATCATTGAACCTCAAGTTTTTTGGATCCAATCCACCAGCTTAACCCATACTCTCTCTCTACTACTGGGATCACATAATCGGTCCTGTTTGCTTATATATATAACACTTTTTTTGCATTCCAGGAAGTGAGGTAAAACATTCATCTTCCATGATTTACAAATCTCCCGTCTTCCTAAGAGAGTTACATAAAAAATAAATCTAGTGTCTAATCTACTAACCTTAATAGTATTGTCTTGCCAAATTCCAAAAAACACCAGGACAGGACTGACCCTCACAGTAATACCTATGACTTCAGTTAAAAATCGACATACCTCAGACCAAAACTTCTCAATTTCTGGGCATGTTAAAAACATATGGAGATCATCAGCTGCAGGATCTTTACATCTTGGGTATTCATAATGTGTCCCTAAAAATTATTCTAATCTTGCCGGGGACCAATATACCCTATACGTGGTGAAGAACTGATTACGTTTTAAATAGGCAGGTTTCACAGTTTCTCTAAGCAGACTAATGTTCTGATTTGTTACCTTTGGCTTAAATTGTATAGCGCTCTGATATCCTTCGGGATCAAGTTCGCGCTATATAAAACTTTATGAATAAATAAAATAAAATGCAAAGGAAGCCATCCAAACTTCCCTCGAATCAATATTCAGGATTTCATCCCCCCCAAAGCCTCTGAATATCTCTATCTAAATCGTCTTCTGCATTGATAAAAAATTGATATCACAGAGCTACCTACTTCTTTACAATACCAATTTTTAGCGCTTGATCTAGCCAGGTATCATCCTCCTCTTCATTCCAGTCTTGACTCCCCCACCACGCAGAGAGCTGATAATATTTAAACCTGGTTAGTTTGCCCCCTGTTATTAGAGTCAGAGTTTCCCAACCGACTAACTCAGTTCCCGACTTCAAATCACCCCAACAAAAAATACCAGAATTCTTTAATGGGAGAATAAGTGAATCATTCAAGCAGTCGGGGGTCCCTGGAGATTCTCAAATCGGGGCCCTAGATGAATAATAGGGAATTCCTAATTTTTTGCGAATATGGACCCATACTTTCAAAGACCCCAATAAGATCTTCCATCTTACTTTTTTGAAGAACTTTGGATCTCCAAACTTAAACAGAAATTGGTCTTGGCCCTCCCTTAGTTCTTCAAGCATTGCCCCAAAGAGGGTACCTATAGTAGAAGTATCAACCCTATTTAAAAGCATCCTACAGTTCTTAAAGAAAAAAGCATGCCCATACATCATCAAATCCGCAAGAGCCAGCCCCCCCTTCTCCAGTCTCCTCCTTAATCTTTTCCAAGATATGCGAGAGCCCTTAGAGGCCCAAATAAAACTTCCTAGCCTCCTTTAAAGTTTGGCAATTTCTTTTTATCAAATAATAATGGTATAGAGTTAAAAAGAAATGTTATTTTGGGTAAAATAATCATCTTAATGAGATTAACCCTACCATACAAATTTAGAGGGAGATTTGCCCATCTGACCAGCAGTCTCTCTACTTCTTGGCTAATCTTTTTCCAATTTACCTTGGTGACTTCCGCCAATTTCTGCGTGATTATAACGCCAAGGTAGCGCATACTCAATTTTGCCTGTAGTTGTTGTTTTGGTTGGTTTGATTCCATAATTTCGGCCTTATTCGAATTCACTCTGTATCCTGATACCCTCCCAAATGCTTTGGCTTTGGCCATTAATGTAGGGATAGACCGTTGTGGATTGAAGGTATAAAGTAGAACATCGTCTGCATAGAGGGCTAGCTTAATCTCAAGATTCCCATATCTAAAAGGAATAATGGCAGGATCTTTTCTGATCCATATCGCTAGTGATTCAATGTACATATTAAATAAGAGCAGAGACAGGGGACATCCCTGTCTAGTTCCAAGTAATATATTGACCAACTCAGTTAGCTCCACATTTACCAACACCTTTGCTCTTGATGAATGATACAAAAGTTGAACGGACTTTATTAGATTAGGAGGAAATCCAAACCTCTTTAAGTCCTCCCAATGATATGGCCAGTGAACCTGGTCAAAAGCCTTTGCGGCATCTACTGCCACAAGCGTTACAGGTAGATTGTAGGTTTCCGCCACGTCTACTACTCCCAGCATTTGAAAGGTTAGCTCATTAAGCTGTCTCCCAGGAATAAAGCCTTTCTGGTCTTTGTTTATTATGCACTTAATGATCTTCGCAATTCTGGCGGCCAAAATCCCTGCAAACACGTTATAGTCCATATTCAACAAAGATATGGGCCTATAAGAATCAAGCAAGAGGGGGTCCTTATTTGGTTTCAATATCAATGTTACTGTTGCCTCGGCCCAGCTTAAGGGAGGTTCTTCCCCATCTCTTAGTATTATATTTAAACGTTCCTTAAGCACTGGTACCACCTTGTATAAAAGGTTAAGATAGATCTCAGTTGGGAGGCCATCTGGCCCTGCAGCTTTCCCTCTGGCCATTTTTCTAAACTGCTGTTGAATCTCCTCTTCTGTTATCTCGACTGATAAGGTCGCCTTCTGGTCTTCGCTCAATTTCGGGAGTTCGATATCCTTAAAGAAACCTTCAATGTTGGCCCTCCCAGGAAAAGTATCTTCTTTATACAATTTACACATATGTCTGGAGACCTCCAACCTAATTTTTTTTTTATTTTTTTTAAACTTTATTGTCAGGAATGCAGGATACATAGTTTCAATAACATAGGCATTTCACGTTCTAGTATCAGTTTTCCCATAATGAGGAATAAACAATATGATAGACCGTATTACAACATATAACTTTTGTTACCTTGAGTATGACATGAGGTTGTCAGAATCAATTACTACATAGAAAGTATTCAGTTCCATACCTTGATGGTAACGGAGAAGCAGAGTATTAATAGGCACATGTACCCGCCCCTAACAATTTCAATGTGTAGCAAACATCAAAAAACTATAAAACCCAACTAAAGTCATTACTCGACAATGAAGCACATATTCTCACAGTCAACGGTAGGCCTCGTCATACATTCTTCACTGTATCCCAGGTACAATTGCAACCCGGTCCCTCCCCGCACATCTCATTGTACAGTGTAAGTACCCATACTGTCTAGTCATCGTCCTCTTCGGACTCCGAATCCTCACCTTCCGGCAAGGGTGCACACGGCTCTCCCCTATATTTGTTCCACGGTAGCCAAACCTTGTTCCATTTACGGGGGCAAGCCCGTAGCACATAAACTGCCCTTTCCTTCACCATTAGGAGGTCCATATATCTGATCCAGCCAGCCACCGTAGGCAGTTCCGGGGCACCCCACTTTTGTGCGATATCACGTTTCGCCACAGTCACAGCTAAAGTAACCCACAGCTGTCCATACCTGTTCAGGTCAGTAGGGTCCCAGATGTTCAACAGGCATTTACGGGGTTCAGGTAGGACCGACACTTCAATGGCCTGGGAGACTGTGCGCATGATCTGTCTCCACACTTCTTGGATTTGAGGGCATTCCCACAATGTGTGAAACAGAGTACCTTCTTCCCCGCATCCCCTGAGGCAGTAAGGGTCTGGTGCCCTTTGTATTTTGTGGAGAAGTGTTCTGGTGTAGTAGGTGCGATGCAAAATCTTGAGTTGCACTAAACGGAACCGCGCCGATATGCCTACCTCTCGTGGTGATGCAAGGGCTTCGTTCCACTCTGTGTCATCCATCTCACCTAATTCCTCAACCCACCTCTCCTTAAGCTTCCGAGTGGGCTCTGGCAGGTTGTTAATCAGTTTTTTATAAGTGAGAGAGGTCGCTTTTTGCTCCATAAATTCCATCAGCAACCTGTCCTCTAGGGGTGACGATTCAGGGAGTGTGGTTTCGGGTGGAATTGCCTGCATTAGAGCGTGTCTGATCTGCCCATATCGGAATGCCTCAGTGGAGCCCATGCCATATTGTTGTTGGAGTTGTGTAAATGCAATCACCGCGCCCTTGTCCCAGAGGTCCCCAACCACTGAGATCCCGATGTGGTCCCATTGCGCGAAACCCCTACATGACCGTAAGTTACCCAGTGCTCTAGTGTCCCACAGTGGCGTCATCCTGGTTATCTTCCCCTTCCAGCCCAGACGGGATTGTGCTGTGTGCCATAGTGTCGCTGTATGAAATGTTGGGCCGAGTAGGTTCCTCACACGCAACGGATTGTATAACACTGCAAGCATGCCGTCTGTTCCCAGTTGTGCCCAGTCAGCCTTGTAGGCGGGGTCCCCCCGCGGGGTGTGTATCCAGTGATTAATTATTTTAAGTTGGGATGCCCAATAATATAATTGGAGATTGGGTAACGCAATTCCTCCCTCGTACCAGCTTTTCACCAGTTTTTCCTGCGCTATCCTTGCTGGGCCATTGCTCCACAGCAAGCCGGAGATCAGTGCAGCAACCTGCTTAAAATATCGCGGGTGCACTACATATGGAGAGTTTTCCAGCACATATAGAAACCTCGGGAGAGCCATCATTTTATATAGTGCCGCTCGCCCAAGGAGGGTTAACGGTAGAGTAGCCCAGTATTTAACGTCCGCACGTAAGCGCGCAAGAGGTGGCAGTAGGTTTTTGGTATAAAATTCCGCGGCATCAGTGGTAATGAAAATTCCCAAATACTTAAAGGAGGTGGTCGTTACTGTTAGGGGGCATTCGTCATGTAGAAGTGGGTTCGGGCCCTTAAGTACGTATATTATGGATTTGGACCAATTCAGGGTATACCCTGACGCCCGGCCGTGTTCATCGCACAGCGCCAGTAGGGCTGGAACTCCCTCGGTTGGATTGATCATGTATATTAGCATATCGTCCGCATATAAGGAGACTTTGTCTTCCCAGCCGCTCTCCCAGGTAATGCCTCGGAATAGTGGCGTTGCCCTAAGCAGAATTGCCAACGGCTCTAGCACCAATGCAAAGAGAAGGGGTGACAGTGGGCACCCCTGCCTAGTTCCGCGCCCCAGTGGGAATGGAGGTGAAATGTGACCATTCGCAGCCACCTGCGCGACTGGTGACGTGTAGAGCAACCGCACCCACGCAAGGTATTTTGGGCCGAAGCCCATGCGGGTCATGACCGCGAATAAGTATTCCCACTCTACCATGTCGAACGCCATTTTGGCGTCCAGTGATAGAATCACAGCTGGGTCCGAGAGTCGATGTGCCCGCGCCAGCACCCCATGCACCCTCCGTAGGTTCAGAGCCGTACTCCTGTGTGGCATGAAGCCCGATTGATCGGGGTGTATCAGAGTACTCAGGTGCTGGGTTAGACGACTGGCTAGGAGCTTCGCCAAAATCTTCGCTTCAATGTTCAGTAAGGAAATGGGCCGATAAGAGGTGCATTCAGTAGGTGGTTTGTCTGGTTTCGGGATGGCTACTATCGTGGCCGTGCGCTGATCGATTGGGAGCAACGCTTTCTCTACGCTGTCAGTGTACATATCCAACAGTGGGCCGGACAATGCCGAGGCATTCGCTTTATACCACTCTACAGGGATCCCGTTGGGCCCCAGCGCTTTGCCGGACTGTAATGCCTGTATCGCCAACTGGATCTCATCCTTCGTCAAGTCTGTGTCTAGTTCTTGTTGTGCAGTTTGTGGAAGCTCAGGGATATCGATGTGCCCAAGCGAGGCCAGTGCCTCCTGTTCCGTGACGGACCGAACCGGGGTGTATATTTCCTGAAAGTAGCCTGCTAGGGTGCGAACTATGTGTTCCGGGTGTGTCTGTAGCCGGCCCTCACGATCGTATAGTCTTTGTATCCCTCTGTTAGTGCCGCCCCTTTTGTCCAACCACGCCAGCATCTTCCCGGCCTTGTCTCCAACGTCATAGATTCGGTGGGCGGTGTTTGCTAAATGACCCTGAATGATCGTCTTGAGGTGCGCCCGGTGTTGCTCCTGTCGTAGGTGTAACGTGTGTGTGTTGTCAGGGGTGGGGTCCGACATGTGAGCAGTGTTCGCTGCGTGGAGTGCCAATTCCAAGGTAGCAAGTTCAGCATTGGAGTCTCTCTTATGGCCAGTGATCGCCGCTATGGCTGCGCCGCGCAGAACCGTTTTGTATGCCTCCCAGAGCACCGTGGGTGAGGAGACTGTTCCTGTATTTTCGCTAAAGTAGTGTTTTGTGGCCAATTTAAGTTTTTTCCTGATTCCAGGGACCAGTAAATAATTGGGGTAGATCGGATATGTTCTGGCGCGCTTCTTTTCTCTGGTAGTAAGATGGATGGATATTGGGGAGTGGTCTGAGATGCCCCTGGGTAAAATTTCTAGCTTGTCTATGGACCCCAGTCCCACCCCCAAAAAGAAGAAGTAATTGATACGTGAGAGGCTGTTATGTGTGGATGAGTAATGCGTATATTGAGTTGCCGCAGGGTTCAGTTGTCGCCATACATCTGTGAGACCCAGTGCGCTCAGGAAGCCAGGAAGCGTGGCAGCTCCCCTCGGGCGTTCCCTTATGGGAAAGGTGTCCAGTAAGGGGTCTGCTATAGCATTGAAGTCTCCACCAATAATTATATCACCACATTGAGGGTTTTCCCCTCCCACTGTCCGGAGAGCGCAGCAGAACGCCCCTGATCGTCCGTCTTGTGACTATTAACCATAAATGATGAGTTTTTTTTTAGGAGTATCCCAGTGCCTCTGGAGCCCGTGGTGAACTCAGCATGTACTGCCATGGTATACCCGCGCCTATCAAGTGCCTTGCATGCATTCCCTACCAGGTGCATTTCTTGAAGCAGGACCAACTCAGGCCCCTGGCGTTTGATGGTCTGCAATACCAAACCTCTTTTAATTTTATCCCCCAGCCCTCTGACATTCCACGTAAGCAGTTTCAGCGGTGGCACCAGTGTCATCGCAAGGGCGCCCTCAGTGCGCGCAACTTGTGTATGTTGTGCCATGTAGAGGCAAGACCAGTGATACTAATGTGCAGCAGTATGATGTTACCTGCATGTAGTGATACGTTCCGGAGTGCCAGGTATGGACGGCCTGTAGTGTGACTGTGTGTCTAACATAAGTAATGTACGCAGTGATGACCAATAACCATAACCATAACTTTACAACTTTCCCCCCCCCACCCCCTCCCTGCTCCCCTGCTCTACGGACGAAATCCCGCCCGCATCCCCAACTTGGCAGAGTGCTTAGTCTCTTCCCTATCTATTCTTACTTGCTCGTGGGGTTGGTGAGTCCCCTACAGGCACCGGCCAATGCCCGCCCTACTCAGCTCCATCAGCCTCGAAGTCCCAAGGGCTGCAATCGTATTGTTCCTTATGCAGCTTAGTCAGTCAACCCTCGACAGGTTGTCCGGAGTCAAGTGGGTCCCTCTCGAGATCAGATTCCAGTCCTGCGGCGCCTCCTTCAGTTGTTGGGCTAGTCGACTGGTGTTCCGTCGTCCTCCCGTTGCGTTGGTTTTGGCGGTCTCTGTGCGGGCGTTGGGGTTGGCCCACCTGCCTCCATCCATCCAGCCATTCTCGCGCCACCTCAGGCGTGTCGAAAAACCACGTCTTACCCTCGGCTACGATCCGCAATTTGGCGGGGAAAAGCATCGAATAGGGCAGGCCCCTGTCACGTAGCGCCTTTTTCACTTCAGTGAAGGACTTCCGGCGTCTGGCCACCTCAGCTGTATAGTCCGGAAAGAAGGCCAGAGTCGAGTTCTGAATTCTTACAGGCGGCGCGACCCTTGCCGCCTGCAGAATGGCGTCTCTGTCTCTAAAGTTAAATAGTCTAGCCAGTACAGGCCGCGGCGGGGCTCCCGATTTGGCCGCACCTCCAGGGACCCGGTGCGCCCTTTCAACAGAGAAGAAGTGTGACAGGCCTTTAGGTTGCAGTTTGGTTTTGATAAGGTCCTCGACGTACAGGTCCATGGCGCCCATCCCTTCTGATTCCGGAAGGCCCAGGATGCGGACGTTGTTTCTTCGTGAGCGCCCCTCTTGATCATCCAGCTTTTCCTGCAGTTGTTTAGTGACTTTTTCCATTCGCTCCATCGCCACTTGCAGATCTGAAGTGTCTTCAATGAGTGATTTGGTAACCACCTCCACTTGAGACACCCTTTCCGACATCTTCTTAAAGTCTGCTCTTAGCAAGTTGACTTCGGAGAAAATAGTGCCCACTGTCGCTTGTACCTCTGTGAGGGTTTTCATAATGTCTTCCAGGGTAACTTTCCCTGCCCCGCTCGCATCCGCAATCGCACCATTGGAGTGGCGCCCGCTTCCCTGCGAGTGTCCGTGCTGAGTATACGCAAATGTATCAAGTTTCGCTTGCGCCGACGCACTCCTCGCGCCTTTGCCCGCCATAGCGTCGTATTTGCTACTGCACCTCCCGGTCTCCGTAGTAGTGCCGGTAACAACCGGCCGCGGGCCGCACGTTCCCCCGGTCACCAGGCCGTGTGCGTTCGTGTGGTGGTCCTATGAGAGAGCAAGAGCCTGAAGTGCCACGCACAGTACCCCTTTATATCCCGGTCGGGTTCCGCTACAGCCAGGAGGCCGTTCTCTGATGTTTCGCCGTGTGGCCCACCACGTGTGTACTCTGTCCCTTTGTGGCCGTTGCAGTATGCCGCGCTGCGATGCTGCGCTGCGGCGTCGGCGGTCTCTGGGCAGGGAGCTCCCCGCAGGCAGCGGTGGTGTCCTGCTGTGTCTCTGAGGTTCAGTGTCAGGGCGGGATGTCCCACTTAAGCACGGTCCCTTCTTGCGGGTCGGATTACACTATGGACGCCGCATCAGGATGGTATGCAGGTGCCACGAGACAAGGAGCAATGTCAGCTCTACAGCAGTCTCGGGCGAAAGTCCGATTCACAGAACTGCGGGTGTGTGGTGGATCTCCGGCTCACCCCCTCTCACCTCGCGGCAGGAGCGGTGTGCCCGGTCATCCGGGGATCTCAAAAATGGCGTCGCCAAGGATCAAGGACGTCTCCGCTGGCGAGGGTGCTCACTCCAAGGTCGGGAGATGTGCCCAGCCTGTCCCGGGTGCAGCAGCCGCATCCGTGTCCACTGTAGTTCGCGCCGGTTACATGAGGCGCCGGAGCTTTTCTTCACTCGGAGGTCCGCGGGCGCCGGCTGGTATCAGCGCCCCCCAGCCGATCAGGGCGGACTTCCGCCCGGGTCCGCCAGTCACGCCAAGGCGGCGCTGCCGGGCAGGCAGAGGCCCCAGTACGCCGCTGCTGAACGGAACCCTTTCCAACGCCGGATTTTTGTCGGGAGCGGATCAGTGAGCGCTGCTTGCTTCCCCAAGCCGATGTCACTCCTTCAGGCGGGTGTAAGTGCGGATGAATGTACGGATTTGTGCACGGGCCGGTATGCCTCTAGGAGCTCCCGCTTTAGGCAGCCGCCATGCTCGGCAGTTGGCCACGCCCCCCCCTCCAACCTAATTTTAGCGTTAGTGTCCACTATATCTCCGGTCATATGATCTCTAAGGCTTTTTATTTGTTTACAGGCTCTATCGGCCTTTGCTTTCTATGCCAACAAAGCACCACTTTTCTCACCATAAGCAAAATGCTGCAGTTTACTAACCCTGCATCTATCTGTTAGTGTCTTATCCAAGGCTCCTTGATATTCTGCTTGCAACACTTCTAATTGTTTCGTAAGAGAGGCCACATTGCTGGAGCTCTCAAGGGAAGCTTTTTGTACCTCTTGCTCTTTATTCTTAATGGTTTCCAAAAGATTTTCTTCTTCGTAATACGTTTTGTACCCACCATAATACAAGTGCCTATAGATCTTAAAAAGGCCTTAAAGGAGTCCCATATAGTTTGAAGTTTAGCAGACCCACTATTAGCTGACAAAACACCACAATCTCTTCTTTCATTTTGTGGATTACCCCCTCAACCAACACAATTGTCCTGTCCAAAGTCCTCCTAGTTATACCCCTTTTATTTGGAGTTTTTAGTGATAGGAGGACAGCCGAAGGTATGGCAGGTACATGCTTGATCATTTCAACCCCTGATAGCAACTCATTGTCTAATAAGAAATAATCAATCCGCGAGGGATGGCCATACTTTTTACTAAAAAAAGGTGAAATCTCTCTTATCCCCCATCTTATGTCTCCAAATGTCAATTACATTTAACTCTCTAATCATATTTTTGTGTACTGACATGGTTTTTGGTGGAGTAACATATTTAACTTTGGAGGTTCTGTCCAAACTTTTGTTTAGCACTAAATTGAAATACCCTCCGAGCATCACTGGGGTATTAGATAACAGTAGACATGATTCCAATTTAATTAGTGCATCAGGGTTATCCTCATTAAGCCCATAATAGCTAACAACAAATACAGATGTTCCTTGTATTTTTATCTTAGCTAGGGCCCACCTCTCAGAAGAATCAGTCTGGTGACTCTCCACTGTAATACCCGCATTGTTTCCTATAAGAATGGCTACCCCCCTCGTGTTACTTCTTTGATTAGAACGGACGTTGTCTTGAACCCAGGACCATTTTTTAAAGACGTTTACACATTCATGTTTTGTTAAGTGCGTCTCCTGCAATAGTAAAACATTGGCCTCAGTTCTCTTCACAAATTCCATTACTCGAGCTAACTTCTTTGTAGACCTCAGACCATTTACATTCCAGGATAGAAAGTGCACTAAATTCTTCTTCATCTGTCTATCCTCAGCGCCCTACCAGTCCTTTCTAAATCGATCTTATGTTGAGCTGCCTTTTGTATGCATACAAAGATAAACAGATCTGCATAAGCTAATAAGGATCACCAACCAAATGTCAGAATGAGGACTATATTTTTTATTTTTCTCCCGAATGCTCCCAACCACCCGTGACCCCCCCTTCACCCCCCCTAGGGAACCCCCCACCCTATCTCTTAGGCAAAAAAGCCTTTGAGGTCTCGCTGTGCAAAAGAGCGAGAATCAGTAGTAAAGATATAAGAAAAGGCAGGAAGAATCTTGTGTATTATGTGTTGCTATACATTAAGTATCCATTGTGTATCTCTTACGTGAATTTGTTACGTACTATTTAACTATGTGGACTTTCTATATACATCTATATACATATTATATCCCTATTCTGGGCTTCCCATCTGTTTTAACAGGCAGTCAGCCTCCATGGGGTCTCTAAAGTGCATTTTGTTTTGCCACATTATCTTTAGCATGGCAGGAAATTTAATTTGCACTTGGGCCCCCCTGGAGCGTAACTCACTCATTTTTGAGCCAAGCTCCCACTGCCTCTGAGAGGTCCTTTTACCCTAATAAGAGCGTATTTCATAGGTAACGTCCCCATATTTTAAATCTCGTTCCTTCAACGCTCGCTCGAGCACCATCTCCTTAATTGAAAAGGTTAAGAAGTTTACTAAAATTCTTCTTCATGCCTTTCTCCCTGGCTGAAGTCTGTAAGGGTCTCTATGAACCCTTTGAAGTTATTTTCCCCACTAAATATCGCTCCTATCCGGAAACAGATCTCCCAATAGTTTACATAAGAAACCTTTAATGTCCAGGCCTTCTGCATTTTCAAAAACACCCTAAATAAGAACATTATTTCGTCTAGCATGTAGTTTGACTCTTTCCAGATCCTCTTGTAAAGTCTTGTTCTCTTCCCTAAGGTCTGCTATTTCCTTAGAGTTTCCTGCAGTGGCCTCACCCAGCACCTTCACGTCCTCCAGTGCTGCCATACGCAAAGCAATCCCTTCAACCTTTTGTTCGAGGATCCCACATTTATCCTGTATGACCTTCTGATAATGTTCGGAGGTTTTGACCTTAAACAGCATATCCTGTCTTAAACTGAGTAAGAGATCTGTCACCTGAGTTGCTAAAGGAGAGCCCTCCAAAGCACCATAATCCATCCTCGCCCCTTCTTCATTAACTCCTGTGAACCCCTCCCTGCTGAGGCCCCCCTCTTGAACAAATTGTAGCGTAGGCATAGGCTTAGGCGTAGGCATAGGAGAGATTTGTAGTGGGGTACTCAGAGCTCCTGGGGCACTAGATATAATTTCTTCCCGGCTCTCTGCCACAATCTCCGTGAGGGGAGAAAACCAATTCTCCAACCTCAGTGGCCACTCAGATCTTTCTGTCCCGTCTGTGAGTCTGAGGCGTCTGTCCCATTCCCTGTATCTTCAGGAGATTTCTCAGCCTTCACTGAACAAACCACATGTCCATGATTTTAAAATAGGACCTGAGAGAGGGAGGCGGTTTAGACAATATAGATGCTTCTCTTTTACACTTTCTAATTCTGCCTCCTTTAGGAGGTTTCTTAACCGGAGTTACAGCTTGGGGCGTGTTTACATGCTTCCCAATTAGACTCTTCTTTTCTGGGACAGAACGCAAAAGGTATCTGCTTTTTCCAGTTGGTAAAAGCTGTTCACCCTTACGAGCCACCTCACAGTCCCCAGAATTCCCGGAACCCCTGAAGGCCTTTGATATAAGTTGTTCCTGTTCCGTAATGGCCCCCCCAATACCCTTTAATCCCTCTGCTCTCCCAGTACTCCAAACATTGAGAGGTGGGTCTCGCAGTGCCGGGTCCTTCTCCATCCAATCCTGGATTGTGGTAAAATTGGGAACCTGCTCATATGGTATTGCTGTAAGGGATGGAGCTCCCAGGGCTCCCCGAACAACCCCTCTTACCGAGCAAACTGTTTTATTATGTTTTCATTAGAAGAATGCACTCCAGAACTCAGCTGGTAGTACCCATACATCACTGCTCAAAAATAATAAATCATTGCCATATTTATGAGTTTTATATAGCACTGGCAGGACACGAGGGTATCAGAGCGCTTTACATCAGTACATGTGCTCATAATAAGTATAAAACAGATTCCAGCAGTAGAACCTTGTTGCTAGGAGATAGAGAAAAGCACAGTGAACACAACTTAAATGAAAACATAACACATCTCCCTATTTTAACAAAAATAAATAAAATAAAGATCTAACAATGAGAACAATAAATAAAATACAATGGTAAAGAAAAACTTGGATACATAAGATAAGAGTTAATTGCAAACATAACTCTCCAGCTTCTTTGGTCTAAATTTCAGACGTTCACTGGGAACTCTTCTACTAACATCACTTGCATTATTGATTATTTCAGATTTTTTTTCAACCAAAATCTCACTTCAGTGTCAGTGCATTCGACCGCTCTACGTATATTCCACCATTTTCCATCAGACAATTTAATTAAATTGCCTTCAACCTTCACTACTTCCTTCGGTTCAGATAATTTTCAAGCACCCCTCTTAACAAAATTACCTGCACACAATCTTACAAAATCACCTTCCTCAAAAACCCTGAAACACTTTTCCAACTTATCATTATGCCTATTTTGATAGACATCTTGATATTTTTTTACCTTGGTGCGTAAATCAGAATCATTAATATTTTTCTTACCACTTCTGCCCATCCATGTGGGTACAGACAGAGTGCAAGGAACTCTACCCTTAAGGAAACTAAAAGGAGTTTCTTCTGTTACGGAGTGAGGAGTAGTCCTGTAATTCCACAACGTTTTCTTAACCTCTGATCTCCAACACCCATTCATAGATATACACAATTGAATGTTTTCTCCCAACACACGGTTGAAGCTTTCCACTATACCACTTCCCCTGGATGATAAACAGTTTTCATATGTCTACTGCCCCACTTCTTGATAAAAACACTGAATTCTTCAGAAATAAATTGAGGACCATTATCCGTTAGAATTTCAGCAGGGCAACCCTCCCTTCTAAATACTTCATCACAAAATGCTACAACACTGCTGGATTTGACTTCCCTGACAAATGCCACCTCTGGCCACTTAGATTAATAGACCATCATCATAATTGCATACTTTTCAGACACTCCTAAACTATCAAATGGACCACATATGTCAATGACCAGCCTATCCTAAGGTTTTTTGGTAGTTTAGTAGGAGTAATGGGAGATTCTCTCAAAATATGAGACTTATCACTACAAGTGCAAGATACACATTCCCTTACAAATCTTTCAATGTCTCTATCCATGCCCAGCCACCAACAACCCATCCTAGCTTTTCTTTTGACCGCAGACATACCACCATGGCCCTCATGTAATAAATCCATCAATCTGATCCTCAAAGATTCAGGTACAACTAGTTTGTCACCTCTTCTTACAACATCATCCACTACAGATAACTCCTCCCAAACATCTCTGTAACTTAAGACATCTTCATCTAACTTCCAACCATATGCAGTAGCAAAGTTTTAATAACTTTAACCAAAAAAACATCTGTAGAAATAGCTTCTTTCCACTCATTCTCACTAATAGCCTGACATTCATCAACAATGTTAGCCACCATCCATTCTTCTTCATCATTATAACCCTTTTCATCTCCCTTTACAGGCAAACGAGACAGTCTGCATTCACATTCTTCACTCCTGGAACATATTTCAAATTAAACGAAAACTCTTGTAGACGATACAACCATTTAGCAATGCGTGGAGGAGCTCTTCCAGCTCGCGCTGTGGTAAAGATATCTAACAACGGCCTGTGATCCGTGTAAAGCTCAAATTTTGTGCCACAAATATAGATACGAAAATGTTGTACACCCCACCAACAAGCAAGAGCTTCATTTTCTATGGTGGAATAAGACATCTCTCCACCTTAAGTGTACGTGATGCGAAAGCCACTACCCTTTCCTTGCCATCCCTCCTTTGCATAAGTACAGCACCCAGTCCATAACCGCTGGCATCAGTTACGATTATGGTTTCATCCTGTGGGTTAAATGGCCTTAAAGCAGTAGAGCTAGCTACACCCTTTTTTACTGCTTCAAATGTTGACTGACACTCTTCTTCTTTCATGAGTTCACGCAAAGGATGTACCAACTCAGAAAAATGATAAACAAATTTGGCATAATACTCAGCCAAACCAAGTAACGATCTCAATTGATCCTTGTCATGTGGAGAAGGAGCTTTTTCTAAATCTTCTACTAAATTTAACTTAGGTTTGATTCCATTGAAGGACAATGTGTGTCCCAAGAAATCTACTTCGTGTTAACAGAATTTACATTTCTGGAGACTAATGGTGAGAACAGCTGCTTCCAACCTCGTGAGCACTTCCAACAAAATCACATCATGGTGCATTTAATCTTTTCCCCATATTAAAACATCGTCTTGGAATGCTAACACATTTTTTACATCTTTCAAAATGTTTGCATCACTCTTTGAAATACTGCCGATGCCTAGGCTAAGCCAAAAGGCATTCTAACAAATTGAAACGCACCTTCCGGTGTTATGAAGGACGTTAAATGTTTCGATTCTGGTTGCAAACGCACCTGGTGGTAAGCACTGGATAAATCCAGTGTAGTGAAGCATTTACCACCCGCAACACTAGATAACATTTCATTTATACGTGGCAAAGAATGTCTGTCCACCCATATACACTCATTTAAATCCCTTAAGTCCACACACATGCAGATATTTCCATTGGGCTTTTTGCGCGATTACAATCGGACTTAACCATTCAGATGCTTCTATAGGTTCTTGTATTCCCTCCTTGCACAGTCTTTGTAGTTCATCTTTTAATTTATCCCTCAATGCTATTGGAATGTTACGAACTTTGTGCACCTTGAGTGTGGCATCCTTCTTTAACACAATTCGATGCTCAAACTTTTTGAGACACCCCAATTCTTCCTTAAACACATTCGGAAATTTTTTAACCCATTTATTATCATTAGCATCCGTTAATAAAACTTGCAAAGGATGATTGGGATTGGGAATGATACCTACGTTTTTCTGTTCCCTCCATCCCAATAAACATTTTCTAACTTCAACCACATCCATTTTTGCTTCAGTTCTTCTCCCTTTGAACAACACCATAGCATTAAAATATCCCAACACAGAGAACTTCATTCCACAATACCCTTGAAGTTCAACGTCAGTAGGGATTAATTCCACAGCTCCCAACTCCCCCCACTTCTGTTTGTCTATAAAAGTGAAAGGGGAACAGGAATCTGCCCACATGGGAACATCATAATCATTTGTAGTAACTATGCATTTAGGGGGCACATGAGCACTAGTCGACTTATGATCAGAAGTATTAATTTCTCCTGTAGTGTAGTTCCTATATTCCCAATAGGCTCTGCGCATTGGAATAATATATCCTATAGATTTGACGTAGGACTGAGGTCAACTAGGTCTCTATCGAATGAACTAAACTTAATTGTGTGTGTGCCAGCTAACTCAGAGTATATGTGGAGAAACAGGAATATGAACCCATCAACCTATTGGGATTGGGGTCTAAGGAAGTGTATACAAAACAATATCCCAAATGGTATTATTGAACACGTTAGTAAACAGTACTTGGTAAGGATATCTATACAGTATTATCCTAAAAACTCTCAGGTCACTAGAAACTTTCTCGAATACACAAGAAGGGATTTGTTTCTGACAACCGCATAAAAATGACAACTTTGTTTCCTAAGAATACGAATATATCTCTCAGAGTAGCGGAAACAATAGATAAGTATTACACTCAGTCAATCCTTCATGCTTCGTTTCAACAGAGTTGCAGAGAAATAGAGAGACGGGCGTTTTCAATAAAAGGGTTTATTGAACAGGCTTCTTTCCTATGCAAGAGAAGTGAACTGCTACAATCATTATGCAGACTGCAAAGTATAATGCGTACAGTGAGAATAGTATTATAAAATAATACTGTAAGAGCATTGTATGGTTTCTAAGCCATATAAAAATAAAAATACATACATAAATAACATAGACTAAAATACTCAACTGGTGCTTCTAAAATATGCCTACCCCAATGTACCTAACTTAAGTCTAGTACGAGGGAAGAAGTAAGTATTGTGTAGCATAGGTTTATTTTTTTTTGCCAAGAATCTACCAAAGGTTTCTCTAGGTTCTAATCAGCTCCATACCTTGGTTTAGAATGAAGGAGGTCTGGTATCTCTGTCTCGGGACTCGATTTCCCAACACCCCGCAAGGAGAGCCGGAAACACTGGAGCTGGATTTTCGGCAGGAGAAAGGCAGCTTCCTGATTAGTGCGTCAGCTGGAGAGTCGGCTTCCTTCTGCACTTGCTGTAGCGAGCTGCGTCGGGCAAGTAGGTCTTCAAACTGCTCCAAACCACCGTATCTTGCTAGAGCAAGTGAAGGTATATATACCTTGAAGGTGTTTAGGAATGCCATAGTTTGACGTAAAGTCGGGCATATGAACTTCAGGAAAGAACCCCTTGGGAATAGTTGTTCTTTGAAATGTAACTAAGTTCTTGAACAAATCAATATTCAAGCAAGGGGAAGTTCCCTAACTGCTTAAGCCGGTTTTCCAAGAAATCATTGTAATGTTTGGTACGGGTGGAAGTAGCCATGCCTGTATTTGGTTAGCATGGGCTATGCCTAAATAAGGGCTTGATTTCTATGCCTATATAAGGGCAATGTGAATTGTACCCATAGAAGGGCCTGAATCCAGAAAATTCACTCGGAGCTTAAAACGCCACACAACACCCACTCCACTTTCTTATGTACGACATTACTAAGTTCTAAACACATAAAAATATATCTAAACATGATGTGTTAAAACCCACCCAAAATAAAAAATGCATTGGTACTGGTTGCACACGAAAAGCATTTGTGCTGTACGCATTTAAAGCAATGGTTCATTCAAAGCATATAGTTTTTCATTTGAAAATGCTATCGGAATGAATCATGAAGAAACATTTATGAAATGGCTCTTAAATACAGAAGAAAAGGTGGAGACCATTTCATGGCAGATTATATAAACTGGTTGATTGTGGACAAGGTCAAATATTGTCTCTTGGAAGTTTTCAAAGAATTGTAGTTCTCTATGAATAGTTCTACTTTAAGCAGATTACTTTGTGCCAAAAAATTTAAAAAAACAAATTTCGAAAAACAAAAGTTTGACCATAGAAAAATAGAGTTTCAAAGTTAGAAACTTTGTTTTGAAAAATGAAGGTTGAATTCAGAGTCTCTCAGAACACTGCCTGCCAAATCAAAAGTCAGTGTTATTGTTTGGAGAAAACATCAAATCTTTTAAGTCTGTAATGAATTAGTTTACCATTGTAGGTGAAAGTTGGATTACCTCGTTAAGAAGATTAATCACACATAGGTGTGAAGCATCGCCGTCAGCGTTGTTCGCATTAGCAGTGTTCGAATTGGAAGGTACCTGTGTGCCGCTTTCCTCTCGTACCTCACCGTCAGCATTTTGCGTCTGTGAGATCTCAATGAATGCCGTCATCAGAATTGGTAGCCGCTGGGGACAACACAGTGCATGAGCCGTCACTGGTCCAAGCAAAGTATCAACATCCTTTGGCATGACTGATGGGAGTGTGAGACAGATGTCTAACACGCATTCTTCACCGCATAGCAGGCATTGTAGAACAGGTAAGATGCAATCTTGCTAGACTGGTCTGAATGACATAAACCATGTGGTATTCAATTCTCTTAAACGAGTTAATCCCAAAATTTGGACTATGTGCTCACGACACTTCATCGCCAGTAGAGTATTCTCCACGGTGATGTGGTTGTCTGTTGTGGGTTACCTTGCCATATCGAAGCAGTAGGAGCAAAAATAGTATCCCTGCAGCGAGTCCCAAAATGACAGGCAGTCCGCCAAACACAGAGTGCACGAAGTTTGGAAATTTACCTAGGACTGCTTCAAAAGGTGCTAACAGTCCTGAAGAAATCGTCTTAAATACATGTACAATACCACTCATATCAGACATGTTTATGATACGACCTAACATTTCTGAGAAATGTATAGGGCAATTTGTAATTAAGAGGGTGTGTATCTCTGCAGAAGTCCTTGCGACTTGCAGATCATAGGTCTCTTTGGCCGAGGTCAATGGCACAGTTTTCTGTAAAAGAATGGCTTTCATTCTGCTTAAAGTATCAATTCGTATAGAAGAGATGTTCAGTGAAGGCCATAACGGCGACTCCCTGTCTGTCTTGGTTTTTGGAAACAATACTTGCATACAGCAAGTGACACTGGCTGACACAGTTACGAGATAGGCTAAACCTGGCAACATGCCACAGCAGCTGTGATCATTCAACATAATGTAACTTTCATTAGAAAGTTGCCTAAAAATTAGATCAATCACTGCAGCTGGTGAACCTTGCAGGTGGCAGGATAAATTGTTAGAGGAACCATCGCTGGCAGGATAAATTATTAGAGGAACCATCGCAGGCGCCGTGTAAATTAATACCCTGACAAAGGAGAGTGCGTTTTCACAATTCTTACCACTAAGAAACACTTCTCTACCCCCACTCCAACATTTGTGTGTGTATGGTAATTCCCAGGATGTCTTGATGTATTCTTTTCCCAACCTTTCATATATGCCTGCTGGTATATGTTTTAAGCAGTACTGAAAATGGAAAATTGTAACAGGCAGAGTGATTGTTCTGTGTATTATCCATTCAATGGCTGTTTTTTCAGCGACTATAAATGGCAATATTTCCAGTTTTTCAATGCTCAGCACTGTATAGTCTTTTCCCCTCTGTGCCAGTTTGATCTGTTTATCAGTGAGAATGAATTCTGCAAACAGTGACGTGGTATTGATTAAATGCCAAGGCACATAGCCTGAACGAAGGTTTTGTAATGTCCAGCCTAATACCATGATAGAACGTAGTTGTGACTGACCATGTTGCAACATGACCAAGTCCTGTTCCATTATGTCCATGGCACAGAATACTATGCTGTCCAAAGAATATATCCTGGATGACAGAGTCATTAACCCATTGTCAACTACAGAGAGAGATTTCTTTAACTTAATACGATCAATTTCTCGTATTCGTTCTGCAGTCTCTGCTTGCGTAATCTTCCATGCTTCATTATACAATGCATAGATACCGGCGTATATAAAATGTTTATAACGCGGTTTAGTAGGTCCTTGTAAGAAGTCCCTCAGATCAGTGTTGTTTTACTTCCGCTAGTGTAGACTTGTGTAGCCATTCAAGGCACAGTTTCCCTACACTGTATGTTGTTACTATTCCTGGATGCTGTCTCAACATATCTTGGATCTGGCCTAGTGAATGTGAACCCTTGTGTCTTATTCAGGAATCTAGCTTGACAGTTGTGTGTGTCTGTGTGCCAGATTAACCATTTTTTCCAATCTGGATCTGTTCTGTTGTGGAGCAAAATAGTATGTACGTCGACCACCCCCTCTGAAGTGTTACTGTTATCAGGTGTAGGTGTAGGTATGGACTGTTTGTTTTACTCCTTGATCTTGGCTAACCCAAGACAAGATGTCTGTTGGACAGTGTCATTCAAAACCATTATTTGCTCTGGGATGATGCAGGCTCTAAATAAAGCTTCTAAACTGTGCACCTGCCAGTCTATTGTGCCCCAGACAGTTTTTGTCTCGATGTTGTCTTTCCAAAAGTCGAAACCTAATGAAGACAGCTGAGCATAAAAGGCCGCAGAATACATTTGCTTGGTATTTGTCAAAAAACTTTTCATTCCTGTCCTATTAACATTTGTAAAGTAAAATGACTCTGCATTTGAAACATTAAAACCTGATGGAAATTTGCCATAAAATGTTTTTTTGAGCTACCCTTTGGTGGCGTAGGACAATGATCCCATTGGTTATATTTAAATACATTTCTAGGATTTGCAGATTTATGCAAGAAATGATGACCATAGTGATTATAACAATACATTAGTTCATAATCTGATGAACTTTCTAAATTTTCATGATTAGTACATTTTGCACACATTTCTAAATCCAACATCATATTATTAATACTCTTGAAGTCCCAATCATCAGAAAAGGTACTAGATGAAAGAAAGTAATTCAAGTAAATCTTGAACTGGTGTGGAATCTTCAACAGCTCAGTCGGACCGAAAATGCCATATTCAGTTCTGTCCCAAGCTATACCACCAGGTATAGGAACGGCTGTGATGTTCACTGATGACAAGTCTCTTTGTTCACGGTGAGATGATTTGTGTGGCTTGAGGAGTAAGTTGATGTTTTTACTTGCTGTGTCCTTTTTAACATGTCTTCCATTTATCAGCATTGCCAAAGTTATTACAAGACTCAAAACAAAGTAGAAGAAAAAGCACACCCAACACAATCCAAAGTTCAATCCATGGTGAAACCAGATAAGTCTTTTCCAGTTGATGAAAAAGTTCTGTTGCTTGTTCTTTAAAAGTTATTTTTACTGGCGTCGTTTCAGGTTCGCTAGGATCCTCGGAAAACGTATCAAAGTTATTGAAATAGCCAGAGGCAGTCCTGTCAATTATAGGGATTGCATCAGGATTCGTTGAAATCACTGGAACCATTTGATCACTTGTTACATTTGTATAGTCAGATGCTATTTCATTGTAGACAGGCATTTCTTGACGAACTGTTATTTGGGTTTCAAGAGGTACAAGTTCCATGGCTTTGTTGCATAGTCCTTCTTTTCTCACTGCAGATTCTTCAAAGGTGATGAGTCTCTCAGTTTGAACCTCTTGGATAGTAGCCAGATTCGGGCGTCTGCTACATCTTTGGAGTCCACTTGGCCTACTACTGATGATCGTTCACATGATGTGGTTTTACCAGGTCGATGGACACAAACCTGTTCTCCTTTTTACAGAGGGACAGCAGTAATACTGTTCTTGATCCCTGGATTGCTAGGACAGGTACTGGTTGTCTGTAAGAAGGCCCAAATTCCTTCTTGTCCGCGATCTTTTCTCTGACTAGATCCCCAATCATTGGAATCCAGACAGGTCTTGCTGGGACGGTTGGTTTTTAGGTTTCGCCTGGCGTTCACTGCGCAAGCAGGCGAAATTTGATGTTTTTCAGTAAGGGGCTTTCACCCGGCTCTCTCTTCCATTGGCTAGCTCCATAAATGGAGGCTAGCCATTGGAAGAGAGATCTGTCAGTAATTCTTGGAGCAGATTTGTGGGCGTTCCGGTGATTTTTTCTCGCTCCGCCCCTTTGCGCAGAGTCATGCAGCGGTGGGCGGGTGGTTTTTTGGGGGGGTTTTTCTCGGCATGTTTTTGTCACTTCCATTGTGTCTTTTGCAGGAGTGGGCTGCGCGATTTAAGTTGCCGGGATGTATTTCTTTATTTCCGAGCAGGTAAGCAGCATTTTGTTATAATTTTCTTTGTACGTCCTCCGTTTCCTGTCGTCTCCGTGTATTCCGTCCGTGGATTCTTTCCGTCTTCTGTTTTTGTTGTTTTGTTGTTTACATGTCCTGTTGTTTCCGTGTACCGACGTGCGTGGCGCCGACATAGCTTTAAAGCGACCGGCAGTGTACTTGTGTCTTCAATAATGGTGCATTGCCGTGTGTCTACTTCACACACAATCTCACCCGAGGGATGTCACATAATAGTCAGTCGTGGCTCCAGAAACTTGAGCTTCATTCCCAGCGTCCCTAAGTCCCCCTTACCACAGCCCTCCTCCTTTACGCTTTTGCCTCCCCTCCCCCCGCTCTCGCCTCCCCCTTCCCTCTGCCCGCAGCTCTTCTCCGTCCCGCTCTCGTTTCGCCTCCCCCCACCATACCAATGTGTGCACAGTGACTACTCCGTAACAAAGACATTATCACAGCTGGACACTCCCATGCGTAGCTCTACGACGTTTGCACAGTTGTGCGTGAGAGCTATTGGCCGTGCCAATGTGTTGATTTGCGTGACCCTGTTAACACTTCTGTGTAGGCATAACAGTAATCTGTTGAAGGGTGGTGTAGGTAAGCGTAAAGCCTACTGGAGACAAAGCGGCTTCTAAGCTTAATAGGTGCATGGCGTCACTATAAGTGGAACATCATGTTTTCCATTGGGCCATCAAGTGCACATCTAGTTTGCGTCCAGCCTACCCAACCTACTTACTCTTTTGAAGAGTCAAGGTGCTGAGCTGTGCACAGTTGCGGCTGAGTTTGATGATCCATGTCTGTAGTTGAATCGTTTAAAGTAATGCAGTGACTGCGGGTGTGTGTATAGAATAGTGACCATATTATTTGTAGCCATACAGATGTACATTTTTGATGAATAAAATGACCAAGAACGCAGCGGAGCACTGACTTACATTATAAATGATGGATCTGTTCCCAGGAGCGTCACGTGGAGTGCACTAATAACAATGCGCCAACTTTGATCTGCGGCTTAGTAAGTACTTTTTATCTAGTTCACCAAGTGTTCCTCTATTCCTACAGAAGCTTGGGTTTTACAAGTATGTAACGCATCCTATGTTGCTTTACAAGGAAGGCTGGGAGGTAGGTGGTGCGTGTGGGTACGTTTTCGGCGGACAGTTTATTTTAGGGCACAGATGCATTCTTCAGAGGCGACTCTTGCATAGCTGAAGATTGCATGGAAGTGCTGAATCCTCCAAGCTGGAGAGAGGTCAACTGAATGCTGCTAACTCACCACGATCAGCTCTTCGAGCCGTCCTTAGACTTTCTAATTCACTCTGGAGCATGTCTCGGAAGGGAAGTCGCATAATGATTCAGATGTTGAATACAGACGCCGAGCTGGGCTCCTGGATACAAGTCGCCATGTAAGCTGATCTCTTCATGCTGGTGTCGAAATATATTGCGGGTTGGCCTGTTTTTTTTTTTGTAAACTAAATGTCCATCCAATAGTTCATGGGTGAAATCGCTTGATTCATTTGGTGTATGTGCTTTGTAGTGTCCCATTAATGTCGTTACCCATGTTTGAGTGGGACAGAGGAGAGCGGTGGCTTCTACCTCCAAGCAGTTCCGACTTTGTTAGTTGCTCAAGGAGGACTGTGTTTCAAATGGTGTTTAAAGTCCTTTGCTCTGCCCGTGTTTGCGTTCGCTTTGTATAGTTGTGTACACCTGATCTTTTCTCTTGTGTGATGGCGATCACGCGACACGGTGATTAGTGCTTTTATATTGGCCTCCGCCTGATTTTCATTTCCGGTATAACTTGTGTTAGTTGTTGTGAAGCGCTGGATTTAGCAGTGTCAATGTTGTGTTATAGAACTCGTCTGCAAGTAATTGCTGTCTGCTGAGCTCGTCCAGTAGGGTACAACAGGTCTCACATTTGCGAGAAATTAAGCTATTGGCAATGTAAATGACAATGCCATTTATTTATCTGTTTTCAAAACCAACACATGAATAAAAATGTTGTCATTTACAATGCCAATAGCTCTAACTTTTGCAAAGGCGAAACCGTTGCATTGTAAATGCTTGTTCTTCAGTGGTCGTTGGCTTCAGGAACAAGTTACTTTGGCTTTTTCCTATTTCATTTAAATCCTGCAAAACAGCCAAACGGTCTTTGATATCAAAGGGTTTTTGTTCTACCACTGAAGTGTGACAATCGAGATCCGAAATAATCATTCTTGATCCACAAAGGATTTCATATGGAGTGATTCCCCCTAGAGTACTTCTTAGCAGATTGTTAAGACTACGTTGGACACTTATTATATGTTTGACCCACCCATCACCCGAGCCTAATACCCTAGCTGTTATACATTGCTTTATGTCCCGTTTTTTTCTTTCCACTACCGAATTTCCCTCAGGATAGAATGGACTAGAGTACCGTAATGCAACGCCCAATTTGGCCATGGCCTCCTTGTAAGTTCGAGAGCTAAACGCAGGACCCTGGTCAGAATGTAGTGTGCAGACTGCGTATGTGCAGATAAAGACTTACAAATCTTTTATAACAGTTCGAGCATCAGCCGAGTGCTGAGGCCACATCCAAATGAATCATGTCTTAATATCTGTGGGACCGCATTTGTCCATAGGGACGTCTGCGTGTAGAAAGTCTAATGCTGTCTAACAATGGTGTCTGTACTGGGCTGGCTACACTGTAGTCAGGTGTTCGCTGCTACGATCTCTGTTACTGTCATGGCAATTAATTGCAAATGTGTGAATGCGACCATTCATCCCCAGCCACCAGCACGTCTCTTTTATTATGTTATGTTATGTTATGGGAACTTATATCGCGCACAGCTGCTCCAGCAAAGGAGCGTCCTGGCGCTTGACAAGGTAAACAACACAACACAACTAAGAAAGCAGCAGACTGAAAAAAGAGCCAGCAGGCTTAAAGGAATAGAAAGGTCTTAATGGCCCTACGAAATGAGAGGAGATCATCCAGCGCACGGATCTTTAAAGGCAGAGAGTTCCACAAGACCTCAGCCCGAACTCGGAAAGAGCGGCCTCCAACTCGGCTAAGCTTAAACCGAGGAACCACTGCGAGTTCCTGACCCAAAGATCTTAAAGAACGGGCGGGGACGTACGGAGACAAAAGGTTCGTAAGAATCTGGGCAGGGGAGCCCTTAAGAATTTTGTAAGACAGGCAAAGCTTTTAATTTTAGTATAGATTTAGAGATCCACTGATGTATCAGACCCTCTCGCAAATGTACTTTGTGTATCAAAGCTACTCTACGTTTCCTGCAGGGCCGGACTGGGAACCGAAACCGGCCCTGGTAAAGTGCCCCCCCCTACTGGGGGTTGGGGCGCGACCGCGCTCTTTGCCAGAGCCAGTTTTCATCCGATTTTGTTACAGGGCCGTTTTTTCAGAAATGGCCCAGTAACAAAAACGGCCCCCAAGGGCCCAAAACCGGCCCGACCCATGCGGCCCACCAGGGGATTGCCCGCTGCCCGCAATGGCCAGTCCGGGCCTGGTTTCCTGTTTGGAATTACTCTATCCCCCACTCCAGTAATTCGAGCAAAAGGAACGGAGTTTGCGTCAATTATGTATGAATATTTGAGCGGATAGTTTTAAGGGTAATGCTGCACCGCTGCCTTTGCTTGTGGCATTGACAGCTAGAATTATTTTGACGTCTATTTTCGTTTTTGAACGAGTGATTGCAGCTACAGAAGCCGTTTGCACAGCTGCCTTCGCAGCTTCATCAGCCAATGAATTCCCTGCAACGTGAACGCCATCACGTTGATGACTCAGTGTATGTATCACGTGATCTTTTTGTAGTTCTTGTCGTAACTGAACTACTTGTTCCCAAAGCAACTTATACTTGATTGTGCCACCTTTTGCATCTTTGTAACCGTTTTGAATCCAGTTTTGCAAGTATTCATTGTAAGATTGAACACAATAATACGAACTGCACACTATGAGTGTGGGGAATTTGCGATCAGTATTTTCAAGCGCCGTCTTGAATGCGTGTAGTTTAGCTCGCTGAGCTGTACAATCTCCTAGAGATTGCGTTTTAGTGACCATAGGTCGGAATTTACCATCGCGCCACAGCGACCTTTAACGATCGTGCACGCAGCACTATAAGCTGGTTTACCCTCATAGCGGGTTGGGCTGATCTGTCGGTATAAATTATACATTCATACTGTTCTAGAGGCAGAATTTCAGTAGGCAGAGGACATTCTTGTTCGTATTGTAGAAATGCTTGCGTTTTCAAATAAGGGTAAAAAAAGTATTCAACGTCTGTTGCAGCAAGAGAATTAACCCATTGTATCCATCGCGGATGTAGAGCTTTTGCATTTGGAATGCTAGCGTTCGTCACTGCCTCTAAGGCAGGTACAGGAGTAACAACCATTATGCACTTACCCTGTGCGAGGGCTCTCTCTTTTGCTACTGCAGTTTGAACCGCTGTCAGAATTTTTTCTGTTGAATTCAATTTCATTTCTGCTTGTGTGTACAAGTGCAATTTGTAAGCTATTGGTACTTTTTCTCCTTCATTAAAGGTTAAGTAAGTGAATCCACATTGTCCTGGAATGATTCGGATCACTAGGTTGCATACATTTACGCATGTTTGCAAATGTTTTGTTGCTAACATGTTCGTTTGCAATGAACACAAAATTTCTGTGTGTTTTTGAGTCCAATTAACTGTTTTTAAATCAGGATTGATTAATTCGTAGAGAGGTTTAACCCTTTCTGTGTAATTTAGAATGTAAGTTCTTCCAAAATTCAGGAAACCTAGAACCGACAGTACGTTTTTCAGCGTTTTTGGAGGTTGGAGCAGCGCACATTTCTCTAGAAAGTTTGCTGCCAGGCTTTTGCCTTCACTTCAAAGTTCTTATCCTAGGAAAAGGACGTTTAAATGGGCAATTCTCGATTTTTTTAAATGGAATTTATACCCTTCAGAGGCAAAGCCAAGTATGATGGTGTTCACCCTGTTCAAGTGCCTATCCAAGTCATCGTCTGCTAGATAGATGCCATCGACATATGATGATGCTTCATCCTCATAGGTTTGTAGTAACTCTGTTACTCTGGCTGAAAATAACCCTGGACTATTCTTGAATCCCTGTGGGAGACGACAGAATTGATTCTGTGTCCCCATAATTGAGAAAGCGGTCAAATACCTACTTTCATGTGCAATGTTTTGACAGAAGAAACCATTAGAAATATCTAATGTGGTTTTATATTTTTTACGCACAATGTTATTCATTACTGCTGCACTGTGTGCATTTTGTACTGCAAATGTTTTGCAACAAGAGTTTAAATGTCTGTAATCCAAAACTAGACGATATGTATTGTCTGGTTTGGAGACAGGAAACAAAGGATTGTTCATGGACGAGGTGCATGTTTCAATCACCCCTTGGTATTCAAGTTGATCTACTATCTCCCTGACTTGTTTTTTAGCTTCTTGCTTAACTGGGTACTCCCTGTGTGCAGTTGGTTGATTTTTTAACTGGATTTTATGTTGAGGAGAATCCTCATCTCATCCTACATGATTTTTATATAATGCAGGAGCCTGGGCTACTGCCCACTTCCTGGCATAGGTATATTTTAAATGAATTGGAATATGGTTGCAGAAAGCTGGCATAATGATGTTTTCACCGTGTGGGTACTCCCTGACAAATTGTGGTGGCCAGTCTTGTTCAGCTAGAAGAATGTCATAACCCTGAGAGAGCCGCTGCCAAAAGAGTGCTCTTATTTTTCTATTTATGTCCCCCTCCATCGGGAGTGTTACTTCATGTAACTTATTGGGACACTAACCCTGGTATCTGCAGTTTCAACTTGGATGTACTCATTCAATTCCACTGTCTCCAGATGATCCTTCAAGTTCTTGTGAGCTAGGGTGACTTCTGCTGCGCTCCAATCACTCGCTATCCAGCGCTGGCCACAGAAGGAGAGACCATCGCGTCGCCTTCCCCTGCATCGGGGTCCGAGTATTTTCAGGGCCCTCCCGATTGTGGGACAAGTACCCACGTGATACTTCAACAGGGATCTACACTTGGACCGTGACCTCTATTCTAATAGGCCTCCCACTGCGGACCCTTCCCACCATAACCGGATCTTCTGAAGCGGTTATCCCCAAGTATGGCTGTACTTTGAACTCAAGCCCACAGATTTTCACCACCGATACAACGGAACCCTCCTCCGCGGTAGAAATCCCTCCGGGTTACCACCACCAGATAGTTTGGCTATCCTTGCCAGCAGTCCCCTACCTCCCGGGATTGGAACTAAACCAGGCAATTAAATACGATTAGTCCTGATGATCCCACGTTTATTAGGAGCCAGGGGATCAAAACGTCGACTTTAAATACAGTCCTATATGTGTAACCACTGTGTACATTCAATTGTAGCAACTGTAATTGTGAGCTTGCGAGCATACTGTAACTACGTGCAAGCTACAAAATTGGCTCCCTTGCTTTTGCCTGTTATTCTTTTCTCAACTCTCACTACCTTCCCTACCTTCTCTGTTTTCTTTTTGGATTATAGGTACAGGATTGTGCCCTATCACTTGTCTGTATATATATTGTGGTTCTGATCACCCTACTAATTGTTTAAATAAATATCCTATGCCCGGCTGGGTATATGGATTAAACTTATAGAACTGACTCTAGTCTATAATACCATTGTGTGAAGCCATTTTTCTCCCACTACTAGGACCTATGTTCTTTATAATACTTGTCTACCCATGGTCCTAATGCATCCATTGGGTCCCCTTGTTTATAAGAAGAACAACATCGTTTGAGCCCATTCCCTGTTCTTGAGTTGTGTCCTTAAGATCCTCGGCATGTCTAATTTTTAGACATGCTACCTTCTTTTTGATGGAATGAGTTTTCTTATTTTTTGGAACGTGCTGGTCGTCCTTGGACTCCACGCGTTCTTTCTTTTGTTCTGACCGTCCTCTTCTTTCGGGTTTCTGTGAGGAAGTCTGAAAGGTACAAGAGGAACGTGTATCAGTATCTTGATATCTATCAGGTTTTCTCAAATTATCCCTATTCCTGAGGTTATACCTCCTTTCAGAGGGCTCCTTTTGAGGAGACCTACCTCGGGATTGAGAACGCTTCTCTTTAGAAGTTTGTTTAGTGTTCTCCCACTTCTTTTTAGGAGGAGTGGGAGTGTTTTTAATAAAGACCTTTAACTGTGTAATTCTACTAAATTCTGTATATTACCTAGTAATTCATCGTCTGACATTGCTTCAATGCCAGGGTCAGGTCTGTAGTTGAATAAAGCTAGCCATGTTGCTCCTGGTCTACCTAGTGGACTGAGCCTGGTAATATGATATAAATGTTTTAGGGTGCCTTTAAACCAGAGCACATGCTCTTGGTATGTTAGTGGAATTTCAATGTCCTGGAAAGGAATGTATTCCTCTGGTGGTTCATCTTCTTTGTAGAAGTGAAACACTTTTGTTCCTGGATTTGCTTCAGGGAAGACTATCCATGAATAGAATACCTCTGTCTGATGATATTCATGTGCCTCAATCACAAAAACTACCCTACCACCTCTTGATGATAGGCCATTTCTTATAAGTTTCATAGTGATGGCTTTCCTTAAAGTTTCTGGAATGCTTATAGCATCATCGCCGGTCTCTTGGAAACCTGTAAAGTTTAAAGCTTGTACGGCGTTATTGCCTGTAGCTCCACCGATTTCGGTGTTGTTATCCCCGTTTAGGGACATTTTTGTTTAATGAAAGTTTGCAGAGCAAGTTTGAAGGAAACAAATATAAGGTGCACAATATTTTGGAATACTGTATCCTTCAACGTTGAATCAACCAAAAACTAATACATAGGATTTTCGTCCTACTAAGCTATGGGGGATATTATCCCTTTACCTACTCCAGACGTCTATTGGAGTATTACGGAAAAAGGGGTCTCTGAGAAAAGCACAACTGAGTTACTTTAGTATCTAGCGTTAAATTAGTGCCTTACCAAATGTTGGGCACCATGTAGTTCCTATATTCCCAATAGGCTCTGCGCATTGGAATAATATATCCTAAAGATTTAACGTAAGACTGAGGTCAGCTAGGTCTCTATCGAATATACTAAACTTAATTGTGTGTGTGCCAGCTAACTCAGAGGTCACTAGAAACTTTCTCGAATACACAAAAAAGGATTAGTTTCTGACAACCGCATAAACATGACAACTTTGTTTCCTAAGAATAAGAATACATCTCTCAGAGTAGCGGAAACAATAGATAAGTATTTCACTCAGTCAATCGTTCATGCTTCGTTTCAACAGAGTTGCAGAGAAATAGAGAGACGGGCATTTTCAATAAAAGGGTTTATTGAACAGTCGTCTTTCTCATGCAAGAGAAGTGAACTGCTACAATCGTTATGCAGACTGCAAAGTATAATGCGTACAGTGAGAATAGTATTATAAAATAATACTGTAAGAGCATTTATGGTTTCTAAGCCATATAAAAATACATACATAAATAACAGACTAAAATACTCAACTGGTGCTTCTAACATACGCCTACGCCAATGTACCTAACCTAAGTCTAGTACGAGGGAAGAAGTAAGTATTGTGTAGCATAGGTTTCGTTTTTTTTGCCAAGAATCTACCAAAGGTTTCTCTAGGTTCTAATCCGCTCCATACCTTGGTTTAGAATGAAGGAGGTCTGGTATCTCTGTCTCGGGACTCGGTTTCCCAACAACCCGCAAGGGGAGCTGGAAACACTGGAGCTGGATTCTCGGCAGGAGAAAGGCAGCTTCCTGATCAGTGTGTCAGCTGGAGAGTCGGCTTCCTTCTGCACTTGTTGTAGCCAGCTGCGTTGGGCAAGTAGGTATTCAAACTGCTCCAAACCACCGTATCTTGCTAGAGCAAGTGAAGGTATATTTATACCTTGAAGGTGTTTAGGAATGCCATAGTTTGACGTAAAGTCGGGCATATGAACGTGAGGAAAGAACCCCTAGGGAATAGTTGTTCTTTGTAAAGTAACTGAGTTCTTGGACAAATCAATATTCAAGCAAGGGGAAGTTCCCAAACTGCTTAAGCCGGTTTTCCAAGAAATCGTTGTGACGTTTGGTATGGGTGGAAGTAGCCATGCCTGTATTTGGTTAGCATGGGCTATGCTTAAATAAGGGCTTGATTTCTATACCTATATAAGGGCAATGTCAATTGTACCTATATAATGGCATGAATGGGGAAAATTCACTCGGAGCTTAAAACGCCACACAACACTCCCACCACCATTACTTCTAAATCAGTATCACTCCTGATAGAGCGCGCGAGGTCACCCAGCCAATGATTCCGCCGTTTCCGGCTTCAGGGCCCATATACTTTCAATTCACACTAATCATTGACAGGGCGACTTCACGGGCTGCTACCAATTGTGTGTGTTCCCTACTGTTATCACTTAGTGTACCCGACTTACCATCCACCGACACGGGTACCTATGACCTCAACAGATCAGGGGCCTAGCTGTAAAAGGAAAGGCAGCAATGCAAATTCAAATGACATTCAAATACTGTTGTAAAATGACCACGGACAACTGGAAGTTTTAAAATGTTTATCTAAAGTTCGTTTTCATCAAGCATTAAACTTACAAGAATAAGGCAATCAATAACCAAGATAATGAAAAGAACATCACTATAGAGAAATAAAGTCAATGTAATCATTTAAATGCAATTTATGAGATGCAAAGGAAATATGCTATGCATTCAAGGCAAGAAATCTTTAGAAAATTTAAGTAAGGCCGTTCTAGACCATATCAGAAAATGACAAATTGCAATGCAAACTATGATTTCTAAAAGGTAGGGTAACATGGGAACATATCGAGAAATATGCAAATGACTTTATGTTTCAATGGTTTTGCGGCAAAAAGCATGGAAAAATCAACATATGCAAGAGGTGTCTTTATTTAAGCAAAAGACAGAAAATAGAAAGGTGCAAGTTTTAAAGAATTTAGAGCAGTATTTACCTAGACTGGTGTGGAAACCAAACCCTGGCCACGGGTCAGTTAAGGACAGGAAACCCTCAAGGAAGGATACCCCTCAAAGGACAGCAGGTGCAGAATGGACACCCAGGACAGGACAGGATACCCTCAGATTAGGAATCAGGACAGGACCTCAGGACAGGACAGCAAACCCTCAGGACAGGACCGCTCAGGACAGGACCGCACCCGCAGTTTGGAAGCAACGCCTGCGCTCCACCCTCTCTGCAGCTATCGATCAAGACTCCGATTGGGTTAGCGAACTCCCAGCAAAGTGCTTCGCCAGCACTTTAAGGTTCAGTAGAACCTTAGTCTATGGTCAATTTCGGACAGAGTGCTCCGCAGCGCTCTGTATCTTCAGTCACCTATTGAGTGCGTTGGGTCAGTGACAGGTCAGCTAAACCAGACAAGTCGGACAAATTCCCTAGGCAAACCCAGGATAGATATACTGTTTTGGGACAGGGTACCACCCCCCAAATGTTGCAAAGGGTCAGAATCCCCAATTTCGATTGGTCCTAAGGTAGGATTTGGGTAGCACACCAATCATAACACACTATTTGGATGCTTCATTTACATATCTGGGTACCGCCTAGCGAGATTGGGGTTCCCATGAGAAACAGCAAGGAAATACAATGACAATTTAACAATGTAGCATAGCAGGGACATGTGACTCCGTTCAGCCGAGTTTGCAGGTCAGTTCTCAGGAGCATCTTGCCCATCACTGCCAGCTGGCTAAGTTCCATCAGCCAAGGTTGTCAGGTCCCCGTAAAGTCGCATATGCGCAGACGGGACCTCCAAGATGGCTCTCGGTACCGACAGACCCCCATTCCCCGCGGTACATGGAAAGCAAGCGAAAACAAATTAATACATCGAAATAACAGTATGAAAACACATCACAGGGTTTATACTTTCAACTTATCACTAAGAAATATACTTATGCAGTTTAAATGTTAGCTACATATCAACAGTCACAAGAGCAGTGGCACGAGCAGTACCACATGATTGGCAAAGCTATGTATTACGCATGCGCATAAATTTCCCTCCACTTCTGCAGACCCGTCAGGAAACGTGAGTGTGGCTGACGCATGCGCAGTAACTAAATACGAGCGGCGGCCATATTTTACGGACACGGATTAAATGCATTAGGAATACACATAGGCAAGCTTCTTAATCCTTATTCAAACTTAATATAAACGTTAGTAAGACGTACACTTATTACCTTGTTACACATAAACGAGGTTCATGAATACAGCAAGTCGCAAAATATGCGAAGCTTTGCTTCATCAATCCCCTCTTTGATGATATTTACTATCATCACAAAATAAATGGAACCAGATGCCAACTTTCTCTCACACTTTATACAGCTCTATCTCTTCCAGCAATCGCTCCAGTTTTTCTCTTTCAGTTCTGGTAGGGTGAGAATTCTTCACCTTTTTATAAATCTGATTATTCACTTCTTCTAATTCGAGCTCATCCACACTTCGTTTCACCCCTCTTACATTCACTTCGTGCTTTTTGGTGCGCTTGCGGCATTTGCAACAAACAAATATGAAAAATAGGATAAGACCTATAATTCCAATTGGCATCAGTACTTTGAACAATAAGCTTTTACCTACGCTAGCAAGCCAATGACCTACATTTGAGAGACCATCTACCAGTCTCTTCCAGGCACTATCAACCTCGAGTGGTTTGAGTTCCTTTGCCAAATTAGTAATGTTTTTCACATATCTTTTGAGCTGTACACTTTTATCCGGAATATAAGTGCAACAATGTTGCGCCTTCAACATCCGGCAGACTCCGCCCTCTTTCGCCAATAAGGTATCAAGAGCAAGTCGATTCTGCAAAACCATTGATCTGATCGCAACCATTTCGGTATTGACCAGCAGAAATCCATGAGCTGTCTCAGTAGACAATACATCCACTATAGTTGACAATTTGCAAATTCTATGAGTGTTCAGAACCACTCCCACTCCAGGTATCAGTGCACTGAAAATACTACCCATTATTTCACCTATACTTTCTCTTTTACTACGCACTAAGCCATTAGTATTTTCACTGCTTCCAGCAACTCCATTCACATGGTATATTTTCGGGAAGACAATGCCAAAATAGCAGCTTCCATACCAGTGATCCGGCAATTTGAAATAAGCCTTGTCCCCACAAATATAATAAATTCCAGGAAACACAGGCTCTGACCCATTTTTGAAACCCCAACCTCCAATTACCTTGTAATTATGTTCGCATTCACTGGAACCAATGAAAATGTTATTATAATAGCTAGTCTTCTCGCGGTGAAGACATAGCTTGCCTTTCTTTTCAAAATCCAGCAACAGAGCAGGACCCGCCCCACCAGATGAGGTGCCTTCCATGTTCTCTGCCCATCTTGGCTTTTTCTGACTTTCGTCATTAGCCTTCTTTTGTATTTTCATTCTCCTTTTCTCTGCCATGTTCAGGAACATCTTTTCCTGCTCACGCAAAGAACAAGTCAAGTTATCTCTGTGTGCGTCCGCTATGTCAATGTTACCTATAGTCAGGAAGTAGTCTCCCATATATCGTATTACGTCACTTTTGGTATGTACAGGATTCAAGTTCCCACGTATAGGAAGTTCAGAAAAGATCACGTCATTGTTAGAGTAATAGTACTGTAACGGTCCTCTTTTGTAAAATAAACTAGCTAATATGCTACAGGAGATTCCATATGTCAATGGCAAGTGATGGTATGTCACGCCTTCAGCTACAGAGGTAGGTAGCTTCATGCAGACATAGCAATCTTCAATTTCCATAGTCTCTACATAGTGTATTAATAAGTTTGCAAAAACATATAAGTGTGTCTTGTTCTTAACTCCATGAAAATGTAGTCCTCCCTCATCTGATGCTTCTATGTCTTGTTTTGTTTGTCTCAGTGCTCTCTCATGTCTTGCTACACTCTGTGTTGTCAGCTCCTCATTGTCAGTATTTACAATTTCAGTAGGGACAATATTAGTATCTTTACTTACAGCAAAGGGAATAAAAATTGTTAGACCTATCCAAACTAATATCAGGACAACTACACTACAGACACATACCTTGCAGCATGTTTTGCAACAGCTGCGACTAGGTCTACCACTCACGTTTGAATCAGACATTTCGGCTCAGAAGAAGTTTCTCGACTCCTCTTTGTGACTTTACACTAGTAGCTTACTTTGTGCAAATTCACGGTGGCTCGTCTTCTTCTTCGTCAGAGTACTCAGGGACGGGCTCTCCGTCGCTTACGTCAGTTATATCAAGATCTTCAAGTTCTTCCAACACAAGTGTCCATTCAGGTGACTTGTACTTTTTGTTTTGTCTTTTTATTCGATCACTCCTTCTGTTGGAAGTATCCTCTTGTTGTTTAGCTATGCGTGCACTTCTCCTTTCTTCTGCACGTTTTTCTTCTACCGTCTTTATCCTTAGTCTTAACTTCTTTACGAATCTGGGCTCAAGATGCTTTCTTTTCTTAAGTCTTTTAGTTGGTACTTGGACTTCGTTTCCTTCTCTGGCCCTTTTGTTCTCATTTACTGTTGGTAATTCTGTTTCAGTTTCTTCTTCTTCTATCTGACTAATTCCAGGGCTCGCATCTATTTCTTCTGCCTGGGTACTAATCTGGCCTTGTTCAGGTGGATTTTGTGTTTGCTTTTCAAATGTCTCTGATTCTGTTTCCTGAACACGTTCTTCTAATTCTATCTGATCCTGTTCAAGCACTTCGATCTCTGGACTTTCTTCTGCTCGAACTATTACACTATGTCTAATCTGTCCCTTCCCGATATCAGGAGTCAGTGGAGGAGTATCAAACACTTGCTCTGTATCCTTCACCTGTTCAGCATCGGGCACTTGTTCCGTATCGGGCACTTGTTCAGTATTATTCACTTGTTCTGTATCAATCACGTGCTCTGTCCCTGTCTGACCTTCTCCTTCCTCAGATTTGATGTGAATCTCAAGATTCTGAGGTTCTTCGCCTGTGCCTTGCTTTTCCTCACTAGTCCACTCTCTACCTTCCTGTAGTCGCTCACTTGTTCGAATGGGGTCTTCAGTGAGATCAATCAAGGGAATCCACTCTTCTGGCCATATGCTTGGCAGCTCGTCTTCAGCTACTTCTGGCTCAGCTTCTTGGACCCCTTCAGCAGGCTGGTCTCTCGGTAGTTCGTCATCAACTATCCTTGGGCCAACGTCTGCTGATTCTGCAGCTTGACTGGTACTGGGCTGTACGTCATCAGCTACTTCCGGTCTGGCTCCTGCAGAGTCCTCTGCTGGACGTCCTTCTGCTTCAGGCACCTCGTCTGGTGGTACCTTCTGGGTGTGGCTGGCGTGTACCCAGCGTGGAACTCCTGCACACTTTACTGCTGTGGTGGTTACCAGAATCACCTGACGTTTTTCTCCCCACCTTGGCTCCAAGCAGCTCTTCCGAGTATGCTTCTTTATCTTCACCCAGTCCCCCGGGACCAGTTTGTGGAGAGGAGTCGTTGGATTCAGGATGGCGTCTTCTCCGATCTGGCGAGAGATAGAACGCACTTGGTCACCCAATCTCTTGCAGTATTCAAGCACCAAATCATCAGTAATACTCAACAGTTTGCTTCCTGGTACCCATGCTTGTCTCATCACTCTTCCCATAATGATTTCATGGGGACTTAGGCCTGTCTTGCGATCAGGAATACTTCTGAGTCCCATCAGGACCAGGGGCAGGGCCTTCACCCAGGTCAATTTAGTTGCATCACACAGTTTTGCTAGTCTATTCTTGATAGTTCCATTTATTTGTTCCACTACTCCAGAAGCCTCTGGACGGTAGGCACAGTGAAGCTTTTGTGAAATTCCAAAGGCCTTACAGAGTTCGTCGATCACTTCATTATGAAAATGTGAGCCTTGATCTGATTCAATAGTGACTGGAACCCCGAACCTAGGTATCAGTTCTTTTAATAAACACTTAGCTACTGTTTTTGCGTCATTTTGGGGAGTAGGGAAAGCTTCCACCCATTTTGAAAATAAACAGACCATGACAAGGACATATCGTTTCCCTTCACAATGGGGCATGGTGATGAAATCAACCTGTATTCTCACAAAGGGACCCCCGGACCTCCCAATTTTTCCCAGTTCCACTACAGTCTTTTTCCCTGGGTTCATCTTTTGACATGTCAGGCACCTCTGGCAGAGGGACTCTGCTACTTTCCTGAACTTTTTACTGTACCAAGTCTGTTGGAACACTAGAATCATGGCGTCCCTACCAATGTGTGATCCTTCATGTATCAACCTCGCCATTGTGCTAAGTAGGTGTCTAGGTAACACAGGCATACCAGTTGGACCTATAATGACACCATCCACACGTCTTGGTCGACACCCATCTTCCTTCCACTTCTCTCTTTCTTGCCAAGGTGCCGCCTGCTGCCACTCTTTCACTTCATCCCATGTAGGCACTTCTTCAAACACCTGAAGTTGGCAGCTGGTTCCTGGCCCCCCTCGTTTTGGATTTACGATATACCGATCTCTTGCGCACCATTGGGCCACTCGATCAGCATAATCGTTTCCCAGTGATACCTTGTCCATGCTCTTCTTATGAGCAGCACATTTTACCACTGCCAGTTCCTTTGGTAACTGGATTGCCTCTAAAAGGTCCTGAACAACTTTTCCATTTCGAATAGGGGTGCCTGATGAAGTCAGGAACTCCCTCTGTAGCCACAACTGGCCAAAGTCATGCACGACCCCATAACAGTACTGACTGTCAGTATACACTGTTATGCGTAGGTTCTTCCCAATTTGCAAGCTTTTATCATAGCAATCAACTCGGCTACTTGTGCAGACTTTATGTGATACAGGTAACCTGCTTCCTCAATTTTCTCTAAGGACACTACTGCATAGGCAGCACTCAGGCCTCCTTGTTCATGCCTTAGACATGAACCATCCACAAAAAGTTCTTTATCATGCACAGGCAATGGCGCTTCTTTTATGTCTGGGCGTGGCTTGGTGTTGAATTCTGTTAGATCAATACAATCATGTTCATCATCCACCCCCCCTTCCATATCCTTTGGGTCGGGGAGTAGGGTGGCTGGGTTCAGAATACTGCACCTAACAATGTTTACATTTGCAGCACCCACAAGAATCCTCTCGTATTTAGTCAGCCGACTAGGGGTGAGATACTGAGTTTTTGTTCTGGTCAACAAAATTACCACTCCATGTGGGACATACACAGTTACCGGATGTCCCATGACAATTGACTCACTCTGTTCCAAACTGGTACAGGTAGCAGCTACTGCTTTCAGACAACCTGGTAATCCAGCAGCCACTGGATCCAGGGTGGCAGAGAAATATGCCACAGGCCTTCTGGTTGTGCCATGTTCTTGAGTTAGGACAGATAACGCGCAATTATCGCGAGTGTCGCAGAATAAGGTAAATTCTTTGGAATAGTCTGGCATTCCCAATGCAGGTGCTGTACACAGACAATCTCGCAGTTTGGTGAAGGCTGTTAGGCTTTCATCATTCCATTCTACAATATCAGGTGTTCCTCTCTTGGTCATTTTTATCAAGGGCCTAGCTAGGACTGCAAATCCCAGAATCCACTGCCTGCAGTATCCTATCACACCCAGGAACATTCTGATCTCTTTCTGAGTACGGGGTAACTGCATCTTTTGAATTATTCTCACTCTTTCCGATGTCACTTTTCTGACACCTTTTTCTATCTGGTGCCCCAGATATTTCACCGATTTTGCACAGAACTGTAACTTGTCAGGGGCCACTTTATGTCCCTTTTCACACAGGTGATTCAGCAGGGCAATGGTGTCAATCACACAATCCTTATGACTTTTAGACGCCACCAAGAGGTCGTCTATGTATTGCACTAAGACAGAGTTCCCAGGTAAGACCAAAGTTTCCAAACATTTTTTCAAGATCTGATTAAAGATAGAGGGGCTCTCTGTATACCCTTGAGGGACCCGGTTCCAGCAATACAAGTGACCGTCGAAGGCAAATGAGAAAAGAAATTTTCTATCTGGATGCAAGGGAATGGAAAAGAATGCATGACACAGGTCTATCACAGTGAACCACTCAGCATCCCAGGGAATCTGATACAGAATCACTGCTGGGTTCGGGACAATAGGGCAACAGGGAACCACTATCTTGTTGACCTTTCGTAAATCCTGCACTACTCTGTACTTGCCACTAGGTTTCTTGATGCCCATAATCGGGGAGTTACATGGGCTACTCATCACCTCCTGTATGATGTTTCCTTCTAACAATTTCTGTATTTCCACAGTAACACCAGCTTTCACTTCTGCATTCATTCTGTAGGGTTTAGTATTGGGGTATACTGCATTGTCCTTGATTGCTATCTGTATGGGGTCCACATTTTTCATTAACCCTACATCTTTCCCAGTAAAGTCCCACACCTCTGGCTTCACTGCTTCTTGGAGTTCTTTAGGTAAATCCTGCATGGTCATTCGTTTAATTTCCGAGTCAGGGCGGACTAACATTAATTTGTAAATGCCGTCTTCATCTGGGGTCTGAATTTCAACACCCTTTGGTGTGCAAAAGATGGTACAGTTCATTTTGCACAGCAAATCACGTCCCAGTAAGTTTACTGGACTGGTGTCACAAACGACAAATCTATGCATTTCCTTAAAGTTTCCAATTGATATTTCCATGGGCTTGGTAACAGGAGTACTAATCAATTGATTAGATACACCCACTACTTGGATGGCTTCTCCCGAGAGGGGTAGGTTTGGAACGTCCACTGTTCTCACAGTAGAACGGGTAGCGCCAGTGTCCAACAGAAAGGTGACATCATTCCCGTCAACCTTTCCTTCAATGTATGGTCCGGACTGGTCTACCGGCAAGGAGGCGCCAAGTACGCACTCCTCGTCCTCCCCTCTCAGGCCCCGTCAGTACTGGTCATCACAAAGGAAGGTATCATTTAAAAGATACTGCGAAGTTGCTGCATTTCTGTTCTCATTGCTTTCCCAGACTTCTATCTCATCTCCCTCTGCCTGTTTTCCCCTGTATACTTGCTTTGGTGCTCGGGGCACCTGAACTGTTTTTACCTGTGGTTGAGTCTTTCTTGGTCTCTCTTTCTGCGTCTGTGGAGTTAAATCAGGAGTTTTGGGGTTATCTTCGGGAAGTAAGGACACTCGTTACGCCAGTGTCCAATTTCGCCGCACTGATGGCAAGGAAATTTCTTCATAGCCTCTTCCCTGCTCATTTTGGGCCGGGGCTTGCCTCCTCCCCCTCCCCCAGGACCTTCGTTCTTAGCATTTTTGACCATGTTACTCAACTGCTTTTCCTGTTGTTCTGCGAGCTTCACCTGAGCCCACATCACTTTCTCCTTAAGAGCCTTTTTCTTTTCTGCCATCTCGTCCTCGCAGTACTTTGCGTACCGCAGGACCTCGTCTACCTTTTTGGAGTGCCAACAGATTTTGTTATCCTTTATCCACTGACAAATTTCAGGTCTTAAACCGTTTACAAACCTGTAAATAAAGTGCGTCATATCCTTCATCTCGATGTTATCTATCCCACTGTATGTTTTAAACACCTGCAACAGCCTTTCATAATAGGAGTGCACTGTCTCCTCTCTTTCCTGCGTTGTTCTATCTATCCTGGTCCAATCAGTTTCCTTTGCGGGCACCTTTTCTTTCAAGTGCTGAATTACCTGCTCACACTTTCTCATGACTTCCTTCGAAGGTTCCCCTGTTTCTTTATCTCTTGTATACTCCTCACTAGGCCAGGCTATGGCTATTTTACACTCGGTCCATAGATCGACCGGGACCACAATGTCGAAAAACCCATCCAGGTCTTTCCACAGGCATTTTTGCACTTTCACGAACCTTTCCACTTGCCGGTACCATTCAACCGGCTTCTCGCGCAGTTTCGGAAAATCGTTAGTAAAGGACACAATATCCTGTCTGGACCATGGAACGTGCACATACCTCCCACCTGGTACTTCACGCATGGGGCATAATGTTTCGGGCTTGTCTACTTCTCTCAGAGGGAACTCAGGGGTAGCTTGTCTGGATCGGGCCTCATCTTTCTTACGTGCCCACCTCGTTTTCCACCTTTCCACGTCTCCCCATTTTTGCAAAACTGCAAGCAACTCTTTGATCTGCAACTTCCTCCCTGACACATTCAAGTTCTCTAAATCCTTGTCTGAGAACTCAGCTCGGTATGGTTTCTGCAAAGGCTTCGATCTGGATATATCTATCCCCATACTAGCTGCGGTGTCGGTCAGTTTTTCGTGGAGCACCCTAGTACTCCGGGTAAGGCTTTTACACATAAACAGCAATTCTTCTTCAGAATAAGTATTTAATCTGTCTAATCCCACATTTCCTGCCATCAATTCCTCGATTTCTACCCTCAGCTTGTAGAGGTCTAAAGGTTTCGTCTGCGGAGCCTGTTTTTCTAATTCACGACTCCAATTTTCAATTTCTTCTGGCGTTACCAAAGAGACACTCCTGGTACCCGTTGCTGATTCTAATTTAATTTCCTTCGTATCGAAAGGATTATGCCTCTTCTGCACTCCCTTCCCTGTTTGTTTGTTTGGCAGGTCCAAGAACACAACTTCGGACTCGCACTCACTGGACTAATCGTCTATCAGCAGGGGCTCTTGTCTCGGCGGGGCCATTATCGGGTTCATAACTGGAGGGTTCGGACCTCCTTGATTATTCCCGTACAATGGAACTACGGGTCCGATTGTTACCGGAATAGTCAAAGCTTCAGGACTGGTATTTAACTGGGAGATTTTCTGAATTATTTCTGACCTTTGTCTAGCTATGGCCTCTTGCTCCCTTTCATCTAATACTCTTCCTAAAGTTCGGTCAGGTATCATCTGTGGGGTCAGGTGAGGCGTAAAACTCGGGGCTGTAGGATGCGTTTCACTTGGTCCCCCACCATAATTCGGTTTTGGGAACAAAGTTCCTGTGCCAAATGACCTGCGCTCTTCCCCATATGGAGGCTGCAGAAAGGGTACTCCTGAACCTACTGGCTTTTCTTCGTTCTCATAAAGAGGTCTGGGGAAAAACGTTCTTTCACGGGAATATTTTTCCTCCGAGCTCACGGGCATTCTAGGATATATATCGCGTACCTCTGCGGGTCCGGGATTCTCAAAATAGGGCAACACCTGGCCACCTCCCCCTCTGCATAGGGATCTGTCCTCCTCCTTAATAGATGGATGCTGGTGATTCTCTCCTGCACTGGAAGGTCGGGCTCCCTCATTATAAGGGGGCGGACTTCTCGTAAAGATGTCATCTAACAATTCATCGTCTGACTCCCCCATGGCCCCCCAATGCTTACTCTTTTCTGTCCTTTTCTCTCCCCCAGAAGGGTTCCCTGCTGGCATCATGGGAAACAGACCCTCAACAATCATGCTCTGCCTCCACTGTTTCATCCTCTTATCCCTGGTCTCTTGTTTCAGCCTGGGGTACCACTTGGTCAGACCTTTGTCCAACCGGGGTTTCTCTCTTTCAAAAGCCTCAATCTCCCATTCCTCCAATGCCTCATACTGCGTTAGTCTCGGTCTGGGATGTAATTCATTCATTCGGGTTCTCAAATTAAAAAAAATTCTACCATTGAAAGTACCATCTAACGGAAAAGCCAATACTCCGTCATCTTTTGTGTACTTTACCCAATTCTCTAACCACACACAGGTGTTGTACCCTCGGTCAAACATCATGAATGAGGCGGGAGTATTCGGTGGCGGGATAGTAACGCCCTCTCTAGACTTAATCGGTTTGTCCGTTTTGAAATAATTCTTTACCCTACTTACAAGGGACATCTTTCTCTTAGCTCCGTACATGATATCGTATCTATTAGCTTTCCACTGATCCCTTTCAAACCCTTGGTTTCTTGGATCGGGTCTAGTCTCTGGACAATACGAGTGCCACATACGATTTCTACGCTTAACTCTGTTTACAAAGTCACCTCCAATCAGAACGCGTCTTGCAATTCCGTGCGACCAATGAGGTGCACGCGTCCAAATAGTTTCGACCAATGGGTGCGCGGCCCCTTCGTGAGACAGTTCTCACTCCTCGGCGCTTCACCCCTCCTTTACAATTCCAGCCCCGCTACCCGCCCGCTGTTTCTACCAATCCCAGCGCGGCACGGAGTGACGTCAGAGGCGCTTCGCGACTTGACTCCCTCCCTTCACAAGGTAACGGAAACTTTCTTTCTTTCTAAAGTGCTCAGTGCTTGGTTATTTTACAACAAATACACATTCGCCACAGTGCTCAAGTGTCTAGACAGAAAGATTTCTTTTACTGCAAGTAAACTACTTCCATTTACTTTTCACGTGCTGCGGGCAGATCTCTTCCGCCTACACTTCACTCTAGCATCGGTGAACCTGTTATTCCCCTAAACTCATCCACTTCTCCGGGATATATCCGAGTCTAAGGTTTCCCAGCGGACCCCTCTGCTTTCACCCTAGCTCCGAGGAACCTGCTACTCTTCCGATGTGACCCTTACTAGGTTACGCCACTATGGGAATTTTGCCAATGAACCTCGTTACTGACATTTATTCACACATGTATTCAGAAAAAACCCTAGTTAGTGCTTCCCGGTTATCCTAACCTGCACCTAACTTTCCTTAAGCCTGTGACCTCAGGACAATGGATTCTATTCACCACTTGCCCTTTCAATTCCCCGGGGAGTTCGGACAACAAGAAACAATACGGTTTACAAACGCATGGATTAATACATATAACAATATAAGAACGAGAATGACAATGATAAAACAATTCATAAATTCAAAAACAGCGTATCCACAAGAGAATGATCAGATCTCTCGGAACAGCCGCTCCTATAGCAGCATTAATGTACTAGCAGCTACCGACTTAGCTAGTCTAACTAATCCTGCCTAACCTTTAGCTAGTCCCTAACCATCCTCTGATCTACCAGAAAACTGATAGAGCGCGCGAGGTCACCCAGCCAATGTTCCGCCGTTTCCGGCTTCAGGGCCCATATACTTTCAATTCACACTAATTATTGACAGGGCGACTTCACGGGCTGCTACCAATTGTGTGTGTTCCCTACTGTTATTACTTAGTGTACCCGACTTACCATCCACCGACACGGGTACCTATGACCTCAACAGATCAGGGGCCTAGCTGTAAAAGGAAAGGCAGCAATGCAAATTCAAATGACATTCAAATACTGTTGTAAAATGACCACGGACAACTGGAAGTTTTAAAATGTTTATCTAAAGTTCGTTTTCATCAAGCATTAAACTTACAAGAATAAAGCATTCAATAACCAAGATAATGAAAAGAACATAACTATAGAGAAATAAAGTCAATGTAATCATTTAAATGCAATTTATGAGATGCAAAGGAAATATGCTATGCATTCAAGGCAAGAAATCTTTAGAAAATTTAATTAAGGCCGTTCTAGACCATATCAGAAAATGACAAATTGCAATGCAAACTATGATTTCTAAAAGGTAGGGTAACATGGGAACATATCGAGAAATATGCAAATGACTTTATGTTTCAATGGTTTTGCGGCAAAAAGCATGGAAAAATCAACATATGCAAGAGGTGTCTTTATTTAAGCAAAAGACAGAAAATAGAAAGGTGCAAGTTTTAAAGAATTTAGAGCAGTATTTACCTAGACTGGTGTGGAAACCAAACCCTGGCCACGGGTCAGTTAAGGACAGGAAACCCTCAAGGAAGGATACCCCTCAAAGGACAGCAGGTGCAGAATGGACACCCAGGACAGGACAGGATACCCTCAGATTAGGAATCAGGACAGGACCTCAGGACAGGACAGCAAACCCTCAGGACAGGACCGCTCAGGACAGGACCGCACCCGCAGTTTGGAAGCAACGCCTGCGCTCCACCCTCTCTGCAGCTATCGATCAAGACCCCGATTGGGTTAGCGAACTCCCAGCAAAGTGCTTCGCCAGCACTTTAAGGTTCAGTAGAACCTTAGTCTATGGTCAATTTCGGACAGAGTGCTCCGCAGCGCTCTGTATCTTCAGTCACCTATTGAGTGCGTTGGGTCAGTGACAGGTCAGCTAAACCAGACAAGTCGGACAAATTCCCTAGGCAAACCCAGGATAGATATACTGTTTTGGGACAGGGTACCACCCCCCAAATGTTGCAAAGGGTCAGAATCCCCAATTTCGATTGGTCCTAAGGTAGGATTTGGGTAGCACACCAATCATAACACACTATTTGGATGCTTCATTTACATATCTGGGTACCGCCTGGCGAGATTGGGGTTCCCATGAGAAACTGCAAGGAAATACAATGACAATTTAACAATGTAGCATAGCAGGGACATGTGACTCCGTTCAGCCGAGTTTGCAGGTCAGTTCTCAGGAGCATCTTGCCCATCACTGCCAGCTGGCTAAGTTCCATCAGCCAAGGTTGTCAGGTCCCCGGAAAGTCGCATATGCGCAGACGGGACCTCCAAGATGGCTTTCGGTACCGACAGACCCCCATTCCCCGCGGTACATGGAAAGCAAGCGAAAACAAATTAATACATCGAAATAACAGTATGAAAACACATCACAGGGTTTATACTTTCAACTTATCACTAAGAAATATACTTATGCAGTTTAAATGTTAGCTACATATCAACAGTCACAAGAGCAGTGGCACGAGCAGTACCACATGATTGGCAAAGCTATGTATTACGCATGCGCATAAATTTCCCTCCACTTCTGCAGACCCGTCAGGACACGTGAGTGTGGCTGACGCATGCGCAGTAACTAAATACGAGCGGCGGCCATATTTTACGGACACGGATTAAATGCATTAGGAATACACATAGGCAAGCTTCTTAATCCTTATTCAAACTTAATATAAACGTTAGTAAGACGTACACTTATTACCTTGTTACACATAAACGAGGTTCATGAATACAGCAAGTCGCAAAATATGCGAAGCTTTGCTTCATCACTCCCACCTTGGGTCTCGCTTGTGGAACGAGATAAAGAGGTGTTGTTAATAATGTTTACAGATTTTTTACTTTTGTGAAAATCTCCTTTACAAACTCTCGAAAAATGACCTATTCTTTTGCACTTGTAGCAACGACTTTTAGAGGCAGGATAATGACTAGCATCAGCAGTGTGTCTATTACTACCACATCTATAGCACAATTTCCTATATCCCGCTTCTTGTTTTACAATAGGAACTTTGTTATCTACGGTATCTACCTTTGTAATTTTCTTAGTGGTATTTAACACGCATACCTTACTTTGGTCCAGATCATTTTTTTGTTTATTATCAGCCAATTCCTTAACGTATTGAGAAGAGTTTTCAATGCGCTTGGCAATCTCCTATGAGTTTTTTAGTGTAGGATCTTTCAAATCTAACAATTTTTCTTGAATCCTCATATTGTTGGTTCTATTTATTAGTTGATCTCTAATGATCTCATCCCTTAGATCTTTAAACCTACAAGTTACAGCCAACCTCCTCAATGCAGCTACATATTGTTCTACTTTCAATCACTAGAATTACTTTGTTTCCAAATTTTTCAGTTAATGCAGACGTAGCATTCTTGTACACAATATACTGATCATCATCAGAATCAACATTACTTGCACTTGGCTGGAAATTAGGCAATGTGCTCAACACTTTCCTACCCTCCACACCCAGACTGAGTTTCAATATGGCAAATTTTCTCTTTGCCAAAAATACGTCTCCTCCAATAGCTTCCAAATATGTAATGTGTTGTAAAGGAAGACACACAGTCCAGCTGTATAAGTAGATAATCCTTTATTGTAGCTTGCTTCTAGGATAGACGAGTAGGAGAAATAGGAAGTACAGTTGTAGCTCCACCAGGAGTAGGCTCCTAGCAGCTCAGCCTGAGTTGACCAACTGACACTGTGAACACAGAGAGACACCCAGGCATTCCAGGATGTCATGGTACATTCTATTCAGTGGAGAACAGTAGAGAAGTAATTTACTACACATCCTCCTTCCTTATGAAATGACAGCAGAAATAGAGAGAAAGATAAGTAAGATACCTCAAATATAACATTTACATGAAAGTACAACAATGAGATACACCAATCTAATAGTGTACTAAATTAGGTATCAGAAATACCATTAGCATGAACAGAAATACAATTAGATGCTAACATTACTACTATACACCCCTTCCCCCTCCTTTAGGGAAAAACAAAGCATGGCTTAGATGAATAAAAACCAATGCAAAAAAGAAGGGTGGTCACCCCACAACCTCCCCATACATGGGTACACCACAGGGTAGGCACCCTGGTAAACAAAGGTGGGTGTAGACACAGACCCTTGGGAGAAATACAACATCCCCAATAAAAGGTACAACAGGGGTAAGATTCACTCTAGATAACCGGACGAGTGTAACCTGCACAACAGAAATGCACCAGAGAAAAACGCTCTGGAAAGAAACCAAAGGTTCCCCAGATTTGAATGCATGCTGACACTGAAAACCAGGAATAACGGAAGAGGTGTAAACACTAGAGAAAAGCTTCTCACTCAAAGTCCTACCAACATGAAACCCTTGGTCACGAGTTCCAAGCAGGTGCACTTCGGCCAGAGCATAGTGTCAAAATGAAAAGGTACCCCATGGGTAGTAACCCTAAGAGTTGACCAAACAATATTTACCCAAAAATAGGGAACAACGCAGGGTACTAACCCTGGAAAATAAAACAACCTCCCCTAAAAAGGGTACAACACAGGGTATTCACTCTGGAAAACAAAAACTACAACCTCCCCTAAATAGGGTACACCGCAGGGTACTGACCCTGGAAAAACAAAAACTACAACCTCCCTTAAAAAGGGTACACCACAGGGTACTCACCCTGGAAAACAAAAACTACAACCTCCCGTAAATAGGGTACACCGCAGGGTACTCACCCTGGAAAACTGAACACTAAATTAGAGGCATTGACTACCCCCCACAACCTCCCCAAAAAAATGGGCACACTCTACATACAAAGAATAAATCGGGACACACACCGTTCAATGGTACACACACTTGAAGTGAAGACTGAATAGGAGTGTACACACCCACAACTTCCCCAAAGAAAAGGGTACACACTGCACTAACAACAGAAAAGGGGAACTGAGTGCCACTAAAACCTGTACACGTTAATGTATATGTCAAATTGTTGCCTGCGCAGTGACCACATCTCCAGGAGCGTAATACTTGCCCCTACCAGGATAAATCATATACCAATACAGGACATGCATTATGTCAACTTGCTCTGTGTCCCGGTAGAAGAGCTGCGGGTCCATGTATTGTCCGTTCTGCTGTCCACTCAGCCACGACAGCTCCAGGGACATTGTTCTTGCACCTGCTTGGATAGGCAACACCAGGCAACTCCTCATGGACTTCGTCAGGAGCATAGTGACCTCCTCAAAATTGGCGCAATGTCCTCCGCTTTCATGCCGCACCAGCCGTTGACCATCGGAAAGAACTGTGTGACTCACAATGTAAGGGAACTTACTGGAGCAGACCGAGTAATTTGTTGTCCGCAAAACTTTATTGGAAACACGGTTGGCAAAAGAAGTACACCGCAGTAAAGATTTCCAAGAAGGAGGAAAACATCCAACCGCAAGATGGCGGCACGCATCCCTGGCACTGTGCAGAGTAGCTTGCGGCAGGAGCATGCACCAAAGCGTCCATTGCTGCAAGTCACTGGAAGAGGAAACGGACGTCACAGAAGAAAGATTGCAGGCATCACTAGACCAGTAAGGCTGTGCATGTCGAGTGCACATGCGCGGTGGAGGATCGTGGGCTATTTGAAAGGCAGCAGTTAAAGCCATGGAGCAAAGGTAACATCTCAAATATCCAAATAAGTAACGTAAAGTGCCCCACACACAGGTATTACACGTCCCCAGTCCCTGCCTCTCCAAACATGCGTGTCAGCTCACTAAAGTGCCCCTGGTAACACATACACTGGGATAGCTAGCAAAAAACTCCCAGTCATTGAGTATTACTTATCCAAAAATGCTTGCAAGCTTACCAACGATGCCGCTATTTTGGACACTCATAAGTCTTCTCCAAGGCTGCCGGTAACTCTTGTGCAGGCGCCAAGCTCCACAGACAAAGCCATAAATAGCATCAATATTGAAGAGTGTGCCAAAACAGGGAAACTTGTAGCGTCTGTGGGAAGTGTGGAGCTAGCGAGACAGATCACGGTAGAAGACTTCCAGGTGACTGTAGGGAATGTGCCACACTGGGAAACTTGTAGCGCCTGTGGGCAGGGTGAAGCCCAGATCAATGTTGAAGATCCCCAGGTGACGGTAGAGTCCTGATCAATGAGAAAACAAACGCCCAGGCTGCAGGCTGTCCAGATGGTATAGGACACTGGTGGGGCTAGCCAGGGCGTTACCTTAGAGTTTCAATTGATGTTTTGAAAGTCTTTTAATGTCCTTGGTTCCTTGTCTTTTGGTTCCTTGGTTTCTTAGTTGTCCTTACTCCTTACTCTACGCGTAGGCTCAAGATAGTCGCCAAATTTTTGTCACGGAAGATACACAGTCCAGCTGTGTAAGTAGATAATCCTTTATTGTAGCTTGCTTCTAGGATAGATGAGTAGGAGAAAATAGGAAGTACAGTTGTAGCCCCACCAGGAGCAGGCTCCTAGCCCCTCAGCCTGAGTTGACCAACTGACACTGTGAGCACAGAGAGACACCCAGGCATTCCATGAGGTCATGGTACATTCTATTCAGTGAATAACAGTAGAGAAGTAATTTACTACATAATGAAAGCTTCCTTCCAATCTTTCCACTCACTGCAAGTGGTACCGGGTTCCTGTAAGAATGTAGGTGGTGGGGGAATATTCTGAGTTGCCATTATTAATATGTAAATGCACATACCAATTAGTAATTATTCACACAGAATATGTAACTGTCACAAAAGATGAAATTAAATCATGTGCAGTATAAAAATTATGTGCTGAGATCACGTACTGAAAACGAAGTCTTACTCCCAAATGCAGTCTTAACTCGCTGTTCTACTATTCGTGGTGAATTCAAAATTTGCAAACATTCGTGACAAGAATTTGCAATTCTATTAAGGACAAGGAGGCGAGGATTATGCTATCTCATTTCTTTAATGAAATGCCCAGCAGCCATAGAAACAATAAACTACAATACCCAGAAACACATGGGCAACAACCATAGAGTCAGGGGTATATAATGGCATATAGAAAGTCGCTCTTCCTCTGTCTTCCGTGACAACAAATCCAGTAAAGCAGAACATATCCAATCCGGAAAGTCAAACAAGGAAAGTAGTATCACCAAACTAGGAAGTCCAAGGAACATCCAAAACGGCACAGACTGACAAAGACTGAAGCCAGAATCCTCCGCAGAAGTAGGAAGGCAGGAACCAGGCAGGCCGGAAATATCTTCATTTGGGATCAGATCCTGAAAAGAAACACAAAGCCGTAATATCCAAGCTATGCAAAAATGAGCATAAAGCAAGGGGGGGGGGGAATCACAAGATGCATGTAAACAAACCATCATAAGCATAATTGCAACATATGTATCTGAACAAAATGCAGACAACAATGGGTGGGATAATCCTCGCCTCCTTGTCCTTAATAGAATTGAAAATTCTTGTCACGAATGTTTGCAAATTTTGAATTCTATTTCAGGACAGGAGGCTCCGATTATGCTTGTTTAAAGCTGATCCACCACAACAGAAGCAATATTATCAATAGGCTTAAAGTAAAAGGTTTTGAACACAGAATCAGAGGACCAGTCCGCGGCCTTCATTATATTAAACAAAGTCACTCCCAAGGAGAAGGCTTTAGAAGCCATAGCACCACATGCAGAATGAGCCCCAAACACAGATACATCAATGAACTTCACAAGTTGACCTCGCACACCAAAGACTGTATAATAAACACGATGTTAGTGCTTTATAAACATTTGTTTTGTGACATAGATGGAATCCAACTGTTCTCCCAAGAAAATTTCAAGTCAGTTTTCTTCGTTTTATTCTTTCTTTTATTATTCAAAAACTCGCAGATAAAAATAGCCAACGCGTTTCGTCCGAAACCGGACTTCTTCAGGGCTTAACGCAGTGTATTTTTATGCTACACGTCCCATCCGTCTTAGTAGGTGTCTGAACAATAGGTTTTATAATTTGTGTAGTTGGCAGATCTAATAATCATCCATTCATTGAGATCCAGTCGAGAAAAAGAAGAATAAAGTATATGCCATATGTTCGGCGTCGTCGTAGCGTATGTATGCGGTCGTCTGGTCTTCCGAAGACAGACACCTACTAAGACGGATGGGACGTGTAGCATAAAAATACACTGCGTTAAGCCCTGAAGAAGTCCGGTTTCGGACGAAACGCGTTGGCTATTTTTATCTGCGAGTTTTTGAATAATAAAAGAAAGAATAAAACGAAGAAAACTGACTTGAAATTTTCTTGGGAGAACAGTTGGATTCCATCTATGTCACAAAACAAATGTTTATAAAGCACTAACATCGTGTTTATTATACAGTCTTTGGTGTGCGAGGTCAACTTGTGAAGTTTGATGTACAGAACAAATTCTCATTTGTTCTATGTTGGGATCTAGGGGGTTGTATCCCAGACCATTTGCACCCATATTATAACAACATTAGGAACTTGACCCTCGGTGCGGCCCTTAAAGCCTCAATCCCCTTTTTTTTTTTTTTGCTTTGACACAGATACATCAATGCCAGCCTCTGCCATGAGCCACCGGACCCACCTGGCTAAGCTAGCCGGGGTAACGGGACGAAAGGGCTTCTGCAACGCAATTAACAACTGACCTTGTATATCAGAACGAAAAGAAGAAGTACTTACTTCATAATCCTTGAGACATTGAACGACACACAGTTTTGGACGCGCAGGGAAAGAAGGATAGGAAATAACCGCAGTATTGGTCTTGGTACGTCTGGAGAGACAAAACGAGACCCCGTCAGGAGTAAAACTGCGTCCGGCTAGATCCAAAGCCCGAACATCAGAAACCCGCTTGCAGGAGACTAGACACAACAACATAGTAAGTTTAGCCGACAACTGCTTACGAGACAGTAAAGAATTAACCGGCCATGCTTCCAGAAAACGTAAAACAATAGAAACGTCCCATAAAGAAACATATTTAGGACGAGGGGATACCCTTGAGTAACTTGACAACCAGAGGATGTTCACCTGCCGGTTTACCGTCCAAATGGGGATGACCTGCAGAAATAGCTGAACGAAAGTTGTTCACCGTACGATACGCCAAGCCAGAGGAAGCAAGCGAGGCCAAAAAATTGACCACCCCAGAAACATCAGCCGATGTTGGATCAACTTGCTGTTGAACACACCAGTCACTCCAACGCTTCTAGGATCCCCTGTATCGTTTGTGGGTACCAGGGGACCAGGCGTCACTGATGAATTTGGAAGCGTCCGCAGAAAGGCCTGGGACCGACCAGCGTTCCCCGAAATTCGCCACGCTAGAAGGAGAGAGCCTGACTGAATCAGGGGATGCGGATTCTGAAGCGGATCCAGCAGGAGATTCCACTTCTGGGGAAGAAGGAACGGCACTGCACAAGCCATTTCCAGGAGAACTGGGAACCACGCCTGAGCCCTCCACAGAGGAGTGATCAGAATCAATTCCGACTGATACCGTTTCATGTAAGCCAGAACCATGGGAATCATCATGAATGGGGGAAAGGCATAACACAGAGCAGTCGCCCACGGTTGGAGAAAGGCATCCGTGGCTAGGGCCGCTGGATCCGGCCTCCAACTGAAGAAACGTGGGAGTTGGAAGTTGAGACGGGATGCAAATAGATCGATCTGACAAGGGCCCCAAGACCGGAGGAGAAGACGGAACACTCGAGGATGAAGCCTCCAATCGCTGAAATCCCTCAGACACCTCGAGTTCCAATCCGCCAAAAGATTGTTGCACCCCGGAAGGTATTCGGCAATAACCGTGATCCTGTGTTGCAGACAATAATGCCAAAATTCCTTGGCAATTGCCGCCAACAACCGGGACCTGGTTCCCCCCAGTTTGTTGATGTACCAGACTGCTGACACGTTGTCCATACGGAGAAGTATGCAGCAGTTGGACTGAAGAAGAGAGAGGCAACGAATCACGAAGGATCCCGCCAATAGCTCCAGGCAATTGATGTGGAGCGAAAGCTCTTGGGGAGACCACCGACCCCCCGTCGAGAACGGGCCGCACCGGGCTCCCCAGCCCCAGCGGCTGGCATCCGATTCTATCACCACCTCCAGCGTGGAACCGAACAGGGCTCGACCACTCCATGCCTCCATATGATCCAGCCACCATTGCATCTCCGTTTTCGCCTCCTCCGAGAGGGGAATTTGGTCGGAATAACGGAGGCCGCTTTGAAGATGACGAATCTTCAGGCGCTGCAACGCCCTGTAATGCAGCGGGCCGGGAATATGGCTTGTAGGGAGGAAGCTAAGAGACCGACAACTCGTGCTAACGATCTCAATGACACAGTCTGTTTCGAGATAACGGAAGTCAATTCCCTCTTGATATAACGAATCTTTTGACCGGGCAAAAGAAGTTGACAGGTGAGAGAATTGACTTTGAAACCCAAGAAGTCGATCACCTGAGTCGGACGTAACACAGACTTCTGAGCATTCACCAGGAAGCCGAGGGACTGCAGAAGCTCGATGGTCCATTCCAGATGAGACATCAATTTGACCGGACAATCCGCCAGAAGGAGGATGTCGCCCAAATAAATGATCAACCGAACACCCCGACTGCGGAGAGACTCCACGACCGGCCGTAACAGCTTCGTGAAGCACCAAGGTGCTGACGATAGGCCGAAGGGAAGAACCTGATATTGGTACCAAGTCCCCAACCAGTGGAACTGGAGAAAACGAAGATGAGGGCGGAAGATCGGACCCGACAAATAAGCGTCCTTGAGGTCCAGAAGAACCATCCAATCCTCGTCCCTCAAGAGATCTCTCAATAGATGGATTCCCTCCATTTTGAAGTGGCGGTAGACCACCCCCCGTTGAAGTCTTTCAGGTTGAGAACCAACCTCGATCCCCCTCCCTTCTTCTCCACTAGGAAGACCGTGCTGACGTACCCCCGCGGATGACGCACGGTCGGAACAATTGCCCCTTTTAGGAGAAGCGACCTGAGTTCCTCTGTGATGAACTCTTGATCTTTTTGGGAAAAGGAAAGTGGAGAAGGAAGACGAGTTTGACATTGGGGATGATAAAACTCTATCTTGTATCGCTGAACTGTCTCCAACACCCAAGCATCGCTGGAGATCAATTGCCAATTGTGTAGGAAAAACCGAATCCTGCCCCCCAGAACAACACTGCATGCAGGAATTAAGCTCACGTGAAGTTCCGGAATCGTGATATCCACCGGCTTGACCGCCGGAGCGTCCCTTCTTGTATTGGCCTCGTCCCTTTCTGGAGGGGTAGAAGTTGGACCTCTGGTTGTAATTGGAATCTTGATGACCCCCTCTGTTGGATTGGTAGCCTCTCTGAGAGGACTGCTGCTGCTGACCGCGGCTGAACGAGCGCCCCCTAACACGTCCGGCCTTGGCAAAAACCGGACGGAACGCTTGCCGGAGGGTCGCCTGCGCCTTGTCTAAACCGCTGAAGGTACTTACAAATTGAGTCAGTTCCTTCAGAAACGGTTGCCCAAAAAAGCAAACCTTGCGCAGCAGGACCTGATTCGGAGGTAGAGAGCTCCGCCAACTTTGGGTCGAGTTTCAATAAAATTGAACTACGTCTCTCACTCGAGAGTGCACAGTTTGCATTGCCCAGTTGGCAAATTGCACGCTGAGCCCACTCAATGAGTTCGTCCGGGTCAACCATGGTCGAAGACTCTTTAGCCATAAATCCAAGATCTAAGATCTTAGTAAGGGGGCCTAGCATGTCTAATACCTTATCCTGACAGGATCTCCATGAGCGGTCCAGGCCTTTTTTGGGATCCTTTGCGAATTCACGCAAATAGGTGAGCATAGTAGGATCCACCTCAGGTGTATCTGCCAAATTATCAGCCAGGTCCGGCCTAGGACACTCAGAACGGAGGCATGCACGGACCTCCTTGTCAAAGGATTGTCTAATGTGCTGTTGACCATACTCCGCCACCGCTGGGGACGGAAGCCATGCTGTCGAATTAGGGTGGATAATGTCAGTGGGGTCAAAGGAGAGAACCTGGGGATGAGTAGGGGCATCCACAAAGTGTTCTTTGCACTTTCTCTTCTTAGGAGGAGGGGAAAGATGTTCTGTGGATGAAGAAGAGAGATGGTCCTCACTGTCGGCCTCCACTGCCCTCTTTTGAGACGTAGAAGTGGACATTGACTTGGCCAAGCGTTGAAAATCAGGCGCATGTGGATTCCCCGGGGAAGATGTATATTTCTGTGATGGTGGGACCCAACCCTGTTGCTGCGCATATTTAGTCAAATGTCGCTTAAGAGGAGTAATGGCACGAACCAAAGCCTTATTCATAGAGTGTTGGACACCCCTATCCAATGCCTCAACCAAGCCCTGTTCAAGTGAATCAGAGGCCTCCTCATCATAATCATTGTCATCTGCATAATAAGAGTCTGCCATTGTTAAGCAGAAACGAAGTATAGCCCACAAGATGACACAGAAAGAATTTGCCGTAGGCGAAAAATCAAGGAGAGTGCAAAAACCCCACAGCAAGCCAAGAAGCAACAAAATAATGCTTCACAGACAATTAAAACGTGGAGGGAGGGCTTGCCGTGTAGAAAAACATACACTCTAGGCAGAGCCTATGCTAATTTTCCTTGCCTGAAGCCTAACTCAGCAACCGGCGTCATAAGAGGTTAACAGGGAGGCTGTGGGCGAGTGTGTCACGAAGGACGTCTTTTCAGAAAGCTCCGGTTTCGTCAACAAACACGGAGCGCCGGAAATGCCACAATGCGCATGCGCGGGGCACCGGCTGCCTCTCCGAAGAACTGCAGAGCTCACGCAGGCAGTGCGAGCCTCTACAACCCCAAAATCCACTCCACACAATGAACAATACAGGCGCAGAGCGCCCGACCGTTAGCGGGAGGTGAGCACACGCTCCCGAATGCGCCGCCGAGAAAATAGGCGATGGGAAATTAGAAGCGCTAAAGCGCGAAAACCAAGCTACAACCAGCGTAACAAAGCGCGAAAAAGAACGCGGCACACAGCGCGAACACAGCGAAATACAAGTACAATAGCAAATATCAAAATCGTAAGTAGAAGTAAGAAAGCACTTAACTGGCTGCGGAGCAGCAAAGGAAGAGGAAGAGTGACTTTCTATATGCCATTATATACCCCTGACTCTATGGTTGTTGCCCATGTGTTTCTGGGTATTGTAGTTTATTGTTTCTATGGCTGCTGGGCATTTCATTAAAGAAATGAGATAGCATAATCGGAGCCTCCTGTCCTGAAATAGAATTTTCTTAAATGTAGATGTCACCATAAATGTCTAATTCAAAACAATCACCCGCAAAGTGCAATCTTACTCCGATAGAGAAAGAGGCGCCATAACTAGGTAACATGAATTTCAAAATGGCCGCAAGCATGTCATGTGCGTCACCACGCCTCTTCCAATCACACAGAAGTTGCCGTGTGAATGATAGAAATGACAATATCACGTTCGCTTATGTGATGTTAAAACGTGGACGCGTTCAAGATGTCAGCTCGTGAAGATCTCCAAGTCGTCTTCAGATGTAGTTACTAGGTAACGATGAGAGGCTTCCGCACGCCCTGGATTCTGCTCTTCGTTGCCAGGTGAGGATCCGCCGCTTGTAGATTACACACCTCGTTGCTGGTGTCTCGTGACTCTCCTCGCTACAGAAACCAGTACAAGTCTCAAGCCCTGCAGCCGCCGATCATGAGCAGAGTAAAAAATGTGCTAACATTCGTGTCAAGAATTTTCAATTCTATTAAGGACATGGAGGCGAGGATTATGCTTCCCATTCTTTTACTGAAACTCACAGCAGCCAATAAAAAATACGTATTTTTCATTTAAAACAGTAAACAAACTACATATCCCATCATGACATGTACTTAGGCACGCCCCCTCAGTCCATAAGAGCTCCTTGCGTGCAGCCATCTTCCTCTTTCTTTGAGGCGAACAAGTCCAAAACAACTTGAAACTTCATAACTCCTCCAACGTGGAAGAAATAACAAAACATCTCAGGATGCATATCCTGGTAATCTTCTACGCTCAGTCTGCTTTTTTGTCTGAACCTGAAATAAAGGAAATGAAACCGTAACCACCGAAAGCTACTGGGTGGGCAAGCAGGTATACAAATAACCTTGCCGGGTGGGATAATCCTCGCCTCTGTGTCCTTAATAGAATTGAAAATTCTTGGCACGAATGTTAGCAAATTTTTGATTCTATTACAGGACCGGAGGCTTCAGATTATGCTAGTTTAACGCTTATTGAAAACAACAGAGGTAATATCCCCCACCGGCTTATAGTAGTATGTCCTAAAAGTGGACTCTGAGGACCAATCTGCACTATGCATAATATCCTGGATACTGGAACCCAACATGAGTGACTTTGAGGCCATAGCTCCTCTAACAGAATGAGCACCAAATATGGTAATGTCAATGCCAGCTTCTTTCATGATATAACGAAGCCATCTTGCAATGGTGGCAGCCGCCACAGCTTTAAAAGGTTTTTGCAAAGCAATTAACAATTGTGAACAGCCCTGAGGCCTAATGGCCTTTGTGCATTCCTCATACGTCTTTAAACATTGAACTACACACAACTTCTCATTATCATGAAATGCATTGTAATTAATATGATGTGACATTGTCTTTGTGCGTCCTGTAATTGTAAAGGAAACTCCTTCCGGAGTAAATACTCTACCTGTTACGTTGAGAGCTCGTACGTCCGACGAACGCCTACATGCTGAGAGGCAAATTAACATGGCTAACTTGGCCGATAGTTGCTTCCTGGTTAACAATGAATTGACTGGCCATTTGTTAAATAGTGCTAGAACTAAAGACACGTCCCACAAACCTGTGTATTTGGGTTTTGGGGGATTGGACACTCTAATGCCCTGAAGCAACTTGCAAACTACCGGGTGCATGCCTACCGGTTTCCCGTCTACTTGTGCATGCCCCGCTGATATGGCAGACCGGAAGTTATTCACCGATCTATAAGCCAAACCGTCCGCTGCCTTATCCGATAAGAAGTTTAACACATGGGGAAGTTTTGCCCCCGGGATCCAGGTGGCGTTCCACGCACCAATCCACCCAGTTCTTCCAGGCTGAGGAGTACCGTTTCCTTGTGGATGGTGCCCAAGCCTGCCTGATAAATTCGGAAGTCCTGCTCAAAACGCCTGGCAACTGCCACTGCTCCCTGAAAGCCTCCAAGCCATCAGCTGAAGTCTGCCCTCCATTATCAATGGATGGCGCTCCTGATGAGGACCCTGCAATAGCAGTTCCGACTCCGGAAGAAGTCTGGGTAGATCGCAACTCCATTGTAATAACTTGGGGAACCACGACTGGGACGTCCACCACGGCGTCACCATGACTATCCCGCCCGTTGTCTGATCACCTGTGACATTACTCTGGGGATCAACATGAAGGGGGGAAAGGCATATTGAATTTTCTTCGACCAGTCCTGGAGAAAGGCATTGGTCGCCTTTGCCAAAGGGTCCGGCCTCCAACTGAAGAATTGAGGTATTTGATACGTCAGTCTGGAGGCAAAGAGATCCGTCTGAAATGGACCCCAATTATTCTGTAGCCATTGAAAGACCTCCGGGAGCAACTTCCAGTCGCTGTAGTCCCTGAGGTATCTCGAATTCCAATCTGCCACTTGATTGGACTGGCCCGGCAGATATTCCGCTATTATGGATATTTGATTCGCCAGGCAATAATGCCAAAAATATTTGGCTATCTGAACAAGCAGCGACGACCTCGTGCCGCCCAACTTGTTGATGTACCTCACCGCTGACACGTTGTCCATGCGAAGGAGGATACAACAAGTGGTCTGCCTCGGGGATAATGTCCGCACGGCGAACGACCCTGCGAGTAGCTCCAAGCAATTTATATGTAGCGCAAGCTCCTGTGGAGACCATCTGCCGCCTGTAGAAATGTCTCTGCAGCGCGCCCCTCAGCCCCAGCGGCTGGCGTCGGACTCGATTATGACCTCCGGCTGTGAGCCGAATATTGCCCGGCCGTTCCAGGCGTCTTCATGGCCTAGCCACCATTGTAGTTCGGTCCTTACCTCCTGCGAGAGAGGGACGACGTCCGAATATGACAGTCCCTTCTGCAGGTGCCTAATCTTTAGCTGTTGCAGGGCCCTGTAGTGCAGAGGGCCCGGGAATATCGCTTGGACCGATGAGGCCAAAATTCCCACTACTCTGGCAATTGCTCTGAGAGTGACCGTCTGATTGCTCAGCAACTTCCGGATCTCCTTCTTCAGATCCTTCAGTTTCTCCTTTGGAAGGCACAGCTGTGCCGCCATTGAATCTATCGTGAACCCCAGGAAATCTATTACCTGGGTGGGGACCATCACAGATTTCTTCGAATTGATGACAAACCCCAAGTTTTGAAGCAGCGTCGTTGTTTGCTCGAGGTGCTGCTGAAGGATCCTCTGATCCTGTGCCATGATCAGGATGTCGTCCAGGTATATTATGAGACGAATCCCCCTCTCTCTGAGATAAGCTACGACTGGCTTCATTATCTTGGTGAAACATCAAGGAGCTGAGGAGAGCCCGAAAGGCAGAGCCAAATATTCGTACCATTGGCCCTTCCACCTGAACTGGTACCTGCGATGTGGAGGGAAGATTGGGACGAGAGATAGGCGTCTTTAAGGTCCAATCGGACCATCCAGTCCCCTTCCTGTAGCAAGTCTGTTAAGAGATGGATGCCCTCCATCTTGAAATGATTGTAAGTGATAAACTGATTGAACTCCCTGAGATTCAGAACCAACCTGTGTCCGCCTCCTTTCTTCTGAACAATGAATATATTGCTGCAAAAGCCGTGAGGCCCCTGTTCGGCCGGTGCTATCGCGTGCTTTTGCAGCAACCCCTCGATCTCCTCTTCTATAAAACTGAGATCTAGGGCCCGATGTAGGTAAATCTTATTTACCACTTCTTAAATACCGAATTTTACCGATTCGGTATTTAAGAAGTGGTAAATATGAAGGGGGGAGATGTAGGTATTTCCAGATGTGTAAATACCGAATCTTTAAGATTCGGTATTTACCGAATATGGAAATACCGAATCGGTATTTCCTATTGATTCCTATGGGCTGTGAAGCCCATAGGAATCAATGGGCAATACCGATTCTGTAATTACAGAATCGGTAAATACCGATTTGCACAAGGGTGCAGGGGGTGTCACTTTGACACCCTCTGGCACCCCCAAAACAGGCTCGGGTGCCATGTGGCAGGCATACATGCCCTAAGGGCAGGTCTGCCTGTCACATGGCATAGGTGTGCATGCACACATGTGCATGTACACCGGAATCGGTATTTTACCATCAAATTGGATTTGATGGTAAAATACCGATTCTGTAAGGCCTCTGGGACTCTGAAGAGTCCCACCTACATCTCGGTGCCTCAGAATTGGTAAATTTACCGATTTTTAATTTTACCGAATCAGTAAAATTACAGAATCGGTAATTTTACCGATTCGTTAAAATAATGCCCCCTACATACCTGTCACCCATATACCGGTCTGTAACGGCCGAAAATACCGATTTTCGGCCGTTACCGACCAACCTACATCTGGCCCCTAGTTGGGAAAAATGTAGACTTGCCGGCATACTTGATTGAACAGGACGAGAATAAAACTCCAAGTGAAAGCCCTGCACTGTCTGCAACACCCAGGCGTCCTGTGTAAGCTCTTGCCACTGTCGGAGGCAGTGCTGCGTCCGACCCCCCAAAGGAAAGAGAGAAACATCTGCAACCCTCACCTGTGCTCTGCTGACTTTTGAAGTTTCCTCTATTGTTGTTCGACTGGAAACGATTTCTGTTGAACCTCCTGCGCGAAGGATAGAAGGTCCCTCCTCTGGTTGAATCGTAGTCGCTCCTGCCACGACCATAGTCGCCTCTCTGGGAGCCTTGGGGACCTCCACGGCCCGACGAGCGACCCCCGCCTCGTCCGGCCCTGTTAAAAACACCCTGGCTTAGGGCTCTTTTGATGCCCGACTGCGCCTTGTCCAGCACCGTGAAAGTCCCGACGTACTTTGATACGTCCTTTACAAACTTATCCCCGAAGAGCTGACCTGCTGCTGGGGGTCCCGGTTCCGCGTCTGCCAACTCGGTCAGATTGCCGTCCATTTTAATCAAGAGAGATTTGCGCCGTTCCGAAGATATGGCGCAATTCGCATTGCCAATAAGGCATATGGCCCGCTGGGTCCATCCTGCCAGTACATCTGGGTCCACTGGTGTAGAGGATTCCTTGGCCGCTAGAGCCATTTCTAGGATCTTGGCCAAAGGGCCTACTGCATCCAACATCTTGTCTTGGCAACCCCTCCATGCCCGGTCTAGACCACGCTTGTGGTCCTTTGAAAACTTTTTGAGAAAGGTCAAAAGACTAGCGTCTATCTCCGGCGTTTCCGCCACCTTATCCGGGAGATGTGGTCGAGGGCACTCAGACCTGAGGCGATTACGCACCTCCCTCTGGAAACTTTTACGAAGATTCTCATGGAGATAAGCCGTGACCGCGGCCGGGGGCACCCAGTCCGAGGACCTGGGGTGCATGATATCCGACGGGTCGAAAGTGAATGGGGTATTTACAGGTGCCACCCCAGCTGGTTGAGACGTCTTCGCTTTCTTTGGAGGAGGCTCCTCCGAGGTGTCTGTATCTGTGTCCGTGTTAGTGGTGTTTGTGTTGGTATCCGTGTCCGGATAGGTTTTGCGCTTGGAGGGGCGTGGTTTGGACGCCGATCGGGATGGCGGCGTGAGCCTGCAGCTCCGGGCCAGATCCCGCAATTATCCTGGGAACCCTCGCTACCGAGCTGATCGCGGCGCGGGACATCTGCCCGCAGCACCGGAGAGGCAGAGGAACATAATTGCGGGTCAGCGGGTGGTCGGCAGCGGTACTGTGACCCGGTGTGGGAGCTTTGCAGAGTCGCGCCCGGAGAACCAAGATGGCGATCGCCCTGGACTGCAGGGGCTGACCAGCGAGGCACGGCGGACTGTGGCTGGGGATTAGCGGAGGCTGGTGACTGGAGGACTCCGCGGAGAGTGGTCATTGCCGTGCGGGGACTGACGATTGCGGGGGAGGTGCGGAGTGCTTTTTATCGCCTTGAAGACCTGCGGTCGAGGCGCCCGTCCCCCCACCACCGGACCCAGGAGCCGTCTCCGAGGGGTGCTGTTCCTTGTCTGCGCATAGGGACCCCGTTGCTGTTGGGAGCCTGGCGGCGCCGCGACACCGGCAAGCTGTGCGGAGGTGGAAACAGTGAGTGGAGCGGCTGAGCGGGTTGGGGGACCCGGCACCCGGACTAGGGGCTAATCAGCCGCCCCGAGCTGGAGTCCCGGAGGAGCGCCGATCACTGTGAGGAGGGGTAGCGGCTGAGGGAACGCGCCCGCGTGGTCCCCGTGAGTTGGCTGGGGCGGCAGGAGATCAGCGATTGCCGGCGGAACATTGCCGACATTGGGCTGGACAGGAGGCGGCGACGTGGATACGGGTGGCGCAGGAGGACGCTGCACCGGTTTAAGGGGAGGCGGCGCCCCAGCGCGGATCGCGCATCCAGCTCTGGCCGATCCCTGCCTGATTGATCGGGAGCGTATACTTGGCTCCCCCACGTTTTTCTTCCTGAACTGGGCCCTTTCTTGAACTGGGCACTACTCACAACTGTCGTGGGGGTATGATGAGTCCACACAGGGGACGGCAACTGGTTGTGTAAGGAGGTGCCCCCGGGCCGTGAGGAGCCTGTGGGGGCACTGCCTGGGCTACTGAGAGGAGGTCGGTCATTTTGAGCACAAGAGCGAGACCCTTGAGAGTTGGATAGCTTGATCCCTGGAGGAGGAGTGGACTGATTGGGCGAGACGCTGGGGACACTGTGCGGGGAGTGGGAGCGAGGGGCATTCCCACCCGGTTGATGGAGGTTGGGGCAGGACCCTCCCCTGGAGGCAATCCCACCACAGCGCATGAGGCGACCAAGATGGCCACTACTGGCAGTGACTTAGGTGTGCAGCAGGGGCAAGGCCGGATAAATTTGCCGGAAATGGATGGCGGGCCCCACATTGCCCAGGATGCATCGGCGCAAGAACGGAGATTGAATGCACGGCTGGATGGCATACTGGAGGCGATCGCCGCGACCAAGGAGTCACTACACCAGGATATAGCGCAGGTGGCCTCAGGACTGGGCCTCTTGAGAGCAGATCATGCTAAACTCTCCGACAGGGTGAAGGAAAACGAATTGCTGCTCCAGGAGCTAAAACCGGCGGTGGTAACCGCAGAACACAAACTGTCTGATATCCTCGGTCGATTGGCAAAGCTGGAGAAACGCGCAGAGGATTCCGAAAGCCGCAATCGGAGGAACAACGTAAGGGTGGTAGGCCTGCCGGAAAAAGTTGAGGGGGATGACGCAGTGGCCTACATGGACAACTGGTTCAAAACGGTCGTGGCTCCAGAGGGTCTGTCTCCATTTTTCTCCCTGGAGAGAGCACACAGGGTCCCGGCCCGCCCGGGCTGGGCCGTCCTCCCAGGCCAATGGTGGTCAAACTCCTGCATTTCAGAGACCGGGACCTACTGATACAAAGGGCGCGCTCGGTGGGTCCCTTCCAGGTGGACAATAGCTCGGTCACGGTTTTCCCGGACTACACGCAGGAAGTCCAAAAGAGCAGGGCGTCTTTTCTGGCTGTGAAGAAGGAACTGAGAGACGAGGGCATACAATACTCCCTACTCTTTCCGGTCAAATTGCGAGTGATCCTGGATGGAATGACCCAATTCTTTCAGACCCCTGACGAGGTGTGGTCGTGGCTCGAGTTGTACCGTGCTGGTATGGATCGCCAGAGTAAAGGTGAAAAGGAGAGACAAAAACCGGTCCAGATCCGAAAGTCACAACGCATCCGCAGGCGAAACAGACTCAAGAGAGCGCTGCAGGCCGACCAGATGGCGGCGGACAGAAAGGGAGCTTTGGCAGCAACGGCGATCATTACAGGTTCGCAGCAGGAGGAATTACCGTTGGACTCGGACTCTGAGGTGGAGGGAAGAAAATCTGAAGGAGAACTTACGGAAGCTGATAGCTCTACGGGACCGACGGTCACCCCACAGACGGCGGATGGACTATTTAACGACTAATACTTGAAGTAAGGGCCATGCTTGCGGCTCCTGCTGAAGCGGCCTACCCCTGGTGCTTGGCGGCCTAGCAGGTACTCTGTTGTAACTACAATATGGGATCACGGGCTTGGGGCGAGGGCTTTGCTTGCCCCAGGTCGGCTCTGACTTACCCCCTCCTTGCCCTTAAGGCTTTCTGTAGTGACGACTACAGAGTAGTGGTATGTGGGTCGTGTTACAGGTTTGGATGGGGGCTGATGTTGAGTTATTAGGTCCTGTTCTGGGGAGAGGTGTTGGGGGAGTTTTTTGGGGTGTTTTGAAGGGGGGGATTTTCTGCAATGATGTGGGTGTTCAACTGACACTGTGGAAACGGTTGGGAAATGGCTGCAATGGGGACGTTACCTAATCTGAAATGCCTCACATGGAATGTCCGTGGACTTCAAACTATGTCAAGACGGTACAAGGTGCACGCCTATCTGGTGAGGCGAGGTGTCCAAATTGCACTGTTGCAAGAAACCCATTTGACCAAGCAGGAATGCACCGCATTGCAGAGGAGGTGGCATGGTCAGGTGTTTGGCACCACGTATTCAGCGTTTGCCAGGGGGGTGTTGATATGGGTGAGAGCGGGGATCCCATTCCAGGCCACGAACCAGCTGGTGGACCCTGAAGGTCGGTTTGTGGCGGTAGAGGGGAGGCTCTATGGCCGTGAGGTGGTCCTATTGAGAGTATATGCTCCAAATGCCGACCAAGCCCGTTTCTTTGATAGTCTCACAGTCTCACTGGCGCACTTCCTGGCGGGCCCCATCATATTGGGAGGGGACTATAATTCGATCATTGATGTGACGTTGGATAGATCGCATCCGCCGTTGGCCGACTCCCCAGTGCGCAGGCTAGCAGCACACAGGAAAGACTGGCAGGAGAGATGGGGCCTTATAGATGTATGGAGGGAGCAACATCCTGATGTTAGGGACTATTCTTCTTCTCGGCGTTGCACGCATTACATGTTAGGTTAGATTCCATCCTATGTAGTGGCCCCCTAGCTGCCATGATAACGCACACGGAGTACCTGGCCAGAACCATCTCGGACCATAATCCCTTGCTGATGACAGTGCAATGGCAGCGGACGAGATCTGCGATCCCAACATGGAGGTTGTGGCCTGACACATTAGAGGACCCGGTGTTCAGTGACTCGGTCCAACGGGGCATTGAGCATCCCGGTGCTGACTGACGAGACTGCGAAGGACCTGGGCGGCCCCATAACGCTATCAGAGATTCGGGTGGCCATTAAGCAGATAGCCAGAAACAAGACGCCGGGGGTGGACGGCCTGCCGATCTAATTTTATGTGAAATATATAGATGTTCTGGCGCCACGGCTCTTAGTGGTGTACTTAGAGCCGTGGCTCTAGGGCAGCTGCCTCAGTCGATGAGGGAAGCGCAAGTGGTGCCGCTGCTGAAACCTGGTAGGGAGGCCTCGGATGTGACGTCATATAGACCTTTGTCTATGCTGACGGTGGACTATAAGATCTTGAGTCGTATTCTGGCCACTAGACTACTGCCACATATGACCACGCTGATACACTGAGACCAGGCCGGCTTCATTCCTACTAGGAACACATCCATAAATATCCGCCGCCTGATCCGTATCCTAGACGGCGCCTCCGAAACAGACTACAAATCAGCAGTACTGTCGGTGGACATTGAGAAGGCCTTCGATAGCCTTGAGTGGCAGTACCTCGAGAGGGTGCTAGTGAAGTTCGGCCTCGGAGGCGGCTTTGGGCGATGGACGAGGGTTCTCTACTCTTCTGCTACTGCCAGGGTGCGATTGGGGTCCGTTATATCACCCGATTATCCGGTGCGTAGAGGGACGAGGCAGGGTTGCTCGCTATCTCCTCTCCTGTTCGCTCTAGCGATGGAACCACTGGCGGCACGGGCGAGAGCGGGAGAATTGTATAATGGGATTAGACGCGGTGAGGAAACTCATCATATCTCACTGTATGCTGATGACCTGTTGCTGTACCTGGAAGATACGGAAGGGGCTCTTAGGGGGGCTGTAGAGATGCTATCAAACTTTGGTAGGTTGTCGGGCCTAAAGGTAAACTGGAATAAGACCTGTATTTTTCCGCTGCGGGCAGACACGCCGTGTCCTCCTCTTGCAGTGGGGGTCTGGGCGGACACGTGCTTCACCTATCTAGGAGTCCGTGTTTACCACGAAGCCGCGAATTTGCTGGAAGGAAATATAGGCCCCTGCATAAGGGCTCTGCGGGGGTGCATGTCCTTCTGGGCCTCCCTTCCTCTGTCGGTGCAGGGCAGGGTGGCATTGCTGAAGATGGTGGCTCCGCCAAGGTTGCTCTATTATTTCCGTACCCTACCGATATGGATCCCACAACGGATCTTCAAAGACTTAAGGACGATGGTCATTGATTTCCTTTGGGGGCATGGAAGGAGCAGGGTAGCGTTGCACACTTTGATCAGACCCAAACTGGAAGGAGGGATGGCGGTTCCTGATTTTGAATTGTATTACCTAGCGGCCCAATTACAGGTTTTAACACAAAGCATTGCGAAAGAATTTAGAGGCCCAGACCGGGAGCGTGGGATGGGCATCCAGAGGCACATCTTAGCCTACATAGTTATGCAACAGAAACTGGAATTGAGAGGGCTCACCGTTGAGGAAAAAACACTTCGGTTGTGCTGGCATAGGAGCCTAGAGAGGGCAAAGGCTGCACGACCGTATGCGCAGGAGATTCCTCTTGGGATGTTGACAGCGCTACCACATGGAGGCGATTGGTCTCCGTTGTCGGAATGGGAGGAGTTGGGTTTACAGATGGTGGGAGATTTATATGTTGACGGGATGCTGTCCCCCTTTAGGGTACTACAGGACCAGTTTGGTCTCCCGGAGGGGAGCTACCTCTTGCATGCTGCAGTAATAGCGGCAATACAGAAACACTGGAAGGGAGGACTGGCGGAACCGGACACAACCATGGCCTGCCAATATGTGGTGATGGCTGCGGGCACGTTCAAAGCGGTGACTTGCCTCCACTCGAGCATGTTAAATGAGGGACTAGTGCCGCTCACAGCGCTGAAGGAGAAGTGGGAGGATAGCATAGGTAAACCCATACCAGACACGGCTTGGGGCCAGATTTTGAAACGGACGTGGAAGGGTAGCAGGAACGCACGCTTCCAGCAGGTGCACTTCTTTATACTACATAGGGCCTATCTGACCCCAGGGAAACTTCGGCGGCACTTTCGGGTACAGGATGCAGCGTGCCCGAGATGCTTGGCACCTGAGGTTGAGCTGGATCATTTGCTGTGGGGCTGCCCGAAGTTGGGGACTTATTGGCCTGAGGTAGGTGAGCTTCTGAACGCAGTTACTGACGGGGAAGTGGAGTTCGACATGGCGGCGTGTCTACTGCTTTGGTTCCCCCACACGGCAAAGACAAACGTTACGAGCAAATTTATTGACCTAGGACTCATGCTAGCCCAAAGAGAGATTACTTGGCGTTGGAAATCCAAAGAGGGCCCATCAGTTAGGCGATGGACGAATGAGTTGTTGAAATGGTCCAGATGTGAGAGTGTGATTAGAATGCGACAAGCTACCAGAACCGGTAATGAGAAGAGCTTGCAGGTGGCAAGGGCTTGGGAGATGATTGTACAGGCGTTGGGCGACCACCTGACAGAGGACGGAGAGGAGGGACATTCGGAGAATGAGGTTCCATGAGGCTTAGAAGAACGAATGCATGACTTCAATTAGTGGCATGCCCTTCTGTCAGAACCCATACTTACAACCCACATCAGCAGTAGTTGAGGGGAGGGGGGTTGGAGGGGCGTTCTGGCGGGACTGAGGGGGGGGAGGGGAGTTTGGTGGGCGTAAAAAGCAGACACTTAATAATATTGTTGACCTGATGTCCCACTGCGGTGCTCAAGGTGACCTTTTGTTGGAACCTATTGGTACGCCGCCCGACCTCCGGGATGTGGGCTGAATGGCTGTGTGCAATTTTACTGACGCGAATGTGCCTTGACATATCATGGGTATACCGGTTGACCTACAACGCTGTTTTTGTTTATAGCTCTGCAATAAAAACACATTTCCCAAAAAAAATAGGTTTTGCGCTTGGACTTAGCCTTGCCCCCGGAATAAGAGTGATCGACTGCCTCGCCGGCGGGCAACGTAGATAAGGCTTGCGCATGTGGCCGCTTAGCAGAATCAGCTGCTGGTTGACTTGACGCAGATGCCTCTGCCTTCTTCTTGTGCGGCTTGTCATAGCCGTGCCTCTTGGCAAAGCCCTCCAGTTGCTTCCTGATAGGGCGTAGGGCTGCGGCTAGGGCTTGTTGGACAGTTTGTGGGACCGTAGTCTCCATAGCCCTATTCACCGAGGACTGGACAGAAGCGTCCAAAGCATTGACCAAATTGTCCTCTAAGACAGCTTCCCGCTGTCCCTCATAAGTCTCCTCCTCAGCATACTCCTCATAGTATTGCTCTACCGCAGACATTATCAGGGGTGGCTTATTACTCCCACTCTAGGGAACTGTAGCACTGTGCTGTTGAAATACCTTCTCAGGCCACAAGGAGGGTAAAGAGGGGGGTCAGCCCACTCTGCACACTATGATTCAACGTTGAACCCCCTAAGCAAAGCTGTAATCACACGGGCCAGTGACCCAGGCCAAGGTAAGATATAAAGAGTGTGTGCTCACTCTGTCAAAGGCCACTATTTTACAACCTTCACAGGCGATTTATTGAGCAGAGCAACCACCGATGTGCTAACAAGGCAAAAACACTTGTGAAATGTCCTTTGGAAATTCGCGCCGTAGCGTGCTGCCCAAACGCGACTGAATTCCTACCAAAAACTAGCCCAAATTCAGCGCGTTGGGAAGCACGCTCCGGCCGAGAGCCACCCGATCCTCACAGCGTCATCGGGCGATTAGGGAAGCCCTGCGCTTGCGCGAGAGATGCGCCGAACAATAACAAGGGGGGAAAAGGTGCCCCGGGAAATTAATAGGCTCCGTAATGAAGATGTGGTGTCGGTCTGCTCCCGGTCAACGACCGGAACTAATCACGCGCTCAGAGGAGCGCTTACGAGCCACTAGGAATGCCTGAAACGCAGGGGAAAGCGCTACTACGACGCGCACACCCACCAGTGGCCAAAAATCCCTGTCAGCTGCAAATAATCGACAAAGGGTGAGTCTAGAGTATAACAACACTCGATAGTCATTCAAACATATCAACTGTATTAAGCATCAAATATATAACACTACAACCCATGCCAAACAGCGGAGGGAAGGAACAAAGTGCACTTATCTCTTGCTGTGAGCAGCAAAGAAAGAGGAAGATGGCTGCACGCAAGGAGCTCTTATGGACTGAGGGGGCGTGCCTAAGTACATGTCATGATGGGATATGTAGTTTGTTTACTGTTTGAAATGAAAAATACGTATTTTCATTGGCTGCTGTGAGTTTCAGTAAAAGAATGAGAAGCATAATCTGAAGCCTCCGGTCCTGTAATAGAATTTACTTACAAACTCCAACCGCTGTCTCATGATCTAGGTTGACTATTTCCACGAAAATTAAACCAATACCTCTTTCCAAAAGAAATCCACACTGTCAGCAAACTGTAGCTCTACCTGCGCGATGGCCGCAAACTGGGGGTCTACCGATGTTTACAGATGTCCAAAATATCCAAAGAAATCAGACACAACATTAGTTCCATGAGTAATACAATTCTTACCAACATACCCAAGATTAAATCTTTACCACAGCTTGTCGCTTCTACACTGAATGTATTCCTCCAAATGTTTGTCATCATCAGAAACCCTCAAATCCTAGCTTGACAATATAGTAAAGTCCTGGATAGAGGACTACAGTAGACTCCACCTAATGGAGATCACATTAGCTGCAATTCAGATTGCATTTAACAGCCTCACGGGGAATAAAGCCCCCAGTCTGGATGGCCCAACGGCCAAATTCTATAAAACCTATATAACTTCACTCATGGCCTTGACAACCTGGCTCTTCTGATGACCCCAGCACTCAACGGAGCCACGCCCCCTTCCCCCTCACGGGTGAGGAGCTGCGCTTTACCAACCCTGATTGATTGATTTATTCTGCAGTGTTTTGCAGCATAATGTACATTCGGAAACAGGTGTACAGCTTGGTTACAAAACCAGCATGGTCTTGGACTGCCGGCCACCTCCCCCCTTGAACACCAACTGAATTACCCAATTCAACCAGTCAACACATGGGGGTCTTTGGAAGTCAAGGGGGGGTACGGGGCCCCCCCCCTGGCCGTATTTATTAAAATATAAAAACAAATCAAAATTTTAATCAAATAACATTTCTGATAATTATTAAAATGCACACTTTTCAGAATATTAGATTGACATCCGTTTCGACATGGTATGATGGGCTAACCTTAACAAATAGCTAATACAGCGTGTCTCCTAACGTAATCTAATCATCCTGAAAATTAAACTGCATTCTAATATTTTTAATACTTTTCATAATTTTAATAAAGTCCTACGGCAAGGTCGCCAACCGGTGTCAGATCCTTTTACAGCTCAGCTGCGCTCTCACGTTGAAGATGCGCATGCGCAACCCAGGGCACGTTTCACCCACGTGCGCTCCCCGAACTCCATTTAACCATAACAGGAGGGCCCAGACACTCGCGCACCTTAGTGACGTCATAGTGTTGTGAGGGGTGGCTACCAGCCTGAGGAAAGCGTAGACTCCCTCCCCCGCACCCTTTAAATTAATGGAGATCATCTCCTGCCCCTGAAGTTCTGAGAGAGACCAAATGGCCCCTCCCGCGGGCGGCCCCTTTCGTGAATGGGTCCGCCCCCCCCGTAAGGACCTTAAAATGCTGCTCACCGATTAATGACCTTACCGCCACAGGCCAGGTAGTTTACCGACTATCTGGCCCCCCCCCAAACCGCCTACACTGAAAGGTCATAACTTCCTAATCCAAAAACCCTCTACCCCTGCTATTTAATTCCCTATCCCTAGGGCATCCCTGACTCTGTCCACCGGACCCCCCACCCTGTGAGTAGAGCCTCTAATAAACGTCAACCCCTCATTATCAACCGACTGTTAGTCTACATGGTCCTGCGATGACCCCCTGTGGGATATGAAATAGTTTCTCAAACCAAGTGTTGATCCTCTTTATCGAGTGATTCTTCACCGAGTGACTCCTTGCACTCGCCTAGTCCCCCCCCCCCCCCTTTACGTGCAGCCTGGGGGGAACTGAGCCCCCCCTATGGTGCCGTCTGTGTCCTATCACCGTTCCCCTATGTCCTAACATGAATGAGGGTGTGGGGGGCACGCCCCTCGAGGCTCCCTGCAGATGCTATGCCCGGGGGTATCCTGGTACCAACATTCTACCCCTCCCACTGGTATACTGTACAGTCTGCTAACCATCCACACCCAGCCATTACGCCTGGAAAGTGTTAAGTGCATGCTACTACTTTTACCATGGAAGTCCCCTCTTCCTGAACCGGGGAAACGAGGCATTATATAGGCCTATCCTTCCTGGGGTTGCCGAGGCTAGGACTGCATACCCTTGTGTACTGTCCCATCTCTACCGTTGTCACTTACCAATTGGTGATCTATGCATATCTGACACTGGTGGCCCTGCGTGCACAGGCGCCGTTATTGAAGGTATACATTTTTCTGTGACGGCAAATACTGCCATTTTTTGTGAAGCCACATCCTGCTACATTACTGCCGCCAGCCCCATAAAAAGGGCTTACACACTGAAACAATCAACTCTGTGTTGGCACCTCCTGCGTTTTTTAATCGCTCGACCATCACACTTGCGTTGTTGTTTGCCATCCTCTACCTGACGTCAGCATCCCTTGGGCTGTCCACCTGTAGCAGCTGTTGTGATGCGGAGCACTCCAGATATCCACCATGGACCCGGCCATACATAAATGGAAAAGAAAAACACAAACCATTAGTGTTTCTGGCGATAACTGCTGTATACGTGCTAGTCTTACATTGCCATCCCTTGCTACGTTTGAGATACAATTGGCGTCAGATGCATACTCCTGAACACTTCCGACTAAGTGTCGCGCATCGCCTCAGTTTGTGTCCCCTGTAGCCTGACTGTACTAGTGTTACGAAGAGTGCCCTGTAAAATGGCCTTCAATAACGAATACTACCCAGTGTGTAGTGCAGTGACACAAAGGATGGAGTCCCCAGTGCACCCCATAACGCCCTCATGACTCCTTAAGGATGATTAGGATATCAGTTTAAAAGGAACAGTCAGTTTGTATTAACACCCACCCAATCACAACTTGATGAAATATACGTAATCTAAGTATCGAACCCCTCGCGCCTGACTGTTGGCTTCGACCGTGGCTGACAGTGGTAACGCGTAATATAACTAAGGGGCAACCATAACCTATATATATTATTCTCATGATCCCAGACTGAGCATCATTTCCTTAACAAGTTGCAAGTAATAGGTGGCCCTCCCGCTGCCACACTTGATTGTCCAATCAGTTCATATTATACCGCCACCTATTGTAAATCATGATGCAACATTAGTTTCAACAGATCAGGGTTTAATGTGTTACCGTTCATCAACCCATTCTGCCTCCCCCAGGTCAGCCCTGTTCATCTGCAAATCTGTCTGACCCTCCTGCCCATATAAGAGCACCAGCAGTATCAGAGATGGGATTTAGGCATGGTCACGACCTTCCTCTTTAGATCCACTCTACTATCGTGAGTTTTTGCGTGCTCTATGTCCTCTGGGGAAAGTACCTGAAACTAACAGGCCTACTATGGAATGGCAATTTCCTGGCTGACCTTTGGTATGGCTGACTTACTTAAGTAAAAACAGGTGGGGAAGAATTGAGTACCAAATGCTGTTAAGTTGACATGCAAGTGCATATAGGCCTAGGCAAGCACGTACGCCAGTGTAACTTGAATCAGCAAGCCCCCCGGTCACCCCGAACTAGTATTGTCGATTACGTAGACCCCTCTGCCATGTTACCGTTGTAAGTAGCGGGCAGATACCCAGGTGAAGTGGAAACACCCAAAAATTCCCGCACACAGAACAATTATTATGGGGTTGCGGGGTCAGTGCAAGGACGGTGTCAAGCAGGGATCAGATTGCGGTGCCCGCCCAGCCACCATGGTCACATTGTCTAACTACCACATAAGTAGCTACCACGACCGTCTTGTCGCTGAGTCATAAAGGAACAGCGAGGGCACAGCAACTGTTATCCTAATGTTACAGTATTTAAACCCATGTGGGCAGCTTTTCATGCTCCTTGCACTCAACCATTCTGACACATGATCGTTTGACGTGTTCTTGCCCCCCTGTAGGTGTACAATGGGCGGCATCCCTGAGATTAGAATTAACATATTAAATGCATTTAGATACAGTGCCTCTAAATATAACATTTTTTATAGCGTGTTGGTTTTCCTGCAATTCTGTCATGGGTGCAGCCCTCCTGTGCCTACATTGGACATTCCTGATTTAACGAAAAAAGATAAAATTCTTCCCATTTCAGCAGGCAATTTATTATGGCCCTGACCCATCCTTTTGAATAACTTGTGAGCTAACATGGCCCATTGCCATATTGCTATCACCAGTAGCCGGTGGTCACCCTGGCCAACTATGTCCTGAACCCACTCGTTTGTAAACAGGTGTGATAGGATGTGGGATAGTACTCAACCTACCCACACAATTCTACTTAAAACTCCCACTGCCTTATTGCAATCCCCAGTAGCAGGTGGTCCCCCGGTCAACAATTCCCTGGACCAACTTGCTTGTAAACAGGTGTGATAGGATCTGGGATAGTACTTATCCTACCCCACTATTGTACTTAAATGAAAATTCGTGAACATCAGAGGCTGGCAGTTGCTGGTAACTTGAGCCCAAAACCCCCAAGACGGGGGATTGACCCCTGGTCCCGGGCTAGACCTCTGCATCAGGGTCTGCCACTCTAACCATCGCGCAACCCTTCACCACCAAACTGGAGCAAAGCAGTACTTGATATAAAACGTGTAAACAGTAATACATCCACTCTGGGCATTTGAAACTGAACTGGACTAATTACGTCACTTCTGGCATGAAATATTAATCCACTGTGGCTCTTTATACAGAAAGTAGTTGAGCCTATCCTGTTTCCACCTTACTCCCAAGATATGTGTTTTAATGGCAATTTAAGCATAATTGACGTAAAAGGTAGGGACAGGCTAGAACTTAGTGTACAGAAACCTCTGTCGCCCCCGTGCAGTAATACTCTATCCACCAACCCTCAGTTCTATAGAGATAACTGTCTGACAAAGGGAGACACCCAGTAGCCGCTAACTGATGACCCAGGTCCCGGGGCATGATAGGTAATTATCATTACCCACTAATGTATGGAAAGAAACTTCGCTGAGGAGCAATTATGAAACAAGAACTGGATAATCCTCTGCTGGGCAGAAAAGTTCGTGCCCTGTTTCAAGCACTCCCGTGCTGTGGCTAGCCAAGTTTACCATTAGTGGTCATTAGAGAAATGAGATACTATTATGTAATATTTAATGTACCTTTGCCTAAAGCGAACACCAGTACTGTGCACCACTCATCTCTAATTGTTTAGGAGTTAATATCCCAGGCCCATGCCAGGGACTAACATCACGCATATGAAAGATGTGCTTTACAAAGACAGTCTATTCTCGCGGCATTGTGCAAGTGGTGACGTTATTGGCGCACTAGTTGGCAGCATAGACCGTTTAACCAATCTATTTATCACGAACGAATCTCACCACCCGTTAAGATTGCCTCCGTGCATCTTCATGCCAGCCAGTGCAGCGTCTAAAATTGCGACCTACGAAGCCTTCCTCAAAATGAGCAATGGAAGGGGAAACCTATTGACGTGGTGGTGCCCTCCATCTTACTCATCTGCTTTTTAAGGCAGCTGTATGCCCTAAAGTGCTGCTACCCTGGGTCTTTATTTATGTATTTATGCTTTTACATATAGCGCGGACTTTACCCAACGGCGACATAGCGCTTCGCGATAAGAACAACAATGATACATGATGAGAACAGTCCCCGAGAACAGATTACAAAAGCAGACGTTAAGTTACGTGAGGTAATAGCGACAAATGCGAGCAAACAAAATTCATAGGTAGCCAAAACTGCACAGGCAGAAAGTGACCCGTGTGCAGACCACAAGAGGAAAACAAAGTACAATCTGAGGTATGATGCCTATGAATCTCAGTTTACTGCTGCACCAGCTCACAGTTTCATACCAGGAATGACTGCTGTCTCAGATCTTGCACTAGCTGCTCACATGCTAACCTCTTCAAAATAACCACTGAAACCTTAAACATAACATTGCTTTTGAAAAATCAACATTGTGTCCGCTAAAACGCAATTGACCGTATATTTGTGGCCTGATAATGTCCGATATGTGCAGTAAATGATGTTACCCGCACAAATACGAGTTGTGCCATCAGCACCATGTCACTTTGTAAATTTTCACAGGCAAATTTCAGAAGGTTAAACATGTTTCAAAATTACCAGAGAAAAAATGCCTGGTAAATAATGGGATATGCAGATTTTAATGGGGTCAGTACCAAAACCAGTTTTATACCCCATATTTCAGGCAATAATTGTAAGTGGGTGCTATTTAGTGCATCTGATAAAAATACATATTTATGCAATGCTGGAATATATATGGTGCCCAAAATGTAATAGTATTTGCTGCCCACTTCGAATCACGGGTTAAACCTTTACAATGAGGCTCTGCTCTGTAATCAGTAATAGAGTGCAGCAATGCCCTCATTCATGGTCGCTAATTTTTGGATGCTGGAGTAACCCTATAGCAGAACGGCGATTAAGGATATTAGCAAGATGACAATGCAGAAGTACAAAGTGCTGGTAAGGAAACTTCTATACCAATATTGATGCCTCCTTATTGTTTTAACTTTTAACAGACTCTGGCAATATGAAACACCCTGTGGATAGACTAGTAAGGACATTTCTTCACCAATAATGATGCCTTCTTAATGTTTTTACTTTTGACATATTAGCACCATGAAAACCAGTGTGGAAGGTCTTGTAAAGCCCCAGGGTGAGACTGCTTTTGGCACGAAAGATCAAGCTCCATACCTATTCCCAATGGTCTCATGCAGGTATTCATTACGCAATGAAACTTTGTAGCATCCAGATAAAAATTTATATAATTAAAACCAAACCTGCTGAAAGCACAGGGTAGGCATTATGAATTCTCTACTATTACGAATATATTAGTCAAGACGATCTGTACATTGTTGTTTAGGATAATACAATTAAACCTGTACCTGTATTTCCCAAACTGGTTCGCAAGCTGATTTTGGTAGGTTGCTAAAGTCCGAGCAATACATAGATATGCCTTTAAAATCTGTATCGTTTCCCGTTTGCTAAAGCCCACCTGTCCTGCCCACTCCCGGGCTCCGTTCCGATTGATGGTGAATCCGCTCCGCGACGACACCGCAGTCCTCCCGCTGTCCTTCCGCAGTACGTCGGCAGAAAAACCAGGCATCACCGCAGCCCATTGCAATCCTCAGGCACCTGAAATGCAAAAAACGAGAGAAAAATAACCGGAGTCCTCCCGCTGTTCTTTCCGCCGTACGACGGCTGGAACCAGGCGATCACCGAAGCCCCTAGAATCCGCCGGCACCTGAAATAAAAAAGAGAAAATTAAACGGCCCCATGGTGGGGCGAGGAGCGAGCCTGGGAGCGCGGGCACAAAGAGGCCGCTTCCCGCGCTCCCCAGGCTTTTACCCCTTTCGCCGCCGCGACCCCGCCCCCTCGCCCCGGAAGCACACCAGTACTTCCGGGGCGAGGGGGCGGGGCAAGCGGCCCCGAAAGGGACGGGGTGTGGGAGGGACCGGGCCCCGCCATGCTTGCGTGGGGGCCTATTGGCCCCCCCTTGTATAAAATGACCTTCCTCTTGTTATTTTTTTCAATTTTATATGGCGTAAATTCGGCCCAAGGGAACTGGAGAGCTTTACATTAGCACCAGTTACATTACAGAAGGTCGGAATAATGTTTTTTGGACACCGGGGAAATTAAGTTATTTGCCGAGAATCACAGGATGTTGAGCCAACGCCGTGGCTCTGACCCGGGTCCTCAGTTCTAACGCCTGCACTGTCCCTAAAACAAGATTATCTCCCCGATATGTCTATGCGAAAAGTCGAAGTACAATAAATGTCAGGAATGTCCAGGTACTACAGAGCAAACACAAATGATATTTAAATTGTCACCACCGAGTCTTAGTGTAAAAACACGACTGAGAAATAATGTAAATGCTATGGTTCAGTGTTGACGGAAACATGCTGCGGTGGCCTGGCGTCAAGCTGCAGTAAGCCTCCATGTCTCGCGGTTTGTTCGGAGCACGCCTGCAGCTTTACAAGGATGAGTTCAGGTTCCAGACTCGAGTGATGTTAAACTGCTGCTGCAACGCTTTCACAAGGTGCTAGAATTTAGCAAAGTGAGAATTCTGGGGGAGCTGCCACTGGTTCTCAAGGTAGATAACTAGAATGAGGGTAATTGGGTTTAATAAAATAATATCTGGTATTAGCTCCAAGAGACAATTCGGCGTTTGTTTTTATGACCGTTTTCTACTTATTATCGTGTGGGAGGTACATGGTTATGGGTCAAAACTCAGCCCCCAAAACAAAGACAGACTCTATTGAAATAGTTTAGATATTGGCGACAGTAGAGGCATTTTATTGTGCTACATTTATCACAATTACATGTTTGCCTCTGCATCTTTAGCCAGAACCACACTCCATTCCTAAAAATAGAAACAAGAGCAGAATCAAAAGAACCAATCAAAGAACTAAAACTGGTGCTCTGTATCTGTCCTCTTCAGCGTCCTCCATAATACAGCGCTGGGCTGAGAGTTGCTGGTACCACTGTATCCCTGAGCACAGGTGCATCTCTAGACTATTCTCAAATCACTCAACTCTGCAACATCACTGCACCTCTGCAATTTGTACATTACAGTAGCTGTTGAAACTATTTAGTGCTACTACTAGGTAATGAGCCACTCTTTCAACTTTTCAATATTTTAGGATAATACTTTCAGAATTGCTTTATAAACCTTATTGTATTTTCAGCTATTTTTTTAACAAAATCATTTTTAAGTGTGCCAGGCCCCATTCTTTTGAAAAAAAGTTTTGTAGATGAGAAACTTCCACACACCCTTTTGCCCAAATTCCTTATAATGACCATTGTCTGCATCACTCGCTAACCTAGCTCACTAAGTCGATCTCTGCCCCAACTTTTATGCCTCACCACTTCAAAAAAGTCACCAACTGCCACTGAGGAGGTGGCGGGAGTGAATGTAGAAGAAAGGGAGAAGGGTAAAAGAGAGGAAGTGGGATGTAGTGAAAAGAATAAGTTAGCGAAGGAGGAGTTAGGTGGAGTCAGAGGTTCCATCGGAAGACAGTGGAGATTGTGGAAACAGAAGATGGAGTAAGGCTGGCAAGGGAGTGTGGGTTGGGAGAATACTAGAGCCAGGGAAACAGAGGGAGCAGAAAGCAGCATCTGGGCACCTGAAAAGAAAACAGCAAACATACCTATCCAAAGGCACTGCAAGTAGGGCTGCCGGAGGTGCTGCAGCACCCCAGAAATAGCCATGCCGGAGTTTACATTTCGTTTTTGGACTGTAAAGTGAGCAGATTTTGTAAAGGAAACTATGTGAGAATCTTGCATGAGTACAAGAAGTGTGAAAGGGTGAGCTGTAGGATGCCATATTTTTCTAACACAAATTACATGTATATGTACCAATATTTCAAAATATCCCACAGTTAAGAAAGCACAAGTGAAGCACTGTTTTTGTAATTCTGAAGTATGATGGATGCAATGATTTTGAATAGGACCAAAACAAATCAAGACACTTTACTTAGTGATGTGCATATGACAGTTGATCACTGAAACACTATTTCCACACGTTGTTTGTGCACTATTTATTTCGATCAACAAAACTGTATCTCTGTGGAAATTTAGTAGCCATTTCAGTGGAAATTGTGCTGTCTGTAAATGAGTGTGCTACAACACCATGCTATAGTAATATATTTGGGACAATATGCTCCAAAATGCACCACAGGCTACACACCACACCCCTTTTACTTTCCAGCTGAATGGGCAATGCTCATGTGCTACGACTTCGGGGATATAACGGTGATGACAGCACCCCCGCTCTGAACATTGTTCCAACACCACTGTACCTCTCTGAAGAGAGCTCTAGAAAGTTAAAGCTTGAGAGAAGAGACCAGCACAGCAGTCGCACACCCTCTATCCACAACAATTCTCAGCATGGCCTGGCAATGGCTCTGGATTATTTTAAGTCCTCTGTGGGGTTTTTAACGCATTTTTATTCAGTTTGTCAGATAACATAACAGAAAAAAAGAGAAAGTGCATATGCCAATGAACACCATACAATGTGCACAAATTGCAGATATTCCATCACTTCAAGACATGCAATGCTGGAACTACACTTTGAGCCTGGCTGTGATTTGGGAAGGGGTTCACTCCACTGGGGCTGGTAACCAGCTCAGGGGATTATACCATAATGAAATGTAAATTCCGGCGATACTCTGCAGGGATCCAACGGGAAGGGCACCTGAGTGGGAGCTGTAGTGCAGACTATTGGGATCTGTCCAGTGTCTGGAGGTAATCACGCGGGGGTAGCCATATATCAATGGGGGCGACGCCTGTGGTTGAAGGGAAGCATAGTCTGTGCTCAATCTGTCCCAGTTATCCATTTGCTGAAGCCATGTAGCGGGTGATGTGTGCTTTGTATCCCTTCAGTGTAATGCAATTTTGCTAATAAAAGGGATAAGGAGGCGAGCCTACGTGATGGCTTGGGTATGTCAGCAGTATATCGAGGAGTGCCACCACGGGGTCAGATCATATGTCGCTGTCTAACATCGTCACTATGTGTGAATAAACTTTTACCAGTAATCGGAGATAATAGGGCAAGTCCACGTGAGATGCGTAAAGTCAGCCTTAGGAGCGCGGCACTTGAGGCAGCAGTCAGTTCTAGAAATATCGGGGCAGATTTATGAGTTCTGGTGCATCTCTGCAAATCAGCAGGGATGCGCCAGAACTGATGCGTCACGCAATTCCCTCCTTGCGGCACCACAGATGCGCCGCATTTACAATGCGGCGCACCATGGTGCAAGGAAGGGCAGATGCGTGACGCATCTTGTGGTGTACGGGCAGCGCATTGCTGGAGTAGCATCGCAAGTGCGACGCAACTCCTGCAATGTACAGAGGCCGCCCATACATAACGTGGTGAGTCACTCATTACGCCTGCTTTAAGCAGGCGTAAGGATTTGACCCAGCAGCGTCGTAAAACTGACTCAGTGAAATCTTGTAGATTTCACTGCGTCAGTTTTACGGGGCTTTCCTACGAGGGAACGCCCACCCTGCGACAGAACGGCCACATGAAACCTGACGCAGGTTTCATGTGGCGAAGGGCTTTACAACGTGACGCATCTGCCTAGATGTGTCACGTTGTAAATAGGTCGCAGGGATGCGCCACGTTTCTGCGCCGTTGCGTGACGCAACGGCGGCGTAAACGTGGCGCAAGTCCGACATAAATCTGCCCCATCATATCTAGCAATATCTAATGGTGTGAGATACATCCTGTGGAGAAACTTGAAGTGTAAGAGTTTATGCCTGTGGTTGGGGGAGATTTTCTGAGTTTGGGTGCAACAGTAGGACCACATTTTGTCTGTTATCAGTACATCCAGCTCCCTCGCCCATGCGTGCGGCACCCTGGCAGTAGTGTTGGGTTTCAGCGCAAGGCACTCATGGTACAGTTTGGACGTTATGTGTGCGTCGTCCGATGCCGATATTACCAGTGACAAGGGGGAGGGTGGGGAAGTCATCCGGGGCAAGGGGATAGCGGGGAATATTGGAGTGTAGCGTTGCATACAACTGTTGGAATATGAATCGCTGCATATAGGTCATGCTCCGGAACCTGGGATACTCCGTAATCTGTAACACATGGCCGTTAGGGAATAGGTCACCTATAGTATGAATGTTATATTTACAAGTGGTTCGCTCATTAAGGGGAGCCACAGTCCACCACTCTTGTATGGCAGTGTCAGGGTTTCCCATCTCAGTCTTGGACGGGTGCCAGCCCAGACTAGTCAGATGAGATGACCACGCAGAGTTTTTTAAAAATGAGCTATGTAACAGTATTGGAAGATTCATAAAAAGATACAGAAATTGGGGCAGAACTATGATTTTAATAATGGCAAGCGACCAGCTATGGAGAGTGGCAGCTTAATCCACCTCTCAATTTGCATTTCCAAATGGGCAATTGCAGGCCATAGTTTAGTTGTAACAGTTGTCTCTTGTCTCTGTACAGCTGGATGCCAACATATTTCGTATGCTCTTCCGTCCATTTAAGGGGGGTGATCAGTCTGTACCAGCTGTGTTATGTCTGTTAAGGGAAAAAGCTCTGACTTGGCACAATTAATCCCCAGTCCAGAGTGCTCGACAAATCACATTATCTCCTTGTTGCAAAGTCATGCTGTGCCCTGTGTACCCCCAACGTTTTGCTGACCGGTACTGGTGGTAACTGACTCTGACTGACCCTGGGCACTGCCTAACCGGGCAAGGAGCCAGTGCTATGCTGAAAGACACAAATTTAGATTACAGCGAAAAAACCTATATACACTAGGGTACACTATGGTATGGGGTACCCCTGTGATTCGCATGACCTCCCCCATAGGGCACTAGTACATATCAGGGCAGAGGGATTGAAACTACCTATCAGTCCCTAGAATAAATAGGGCATGGCAGTTTAGAGGCCAGCAGACCTTTCTGCACTTGCATGTGTGCACTGCTGAAGCCTGAGGTATTTTTAAAAGTGGCTCTGTGTGACAGGACTGTTTTAAAAAGTAAATTGTGCCCAAACTCGACTTTTGTGTTTGGGGCACTTCAAAAATGGATAACCTACAAAGTTTTGGCATATTAGGAACCCCCAGGGTCTCCCCGAGGTGTCCCAGGGGTGGGGGGGTCAGGCATTTATAAGGTGGACCCTTATAAAATGAGTTTTATATCCCCTGGGTTAGGTAAAATTTCACATTTCACTCCCCACATTGTGATAAAGTGCTGCCCAAATTCGACTTTGATGCTAGGAGCACTGTGGAGGGAGGATCTGCAACTTTTCAACAGATTCAGAGCCCCTAAAGTCTCCCCTAGTTGTCCCATGGGGTGGGGGCTCTGTAGATATAAGCGAAGTACTTATAAAATATGTTTTTAAAATCCCTAGTGCTGGAAAAATTAACCAAGTCATTTATCCTATTTCAAATCCCACTCTACATAGGTTAACATGGCAAGAATATATTAACTAATAACTCTTGATAGGAGAATGATATAACTTCCATTCAAAGACTTCCCAGAATGGTAGTGATGAATCCAACAATATCATGTTGTTGAATTTCTCCTAAAATGTACAGACAAGAAGTTATACGACTTTCTTGTTTGTAAGTCCAGATTCAGCCTTCCAGTGGTCTGCCCTGATTGGTCAGAGTTAAGTGGATTAGCCAGGCTGACTTGAAGAGGTGATAAAGAGCCCCTGGGGTTAACCAGCTCTGCTGGGAGGGCAGTGTGCTGCTACACAGGAATGCCAGAGCAGGGGGAGGAAGTTTTAAAACCATGGTCTTCAAAGAGAAGAGGACAGCCTCAGTGTCATTTACAACTTCACTCTTTTGGCCCAAAGCGAGAGCTAGGCTTATGGAAGGAATGCAGAGGGGAGAGACTATGGAAAGTAGCCATCCTATGGGTATGTTTAGCCATCTCTTATCTCCCTGCTGGAAAATCAGCCATTAGGAATTTGGTGCACTCTGGGACAAAATAATGCCACACTCTACGGGATGTGGTCATATACTTGGGGAGATGCCCTGCTCCCATTGGTCAGGAGTGACCTCCTGTTTGACCCAGAGAACTTGGAATTAGTATCTGAGAAGGGCAGAGTCTCTAAGATTTGCTGCTTGAAACTTAAGAAAGCAAGGTGTTGCCATGCTGAGAAGTTCGGGTGCAAAATTCTAAGGCCTGCACTCTGAAGACTGCACCAGCTGAAACTACATCCCTGTGGATTACCTTGCTGTAAAGGAACTAAAGAGTGGACTCCCTGCAAGCTACAGGTTAACAGAGCTCATCTGGAACATCATCACCAAGGATCCTCAACCTGGAGAATGACCAGTGGATTTGTAAGGGTTTTGTCCAAGTGGATTGTGGGAACTGAAGTCTTCAACTTTCAAGCACCATCCTAGAGCCCAGCAAGCAAAGTATATTTGAAATGCATACTGTAAAATTTCTATGTACTGTAGATTACCCACCCCTAAGGTCTGTGGAACATCAGACCAAAGAAAACACCCTGCCCCTACCCCCCGAACGCGCACCATACATACTTTAAAAACATTATATGGATATATCAAAGGAAATCCCGTCTACGTCTGTGTAGCACCAACACTTTAAACTGGCAAATCGTTTACTACCAGCCGTTCAATTGGGTCTCGGGTGACTGGCTGCACCATTAAAGACAAGTCAATACCCTTGTACTTGGCCCACCTAGCTCAAATCTTCTCATGCTTCTGTGGACAGCCCCTCGCCTGGAACACGTAACCTCCGCTGACGTGCACCTCTCCATGGCCTTTTTCCAGTTAGCTATACAGGGCGGGGACGTATCCTTCCAATGCTGTGCTATGTCTCGCTTAGCTAATGTGAGACCCAAAAACAGAAGGTGTCTTTTAAACCTGTTCCCCCCAATGTCTTCTGTGCTGTGTAAGAGCGTTAGTCTAGGGTCCGCCAGGATGTCCCATGCCAGAACCCACCCCATGCAAGACAGCACACCTGACCAGAAGAGTTTCAATGTCCCGCAGCTCCACACCATTAAAAGGAATGATCCCTCGTTCGTGCCACAACGGAGACAGATGGGGGACTGAATGGCCCCCGTCTTCCAGAGGCGAAGACACATGTAATATATTCTATGGAGATATTTAAATTGGATTAGCCTGTATCTGGTGGAGACGGCGGCGTGCCTAGTGCTAGCCAGCACCTCGGCCCAATCATCTTCCGTTTAGACGGGCAGGTCCGCTTCCCACGCCGCCCGGGTTCGGTGGATAGTGGTCTTGGAGTGTGTAGTGAGGGTATGATACATTTGCTGGATTTTGTGCGTCCCCTGATCTCCCATCAACATCCGACCTTCCAGCGGGTGGAACTTGGGTAATGACTCAAGATGTCGTATCAGGGGGGTCAATGCGTGACGGAGCTGCAGGTAGTGATGAAACAGTGATTTGTGAAGGTCAAAATCAACCTGCTGCCTCTGAAAGGATTTAGGAGTGGTCCCCTGCATAATTACTCAGAGAGTGGATATCCCAATATCATCCAATCTGCGAAACCCCACCAATGCCAAGACAGGTTGGAGGAACGTTCCCTTTCAGAGAGGAGTGGCGCCGGTCAACGTACCCCACCAACCCATAGACCGAACCACCCGCCTCCATGTTTGAATAACTGTCCGGCGGGCGGGAGAATCGCCTTCTGGGACGAGCAACTATACAGGAGATGGAGCATCAGAGTACCCGCCATGGCAAGCCTTTCCACAGCGTAGGCCGGGTCTGTCTGGGAACTGTACCACCATTCGTTGATCACCAGGAGGTGCGAAGCCCAATAGTACGCAAGGATTTCGGCCGCCGCAATACCACCCCAATACGTGGACTGAATGCACATTGTGAGTGCCACACAGATCGCACCCCCTTGCCAGAGGAACCTATTCAGGACTGCATTTATTTGGAGAAACCACAACAGGGTGCTAGGATACAGATAGTTCTGGATCCTTTAGAGCAAGCGCGGCAGAGACACCATTTTGAAGATTGCAGACCTGCCGTCCAGCGATAGAGGTAACTGAGACCAAATCGTTGTTTCATCCCGGACAGCGGGGAGCAGTGGAGCTATGTTATTCGTCCAAGCTGCGCTGGGACACCGCGTTATATATACCCCAAGGTACTTGAGGCCCGTATCTGCAATGATCAGCTGCGAGGCCCAAGCCTGACTCCTCTGCTCGCCGTGGATCGGGAACAGCATAGATTTGGACGGGTTAGCGCATAGCCCAGAAATCTCCCCGAACACACAAAGAATTTGGAGGACACGGGGCCCGGAGGCCCAAGGGTCCAACATGAAAAACAGGGCATCGTCGATGTAGAGCATGATCCTGTCCAAGTGCCCTGGCGACCAGTCCAGTCCCCGGAGGAGGTGTTGGATTATTATTATGTGTTATGTCTTAATTATTTACTGAATTGGTGTTGTTAAATGCTTTACACACCTGTCTTTGAAGTTAAGCCTGTCTGCTCGCAGCAACGTTACCAAGGGTTGAGCACGGGAATCATTTTCTAAGACCTATTCTGAGCCCTATACTGTGTTAGTGACCTTATTGCCAGTGGCAGACCTACATTTGCCCCTACCAATAATCCACTTTCAAACACTCCTCTACCAGGGGAGAAAGATTTTTGGTGGGCTAAGTCCTCTGTGTTTTTACTGACTAGGATCCTAAACAAATAAATAGTGCCCAAAATTAAAGTTTACAGGAGCAGCTGGTTTGCGGATAGAGGGCACGCGTCATGCTGGAGATATGTGAGTAAGTCGATAAAATAGCATGGCACTGACAAGTAAAGCCCATTTAGTAGAAGGAAATGTAAAATAGAGCCATTAACATGCCTCATGGTCAAACCTTTTCCACAGTAAGACCGAAGGCTTCGGAGCTGCTGGTTGGTCACAACTAACTTTGCTTCTTCAACTTTTGAGTTTTTGAATAAACTTAAAAAAGCAATTTGAAACATTGAAGCCGAGGCATAGCCTAGATAGAATGAGATCTTCATGGCATCCTACCTCACCGTTACTGCGAAACCGTGATGGATCCCTCATGCTTAACATCTAAAGAAAGGAAATCCTACAGATGGAAGAATATACAACATTTAAATCATTTCTGAGTGCGCACAATCACGACAGATGTGAAACCGAGCGACAGTTGTAGAGTTCGCTTTCTGGTCCCCGTGCAATGCATTTTCATTCCCTCCACACTAACCAGACAATAGGAAGTAGAGTCCTCTTTCTTTCTGCCTTTAGCTTTTAAAATGTTATCAAATAGCTTCTTCACACAGGACACTTCTTCATTCCTGCAAGGTACATGGGCACCCACGCACACCAGTAATCTCAGCAGGGCTCTCTGTTTGGTTGAAGCTAGAGGAGCCACCGGTGCTGTTACTACAGGAGGCAGTGTAGGTACAGGAGGTAGTGGCAAACAGCCAGCAGGAAGACGCTGGGGCTCTGCAAGGACCGGGTACCTTAGAAAGGCAACAACACGGGTAACACCAAGACTTCCTCCCAGCCCCTCTCTAACAAGTCAATCCTTGTCTAACACTTCTTCTACAGCAAAAAGAGAACAGAACTACATGAAAAACCTAATGCCAGCCATGGCAGTGCAACCCTTTGTGGCTTGAACTCCTTCACCAACATGGTGGCCAGGCTTTGCCTAGTGAAGAGTGAATTTACTTATTGGATGGGTTGCTTATAGGAATGGGCAGAGCTGAGCACTTTTTTGGGCCAACTAAGGACATTGCGATGGACCAAGCTACTTCCTGTGGAGGGGGGTCAGTTTGTTGGAAGAATACACTCCCAGAGATTTCACAAGCAGTGCTTGCTCAACCGTATGCCACAATGTAAAAAGAGTCATATCAAACTTGCTTGAATGCAAATTGTGACTGAGCACAATACTCATCTCATTTCTCAAAACAGCCAAACAAAGTGTCAGACAGGCTGATGGAGCTGTGGAACACTCAACCAACCTCTATCTTCATAAGTAAATTGGGAAAACTAAGGAAAGAGAAGCCAGATTAGGAAAATAAATAAAAGCAAGGCAATCAAATGATTTGCTGATTAATAGAAGTGGAATAAATAATTTGCCACAATTCTTCTCAATCATGGATTATGGTATTCATGAAGAGCAATACTAATGAAAATAATTACAAACATGAACATTATATTTAAATCAAAATAATTAATTAACATTACTAACAATACGTGTAACCATGGCTATCTGCGTAATTCTTAGCATTAGCAAGTTGGTGACGACAATTTGCTCATGTGCAAATCAAGCACCAATTTGTGTGATAATTTTTTTCTACACATTGCAGTAAGTTTTGCAAATTTTGTGAAAGAGTTCTTTTGTTTGAAACACTCCAGAATTAGCAACAAATATGAAAATGGGTAAACCAATGACATATGAACTATAAATAACGTCTTTAATTATGCTTGATATTTCATTGGAAAGCACAATCGAAATTCCAAGATGGGGAGAGACGTCGTCACAATGTGTTTTTAAAGCACATCATGCAGGAAGCAAATACCAATCAAAACTGAGTTATTCCGTCAGATCGCTCATAGGATGGTACTGGAGCACAAGTTACTTACCTTCGGTAACGATATATCTGTAAGAAACAGTAGTTAGTGTTGCACAACTTACTTACTTTCGGTAACAATATATCTGTAAGAAACAGTAGTTAGTGTTAAATTCCTTACCTTAGAATAGCCCCAGGCGTCAGACTGGATCCGGAAAGTTTTCATCAGCAGTACCCTTGCGCGTTGGCAAGCGTCGTCTGCGGCTCCAGTCCGTCGTCGGCTTCGTGTTCGCCGGAATGACATCGTCGGTATACTTAGACGCTGCCCTTGCGCGCTGACGTCACTTCTGTACATAGCTTTCCGTGCCAGGAACGCAGAGCCATGATAGAAACCGACACTGGTGCCATAAATCTAGGGCCCTGAAAGGGATGACCTTAACCCTAGATATCGGTTCGCAAAACGGGGAGGATGGGTGGGGCGGTAAGGAATCTAACACTAACTACTGTTTCTTACAGATATATTGCTACCGAAGGTAAGTAACTTGTGCATCTCAAAGAATGGGTGTTGGGTCTGCGAACCAAGATCACACCAGAAAGTCCTGGAAAACGGAACGGCTGAAAAAGCCATCTCTCCGGACTTGGCAGTCCAGGCAGTAATGCCTAGCAAACGTGTGCAGCGAGGCCCACGTAGCTGCCGGACAGATGTCCTGCAAGGGGACTCCCCGTCCCAGGGCTGTAGTAGCCACCATGGCCCAAGTGGAATGGGCTTGTAGCCCCACAGGAGGCTCCTATTTCGCCAAGGAATAACAGACCTTGATGCACAAAACGGCCCACCAAGAGGTGGTCCGCTTGTGCACCGCCTGTCCCTTCTTAGCGCCCACGTAACCAACAAAGAGCTGGTCGTCCACCCGGAACTGGCGTGTGCAGTCTAGATAAAAGGAGAGCGCACATTTTGGGTCCAGACGGTGGAGCCTCTCTTCCTCTTTCGTGGGATGCGGAGGTGGAAAGAAGGTGGGCAAGGTGATGGACTGCCTGATGTGAAAGGCTGTAACCACCTTGGGCAGGAAAGAAGGACGAGTCCTCAGAACAACCTTGTCCGGATGGACAGAGAGGAAAGAAGGCTTGGAAGATAGAGCCTGGAGCTCACTCACTCTCCTGGCAGAGGTGATGGCAACCAGGAATGCAGTTTTAAGAGTCAGAAGCGAAGAGGACAGTTATGAAGTGGCTCAAAGGGAGCGCACATCAGATAAGTTAGCACAAGGTTCATGTCCCACTGAGGCATCACGAAGGGAACAGGAGGAAACGTGTGTGTGATGCCCTTCAAGAATCTATTTACAACCGGGGACTTGAAAAGAGAAGGCTGATCAGGAAGCCTTAAGAAGGCTGAAATGGCCAAGAGATAGCCTTTGATAGTGCCCAAAGCAGAGCTCTGCTGGGCAAGAGAAAGAAGGAAGAGGAGAACCTCTGAAAGGGGGGCAGAAAGTGGATCCACAGCCTTTGCTGTGCACCATACCACAAATGTGTTCCACCTGCAGGCGTGTACCGTTTTTGTGGAAGGGACGCCTGGCTGCCAGAATGACATCACAGACTTCAGGAGGCAAGTCAAATGGCCTCAACTGTTGCCGCTCAATCTCCACGCATGTAGGTGGAGACTGCACATGTTCGGGTGGAGGACCGTCCCCTGTTGCTGCGACAGAAGGTCCTCCTAAAGAGGCAGACGAATCGGGGGATCGACTGACATGTTGAGTAGCTCGGGATACCAGTATCTTCGTGCCCAGTCTGGAGCCACAAGGATGACTTGGGCCCGATCGCGCCTGATCTTCTTCAGCACTCTGGGCAGAAGTGGTATAGGCGGAAAAGCGTATAACAGACTGCAGCTCCACTCGTGACGGAAAGCGTCGCCGAGCGAATGTCGCCTTTGAAATTCCAATGCGCAGAACTGATGACATTGCACGTTCTCTTCGGTGGCGAATAGATCTAACCAAGGCTCTCCCCTCTGCCGAACGAGACCTTGCGCCACGTCCGAGTTCAGACTCCATTCGTGATCCATCATGCACCCGTGGCGGAGTTTGTCCGCCCTGGCATTCAGGGAACCTGCCAGGTGTTGAACCACCAGGGTGATGCCCTGGTGTTCCAGCCATGTCCAGAGGCACAGAGCCTCCTGACAAAGTGTTCACGACCCCACCTCGCCCTGTTTGTTGCAGTACCACATGGCGGTGGTGTTGTCCGTGAACACCTGCACTACACTTCTCCGGACAGAGGGAAGGAATGCCTTTAGTGGAAGCCGGATCGCCTGCAGCTCCAGAAGGTTGATATGGAGCCGGGAGTCCCCCGGAGACCAGTGGCCTCTGATTTCCGCCTCTCCCATGTGGTCCCCCCATCCCAGGAGGGACGCATCCGTCACCACTGTGTGCTCCTGGGAAGGGAGAGGAATCTGCCGCTGACCCAATCGCGGTCCGTGAGCCACCACTGCAACTGTCTCGCAGTGCCCTCCGAGATCAGGACGTGGTCGGACAGGTTGCCCTGATGCTGTGCCCAATGAAACTTCAGGTCCCACTGCAGAGCCCGCATCCGCCACCTGGCGTGATGCAACAGTAGGATGTAGGAGGCCATCAGCCCCAGGAGCCGCAGCGTCAACCTGACCGAAACCCGAGATAAAGGCTGAAAGATCGGAATCAGAGCCTGAATATCTCAAACCCGCTGCTCAGGAGGATAAGCCTGAAACTGCGCCGAGTCCAGAACCGCTCCGATGAAAAGGAGCTTCTGAGAGGGGCACAGGTGTGAGTGCAGGAGATCGGCCGTAGTCTGGAGGTGGGAGACGACTGCCTGGGGCGAGCCCGCCTTCAACAACCAGTCATCGAGATAGGGGAAGACTGGAACCCCTGATCTGCGCAGATGAGCTACGACCACCGCCAACACTTTCGTGAACACCTGAGGGGCGCTGGTGAAGCCGAAGGGGAGCACGGTAAACTGAAAGTGCTCGAGGCCAACCGTGAACCGCAGGTAGTGCCGGTGGGCCGGCAGGACGGGGATGTGGAAATAAGCGTCCTGCAAGTCCAACGCTACCATCCAGTCTCCAGGGTCTAGGGCAGCCAGGACCTGAGCTAAAGTCAGCATCTTGAACTTCTCCTTCTGGAGGAAGCCGTTGACGCTCCGGAGGTCCAAGATAGGGCATAGGCCTCCTTTGCCCTTCTTGGGTACCAGAAAGTAGTGGGAGTAGCAATCACATCCTACTTCTGGCCCAGGAACGAGCTTGATGGCCTCCTTGGCCAAGAGGGCCATAACGTCCTCCTGCAGAAGTTGCAAGTGATCCTCCGACATGCGGTGGTACTGCGGTGGTATGGCTGGAGGGGTCGCCTCGGAGGGGAGGGAGTAGCCCCTTCAGATGATTTGCAGCACCCACCTGTCTGAAGTGATGGTACACCAGTGGAGAAGGTGATGGCGGACCCTGCCCCCCACTGGTGTCGAATGGGCCTGAAAGCTCAGACTAGGAAGGCTTTGAGGCAGTTGCTGCGGGAGTGGATGCGGACTGACCCGGCCTTTGTCGCCCTGCACCGCCACGGCGGTTCCCACGTCCGCGACCGTGTTGAGGTCGGTTCTGCAGCCTGTGGATGGACGAATGTGTGGGGGTGCCCCTTTCTTGGCTACGAAAGGGGCGAAAAGCAGAAGTCTGCTAGCGCTGGCCCGACAGGTCCAAGGACTTGGCCGTAGCCCTGGAGTCCTTGAAACGCTCAAGCGCACTGTCTGCTTTGTCGCCAAAAAGGGGACGGCCATCGAAGGGCATGTCCATGAGCGTGGCCTGGACATCCCCCGAAAAATTGCCGGCCTCAGCCAGGCGTGGCGACACATTGCCACCGTTGTGGAAATCGCTCTGCCCAGCGGGTCCGTGGTATCAAGTCCACATCGGATGGAATAACGTGCTGCATCCCGCCCCTCAGCAAGAGCTTGGGTGAGCCTTGCCTGGGCCTCCTCTGGACACAGAGGCAGCACGTCCGCAACCGTATCCCACAAGGAGTGGGTGTAACGGCCCAAAAGGCAACCAGTGTTGATAGACCGCAACCCCAGTCTAAGTGAGTAGAACAGTTTCTTCCCAAACTGGTCGAACCTTTTGGATTCCCGATCTGGATGAGCAGTCGGGAATGTGTTCTTGGACGTAGAGGCCTGGATGACCAGACTCTCGGGGGTGGGGTGTACGGACAGAAGCGGGGGTCGCCCGGAGCCGGGCGGTGGTGTCGGGCCACGGTCTGATCCACAGGGGGCACTGTGGAGGGCTTGGACCAAGTGCCCATCAGAACGTCCGTGAGGGCCTCATTAAATGGCAGCAGAGGCTCCGAAGAGCTTACTGGCGGCTGAAGCACCTCGGTAAGGAGACTAGTCCTCACGGTCGCAGCAGGGAGTTTAAGAGCAAAGGCCTTGGCTACCCTGTGCAACACCACACCATAAGTAGCACACTCCTCCGTAGCCACGGAAGGAGGAGAGAGAGATGAAGCCAGTTTTCAGGCAATGTGTCAAGACCACTGGCCCCCCCAGCTCGTCTGCCCAGTCCTGAGATAACTGGCACTGTCGTGCCAGAGGGTCCTCAGACCCCTCCCAGTCCTCCCCTTCATCTGTGTCCTGATAAAGAGGCAGAAATGACAGAGCCGGGTCATAGGTGAATTGCTCACCCACCGACGCCGGACCCGGACCGGGGCTGAAACCGGGGACTATGTCGTCAAGAAGACGGCGCAGGGAGCGACACCAGAGGGGTCAGCGCCAGCGGAGGAGTCGTGAGGTCAACTGGCGTCGACCGGGATTCAGGCCTGGATCCCACGGGGGACTGCGGCGTCGAGTCCGAAGTCGACGATGGCGCCGGGGCCGAAGCCGGCGGCTCGCTAGAACTCCCAGTCCGTTCTGCGGAGCCCGAAGGCGCGCTGGCAGGCCTCAACGGAGGGAAGTGAGTCCTCATGGTAATGAGGAAATCACAAATCTCCTCCGGTGTCGTACGCAGTTCAGGGATCGGAGGCTATGGGACCGGATGCGACGCCTGCAGCTCCAGCGGAGCCACGAGGGCGGTGTCACCCGCACCCTCGGCCAAGTCGCGTGACCAGCGAGGGGAGTCAGAAGAGCGATGTCGCCTCTTCAACTTCTTTTTAGAGTGCCTCGACTTACCTGGTGCGGGCTCCGGCTCCGCGACTGGCCCCTCGACTTCCTCCTCGACCGGGACCTTGAGCGGCGTGGAGCTGACTGCCGGATCTCGAGCAGCTTGCGGGACCGCTCCTGCCTAGCTTTCGAGGTCAAGACCCGGCAGTCGGGGCACGACTTGTCGTCGTGGTCGGCCCAGAGGCAGTAGAGACACCGGTGGTAGAGGTTGGTCACCGACATCAGGCGGTGACAGGCGTCGCACGGCTTGAACCCAGGCATCCCTACCGGCACCAGGAGTCAAAGTAGACTCAAAAAGAGATCCAAAACAGATCAAAAAAGTTAGTCAAAAAATGACTAGAGTACTGCTCTTCCCGGATCTGCGCTTGCTGGCACGGAAAAAAGAAGAACTGACATCAGCAAGCGAAGGCGGCATCTAAGTACTCCGAGGACGTCATTCCAGCGAACTCGACGCCGACGACAGACGCGGAGCCGCAGACGACGCCTGCCGACACACAAGGCTACTGCTGATGAAAACTTTCCAGATCCAGTCTGATGCCTGGGGATATTCTAAGGTAAGGAATCTAACACTAACCTGTTTCTTTCAGATTCATCTTATAAGGTTGACAAGCTGTCTTGAAGATGAGCCTTCCTCAATGGGACAAGCCCACATTAGCAAGCCATGTTTTTTTTGGTTTAAGGACCAAAAGACATGCGCCTGTTTCACTAAGTGTTTCCCAAATTTAGTTGGGTCCAACTTTTCCCTCGTGGAGAAGCTATAACCTAGGAATCTCCGGCGGTTTCATTTATCGTGGAAGAAAACTCTAAAAAAAAAAGATCTTGTTCTAGTTCTGTGAAAGAGACCTGCAGATCTGGGATGAACGGGGAATATGATCAGCACAGCTTACCTTCAGAAGTTAAAATGTAGGAGACATGAGAAAAATAAAGCCTTCACAAGGTATGTTAGTCATGGCTTCAACCGAGGAAAGTGCACATTTTCTGGGCAGACACTCAAAAATGTCCTGCTTTTCTCATGAGTAAGCAGTGACATGAAGTAATTCAATAAGAAACCAAACGTGCATTAATTGGTTTTACCACTAAAAAAAATAAGATCAATATTGGAGCCACTGACTACAAGAACACGGTGTCAAATTATGTGCTACATGGACAGAGGCTTGTTGACAGTTCATCCCCAAACACTACTGGCAAGACGATCAATACCAGGATAACAGATGATCACAGAGACTGTGGATCTTGACTCCCAGCCTTTTTTGCTTATTTTATTTTGAAAGGTTTTATATAGCGCTACTAGACCCGGAGGTATCAGAGCGCTTTACATGAGTTACAGCGCGTTACAGGTTACATAAGGAGGAGGGGGAGGGAGGGAAATACACAACGGGAAAAACGAGGAAAACAATGTCAGATCTTGAAGTTTCAATGCTGTTGTTCAATAGATTTCATCTGAATCTGTTTAAACCTGTGTTTAATTGGTAAGGGCTCAGAGGCGTAGTCGCTGTAACCTCTACTGCCTGTGGACGTACTTGTGATGCTATCTGGAGAAAAGAGCTTGCCAGGTCAGAAGGAAAGCCCAGTCTCTTCTTGTTGTACGAGTAAACATACAAAGAAAGAGGAGGGTTTCAACAGAAGGATTTCATAAATCATATTTAAGCACCTGTTTATTCCAATCACTGTAGTAATAAGAAATTCCAGCTTGAACTGACATGATTACTCCTTCTAATGGACCACCACGCCTGCCCTCTTTCCATATGGAGGTGCAGTGGTAACTAAAGTAAGTGGTTTGCTCTTGCACTAGGCTTTGTCTCTCCATGACCTTAAAAAAACTTTCAAAACTACTAATTGGTTTCCTACCTGCACTAAGAGGTATTCTCAAAACCACACTGCCAAAATCCTGTTCAGTACCCTTGCCTTCCGCAAGTTAGAGGTTTACATTTTACTAACTTCCTTGTTACTCATTCCTGGCTCAAGTTAGCCACTCAAACCCTATTCAACCTTCCACTCCTGCCAAAGACTAGGCTAGCAGGCATCGTCAAAGAAAAGTGCATTAAATATATTTTCTCCAACTTATCATTCAAGTCAATCCGTGTCCTTTCCCCATAGCTTAGCCACAAACACCCTCTCTTCCACCCTGCCTGCCGTCCCTACCTGCAACAAGCCTTCTTCAGCTCAGGCCATTGTCCATGTCAGCCCCATTATAGTGGAACATAAAGCACCTCACTGGTCCCTTAAGGCTGCTGTGAAAATAGGCCACATCAAGTCTAGGTACAAGACGGCCCAGGGAATAGGTCCATAGTTGCCTCACAAACTGACACCTGATATTTTGCGTAATCATTGCTGTAATATAATGGACTCTTCTCCCACTAATGTCGTCAACTGGATCCCTATACCAGTCTACCATTTATACTTTCTGTCACCCTATGTGCAGCATCCCTGCTGGAGAGGCTCCACAACACACGTGCAATAGGAAATAAATGACATACAAGTCAAGCCTTTATAACTTTAAAATAAGATGTATATAGGGTCAGTAGAGGTTAATCAGCCCCAACACATGGTATAAATTAAAAAAAAAACTAAAAATAAAGAAGGTTTTTGATTATTATAAAACAAAAAGTTTTGCAGTGAAGGAACGTTAAAGAAATCTTCTGTCCGTGTTGACTCCAAATGACGCAGTTTGTACTCCTTCCCCGCCAGCTGCACAGAATGAACCGAGTTGGAGGCCCGCCCCACGGCGCGTGCTTTTTCGGGGGAGAACATGAGGAGGCTAGCCATATGGGCCTCATTGAGCCGATAAATCAGACTCCGGCTCTTTCCTCAGTACCGAGGACGTCCCAAAACACACGCAGGAGATGCCAGGCCCGAGAACATTAAGCCCCAGCACCGAGCGTCTCCACGCCTGGTTTTATGGCTCCTTAATCCACTACACTCCATTCCGCCACTTTTGATACTGCCTCATGAAACATGAATGGGAATGTCTCGCGCCGTCGCCCAATGTGGCTCTGATTACCCTATCCATTTTTAATGGGCACACATATACACACGAGGGAAGCCGGGCTTCTTGAGCGATGCCCTGCCTGGCAGCCCCCCTCCATAGAGCCAGCCCCCCTCCATGGAGCCACAGATGAAGCTGCTGGCGCTGTCAAAGACATCCGCATCCAGGGTAAGAGTGGCAGCGCTTTGTTCTAGTCATCTGTTCACATTTTATTTAAACAAAACACTATTTCAATTTGTAAAAAAATATATATATTATTAAATTTAATAACTGGTGAGAAATTATTAAGGGGTATCCACTAATTCTGGCCTCCATGCATTATAAATAAGACAGCGCTTGAGAAAGAAGCTGAGGAGACGAAAATAAACACTAATCACGCCAGCAACAAGATTTACACACCCTTTTGTACATCCTATGCAGCACAAGCATCTTTAATTCATGATATACCTCTGATTCTTAACACAATTACATTATGTTTAACCATGTTTTACGTTTAACCAAAAGTCTGCTTCTATGCCTGAGACACGGCACGCTGGGACCAAGTCTCTGCCAATTCGAAAGTCCAGAAGAATGCGCTCTCAAATACCATTTTGCCCTTAAACTGCACTGGTGCTTCGTCTCTTCATGAGGTTTAGGGATGATCTCCCTGGCTCACTGTCATCCGTCCTCCCCGATCCTTAGCATCTGGGGGTCATGTGCATCTTTCATCCTAAAGGGATTCACTGGTCTGCGCTTCCTGAAGCCTTGTCCCCGTTTGGAATGAACCCTTATATCACAGTTCGCCGCGTTCTGGACCCAGAGCAACTTAAACTCTACATACATGCTGCCTAATTCAGAACCATGTGGTACAAAAGGGGGTGGTGATGGACGGAGCATCTGAACCAATCAAACACTCACACCCAGTCAACAGATCTGGGTTTAATCCATCACCGTTCTTTAGCCCACTCTGCCACCCCAGTTCAGACATGGCCATATGCAAATCAGTCTGACCCTGTGCCTCATGGGAACAGTCCAGCCCAAACTGCCAAGCCATGCCTTCCCTGGACCGGAAACAAGCTTCCGAGGACCGGTTTCTGGCATTTCAGCCGTCTTCAGCCCAGCTAATTCAGAACCATTGCAGTATCATCAGGACTGGGAGGTGTGCGCTTCCTTTCAGCCACAAAGCGCTTCTGGGAGCCTATCTGTGCTTTTTGTAATTTATACAAATTATAGAAAAAAACTTTCAATGAATGAATGTATATGTCTCACTCTCAACTCTGTTAACATTACAGTCCTAATCAACACGGACTTCTCTAGGACCCGAAGAAATTGAAGCATATTCTCAGTTCAAGCTGAAAGTTGAAGCTCTTAACCAATACGATTTACTGAGACTCCATAGATCCGCTTTGGTCAAGTTGATCCTGAGTTTTTTTTTCCTGATGCAGTTTGTAGAGCGGCGGGGCCACGTGGGTGAAGGCCACAGCTACGCTCTAATAAGGTACGACACACACACTTCAGTATTACGTTGGCTGGAAAGACCAGAGCGGTCTCCGGCCGTTTATTTATCCCCTCGGGTCGAGCCCGCCCGAGGGGTGTATGGATGCATGTGTTGGGCTACATTGTAGAGGAGAGCCCGGGTGGCTCTCTACATCCCTCCTTTCTTTTAGGAACAGATTCTTAGGTGCTTCAGGCTCAGGGTGACGTACATACTATGGGGCAGATTTACAAGCCCCTTGCGCCTCTTTTACGCCGCCGTTGCGTCACTTTTGTGACACAGCGGCGGCACAAATCCTGCGCCACGGTGCAGGGTATTTACAACATGGAGCATCTGGGAGATGCGTCACGTTGTAAAGCCCTGCACCATAAGGAGGCGTTCCGGTGCAGGGGGGGCGTTCCTGCGCAAGGAACGCCTCCTAAAAGTGGCTGAGTGAAATCTACAAGATTTCACTCTGTCACTTTTAGGCCAATGCTGCGTCAAAACCCTGCGCCTGCTTGACGCAGCATTGGAAGAATAGGCCCCCTAGGAGCATTGCTGGAGCTGTGTCGCGCTTGCGACACAACTCCAGCAATGCGCCGCCTTTACGGCACAGATGCGTGACGCATCTGTGCCGTTTTTGGTGCATCATGGGTGGCGGAGCTGCGGCGCACAATTACTGGCGCATCCCTGTTAATTTGCAGGGATGCGCAGGGCTGGACTGAAAACCACAACCGGCCCTGGCAAAGTGCTCGGCCGGGCCCCCTCCCCACTCAGGGGGCTTTGAGGTGCCGCCGAGCTCTTTGCCGGGCCCGGTTTTCGGCCGATTTTGCAGCTATGCTGCAGAAACGGCCCTGTAACAAAAACGGCCACCAGGGGCCCAAAACCGCCCCCCACCTGTGCGGCGCACCGGGGGATTGCCCGGTGCCCACTATGCCCAGTCTGGCCCGGGGGATGCGCCAGTAATTGTAAATCTGCCCCAAAGTCTTTCAGTCTTAGACTGGGCACAGGGTTCGGCCGGAGACCATACCTCTGGCTCCGGGAGCTGGAACTAACCACTGCATCTGCTGAGGTGCTCAGGGTTGACCCCGTCGTCACATCTTGACAAAGTTGGCCAGGCCTGGGGTCAGACTCTTCCCGATACTCTTGCAAACTCCTCTGTGAAGATCTCAGCAAAACTGGCGATACAGGCGGGGTGAGACTTGGGGTGTCCTCGGGACATTCCGACTCTTCTTGGCCACGACTTTGCGCGTAGATATTCTTGAAATTGGAAATGTTCCTCGTGACCTACTGCTGACCACGCTGGGCAGTGACCCTGGTTCCTTGAATACCCACCACTGTCCACTCTTCCGGCTCGTAGGGTGTCCTGAACTTCCAGCCAGGGTGCCTGTCCCTGACTAGTGCACGATCCCCCACTCTCAGCTGTGGTTCTTTGGCCCGACGAGCTTCACTCACCTTTTGGTTCGTCATGGCTCTTCTCACTTGGACATTATTGTTGTCGCATTCCATGGGTACCCATGAGGTGGCCTCTTGAAGAGCAGATGCGACTGGGCACGTTTGGTTGTGCTGCGTGGCGTCTGACGGTAGGCATCAAGGAACTGATTTAGCGCGACTTCCGTATCTTCACCTTGGTGTACAGCGATGCGCAGGGCTCGATTAAGTGTCCGCATGAGGCGCTCTACCTCCCCATTAGCTTGAGGCCACAACGGGGTGATCTTCCAGTGATGAATTGCTTTTCGGTCTAGGTACTCTTGGAATTCACAGCCTTGGAACGGTGGCCCATTGTCTGTCCGAACCTCTTCTGGTAAGCCCATGAGTGCAAATGTCTTGTTTAGGACTCTTTGGACATGTGTGAAAGCTGTTGATGCCACTATTTCTACCATGGGAAATTTTGAGAAGGAGTCAACCATCACCAACATGGTGCGCCTATCCGGGAAGCTTCCAAAGTCAAGACTAACCTTAGTCCAAGGGATGTCACAGGGCCCTTCGGTGATTACTGGCGCTGGCGCCGGATCTCCTCCTGTGATGGTTCAGGCATGGCACTGCCTCACCATTTCCTCTACCATGGAATCCATTGCTGGAAACCAGACTTTGTTCCTCAACCTGGCATTTGTCTTGGCCATCCCTTGGTGTCCCACGTGCGCCAACAGGAGTATTCGATTCTGCAGTTTTTCTGGAATCAGGATCACATGTTCTCGCAGAACGACTCCCTTCTCTCCTACACTGAGTTCGTGGCGCACTTGCCAGATTTGGTGTTGAGCGTGGCTAGCTTCCGCCCTGAGAGTTCGGGCTCCATCCATGAAATGCGCCCAGCCCACCAGCGCCATCTTCACTCGGGACAGTGTTTCATCTTCGGTAGTGGCGCGGCCAATTTTTTCAAGTGTCATGGCCGTGGGACACACTCCTTGCGGGACCATCTTCACTAATGCCTCGGACTGGGATGCAGCCGTTGATGATTCCTGAAGCGGCCTGGACTCTGGGTGGCGTGAGAGGTAGTCTGCCGGGTTGTGGGCTCCAGGGCGAAAAAGAATCTTGAAGTTGTAGGACTGCAGCTGCACCGCCCATCGCTCGATCCTCGGGGGTGCTAGCCTGGAAGATCCTGCGAAGAGCGGGAGTAGGGGCTTGTGGTCAATTACAACTTGGAATTCCTGGCCGCACAGATACAGGTGAAAATGTTGACATGCCCATTTTATCACCAAGGCCTCCCTCTCGATTTGGGCATACCTTGTTTCCGTGTCTGTGAGGGCCTTACTGGCGTATGCTACCGACCTCCAGGCTTCGGGGCTGTGCTCTTGGAGAAGAACTGTACCAAGGCCAACTGGGCTGGCGTCAACGATCAGTTCAGTGCGCCGCCCCGGATGGAAGTAAGCCATCACCGTCTTGTCCAGCAGGGCAGCCTTGTTGTTGTGGAACGCAGCATTGACAGCTACGGTCCACTCCCACTGGTGGTTATTGCGTGTGAGAGATCGGAGTGGTTCAGACAGGGCAGCGAGATTTGGAATAAATCTTCAACAGGATGTGGCCATGCCAAGAAATCTTCTCACTTCTGTGGGGCTTTTTGGGGTGCTGGCCGCTCGAAAAGCTGCGGCCTTCTTGGGGTCCACTTGTGGTCCTTCTCTGGTGAAAGTGTATTCGAAGTAATCGACAGATTCTTGATAGAACAAACACTTCGCCTTCTGAAGGGTCAGCCCGCTGTCCTCAAGTCTCTTCAGGGTGGCCCGGAGGTGAGTGTGGTGATCTTCTAGGGTGTCCAAGAACACCAGGATGTCATCACTGAGGTTAATCATGCCCTGCAGACCCAACAGTACTTCTCTGATGGCGATCTGGAAGACTTCGGCTGCTGAAGACACCCCAAAGCGGAGTCTCTAGTACCTCTGAAGGCCAACATGCGTTGAGAATGTAGTGATGTATCTACTCACGGGTTCCTGTTCCAGCTGGTGGTATCCCACGTTTAGATCTACGTTCAAGAACCACTTGGCTCCGTTCAGGTCCACCATTATGTCGTATATGGTTGCCGTGATGTGGTGCTCCCTCTTGACTGCCAGATTAGGTAACCGCATATCCACACAGAGCCGGATGGCTCCGGGCTGCTTGCGTTTGGGAGCGACGGCCAGCGGGGACACCCACGGGGTGGGGCCGGAGACCTTCTCAATCATGTCAAGGTCCTCAAGCTTTTTCAGCTCCTCCTCTACCTGCGAGTGTAGATTGAACAGCACTCTCCTATGCCTTAGGGCGACCGGTCTCAACGTGGGGTCAATGTGGAGTTTGAACCTCTTCCCTTTGAGTTTTCCTAATCCAGTGAACAGTGCCGGAATCACCTTCAAAATTGCTTCAGCATGGGAGTCATGGATCTGGTGACAAAAGAAGACTAGCCCCAGGTCTTCGGCTGTATGGCAGCTGATCAGCGCGCCTTTCCTTCCTTCTGTGATGTGGAACCTGGTTACCGTGGTGGGCCTCCAGCTGACAACTTTGGTGTGAGTGACTCCTCGGAGGGGAAGTGGATCTGTCCCTCTGTATGTGTAGATCCGAGTCTTTAAGGGTGCGAGCAGGGGCCGTGGCGACAGGCGGTTATACTGCTCCGAGTCCATCACATTGACAGAGGCACCTGTGTCGATGAGGCCTAGATAGCCGTCCCTTCCACCGAGATTTTAGCACATGGGTGGTGGCCTTCGGCGATTGCCGGTCCTGCTGACATACGACACGACAAATACTTCGTAGTCGTCATCGTCCGCGAGTGCACGGCAGTGTTCCTGTTGTCTCACTTATTGATGGCGGGTCATCAATGGAGACCTGGCAAAGGCGTTGCGACATGCCCCTCGACGTAGCTTGCCTAGACCTACCACTGTGGCACACCTTGGCAAAGTGATTGATATTGCCGCAACGGGAGCACGTCTTCCCTTTCAACCGGCAAACAGCCATCGCTGGGTGTGTCTCACCACACTAACCACATTGCCCTCCGGGCTGCACCCTTGGTGCTTGGCAAGACGTGTTGGGGCGCCGTTGGATTGCCTCAACCTGCTCTTCCTTGGACAGACACGTGCCTGGACATATGCAGTGCAGCGACGGGTGGGTGTAGGGCAGCCTCCATTTCCTCAGCCTGAACATCCGACAGTTTGGGTGACCAAGCCAAGACGAGAATCTCGTCCAGCGAGATCCCTGGTTGACGAAGGATCAGGTTCCGCATGAGTTTGGAACGGCATACGAGGATTATTTGGTCCTGTATCTCTTCCCTATGATCCGGGAAGGTGCACGTGCTAGCCTGCCTGCGCAGCCATGCGTAAAACATGTCGACCGACTCTGTGTTTGACTGCGACGCCCGTCTGAACTTCAACTTTTTCGAAATCGGGGTTAAGTTGAGGGTCGAAATGCCTGTTGAGAGCGGTGCCCGCCCCCTCATAGTCATCGTCTTCATCTGTGTTGTGGAGCGTCTCGAAGAGGTCGTAGATCTCCGATCCTCCGTAGTAGATGAGCAGCGATCTCTTCACCGTGTCATCGGTCACCCTGGTGCCCTAGAAATAATGATTAAGGTAACCAAACCACGCTTTCAATCGTGGGGCCGCTGTGGCGGGATCCGCCATTTCACTGAACAGTGGCAGTGGGGCAACGGCCGTGTGACTGTGTCCTGGTGGTGGTCTGTTGGCACTCCTGACTGGATTGTTCCCTCCAGCCTGCTGAACCGCAGCACTGTCTGGAGCCTGGTTGCTAATGGTGTCTGTTTGCCGGTGTGGTGGCGCAGTCCTGGTGCAAGGAGCCCGTGGGGAACGTGCACGCTGGTACGTGGCCACATGCAGTTGGCTGTCGCTGACCTATAGGCCCAGTGAATGCAGGCTAGTTGGCTTTGTTACCTGGTGGGGCTATGGGCGAGGTGGCTTGGTCTTCCTGTAGAGCAAAGGCTGCTGACGCCCCGTTGGTGTGCTGAAAGTGAGAGTCGAGGTAATGAAAGTCGGGGCAGTGACCTCTGATGTGCCTGGCTATCCTCCTTTGTGTGAGCAAACTCTTTCCCCATCTCCTTTTCTGTAGTGCAGGCAGCACGCAGGGCAGCTATGCGTGCAGGGGGGCCTGTGGCCAGACGTGTTCTTGGGCCTGTGCAGAGGCCCCGGGGCTTCAGACTGCTTTGGCGCTGGCTGGCGGAGTCGGGCAGAGGCCTCGAGGGAGGCGTCCTGGGCAGGCAGGTGCTAATGCATGGTGTGGAGGGGGGGAGGAGGTCCGCAGTACTGCGCGGCGTCCAGGGGCGTAACACAGGGCCACGCGGGTCAGGGGGGCTCAGGGGGCCCCCCTGGCCTCACTAGTCTCAGCACGGAAGAAGACGGCTGCAAGCAATGCAGCATTGGGCTTAGGCGCTAGCAGACAGTAGCGGGTTAAATGAAACACACTGTATTCACACAGTCTCCCCCCCCCCGCAGGCCCAGGGCCCCCACGCACGCTCCAAGGGCCCCCTCACACGCTCCAAGGGGGCCCTCCCTCACCCTCACGTCTCTCCTCTCGGCAGCCCTCCAGCCAGCCAGCACACCACGAGGGACGGTGCCGGTGTTGTGTAATATGTGGTATCCCCACTATATCCTGTATCCCCTGCTCTTCGGCACTTTTCGGAAATGAAACTCAGCCCGGGCAGGTTCAGACAGAAGCAGTTGATCACTGCTCGGGCTGAGTGCAGGGATACACGATTCAACAGGAAGCCAAACTCGGCTCTGGCAATAAATAATCAGAAACTTTTACACGAAGAGAGACAGACAGAAATAAATAGAATGAACCGTAATGGAAATGGCAATTAAGTTAATAAACGTGAAAGCAAAGAAACTATTGCTGAAGCACATCGAATTGTAACGAAATAACATGAGAGGAAGAGAATAAAAACTGGCAGAGGTTCAAATAAGGGGAAAAATAATATCAAAACTGTAATGTTCTTCCATTCAATGATGCGCAGGCTGCTGACTGAGGGTTCAACAAGTATTTATTTACCAAGTTACAAACATTTATGAGGAGCGCCGGCCAGCGCTGCCGATCGTTACCTTCCTCGGCGCGCACTGGGGATGCGCGCGCAGCGCGCCAACATGGCCGCCATAAACTAGAATGCGCACACTACAAAAACGAGCGAAAGATTAAAGAGTAAAGGTAACAAAAAGGCAATGAAAAAAGCAAAGTATTAAAGTACGGAAAAGAAAACGGTTTAGCCTAACGGCTAAGGCGCTCGACCTCGGACCTGGGGATCTGGGTTCGAGTCTCGGTAAACGACGCCAAAAGCTCCTGTGATTCTGGGCAAATCTCTTAATCTCCCCGTGCTTAAAAATGAAAGTGTGTGTCCTCATCCAAAAAAAAACGCAACTTGTGCTGTGTAAAGCGCTCTGAAAAAAGTGTTTTGATTTTCATATAATGAATATGTCAGAAGGTGTTAATGACAAACATAACGTGCACAATAAGTTAAATAACAGTGCATGTTTAGTTTGACTCATACAACATAGTTGGCATTTTACCAGCTGCTCTATCTTTTTGTGTCTATGCTAATTAAACAAGCATTGGCAACACAATCAGTCTCATATTTTTGTGAAAGTTAGAGCTAATGGCATTGTAAATGGCAATGTTTTTTACTTATTTTTTAGGATGAGCCTGAGCAGCAGCGCATGCGCTACTCTGTGGCATGATGTATTGGAGCATGGAATAGAAGCCGCGCCCACTCTCCTCTCGTATTTGCCATTAGCTTTTGTCATTGTCTTTCGTATTGGCTTGTGTCATTGTCCTTCGTAAATGGTGGCTTCTGATTCGTTATTAGGCTTGTAAGTCCCTCCTTAGCACCGCCTTGTCTTCATTTGTAAACTCCCATGAGGACTGGCCCTTTTACTTCAGTTGTTACACGCTACGTCTTTTTTAGTCTTGAAGCTCTATTTTCTTTAATGAGTTTCCCCTACGTCAGGCACAACACGCTTTCCTGCTACATTCAATGCGCCATGCATGTTTTCACTTTCCGAGCAGCCAGGGATAATGGGGACCGCTTCTTTGAATAGGTCTCGCATTTACAAGAGTTTGAACTATTGGCATTGTAAATGACGATGCCTTTTATTTATGTGTTAATTAGCAAAACAGATAGATAAAAGTTATTTTCATTTACAATGCCATCAGCTTAAACTCTGGCAAATGCGACACCTACTGCATTGCAAATGCTTGTCATACATGGTTCCTGGTGCACACTGGTGGCACACATTCTGATGTTCGTTTCTCACCTTGCTGGTTTTCTAACCCAGATACTGGCGTACGCTCGTGTCTCAGGCTACACAGCACATATTCTGGGACTAGTTCCCCTACTGTCTTTGTTTGTACACGGATCCTGGTGCATGCTGGGGGCTCACAGCATCAATTCTGGTGCCAGCTACCTACGTGGCAGGTTTTTGTACAGGAATTCTGGTTCACGCTCATGTCACTCACTGCACAGCACATTCTAATGCTGGTTTTCCACATAGCACGGCAGGTTTTCCTACACAAATCCATGTGCGCGCTTGTGTTGCATGCTGCACAGCACACTCTAATGCTACTTTTCCACATGTCTGGTTTTTATGCACAGATTCTGGTGCACGCTCATGTCTCATGCTGCACAGTACACACTAATGCTGGTTTTCCACAGGGGTATTTTTGCATGCACTTATCATGGTGCATGCTCGTGTTTCATGTAGCACTGCACATATTTTGATGCTGGCTTTCATACACGGATCCTGGTGCACGCTTGTGTCTCACGCATCACAGCACATTCTAATGCAGGTTTCTCACATGGCTGGCTTTCGCGCACGGATCCTGGTGCACGCTCGTATCTCACGTTGCACAGCACACACTAATGCTGGTTTTTCACAGGGCCAGTTTTAATGCAAGGGTCCTGGTGAACGCTCATGTCTCGTGCTGCACAGCAAACTCTAATAATAGTTTCCCACATGGCTGGGTTTTGCATACGGAGACTGGCGCATGCTCATGCCTCACGCTGCATAGCACACTCTAATGCTGGTTTCCCACACAGCTGGTTTTCGTGCACAGATCCTGGTGCACGCTCATGCCTCACGCTGCACAGCACACTCTAATGCTAGTTTCCTACATGGCTGGTTTTCGCACATGGATCCTTGTGCACTCTCATGCCTCACGCTACAAAGCACACACTAATGAAAGTTTTCATACATGGACCCTGGTGCACGCTCGTGTCTCATGCGGCACAGCACACTATACTGTTGGTTTTCCATAATGCTGTTTTTAAGGCACAGGTCCTTGTGCACACCTTAATGCTGGTTTCCCACATGGCTTTTTTTCACGCACGGAACCTGGTGCGCGCTTATGCCTCATGCTGCACAGCACAATCTAATGCTGGTTTTCAAAAGAGTTTCTCCTACCGCAGACAGAACAGGCTTTCCTGCAACATTCAGCGCGCCATGGGTGCTTTCACTTTCCAAGCAGCCCGGGACAATGGCGGCTGATTCTTTGCAAGGGAATAGGTCTCGTATTTACAAGAGTTTGAGCTATTATCCTTGTAAATTACAATATTTTTTATTTATGTGTTAATTACAAAACAGATAAAGAAAAGGCATTTTCATTTACAATGCCGATAGCTTAAACTCTCGCAAATGCGAGACCTATGGCATTGCAAATGCTTGTTTTTGTTTGCAGTGGAGTGATCACTTAGAAAAAGAGAGTTAGAGCTATTGGCATTGTAAATGTAAATATTTATGTGTTATAGAGTAAAGTCGGTGTATGTGGTTTGTAGTGAAATTATGTGGCTACCATCCAGGTAATGTGAGCATTTACGAAGCAGAGGTGCAGTTAGGATAGATGGGTTGGTGGAATGATGGCTATTTGTATGAATGCTTGGATGGATGGATGGACAGCTGTATGAGTGCATGCATGGATGTCTGGGTGATCAGTTGAATGAAAATATGGTAGGTGATGCATGGGTAGGAAAGTTACAGATGGTTGGTATGGAAAGAAAAAGATGGATACATATAGAAAATATTTATAAAAAGGAAAGTTTTGTACATTATTGGACCTTTGGTCAAGACTGTATGATATATCAGGCTACATTGTGGCCAAGATCTCATTAAACATAAAATCCCATTTACAATTAAGAAGTTGTGGTGGTTTGGTGCCGTGACGCCGAAACTATGCTTCATTGTCAGCTTCTTGGATGCCTGCTTAATCTGCAGTCTTCCAACACAGTATTACATTTGGACGCTGGTTTAACCCATTTAAATCTTAAATGCTGTGTTCCATCAAACCTTACAAGAGACAGTTACTAATTATGACTGATGAAGGAAAAGTCTGATGACTGGTCCCATTGATAGAACTTGCATGTGGTGTTCTGCAAGTTGCAAGGACACGTTGACAATGCCTTGTTGATGAACACAATTATGCCACTCTGTGGCATTGAGACTGCTAAATATAGGCCTATATGTAAACTCTCAGGTGCATATCATACAAACAAAAGGCATGCTACATGTTTCTGGAGCCTTGCAACTTGTACCCGTGTGAGGCCAAAGAAGGGAGGGCATGACTGGCACAGCAGGGGCAGCATTACAGTCTTTTTGTGCTGAGGACTGCAACATTTCCGAGCGAGCCTTCACAGCAGCAGCTTCCCAGTATCTCTGTTGCTTACTCGATTGTAAGACCAAACAAAAGATATCATATTCCGGGGCCACATTACAGATGACTGCGCCAGCACTAATTGTCACTGTGCGCCAGATTATGCTCCCTTACAGAGGATCAGCCTGTGGGGGGTGTGGCTGGCCGCCGATGGAGCGGGGAGCCTGAACCGGAGGTCCTGCGGGTGATCCCCCATCACAGCCCTTCCTGCCCGATTTAGAGGGGCCCTTCACCTAACAAAGTCATCCCCGGACAGGTGAAGATCGGGGGAGCAGGCAGGAATCGAAAATCGGGGTGCAGCAGCTCACCTTCACTGTGAAATGAGCGGAAAGGAGGTGACGCGGGATAGCCCAGTTGGCGCTCGCTCTTTGAGCTACAACTCTGAGGGAGCAACGGCTGACTGTCTACCGCACAATGGAGATTCGAGGGGCGATCTGAGCTGGTGGAGCGCTGGATGAGCAGGACTTCACAGTCTCCAGAATGAAGAGGCGGGAGCTGGGCTTAGGTGGAGAGGGAGAAGCGGCCAGAGAAAATGACACCGAGGACCTGGGGGTGACCTCCGTTGCGAAGCCAGGTACCGAACGGATAACCGGCGCCAGTTTGGAGCGGGGGCCGCTGGGACTAATGCACGTGCTGGGGGCTCCGGACAGTGAAGAAGCGAGCAGGGGAGGCAGAGGTGCCCTGAGCCATTGAGGGTCCGTGTGTGGAGTACTGTGGGGCAGCCGACTGAGAGCGGGGGCCCACCTACCAGGATCTAGGTGCCCGGGATACTCAGTGGAGCCGGTGGAACTGGCTGCATATCTGGGAGCCGGCAGTGTCGCTAGTGGAGGGAGCACACCTCCTAAGCCTGGGACTGAGAGGCGGGTTAGACCGCCTCAGCTGAGATCACAACCCCCACCATTCAGGTGACTTGACAGATGGAGAGCAGGGGGCTGCTGCGCATGGAGCTGTGAGGAGAGGTGGAAGCGGGAGGTCTAGAGGATATTGGAGTGGCGAGGAGGGCCGGGACACTGTGACTTTGAACTTCTGGTGGAGGTGCTCTCCGACTGCAGCAGGTGACGAGCTAACACCCACACCAATGCGGACTGAGTGAGGGGAGTAGGCCCAAGAGAGACAGGGACCGGGGTTGGGGGCTTTGCCCGTACCGACATACTGAGCAGCCACATGACCTCCGGCCGCATTGATCGAATGCCACTTGTGTGGAGAGTGGGGAACAGGTGCCGGGTTAGATTGTTCCCTTTTCGGGAACTCCTTGCGGCATCGCTTCTGCGCTGCCCCCGTGCATCGCATTTGGGCTCCACACCCCACGTGCTTGGACTCGACTGCCCTTGCCGCAGGAGAGGACTATATAAACCCGAAGTGGGTACCCGCTGGTGCCTTTACTGATCGGCTTGCTCCACACTGTTCCAGGTATGGGGAGAGTCAACAAAAGACGTACGTGAGGTGGAGCAGCGAGAATCGGTGGGCGAAGACAATTGGGAGTCGTGCATCGCCAGTCGACTGGATAAGGATTGGGAGAAATTACTCGAACATGCAGCCAAAGTCTCCAGAAATGCCCGCTATGACCTGATTAGCTTTTATACATTCCACCATGCTTATCTCCGTTAAATCGGGCTCCATCACCGACCCTTGTCCTCCAGCTGTACTTTTACCAGACATTGAACAGGTTGCACCTGTTCTATCTAGCATCTGTAATGCTATGTTTATTTCAGGCATATACCCCCAACCTGGAAGAAAATCATTATAAATCTGTTGCTAAAAAAACCAAACCTAGATCCATCTGACACTAAGAATTACAGGCCAATAGCCAGCCTGCCTTTCCCAGCCAAAATCTTTGAAAAGGTAATGAATACTCAACTCTCTAAGTACATTGAAGATCATCATCTGCTAGACGACACTCAATTCGGTTTCCGTAGGGACCACGGAACCGAGACTGCACTTATCAAAGCGTCTGAAGATATCAGAATCACTCTTGATGAGGGAGGTGCGGCCCTTCTCATGCTACTGGACCTCTCAGCAGCATTTGACACGGTCTATCACACCATCCTGATCGACAGTGTCACCAAAATGGGCATCCAACATAATGCAAGAGCCTGACTGACTTCTTTCCTCATCAACCGCACCCAGTCGGTAAACCTTGGCACTTTTTACTCTGCCCAATTGTCCCTCCCGTGTGGGGTGCCGCAAGGTTCATCCCTAAGCCTGACATTTTTAAACATACATGTGTCTGACTTAGTCAGAGTCATCAAGGCACACGGGATGGGCCTAACATCGTATGCTGATGATGCGCAACTGGTGCTGTCTATATACAATGATGGTGGTAAGGTAAGGTAGCAGCCAACTTTCAACAGGGCATGCTGGCCATTAGCAGTTGGATGTCCAGCAATTGCCTTAAGTTGAACTCTGATAAAACAGAGGTTATGACTTTCGGCAAGTTGTTCCCCATCTGGTACTCTGCCTGGTGGCCGTCCTCACAGGATCCCCTCTTCTTCCAGTCACCAAGGTCAGGAATCTGGGCATCATATTTGATGACAGGCTGACATTTGCTCCCATGCTAATTCGGTGGTCTCAGCCTCATTCCATAAACTGTGAATGATCAAAAAGATTCTACAATTTTCACCCTTTACCGAGGGTTAAACTTTGGTCAGTACACTTGTTATGTCCACCATCAATTACTGTAATGGGCTACTTGTGAATGCCCAAAACAAGGTCATTCACAAACTACAATCAGTCCAGAATGCAGCGGCCAAAATGCTCTCAGGAACCCACAAATATAAGCCCATCTCCCAAGTCATTCAGAAGTATCATTGGCTCCCTGTGAAAAATCGCATAAAGTTCAAGGCCTTGTGCATTGCGTACAAGGCTATACGTAACATTGGACCTCAGTTTTTAATTGAGAAGCTAGCTACTTATATTCCTAATAGGGCCCTTCGCTCCTCTAATGCATTTCTGCTTAGGGTGCCACGTACCAAAACTGCCTCATGGGGCGACAAACGCTTCATCGTCGCCACTGCAAAACTCTGGAACTTCCTTCCATTAAATATCAGATCATGACAGTCTTTACTAGCATTCAGGAAAATGACAAAAACCTGGCTGTTTAATCAATAATCCCCTCCGCTCTGGTAGATGCTGCTGTCCTCAGCACCGAGACACTCACGGGTATTTGCGCGCTTTATAAGTCTCATAAATAAATAACTAAATAAATATCTAACCCCAGAACGTATTAACAGATATTTTGCAAGGGAGGACACCCGATGCCCGAGATGTACTACAGTGGGAGCGACCTACATCCACATGATGTGGAGCTGTACTTCTTTAACACATTATTGGCAGGAAGTGACACTAGTGACGGCTAGGATCACGGAGAGGGTAATCCCATGCACACCTACACATGTACTGTTGAGTTTGTTTTCACACACAGCCAAAACTAGGACCACAGACGGGTTCCTAGACCTCGCCTTTGTCCTGGTGCAGGGGGAAATCACTTGTAACTGGAAAGACCCAAGAGGCCCCAGTGTGCAAGGGTGGAAACGGGAGCTAGTAACGTGGGCATGATGCGAGAGCAGGGTCCTCTTGAGAAATGCGAGGCAAGGGATAGGCAAGGAGGAGAGAGCCAGGGCTTGGGAGACGATGATGGGCGACATGCAGTGAGACAGACGGGAGTCTGACGCTTCTACCCCTGAGAGACCACCACAATAGGAGCATCCCTAGTGACCAAGGCAGGATGAGAGGGCACAGGGGGATCCCGGACATTGAGGGATATATAAATTACCATCACAGGGGAGGGTACATACAGAACAGGGGGCACCCGCGAAGGGCTTCCACAGACGGTCAGACACGAGAGAGGTAACCTTCAGAGCTCTAGGGATACAATGGGGAGACAGCAGTGCGGGGCATCTAGTTCACTGTTTTTGATTGGTTGGGTGTGGGGGGGAACACGGGGCCACCGCAACATTATTCCCACAGAAAATGAGAGTAGACAAGGACACATCCATTACAAACTGCAGTGGAATGCAGGATGGGTTGGGGGATATATTGCCAACCACTATGGCCATAATATTTTTGTATCAGGATATGTGGATAACCAGACTGATAATAAATGGCAATGAAGTGTGTTAAAAAAAACAAAAAAACAGAGGATCAGTGTATAATGCGCCGTGATGTTGTTGAAGACTTTGAACTCTGTGTTTATAAGTGTTTGCGTCTGTGCGCATATTGTATTAGCGCACAGACGCAAATGCACAGACATACTCTGGCGCACAGCGACAATTAGCGCTGGCGCACTCATCTGTAGTACAGTCCCAGAATGTTTAATTTACTGCTATTGTTGATGGGCTAGGTGAAATCCTTATTCTCTCATCAAAAGCCTGACCCATACATTCACTGAAGCACTACGAAGAAGAAATGAGGCTGCACTGCGCTCTGAAAAAACAATAGTCTAGCCTCTTAAATCAGAAGTATAACTATACCCAAAGCACGCTCCAGAAACATTTTGTATGCCTTGCAAAGATGCAGATAACAGTTTCAGGTGTTCAGCATGTATTGTATTAAAAAACAGTCCTGTCAAACTTGTGATACTGTACCTGCCGGGACAGCCCACCACCCCTGCCCTACCTGAACAAATGGAGCTCCAAGGCCATGCGCGTTGCCCCATGGGCTCATTGCTGCCTTCAGGGGCCTTCAGCAGCTCAGCAAGCACCGGAAACAGAAGGAAGGCAAAAACTGGCTTATTTTGACCAGAGCAGCACCCGAACATTGTCCCCCTAAGGGCGCCATATTAGTTAAGATACTATCAAAGCTGAAGATAATCAGGTTAGGATGCAGCATCTTTATTAAGGGATCGCAAACTGCGTAATCATGGTTGAGGGGTTGCAAATCTAATGCAGCGGCAGCAACACAAAACAAGTACTAGCGAAAGAAGCGAGACAGCTCTTAGCAGAGGCACTTTCACACAGAGGGCAGACTTCATGCATTTAAGTTCAAAGCATCCAGGTGAGCCTCCACTATTTTATTCTCACCACTGACTGTTGAGAGAAATGGGGGGCTGTGGGCTGGGAATGAGAGAAATGCAGGGGTGGGCGTCTGTACATACGAGCTGGGCTTTACATTTGTTGCACAGTGATAAAGCATGGCGTGCTGCGCTGCAAGAATAAGAAAGAATAGTTCTCCCCAACAACAGATGAAGAATGCAAGCAGAAAGAAACTGTATTTAGGAGGTATATTTCTACTGTTCTACTTTCATAGACCATGCACACTGCCTTGTGGGCTATACGGCCTACACAGGAGTGACTTTTTGATATTTAAACAAAATGATTTTACCTAACAAAAAACGTTTTGTTGAATGAATGCACAGTAGATTTTTTACAGTGAAGCAGTCAGGAATACACAGGGTAGGCCTGAAGCCACATTTGCCCTACCGCTGTAGTTGATGGCACCATAGGCACTGCAGTCCTCTAATGCCGTTACATTTCTGGATCCTGTGTTCACTTTCTACATCATATAGTAGGGACAGCCAATGAGGAATAAGCCAAATTAACCATATCTAAGAGGGGACACAGGCACTCTACTAGAAGGGGTAAATTCCACAGAGTTGTAAAGCCAGCAAAGCAGATATAGGAAAAATCTGGAGGGACGCCACACAAAATATGGTCATTTTCTACAATGATTATTAAAAGGAAGCGTAATTGTTACAAATGAATATAGGGCCTTTTACACAAATACCTATTAATGTTTAAACACAGTTTCGGAATAGTAAACATAACCAAATGATATTTGTTTCAGTGTCAAGTCTCTCTTTATTATGAGAGATGTCAATTTTCTCTTTTTAACCTACATAGACATTCTGGGACTTTTAGTTTCTCTTTTAAGATTGACAGTATGGCTGAAAAATTGCAGCATGCAAAGTGCTTTTGTAGTTTAAAAGAGAAGACTGACTGGCTTGGGAACACTAAAAGTGCTGTGTGGCAATGAATAGTGTTATAGTCAACAACCCAAAGAGAATCCAGACGTTCAAATACCTGCAGTGCAAGCTTCAGTTTAACACATAAAAGTTACAGTCAGAGTTTATAGGTGTGTTTCTTCAGGTGCAAAGGGAAGGGCAGGCCAATTTCAAGGGGAAATATTGCAAATAAAAAAAAAAACTGAAAGCTATAAAATATCCTTAGCCGTAATATGTTATTTGGTTTTAGGTGGTGGATACTCCCTATACTTAGTCTGGTTAGTGACTAGCAGCCAATCTTGGGTGCTACTGGTTACAGCACACTCTCCCTTTGCTCTATAACATTTTGTATTTCACATTTAGAAAGCATTTGAAATGGGTAAGTAACTAGACAGTTCCATATTGGTTAAGTGAACACAATATTTTTTTCTAACAATGCGTACCAATCTTTGTGTTTTCCAATATCGTTTTGTATGGGGGTAGCAAACAATATTGCTCATGCATTAGTATATCTTTGTCCCCACTTTTCAAAGGTTTCTTTTTAGACACTGACCAGTGACCTTTTATTTGTTAGATGCCTACACTCTTGATATAATTTCACAGCTTTCACATCTGGTTCATTTGGAGTATACCAAATATAATGGCCTGTACAGCCTAAAATATTTGGTAGCCCCTATTTTTATGAAGATTGAACTTGCCAGGATACAATTTGACATAGCCTTATGTAGGCTCCACAAACACATTACTTTTTCTACCAGATAGAATCTTTGCTTGAGTTTTCCAATATCTTTTCCGGAAGTGATACCACATATTTCAGCTCATGCATTTCTGTAAAATTTGTTTACCCTACTTTTCAACTCAAGTTGCCTTTTATTTGATAGCAGACTGAAGTACCTTTTCATAATTTGTCTTTTCATACCGTAAGCTTTCACATCAGGGTTCTTCTTCGGATATTAAATATAATGCTTTACAAGGGCTGTAATATTTGGTGTTCCCTCTGTTTCTCGGGTTAGAGCTTACCAGGACTCAATTTGACATGGCATACTTTGGGCTAGAAGAACACAGTATATTCCTGCCAAATAGCACCCTTTACTGTGTTTTCCAACATCTTTTACTCTGTGGATATCACATATTACTGCTCCTGCATTGCTGTAATTTCTGATATTCCCTACTTTTCAACAGGTTAGCTTTTAGCCACTGACCAATTCAAGTTACCTTTTATATGATAGTAGATTATGCTAATTCTTTGCATTTTTCATTTGATTCCACAAGCTTTCACATCTGGTTCCTTTCGGGAATACCAAATATAATGCCTTGTTTGGGATATAATATTTGGTATCCCTTATATTTCTTGGGGTAGAGCTTACCAGGATTGCATTTGACATGGCATTCTGTGGACAAAGTATTTTCCTGCCAAATAGCACCATTCCCTGTGTTTTCCATAATATTTTACTGTGGGGATACCGCATATTACATCTTCTGCAGTGCTGTAATATCTAGAATCCCCAACTTTTCAACCATTACCTGCTAGCCACATATTAACTTAAGTTGCTCTTTATTTGCTAGCAGACTGCTACATCTTTTCACATTTTTGATTTCATTGTGCAAGCTTTCACATCTGGTTCCTTTGGAGGATACCAAATATAATGTCTCATAAGGGCTATATAATATTTGGTATCCCCTATGTTTCTCGGGATAGACCTTACCAGAATTCAATTGGACATCACATTCTGTTGTCTGGGTGAACAAAGTTTTCTCCTGCCAAATGTCATCCTTCCCTCAGTTTTCCATATAATTGTACTATGGGGATGCCACATATTACGGCTTCGGCATTGCTGTAATATCTGGTACCATATATAATGGACTCTACCGCCTATAACATTTGGTATTCCTTGTGTTTCTCGGGTAAGAACTTACAAAGATTCAATTTGATGTGGTCTAATGTTGAATGGCTTAGCACAGTATTCGTTTGCCAATAAGCACCCTTCCTTTTTCTTCAAAACATCATTTACTAAGGGGGTACCAAATATTTGGGCTCAAGCCATGCTGTAATGTCTCGCATCCCCTACGTTCCATGGGGTACCCTTTAGCCATTTACCACTTGAAGTTGCCTTTTATTAGATAGCAGATTACAGTATCTTTTCCCATTTTGTACATCATTCTGTAGGAATTGACATCCAGTACGCTTAGGGGATACCAAATATAATAGCCTATGCAGCCTATAATATATGGTATCCCCAGTGTTTCTCGTGTTAGAATTTACCAGGATTCCGTTTGACATTGCCTTATATTGGCTGGAAGAGCACAGCATTTCTACACCAAATAACATCCTTCCTTTTGCTTTTCAACATCATTTACTAAGGGGATACAAAATATTATGGGTCACACATTGCCATAATATCTTGTATCCCCTATGTGTCAAGAGTTACCCTTAAGCCATTGACCAATTGAATTTGCCTTCTATTTGATAGCAGACTACAGTATCTTTTCAAATTTTGTATATCATTCCACAAGATTTTGCATCCGTGCCCTTAGGGGATACCACTTATAATAGCCTATACAGCCTAATGCTGTGGCGCTAGGGGCCCCTGTACCAAAGTCGTGGCAAGGGGCTGTTATAATTCCTGTGCACAAGAAAGGCGATAAAACATTGCCTGGGAACTATAGGCCTATTAGCCTAATAGACACGGTACAAAAGATGATAGGGAAAATGACCCTAGACAAAATAATGATCTGGGTAGAAGAAGAAAAAATCCTGTCTCCTTTTCAAGCAGGCTTTCGTAAGCTAACTAGCACCACAGATCAGATATTTCGCTTCACTTTACTTCATTGGAAGACGGTCCTGCTAGGGAAAGGTAGCCTCTATGCTGCTTTTATCGATTTACGAGCAGCATTTGACTTAGTTCCTCGGTCCCAGCTGTGGAAAGTCTTAAGCCAGATGGGTATGCAGCTGGAAATTTTATCATTAGTGATGAGGTTGCATGAGTCAAACCACGCAAAAATCCAGTGGGGGGGGGGGCACGGGCAGGCCACTACCGAATTCCCAGTTGAGCGTGGAGTCCGGTAGGGATGCGCCATGGCCCCCACGCTCTTCTCTCTGTATATCAAGGGGGTTGTGGAGCGTATGCTGTTAGGATCTGTAGATGCCCCCACCCTGGCTGGAGTGAAGATCCCGATCTTATTATTTGCAGACGATACGCTTATAGTTTCCAAAACCCCTAGTGGCCTACATAGTGCTCTGAAGATCTTCAAGGGTTTTTGTAATGACCGCGGGCTTGAAGTTAATGTAACAAAGACAAAGCTCATGGTCTTTAATCCCCATCCCAGCTTTAAAGGGAACTTTTTTATGGATGGCCAAAAGGTGGAAATGGTGTCGGACTTTGTCTACTTGGGCATGCATATAGCAAAGGTGGTTAATTGGGGGAAGCACATAGAAATGGCAGCTCTTAAATTCCGCCAAAATGCAGGTGCTATAACTGTTGAGCATAGGAAATCTTTGACAAAGCCAATACAGCCAGCACTCCAAGTGTACGAGGCAAAAGCCCTCAGCTCAGCTCTTTACGGAGCTGAAATCTGGGGCTATGACAACTTAGTCTCATTAACACTTGTTGAAAATAAATTTCTGCGAAATCTTGTCGGTCTCCCCAAAAGTACACCCATGAAGCCTTTGCGCTATGAATTAGGTAGGAAAGCACTTTCGGACATGGCCAGATTACAACCTATATTATACTGGCATCATATCTGGGTCACCCCCGAACTTGCACACTATGCCCAGGGTTTCGTGGATGTAATTAAAACCGACACATTTCATAAGATCAGCTGGTTGAAGGAATTGTCCAAAACACTGGTTATAATGGGCATGAAGGGGCTGTGGGAGAACCCCGAGCCATCCCAGTTCCCATCCAAAGAGGTTCTAAAAGCCAAGTACTGGGAAATGGTAGCCTATCAGAAATGGAAGGATGCTGACCCTTCCTCTATGGAAGGTCGTTACCTGGAAGTGAAAGTCTCTCCCAGTTTGGAGTCCTACTGGGATGACATTACAAAGCCTGGGGATCGGAAACTTTATTTCCAGCTCAGAGTGGGGTCACTCCCAATTAGATCATTAACAGGCAGATGGGCTGAAGCCAATTCCAATGTTTGTCCGACGTGTAAAAATGGTCCTGAGACCATTGCCCATCTACTTTTTGTCTGTAGGGCCTACTCAATGCCACGAAGAGTTTGGTTAAGAGCAATGTGCAAATTGCTAGGCACTAGGGACAGCAAGGTGGCCCAAAGATTAATTTGCACTAGCACTTTGCCGGTCATTTCAGTGGCAGCCGCCAAATTCTTGGGGTGGGCATGGGCAATTAGAAGGAAATTTGTATCCTGAGCTGTGACCAATTTTATTTCTGTTCTTATGAGAGTCATTTTGCGATTTTATGTGTCTTGCTTGTTTTATTGCTGTTTTTTAATAGTCTATCAAAATGCTTTGTACATCTATTTTTAGAAAAATTGCTATTTTTTTCAACTTTTAAATTGAGCCATATCTATTGTAGCTTGCAAATGTATTGTACATAGAACAAATCTGTTGTGCTTTTATGAGTTTTTATTTCGAATAAAGCAAATTTGACTGACTGGCCTATACAGCCTATAATATTAGGCATCCCCAGCATTTCTTGTGTTAGAAGTTACCAGGATTCAATTTAACATCCCCTTATGTTGGGTGGAGGAGCACAGTATTTCCATACCAAATGGCACCCTTCCTTTTGCTTTCCAACATCGTTTACTATGAGGATACCAAATATTATGGCTTACTCATTGCTTTAATATCTCGTATCCCCTGTTTCATGTGTTACCTTTTGAGCCATTGAATATTTGAAATTACCTTTTGTTTGATAGCAGACTACAGTATGTTTTCATATTTTGTACATCATTCCACAAGGTTTTGCATCCGTACCCTTAGGGGATACCTACTATAATAGCCTGTACGACCTATAATATTTGGTATCCCCAGTGTTTCTCTGGTTAGAACTTACCAGGATTCAATTTGACTTTGCCGTATGTTGGATGTGGAAGCACAGTATTCCTATACCAAATAGCACCCTTCCTTTTGCTTTCCAACATCATTTACTAAGGGGATACCAAATATTATGGGTCACACATTGCCATAATATCTTGTATCCCCTATGTGTCATGGGTTACCCTTAAGCCATTGACCAATTGAATTTGCCTTTTATTTGATAGCAGACTACAGTATCTTTTCAAATTTTGTACATCATTCCACAAGATTTTGCATCCATACCCTTAGGGGATACCAACTATATTAGCCTATACGACCTATAATATTTGGTATCCCCAGCGTTTCTCGGGTTAGAAGTTACCAGGATTCAATTTGATCTCGCCTTATGTTGGATGGAGGAGCACACTGTTTTCATACCAAATAGCACCCTTCCTTTTGCTTTCCAAAATCATTTTCTATGGGGATACCAAATATTATGGCTCACCCATTGTGTAATATATTGTATCCCATATGTTTCATGGGTTACCCTTTAGCCATTGACCAATTGAATTAGCCTTTTATTTGATGGCAGTCTACAGTATCTTTTCATATTTGTACATCATTCCACAAGATTTTGCATCCGTACCTTTAGGTGATACCAAATTTAATAGCATATACAGTCTATAATATTTGGTATCCCCAGTGTTTCTCAGGTTGGAAGTTACCAGGATTCAATTTGACTTCGCCTTTTGTTGGATGGGGGATCACAGTGTACTAATACCAAGGAGCACCCTTCCTTTTGCTTTCCAACACCATTTGCTATAGGGATACCAAATATTATGGTTCACGCATTGCTGTAAAATCTAGTATCCCATTTGTTTCATGAGTTACCCTTGAGCCATTGAATAGTTGAAAGTGCCTTTTGTTTGATAGCAGACTACAGTAGGTTTTCACATTTTGTACATCATTCCACAAGATTTTGCATCCATACCCAAGTGTGGCTCACTGGTTAGAGGAGGCAGACCTGGAAGCAGAGGTCAGCCCGGGACCAGGGTTCAATTCCCGGCTCGGCGGGGTCTTGAGTCCTAAAATGTCCATGGACTCGACAATTCTCGCTCCGGTGCCTACTCGATTCACGGGTTCACACTCTGCGACTCTGGGCAATAGCTTGCTTAATCTCCACAACGGCCCCTCGTGGTGGGATGCCTGGCTTTCACCTTGCGGATACCCTGCCGGGGCTATCTCACAGGGGAATACCAGGACGGGTTCCCTAAGCAAGCGCTTAGAAACCGCTCGGTGATTTTGCGCTATATAAATTCCTGTACATTTACATTTACATTTACCCATAGGGGAAACCAACTATAATAGCCTATACGGCCTATAATATTTGGGATCCCCAGTGTTTCTCGGGTTAGAACTTACCAGGATTCAATTTGACTTTGCCGTATGTAGGATGGGGGAGCACAGTATTCCTATACCAAATAGCACCCATCCTTTTGCTTTCCAACATCATTTACTAAGGGGATACCAAATATTATGGGTCACACATTGCCATAATATCTTGTATCCCCTATGTGTCATGGGTTACCCTTAAGCCATTGACCAATTGAATTTGCCTTTTATTTGATAGCAGACTACAGTATCTTTTCAAATTTTGTACATCATTCCACAAGATTTTGCAACCGTACCCTTAGGGGATACCAACTATAATAGCCTATACAACCTATAATATTTGGTATCCCCAGCGCTTCTCGGGTTAGAAGTTACCAGGATTCAATTTGATCTCACCTTATGTTGGATGGAGGAGCACAGTGTTTTCATACTTAATAGCACCCTTCCTTTTGCTTTCCAAAATCATTTTCTATGGGGATACCAAATATTATGGCTCACCCATCGTGTAATATATTGTATCCCATATGTTTCATGGGTTACCCTTTAGCCATTGACCAATTGAATTAGCCTTTTATTTGATAGCAGACTACAGTATCTTTTCATATTTGTACATCATTCCACAAGATTTTGCATCCGTACCTTTAGGTGATACCAAATTTAATAGCATATACAGCCTATAATATTTGGTATCCCCAGTGTTTCTCGGGTTGGAAGTTACCAGGATTCAATTTGACTTCGCCTTTTGTTGGATGGGGGATCACAGTGTACTGATACCAAGGAGCACCCTTCCTTTTGCTTTCCAACACCATTTACTATAGGGATACCAAATATTATGGTTCACGCATTGCTGTAATATCTAGTATCCCATTTGTTTCATGGGGCTTGAGCCATTGAATAGTTGAAAGTGCCTTTTGTTTGTTAGCAGACTACAGTAGGTTTTCACATTTTGTACATCATTCCACAAGATTTTGCATCCGTACCCATAGGGGAAACCAACTATAATAGCCTATACGGCCTATAATATTTGGTATCCCCAGTGTTTCTCGGGTTAGAACTTACCAGGATTCAATTTGACTCCGCCGTATGTGGGATGGGGAAGCACAGTATTCCTATACCAAATAGCACCCTTCCTTTTGCTTTCCAACATCATTTACTAAGGGGATACTAAATATTATGGGTCACACATTGCCATAATATCTTGTATCCCCTATGTGTCAAGGGTTACCCGTAAGCCATTGACCAATTGAATTTGCCTTTAATTTGATAGCAGACTACAGTATCTTTTCAAATTTTGTACATAATTCCACAAGATTTTGCAACCGTACCCTTAGGGGATACCAACTATAATAGCCTATACGACCTATAATATTTGGTATCCCCAGCGTTTCTCGGGTTAGAAGTTACCAGGATTCAATTTGATCTCGCCTTATGTTGGATGGAGGAGCACAGTGGTTTTCATACTAAATAGCACCCTTCCTTTTGCTTTCCAAAATCAATTTCTATGGGGATACCAAATATTATGGCTCACCCATTGTGTAATATATTGTATCCCATATGTTTCATGGGTTACCCTTTAGCCATTGCCAATTGAATTAGCCTTTTATTTGATAGCAGACTACAGTATCTTGTCATATTTGTACATCATTCCACAAGATTTTGCATCCGTACCTTTAGGTGATACCAAATGTAATAGCAAATACTGCCTATAATATTTAGTGTCCCCAGTGTTTCTCGGGTTGGAAGTTACCAGGATTCAATTTGTCTTCGCCTTTTGTTGGATGGGGGATTACAGTGTACTGATACCATGGAGCACCCTTCCTTTTGCTTTCCAACACCATTTACTATAGGGATACCAAATATTATGGCTCACGCATTGCTGTAATATCTAGTATCCCATTTGTTTCATGGGTTACCCTTGAGCCATTGAAAAGTTGAAAGTGCCTTTTGTTTGATAGCAGACTACAGTAGGTTTTCACATTTTGTACATCATTCCACAAGATTTTGCATCCATACCCATAGGGGAAACCAACTATAATAGCTTATACAGCATAGATTATTTGGTATCCCCAGTGTTTCTCGGTTTAGAACTTACCAGGATTCAATTTGACTTCGCCGTATGTAGGATGGGGAAGCACAGTATTCCTATACCAAATAGCAACATCCTTTTGCTTTCCAACATCATTTACTAAGGGGATACCAAATATTATGGGTCACACATTGCCATAATATCTTGTATCCCCTGTGTCATGGGTTACCCTTAAGCCATTGACCAATTGAATTTGCCTTTTATTTGATAGCAGACTACAGTATCTTTTCAAATTTTGTACATCATTCCACAAGATTTTGCAACCGTACCCTTAGGGGATACCAACTATAATAGCCTGTACGACCTATAATATTTGGTAACCCCAGCGTTTCTTGGGTTAGAAGTTACCAGGATTCAATTTGATCTCGCCTTCTGTTTGATGGAGGAGCACAGTGTTTTCATACCAAATAGCACCCTTCCTTTTGCTTTCCAAAATCATTTTCTATGGGGATACCAAATATTATGGCTCACCCATTGTGTAATATATTGTATCCCAAATGTTTCATGGGTTACCCTTTAGCCATTGACCAATTGAATTAGCCTTTTATTTGATAGCAGACTATAGTATCTTTTCATATTTGTACATCATTCCACAAGATTTTACATCCGTACCTTTAGGTGATACCAAATTTACTAGCATATACAGCCTATAATATTTGGTATCCCCAATGTTTCTTGGCTTGGAAGTTACCAGGATTAATTTGACTTCGCCTTTTGTTGGATGGGGGAGCACAGTGTACTGATACCAAGGAGCACCCTTTCTTTTGCTTTCCAACACCATTTACTATGGGGATACCAAATATTACGGCTCACGCATTGCTGTAATATCTAGTATCCCATTTGTTTCATGGGTTACCCTTGCACCATTGAATAGTTGAAAGTGCCTTTTGTTTGATAGCAGACTACAATATGTTTTCACAATTTGTACCTCATTCCACAAGATTTTGCATCCGTACCCTTGGGGAAAACCAACTATAATAGCCTAGACGGCCTATAATATTTGGTATCCCCAGTGTTTCTCGGGTTAGAAATTACCAGGATTCAATTTGACTTCGGCGTATGTCGGATGGAAAGTACAGTATTCCTATACCAAATAGCACCCTTCCTTTTGCTTTCCAACATCATTCACTAAGGGGATACCAAATATTATGGGTCACATATTGCCATAATATTTTGGACCCCCTATGTGCCATGGGTTACCCTTAAGCCATTGAACAATTGAATTAGCCTTTTATTTGATAGCAGACTATAGTATCTTTTCACATTTTGTACATCATTCCACAATATTTTGCATCTGATACCCTTAAGGGATACCAAATATAATATCCTGTGGGGCCTATAATATTTGGTATCCCCAGCATTTCTCTGGTTAGAAGTTACCATGATTCAATTTGCTATTGACTTATGTTGGCTGGAGGAGCAAAATATTTCTATACCTAATAGCACCCTTCCTTATGCTTTCCAACATCATTTACTATAGGGATACCAAATATTATGGCTCATCCTTTGTTGTAATATGTCGTATCCTCGATGTTTCATGTGTTAAGTTTTGAGCCATAGAATATTTGAAATTACCTTTTGTTTGATAGCAGACTACAGTATGTGTTCACATTTTGCACATCATTTCACAAGATTGTGCATCCGTACCCTTAGGAGATACCAACTATAATAGCTTATACGACCTATAATATTTGGTATCCCCATCGTTTCTCAGGTTAGAAGTTACCAGGGTTCAATTTGACCTCGCCTTATGTTGGATGGAGTAGCACAGTATTTTCATACCAAATACCACCCTTTCTTTTGCTTTCCAAAATCATTTTCTAAGGGGATACCAAATATTATGGCTCACCCATTGTGTAATATATTGTATCCTATATGTTTCATGGGTGACCCTTTAGCCAGTGACCAATTGAATTAGCCTTTTATTTGATAGCAGACTATAGTATCTTTTCACATTTTGTACATCATTCCACAATATTTTGCATCTGATACCCTTAAGGGATACCAAATATAATTGCCTATAGGGCCTATAATATTTGGTATCCCCAGCGTTTCTCGGGATAGAAGTTACCAGGATTCAATTTGACATTGACTTATGTTGGCTGGAGGAGCATAGTATTATTTATACCTAATAGCACCCTATCTTTTGCTTTCCAATATCATTTACTATAGGGATACCAAATATTATGGCTCATTCATTGTTGTAATATCTCGTATCCCCGATGTTTCATGTGTTACCTTTTGAGCCATTGAATAGTTGAAATTACCTTTTGTTTGATAGCAGACTACAGTATGTTTTCACATTTTGTACATCATTCCACAAGATTTTGCATCCGTATCCTTAGGAGATACCAACTATAATAGCCTACACGGCCTATAATATTTGGTATCCCCAGTGTTTCTCAGGTTAGAACTTGCCAGGATTCAATTTGACTTCGCCTTATGTTGGATGCGGGAGCAAGGTATTTCTATGCCAAACAGCACCCTTCCTTAAGCTTTGCAACATCATTTACTATGGAGATACCAAATATTATGGCTCACGCATTGCTGTAATATCTCTTATCCCCTATGTTTAATGGCTAACCCTTGAGCCATTGAACAGTTGAAATTGCCTTTTGTTTGATTGCAGACTATAGTATCTTTTCATATTTTGTGTTTAATTCCACAAGATTTTGCCTTCAGTACCCTCTGGGGATACCAACTATAATAGCCTATATGGCCTATAATATTAAGTATCCACAGTGTTTCTCAGGTTAGAAGTTTCCCGGTTTCCATTTCACTTTGCCTTATGTTGGATGCGGGAGCACAGTATTTCTACAGCAAATAGCACCCTTCCTTTTGCTTTCCAACATCATTTACTAAGGGGATACCAAATATTATGGCTCACGCATTGCCATAATATCTTGTATCCCCTATGTTTCATGGGTTACCCTTTAGCCATTGACCGATTGAATTTACCTTTTATTTGATAGCAGACTACAGTATCTTTTTATATTTTGTACATCATTCCACAAGATTTTGCATCCGTCCCCTTAGGGGATACCAAATAAAGTAGCCTATATGGCCTATAATATTTTGTATCCCCAGTGTTTCTCGGTTTAGAAGTTACCAGGATTCAATTTGACTTCGCATTATGTTGGATGGGGGAGCACAGTAGTCCTATACTAAAGACCACCCTTCATTTTGCCTTCCAATATCATTTACTAAGGGGATACCAAATATGATGGCTCACACATTGCTGTAATATCTGGTATCCACTATGTTTCATGGGTTACCCATTAGCCATTGAATAGCTGAAATTGCCTTTTGTTTGATAGCAGACTACAGTATCTTTTCACATTTTGTACATCATTCCACAAAATTTTCCATCCGTACCCTTAGGGGATACCAACTATAATAGCCTATGTGGCCTAAAATATTTTGTATCCCCAGTGTTTCTCTGGTTAGAAGTTACCAGGATTCGAGACTTTATGGACGGTAAACTTACCGCCGATGAGGTAGCTTTGGCTGTGCACTCCTTGAATGCTGGAAAGGCGATGGGTCCCAACAGTCTCCCTATCGAATTATATAAGCTCCGCCCCGATATAGTTGCCCCCGTTTGAGAGATATGTTTTTCGAGTCTAGAGAGTGTGGTGTTCTCCCCCGAGATCAGAGACTGGCATCGATTGTGGTGATCCATAAGGAAGGGAAGCCAAAAACTAGCTGCGCTTCGTACAGACCGATCTCATTGTTGAATGCAGAGCCTAAGATATTGGCTAAGCTACTGTCCAATAGACTGGTAAAAATTATCGGTGAACTCGTCCATCCCGATCAATCGGGATTTATTCCATATCGAAATACGGCCTTGAATCTGAGGCGATTGCATGGGGTTCTTGCGAGAGCACATACCCTGCAGGAGCCTGCTATTGTGGCGTCACTCGATGCGACAATGGCTTTTGATACGGTAGAGTGGTCGTATTTATGGGCTGTCTTGGCTAAGTTCGGTTTTGGTTCGGAGTTCATTAGCTGGGTGCGTCTATTGTATACTGAGCCACTCGCGCAGGTAGTCGTTAATGGTCGTGTCTCGGCGCCATTTTGTCTTGGGCGGGGGATTAGGCAGGGGTGCCCACTCTCCCCACTTCTGTTTTCACTGGCTCTCGAGCCGTTGGCGGCTTGGCTCCGCTGGGAGCCCTCGATCAAGGGTATTCGTTGGTCTCCAGTTTGAGGATCGGATATCTTGCTTTATCTTTCCTCTCCGAGGAAATCTCTAATTGACCTTTGTGATGTTTTGGCGTCGTATGGCAAAAATTCGGGATTGGTTATAAATTGGACGAAGTCGTATTTGTATGTTTTACATGGCGACGCCCCAGTTTTGCCTTGGAACTGCCCCATTCAAGTTGTACGGGAAGGTTTCAAATATCTTGGTGTTTATATTTCCATGGATCCTACGATCCGCTTTGAGCGAAACCTTCTTCCTCCATTAGCTCGGCTGAAAAGTGACGTGATTGGGTGGCAGAGACTTCCACTTTCGATGTCAGGACGAGCGGCCCTTTTTAAAATGATGTCTCTGCCACGTTTCCTCTATGCCCTCCAAAACACCTTAGACGTAGTACCTGCAGGCTATTTCTGTGAAGTGGAAGCTTTGCAGCGTAAATTACTCTGGGACGGCAGGCCACGTATTGCGTTGGCCAAACTAACGCTTCCGTGGTATGACGGAGGGATTGCCCTCCCCGACATCAGGAGATATTATTGGGCGTCGCAACTGGGGACTATTAATCATAGTATGTATGGATCTGCGACTGATCCCGGCTATGCCATGGATAGGTGGCTGCTTCTGGGTGTTACTACTTCACTTGGTTGGAAAGACCGCTTGACTCTGGCTGTCCCACTCTTTAGTTCGGATAGATTTGGCAAACTATGGAACACGAAGGGTTTCGATAAATGGGAATTGATTGGAATAACCACTGTAGGTGATCTCTGGGTGAAGGGGAAGATTAAATCATTTGCTGACCTACAAAAGGAATATGAGATGAGTGGTACAGAGTATTTTCGTTATGCGCAGGTCAGACATGTCAGGTCAGGTCAGACCAACCCCACTTCCTGTACAACTACCAATGCAGCAAGCAAACACATGAAACCGATAGTCAAACAGGGAGGGAGGGATGGGAACTCATGTGGCGAGGAAGACTATACTCAGAGTAATAAAGATTACTGGTAAGTAACTGGGGCATTACCTCCTTGTAAGTCTTCCTCACTGCCTGAGTCACACAGTGAGCATATCCCAAAGCCAAGCAGCTTCATGGTCACCAACAATAAACCATATGCCAAAGGCTGAGGCAAATACCATGATTTAATCCAAACAGCAAAACAGAGGAAAAACACAAACAGACACCCAAAAGAAAGAGTGGCAGTCAAGTGCAGGCAGGGCTAGCGTGTAGAACAGCCTCAGCAAAACCCTCAGAAGCAGGACCACCCAACACCACACAATAGTGGTACATGAACATGTGTGGAGAGGCCCATGTAGAGGCCTTACAGATATTCACAATAAATACCCCCTTAAAAGAGGCCCAGGAGACAGAAATACCCCAGGTAGACCGACCCTGGATCCAGGCTGGCACCTCCAACCACTGAGAACCATAGGCCAGAAGGATTGTCTGCTTAATCCAGCTACTCAGGGTAGAAAGAGAAGGCTTATGACCCGATCTAACTGGGCCAAATGTGACAGACTATCACACTTGCAAAAATCCAAAGTCCGCTCCAGATAAACCAACAGTGCCGGCCGGACTTCCAGAAGGGAGAGATCAGCTTCCACCCCAGACTCAGGCACCGGGGAGAAAGTCAGCAGAATGACCACTCTGGAATGGTTGGCAACTGAGGGGACCTTGGGCAAGAACTTAGGGTCGGGCAAAGGACAGCACAATACGGCAAGACATGCAAGAAAGGAGGAGACCACAAAAATGACCCCAACTCTCCAATCTGAGCAGCTGACACAATGGCCAACAGAATCACCACCTTCCTGGTCAAGAATCTAATGTCCACAGAACCCAACGGCTTAAAAGGAGCTACCTGAAGGGCCTGTAACACCAACGGGAGATCCCAGGCTGGGGCAGGACAAATCACTCTAGGACATTGAAAAAAACAACTTTGTATCAACCGGGCTACCATTGGATCCAGCCAATCCAAATGAGGACTGCAGAACGCCCGCAAAGCCGTCAACTGAGCCCGAAATATAGAAAGAGCTAGGCCCAACGTAAAGCTATCCAACAGAAAATCCAGCACCCAGGACGGGTCCACTGAACCAGACTCTAGGCCTTTAGAAACACACCACCTAGAAAAGGCCCCCCAATGTCGGGAATAGGATTGAAGAGTCGCCAGATGTCTGGAACCCTGAAGAAAATCAACCATTTCCTCATCTAGCCACGGAACAAGAGGCTCACCCTCTCAAGATCAAGGCCTGAAGAAGGAGCCAACCCACAACCCCCGCAGGAAGACACAAACCCTCAGCGTATAAGGAAGATTAGGAATCACCCAACACTCCTGAATGGCCAGCTCTCTCAGAAGATTATACAACGAGCAGTGAGCTCAGCCCAGCACAATCAGCAGAACAAATACCTTGCACAGAACCTGGGCAATCAAATGGATCAGCGGAAATGCGTAAAGCAGGATGTCTGGCCACTTGAATGACATCGCATCCACCCGCCATACCTCTGCACAGGGAATAATCGTGCAGAAGTGGGGCAGCTGAGCATTGCCCTTGGCCGCAAGCAAATCCACTGTCAGACACCCAAACTGCGTTTGCAATACACAGAACACCTCCCCAGACAGTGAAATCGTAGACATAGGGGGAAAAACCCTGCTCAGGTGATCTGCCACGCAATTTTCTCTCCCTGGGAGATACACTGCCAGCAGAGACAACACAGTGCTTTCTGTCCAGGTGAGAATTTCCTGAACCCGGAGCCACAGGGACCGAACCCTGCAGCCCCCCTGATGATTGAGGTAACCCATCACCACCTGACTGTCCATCCGGACCAGAACATGATGCCCCTGAACGGCTGATGCAAACTCCAGAAAAGCCATCTGAACTGCCTTCAGCTCCTCCTTGAAGTTGGGTTAGCAACCAGCGTGCAGGTGATCCTAGAGACCCTGCACAGACCAGGAATCCAACATCAACCCCCAGCCCAACTGGCTGGCATCTGTCATCACCACCCAGGAGGAAGACACCTAAAAAGGAAGACCCCTGGTCAGATTGGATTCCACCATCCTCCAACCCAGGGCGATCTGAATCTGAGGGGACACTACCACTGACTGATCGTAAGCAGCGGAACAAGGGGACCAATGGGACAGGAGATGGTTTACCAACGGGTACAGATGCAAATCAGCCCACAGCAGTACACTTATTGCTGCTGACATCAAACCCTGCAACCTCAACCACTCATGCACCGGGGCAGAATCCAAGGCCAGCAGACAACCCAGGTCCCTCCTCAAGGTTGCCCTCCTCATGGCTGGCAAAAACACCAGCCCCTTGACCATGTCCAGGTGACCCCTAATAAACACTAACTCCTGGGTGGGAACCAGATGCAACTCTTTGTGGATGATCAGAAAGCCGTGCCTTTCCAGAATCTCACAGACACTCTTGACTTGAAGAGTCCAATTGGAAAAAGAAGAGGCAGATATCAGCTAGTCATTAAGGTATGGGAATACCCAAATTTCCTCCCTATGGATGAGCCCAACCAAGGGAGCCAGGACTTTAATGAAGACCATCAGGGCAGAAGACAAACCAAATGGCAGTGCCTGCAATCGGAAATGCTCTGGCCCCACACAAAACCTGAGGAACTGGTGGAATGCAGGGTGAATGGGCACTTGGAGCTAGGCATCAAGCAGATCCAAAGAAGATACCATGTTGTGTATTGATTTAGATTCCGTATGAATTTCCTGATTCATGCCCTTATATAGGTACATTTCACATTGCCCTTGTATAGGCATAGGAATCCAGTCAATAGTTAGGCATAGTCCATGCTACCCAAATACAGGCATGGCTACTTACATCCGTTCATCTACGTCACAACGATTTCTTGGAAAACCAGACTCTTAAGCTTTAGGGACTTCCCCTTGCCTGGATATTGATTTCTCCAAGAACTCATTTATTATGCATGAACATCTATTCCTTAGGGGTTCATTCATGACGTTCATATGCCTGACTTTTACGTCAATACCAGCATTTCTAAACACCTTCAAGGTATAAATATACCTTCCCTTGCTATGGCAAAGCACGGTGTGGTTCGGTGCAGTTTGACTACCTACTTGCACAACGAAGCTCGCAGCAGCAAGTATCGAAGGAAGCCAACTCCCCAGCTGACTAGACTGACTAGACGCTGTCATCCTCCTGCTGAGAATCCAGCTCCAGTGTTTCTGACTCCCCTTGCGGGGTGTTTGGAAATCGAGTCCCGGGAAAGAGATACCAACCTCTCTCATTCTAAGGTATGGAGCTGATTAGAACCTTGATGAAACCTTTGGCAATTCTTGGCAAAACTAAACCTAGGCTAAACCAGCACCTACTTCTTCCCCCGTACTAGACCTAGGTTAGGTACACTGTTGTAGGCGCATTTTAGAAGCACCAGTTGAGTATTTTAGCCTGTGTTATTTATGTATGTATTTTTATATATGTCATAGCAACCAACAGACAATGCTATTACAGTATTATTTTATATTACTGTTTATGCTGTACGCATTATACTTCACACATTGTCTAACGATTGTAGCAGTTCATATCTCTTGCATGAGAAATAAGACTGTTCAATAAACCCCTTTTATTGAAACGCCCGTCTCTCTATTTCTATGCAACTCTTTAGAAACAGAGCATGCACGATTGACTTAGTGAAATAGTTATCTATTGTTTCCACGACTCTGAAGATATTGTTCCGGCTCTAAGGAAACAAAGTTGTCATGTTTATGCGGTTGTCAGAGACTAATCTCTTCTTGTTCATTCGAGAAAGTTTCTAGTGACCTCTGAGTTAGCTGGCACACACAATTAAGTTGAATGTACTTGATAGAGACACACTGACCTAAGTCCTATGTCGAATCTCTAGTGTATATTATTCCAATGCGCAGAGCCTAGTAGGGATATAGGAACTACACTACAACCACATCCCCCTGAACCAGTAAGGGAAAGATCTCCTGCATAGACAGCATCTTAAACTTAACATTAAGTACAAACAAGTTCACCCTTTTCAAATCCAGCACAGGACGGAAGTCCCCGGAAACCTTCCTTACCAGAAAAAGAATGAAGTAGACCCCTTGACCCCTTTTACAGGCCGGAGCAGGTCGAATAGCCCCTTTCTCAAGAAGATCCCCAAAACCCACCAAAAGTGCCTCCCGCTTTGGCGGAGGTGGTGGTGAGAGAGTGCGGACAAAGAATCCTGGGGGTGGAGAGTTGAAGACAACCGAGTAACCCTCCCTGACAATACGCAGGATCCAGTGGTTGTAGACAGACCTTTCCCAAGTCTCCACGAAAGTCAACAATCCCTTGGATAGTCTGGACTTTTCTATGAAAAAAAGGGGCGGGTTTTGGGGCAGTGCCACAACCATCGGCCGTGATGCATGGCCCACACACCCCAGAATTAGCCCACTGTAGCAGGGCTTGCTCTGCCGAGCCTTCACTGAAAAGCCCAGTAGAATAAGGTAAAAAAAAGGGGGGGTACAACAAGAGCTCGCTTCGCAGGGCCTCTACCCTGGGCGTTAGGGCCAGTTAAGGCATAACCTCATCCTAATTGCCCGAAAATCGTGCTCAGAGAGTCTCCAGGCCAGAACAAAAAACAGGAAGAGGGGTGGGTTGTGCTTCCTCTTGTACTGGGTCAAGGGTAAACATGGCCGGCCATGTTGAGGAGGAATGGGAGGACTGGTGCGTAAAATTACTTTGAGGGTTCTGTTGCGGAGCTGAAGATCATTGTGTAACTCAGGTGGCGAGGAAGACTTACGAGGAGGTAACTTCTTCTAAGCACTGCATTTTGAGTTAATCTTGAAAACCCTTACCCTGACTGGGACTGTCGGTCCTGCTTGGACAGGGTGCGTACCTCTGCCAACCGGAAACCCCATTTCTAACAGTGTGGAGGAAGCATATTGGCTTCAAGCTGTAATGAAGAACATATTTTAGAGTAAGAATGTGAACAGGTCATTGCCCTGTTTCTCTAGAAGCAGAGTAGAATGTCTGTTTAAAATACTGATTTACAATACTGTAAGAAATAGGGTTATTGTTTGAGTTGGATGAAATGCTACTCAAGCAACAACCAGAATCATTGCCAGCATGAACCACAAAAGTCACTGAATTAACCTGTGCTTAGCCATCTGGTAGCTTGGTGCAAAAGCTTTAAAACTTAGAGTCACTGTGTAAAGTTTTTATGCAGAAAACAGTAATAAAGTGAAAACACAACACAAGAAAAACCCCAACCCAATTTTGAAAAATAAGATACATTTTAATAAATAAAATAACACCAAAACAAAATTAAATCCTATTGGGGCGTGGCTTGGCAGGCCAGCATGGCGGATGTGAGCTGAGTGCGCTCCGTCCACCCTCACATTGATCTTTACTATATCCTGCCTCTTCGGCTTTCAACTTGGTCCCTGGGCTGCCCCGCTAACATTTCCCGCTGAGGACTAGCCCAGAGCTGACTTTTGGAGCCGCCGGAGGTTCGCAGGCGGAGGTGTGGTGATCGGTGGCGGCCTGCCTGCGATGCAGCAGTATCCTCAGCCGCGGCATCGCTTGCATTTCCTTTTCGCATTGCCCGGCCACAGTGGGGGTGCAGGGCTTGTGATGCGGGGCTCACCCTGCAACATTGGTGTTCCTTTGGTTCCCAGCCGGGGGAGCGGAATCTGTCGGTGGCCTGCTCCGGTCGCAGTGCTGAGTGGTGGAGACATTGGGAGTGCGGGATGCGGCCGGCTGACTGCCATCTTGGTGCCTCAGCTCCGACCTGGGCAGCTCCTGGTAGAGAGGGGCCCTCCTGGGACAGCCGGGGTTTCTACTAATCAAGCACCCAGCACATGAGTACCGCCGCACTGCCTGGGAGGGCGGCCCGGCAGCGGCGGGTGCCTCCCGCTCCTTTATCTCCTCCCCTCTCATTCCCCCCATATGTGATCTCTTCGGGGGTAGCACCACCAGGGGATTGGGGGGTGGCCTGCCTCCACCTAGATGACACCGGGAGTGGGACCCCGCCTCCATCGGAATGGCTACATAGTCACCTCCTGGAGCTATTCCGGCCAGGGTCGGTGGCAGTGATTGGGCACTATGACCAGAGACAAGCCCGGCGGTGGCTCAACTATGGATAAATTCACGGGCCAGGGGGTCCGGCGGCGCTGCCCGGAGGGTCTCAAAATGCTATACCAGATATTGCAGCCCTCATGGCCGCCATTGTGCAATCCAGAGACGCATTGGAAGCCAAGATCGGGGCGTGGGCTCTGATGTAATGCTCCTATACCAGGACCTGAGGAATGCGGTAGACAGAGACAAGAATCTCGGGTATGGAAGATGTGGTCGCCACTCTGAACCAGAAAGTATCATCACTAGAGACTACCCAACGGGGCCTAACACTGAGAGTGGAAGACGTGGAGGGGAGGGCGCAGCTCAACAACCTGCGCTTTGTTGGTTTTCCGTAGGACTGCGAAAAGGGGAACTGGATCGTGGGCTGGCTCCCTTCTGGGGAACTCTTGACTTGCTTTGTGGAGGACCATGCACACAGGACTCTGATGCAGAAGCCCCTCACTCCGGGTGCCCGTGGCCTGTCATCCCCAAGCTCCTCAATTACCGCGACAGGGACACCATCCTGAAACAGGCCCGGGCTAAGGAGCTATTGCTGTTCAATAACTCACGCATCTTAATTTTTCCAGACTATACTTAGTTGGTGCAGCAGCGGCGGCAGTCGTTCCTAGCCGCCAAGGCCCGCATCCATGAACTCAAGCTCCCTTATGCACTACTTTATCCGGCCAGGCTGTGTGTAGTATACCGGTCCCGCACCCACTTCTTTGACACACCGGAGGAGGTATTTCACTGGACAGATGAAACTGTGCGGGAGCGTACTCACTCTCCCCTGGGAAGAGAATCCGACTCCTCTTCAGGTAGGCCTGCCCGGAATCAGCACGGGTCGAGGGGAAGAAGGGGTAGACACTCCAAATCCAGGCGCCGCTCACAGTCTGCAGGTCCTACGGCCCGGGAGGGTCCGTTTATCGGCCACATGTCTCATCAGACTGATACCAGGATGACCATGCTACTTTCCAAATTCGAGTATTGCTTATAGGCCGAAGGGGCATGTAGGTTGGCCAGTCTCTCCGTGGGACTCCACAGAAGGAGAGGAGGCCACTAGACTATGGGCTGTGACTTGGGGATCAGTTGGTGGGTGAGGGGTGGGACCTCCTGTTGGGGTCAGGCTGCTCTGCCTGCCGCGACAGGTACTTCATTGTTTTGGAGGTACAGGGTGGGGGGAGTTGTGGGGTGTGTTTTTGGGGGGGTTTGTGGGGGTGCTGCACTGTCTACTTGTGTTCTGGACTCTGTTAAGTCTTGTTGAAGATTCTTGCTGCTGCCATTGTACTGTATTGGATCTGCACGGAGTAGGAATGTCTGTTAGTAATATAGTCTTCTTCAGGTTCTTAGCTGGAATGTTAGAAGGGCACCAGACACAATCAAATGGGGGCTATTCTGAAGTCGGTGATGGATCAAGCCCTGATCTGTTGACTGGGTAGGAGTGTTCTGATTAACTCAGATACTCTGTCCATCACCACCCCCTTTTTGAAAATATTTTGGCCACCATAAATGTGGAAGGGTATACTCAGATGTGAGTCCCTTGCTCACTGCACCATCAGGATTCAAGCAAGCCGGGACGAAGACGGCTGTAATGCCAGAAACCGGTCCCCGGAAGCTTGTTTCCTTTCCTGTGAAGAATTGGCTTGGTAGTTTGGTCTGCCCTATTCCCATGATGCACTGGGCCAGGGACAGACTAATTTGCATATAGCCAGGTTCTGAACTGGGATGGTGCAGTGAGTTAAAAAACGGTGATGGATCAAGCCCTGATCTGTTGACTGGGTAGGAGTGTTCTGATTAACTCAGATACTCTGTCCATCACCACCCCCTTTTTGAAGCTATTCTGAAGTCAGCCAAGGGAGCCTACGCAGATGTATTATTGTTGCATGAGACCCAACTCGTGGGGACCAAGGCAGTATGCTTTCAGCGCTTCGGATTTACACAGGTCTTTCATTCCAGGTTTGTGAGGAGTTCCAGAGGGGTTGCTATTTTAATACACTGTAGGACTGCATACACACATGTTAAGACTTGAGGAGATCTGCAGGGCAGATACTTGTTTGTACAGGGCATGGTAGGGGGTGAGATTTTGTTACTGGGGAGCGTTTATGCCCCCACCTCTTTCCTGGGGGTTGGCGGAAAAGATTCTGACCCTGTGGACAGATATACCCGAGGGCCTTGCGGTGGTGGGAGGGGAATGGAATGGTGTGATGGATGTGGCCAGAGATAGATGGAGGTTGATGTTTATCTGAGCCCCCCCATCTTACTAAACAGTACTCCTTAGTGATGAGTCTTGATTGGGTTGTCCCCTGGCGCAGGATGCATGGTATTGCGCAGGGCTATATAAACCTTTCGGCAGTCCATGGTCCCTTTTCCCGCCTAGATTATCTGTTCATCCCATGGGTCTTTGACAGCAGAGTGGCGGTGGCGGACATTCTAAAAAAAAAAAAAACATTCTGCCACGGGGACTTTCTGACCACTCTCTAGTGGCACTTACTATACGAGCCGGGGGGGCCTCTGGGCCATTCCGATGGCGCCTATCAGTCTGGAAACTTCAGAAGGAGGACTACAAGGAATGAATGGAAGATGCCCTTGATCAATATATGGCCATTAACTTGGGCTCGGTCTTGGGGGCTGGGACTCTTTGGGAGGCCTTGAAGCCCACCATTCGGTGGGTAGATATCTCATTTTGTGCCGCGGCCCAAAGACAGCATAAAGAGGCCCTGGTTCGAGTGGAAGCTACTGTTCTTGAGTTGGAGGAGCACGGCAGGGAGGGGGGTGGGCGGCCGGCTCGACATCGGTTACTGCTAGCGCAGCAGAAATATTCTCATATTCGCTTATATGAGGCTCGACAGGCCTGGCCTACTACCCGTAGTAGGATCTACCAATGGGGTGACAAATCAAGTAAAATGCTGCACCGATTGTGTCAGGGTTCGATTCGCCCCCAGGCCCTTCCGGGTGTCGTGGGGTCGGATGGGCGACCGGTGTCACGTCGGCTATTGCATGCAGTTTTGCAGAGTATTATGCTCTGTCATATGCCCCTACGAAATGCCTCCCAGCGGAAGTCATTGATCGTTTCTTGGATGATCTCCCACCGAAGTCACTCTCGGATGCGGGTAGGGAAAAATTGGACGGCCCGCTTACTGAAGAACAACTGGGACGGCCTTGGGTGATCTTAATTCTGGCAAGGCCCCAGGCCCTAAAGGCTTTCCCTGCAAATTTAAAAAATATATATTTTTTGCAGCTGGGACCCCACTACCGCAGGGTGGTGGAGGAGGCCAGGGACTAGGGGTGTCTGCCCAGCGACTGGAAATATGCGGAGATAGTAGTTTTTCATAAGCCTGGTAGTCCGCTGCAGGGCTACGCCTTGTATCACCCTATCTCCCTCCTGAACTGGAGGCCAAGATATTAGCTAAATCTTTGGCAAACCGCCTCTGCCTACACATACCCTTACTGGTACACCCGGACCAAGCTGGGTTTATGTCCAAAACGCCATAATATCAGGCAGGCTCATGTGGCAGTCTCGAAGATCCAGGGACTGGGGGAACGGGCTGCGCTTCTGTTGGCGGATATGGACCGGGCGTTTGACTCCTTGAGTTTGGTCTATTTATTTGCGCTACTGCGGTGGCTGAATTTCGGACCGCGTTTTTTGTCCTTCCTCACCCTCTTGTATACTGACTTAACGGCCTCGGTGCGAGTGCCAGGCTTAGTTTCTTCTGCATTCTCTATTGGGCGGGGCACCAGGCAGGGGTGTCCATTGGCCCCATATCTTTTCACTTTAGCAATGGAACCCTTGGCTGCTTGGGTTCGGATGGACGTTCAGGTGTCCGCGTTTGAATGGACGCATGGACTGTCTGATCGCCTTTTATGCTGACGATGTTTTGTTCTTTCTTACCAACCTGGAACGAACGGGCCCTCGGCTGTTGCGTATTATACAGATGTTCGGGGAAACATCTGGTTTATATATGAACCCTCGGAAGTCCACCCTGTGGGTGCTGGGAGGTCGGGCAAGCTTGGTTCTTGGGCGACGTCTGTACAGGTGGTACAAGGAGGCATGACATTTTTGGTGGTGTATTTGTCCGATTCTCCCACCACGGCCTGGGAACATAATCTTGCACCTGTATGGGAGCGGGTGCGTGAGGACATTAAGACCCGGTCCCACATACCCCTGTCCATCTACAGCCGGTCAGCCATCTTTAAGATGGTGTCACTCCCACGAGTACTGTATCAATTACAAAATCATCCCTAGCCGATTCCCCCACGGTGGTTCCGCCAGATGAATTCAGTTCTGGGACTGTTCCTTTGGGAGGGTGGGGCGTTGAGGGTGGCGGTACGGACGTGTTTCCTATCTACATATAGCGGGGGACTGGCAACCTCCGATATTTGGTCCAATAAATGTTGCATTGCATCTACTTGTCTTAAACAAGTGGTGGTATGGAGACAGGGCAGACCCAGCATACACCGTGGAGCGGCGCTGCATGGGGGACCAGTCCCTACATGCTATTCTTTACTCTGCTCCGTTGAAGCGTCTCCTTCTGCCTGTCACGTAGATTATTTTTCAGATCTGGAGGCAGGCATTGCGGAAGATGGGCTGGTGGAATAGATTGACTTGGGAGACCCCAATATGGCACAACAGCCGTCTCTCCGAGTTTCGCGATTGGGATAACATCGAGATATCTACTCTGGGGGATGTTATTGAAGGCATGGTGTTGAAATCCTTTCAAGACATCCAGAGGGCTTTCAGTTCTTTAAATATTTACAAATTCGGCATGCTTTTGCTCCCAGCTTGGAGGGTCTCGACTTGCTGCTGGAGTTTAGCCCGGCTAAGGTTTTTATGGGGGACCTCCTAGACCATAAGATCTCCAAAATCTATCAGTCCCTGGTTACGCACAGTTCCCCCTCTTTGCAGTGTCTGTGGGAGGCCTGGGAGGGTGATGTGGGCCAGATGGAAGAAAAGGACTGGACAGAAGCTTTGGCTTCCCCTGTGTGGGACGGCTATTGCAGTGCGCCTGCGGCTTATTCAATTTAAATACCTCCACCGGGTTTATTTTAACAGAATTAGGCTCTGGAGGGCGGGCTTGGTGGCTTCCCTGGTTTGTCTTCACTGTGGGCATGGAGAGTGGACCTTGATACATACTATATGTCACTGTACAGCGCAAGCAAGCTTCTGGAGGGGGGTACTGGCCTGCCTCTCTGAAGTTCTGTGGTGGAGCTTCCTCACTCACCGAAGCTTGTTCTCCTTCATGTGATGGAAGGGATCGGGGGCAACATCTAAAAGTGACATCTCGTTCTCCAGGGCTTTACCTTAGCGAAGAGAGACACAGCTAGAGGAAGGCAGTTGTTGCCCCCTCAGTCTCGATTTGGAAAAATGGTCTGGACTTTTGTGTGGGCCTTGAGCTCTCCATTTTTGAGGTTAGAGGGTGCCCTAGGAAGCACTATAAGATCTGCAGGCGCTGGGCACATTATCGAGGGATGGAGCTGGAGCCGCCACGGGGGGCCAGAGTCGAGACCATTGGCCTCTCCCGTTCCTTGCACTCCCTTTTGTGTGGCTCGCGATTCCTCAGTAGAAAATGGTATTGTGATTGTTGAGCTCTTGTGTAAATTGATGGCAGCCTGGGTCAGTAATATGTTGTTCCGGAATATCGAGACGGTGCACTGGGGGGTGGGGAAGTTGGTTGTTTGCAGGAATTGATTTTATTTGTATTTCATGTTCTCCTGTCCTTAAATATGCAAAAGGGTCAAAGTCGATATTTTGTATTTTACATGTGGCAGCTGTCTCTGGGAATTAGAGGTCTGCATTACCTGTGCTATTTTTTTTTTTTTTTTTTGAAAACCTTTATTGAACAATGAAAGCTCACAAATACTGGCCTACAACCCCACGGGCTGGCCAGAACAGAATGGTCAAATAACCAGCATACAAAAAGAAGATCTGCACAGGATATAACATCAGGAGCACTGGTGAAGCAATAAAAACCATCGAGCGTTCAGCAAGAGCAGGATGATAAAGGTTAATTTTCTAGCACGGGGAGGGGACCAAAGGAATAACGGGCCGTATATGAGAGTACAAGGGAGGGACCGCGGCAAGCCGCCATTTTATAAGCACAACGTAAGAAAATGAAGCCATATAATCAAATCTAGCAAAGGACAGAAACAGAATCAGACCATCAAATAGCGACAGTGGCAACCGTCAATCGTGCTCACTCACCTCCGCCCCTACCCGAACAAAGAAGACGTGGTCAAAAAGCCCCATCACAAAGACTATGCAATACGCACCCCAACGGAAAAAGGGGACCTCCATAAAGGAGGAAGGGAAAGAGGGAGAAAAAGACAACAAAAGGAACACCCGCCAGACCATGCACCCCCAGGGGGAAAAACAGGACAATAAAACCAGCATGCGATGTAACAGAAACACGATACCAGAATAGGCAGCGAACCACAATCAGCCACACACCGGAAGAAGGACAGAAAACCCCCGGGGGAGATACGAGGTGACAGAGTCCCGAAAAAGTGAATACACAAGAGCCATAGAACAAAAAAAAGGGGAAAATAAGGGGGGAAAAAGACCCCCCGACACAAACAGACCCCCCCCACCCACCCCTAAGCCCACCCTGCACCCCTGCAGAAGGCTACGGCCTACCCCCCCCGCAGCGTGCCTGTCGCCCTAAGTAGAACCCGAAATTTAGTGGAGCAAGAAAAGTTGGAATTAAAAGACAAAAAAGGGGGGGGGGGGAAGGAAGGGAAGGAAAGAAGGGAGTAAAGACATACAAACATACACACGGGGGAGGGCCAAAGACAGGAGTAAACGCACCCATCCACCCGCCCGGGTTAAAGGTCCAAGTCCTCGGGACGCCAAAGAGTATCCGGCCAAAGTCCAGGAGCACTAACCAGTTACACAGAACCATATCAGGACACAGAGATCATCCAAACCGTTCATGAGCTATCGCATATAAGAGTCAGTTTTCATCAGCCCTGACCCTTTTTATCCAAAGCAGTAAGGGTCCGATCCAACGAGGACCCTGCCAGAAAGAACAGAAGGCAGGCAGCAGGAGAGTCCAACGGCAGTCCAAAAAAGTCACAGGAAGAAAAGCACGGAAGATCCAGGAAAATCACAGAATGTAGCAAACGATGCAGGCACAGTTCCAAGGATATATCCATAAAAACCGACCCATCCGGGCCGGCACAGGAGACGTCATCGGGCAGTGGTGATTGAGAGGGACCAGGAGAATCATGAAAGTCCGGCAAAACAAAATCCAGCTCCCGGGCCAAGGGCAGAGGAGGCAGCACAGGAGGAGAAGGCGCCATCAGGTTGCGCACCTCCGGGGCGGCAGCCGGGGCCGAGTCCGCCAGGAGAGTACCAGCCACACCCCGCGATATCAATGCCTCATCCGGTCGTGGGGGCCCGAGAGGCCCGCAGTGAGGAACCGTCTCTAGAGCCAGGAGTGGCGCGGCCATCGAGAGGCGCCAGGATAGCAGGATGTTCAAGATCCCCTTAAGTGCAGGAAAACCTTCACAGTATCCGACACCCGGGCCTTGCGGCGGGCCCCCAGTGCTCGTCCGGGCCCGGCCCAAACAAATGGGGTTGGTCGCCATCTTGAGAGCCCGAACAGGCCGCGCGGCCAACAACCTCCGCCGGGGCGGCAGTCAAGCAGATGAAGTCCCGCCGACAGGCAGAAGAACACCCCGGACAGGAAGGGGGGCCACCAGAAGAAGGGGATTCGCCGGCCCCCCAATGTCGCCAGTCCCGTTCTCCGAGTCCGGGCGGCAAAGAACAAAATGGCCGGACCGGAGAACAAAGGGGGAGGAAGCTGAACACACGAGGAACCCCAATAATGAAGGGCAGCGACACCATCCAAGGCTGCCGCCACACAGGAGTCTCTCAGCCAGGAACCTCCGGCTCACACGAACAGCGGCTCTCCAGTCACCTCCAGCGCGCCCCGAAGGGCAAGCCCGCAGGCAGCATCCGGCCCAGGAGCCGGGACGAAGAACCAGGCCAGTCCGCCCTCGAGTCCCGGGAATGGTCGGGGGCACTGCACCGGACCCACAGCAGCCAGGACAACCGGAACAAGTGGTAAGTGCCTGCAGTGCGTCGTAGCAGTACCACACAGCAAGGAGGGCTTCCCGGGGCAGGATAAATGCAGGATAAATGTGAAAAACACAGGCGGGCGAACGGAGCCGAGCTAAAGCGCGGCCATCTCGGTCGCGAGCTAGGCTCCTCCCTACCTGTGCTATTTTGACAAATAAAATCTGTTTAAAATAAAAAAAACCCTATCAATACAATCAGATTCTTTTTAAGATTTCACTGAAATCTAGCACCTAAAAGGCCAGCATGCCAACCACGCGTTTCTTGTTGCGTGAGACCGGGACAAAGTCAAAAGTTAAGGTTGACCACAATGGAGCACAAGTCAGATACTCAAGGTGGATTAGGCCTGGGTTTGGCTGAGCTTCGGACTGAGATTACATTTTGAAGAAAAAGTCCAGGAGAAGGTAGAGTTCACCAGGGCAAGGCAGCAGGCTGCTTCCAAAGAGAGTTGTCAACACCAGGGAGCACTGGACAAAGACTCGATAAAGCCATTGACAATGGCAGGAAAAAGCTCTGAGCAGAAGAAGCAAGATGTTTGTCGTTGAAGGAAAGTTCCCTTGTTTTGCATGGTTGCCCCCCCCTTTTTTGCCAATTTTGATGTGCTTTGACCGAGTGTGCTCTGGGTTCCTGCCACCTGATTATTATTATTATTATTATACTCATTTGTAGGGCGCTGGGAATCATCCCCAGGGGGATCTCTCGGCGCCAGGGAAAAGAACACTAATGAGCAGAATAATCCTAAAACATAAATTTCTTGAGCATTTTCTTAAATCGAGACAGATCAGAACAGGCCCGGATCGCCTCAGGGAGACTGTTCCAGTGGCTGGGGGCTAGTTGAGAAAAAGCTTGACCACCCATTTTAACCTTGTTTATTCTCCGCGTGCAAAGCAGATTGCTATTACTGGATCTTAACTGACGCACGGGTCGATACAGGGACAGTTTCGTTTCAAATAGGCTGGGCCATTCCCCTGCAGAGACTTGAAGACCATACATAGCAGCTTGAAAATGGCTCATTTCCGAATAGGAAGCCAATGTAGTTGGCGTAGGAGAGGTAAAGAAGGGGTGCGCGCCGGTTTGTTGAGGACGAGGAGGGCTGCTGTGTTTTGCACCACCTGTAGTTTTGATAATAAGTCTTTCCTTATTCCAACCAGCAGAGAGTTGCAATAATCCAGTCGACTAACCAAGAGCGACTGAAAGAGGGTTTTTCTTGCCGAAAGTGGAATTCAAGGGAAGAGCTTTCTAAGCATCCGCATTGTTCCGAAACAGGTGCCTGACCACGTCTTCACCTGTTCCTCCATTGATAACTTATACAGATACCCAGGGCCTACGTTCTTTCCCTAAAAAATAATGTCACCAAACCCAATTGACCGCTCTCTGGCCACATGTGGGTCCCTTGTTAAAGGCACTCAAGGTACCAAGGGCACTGTGATCAGGGAAAGCCTCTGAGGGCTGCAGCACTTATTGTGCCATATTTAGAGGCCCTGTGCCTTTACACTCTGACACTGCCATTGCAGGCTGCATGTTTTGTTGCAGAGCAAAAGTGAAGAGTTGGCATGGCCCACATCCCTGTGAGTCATGCCTACAAACGACGGCCCAGGCAAGCCACCCCTCTAGCTGGGTGCACTAAGCCAGTGGTAAGGGTACGTGTTCATGAGCCCTGTACCCCTACAGTGTCCAAGTCCATTCTTGGGCATTGTAAGTGCAGTAATGCCATTAAGTGTATATGGTATGGGAGGTCGTCATTACGAACTCCACAGCGCCATAAGGGTCTTACCGAAAATTGGGAAGTTGGGTATCGAACTTCTCAGCACATTAAACCCATACTGATGCCAGTGTAGGATTTAATATGAAATGCACTCAGAAGGCATCTTAGAGGTGGCCCCTAAAAACAACCTAACTCTAGTGAGGTGTGGCGCCGCGGCCAGGGCGACTGACGCTGGAATCTGGGGATCAGGGTTCGATCCCCGGCTCCGGCGGCAGGTTAGCCCAGCACCATGTGACTCTGGGCAATAGCTCGCTTAATCTTCCCGACGGCCCCCAGCACCTAGAGACCCTTACGGGTGATTGCGCGCTTTACAAATGTGGATTATTATTATTATTTATTATTATTAGTGTCCTGGCTGAGTGACTGTTTGCCAGCTGCCACCACCAGACATGTTTCTGGACCCCTGGTTCAAGAGCCTACAACTCTCTGGGTCCTGAAACAAAGCCATCCTGGTGCAAGGTACCAAGCCTCCTACCCCAAAGAACGTCTGGGTCCACGAAGGGGAATCTTCAAAGGCCTGCCGCCTTTGGTGGGCTACCCCAGCCATTTGCAGCTTTCAGCAAATGGCCCCCATTGGTTCTGACCCCCACTTTGTGCGGGAGAGTTGGTGGGAAAACCAAGACAGGAACAGAGGTGGGACCACCTTTGCCAATGCCACCCCTCGGGGGGGAGGCGAGGTGAAGCACAACTTTAAGTCCCCGCCATCTTGCAGATGGGGGGACCCCACCAACCAGAAAGAGGCCTGGGTCCCACTCTCACTGGAGGGTGGCACAATAGAGGTTGTACCCACCCCAAGGAATGGGCCCATTGGCCCCGACCTGTCCCTACCAGTAACACCCCAAAATCTAGTAGTTAGGGGCAACACCAAACTTTGCCTCCTCAGACCAGAGCCGAATAGGAGAAAAGAAGGAGAAGGACCGAAAAGCCATGCAAAGAGGAGGACAACTACTGACTTGGCCCCTGCCCTACCGGCCTTTCCCAACCTCAGACTCCTCCAAAAGAACTTTGGTGTGTCCTGCAGTTGGCAGTCCTCAAAAACCCAGAGAACTCACCCTGCCTTCAAATCCTAAAAGGACTTTTGTCAACTGTGAGCATCGGACTTGCTCAAGCCAAGCCAACATTGACTCTGGCCGACTCCGTGGGTCACCTCCACTCTGTACCTGACAACCCGAGCAGGAGTGAATCAAACTCTCAAGGAGGTCCTACCAGTGATCCAAGCCTGGATCATAGTGACGCCCGACAATCAAGCTCCTAAAACCCAACATGCAGTCATCAACTGAAGATCTCCCCTCAACCGAAGGCAAACACACCAAACGACTCTGAGTCGAAGCAGTCCAGAGGAACCAGCCACAACTGTCCGACTGATTCCGTCATCGAACGAAGCAGGCCCAAAAGCAGCAACTCCTAAAGATCTCATTCGCCTACAGCTACTGACCGATTCTGAGGAATCCTTGACTGATGTCTGCAACCACAGCCGGGACTGCATACTACACCCAGCCACCTCTGTGCCACTGGTGGTGTAGTTCTTGTGTGGGCCATTTTGCTTCTGTGTTGTCCCTAACCCCAGGAGTCCTCATTTATCCAACTTGGTGGCCTGCTTGCCGCACTCCACCACTCCCACAGCCATGCTAGCCCTTTGGCTAACATACGGACCGGGCACTCTGCACCTGGTCGCCTCAGTGCCGCTGGTGGGGCAACTTGCTGCCACACTGTGAACCTACTCTTACCCATGGACCCGTAAACCCCAGTTCTGCTTTCAGAGAACTAAATATTTGCTCATGAGTACATTATAAAAACTGACACAATTTGCAGAAACATTGACCATGTTCTTCCTTCCCCCAGGAAATTTACCAGCCTGGTATCTTGCGATACCTGACTGAGCAGGAAAAGTAATTACAAAGTAATCCAACTGTATATTGATTCACTGCATTTGTACTGTCATTTGATTGCATTATTTCTACAAAGTATTGCTATACATACCTGTACCAGGCCTGGCTTGGTTCTAGAAAAATAAACCACAACTAAATATTATTTTTATACAAACAAATTGGTCTGAGTTCAGTCCTTGAGTGTGTGAAATCATTCTTTGCCTGAGTGTGTACAATAAATGCTTAACACTACCCTCTGATAAGGCCTTACTGCTCGACAACACAACCGCAAATAGAGAGTAAGGTACTATCTACTTTTACCTCTGCCTAGCTTAGGGGATCCACTGGACTCTGTGCACACTATACCTCACTTTGGTATAATATATACAGAGCCAGCTTCCTACAGTCATCATCAATTGGGAGCTGGTCACCATCGGGCCCAATGAAAATGTTTACCTTCAGACTTAGACAACATTTTGGAAGACCGAAACATCCAGCGTGACAGAGCTACAATCTGTAACAGAAGAGGGCTCCATGAGGCCAGACACTATCACTGAGAGGTCCTGGTGAGCAGGATTTGCTGCTGCATAGAATAACGTAGCAGGAGCTACTGCACAGTCAGACCAACTGGCAATTCACCTTGCGTGGATCCACTGTCAGGTAGCACCTAGTCTTCTATCAGTTCTTCTAGTACTTTCAGTGAAACTTCTTAGAAGTCTCACGTTTAGGGCTAGGCAGGAGCAGGACCTCTAATACCACTTCCAAGAGTGCAAGACCTGGAAGACACCATTTGGTGGGGTGGGGATTAACACTCAGTCCAGCAGAGATGAGGTATAGATTTCAAGGTCTCTGGAGCTTGTTATGCACCTGTAGCTCACACAGAAGGCTAGCCAACTATCCCTTGTACTCATGTTTGGTGGTCCTGTATTCATGGAGATGGTCCAGTTCTTCTTCAAGCATCAAGGTAGGCCTCTAGCAGTAGGGAAGTCCTCTGGGAAGCAAGGTCCTCAAGCAGCAGAGCAGTCCTCTAGTAGCAAGCAGTGCAGACCTCCGGAACCAAGGCAGGCCTATAGCAACAGGGTGGTCCACTAGGTGTCCAGGAAGTCCTTCTGAAGTCTTCCACAAGGTCAGAAATGTCCTGAAGACCTATTCTGGGGGTTCAATATTTATACTTAGTGCCAGCCTTTGAAGTGGGGGAATTTCTCAAGCTATCCCCACATCTGGTTCTGGAAAGTTCTTTGCTTAACCTACCAAGGCTCCCAGAAGTCTGGGGTGAAAAAAGGCCAGTACCAGGTTCCTTAGTGTGTGTGCTGGAGACAGCCCATTGAACTGTAGGTGGGCAGGGGACAGCTCTGACCCCAGCCATCCTGACAGGCTGGCCAAGTCTGCCAACAACTAATCCCCTTTTTTCTCACTGAGAGGAATACACAAAGACCAACAGCAAGTAAATCACAGTCATGTGACCAGCCCAGCCAAGTACCACTCATAATGCAGTATATTAAAGCATTTCAGTGTGGTGGTCCACATCTCCGCACTAAAATGCATTGTCATGCATTTATAGTGCCTCCTTATGTTATGTTAAGTTAAATGGGTACTTATAAGCACACAGCTACTCAATAGAGTGTCACAGCTCTGAGGCGTGAGAATAAACAGTTTACTATGTAGTGTGACAACCATGGTTATTGCTGGAATAGCCAGGTTTTCAGTGATTCCCTTAACCCTAGGAGATCTTGTGTCAGAGTTAATTCAACCGGTAGATTGTGCCACAGTCGCACCGCCTGAACCTGGAAGGAGCGCCCCCCCTATCCGCGCTCGGTGGTATTTAGGGGCACGTGCCAACTGAAGTGTTGAGGACCTTAATGTACGGCAAGGGGAATAGAACTGTACTCTCTTCATGATGTACCCGGCATAGGTGCCGGGTACATCATGAAGAGAGTCCAGGACCATGGCCTTAAAATGGCTTAAAAAGCCAGGACCATGGCCTTAAAATGGATCCTCTTGCGGACTGGGAGCCAATGCAGGGATTGCAAACATGTGGACGTCCGTGCTCTTGGGCCCAGCATGAGTATTGCTCTGGCTGCCACATTCTGGGCCACTTGCAGCCTTGACAATAAATACTCCGGGAACCCTAGGTACATTATGTTCACGTAGTCCAACCTATAGACCATCATATCTTGGACTACCGTTTTTCTATGAATGATAGGCAGGAGAGGCAGGAACTGCTTTAGCATCTTCAACATGGCAAAGCAACAGCCAACCACTGCCTGAACCTGGGCCTGCATAGAGAAGTTCTCGTCCAGCGTCACCCCTAGATTTTTCACTGTTATGACGGAAGTGGAAGGGGGAGACATATCAGCTGGCCACCAAATACGCCATACATTGCTGGGGGGTGGGCGAAGAAAATGATCTCTGACTTTTCGGGATTACATTTAAGCTGATTAGCATGTAGCCAGGAGAACACTTCAGTCAGACAGGAGTTAGTCCTATCTCCTATAACATCTGAGTCTTTATCGCAGGTGAAGAGAAGCTGTGTGTCATCCGCATACAACACAAATTTTGCTCCATGAGCCTCGGCTAAAGATGCTGGTGGTGCCATATATATTAAAAAGGGTGGGGTTCAACATTGAGCCCTGTGGAACTCCCGCCACCATAGTGGGGGTGGGGGCCCCAAAAGGCGGGGACCAAACTATTTGATTGCGGTCTTTTAGAAAGGAGTCAAACCAGTTGAGTACCGTACCCCCCAAACCGCATTCCTTTATGTCTCCCCAGGAGTTGGTCATGGGGGACGGTATCAAAGGCCGCAGATAAGTCCAATAATATCAATGCAGCCTTGCTGCCTTTATCCAAAACTTTCTTTATGGCTTCTGACACTACCAGCAGTGCTGTTCAGGGGTTAGGTTCACCCGGAAACCAGACTGACTCTGGTGGAGAATTGAATTTGTTTCAACAAAAGTGGTAGTGACCTGGTTCTCGACTTTTTCTAAGACCTTAGAAAAAAAAAAGAAGCAAAGATATTGGCCTGTAATTAGAGGCCAGTTCTGGGTCCAAAGTTGTTTTTTTTAATAGGGGAATAATTTTCGCCCTTTCCCACCTATCGGGAACCAGAACCCCATCTGCAAAGACAGGTTAAGGATCCGGTTAACCGCAGGATTGATAATCTCCACTATTGATGCTATAATGCTGGCCGGGCATGGGTCAGAGGGAGAGCTGGATTTAACGCCTTTCATGATTTCTAACGATTACTCCAAGGGAACCAATAGAAACTGATTCAAAGATGGTTCTCTCACATGAGTTAAGGAGAAGTCTGACTCTCCACTGTCGCTCAGCGGGAAGGTCTCCTGAATATTTTTAATCTTGTCATGGAAATAGGTGGCCAAACTGTCCGTCCATGCCTCATTAGGGATAAATGACTTGGCCACCGCTATAGGAGAGGAGAATTCACTGACAATTCTGAAAATGTCCTTATTTTTGTTCTTTGCTAGGTCTTTTTTGAGGAGAAAAACAGTTTTTTCTCCTCAAGGACTTGTTTATAGTGGGTGTCCAGCGCTGGAGCTGAGCGCTGCTAATTAAACCACACTGACAGAGTAAAGCCTGTTAGCTGGCAGCAGCATGTTTGCACTGCTTTTGGCAGGCTTGGGGTCAACAACTCGCTCAGATGCCTACAAAGTATAACATGATATTCAACTGACACTCTGGCGCAACACTTCCGATTAACTCAGGATGTCATGAGTACCATTGCACAATCGCTACTGCTGAGAAAGCCTTGCAGGGTACACTTTGTGATACCCAGACTTGTAGGCCGCAGGTGTAGCATAGTTTAACTTTGGAAGCCTGACAGCACAACTGGGAGCCTGCTGCCAGTGCTGTAACTCCTACCGCATTGTATCTTTTTGGCCGTATGAGACCCAGCAGCGTAATGATCACCCGGATTGCCCCCCCAGCGTACTTGCGGCCGCTGCTGGAGTGGTGCTCTGGTGCCTTATCACTGCAACCTCGCCTCCAGGTTTGTGATTTTCACAGCTTCAGAGCCTGGCAGCTTTCTGTAATGTCATTCCTTTTGTAATTCATATCTCTTCCTCTGATATCAAGGTACAAGGTCCTGTGTCTTTCATAAACTACCAATATCTTTAGGGAATGCTCCCAGATGTCATTTTGGTCACTATGTTGATACAATACACTGCAGAGGCCTCGCGGTGAGCCCAGAAGAAGAAGGAGCCAGTGACAGGAGATCCTTGGGAGGGGGAGCAGTGCGTTCGACCTCTAATTCTGAATCCCCGGTGTAATGTAGCACCTCCTCATTCTGTTGGAGTAGGTACTGCGGGGGCAGAGTGCATGATCCTGCAGCCTTGTCTGGTGCCATTGATGGTCTAGAGGAACACTTGCTCGACTCTGAGGGGTGAGAACCGCCACTGTGGAGCAATCGATCCCCCGCGGCTGGCTCCACCTGGCCGAAGCTGTCAGCAGAACTCTGGGCCAGTCCATACGCATGTGTATGCCCCCAGCAACAGGATCCCTCTGCAACCCCCAGAAAGGTGAGAGATACCACAGATGTAGCAAGGGTTTCAAGCAGTATCACCTATATATAAGGGCAGTGACCTGTCTGTGATCTTATATGTGCAGGAAGGGAGAACGGCGTACTCTAATTAATAATCGGGAGACCTAGTGGGAGATAATTAGGTAATAAGGGGCCATGCACAGGCAATAAGAACATGCTGAGTTAATTCTTTCTCAGAATAAAGCATATGCATGCTTTAAAGAACCAAAGATGTGTCCTCAAAGCTGTGGTGTCAGCAACATGTACAAATGGGCTCTCTCATGAGTACACAATACGCGGAGCATCATGTTTCAATAACGGAATACATTCCATATCTTCTTGTCTTTAAAACAACTTGTATTTATTATTGCATAATCTGTCGTATCAAACATATTCAGGAAGGTCTGGCTTTATAGTCAACAGTTCAAAGAAAATGTATACTACATGTCCTAGAATCCAATTTTATATTGGATAAGAATTGTCATAAATGGCTGAAAATGAAACACATTATAAGACTACTTTTGCAAAGCAGTTCACCTGCCTTGGCACAACTTAATGTTGCTTCATCGCCATCAGCTCAGGTCTAACTCCCCGACCTTCACATGTGTGCATCAAGCTCCCAAAGGTAATCGAAATCATTTCTTTTTTAATTTTCTTTATTTTCACAACCTTTATTGACAACTTCAATGCAGTCAAAATACAGTTTGCATCAGATCGGAACAATAAACACAGCACATTTTGAGTCGAATAACGAAAATGTAAAGACATTCCCAACATGCAAGAGACAAATTCCATGAGGCACTGCCATGGTACCAAAATTAACATGATAATTCCCACCCTAAAGGAGGCGTGGCACAGCCGCAGTGATGGTGACGAGTGCAGCGAACAGGGAGACAGAGGGATAGAGGGAGGCAGTTACTGACCAGCACCGGCGGCCGCCGCGGGCGGGGTGCCGGCGGGGAGCACAGGAGAGGCAGCAAGGCTCAAAGGATTTCAGGACTGAAGGTATTTCACCAAAGGTCCCCATATGTCAATTGTGCGACACCTCGCAGGGTGTAAGTCCCAGAATTCAGATAGCAAGGTCTGGCATCTTGAGGCATCCTCAAGCCAGTGAGCAAACCTGGGCACTTGTCTGTGACCCCAGCACATGGCCACCCTACGCCTAGCCTAGACAAGCAGCATTGCAATCAGGCGGTAAGAAGCATCCGGGCAGAATTTTACAAAGCCCAGCAGACACAACGTAGGGTCAGGCTGCACCGGCACGGAGGTAATCTCAGAGATAGTAGTGCATACCGCCTGCCAGAACTCCGACACCTTGGGGCACAGCCATTCTAGATGAGCAAAGTCTGCAGCTGGGGCAGCGCAGCGCATTTATTTATTTATTTTATTTTATTGAATTTGTATTGCGCTCAGCTACCCGTAGAGGGTTTCCCGGCGCCAGGGACAGCCTAAAGAAGAAAGATAGGTAATTGCTGAAAACAGGAGAAGCAGAGAACATTTGACCAACTAAAACAGAAAAGTTTTTAGCTTTTTGCGAAAGGCTAGAAGATTAGTTTCCGTTTTAAGCGTCAGCGGAAGAGCATTCCACATCTTCGGCCCCAAATGGGCAAAAGAGCGGCCTCCCATTTTTGTCAAGCGAATTCTAGGAATTACAAAATTGGCTTGATTTGATGACCTAAGGGAACGATTTGGCTGGTATGGCCGGACAAGATTGTGCAAGTATGTGGGAGCAGAACCCTGACGGATTTTGAACATAAGGCACAAAGTTTTAAAAGCTACACGGTCAGCAATTTTTAACCAATGAAGGTCACATAGGGCTTGTGTTGCAGACATTCTGCGTGGGACATTGCACAGAAGGCGGGCAGCTGAGTTCTGCACAACCTGGAGTATATTCATTGTAGCTCTATCAGCTCCCAGATAGAGCACATTGCCGTAGTCGATACGGGACATTACAAGAGCCTGGACAACAGTTCGACGAGTAGACTCAGGCAGCATCCATAGGATCTTCTGCAACCAGCGTAGAGTGTTAAAGCAGATTGCAGCGACCTTAGTTGCCTGTTGACGCATCGAGAGTTTCTCGTCGATTAGAAAGCCGAGGTTACGAACAACTGGCACGGGGGTAGGCAGTGGACCCATGTCACTAGGCCAATGTCTAGAACCCCACAGATCTTTATGTTTGCCAAGTACGATAACCTCGGTCTTTTCACCATTGAGTTTTAGCAGGTTGGCCTGCATCCAGGCTGCAACCCGAGAAAGGCCGATTTTAAGGGCAGAGGTGTCCTGAGACCTACTGTCAGACAGGGAGAACACGATCTGCGTATCATCTGCATAGGAGTAAATAGACAGACCGGCGTCCTCTACTATCGTGGCAAGGGGTCTGATGTAAATATTGAACAATAAAGGGCTCAATATAGACCCCTGCGGAACGCCATAAGCAGATGAGCAGATCGCCGATTCAGCTTTGGTTGAAAATACCTGAAAGGTGCGCTCATTAAGAAATGAAGCCACCCAGGCAAGCGCAGATCCTGCAACACCAAGGGAGTGAAGGGACTCTAGAAGAATGGAATGCGACACGGTATCAAAAGCCGCGCTTAAATCCAATAGTATAAGCGCAAAGGTCTCACCACTATCAATACCGTGTCGGAGTCGCTCAGTCACCCCCAGGAGTGCGGATTCGGTGGAATAATTGGCGCGAAAGCCTGATTGGGATGGATGGAGATATCCCGTATTTTCAACAAATTCGTTTAGCTGAAAGTTGACATGGCGTTCTAGTATCTTAGAACAAGCTGGCAGCAGGGATATAGGCCTAAAATTGGCCAGGTTAGTAATGTCCATACCAGATTTCTTCTGTAGGGGAACGACCATGGCGTGTTTCCATTCCTGTTCCACCCGAGATTCACTAAGAGAGATGTTAAGTAACCTCATTAGGAATCTACGTGGTTCAAGGTCAAGTTGTTTCAGTATCCTCATAGGGACAGGGTCCCGAGGAGATCCTGACTTAATGCTTTTTAGGCACGACAGGAAGGAAACATCATCAAATAATTTCCAGTTGTGCAGAAACTCAGTAGGAGGGACAGAGACATTACAGCAAGAGCCAGATAGGAAGGGATCAGTAGGGGGCGGAAGGGAAATTAAGGATTGGTGAATGTCCTGAACCTTCGATATAAAAAAGTCCGCAATAGCATTACAATGTTTACCATCCAGAGCTGGCAACACAGGAACAGTGTCAGCACCTGTGAGTTTATTAACAGTAGCAAAAAGAGTCCGAGGACAATTTTGCACTGAAGTAATAGTAGAGGTAATGTAAACTGCCTTGGCCCGTTTACAGTTGGCATGATAGGCTTTTAGCTCATCCTTGTAAATCAGTTTAGAGGGAATGCAATAGAATCTCCTCCACTTCCTCTCCAAGGCTTTACATTTAGCACGTTGGATTTTTAACTCATCCGAGTACCAAGGTGCTGGGGGACGCAAAGATCGAAATTTACTGCCCGAACGGGGGGCATGTACAGATACTGCATCTGTTAGCCACCTAATAATAGGGGCATTCAAATTCTGCTCAATATTATTGAGAGACGGAATAGTCTTCGTCAGATGCAGATTAAAAGTGGCTATATCGATTTTGTCCCATCGATAAGAGGGTTTTGTTTCCTCTACATAAACATTGGTTATATAAAGACCGGGCGGTAACACAAAGTGTACGGCATAATGATCGGACCACACCAGCGGACGTGCCAGATGAGAGCACTCAAATGGAAGAGTGGAAATAACTGGGTCCAAAAGGTGACCGGCAATATGAGTAGCTCCAGTATTACAAAGTGTGAGATTAAAAACCTCTAAATCAGAAAGAAGAGATTTTGTAAGGGGATTATTAACATCGTCTAAATGAATATTTAAATCACCAAGTATGGTGAAATTATTTGATTTCAGGAGTATTGCTGATAGACAATCAACAAGTAAGGGAATCCAAGAAGCAGCATTCCCCGGGGGCCGATAGATTAACTATGCAACTATCACTGGGTATGAGTCCTAATTTGTGAAGCTGGGCAGGAGTGCGATATAACCTTTGTAAATACTTGAAATGAACGAGACGAAGCCAGTAGTTGGGTGACGGTTTCTTCGTCTGATTGCAGCAGTAGAGCCAGTCAGCTGGGTGATGTCCATGCCCAAGTCCTCACCCCACGCCATGCGCGACCGTTCTGTGGAGATGGAAGTGGACGACTACGTGAAGGCATATAATTTAGTGACTATTTTGTGAGGAGTCGGGATGTGTATATGAAATCAAGGGCAGGCATCGTGAGTGGAGGCTGGGGGAACGTAGGATGTAACTCCCGGCATATAGACATGATAGAACAATAGAGTGTCCAGCGGACCAGAAGCGGCGGGAAGAGAATAGAAGGTGTCTCCGAGATATAGATCTGCCAAAGTAGCCAGGTCGACAAGTGTGATGCATGTTTAGACATGCCAGATGGCTGAAGAGGGGGAAAATCAGGATGACGCACGATCGGCATGGCATTAGCCAATAGTAACGGGAAGTTGGAGAGTCGCCTAGTCCGGACCAGGCCCAACACAATGTCTCAACAGTGTCTACTTCCGCATGCGGGCGACTCGCCAGGGAAAATAAGGCCGTGGCCAATGGCCAGGGGGACGCGATGTCAGTCTCCACAGCCACGTGCGGTTGATAAGGAGAGGGATGGATCCAGAAATGCAGAAAACTGGCCTGACCGCATAGGGCGTATAGCTTAAAATTAGGAGCACCCATACCCCCTACCGACATAGGAAGAGTGAGAATATCATACGCGACTCTAGGTTGTTTACCGGCCCAGACGAGTGAGATGATCAAAGGACGTAGTTTGCGAAAGAAATGAGCAGTGAGGAGGATAGGGATATTCAAAAAAAGGTAAAGGAATTTCAGCAGAACGACCATCTTAGCAATGGCTATGCAACCGACAAGAGACAATGGAAGCCGACTCCAATGTGGAATTTTGGATTTCAACCAATCCACCGCACGCCCGAAGTTAGACCTCCAAAGGTCGTCCAAGTCCCTACTCAGCCAGATACCCAGGTAGTGGGTGGGGCGGGGGCCCAAATAAAGGGAAAGTCTGGCATTAATGGTCTGGTGGCATTTGTAAGGGGAAACAGCAAAGACTTGCTCCAATTCACCTGTATGCCAGACAATCTACCAAAGAGTATTATCTCACGTACAAGAGGGCTACGATTGTCTTGGGGTGGCGAACATACAGAGTGATGTAGTCCGCATACATAGAGACCAGGAGGGAGCGGACCGAGAAACCTATGCCCCTCTGAGTGTGATGCTGCCGGAGTCTGGCCGCCAGAGGCTCGATCATGATGGCGAAGAGATTAGGTGATAGAGGACACCCCTGCCGGGTGCTGCGTTCAATGCAGATGGGATCCGATATCTGCCCATTCATTCGGAGACCAGCCGAGGGGCAAGTAGAAAGAAGAGATGTCTTTCATATAAACATATTGCTACAACCGATGCGAGGTACGAGAAAAAATAAAAAGGGCCATTCAAGCGTGTCGAACGCCTTAGTGGTGTCTAGAAGAGCGGCAACTGCGAGGAGACTAGGGTTGATCTGGTGAAGCACTGAAAAAATGTTCCAGAGGTTGTGCGAGGTGTCCCACCCAGGAATTAAACCAAACTGGTCAGGGAGAGCAATGAGAGGCATAAGTAGTAGAAGGCGAGAGGCAATTAATTTAGCGAAAATGTTATTGTAATAAGAGAGAGGGGGCAAAAGGAGTCGCGACAGTCGACTGGCTGGTCTGGCTTGAGTAACAGCATTATCATGGCCTCAAGTAGGGACTGAGGAAAGAGTCCATTATCAAAAGAATCGCTGTACATAGATGCCAAATGTGGTTCTAAAAGCGATGCATACATTTTTATAAAAAGAAGCTGGAAGACCATCCAGACCGGGAGCCTTGTCGCCAGGCAAGCTATTTATGGCAGCAAGTATCTCCTCCTTAGTGAAAGGCTCATCTAAGAATTTCCGATGATAATCCTCCAGCCATACCAGCGCGATAGTCTCAAAATATTTTTTGAAGGCCTTGCACGAGGGGGGGGGGGGGGGGGCAGCAGTATAGAGCTGCGAGTAAAAATCCTTGAAACGGGCCTTCATTTTTTCAGGAGAGGTGGTTCTAGTGGGACCCCCATCACTAAGAGCCGTAATATACGACGCAGCACGAGAAGGGTGTAAGAGGTTGGCTAAGGTCTTTCCAGGCCGATCACCCTCCCCGAAGCAACGGGCTGGGGCCTCTCTGCCCAGGAAGGAAAGCTGTCTATCAGCCTCTTCCGTAAATTCAGTGTGTTTTTGTCTTAGAAGTGCGAGGGTCTCAGGCCTGGGGTGTGCTGCCTGAGCGGCATCCAGAGTCCTAATTTCAGTTTCCAACTTTGCCAGAGTGGTACTGATTGAACGGAGGACATCGGCCTGTTTAGAAATACACTTGCCCGGTATTACTGTTTTGAAGCATTCCCAAAGTACGGAAGGAGAGTCTACCGAACCCACATTTAGATCGAAATAATTGGTGATGGCTGTTTGGATCTCATCGCAGAAGACTGTGTCGCGGTGCGCATTCGGAGGGAGTGAACATGTGAATGCTCGCTGTGGGGAGTGAGGGAGACGAAGACCGATTTGAACTGGTGCATGATCCGAGAAGGTACACGCCATATGAGTGGCAGGGTTAAGCCAGGTAAAGACATCCCTGGAGGCGAGCCAAAAATCAATGCGTGACCAGCTGCCTCGAACCCCCGAGATGCAAGTTCCCTCGCGGGTGTTGGGCCACATATGACGCCAGGCATCATAAAGCGAGTTGTCAGTAGGTATGGACTGTAGTAAAGTGGTAGCATGCGGATGGGATGAATGGGGACCAGACAGTCCATTTCCACTGAAAGAGTAACATTAAAATCCACCCCCTCAGAGTATAACCGCCAGGCCAAAGGAAGAGATAAGATGCCAAATGTTAGTAAAGAAATCGGGATTGTCTGAGTTAGGGTTGTACACAGCAGCGATCGTCATGGGTTGAGTCAACAAGGAGCCATGTAGAATTACGTATCTACCATCAGGGTTCGTATTTGCCTGAGTAGTTTGCCAGAGGAGACCCCTGCATACCAAAATGGAGACCCCCCTTGCGTAAGAAGAATAAAACAAGGAATGTGATTGTCCCCAGTAACGCGACCGGAGTCTGGAGGCAGACTCAGGCAACAGGTGAGTCTCCTGTAGGAAACATATGTCTACCCTGTGTCGCTGTAAGTGAGAGTGAATGAGCCTGGCTTTTCGTTGATCATTCAGACCGCGGACGTTCCAGGTCCAAAACATGGTGTCAGTAATGTCATACTATATCTGAATGAAAAGCGGCGCAGTGCAAGTAGGACAGACATCATACAGAACTAAATAGAGTGCAGCCGCGCGGGATCACCAACCGACAAGTGAGCAAGGAAGGCGCCCACAGCAAGAGGCAAGGCAAATCGGATACAGTACAGTGAAGCGATCCGACCACACAGAACCAATAAAAATTAAACGAAAGGTAACATACCAAAACCCCCCCACTCAGCTAATCCTCCCACGACAGCAACTCAAAAAACAATCCCAGATGCTTTTCAAATGTCTCAACCACCACCCCTCAATCCCACCCTAATAAACCAAACAGCAGCATCAAAAGGACCCCAAGCCCCACACCCACTACCGCCCCCAAATCAGACCCCAGAAGACCCACCACCCCCACACCCACTCCAACCCCCCAATGAGGCTGAGACACCACCCCTTCCCACCCCAGGAACCCACAACTTGGCAGGAGGGAAACCATAAGGAGAAAGGGATTTATCCTGTGAGGGCATGGCAGAGCTTGGCGTACACCCCTGCAGTTAAGCAGGGTGGCCAAGCTACCAGAGCATCAGACAACAATCAGTGATTAGTAAACCTAGAAGTACAACCAGTCAGTCATTGTTGCTAAGGCGATCATCCCCAGCGGGCTGGGAGCTGGATGGAGAGGGGCGTGTTGATTTGTCAAGTTTCTTTGCAAAGGCAAGGGCATCTCTGGGATCCGGGAAAATAAGCGTTTTTGCGCCCTGTCGAACTCTCAACTTTGCTGGGTATGCCAATGAGTAGGAGACCGCATGATTTTTCAAAATCCGCTTTGCATGAAGGAATTTACATCTGGCAGCCTGAACAGTGAGAGTGTAGTCTGGAAAGAAAGAGAGCATATTGCCTTGATGATTTATTTTGCCCATGTCCCGCACCGCATGGAGAATGGCATCACAGTCTCGGAAATTTAGTATTTTTGCGATGATAGGGCGAGGAGGTAATCCGGGACCAGGGCGTGGACCAAGGGAGCGGTGTGCGCATTCAACAATAAAAACTGAGGAGAGCACATCACTGAAGAGTTCCTTGAGCAGTTGCTCCACGAAGTCCTCCATACGGGCTATGTTGGTGGACTCTGGAAAGACAGTTATGCGGAGGTCACTCCGATGGGAGCGCGCCTCCAAGTCCTCGTTTTCTCCTGGATAAGAGCAAGAATTTTGTCCATCTGTAGCAGCTTCTGATGATCCTGCGTGGCTGCATACTCAGAGTCCGAGACTCTGGATTTGACGTGGAGGAGACGATTGTCGTGGGAGTCAACACAGGCCTTCACAGAGTCCAGCCAGGCAGAAAGCTGGTCCCGTTAAATCGCTATTCCTGTGACTGTCGATTTGACATCCAACATGATAGCTTTTAGGTCATCATCGCGGGAGGGGGGCGTGTCCATAGTTGCTGCGGGGTCACCACCGCCCAAGCCAGCGCGGTTCTGGCGGGTCGACCTGAGATTTTTTAATGCAATTTTGGGCTGTTTGGGGTCGACCTTCCCCATGGTGGAAGAGTCTCACAGCAGGCGCCACCAAGAGATGAGGGAGCAACAGAGCGCCCAAGATGAGCAGAGTTGGCGCCAGGAGGAACCGTTAACCTACCTCCGAGCACACACAGTGACCGGAACAGAGGGCACCTGGACAGAGGAGAACGGCCTGCAGGGTGGACCTCAGGGTGGCAGACCAGCTGGAAAGGGCGCCACCGTCGCGACTCTTCAGCGAACAAAAACCTCGGAGAAAGACAAATGGGCAGGCAGACAGCAGATGGAAGATTTGAAGGATCCATAGGTCCCCAAGAAGGAAGCACAGTGACCCAGCTAGACGGGGGCCCAGAGATCAAGACGTGTGCCACACTGCGCCCAGGCCCTACAGATGAAGCCTCCGCCGAGATGGGCCCAATAGGAAAGAGGCCACCTCAATGCCAGGAGTACAAATGCGGCACCTCAGCAGGGGTGTGATGGAGCAGTCTCAAGAGGCACCAGAAAGCAGCCCTGCAGCGGTACTGTGGCGATACAAGACCCAGCTAAAAGGCAGGCCCCCAGCAGCAGCTAAGGCGCGGGGCCTAGCACTGCCAACGGCGGGAGCAGCACCAATTGCCCGGGGCAGAGGCCTAGGGGAGCGGGCACACCCCACCTCCAATATCAGCAGCAGCAGATGTGGCGGAGTGGGCAGGCCCAGCCACAGGATACACAGATCCAGCGTGCAGCGTCAGGGCACAGGTTGGGCACGGGGAGACAGAATAGGCCTCTGTGAGGCTAGGCCCCTGATGTCGTGTGTGGTGGGGGCGGCGGTGTTACAATCCCCCGAGAGAGGCCGCAGAGGTGAGAGCAGGACCAGAAATCCCTGCACAGCACTGCAGCAGTGGGGCAAGGAGCGCACACAACCGGGGGCAAATGTGACAGGGAGGCGCGGGGGCACACCACTCGCGTTACCAGGCCCGGGCACTGAGAGCGATCAGGGGTGGCGCCAAGCAGGAGCGAGGGTGGAATATGGCGCCGGAGCACCCTAGGCCCGGGCAAGGCAGTTCAGCCCGTGCGCCTTCAGCCCTGCCACAGAGAGCCCCCGGTCGCGGCAATACTCACCGGATGGCAGCGAAAACCCACCATCGACCCTCCGGTGAAGCGAAGTGGTCGGGCCCCCACAGGCCCATGAGGTGTAATCCCAGCACCTCAGACGGACAGCAGCTCCCAGTCCGTGAACGATCTCGGGAGGCGAAAACAGCTCTAAGCGATGCCGCTGGTGAGGATCTAACAGGGTGCACCAGTTGCAACTATTGAGAAGGCCGTCGTCTGCAGGATTTTAACAGATCTTGGGCTTGGCCGGCAGAGCCCACTTAGAGTGTGGCCATCTTGCAACTGGCCAAGCCACGCCCCCATTGGTGTCTTTTCATTTATTTAAAAATGTTTCCCTCATTTTCATTGCTTGATTTTGCTCGTCAGAAAGTGTCACTCATGGTTGTTGAATGTCACAACGCAATCTGAAACCTTGACGGCTATGCTTGACCCAGGGCACAGGCAGCAGGCCCCAAATCCTCTACCCTTCTGCTCATCTCTGCTCTACCCTGACATTTACGGCCAGAGCTGTCGGCATTGGAACTGAGTAACCAGGTTCAAGTCTCAACACCTGCTTCTAGGCAAATCACTTAACCTACCCATATCAAAAGAAACGTGACCATGTTTAATGTAAATATTGCTGATATAAAGTGCTACAATATCTTAGGGGTTGAGTTTGCGTTATATAAAAATTGCAGAAAATTGTACAAAGAGGGCAAAACAAAGCCTTAACATAATAAGGGGACAAAATTATACCCATTTAGTGACTGATTTTCACAAAGTGAAACCAGAAAGCCTGGATAAATCACAGCTTCCTTGCTTAAATGTTGTGATCTTAGGCATAGCACTTTCAAATATATGATTTCAGAATACTAACTGCAATAAAGCCTACTGTGATTGATTTAATAGACCATAATGCTACTTGATAGTGATCTAGGACACAGACACGATTCATATAAAAACTACCCTGCCTCTTATTTTACTCATGGTACTGTCACCAGTTTAAGAGTGGAGAGAAATGGTTCTAAATCTATGTTGAACGAACGGGGGGGGCAGATTTACAATAACTGGCGCATCCCTGCATATCAACAGGGATGTGCCAGTTATTGTGCGCCACGGCTCCGCCGCCATGGATGCACCGCATTTACAATGCGGCGCACCATGGGGAAAAACGGCACAGATGCATGACGCATATGTGCCGTAAAGGCGGCGCATTGCTGGAGTTGAGTTGCAGCTCCAGCAATGCTCTGGGGGTCCCGGGGTCCCTATCTTTACAATGCTGCGTCAAGCTTTACGCCGGCTTCAAGCAGGCGCAGAGTTTTGACGCAGCATGGGCTCAAAAGTGACTGAGTGAAATCTTTTAGATTTCACTCAGCCACTTTTGGAAGGCGTTCTTGCGCCGGACCGCCCGCCCGCCCCCCCCCCCTGCGCAGGGACTCCTGCTTCTGGCGCAGGGCTTTACAACGTGACGCATCTACCAGATGTATCACGTTGTAAATACCCCGCAGCATGGCGCATCTTTTGCGCCATCGCTGCGTCACAAAAGTGACGCAACGGCGACGTAAAAGAGGCGCAAGGGGCTTGTAAATCTGCCCCATCACTTTTAAGAAGCACCTCTCAGTGCAGCGCTGTCATGTGACCTATTAATGTCAAAGGGTACAATTTTCAAGGTCCAGCTCATGCCCAGGCTCTTCTTTCCATATATTATCTTTAAGGCTTTGAGCATGTTTTTTATTAAAAAGCCAAAATCTTTTTTTCTCTATTTTCCTGTCATGCATTCTCTCTGTTCTTTTCCAATCCTGAAATTATTCCTTGTTCCCTGTTTAATGTTTGCATTATTTCCGTGATTTCCCATTACTGTGAAACTGTCATCTCCCTTTTAATTATGTTTAACTCATATTGATTTCATTCCATTTCCTTAAAGTAATGTTTTCGTTTCGTTTTGCATTCGAGCTATCCTGTTATTTTTCTCCTTAGTTAATATCTGGAGGGTGTCCGTTCAATTAGTCAGACAGACGTCACGGCGGAGTAAAGAAAATAAAGAGTTAAGTTATATATTGACACCCTTTTCGAGTGCCCCAGTAAGCCTGAAAGCTGATAGGTATGCATATTACTGACAGCTGCTCGGCTCGGTGCGCTGCTGCTTCTGCCTGCTAGAGCCGAGGCTGCCTTCTCCTGAGGCGGGCGGGGCTGCTTGGGGGCTCGTCCAAAGTGTCCAATAGGCAGGGCCTACGGAGTCTGCCGAAGCAAGGGGATACACGATCCCAAGGGGATACCACATATTACACAACACCTGTTCCGGGCCGGATTGCCTGTATTTAAACATTAGAGGCGTATCACAGGCAGCCCCCGCGCAGGGGGCCCCCATGCTCCAGCCAGGGGCCCCCTCACTCTCAGCACTGACAGTAAGGAACTCCGTTAGCCAGATGAGGGCTGTGTTTACCCTTGGCTGAGGCTCGAGTATTTGCTATCATCCTTCCATGAATTCTGCACAACACAGAGGTGTCCCGGAAGCTACACATCCATACACATCGCCGCACCTGGGGTGGACGGGTCTCTCTGGCTCCCCGGGGTCACGTGTGCAGATTTGAACTTTGCATCCTACTACCTGTACTTTTGTTTCCCCACTATGAATGCAGGACTGCAAATACAAGCAGGCAGCAGTGGAACTGCTTGCTTGACATGGAGACGTGAGAGTTTTGGCCAATTACAGGTGAATAAAGTGAGTATGCGGACCTTGGCCTGCGTTGGTGCTTGAGATGGGATTTCGCCGCCTGCACTGCAGCACTCTGTTGCAGATGTTTATTCTTTAAAGAATAACACAAAAGAAAAAAAATGCTTACATTTCAAAACGTTTTCTAGTTTTGAAAGCCTTTTGCCATACATTTTTTATACGTGTGTGCGCCAGTATGCGCTTCGTGAATGAATTTATTAGAAAACATTTTTTAATTCAAAAATTGCAAAGAGCCTCACCTAGTCCTCAAGAGAGCGAAGTTGTACTTTTGCCGTGCTGGTATGGCAGATGAACTAGGGGTTTACGGTTCGAGGATGCTTTTCTGTGGACTTCAGTTCCACCTGAATCTTCTATTTGTCATCGCAGATATTGTGTGGAGTTAGTATTTGATGGGCGGCCATGGTGGTCTGCTCACGCATTACAATGTCCTGCATAAGTAAAACATTTCAAAATACCCTGGGAGCTGCAGTTGAAAAACCCTGGGGTGGTAAAGTGTTTACCGTTGGTGTCCTGACCACCCCCTAACCTTGAGCTATATAGCGCATGCACGTGACTTTCGACAAAGTAGAATAGTTAATATAAGCTTAATTTGTGTGTGTTTTAGAGCCCGTGGCCTCCATGCTCCCTGCTCTGCATTGATTGAACCCTGATGGTGCCTTTTCACAACCCTAGTGAAAATCCCCGTTCGCCGATTGCAAAGAGTTTCTGCTAGACGTAGTAGCTGCCATATTGTTTTTTTGACACCTGATGTGTTCCTGGGGGAACACTTCAATCCTGCAACTGTTTATTGTGATGTTCTTTCCAGTGTACTCCCTTTTAAATCTTATGCTCTGTAACTGACCCGAGTAAAAACATTAGTAGGTAGCCAGATGGATTCCCATCAGGGATTTTCCATCTGAGAATACATAGATATTTGTGAGGTATTGTATTGTGCTTACGAATTTAAAATGTTTCCAGACGACAGTGTGCTTTCAAAAAGTTATTTATATAAGAACAATGCTGCCTTTTGAGTCACCGTTACTCAACATTGCTTTTGATAGTTATATTTATAAAGGGTTTTACAAAAAGTGAGTGTTCAAAAATGAATCACATGCCTGAAAGACATATATATATTGAAATGTCTATTATCTCATTTAGCAAGCAATGGTTTATGTCAAGGTGATTAACGCCCTAAAATTATCATATTTACGCAACATTATAATTAACCAGAACGAGAGTGCAACATAATGGCCTGCATACCTTGCCGGTAATTTAACCATGCCCCCCCCCAGAGAGCGAGAGAGATAGAGGTAAGTGGAGAGAGAGAGTGGAGAGAGAGAGAGAGTGGAGAGAGAGAGAGTGGAGAGAGAGAGAGTGGAGAGAGAGTGGAGAGAGAGAGAGTGGAGAGACAGAGTGGAGAGAGAGAGATTGGAGGGAGTGGAGAGATTGGAGCGAGAGAGTGGAGATTGGAGCGAGAGTGGAGATTGGAGAGAGAGTGGAGATTGGAGAGAGAGTGGAGATTGGAGAGAGAGATTGGAGGGAGACAGTGAAGAGAGAGTGGAGAGAGACAGTGGAAAGAGAGCGGAGAGAGAGCGGAGAGAGAGTTGAGAGAGAGTTGAGAGAGACTGGAGAGAGAGAGTGGAGCGAGAGACAGTGGAGAGAGAGTAAGGAGAAAGAGAGTGGAGGGAGACAGTGGAGAGAGAGTGGAGAGAGAGAGGGGGAGAGTGGAGGGAAAGCGGAGAGAGAGAGTGGAGGGAGACAGTGGAGATAGAGTGGAGGGAGACAGTGGAGAGACAGCGGAGAGACAGTGGAGAGAGGGTGGAGAGAGAGTGGAGAGAGAGTGGAGAGAGAGAGAGTGGAGTGAGAGTGGAGAGACAGAAAGTGGAGAGAGACACTAAAGAGAGAGATAGTGGAGATAGAGTAGAGAGAGAGAGAGAGGGCGGAGGGTGACAGTGGAGAGAGTGGAGAGAGAAACAGTGGAGAGAGAGGAGAGAGAGTAGAGAGAGAGAGTGGAGAGAGAGTGGAGTCTGGAGAGAGAGAGAGACAGTGTAGAGAGAGTAGATAGAGAGAGTGGAGAGACAGAAAGTGGAGAGAGACAGTGGAGAGAGAGTGGAGAGATTGGAGAGGTTAGAGAGAGAGAGAGTGGAGAGGTTGGACAGAGAGAGTGAGAGTGGAGAGACAGAAAGTGGAGAGAGACAGAGTGAAGAGAGAAAGGAGAGGTTGGAGAAAGATGGTGGAGAGAGAGTGGAGAGACAGTAGAGAGAGAGTGGAGAGACAGTGGAGAGAGATTAGAGAGAGAGTGACCCGTTGGAGATAGAGTGGACAGAGTAGAGAGAGTGGAGAGAGTGGAGAGAGAGAAGGGAGACTGACTGACTCAGAGACTGAATACTGACTGACTGAGAGACTGACTGGCTGAGAGACTGACTGAGAGAGAGACTGACTGACGGACAGAGAGAGACTGACTGACAGAGACTGCCTGACTGACTAAGGTAGAGAGATACTGACTGACAGAGAGAGAGACAGAATGATAGAGAGAGGCAGAGACTGACAGAGAGAGAGAGATTGACAGAGAGAGACTTACAGAGAGAGAGATAGAGACTGACTGACGGAGAGAGAGTGACTGACAGAGAGAGAGAGAGACTGACTGACTGAGGTAGAGGGAGAATGACTGACCGAGAGAGAGAGACTGACTGACAGAGAGACTGAGAGAGAGAGACTGACTGACAGAGAGAGAGACTGACTGACAGAGAGAGAGAGAGAGAGAGAGAGAGAGAGAGACTGACAGAGAGAGAGACAGGCTGACTGACAGAGACTGACAGAGAGAGAGACTGACGGAAAGGGAGAGACTGACTGACAGAGGGTGAGAATGACAGAGAGAGAGAGACAGGCTGACAGAGAGACTGACAGAGAGAGAGACTGTCTGAGAGACTGACTGACAGAAAGAGAGAGACTGGCTGAGAGACTGACTGACTGAGAGAGACTGACTGACCGAGAGAGAGAGAGAGAGAGAGAGAGAGAGAGAGAGAGAGAGAGAGAGACTGAAAAACTGAGAGAGAGACTGGATAAGAGAGAGACTGACTGACTAACAGAGATAGACTGACTGACAAAAGAGAGAGAGATAGAGAGACTGACAGAGAGAGAGACCGACTGACTGACAGACTGACTGACAAAGAGACTGATTGACTGAGAGATACTAAATAGAGAGAGTGATAGACTGACTGACTGAGAGAGAGAGAGAGAGACTGACTGACTGAAAGAGAGAGACTGACAGAGAGAGAGAGAGAGAGAGAGAGAGACTGTGATGGAATTGGGGTCACATTGTGTATGAAGCTATGCAATGCCTCTTAAGATTGCTATTGTCTGCTAATAAAAATTTATTATAAAAATGTGCTCTTTGTACTTGCATCTGCTTTTGAAACACAGCATTGTCGCATTGTCTAATGTTTTAAAACGGAAACGAGAAGGAGCAGTGGATGCACTTTTGTCAAAACTGAACGATGAGTGGACCCGATGTTGTATATCATGACAGGAGTCTGCATCAGGAAACCAACCTAAAATTGGGCAAACTTCCCCCGGCCTACTGATGGCAGGGACCCTGTAATGAATAGACCACCACCTATGATAACCTGCGGGCAGACTAAGCCCAACCTTTAACTCCACCATCAAGTGTTACTTATAACGGCTGGATGGGTGACAGTGGCGTAACAATAGCCCCGCATCCCCTGCAGTATGGCGGGTCGCTGGCCTGAGAGCTCTAGACTGGCACGGAGAATGGGAGGGGGGCTCCCCGATGTAGTTTGCAGGGGGGCCCCTCAAGTTTCGTTACGCCACTGGCGGCGTCACAGCCGGGGGAAGCCCTACTACGGGCCTGGCATTCACCCGTGATGACGTCAGCAGCGCACACCTCCGGCTGAACACGCTCCCGCTGCTCTGGGAATGCGTGTGGGCAGGTGCGGGAACAGCGGCAGAGACCGTAGGGCGGCTCACATCTCCATCAACGGGAGCAGAAGCAGGGCATGGAAGCGGGCCCGGACCACCCGCAGCGACACGCAGAGGAGCATGCAGATACACTGGTTGCAGATGCGGAGCATCGCGGGCGGGCTCCGGTGGCGCTCCGTCGAATGATGACCATGAGGCGGGCGTGCGTGGAGCACGACTAGGGTGACCAACCATCCGTAAATTTCACGGACCGTCCGTAATTGGGACCTCACGTCCGTTGTCCGTGAGGATCCCTTTTACGGACGCCTTTTGTCCGTAATTTTGGGTATTGCAGGGAACAGCATTGTTCCCTGCATGAAGCCTCAGGCCCCTGATGGGGGCGCCTCACACTCCTCCTCGGAGCACAAGAGCAGCCCCGCCCCGCCCTTTGTCATTCTGTATGAGGCTGAATGATGCATACAGAATGACAATGGGCCCCTCTGGCGTGTTACAGCATGCGGTGGCCGGACTCCTACAACCTCTGTCCAGGGCATCGCATTCTGTCAGGCAGAAGACTGCCTGAGGGGTGGGGGACGGCGGGGGAAGTTGTTTCTTGGCGTTTCCAGAAGAGTTTTGTTATCACTCAGGAGGCCTCTCAGGCTGGCAGCGATTTTGAGCAGATTAGAGAGGTAAATCGGAGAGTTAGTTTGGATTGTGTTGTAGGCAGGAGCTCTCAGTTTTAATTTTATTCTAGACAGAAGACAATGTAACTAGATGAGGCTTGAGGTGACATTAATACATTTAATTGAAAATGGGATAAGTGGAGTGTAGAGCAGTTTTGAGTGGGAGGACTTAGGAATGGGTGATGCCCATTAGAGTGCCTCTTTAATTATCTAAATACACACGTTGCTGAATAAACTTGTAATCAATATTGGCATCTGGGGTTTAATCCTCTACAGTGAACGCATCTAATCCAGTGGTTCATGCACGTGTTCTCACCTCTAGAAAAACGACAGATACTGATGAGACTCAATGGAAGGATGAAGATTTTTTAATTGTTCACATGTGTAGGAACTGCCATGTGATATGTGTTTTTGGCCCTTCGCTGATAGATTTTACCATGATAAAGTTTCTGTAAGGAACAAAACGTGTTGGCAAGGCTAATTCCCGTTTTTTTTCTATATTGAGTCTATCGAATAACGCATTATACTATTGAATGAAGATTGGTTTCGCCATAGTTGGTGAATCCAAGGAGAATTATTGATTATCTCTTCTCTCTTAACATTTCACTGAATGCCGACGACTTATAGTACATTGGGAAGTTTTGAGTATAAACTACACTAGGGAGGGTCAGAGGGAAAGTTTAAAGACCGAAAGTGCTACGTCCCTCAAAGTACTACACACCAACTTAAGAGTAACACTCAGTCAAAAAACCACTCAACAAATGAGGGTTGAGAAAGTGTGTGTGCTGCTTGCCAAATCAATACCAGGACACCCTTGCGTTGGTTACAGTGTTCCCATCAGGGTTCCAACCTGTACCGCCCTTCATCATTTGGGAAGGCCACCATAAGTACACAGGGAAACCCCATATACGATCAGGCATAGCATGGTGGAAACCAATGCCCAATGAAATTATGACAGGTCGGTGGCAGGGTGTAACCAGTAAGCAGTGCTAAATAATGAAAATAAAATTTTTCAAAAAGTGGTGATGTTAAAAAGGGGTAGAAGAAGGAAAATAAATTTATTGACAACCTTCAACTCCCACTCTCTAAAAACAGTGCAAAAAGGTAGTGTGAACAAATAACTACCTCGACAGTTTATAAAGTCACGGTCGACATGTTTCTGCAGCTTCTACCAGTGCCCCGGGGTCGCTCGCTGCTTCTTCAGGACCTATCCTGCTACTGCTTAATTAGTGCAAAACAAGGAAACTTAAATAAAGTAAATTTCACCTTACATTCTCCTGAGCTTTTCTGTTGGAGGAACCAGTGGATTTCGCAATACAGCACACACACATAGAAAGGAAGAAAGAGAGAACAGGCCTATTAGCGAAAAGCTCTCTGGGCGAGACTCAGATATCAAGCAGGGTCTCGCAATCAATGGTCTATAATCCATTGTCTACCACACTTACTTTGGGATACCAACAATTCCCAAAAGAGCCAGATTGTCTCTTAGGTACAAAAAACACTCACCCCATGTTATGGAGAATGCTGCCCCACCTCACCCGGCATTAGCTCAGGTACTGCGGAGCCCCGCTCTATATGGATCACAAACACATAAAAAACCAGAATTAATTAAAGGAAGTACTAAAAGGTCAAGGCAAGCCACTCGGCTATACGTGGCTTACAGAGGCACCAGTTCTGTCTGATCGCTCACCTCTCCGTCGGTACTCCTGACGTCCAACTGGGCTGTCTGTGGGAGGTACCGACGGGAGGCGTCGTGTTGTTTAAATAGATTGTGGATCTTAAGGGTGTACCAGCACATACCGTCAATCCGGACGCGCTGCCCCGCTTCTTGCTGCTCGCAACAGTCAGTCCTCTTCCGGGTCTGCCAGAGGAGTGTGCTGATTGGCTAGCGCAGTGCGTGACGCGGGCGCGTCACGCCAGGAAATGTGGGATTTGTGGTTTCAAAGCCCTCGTGTATGCTTTATACAAATATCTATGTTATTGCGCCGAAGAGGTCACATAGACTATTAAGATTTTTTACATATTCACTCAGTGCTAGGGCGCAAAATGTCATGGCGACCTTATTGTGATTGTAAAAAAATATATTTTTTTAAAAACACGGAAACAAGAAATAGATATTTTCAAATGTTCAATCTACATAGGATTTAACAAAGCTTAGCGGCAAATCCCACATGACAACGAAGGAGGGCATCAAACCCAAGACCTTATGTTTTAATAGTAATGGCGCATCTGTGTAAGACATAGATGCACCCAGGCAACAAAGATGTACAGTCACCGACAGCCCATCCGCCACACACATCATCGAGTAATCAGGTCCTGATACTGTCAGGTCGTCACGGAAATACCTCTCTTTGGGCATCTCAGTCTAGGGATGAAAAAGCACAAATTATCTTGTGCCTCTAGCTCTTGAGTGACATCCAAGGGATGTCTTCATTCAATCCCCGCTTGTCTGTGCCCAACTTATGGACCCATCGCTGTTCACGCTGGAACAGAAAGCTCTTAATATCAGTGGTATGGGCAGGTATTAGAGGCTGCTCTATCACAGTCCAATGCAACTCAGACGACAAATGCTTAGCTGTTAAAAAGTGATTCGTCAATCTGGTCGACTGTCTTGAGCACCGAATAGAGCTTTTGTGCTCACAGATGCGTGTCTTGATTTTCCGGGTAGTCATACCCACGTACCTCTTATTACATGGGCAGCTAATTAGGTACACTAAATTAGAGCTATTACAGTTTGTGAACCTGCGCTGTTCCCATGGTCTCCCAGTCCCTATATCTATAGTTAGGGATTTCGTTGTGTTCGGACAGGCCGCGCAATTGCCACAGGGATGGTGTCCTATGGCCGCAGGCATATCCCATAATGTGCCTATTGCTCGTGGTATGTCCCCTTTGGGACGCGTGTGAACCAATCTATCCTTCAAGCTCTGCCCTCTCTTGAAGGCGAACAGTGGGGCTGGAATAGTATCGCCTCCAGTGTTCAAAATGCCCCAGCGTTTCTTTATTATTTTCTGTATGGCATTTGATTGCGGAGTGAAGGTACTCACGCAGGTCATTCGATTGTGTATGGGTTTGGGTGGCAATATCTCCAATAGCCCCTCACGGTTGTTATTGGAGGCTCTCTTTTTTGATTTCCGAATTAAGCTTTTGGGATAGTGTTTTTGTGCAAGGTCTTCTGTGAGGCTGTCGGCATGATGTTCAAACCGTTCTTTCTCCGAGCAATTGCGTTGTATGCGCAAAAATTGCCCATAAGGCAAATTATCTCGAAGAGATTTGGGATGACAGCTGTTGTAGTCAAGTAATGAGTTACGCGACATCGGTTTGCGATACAGCTCTGAGGCCAAACCAGTAGTCGTGGGTGTTATCAATAGATCGAGAAACGCTAGATGAACTCTACTCTGCTCCATTGTGAAGCGTAGAAAGCGGTTTCTTTCATTCAGCCACTCATGGAATCTGGTTAGTTCCTCTTCACTCCCTCTCCAGATCACCAAAATATCGTCAATATACCGCTTCCACAGACGCACCTGGTCTGTGAAAGGGTTATTGTCAGAGAAGATGTGCTCTGTCTCAAAGTTATGCACATACAGATTTGCTAGCGACGGAGCAAAAATGCTGCCCATGCTCGTTCCACTGACTTGGAGATATAGTGAATTTTCAAATTGAAAAAAATTTTCCGTCATGGCTATATTGGCCAGAGTCATTATAAGATTGACGGGAGTGATGGAATCTAGATCTCTCTCTAAGAGGAGCATTTCCACTACCTCTAATGTCTCTTTCTGTGGAATTGAGGTATACAAACTCTCCACGTCGAATGATACTAAGATATCAGTGTTGCGATCAAACTCAACGTCTCTCAATAGTCTCAAGACATCCTTCGTGTCTTTGAGATACGTGGGCATAGCACTTACCATTGGCTTTAGAAACACGTCGACGAAAGTCGACAGGGGCTCTAAAAGGGAGCCAATCCCCGAAATGATGGGGCGACCGGGTGGTGGTCGCTGGGGTTTATGGATTTTGGGTAAGTGATAAAAGTAGGGAGTTCTAGGGTTAGCAGTGCAAAGGAACTGTCCTTCTTTCGCTGTAATCCAGCCTTCGCTGAGTGCTTCCTCTACTATCTCTGCTATTTGCTTTGTTAGTCTAGCAGTCGGATCTATGGTCAGTTTTTGATACGCAGCGGTGTTTTGTAGTTGGCGCAGACATTCTTGTCTGTAAGTGTCAGAATCTAATAACACCGTCGCCCCGCCTTTATCGGCCGGTTTAATGACCAAGGCGGAGTTGTTCGCTAAACTCGTGATCGCCTCTTGTTCTTCTCGTGAGATATTTTGAAAGGGTCTGTGCTCTCTCTCGAACAACTCTTTAAGATCTTGGTCTACTGCTTCCTCAAACGTGATGACTTTAGCTGGCATCCCTACTGTCGTGGGATTAAACGTCGAGGGTCGTTTGAGGCCCGTGTTATCGTCTCTTATAGTCGTTTGACTGGGAACCAGTTGTTTGTTTGCAAACAGGTAGTGTAATCTTATTTTACGATAGAACTTGCCCATCTCTATTTGCGTGAGAAAGGGATCACTCCTGTTGGTTGAGACAAAGCCTAAACCTTTATTCAGAACTTTCTCCTCCATCCCTGTGAGTTGGTGCATACTCAAATTTATTACGATGTTGGACCGCTCGACATCCCGGCTTGGTCCTGTCCTACTACCTTCCCGCTCCTCAGTCCCATTGGCTGAGCTGGTGGTGGAGGGACGGTCCAGCGTACGTGACCTTGTTGTGCCGTCCGTTGGCGTCCTCTCCCTCTCCGGCCAGACCCTAAAAAAGGCTGCTGGCCATAGTTTTGAAAGGATTGGTGTGGCTCATACATCCCCATCATTGGAGGGTAAGGTCCCCATGGTGACGGTTGCCACCACGGTGGTGGTGGTGGTCCAAACTGTTGACCATGACCTCTCCAGTTTCTCCTGTTGTTTCCTCTTCCTCTCTGTTTCTTAGAGGAATCCCCCTGTTGAGGAGTGTCCGAATCACTCGATCCGGTGTCAGAGGCGGAGGAACCATAGTTAGAGCTACCTTTCTGGTTATTCTTGTTGTATGTTGGCGGAGAGTAATCATCACTAGTGTAGGGATAGATCTTGGTAGTACTAAAATTCACCAGATCTTTTTTGAATTTTTCTAGTTTCGTAAATAGAATTGAGTCCCGAAAGTCCTTGCTGGTCTTATTGCCTTCCTCCTGTTTCTTCGTAAAGATTTTACTAGACGACAGGGTCGCTCTTATTTGGCCTTCAAGAGTCTGGATCTCTATCAGAATATTATCCGCTGTTCTTTTGGCCGCCTTGATGATCAAGACAAGCCAATCGCGTGTACAACGCCACGCGATGAGATACCAGTCTTTGAGGAAGTCCTTGTCGTCTAAAAATAAGCGAGGAGCATTGGTGACTATCAGCCCACTCGGGGCACAATTGCCACGCAGATACTCCGCCATAATGGTGCCATGCACACATACCCTTGCTTGGTTTTTTTTAAGTGTAAGAACTTTGGTCCAGCCTTCATCAGTATTCGTTTGTGCAGTCGGTACCATGTCTACAATGCTCGGATTTTCAGATAGGATATTCTGTATTTCCTCCTCACCGAAGGCTAAGCCCAAGTTCATTGCCATGTCTCTTAGAAACCACGTCGTCTCAAGGCCTAAAAACCTCAACCTAATATTGTACCTCAACTTCAATCTCCTCTAGCTACGTGTATGTGTGACTAGTGTTCATGAACTATACATGTAGACACTATCTTTTTGAAAAAAAGACGAAATTTAAAATTGACCCGCAGCCATGCGACTGCTCAAACTACAAACTACACTAGGGAGGGTCAGAGGGAAAGTTTAAAGACCGAAAGTGCTACGTCCCTCAAAGTACTACACACCAACTTAAGAGTAACACTCAGTCAAAAAACCACTCAACAAATGAGGGTTGAGAAAGTGTGTGTGCTGCTTGCCAAATCAATACCAGGACACCCTGTCGGTGACTGTACATCTTTGTTGCCTGGGTGCATCTATGTCTTACACAGATGCGCCATTACTATTAAAACATAAGGTCTTGGGTTTGATGCCCTCCTTCGTTGTCATGTGGGATTTGCCGCTAAGCTTTGTTAAATCCTATGTAGATTGAACATTTGAAAATATCTATTTCTTGTTTCCGTGTTTTTAAAAAAATATATTTTTTTACAATCACAATAAGGTCGCCATGACATTTTGCGCCCTAGCACTGAGTGAATATGTAAAAAATCTTAATAGTCTATGTGACCTCTTCGGCGCAATAACATAGATATTTGTATAAAGCATACACGAGGGCTTTGAAACCACAAATCCCACATTTCCTAACCTAGTGTAGTTTGTAGTTTGAGCAGTCGCATGGCTGCGGGTCAATTTTAAATTTCGTCTTTTTTTCAAAAAGATAGTGTCTACATGTATAGTTCATGAACACTAGTCACACATACACGTAGCTAGAGGAGATTGAAGTTGAGGTACAATATTAGGTTGAGGTTTTTAGGCCTTGAGACGACGTGGTTTCTAAGAGACATGGCAATGAACTTGGGCTTAGCCTTCGGTGAGGAGGAAATACAGAATATCCTATCTGAAAATCCGAGCATTGTAGACATGGTACCGACTGCACAAACGAATACTGATGAAGGCTGGACCAAAGTTCTTACACTTAAAAAAAACCAAGCAAGGGTATGTGTGCATGGCACCATTATGGCGGAGTATCTGCGTGGCAATTGTGCCCCGAGTGGGCTGATAGTCACCAATGCTCCTCGCTTATTTTTAGACGACAAGGACTTCCTCAAAGACTGGTATCTCATCGCGTGGCGTTGTACACGCGATTGGCTTGTCTTGATCATCAAGGCGGCCAAAAGAACAGCGGATAATATTCTGATAGAGATCCAGACTCTTGAAGGCCAAATAAGAGCGACCCTGTCGTCTAGTAAAATCTTTACGAAGAAACAGGAGGAAGGCAATAAGACCAGCAAGGACTTTCGGGACTCAATTCTATTTACGAAACTAGAAAAATTCAAAAAAGATCTGGTGAATTTTAGTACTACCAAGATCTATCCCTACACTAGTGATGATTACTCTCCGCCAACATACAACAAGAATAACCAGAAAGGTAGCTCTAACTATGGTTCCTCCGCCTCTGACACCGGATCGAGTGATTCGGACACTCCTCAACAGGGGGATTCCTCTAAGAAACAGAGAGGAAGAGGAAACAACAGGAGAAACTGGAGAGGTCATGGTCAACAGTTTGGACCACCACCACCACCGTGGTGGCAACCGTCACCATGGGGACCTTACCCTCCAATGATGGGGATGTATGAGCCACACCAATCCTTTCAAAACTATGGCCAGCAGCCTTTTTTAGGGTCTGGCCGGAGAGGGAGAGGACGCCAACGGACGGCACAACAAGGTCACGTACGCTGGACCGTCCCTCCACCACCAGCTCAGCCAATGGGACTGAGGAGCGGGAAGGTAGTAGGACAGGACCAAGCCGGGATGTCGAGCGGTCCAACATCGTAATAAATTTGAGTATGCACCAACTCACAGGGATGGAGGAGAAAGTTCTGAATAAAGGTTTAGGCTTTGTCTCAACCAACAGGAGTGATCCCTTTCTCACGCAAATAGAGATGGGCAAGTTCTATCGTAAAATAAGATTACACTACCTGTTTGCAAACAAACAACTGGTTCCCAGTCAAACGACTATAAGAGACGATAACACGGGCCTCAAACGACCCTCGACGTTTAATCCCACGACAGTAGGGATGCCAGCTAAAGTCATCACGTTTGAGGAAGCAGTAGACCAAGATCTTAAAGAGTTGTTCGAGAGAGAGCACAGACCCTTTCAAAATATCTCACGAGAAGAACAAGAGGCGATCACGAGTTTAGCGAACAACTCCGCCTTGGTCATTAAACCGGCCGATAAAGGCGGGGCGACGGTGTTATTAGATTCTGACACTTACAGACAAGAATGTCTGCGCCAACTACAAAACACCGCTGCGTATCAAAAACTGACCATAGATCCGACTGCTAGACTAACAAAGCAAATAGCAGAGATAGTAGAGGAAGCACTCAGCGAAGGCTGGATTACAGCGAAAGAAGGACAGTTCCTTTGCACTGCTAACCCTAGAACTCCCTACTTTTATCACTTACCCAAAATCCATAAACCCCAGCGACCACCACCCGGTCGCCCCATCATTTCGGGGATTGGCTCCCTTTTAGAGCCCCTGTCGACTTTCGTCGACGTGTTTCTAAAGCCAATGGTAAGTGCTATGCCCACGTATCTCAAAGACACGAAGGATGTCTTGAGACTATTGAGAGACGTTGAGTTTGATCGCAACACTGATATCTTAGTATCATTCGACGTGGAGAGTTTGTATACCTCAATTCCACAGAAAGAGACATTAGAGGTAGTGGAAATGCTCCTCTTAGAGAGAGATCTAGATTCCATCACTCCCGTCAATCTTATAATGACTCTGGCCAATATAGCCATGACGGAAAATTTTTTTCAATTTGAAAATTCACTATATCTCCAAGTCAGTGGAACGAGCATGGGCAGCATTTTTGCTCCGTCGCTAGCAAATCTGTATGTGCATAACTTTGAGACAGAGCACATCTTCTCTGACAATAACCCTTTCACAGACCAGGTGCGTCTGTGGAAGCGGTATATTGACGATATTTTGGTGATCTGGAGAGGGAGTGAAGAGGAACTAACCAGATTCCATGAGTGGCTGAATGAAAGAAACCGCTTTCTACGCTTCACAATGGAGCAGAGTAGAGTTCATCTAGCGTTTCTCGATCTATTGATAACACCCACGACTACTGGTTTGGCCTCAGAGCTGTATCGCAAACCGATGTCGCGTAACTCATTACTTGACTACAACAGCTGTCATCCCAAATCTCTTCGAGATAATTTGCCTTATGGGCAATTTTTGCGCATACAACGCAATTGCTCGGAGAAAGAACGGTTTGAACATCATGCCGACAGCCTCACAGAAGACCTTGCACAAAAACACTATCCCAAAAGCTTAATTCGGAAATCAAAAAAGAGAGCCTCCAATAACAACCGTGAGGGGCTATTGGAGATATTGCCACCCAAACCCATACACAATCGAATGACCTGCGTGAGTACCTTCACTCCGCAATCAAATGCCATACAGAAAATAATAAAGAAACGCTGGGGCATTTTGAACACTGGAGGCGATACTATTCCAGCCCCACTGTTCGCCTTCAAGAGAGGGCAGAGCTTGAAGGATAGATTGGTTCACACGCGTCCCAAAGGGGACATACCACGAGCAATAGGCACATTATGGGATATGCCTGCGGCCATAGGACACCATCCCTGTGGCAATTGCGCGGCCTGTCCGAACACAACGAAATCCCTAACTATAGATATAGGGACTGGGAGACCATGGGAACAGCGCAGGTTCACAAACTGTAATAGCTCTAATTTAGTGTACCTAATTAGCTGCCCATGTAATAAGAGGTACGTGGGTATGACTACCCGGAAAATCAAGACACGCATCTGTGAGCACAAAAGCTCTATTCGGTGCTCAAGACAGTCGACCAGATTGACGAATCACTTTTTAACAGCTAAGCATTTGTCGTCTGAGTTGCATTGGACTGTGATAGAGCAGCCTCTAATACCTGCCCATACCACTGATATTAAGAGCTTTCTGTTCCAGCGTGAACAGCGATGGGTCCATAAGTTGGGCACAGACAAGCGGGGATTGAATGAAGACATCCCTTGGATGTCACTCAAGAGCTAGAGGCACAAGATAATTTGTGCTTTTTCATCCCTAGACTGAGATGCCCAAAGAGAGGTATTTCCGTGACGACCTGACAGTATCAGGACCTGATTACTCGATGATGTGTGTGGCGGATGGGCTGTCGGTGACTGTACATCTTTGTTGCCTGGGTGCATCTATGTCTTACACAGATGCGCCATTACTATTAAAACATAAGGTCTTGGGTTTGATGCCCTCCTTCGTTGTCATGTGGGATTTGCCGCTAAGCTTTGTTAAATCCTATGTAGATTGAACATTTGAAAATATCTATTTCTTGTTTCCGTGTTTTTAAAAAAATATATTTTTTTACAATCACAATAAGGTCGCCATGACATTTTGCGCCCTAGCACTGAGTGAATATGTAAAAAATCTTAATAGTCTATGTGACCTCTTCGGCGCAATAACATAGATATTTGTATAAAGCATACACGAGGGCTTTGAAACCACAAATCCCACATTTCCTGGCGTGACGCGCCCGCGTCACGCACTGCGCTAGCCAATCAGCACACTCCTCTGGCAGACCCGGAAGAGGACTGACTGTTGCGAGCAGCAAGAAGCGGGGCAGCGCGTCCGGATTGACGGTATGTGCTGGTACACCCTTAAGATCCACAATCTATTTAAACAACACGACGCCTCCCGTCGGTACCTCCCACAGACAGCCCAGTTGGACGTCAGGAGTACCGACGGAGAGGTGAGCGATCAGACAGAACTGGTGCCTCTGTAAGCCACGTATAGCCGAGTGGCTTGCCTTGACCTTTTAGTACTTCCTTTAATTAATTCTGGTTTTTTATGTGTTTGTGATCCATATAGAGCGGGGCTCCGCAGTACCTGAGCTAATGCCGGGTGAGGTGGGGCAGCATTCTCCATAACATGGGGTGAGTGTTTTTTGTACCTAAGAGACAATCTGGCTCTTTTGGGAATTGTTGGTATCCCAAAGTAAGTGTGGTAGACAATGGATTATAGACCATTGATTGCGAGACCCTGCTTGATATCTGAGTCTCGCCCAGAGAGCTTTTCGCTAATAGGCCTGTTCTCTCTTTCTTCCTTTCTATGTGTGTGTGCTGTATTGCGAAATCCACTGGTTCCTCCAACAGAAAAGCTCAGGAGAATGTAAGGTGAAATTTACTTTATTTAAGTTTCCTTGTTTTGCACTAATTAAGCAGTAGCAGGATAGGTCCTGAAGAAGCAGCGAGCGACCCCGGGGCACTGGTAGAAGCTGCAGAAACATGTCGACCGTGACTTTATAAACTGTCGAGGTAGTTATTTGTTCACACTACCTTTTGCACTGTTTTTAGAGAGTGGGAGTTGAAGGTTGTCAATAAATGTATTTTCCTTCTTCTACCCCTTTTTAACATCACCACTTTTTGAAAAATTTTATTTTCATTATTTAGCACTGCTTACTGGTTACACCCTGCCACCGACCTGTCATAATTTCATTGGGCATTGGTTTCCACCATGCTATGCCTGATCGTATATGGGGTTTCCCTGTGTACTTATGGTGGCCTTCCCAAATGATGAAGGGCGGTACAGGTTGGAACCCTGATGGGAACACTGTAACCAACGCAAGGGTGTCCTGGTATTGATTTGGCAAGCAGCACACACACTTTCTCAACCCTCATTTGTTGAGTGGTTTTTTGACTGAGTGTTACTCTTAAGTTGGTGTGAAGTTTTGAGTATGCCACCTTACCAGAATATTATATTCTGAGCCATCCAGGTTTGAATGTTTACATGTACAGAATGGAGCCAGGTCAAGCAGTGATGAGGTTTTTACAGTGTATTTAGTTGTTCTTGAAATCGTCTAGCTCCCTGGAATGTTAATCCATGTATTGACCAGTTCTGTTACCAGCATTTGCACTCTTATACCATTTGTGGTGCACTGTACTTCTTTAGGATCGCACTATTCTTACAATATAGTTGTGGAATTTTGACTGATGCATTGTGTTAGTAAAGCTTTGTTTGTCCAGTCTCTTGTGTGTCTTTGTGGTGCACTGTGTGCATGGTTGCACATGCCAAAGGATACGTTTATTTCATTCCACTGTGGTCAAAGGCTATTAGGGTGACAGTCTCGCCATTTTAGAACTGATGCATTTTCAATATTAAAGGAAAACATGATTGCTGCTTTTTTATTTTATGCAACTAACAAACATTGACAAAGCCAATAGTTCTGGCTTGTTGCAGGTGTAACGTTACTTGTTGTGTTATATGGATACAATGACAGAAGACGCAAAATACCAGTCAGGCAGTACACCATACTAAGCACAGATTTTGAGCTTAGGTGTTTAAAGCCTCCCCCTTAATTGCATCAAATATCCAATTTGGAGAGACCCCACAGTTTTTTCATCCCACTTAAAGCCCTGGAAACAACACCATGTCACAGTCACCTCATGGCCTGGCACTGTGCATCATACGTGACTCATGACTCAGATTGCCTATGTGCAAGGGCATAGTGAACCCTTCCCCGCCCCACTCCTTGCTTTAGGAACCAGAGCAAGGGTGACGTTCTTGATGGGCCACTTCTGTCTGCAACTCTGCAGACAGAGGCTCATTTCATAATTAAAATGAAAAGGTGGGTGTGTGAGTAAGTGAAGGGATGGGTGGATGGCTGGATAGATTAGTGAACGGGTGAATGAATGAATGAGAGGGTGAATGGATGGATAATGCGAGAAAGGATGGATGAATGAGTGAGTAAGTGGAAGGATGAATAAGACAAAATGTAAAAAGATAGATGTATCGGTAGAAGGATTGGTAAAAGGGTGGATGGATGAGTGAAAGGATGGAGGGATGAGTTAAAGGGTGGATGATAGGCGAGTGAATGGGTGGATGGATAAGTACAATGATGGATGGATTGATGAATTGATAAGTAAAAGAGTGAAAGGATGGACCGATGAGTGAAAGGGTGGATGTAAGGATGGATGAGTGAGTGAAAGGGAGGGTAGATGGACAAAAGGATGGATAGATGAGTAAAGGAGTGAAAGGATGGATGGATGGATGACTGATAGGGTCAATGGGTGGATTCATGAGTGGATGAGTAGATGGATGGGTGGAAGGAAGGATGGCTAAGTGAAAGGGTTGATGGAGAGAGAAAGGGAGGATGGATGGATGACTGAAAGGGTGAATGGGTGGAAGGATGAGTGACTGGATGGATGAGTAAGTGAAAGGATGGCTGGATGGGTGAAAGGTTAAAAGGCTGGATGGATGATTGAATGGCTGGATGGGTACAAGAGTGGATGGATGAGTGTACCAATGGATAGGGTGAAAGGGTGGATGGATGGATAATGAATGGATGAGTGAAAGGGTGGATGGAGGGATGGTTGGATGAGTGAAATGATGGATGGAAGGATACATGCTGGATAGGTTTGCAAATGGTTGAATATGTTTGGATATGGATGGGCTTAATTATATACTATTGCGCGACCTCCTCTGATGTGTCTGTAAAACGTACCTTTTGTCCGGAAGGTTTGTCCTGAATTTTGACCTCCTGTCCTGAATTTTTGTCCTGAATTTTGACCCTTTGTCCTGAATTTTTACACTCACTGTCCTGAATTTGGACCCATGCCAGTTGGTCACCCTAAGCACGACCAGCCACATCACCAATGTAGAGCGGCGGGGCCACGTGAGTGAAGGCCACAGCTACGCTCTAATAAGGTACGACACACACAGTTCAGTATTAGGTTGGCTGGAAAGACCATAAGCGGTCTCCGGCCGTTTATTTATCCCCTCGGGTCGAGCCCACCCGAGGGGTTTATGGATGCATGTGTTGGGCTACATTGTAGAGGAGAGCCCGGGTGGCTCTCTACACAGTTGGCATGGTTTCCAACTAGGGGGACTAACTAGAATGTATGCACATTTTGGAAAGTGAATGTAAAAATTCATAACAGAGGTTAAAAATTGGAAACTGGACACACCACAGGGAGTCCTGAGAGGAAGTGGTGGTGGGAGGTACTGGGATGGAGGTACCAGGAATGCCCCTACCAGATTTATCCAGAGAAACACGTCGTACGCTACTTACGGAGCATGCAAGTTGGGTGATACCGAACATTTATAAGGAAGGGAATGTTTATGCCTCCTGAGAGTGGCCTACTTTATATGCTTTCCATTCGGTTTGCACTGCTGTGAACGGAACAACTGTTCAATAAAATGATTTATAAAAACAACAAATCAGGACAAAAGGTCAGTTTCATAGATACATCTTAGCCGGTCATGCAGTATTATAAAAGTAAGTTTTCAGACTACTGCCACAAGTGCACGTTAAAACAGGCTTTTGTTCTTTGGTTGTAGAATTGTATTTTTGTATTTCTATAGCAGTTGCTACTCCTGACTAGGAATTGAACATTTATCCATACGTTCTGTCGGTCTATAAATTAAATTATCTAGTCGCTGACATTATGGTTAGCTTTGGTTATAGGACCTAATGTAAAAAAAAAATAATCCCCAGAAATTCACTGAAAAAAAACCCTCAGTTTGAGTGTAGTTTTGGTTACAAAACCTAAAAAAAGTTCACATTTGCCATTTATAGTTGTCAAACAAATATTAACTCAGGCGTGACGTTACATCACTAACAACCTCTCTAATTACATAGCTGATTACATGACTGATGTCTGATTCCAGAGATGAGCAGAGGGGCTTAACATCAGGAATTCGCCCTGCCCACAACCCTCTGATCACCCCCACCCGACTGAGCGCATCCTTCGGCTGGATGCAGCTGCAAATTGCCAATGGCCAATCCTATGCAAGCAGCCAACTCCTGCTGTGCACAGCCTTCATCTCTGTGCAATTGAGCGGGCTGCAAGGCCTAATCTACAGCCAGACCGTGAGCCCAACACACGATGGGTAGCCAACCCCTACTATACATTAACTTTATCCACGTGCTGCAAGGGTTGGTGATTCAGCGGAAGGCCAGGGATTAACACTTCAACAGTCAACAATAAATTCAAATTAGGCCCATATAGGCATTCGAGTTTCCAGGCTGTGCTGCTGGGGGTCAAGTTTTATAATCACTTTGATCTTGATTAGTCAATTCCTCACTAATCTTCACAGATCAACACTCTGCCTTTGGTCAATGGACCATTAGTCGAGTAGTTGATGGTGACATTAACAAATTAACTAATTTAACTTATAACTCAATATAATAATCACAGACTCCGGGTAAGATTACAATTATTTTATCTAATAACTCAATCAAAATGAACGCCATTTGTACAGATTCACAGTGCAAAGTCCAACTTACATGGGAGAGAAAAACGGATTTATCAAATACATTCAATTCACAGACCCATTCAACAATTCAATGCATTATGAGTGGATAGATGGAGAGACAAAAGACATAATAAATCATACATTTGCAAAAGATATGCAAATTTAAGACAGACATATATTTACCCAATGGTGAAACGGGAATCCAAACCCTCTGTCCTAAAGACTGGAGAAGGAGGTCACCTGATTAAGAGTCGGGGGACCAAGACTATAGGACGGAATGAGGACAGAGAAATACTTACAACACTTCTCTAGAACCCGTCGCTCCGGAACGCATCCCTGTCTTTCACTCTACCCCTCCTCGATATTCTTTCGCAATCTTCAATCTAATCAGGTTGTTTTTCAGAAATAAGTCTTCCCAGTCTGTTATCTTCTTTCCAGCAGCTACTCTCGCCTCTCTCTTTCTCAGCATTGTTCGCTCTCATGATGAACACACTACTAAACTTTTGTCCTTCTAGTTGAACACTTTAATTCTGCATGTCCCACCCTCATAAGTTGCAAATATCTGTGGATCATGGACTGTGATTGGGAAGGGGCAGGGGAGTTGTCATCACCTTATGAATATTTGATTTTCTAATTAACCCCTTTGTTTAATAAACCCTTCCCATCTAACTTATTTATTTATTTATTCCACATCCTTTCCCACCCATTCAAAGTAACAGATTAAGTACACATTTTGTAAAATTCCACAGTTGAAAGAAGTTCCCATAGCCTCTGTCCTTTGCTCTTGGCAGCCTGTCAACGGTCCGATCAGCGGGTCACAATATCACTCAAGTGCGCAGACTCAGCCTGTTTACGTTTTTCCGCTGCCATCTTTTACTTTGGCTTAGCACATTAGGGCCAAACATACACTATTAAAAAGAAGATATAAACAGATGTTAATTTCTCAAAATATGTGATTATCACTGTTCACCACCCACTTCTACTCTAGCCCATGTTAAATTTTTCTTCGTTAAGCAAAAGCATTAACAGCAACATCTTTTAAATTTCAGGCAAGCATATTCCAGGCCTCAAGACCTAAGGTTAGTAATTCTTACGCATGCGTGAGAGTTTCCCTCTCAAACGAGTTAATCACATGGTTATTTACGTAGGTTTTGGTTTGCGCATCCACAGGAGCATTTTTCAGTTTAAAGCGAGATTTTATCTCGCTGCAAATTATTCTTTGTTATTTAAGCATGCAAAAGCTCTCTTCCCCATATGTGAATGTTGTGTGCATGTTATTTTTCACTTATTTTCTATATCTGGAGATTAGTACTTGTTAATGAGGAATTGATCCGAGCAAGCTCCGTTTTCTTGAATCCTGTTCTCATTTTTCCCTTGTAACATTTATAAGTCATTATTATCATCAATATTACCAATGCTATTGTAATTCCTGGGACTAATATTTTCCCTAATAAACTGGTTCCAAAAGTTGAAAACCAGCTACCTATAGTGGAAAGGCATTTACCAAGTCTCTCCCAAACACTGTCATCCTCCAGTTGGGTCAAATCTTTATGAATATTTGTGATATTCTTAATATATCCCTCAATACCTTTACTTTTATCTGGGATATTTGTACAGCAGTATTGATCTTTCAACATGCCACAGACTCCACCCTCTTTTGCCAATAGTATATCAAGTGTGACAGCAAACAAATGATGGACGGAATGCTGACAATGCAAACATTTTCCCCCAGTCAAAAGATTTGGGTTAAATCCATCGTTCTTTTGTCCACTACGCCACCCAAGTTTGGACCGAGCCATATGCAAATCAGTCTTGACACTGTGCCTCATGGGAACAGTCCAAACCGAACTGCCAGACCAGGTCCTCCCTGGACCGGAAAAAAAGCATCCTGGGACCGGTTTAAGGGTAGGTCACCCTTCTTCAGCCAGGTTAGCTTGAATCCAGTGGCACAGATAGCAAGGGACCCACGTCTGGGTATACCCATCCCACTTAGGGCGAAAAGTGTTACAGCAAACAAATGATGGACGGAATGCTGACAATGTAAACATTCTCCCCAGACCTGGCTCTTTTCTTTGTTCTGCCAGTTGCTGCTTTGGTCGTTCAAGTGGACTTGGGACTCTATGGGTATGACTGGCATGGATCCAATTTGGCAAACCTGCACACTTCACTGCTGTTGTCGTAACCAATATGATTTGATGTGGTCCTTTCCACCTGGGTTCCAAACACGATTCCCTCGTGTGCTTTTTCACCACGACCCAATCTCCAGGAGACAAATAATGAGCTTGATTTGGCTGTGCTGTGATTGCATCCTCTCCAACCTGGTGAGACACAGAACGTACCAGATCAGCTTGTCCCTTGCAGTAGATCAACACTAGATCATCAGTTAAATTCACCAATTTGTTGCCAGGTACAAATGCTTGTCTCATTGCTCTTTCCATGAGGATGTCATGTGGACTTAATCCTGTTATTCGGTCAGGAATGCTTCTTAGACTCATCAATACAAGGAGCAAAGCATCAGGCCATTTCAGTGAAGTGGATGCACACACTTTCCCTAACCTGGATTTTACTGTGCCATTTAGCTGCTCAACCACTCCAGAAGCTTCTGGTCGATAGGCACAATGGAATTTCTGCTCAATTTTGAAAGCTTCACAAATCAATTTAATTATCTCATTATTAAAATGAGGTCCTCTATCTGATTCCAAAGTGACTGGAAACCCGAAACGAGGAATGAGCTCTCTGAACAGAAGTTTGGCAACAGTGAGACTGTCATTCCTCCTCGTGAGATTAGCTTCTACCCATCGAGAAAACAGTCACACAATAACAAGGACATACTTTAAACTGTTGCACGGTGTCAACTCAATGAAGTCTAGTTGCAATCTTGTAAATGGTCCTTCTGCTTTTCCAATCTTTTCCCAACTGACCACTGTCTTTTTCCCTTGGTTTTTCAGTTTGCAGGTCAAACATCTTTGGCAGTGACTTTCTGCAACTACCCTAAACATTGGATTAAACCTTGTTTGTCTGAAATGTCGAATCATGGCATAACTCCCAACGTGTGTGGTTCCATGATATACCCTGGCCATTTGTGACAACAAACTATCTGGCATTATTGGTCTACCATCTGGACACACCCATACTTCATTGTCAGCTCTTTTTGTGCAACCTGTTTTGATCCAGTGTTCCTTTTCCTTTGTGTCTGCCTCATCCTGTAACTGTCTAACTTCATCCCATGTTTCAAATGCAGAGAAAAACATCAGTTGGCAATTGGTAACTTCTTTTTCCATCCCCCTGTTCATAGACATTGTATTTCTTGCACAAAATTGTGCCACTTGGTCTGCGTACCGATTACCCAATGTCACAATCATTTCCTGATTTACGTGCGGCACATTTGACCACTGTAATTTCTTTTGGCAGCTGTAATGCTTCCAATAGTTCTTTAGCATCTTTGCCATTCCTGATTGGAGATCCTGAAGAAGTCAGATATCCCCTCTGAAGCCACAATTGGCCGAAATCATGCACAATCTCAAAACCTTATTGACAGTCCATAAATATGGTTACCCTCAATTTCTTCCCTACTTTACAGGCTTTCGTTAAAGCGTACAATTCAGCTATTTGTGCAGACTTTACTCCTCTTAGACAGGAATCTTCTATGATACCTAATACAGTACATACTGCATAACCAGATATCAATTCTCCATTCTCTCTTCTCAAGCATGACCTATCAACAAACAGTACATAGTCTGACTCTTCCAGTGGAAAGTCACGGAGGTCGGGTCTAGGATTTGTACCTATCTCTGTCACATCCAATCATGATCAATTTCCTCTCTCACTTCTTCACCATGAGTCAGGCAACAAGGTTGCTGGATTCATCATTGTGCATATTGTCACACTCTCATTTTCAGCACCCAAAATTACTCTTTCATACTTAGTCAGCCGGCTAGGGGTCAAATGTTGAGTACGAGTCCTTGTTAAAAGGATCTCAACTGAATGTGGTACAAACACCTTTATAGGGTGTCCGATCACTATTGATTCACTCTGTTCTAGACTCACACAAGTAGCAGCTACTGCTTTCAAGCAGCCAGGTAATTTCGCAGCTATTGTTTCCAGAGTAGCAGAAAAGTATGCTAAAGGGCGTTGTGACATTCCATGTCTCTGGGTTAATACTGAAAGTGCACAACCTTCCCTTTCACAACAGACAAAGCAAACTCTATTGTGTAATCTGGCATTCCTAGTGCTGGTGCTTGACACAAACAACTTCTCAATTTTATGAATGCTTCCTCACTTTCATCATCCCATTCAATTGGGTCCATCATTTCCTTTCGTGTCAACCTTAATAAAGGTTTTGCAAGCAGTGAAAATCCACGTATCCACTGGCGACAATATCCAACCACTCCCAAAAACATTCGCGCTTCCTTTTTAGTTTTAGGCAGGCTCATTTGTCGAATCACTTTTATCTCTTCCGTGTCACCTTTCTGACTCCTCTCTCTATCTTATGTCCAAGATATTTAACTTCTTGTTTGAAAAACTGTAATTTTTCTGGAGACACCTTGTGTCCTCCTGCCATCAAATGATTCAGTAAAGCTGTTGTGTCAGTGACACAAGCCTCTTGTGTTTTTGGTGCCACCAATAGATCATCCATGTACTGCACCAAAACTGAATTTCCAGGCATAACCACATTTTCTAAAATTTTTTTCAGAATCTGGTTGAAAATTGAAGGACTCTATTTGTACCCTTGAGGAACACGGCACCATGCCAAAACACGGTCTCCGAACCGGAAAGCAAAAAGATATTGGCTGTCCGGATGCAATGGAATCGAAAAGAATGCTTGGCACAAATTAATCACTGCACACCAATGTGCATCCCATGCTATCTGATAAAGAATCACTGCAGGGCTTGGTACTACAGGACAACAGGGTACTACTATTTTATTTACTTTCCTCAAATATTGCACTATTCTATATTTTCACTGGGCTTTTTAAGTCCCACGATTGGCGAAGTACAAGGACTGCTCAATATTTATTTTAGAATACCTTGTTCAATCATTTGATCAATTACTGGGGCAACTCCTGCTTAGATTTCAGGACTCATTCTGTATTGTGGTGTATTTGGATATTTTGCACCTTCTTTTACCACAATTTTAACAGTGTCGACTTTTGCCATTAGACCAATCTCTTTTCCAGTAAAGTGGCATACATCTGACCTCACTGTATTTCTCAGTTCATCAGGTAAATCACTCTCAGTAAGAAGTGAAAACATCTCATCCACTTCTGTTCCCTGTTTTGCTAGCATCATTTTGAAAGCCACATCTTCATCCGGTGTTTGGAAAGCCACACCATCAGGCGTACATAAGATGGTGCAGTTCATCTTGCAAAGTAAGTCTCTACCGAATAGGTTTACTGGACTTGAGTCTCATATCACAAACCTATGCAGGTCTCCGAAATTCCCAATATTCACTTCTATTGGTTTTGTGATTGGGGTCCTAATCTGTTTATTTGAGACTCCTACAACTTGGAAAGTTTCTCCCGAGAGGGTTAGGTTTGGGATTTCTGCTGTTCTTACAGTAGAACAGGTAGCATCAGTATCCACTAGGAAAGTGATGTAATTTCCTTCATCCTTTCCATGTGCCAAGTACTCACTCCTCCTCCCCCCCTCAAGCACCGTCATTGTTGCATTCCCGAATCACTCGCATTACTGTGCATCCAATATTGTTGAACGGTCTGTGTATTCTTACCACTTGCTCCTCGGAATCCGGTGTTCACACTGTATCTCATATATAGCCAGGTTCTGAACTGGGATGGTGCAGTGAGCTAAAAAACGGTGATGGATCAAGCCCTGATCTGTTGACTGGGTAGGAGTGTTCTGATTAACTCAGATACTCTGTCCATCACCACCCCCCTTTTTGAAATGATTTTGGCCACCATGAGTGTGGAAGGGTATGCTCAGACATGAGTCCCTTGCTTATTGCACCATCAGGATTCAAGCAAGCCGGGCCGAAGACGGCTGTAATGCCAGAAACCGGTCCCCGGAAGCTTGTTTCCTTTCCAGTGAAGAATTGGCTTGGTAGTTTGGTCTGCCCTGTTCCCATGATGCACTGGGCCAGGGACAGACTAATTTGCATATAGCCAGGTTCTGAACTGGGATGGTGCAGTGAGCTAAAAAACGGTGATGGATCAAGCCCTGATCTGTTGACTGGGTAGGAGTGTTCTGATTAACTTAGATACTCTGTCCATCACCACCCCCCTTTTTGAAATGATTTTGGCCACCATGAGTGTGGAAGGGTATGCTCAGACATGAGTCCCTTGCTCATTGCACCATCAGGATTCAAGCAAGCCGGGCCGAAGACGGCTGTAATGCCAGAAACCGGTCCCCGGAAGCTTGTTTCCTTTCCAGGGAAGAATTGGCTTGGTAGTTTGGTCTTCCCTGTTCCCATGATGCACTGGGCCAGGGACAGACTAATTTGCATATAGCCAGGTTCTGAACTGGAATGGTGCAGTGAGCTAAAAAACGGTGATGGATCAAGCCCTGATCTGTTGACTGGGTAGGAGTGTTCTGATTAACTCAGATACTCTGTCCATCACCACCCCCCTTTTTGAAATGATTTTGGCCACCATGAGTGTGGAAGGGTATGCTCAGACATGAGTCCCTTGCTCATTGCACCATCAGGATTCAAGCAAGCCGGGCCGAAGACGCCTGTAATGCCAGAAACCGGTCCCCGGAAGCTTATTTCCTTTCCAGTGAAGAATTGGCTTGGTAGTTTGGTCTGCCCTGTTCCCATGATGCACTGGGCCAGGGACAGACTAATTTGCATATAGCCAGGTACTGGGATGGTGCAGTGAGCTAAAACACGGTGATGGATCAAGCCCTGATCTGTTGACTGGGTAGGAATGTTCTGATTAACTCAGATACTCTGTCCATCACCACCCCCCTTTTTGAAATGATTTTGGCCACCATGAGTGTGGAAGGGTATGCTCAGACATGAGTCCCTTGCTCATTGCACCATCAGGATTCAAGCAAGCCGGGCCGAAGATGGCTGTAATGCCAGAAACCGGTCCCTGGAAGCTTGTTTCCTTTCCAGTGAAGAATTGGCTTGGTAGTTTGGTCTGCCCTGTTCCCATGATGCACTGGGCCAGGGACAGACTAATTTGCATATAGCCAGGTTCTGAACTGGGATGGTGCAGTGAGCTAAAAAACGGTGATGGATCAAGCCCTGATCTGTTGACTGGGTAGGAGTGTTCTGATTAACTCAGATACTCTGTCCATCACCACCCCCCTTTTTGAAATGATTTTGGCCACCATGAGTGTGGAAGGGTATGCTCAGACATGAGTCCCTTGCTCATTGCACCATCAGGATTCAAGCAAGCCGGGCCGAAGACGGCTGTAATGCCAGAAACCGGTCCCCGGAAGCTTGTTTCCTTTCCAGTGAAGAATTGGCTTGGTAGTTTGGTCTGCCCTGTTCCCATGATGCACTGGGCCAGGGACAGACTAATTTGCATATAGCCAGGTTCTGAACTGGGATGGTGCAGTGAGCTAAAAAACGGTGATGGATCAAGCCCTGATCTGTTGACTGGGTAGGAGTGTTCTGATTAACTCAGATACTCTGTCCATCACCACCCCCCTTTTTGAAATGATTTTGGCCACCATGAGTGTGGAAGGGTATGCTCAGACATGAGTCCATTGCTCATTGCACCATCAGGATTCAAGCAAGCCGGGCCGAAGACGGCTGTAATGCCAGAAACCGGTCCCCGGAAGCTTGTTTCCTTTCCAGTGAAGAATTGGCTTGGTAGTTTGGTCTGCCCTGTTCCCATGATGCACTGGGCCAGGGACAGACTAATTTGCATATAGCCAGGTTCTGAACTGGGATGGTGCAGTGAGCTAAAAAAACGGTGATGGATCAAGCCCTGATCTGTTGACTGGGTAGGAGTGTTCTGATTACCTCAGATACTCTGTCCATCACCACCCCCCTTTTTGAAATGATTTTGGCCACCATGAGTGTGGAAGGGTATGCTCAGACATGAGTCCCTTGCTCATTGCACCATCAGGATTCAAGCAAGCCGGGCCGAAGACGGCTGTAATGCCAGAAACCGGTCCCTGGAAGCTTGTTTCCTTTCCAGTGAAGAATTGGCTTGGTAGTTTGGTATGCCCTGTTCCCATGATGCACTGGGCCAGGGACAGACTAATTTGCATATAGCCAGGTTCTGAACTGGGATGGTGCAGTGAGCTAAAAAACGGTGATGGATCAAGCCCTGATCTCTTGACTGGGTAGGAGTGTTCTGATTAACTCAGATACTCTGTCCACCACCACCCCCCTTTTTGAAATGATTTTGGCCACCATGAGTGTGGAAGGGTATGCTCAGACATGAGTCCTTTGCTCATTGCACCATCAGGATTCAAGCAAGCCGGGCCGAAGACGGCTGTAATGCCAGAAACCGGTCCCCGGAAGCTTGTTTCCTTTCCAGTGAAGAATTGGCTTGGTAGTTTGGTCTGCCCTGTTCCCATGATGCACTGGGCCAGGGACAGACTAATTTGCATATAGCCAGGTTCTGAACTGGGATGGTGCAGTGAGCTAAAAAACGGTGATGGATCAAGCCCTGATCTGTTGACTGGGTAGGAGTGTTCTGATTAACTCAGATACTCTGTCCATCACCACCCCCCTTTTTGAAATGATTTTGGCCACCATGAGTGTGGAAGGGTATGCTCAGACATGAGTCCCTTGCTCATTGCACCATCAGGATTCAAGCAAGCCGGGCCGAAGACGGCTGTAATGCCAGAAACCGGTCCCCGGAAGCTTGTTTCCTTTCCAGTGAAGAATTGGCTTGGTAGTTTGGTCTGCCCTGTTCCCATGATGCACTGGGCCAGGGACAGACTAATTTGCATATAGCCAGGTTCTGAACTGGGATGGTGCAGTGAGCTAAAAAACAGTGATGGATCAAGCCCTGATCTGTTGACTGGGTAGGAGTGTTCTGATTAACTCAGATACTCTGTCCATCACCACCCCCCTTTTTGAAATGATTTTGGCCACCATGAGTGTGGAAGAGTATGCTCAGACATGAGTCCCTTGCTCATTGCACCATCAGGATTCAAGCAAGCCGGGCCGAAGACGGCTGTAATGCCAGAAACCGGTCCCCGGAAGCTTGTTTCCTTTCCAGTGAAGAATTGGCTTGGTAGTTTGGTCTGCCCTGTTCCCATGATGCACTGGGCCAGGGACAGACTAATTTGCATATAGCCAGGTTCTGAACTGGGATGGTGCAGTGAGCTAAAAAACGGTGATGGATCAAGCCCTGATCTGTTGACTGGGTAGGAGTGTTCTTGTGGCACCCGTAACTGAGGAGTAACTATCTGTTGTTGTTGGTTCACAACCACCTTATTCTGCATCTGTGGATTTAAAATTTGATTTACCCTATTATTCTGTTGTATATTTCTACACTCATTCTTCCAATGTCCAAGCTTTCTGCATCCATGACAAGGATATTTCTTTTTCGCTTAATCTCTATTCATTCGACCTCTTCCTTTATTTCAATTCACTACTTGACCATTCTGATTCTGTACATTCGTCTGGTTGTTAATTTGAGAACCAGAAGCTGCCTCTTGATGTTCTGCCAATTTTATTTGTGCCCACATAATTTTTTCTATTAACTTTTTATGTTTTGCATCAATGTCATCACTACAGTACATTGCGTACTTTAGGATGTCATCAATTGGGTTCTGCTCGGGGCATTTCACTTTAGCACAATGCCTTAATTTATATTTGATCCTGGGGAAGTATACAATTACCCGTCAGGGTTCGCTCTACATGGCCTTCATGGATTTATCCTCCGCATTTGACTGTGTCAATCGGGGGAAATTGTGGCAATCCAAGAGGGCCATGGGGGTGGAGGATAACTTGGTTGGATTCCTCGAGGATCAGCATAGGGTTACCAAGGCTAACGTCAGATATGCCGAGGATCTCCGTGTCCCTAGGGACTTTATCATCGAGAGGGGTGTACGGCAGGGATGCATTTTGGCCCAGTTTTGATTTAATTTATATATAAATGACCTACACAAGACGCTGGTAAAAACAGGGGCTGATTTCCTTTTGTGGGTCGTCGGGGTTTGCCCGTCCTGCTTTATGCGGACGATGCTGTCCTCATTGCTAGAACAGCAAAGCACTTGCAGACCAGACCCTCTTTGACACCTTTTGGTGCTTCATGGAGGATCGCGACCTAGCAATTAATAACTCTAAATCATATATCATGCAGGTCGGGATCCGTCCGAAGAAGGAGTATCCTTTTAAAGTGGGCAATGAAACGGTGCACTGACAACAACATTTTCTTATTTGGGTGTCTTGCTGGACAATAAATTGAATTGGGGGCCTCTTATCCAGCGGACTAAAGGGGAGGTTACAAGTGCCAATACAGTAATCTTCAACTTTTCCACCAAAAAGGGTAAGCGCCCAGTGGCGGCAATGTTGAAGTTATACCAGTCGAAAAGTGTTGCCATTGCGAGCTATGGGAGTGGGCTATGCTACAACTGATGTCCTACAGGTGGTGGAGAACAATTTTCTAAAACGCCTCCTTGGAGTGCCAAGGCGTACATCTAACCTGGTGGTCCACGAGGAAGTGGGGCTTCCTTATATCAGCGACAACCTAGCTATGCACCCCCTGTTGCTCTGGCTCAATTGTTGGTTGAATGATGATTTAGCTCTTAACCATCAGATTGAAAGGGATATTTTGAGTCTGGATTTCATGCTACGAATTCCGTGGTTAAAATATATTAGGGCTGTTTTGAAGAGTTGGGGCGGCCTGATTAATTTTTAAAACCTGAACTTATTACCGTGGAGGATGTGGGTTATGTCAAGAAGACTTTTATGACGATTGAAAAACTGGATAGAGATCACATTGAACTGGGAAAACACAGTGCTCAAATATATGATGCTCAAAACCATTCCCTCTATGGAACCGTATCTTTTGTGGCCTTTGTCAACATATGAGAGGTTTTTACTGGTCAGGTTTCGTTTGGATTATTTTCATTTGCTTTTAGCTGCCCCAAAGGGGAGCTGCAGGGGACAGTTGCTAGCATCCTGTGGCTGTGTCGGAGTGTCTCCACAGGATTTGCTGCACTTTATGTTTTTTTGTAATTTTTACAATGTTCCTCGTAGATACTTTTTAATCCCACTTTTAAAGTTGAATTTTACTCCGGTCCACACTGCCCTATTTTACTTACAATTGTTGAAACCAGATTGTATACCATTTGTAGTAGGCTTTTTAAAGTCTGCCTTGTGACTAGAATCTGTACAGAGCACTGATATTCATTTTACAGAAAGGCATCTCTATTTCCTGCTTTTGTATTTTGTATAATGTTTGCTTGTGCCCTGTTTTTCGTCCATAATCATGTGTCAGATGTTGATATTCTATCCCTACTGTATTTTATTGGATCATTTAATATTTTTTAATGATATGCATTGTATTAAAAAAAAATTGTTTTATGATGCTGTGCAACTTTTATGGTTTTATTCATATAGCCGAATAAAGTATTTTGACTGACTGACTGACTTAGTGGGTCAGTAGGAAATCTGTGGCAAGGCTATGGGGCTGATTACGATGGCGGACGGGCTGGTGTCTGTCCGCCATCGTGGTGGTGACAAGGACCGTCCGCAATACATGCTGCGCTCCCACACACCCAATTAGGATGTGACTGCCACCATGGCGGTCCCATTTTGCACTTTAACATTGCGGCGGGTACTGCTGACTGCAGCACCCACCGCGATGTTCAAAATACATGTTGTGCATTTTACTGCATTATGTGGCAGGCACTACACGGTGCCTGCCACTTGGTGCAGTGAAATGTAGGGGTGCACCCACACCTCTCCCCAACACAAGGAGGGCCCTCAACGGGCCCCCAAGCCAATCTGCACCAGCCTTTCAATGGCGGTTTTGTCGCCACCGAAAGTCTGGCTGAAGACAAGATCATAATTTGGTGGAGGGTGCCTGCTAGGCATTGCCACCATTTTATAGATGCAGACCGCTCCGGCAGGCAATCGGTATGATTGCCTGTGGCAGTACCGTGGGGGCGGTCTTTGCGCCCGCCAGGGTCGCAGTAGGTGAGAAGTACGGATCCCTGACATAATATCGACACCACTAATTTTGAGCAACAAATTATTGACACACTAATATCGACCACAAAAATATTGACATCCTACTACTTATTTAATAAAATTCACAAATATCGAAATAAAAATATCGTCTGAAAAATACAGATACATCTAATCTTGAAAACAGAAATATCGTAAAGAAAAATATTATAATCATTAAATAAACATACAAAATAAAATATAAATATGTCAAAAAAATATTCATATAAAACAAAATATTTTACATAATAAAATTATATATCTTAAACAAATTTTTAATATAGATTTCTTCTAAAAACACAAGCAACAAACTACATAATAATCATACCTAAAGCAAATTAAAATATTTAGCAATTAATAACATTTTCCACCCACCATTATAATTTAAAACTACTTACTATTTCGTAGCTGAAGAATGTCATCCACAAATCAATTTTAAAAATCCAGAGTTGTAGAAAATCTAATGCTTAAATGAAAATAACCCCACAAAAAATGGAAAAATACAACTGTCCAAAACCAAATCCTCCGACACAATCTCCATAGTGTAGAACCACAAAAAACACCCGAAAAACAATTGCAAAGAGAAACGCTCCATGAAAACCCGATAAATAAAGGATATGTAAAATAATTATTAGTTTATTTGAACCTAATACACATTTCCTTAAAAAAACCCAAAAAAAACCTTCTTCCAATGGCAAGTCCGGAACAAACAGTACCTGTAAAAAAAAAAACACAAATCCTTCCCGTACAAACATACAGTACTAATAGAATAAAACAAATCAAAACATACATTTCTCAACACATACTACTCTACATATAACTAACACTCTAAAACATACCATACCACTAAACATACGGCACACTAACCGTACTTCACATAAAATAACCTACCTAGTACACTACACAAAACCAACTAAAAAGACAACATACAAACCCTAAACAGTACCTAACTACCTCCCCATACTCTAAAATACCCTAAAAAAGTAATTAATATAAACTTGTATTAACTGATGCGACGCACCTTCCAACCACAAGCTTGTCCCTTCAAAAACGACACAAAAAACTAACACCAATAGACTAGAAAAACAATTATCATCCCAATTTTCAAAAAGTGGAATCAATCATTGCCAATAAATTACAGACCAATATCATTATTGGACAACCCTGCAAAATTAATGGGCCGCCTGCTTCTAAACAGGTTAGAATCTGGGGCCCAAAACAAGAAAAAAATTGCTTATGAAGTTCCCAGTATGGATTTAGAAAGGGAAAAGGGACGACTGATTAGTGCCTCAACTTAAATCTACTTATTGCTAACTATGCAGCGGTGAAGGGAGGTCAATTATATATGGCCTGTATGGACCTGTCTGTGGCTTCTGATGAAGTAGTCCACGCAAAATTATGGTCGATATTGGAAGACTTGGGCATTGAGAAACCAATCATTGATTTTATTTGAGAAATGTTTGCCGGTGCTACGGCCTGTGTTCGGTATGTTAGAGCAGGTGAAACTACTAGTCCCTTGGGATAGCTCGTGGGGTCAGGCAAGGGTGCATACTCGCCCCTTTCCTATTCTCCCTATTCTCCCTATACATCAACGGTGTGGAAGCTGCACTGGCAACGTCTGTAAATGAAATTCCACTACTTAACTCCACCCCAGTGCCAGTACTTCTCTATGCAGATGATGCGGTCTTGTTGGCTGCTTTTGGAAGCATCTGTTAGGCCTCCCTAAAGCTTGTTCTTATATTTGTCACCTGGAAATGGATGTAACCTTCATATCAGATTTGCACCGTATTACTCCACCCTTCTGTGGCACTCGGTATGGAGAAGGGAAGATCTAAAGATTGCACAACATATTAAGATACTCCTTAAAGCTTGATGGGGTATCTACGGTTAAATGGCTACAAAATACATAAAGAATAGTTTTTACTCTATTGGTCATGCTAATTAGTTGACGATCCCCCTGCATGTAGAGCTATGTCAAGAACCAAACTGAAATGCCTGTTGCTGGCAAAGGAGAAGCGATTAAGATGTGAGCTTAACCTTACAAAGTCTAGGGCTAATTCATATCTCTTAGCACCGAGGTTGAGCACACAGGATCACACGTACATACATTTAGTAATGAACCTTAAACATAGATACCTATTAGTCAGGTTTCAATTGAATTTTATTCCTCTTATGTTGGGATATCCCCCTAATACATTCTCTTTAGAGGCACTCACAGTTTGTCCTTGCGACTATCGCATGTGATTTACATTTTTTATTCTTTTTCAAATTGTATAGGAAGGAAAGGAAGAGATACATGTTGCCACTTTTGTGAACTATGAATTTTAGACAATGCTGCCCGGCCCTATATTGTCTTAAATGTTTATCAGATCCTTTTCCCTGCTTCTAGCTGGCTTCCTTTAGTGTGCTCTAAATAGAAGGAAACAGACTTTGCATTATTAGTCAACTTGTGCCGGTTTTACATTTTTTTATTTGTTTATAATCATCTGTGTATCGCGTCATTTTGTAAACAGTATCTTTTATATTCAAATGATATTTTATGTAATTTTATGTCAGGTATTTTTAATCTTGTACTTATGTAGTTACTGAAAACAAAAATGGGTGCCTATTTGAACTAAAAAAAAGACTAATCTCCATTGAACTCAATGTAAAATGATAATGTTAAATAAAAAAAGTATAAAAAATACATATCAATGTTACAAATGTTGAAAAGAATTTTTAATCATGTTAATCATTCAATATATAGTAATAAATATTACAACATACATATTTTTCACTATACATTAAAAAATATTTAATATATTTTTGTTATGATAACTTATTTATTGTTTATAAAAATATAAAAAGGTTGTAATGTGTTGGAAAAAAATATTTTTACACAATGCTTTGCTGACTATATGTTTGTTTTTTATACATTAAATAATATTATATAAACTATATTATTTAATATCCAAAATAATTAAAAGAAAAAAATAGAACACAAAAATGTTTAAATATATATAGTAAATAATATGCACAGTATATAATTGTTTAATATATAGGTAAAACATAAATATTGTATAACTATTACAAAATAAATATGAAATGAATACATGTATGTAAAAAACCAATTATGTTTACATTTGAAAAAATTGGTTTCCAAACGTTTCAATTATAAAAATATATTTTTTTAAATTACTGTATTTTTTTATTATTTATGTTAAAATATTTACTAAATGTTACATTACAAAAAAATTCTCACTTTATGAAAAATGCATACAATATTGTAAGTACAAAAGTGCACTACACTTCATCTTTTCAATAAAGATACATTGAAAAATAAAATGTAAATCTTTTTATATATTTACTATATATATATATTAATTTTCATATATTATAATTGCAGTAAAAATCATTTACTAAAATGTAACACCTGTTTAAAATATTTCAATAAACATATATGGATGTTCTCCAAACTCCATTAACTCAGGGAAGGTGCTGGACACTAAACATATATCATTTATTATTCCCACTCAAAGCTACATTAAGGGGATTCAGGAGATTAGGTGAGCCTATGTGGGCGGCCCATGGATGACACAGACTGGGAGAAGAAGGACAGAGTTTGGCAGGACGTGTAGACTGTGGCCCCCAGGAGTACTTCCCCTGACCGAACGGTGGGTGCAGAGGAGGCATGGGACCCATGACCAAACAGACTACAAGCGCATCTGCACAAACGCTGAGTGAGATAGCTTATGGGGCACATGGAGCCCTTTCTGCTACAGTAACCCTTTGGGTGCAGAATCAGGCCTACTAGACCTGGTGGGTCCTTGTGCCCATCTCTTCTCAAAGGCCTCAAGGGGTCATCTGCACTGAGAACCTGAACCAATACTGTGAGTATGATGGTGTCAATTGCCAGCATGAGAAAAGACAAGACAGCCAAGTCAGCTCACACTAACAAAATGGTTAATTATACACACATACTATGCTCCATAATGGCACTATCAGAGAGAAAACTGCAAATACCCTTGGGGTGGGAGGCAGAGGGCCAGCGAAGTCTGCTGACACTTATGGACTTGGTGGTGATAGAGGACTTCTGGGACGATCTGGCCACTAAGATAGACTTGGTTGCAACTGTGGTCCATCTGCTGCACGTTGGTTTGTGAAAGGTGGCGGGCCATGTAACCATGGCGGAGGACAACATTGGGGTCCTGCAACAAGAAGTGCTCACTCTGCGCAACACTGTGCCAACCCTGCAAAAACTGACTGCCCGGCTAGACAAACAGATGGAGGATTCCAAGTGGCGGTTCTGAAGAAATATTCTGAGGTTCATAGGGTGGGTGGAGGACTGGATGCCACTACTCTGCTCCCAACAGGCTGCCAAAGTTCTTCACGATTGAGCGGGTCCACCGGGAGCTTGTTCCCCCGTCAAAGTCTGGACCGCCGCCGAGGGCCCTTCTCACACATCTGTTTTATTTTAGGGACCACAATGCTATTCTGCAGCACATCCAAGTGCATGGCTTGCCGCAATTTGAAGGGAAACCTATTTCACTATTCCCAGATTATACTCAGAAGGTACAAAACCAACAAAAAACTATCATAGCTGTAAAGAGACATAATAGACCTTAACCTGAAATGAAGCTTGATGTTCCCGGCAAAACTGCGGATCCTACCTTGGGGGAGGGTGCTGTTCTTTTTCAACCTAGAGGAGGCAAATGACTGGTTGGCTATCCAGGCAACCTCACCGGGGTGCTCCAGGTTAGGGAGCAATGCTACCAAACACGCAGAGACACTAAGTCCATCTACGGAACCAGAGTGGGCAAACGAATAGTCTGGATGACATGCAGCAGACGGGAAGGATAGTAGTATGCCCGGAAGGCACCCTCCTAGACACCAACATTGTGCCTGACACAAGGGAATCGTTTCAGAGGAGTGATCCTGGCCCTGTCAGCAACAGCCCTGATGTGGGACTATCCTAAATTGTCTACTTCACAGTGAGTACTGAAACTGCTCATGAGGCGTAAGACTACCTGTGTGATTATGAGGTCTCCTAACTGGGCTGTGGATTTGGCCCGGGGACACCTGGATGGAGGACTTCTCCAGGGGATGTGGATAGGTACTGCTTTGCCCCATGGTAATGGGTGGGCCAGCCAATTGAGAAGCACAGTGATTATTTTCCCTGAGCAGTATACTATGCCGGTGGGGAAATTTAAGAGAAGTGTGAGGACACAGAGGAGCTTGAGTGCATAGGCCTTGCACCTCCCTCTAGGCCCCAGTCTCTAGTGAATTAAAAAGAAATTGACAAGGCTGCCCAAGGGGTGTGGGGAGTTGGAAGGGTATTTAGTTATTAACTGTTTGCTGTTCTGGGGAATTGCTCTTGTACTGTACTGAAAACCCCCCAGAAAGTGATGGCCTCCGTGCCGAGTTTAACAACCGCTAGAAGACTAGCAGGAAGCCCTACAAAAGGAGAGACTACCCAACACAGTGTGTGAAGCCTTGGTCCAGATGGTGCAGAAACCGGGCAAGGACCCAACTGCAGCTTTCTCATATAGACCACTCTCACTGTTAAATGTGGACTTTCTTCTTTCTTTGATTCATGGGACTTGAGCGGTGGCTGCTAGTTTCCGACCTGCCTGTTGCTGGACAGGGCAAATTGTAAATGCTGGCCAAGGGGTGAGGGCAGTTGGGAGGGTATTACTCTATTAACTGTTCGCTGTTCTGGGAAATTGTACACTGCTCTTGTACGGTTTGGTTCTGGTTTGCACCTCCTGTTGGGCATAGAAGTTAGGTTGGAGGTAGAGTTGTCCTTCTGGGTTGGGCCCTGGACTGAACTGATATGATGGGTGACCGGTTTAAACTTATGACGTGGAATATCAGAGTACTGGTCCAGTTAGAGAACTATTGGAAATAATATGCCTATATGAAAGGCTATAATGTGTCCATAGCCTTCCTGCAAGAAATTCATGTTTGGGGGGAATGCGTCCCTACTCTCCGAAAAAGTTGGAGGAGGACAATTGTACACCATCTCCTATTCTGGGTACACCCGGGGTACACTGATATGGGTGACCCCTGGGTTACTTCCAACCGAAGGGGCATGTGCTTGACCCGGACGGGAGGTAGGCGACCCTGTTCGGTACCCTGGGCAGTAGAGGGATGAGTCTGGTGAGTATATATGTGCCTAATAAGTATTTCCCAAGACTTTTTATGTCCGGGTGGCATCTGCCGCCTCGTCCTACTTAGCGGCGGACATTATACACCAGGGTGGAGTCTTCCGCCTCGTCCTACATAGTGGTGGACATTATTCTGAAAGGGACTGTAATTGTGTCCTAAACAGGGTAATTGATAGCCAGCCACCCAGATTACACACCAAGCAGATAATGACAGGTGGGCTACATAACATGCCCCGGGACCTTAGCCTGGTCGATATCTGGCGGGAAAGACCCGAAAGAGCCGGTGGAGTGGTGTGGCTCACTGGTTAGAGGCGGCAGACCCGAAAGCAGAAGTCGTCCCGGGACCAGGGTTCGATTCCCGACATGGTAGGGTCGTGGACCAGGGTCAGCGGACTCGATAATTCTCGCATTGGTGCCTACTCTAACCAGGGGTCCCACTCGGCAACTCTGGGCATTAGCTTGCCTAATCTCCACAACGGCCCCCGGGGATGCCTGGCTCCACCTTGGGGATTCCCAGCCGGGACCATCCCACAGGGAAAGCCAGGATGGGTTCCCCAGTGGTATACAGTGCCACGACGCCGGATGGCAACAGTGCGCTTTACAAGTATACACATCACATTACATTATATTCTTGTTACACGCCCGCGGCTTAGACATACAGCAGATTAGACGACTGCTTTATGTCGGCCGTTATCAGGTGGAAGTGCATCGGTGGGTCAAGCACTGTCTCACTATTTTGCCAAAAATTGGGGAGGCATGGGTGGCAGGGCAAAGGACTGGGACGCCATGAGGTGGTCCTTAGGGTCATGTCTCAATACTGCTTATGGCATTAGGCAACATCTAGAACGTGACCAAACACAAGGAAAACCCGAGAACCATAGAAAGGGCACTACCCACAAACCCTGATAGACACACAGAATGGCAACAGTGCTGAAAGGAACTCTTGGATGACAAGCGCAACCTGGAGAAATACACAGCACACCAACAGACTACACATGGAGGGAGACCAGACCAGGGCAATGTCTGCCTGAGTGGCATGACAGGATGAGCAATGGGTCCGTATATTGGCGATGAAAGATAGCAGGGGAGTCCTGGATAGCACACAATTAGCCGTTAATGGGGTGTTCTGGTGCCATCTGAGGCCTTCCAAAAGGAAAGCTTACCAGACACAATGTGTTAAGCCCTGATCGTAATGGTGCAGAAACCAGGCAAGGACCCATTGGTGGCTTTCTCGTATAGACCCCTCTCGCTGTTAAATGTGGATGTTAAAATCCTCAGTGACACATCTGTTCCCTCAACTCTCTACCTTACTACATACTAACCTATTTGGAGTTATGCCAAAGAGAAGCACTTTTATAATTTGAGACGGTTGGCACATGTATACCATGCGCCTCAGCTGCAGGAAGACGATTGTTCCCAGGCATTCAACATCAAATAAGCATTCGATTCAGTGGACTGGAACTACCTGTGGCGGGTATAGAGAAGGCAGGGATGGGCCCCAAGTACATACAATGGGTTAAATTACTTTACACTGACCCGGGTGCCTGAGTGCAGATGGGTAGGATAGTCTCGGATGGGTGTCTGCTACATAGGGGCACTAGGCAGGTGTGTCCCCTATAGCCTCTACTGTTCGTGCCGACTGTGGATCCGTGGTGGAAAGGTTTGGCCCCTGGGGGATCGCAGTAGTGGAGACCACATGTGGTAGCCTTATATGCCGAGATTCCCTGATCTATTTGAGGTGGTCGGAGTACTCTGTACCCATACTACTGAACGCGATGCAAGAGTTTGGGGAAATAGCGGGACTACATGCCAACCAGGCAGGACAAATCTAAATTGTTCCCACTGGGGGAACTAGCTGGGATACCAGCCGAAACACGCCCAGAGGTGGAGCTACTCTGGGAGTTTGAAGGCATGTGGTACTTGGGGATCTGAGTTGCCCACACAGAACACATGTTGTTGGATCTTAATATTGGCAGGGTGGTAGAGAGTTGCGGACCTTGGTCCAGTTCTGGAGTGATGCCTCTATGCCTGATGGGTACGGTTGCCCTAGTAAGAAGGGACCTGCTCCCTTGGCGCCTGTATGCACCGCAGTGCCCCCTTTATGAGATTCCCAGACGTTATCTCACGGACATTGGTAGACTCATCATCAACCTGTTATGGCAAACAGATGGAAACGCTATGGTCTGACCACACTCAAGAGGACCTAGGAATGGAGGGCTTAGAAGTCCCCAACATCGAAGTATACTATATGGCAGTACACTTACAGCCCACTCATCGCTGGCTGGACCCCTACGACAACTGGGAGAAGGTGCTCTTGTATGGCTTTCGTGGTGGGTTGTCGCTGCCTGTTTTGCTGATGGGAGTGTGTAGTCACGCAGCTAGGAGACACAACCACTAAGAGGCTTTAAGGGCACAAAACAAATGATTTTTAATACAGATAATCCTCTGGTTACAATAGGATTCCACTATACAGGAGGGCAACACTAAAAAAAAAAAAAAAAGAAAGCAAAGATATATGTCTGGAATCAGTTTGTAATAGTTCATAAGGTCTTTCATGGTTTGGCGTTCTTCTCTCTCCTCCCGGAATCCTTTTCAGTTCTGTAGCCACAGTATGGAGGTCCTCAAAAAGAATGACACAAGTATTCTCTGGCGGGTTCCATCACACACCAAAGTGCTCAGGGGGGGCTACATGGGGTGAAGACGGATTCTTGGGACACAGGGGAGAAGTGCTAAGGGAGTTTCAGGGGGGCGAAGGGGGTTTCTTGTGGTACAGAGGTGACGTGCTCAGTGCCCTTGCATTCAAAACGGCCCTGGGCATCGCAAGGTCCTCCCTCCCACCACTGTTGAAAGAAATATCGTAAGAATGGGACTTGCCTGAAGCCACGACTCTCCAGGATCGTGGCGCCGGTCGTCTTCGCATCCTCTGCCTCACCCGGGCCTTTCAGCGATGGTCCTTCTCCTCTTTGGTGTCGCTCTTCGGTACTGGACCTCTTCGATGCTTCCCTCTCCGCGTTTTCCCCTCTCCAGCTTTCCGCGCCCTCTCTCTCCCCTGCTGCGCGCTCATTGGGTCGAGGTCGGGTGACCTTGAGACGTAGGCGCCGACCGCTAGACTGCTCACTTCGCTTCTGCCTGTACAGGACGTCGTAGCTGGGGTCACGTGTGTCCACGACACCAGATCACACTGCTCCTCTTCCATGCATGGACGGTCGGGCCATGTCGAAATAGGGTATCGAGACAGGAAGTCCACATTTCCTTGTAGTTTTCCTGGTACATGATACGTCTGAAACGAGAAAGGTTGTATAGCCAAAAACCATCTAAGTATTTTGGAGTTCGTGTCTTTGTGAGTAGCCAAGTAAAGGGTGCGTGATCTGTAAGAAGAATAAAAGACCGTCCCAGCAGATAACACTAAAGGGCTTCCATTGTCCACTTTATTGCTAAACATTCTTTCTCCATGGTGGTATGGTGGCATAGTGTGTTTCTCTTGGGAACAGTTTCCGACTGATAAACAGTATGAGTCTCAAGTCTCCCTGTTGGTCTGGTTGTGAGAGAACAGCACCCAGACCTCTACCAGACCTCTACCAGAGGCATCCGTTTGGAGAACAAACACTTTGGAAAAATCAGGATACATCAATACAGGTGTTGTTGGTAAGGCATTCCTATACATGGATGGAAGCTGTTTTCTTGGGTTGTTGTCCAAGGAATGCCCTTACTAGGGTGTTGTTGTGACAAGAGGTCTGTAAGGGGCAGGCTATGTCTGAAAAATGTGGGATAAAACAACGGAAAGAAATATTGTAAGAATGTGATTTGTCAGAAGCTACGACCCGCCAGGATCGTGGCGCCGGTCGTCTTCGCCTCCTCTGCCTCACCCGGGCCTTTCAGCGATGGTCCTTCTCCTCCTCTTTGGTGTCCCTCTTCGGGACCGGACCTCTTCAATGCTTCCCTCTCCGTGTTTTCTCCTCTCCAGCTTTCCGCGTCCTCTCTCTCTCTGCGCTCTCTGGGTCGAGGTCAGGTGACCTCGTGACGTGAGCGCCGACCGCTAGACTGCCCACTTCGCTTCCGCCTGTACAGGACGGCGTAGCTGGAGTCACGCGCGTCTGCGACGCCGGATCACAGGGTGCCCCCGGGCACAACCTATATTGTACACCAGATGTCTCGACTGTGGGAGATGATAGTCACTAGAGTGATACGCCAGGCTCCGCACATGCCAGATATGCCACTGTGGTTTCTGTACCCGTTTCTTAACATAGCTGAGACCATGTCGGTACAGACATGGCAGGATGGGGGCTGCGACGTACTGAGTGATCTGTATCCTGAAGGCAAGTTTTTCACAAGGGAAAACGCAATTGTGACCTTCGTGCTTGGGATGGGGCAATATGTACAATATGCGAAGATTTCTGCAACAGCACGTAGACTGTGGCCATGCTTTCCAGAGGTGCCACCACACTCCCACACACTGACGGCACTACTGGCCATGGCAGGGGAGCGTAGACTGATCTCTAATATGTATTGGGCGTTGCGGGACCATCTGCCGGTAGCAACACTTCACATACATGCAAAATGGGAGGAGGTGCTTGAGGAACCCATGACCACTAGAGATTGAGAGAGAGTACACAACGGGGTGAAGACAGTTAACTCCAATGTTGGATTTAAATTGATAGAGTATAATTAGGCCCATCAGAAATATGTCGCCAAAAACACTGCATACTACATACAATGCCCGACCGGATAGCTGTGCCCGGTGCAGGAGACATGTGGGAGATTTCCTACACATGTTGTGTCATTGCCCATTCCTGAAGCCCTTCTGGCAAGAAGTGCTGGAAAACCTTAGTAGAGCCACCGGTTGGGTGTTGCAGTCCTCCTTCCCTCTCCTAAAAATAGGAAACTTAGTGGGAAATTTATACTGCTCAGCCTGATGTTAGCGAAACGCCGCATATCTACAAAATGGATGGGGGCGGATGCCCCGAGGTATGGGGATTGGCTTAGAGACATGTCTGAATGGACACTGGTGGAGGAGATCCGCATGAAACATGGGAGACGGAACAAAAAGCTTGACGATGCTCTGAAGGCATGCTGACTTACTTGAGGGAACCCCTGGTGGCTGAGTCCACGTAAGTAGGCAGGTGAAGATGGAATAACGGCTCACTGGAGTCGGAGCAGGGAGAAGCTCCCATGTACGACTGGAGAACAGGCTGTGGATTGTCGCTGTACCCCCTGGCACAGATTGTTGTGTGCGGTCTACCTAGGGAAACCGATACACTCACAGGACACCACTGCAACATAATAAAGTGGGTTGGAGCGGGAACTAGACAGAACAAGGGTCCGCCCTGAAGTATAACCTTTTTTCCTCCATTTACTTCATGTTCTAACTGAAGGTGGTCAAGAGCAAGGGGAGGGGGGGTTGCTGGGGAACTGTTATTGTTTACATTGTTGGATACAATACGATGGTTAGCTCTGCAGCTCTACTGATCAATGCTTCTGTATTTTGTGTCCCACAAAAACTTAACAGTATCAAAATGTTTAAAAAAAAAAACATAACCTACTTCTGATGAAGGCTCCCTCTTTACGGCTTCTTGGCCTGCCCTTCTTGGCGGAGCTTAGAGAGATGGCCCTCAGTCAATCGTACGTGGGAACAATTGGTGGCGGGGTAATCACAAAGCGGAGGGAGTAACCTCTTCGGATGATATGGGGAACCTAGCGATCTTATGTTACTGACCGTCAGTGACGGTATGCACACACAGCATCACTGCCAAGTGTATTTCAGTCAATTGGTCTTGTTTAAAGTGCCATGTTTTCAGTTTCTTCCTGAACAAAGCGGTTGCAACAATAGCTTGTATTTTAAGTGGAAGCTTGTTCCATGCTACGGCCCTAAGAAAGAAAAGGGTCTTCACCCAGCCCTCGTGTACAAGTTACTAATGTGTAACAATATATCTGTAAGAGACATTAGTTAGTGATAGATACCTTATCTTAGAATATCCCCAGGCGTCAGACTGGATCCGGAAAGTTTTTCGTGAGCAGTACCTGCGCATAGGAAGGTGGTGTTGTGCGGCTCCGCCTCTGTCGCAGGTGCCGAGATGACATCACGGAGACTACTTAGGCGCCACCCATGCACTCTGACGTCCGTTCTGTACACGACTTTACAGGCCAGGAGCTGAGCCATGCAAGAAACTGACCACTAGTGCCATGAAACAAGGGCCATGAAAGGGATGACCTTATCCCTAGAAATCAGTTGGCAGAACGGTGAGGATAGGTGGGGCGGTAAGGAATCTATCACTAACTAATGTCTCTTACAGATATATTGTTACACAAGTAGTACCTTGTGCATCTGAAAGAGACACGTTAACGATCGATTCCCTACCTTAGAATAGATACCCCAGCAGTACCAACCCGGTGGAGGGTCTGCAAACAAGATTACACCAGAAAGTCACAGAGAACAGAACAGCCAAAGAAGCTGTCTCTCTGGACTTGACTGTCAAGGCAATAATGCTTGGTAAACGTGTGCAGTAAGGCCCACGTAGCTGCCTGACAAATGTCCTGCAAGGGAACGCCGCGTCCCAAGGCAGTAGTGGCTGCTGTTGCCCTGGTAGAATGGGAACGCAGTCCCACAGGAGGCTCCTTCTTAGCCGAGTAACATGCTTTGGATGCACTGAACAACCCACCGGGAGATGGTTTGTTTGTGCATGGCCGACCTTTTTTGGCACCCGTGTAGCCAACAAAGAGCTGGTCATCCACCGGAACTGTTGTGTGCGCTTCAGATAGAATGAGAGCACATTTTGGGTCCAGATGGTGGAAAGAAGGTGGGCAAAGTGATGGTCTGCCCGATGTGGAAAGGCGTGACAACCTTTGGCATGAAAGAAGGACGAGTCCTTAAAACCACCTTGTCCGGATTAACAGAAAGAAAAGGAGGTTTAGAAGAAAGAGCGTGGAGCTCACTCACTCTTCTGGCAGAGGTGATAGCTACCAGGAAAGCAGTCTGTAGAGTGAGAAGACGTAAGGGACAGTTATGAAGGGGCTCAAATAGGTCAAGACAAGATTTAAGTCCCATTGAGGCATTATGAAAGGCATGGGAGGAAATGTGTGTGTAATGCCTTTGAGGAAGCGAGTAACAACCGGGGACTTAAAAAGAGAAAGCTGATCTGGAAGCCGTAGAAAGGCGGAGATGCCGAAAAATATCCTTTGATAGTGCCCAGAGCAGAGCCCTGCTGGGCCAAAGAGAGAAGGAACAGAAGGACTTCGTAAAGAGGGGTAGAAAGGGGATCCACAGCCTTTGCTGTGCACCATGCCACAAATTTGTTCCACCTGCAGGCGTATACCGTCATAGTGGAGGGACGCTTGGCTGCCAGAATGACATCACAGACTTCGGGAGGAAGATCGAAAGCTGTCAACTGTCGCCGCTCAATTTCCACGCATGGAGGTGGAGGCTGGACAGGTTTGGGTGGAGGACCGTCCCCTGCTGCTGCGACAGAAGATCCTCCCGAAGAGGCAGTCGGATCGGGGGATTGATCGCCATGCTGAGTAGCTCGGGATACCAGTGTCTTCGAGCTCAATATGGAGCCACAAGGATGACTTGGGCCCGGTCGTGACGAATCTTCTTAAGAACTCTGGGCAGCAGTGGTATAGGTGGAAAGGCGTACAACAGACTGCAGCTCCACTCGCAACGAAAAGCGTCGCCGAGCGAGTGCCACCTTGGAAATTCCAATGCGCAGAACTGATGACATTGCGCCTTCTCCAGTGGCGAATAGATCTAACCCACTGCAGAAAGAGACCTTGCGCCACTTCCGAGTTCAGACACCATTCGTTATGCATAATGCACCAGCGGCTGAGTTCGTCCGCCCTGGCGTTCAGAGAACCTGCCAAGTGTTGAACCACCAAGGTAATGCCTTGATGTTACAGCCATGTCCATAGGCGCAGAGCCTCCTGACATAGGGTCCACGACCCTACCCCGCCCTGTTTGTTGCAGTACCACTTGGCAGTGGTGTTGTCCGTGAACACCTGCACCACACTTCCCTGGACTGAGGGGAGGAATGCTTTTAGTGCAGGTCGGATCGCTCGAAGCTCCAAAAGGTTGATATGGAGCCGGGACTCCGCCGGAGACCAGAGGCCTCTGATGATGGAGAACCCCAGCAAATGCCGGAGGTCGGCCGTAGTCTGGAGGTGGGAAGATGACTGACTGGGGTGAGCCCGCATTCAACAACCAGTCATCGAGATAGGGGAAGACTGGAACCTCTGATCTGCGCAGAGAATCTGCGACCACCGCCATCACTTTCGTGAACACCAGAGGGGCACTGGTAAGGCCGAAGGGGAGCACTGCAAAAAAGTGCTCTTGGCCTACCGTGAACCGAAGGCAACGCCGGTGGGCTGGCAGGACGGGAATATGAAAATATGCGTCTTGCAAGTCCAACGCTGCCATCCAGTCTCCAGGGTCGAGGGCAGTCAAGACCTGAGCCAGAGTCAACATCTTGAACTTCTCCTTCCGGAGGAAGCGGTTGACGTTCCTGAGGACCGAGATGGGGTGCAGGTCCCCTTTCTCCCTCGTGGGGAACAGAAAGTAGTGGGAATAACAACCAGGTCCTACTTCTAGCACAGGAACGCGCTCGAGGGGCCCCTTGGCTAAGAGGGCCGTGACTTCCTGCTGGAGAAGCGCAAATTGGTTCCCCCGACATGCGGTGGAACTGAGGTGGCATGGCTGGAGGGGCTGTTTCAAAGGGGAGGGAGTAGCCCCTTCGGACGATTTGCAGCACCCACCTGTCCTATGTAACGGAACACCAGTGGGGGAGGAGATGGCGAATCCTTCTGCCCACCGGCGTGGGGCCTGCACCAAAGCTCGGACTAGGAAGGCTTTGAGGCGGATGCTGCGGGAGCGGAGGTGGACTGACCCACACGCTGGCCCCTTCCCGCCGCAGCGGGAACCACGTCCGCGCGGAGGTTGGTTCTGCGCAGGCTTCTGGCTGAACGAACGTGTCGGGCCCCTTCCGTGGCCACGAAAGGAATGAAAAGCAGACATGGCTGGGCGCGTCGTGGAGAGACCAAAGGACTTGGCAGTAGCCCGGGAGTCCTTAAAACGCTTGAGCGCACTATCTGCCTTATCGCCAAACAGGTGAGTACCAACAAAGAGCATGTCCATAAGAGAACTTTGAACATCCCCTGAAAACCCACTGGACCGCAAACAGGCTTGGCGACAGAGGGCCACTGTCTTGGAAATTGCCTTACCCAGTGAGTCCGCGGTGTCCAGTCCACACCTAATGGCGAACTTTGCTGCATATTTCCCCTAAGCAACAGCTTGGGAAAGCAGTTTCCGAACCTCCTCCGGACACTGAGGCAGCACTTGCGCAACCGCGTCCCACACAGATTGAGAGTAGTGGCCCAATAAGCATATGGTGTTCACCGACCGCAGCCCTAAGCTGGCAGATGAAAACAGTTTCTTGCCGAACTGTTCCAGCTTCTTGGATTCTTTATCAGGCGGAGCGGTAGGGAAGGCACTTTGGGAAGTGGAGGCCTGGATGACCATGCTCTCCGGGATTGGGTGGGTAGACAGAAGAGCAGGGTCACCAGGGGCCGGGCGATGATGCCTGGCTACGTTCTGAACTACGGGAACACCCGAGGCTGGTCTAGACCAGGTGCCCATCAATACGTCAGTTAACAACTCATTGAACTGTAGCATAGGCTCCATAGAGATTGCCACCGGCTGAAGAACTTCAGCGAGGAGATTAGTTTTGAGGGCCACCATAGGCAGGTAAAGGGCCTCAGCTGCTTTACCGAGCACCAAAGTGTATGTGGCGCCTACCTCCACAGCCACAGCAGGAGGAAAGAAAACCAGGGTCAGAGGAGAGGTCAAGGCCACCAGCATCCTCTAACTCTTCTGTCCATTCCGGTTCCGAACCGCACTGTCGTGCAAGAGGGTCCTCAGACCCCTCCCAGTCGTCCCCTTCCTCCACTGCCTGTGGAACAGGCTGCTGTGGCAGGGGAGGGACAGGGCAATATAGATGTTCGAACGGCGCTGGTCCGGTTCCGTGTCCCAGTTAGGGTCCCAGCTAGGAGCAAAATTGTCTGGGAAATGGGGCAAGGGCAGTGGTGGAACGAACGGAACCCACTGCGGTGCCGGGAGCAGAGCCGGGGCATTCCATTCCAGCAAAACAATCTTGCACCTGAGCAGGAGTCGCTGATATACCCGGATAAGGTGGGTGGGACCCCGGGTCCCCTCGTCCGCGTCCGGAGAACGACCGGGGGTGGGGGGGGGGGCGGGGGGTGAGACGTTGGGGAGCAGAAACACTTCTTTGACTTTTTCTTATGACGTCTCTTACACGAATCAGAGTGTGAAGACTTTGACCCCGAGGAGCGATGGTGATGGCTCCACGAGTGGTCCCTCGATCGACCCCTGAACCTTGAACGGCACGGAGATGACTGCTGGACCTCCAGTAGCAAGGCCTTCCGAGTCATGGCCAGACAGTAGGAATATGACCGGGAGTCATGGTCGTGCCCCAGACAGTAGAGACAGACGCCATGAAGGTTGGCCACCGACATCGGATGGCGACAGGATTTAAACCCAGAATCCCTACGTGGCACCAGGAGTCAAAGACTCAAAAATGGAGGACAAAAAGTCACAAAAGGTTAGTCAAAAAGTGACTAGGGTACGTGCTCTAACCGGATCTGTGCTTGCTGGCGTGGAAAAAGAAAGAACTGACGTCCGCCTGCATGGGTGGCACCTAAGTAGTCTGTGATGTCATTTCGGGTCTATGACGCCAGCGACAGACCCGGAGCTGCACAATGCCACCTTTCGACGTGCAGGGGTACTGCTGACGAAAAAGTTTCCGGATCCACTCTGACGCCTGGGGATAGTCTAAGGTAAGGAATCTATCACTAACGTGTCTCTTTCAGATACGCCAAACCCTAGGGATTTTGGCTAGGAAGGTGTTGGCTGATCGAAGGTTCCTTGAAGGGGCTAAAGCTAACACTGAGATATCCTGCACCTGTATGGTGGAGAGCCCTGTGGACCAACACAAGTGTTATGAATAAAATTCTCTTTGAGGCTTGGAAGCAGCAGCTGACACGGGAGTGGCAGACTGACCTGACCTCAGGCCACCTGTCCTATGCTATCTGTGGGACCCGTGCTCTCGGCCACAAAAAGGCTGAAAATCCTATTGGCTATGCTGGTTTGGATGGTAGGGCACGGTGGAGACCCCTTCCATGGCCACTAAAAGAGGAGGGGGGAGAGGCAGACTGGGTTGACTAGGGGCCATAGACAAGTCCTAGGAGCTTGCCATAGCTCTGCTTTCCTTGAGGCGTCCAGTGCTGAATCCGCCTTCCCTCCAAACAGGCGAAAGCCATCAAAGGGAATGTCCATGAGAGAAGACTGGACATCCCCTGAAAAAACAGTTCTCAGCCAGTGGCAGCGCCACTAGGCTACCAACAAGGAAATCGCTCTGCCCACCGAGTCGGTTGTGGTTGTGTCGGTCCCACACCTTATGGTGAACTTTGCTGCATATCGCCCATCAGCAATAGCCTGGGTGAATATGGCTCTTGCCTTCTCCGAGACAATAAGCAGCACATGAGCAAACAAGGCATATATCGTATGGGAATAATGGCCAAAAGGCAGGCGGTGTTCACAGGCTGCAGTGCTAGGCTGCTGGAGAGACCATTCTTTTACCAAAGGTATACAGTAGGAGGAGGCAACAGGCCAGTGGTGGGTGTGGTGTCCAACTCAATCGCATTCGCCAATTCCTCATACCAGTTGTCCTGTCCTTCGGGGAACTGGTAACCATAATTGTCCGTAGAACACTACCATTTGTCTTCTTCTCCAAGCCTATCAAGAAAATAAGGCCCTGACTCCACTCCTGGAAGCATAGACCCAGTCGGTGCTGGAGTTGGTAGACGTTGCTCCGGCTCAGAGCCTGAGTCAGGAATAACAATTAGGTTGGCGCCGCCTAGGGGTGTTTATTTGTGGCACCGGCACTGGAGCAGGGGTCGAGGAAGGTAACAGTCTCGCCATCTGCTCCGTTCCAGATTCAGCAAGGGATTCAGGGGGCCAGTCTAGCGGAGGGTGAATGCAGTAGTTCGCTTTCTTGCAATAGAGAAAAAGACAAATACAAGTGGCTTTCAAGAATTAAGCAGGAGAGAGTGACAGAACATTCTGGTTTACAAAAAAAGCTTACAGTCAAACTCGAATACAAAAAAGTGGCCTAGCAGACAGTCCAACCACTTGACTGTGGATTAGAGACACTTAATGGATGTGTGAAATAGCTATGTTGAATATGCAAATGGTGAATTTTATTAGTTTAAAAAAATCTTATTTGAGTTAGATAAATGTGCTATTTGCTTATATTGCATAGTCTGGATAACACTTGCTTACAGGCATTTAGGGCCTAATCTAGAATCTGGCAGATGGATTATTCGTGGGTCCCTTCCTCACTGGATTCAAGCTAGCCTGGCTGATGAGGGGTGATACCCTGAAAGTGGTCCCAGGATGCATGTTTACAGTCCAGGGAGGACCTGGCTTGGCAGTTTTGGCTGGCATGTTCCCATGACTGATTTGTATGTGGCTGGGTCCAAACTGGGGTGACGTGGCAAGCAAAGTTACGATGGATGAAACCGAGGTCTGTGACTGGGGTTGAGTGTTTGAAACACCCCATCCATCATTTTATTTTGTGATGGATTATTCTGCCACAAATGTGGTAGATATCCTTCCCGCCGTATTACAAGTGCATTATATCCTATGCACTTGTAGGAATATGCTACTTACCAGTATGCATCTGTTCTTGGCATGTAGGGCTGCTGACATTCATATCTGTGCATAGTGTTGGGTCCGGATGATTGCACCTTGTTGTCCTGGAAGAGTCTTCGAAGTATCATGAGATATGTGACTCCTCCCCTGGACTACAGTGCGCATGGGCACCCTCTCCATCTTCAGATTGTTTTTCGCCATTGTGGCAAAGATGGAGTATAGAAAAGTAAGAGATGACCATTTAAATGTATGTAGAAAAGTACTGCAGCTGTGACATGCCCCGGGGAGGAGGGTGGGCGATATGAATGTCAGCAGCCCTACATGCCAAGAACAGATGCATACTGGTAAGTAGCATATTCCGTTCGAGGCATGTGGGCTGCTGAATTCATATCTGTGCATATACTGTATAGCAGTATCTCCTCTATCGGCGCTCACCTGTACCAGCTGCAGCAGTTTGAAAAAGAGTTTTTAGCCTAGTGTTGGGTCCGGATGATTGCACCTTGTTGTCCTGGAAGAAGTCTACGAAGTATCATGAGATATGTGACTCCTCCCCTGGACTACAGTGCGCATGGGCATCCTCTCCATCTTCAGATTGTTTTTCGCCATTGTGGCAAAGATAGAGTATAGAAAAGTAAGAGATGACCATGTAAATGTATGTAGAAAAGTACTGCAGCTGTGACAGGCACCGGGGAGGAGGGTGGGCGATATGGATGTCAGCAGCCCTACATGCCAAGAACAGATGCATACTGGTAAGTAGCATATTCCTTTCGAGGCATGTGGGCTGCTGAATTCATATCTGTGCATATACCGTATAGAAGTATCTCCTCTAGCGGCGCTCACATGTACCAGCTGCAGCAGTTTGAAAAAGAGTTTTTAGGACAGCCTGGCCTACAGCAGCTTGTTGCTTTGCTTGCACTTCTACACAGTAGTGTTTAGTGAAAGTGTGCATGGTAGACCATGTAGCCGCCTTACATATGTCTTCTAGGGGAATATTTCCTAGGAATGCCATGGATGCCCCCATTTTGCGCGTTGAGTTGACTTTTGGGGGTACTGTTCGAGTGCGTTTAGCTTTTTGATAGCATACTTTTATGCATTTAACTATCCATCTGGCTATTTCTGATTTTGAAATGGAATTTCCCTTATGTTGAGGAGCGAAAGCAACAAATAGTTGCTTTGTTTTTATGAATGATTTGGTTCTGTCAACGTAATATAGGAGAGCCCTTTTTACATCTAGTGTGTGTAGGGCTCTTTCAGCCACTGACTGCGGGTTTTGGAAGAAAACTGGCAATTCTATTGACTGATTGATATGGAAAGTGGATATAACTTTTGGCATAAACGTAGGGTTAGTACGAAGCACTACCTTATTGTGGTGTATTTGCATGAAAGGTTCTTGAATGGTTAATGCCTGTAGCTCACTCACTCTCCTGAGGGAGGTAAAGGCAATCAGAAATGCCACCTTCCATGTTAAGAATTGTAATTCACATGAATGGAGTGGTTCGAAAGGTGGCCCCATAAGTCTGGTAAGTACTACATTTAAGTTCCAGACTGGCGAAGGTGGATGTTTTGGAGGGATGATTCTTTTCAGACCTTCCATAAAAGCTTTAATAGGTGGTATTCTGAACAGGGACATGTGTTGTCTGTTTTGGAGATATGCTGCTATAGCAGCAAGGTGTAGCCGTATGGAAGAGTATGCAAGATTGCATCTTTGAAGATGTAATTAGTAACAGATTATGTCTTGGATAGAGGCATGTAATGGATTGATTTGGTTATTATTAAAATATATTACAAATCTTTTCCATTTAGCTGCATAGCATACTCTAATTGTTGGGCGCCTTGCTTCCTTGATAATGTTCACACATTCTGGAGGCAAGTTAAGATATCCGAATTCTAAGACTTTAGGAACCAGATCGCTAGGTTCATGTGATTGGGAACTGGGTGTCTGATTTCGCCATGGTTCTGAGTTAATATCTGTGGCGATAGGCGCAGTCTTTGATGGGGAACTACTGAGAGTTCTAGGAGCGTCGTGTACCATGGCTGTCTCACTCATGTGGGAGCAACCAGGATCATTGTGAGATATTCTTGCCTTAGTTTGCGTGCCACTAATGGAATCAGTGGGGTTGGCGGAAAAGCGTACGCAAATCTGCCTGACCAGTTCATCCATATCGCATTGCCTTGTGACAACGGGTGTGGGAACCTGGCAGCAAAGGACTGGCATTTTGAGTTTTCTTTTGTGGCAAACAGATTTATCTCTGGATGTCCCCACTTTTGGAAGAATGGTTGGACAACTCAAGGGTGAATCTCCCATTTGTGTATTTGTTGGCTGTGTCTGCTTAGTAGATCTGCTATTTGATTGTCTTTCCCTGGTAGGTGTTCTGCGGGGAGAAAGATGTTTTTTGGAATTGCCCACCTCCATATGCTCTGTGCTAGGTGGGACAGCTGCGGGGATTGTGGCCCTCCTTGTTTCTGGATGTAGTACATGGCTGTCATGTTGTCTGACCGGATCAACACAGCTTTGTTGTTGAAGTATTTCTGGAAAGCTTTCATTGCTAGAAATACTGCTAGCAATTCTAAGTGGTTTATATGCAATGTCTTTTGCTTGACTGTCCAGAGCCCTTGGACTGTGTATTGAAGTAGGTGGGCTCCCCAACCTATCAGTGATGCGTCTGCTGTTAATACTACTTGTGGAACTGGCTCTTGGAACAGTCGCCCTTTTGAAAGGTTTTGTGGGTTCCACCACTGCAGAGAGTTGTAAGTGCGACTGTTGACCAACACTAGGTCTTTCAGCTGTCTTTGAGCTTGGTTCCACTGTTGCGCTAAGCATTCTTGTAATGGACGCATATGAATTCGGGTATGAGGGACAATGAATATGAAGGAGGCCATCATACCTAAAGGCTGCATGAACACTCAAGCTGGCAAGGAGTGTTGTGGTCGAAATCTTTGAATGAGGGCCTGTATGCTGGCTATCCTGGCTGGATTTGGATATGCCTTCGCCACCAGGGTATTTAATGTTGCTCCCAGATATTGTTGTATGTGGGAGAGTTGCAGATGTGATTATGTGTAATTTATAGAGAATCCTAGACTGTGCAGCAATTGGATTGTCTGAGACGTATGGTTTGCACACTGAGCGTATGATTTGGCTTTTATGAGCCAATCGTCCAGGTATGGAAACACGTGGATGTGTTGCCTTCTGAGGTGTGCTGCTACTACTGCTAGACATTTTGTAAAAACCCTTGGTGCTGTAGTTACCCCGAAGGGGAGAACTTTGAATTGGTAGTGTTGACCCTCTATTGTAAACCTCAGATATTTTCTGTGAGCTGGGTGTATGGGTATGTGCAAGTATGCATCTTTTAGGTCTAATGTAGCAAGGAAGTCTCCTTGCTGGAGCAACAGAAGTACCTGTTGCAGAGTGACCAGATGGAAATGCTCTGAGAGTATGTATTGGTTTAGAGGTCTGAGGTCTAGTATCGGTGTGAGGGATCCGTCTTTTTTGGGGATTAGGAAGTAAAGAGGGTATACTCCAATTCCCTGGTGTTGAAAAGGAACTGGTTCTATGGCTCCTTTTTCTAGCATGGATATGACCTCTTGCAACAACGTGATGTGCTCTTTGGACATTGGTGTCTGGGTGGTATGTTGGGTGGAGTAGAAGTGAGTTCCAGGCAGTAACCATACTGGATATTTTGTCTGTGGTAATGGTGTTCCAGAATGGTAAGAATTGTGTTAGTCTGCCTCCGGTGTTAAGTGGTCTGAAGGGAGCGTGAATACGTCACTGTTTGGCGGCGGCTCTGGTGTTGTTGCCGCCCCGTCCTCTGCCGTGGTTATTATTTCCTCTAAAACCTCCTCTGTTGGAGCCTTTATTGAAAGTGCTCTGGGGATTACTTTTGAATGTAGAGGACGTTTGGGATGTGTTGCATCTCCCTGAGGCCCTGAAGGAGGAGCGACGAAAGGAACTTCTGGATTGCTGAAACTGAAGTGCACCCATAGACTTAGCAGTATTAGTGTCTTTTTTCATTTTTTCTAAAATGTTATCTACTGCAGGGCTAAACAAGAAATCTTGGTTAACTGGTTGGTTTAGGATGGTTGATTGCACTTCATTTTTGAAGCCGGAAATGCGCAGCCACGCGTGCCGGCGTATTAAGACGCTTGTGTTGATGGACCTAGCTGCTGTGTCAGCTGCGTCAAGTGCACATTTAATGGAAGCGTTTGTGATAAATTTGCCTTCCTGTATTAGGTCATTTGCTTTAGCTTTGAACGGTTCTGGTAGGTGCTGTAGTAAACCCTCCAGTTGGTCGTAATGTGCTCTATCATAGCGTGCTAACAAAGCTTGTGTGTTTGCAATCCTTCAGGAGTTTGCTGCCTGGAAGGCTACTCTTTTGCCTGAGGCTTCTAATATTTTCAACTCCTTGTCAGGAGGGGAACATCTCCTGTGGTTTGTGGATTAGCTCGTTTTCGAGCGTTTGATACGACTAGTGAGTCCAATGGCAACTGTGACCTAATTTAAGTAGGTTCTGCAGGGGCAAATTTGTATTTTTTTTCAATCCTAGGGTTGAGGACACGCGCGCTGGCTGGGTCTTTAAATATGTCGGGCGCGTGCTTTAATACCCCTTTCAACATAGGAAGTGTACGTACGCTTTTTTCTGATGTGGGAAAAGTGTCAAAAAGGAAGTCCTCCTCTATTGGATCGGTGTGCATGTCTACGCCGTGAAATTTAGCTACCCTATCCACTAATTGGTTAAAGACAATGGTGTCGTCAGTAGGCGACAGCTTTGTAGGATATGTAGAGGTGTCAGGGATGGGTTGTGGCTCGTTGTTATAAGGATCATTGTGGTCCTCCCATGTGTCATGCTCTACATCCTGATCCACAGGTTCGACAAAGTCATCCTGAGGATCTTCCCCTATGTTTTCAGTGTCATCATAACCTGAAGGCGTAGGAGAGTAAGGCACGAAAGGCATGTTAGGAAAAAAAGGAGGATGAGTGAAAGGCCTTGAAGGAGACGTGCCAAAGTCTTTTTTTCTTAGCAGGAACAGGTGAAGAAGTGTTAGTGTCCAACGGTCTTTTCTTCCTCTTGTAAACTGTTACGTGTCCAGTTTCAGGGTCGATATACAGTTTAGATTGTTCAGCGCTTAATGGATCAGGATGGAAAAGTTCTTCCTCAACTGTCCGCGGTTTTGGCGCCGATGCTTTTGTCTTAGTCACTTCTTTGGGGTGAGTCTTTGGCTCGAGGGCCTTCGGCTGTGGAGCTTTTTTCGGCTCGGGCGCTGATTTCAGGTTGGTGACCTTTTGTGGGTCGACGACTTTCTTTGTTTGGACGTCCTTTGTTGGTTGTACTGCCTTTTTTGGTTCGGCGACCTTCTTTGGTTCGACAACTTTTTTCAGATCGACCGTTTTTTTCGGATCGTCGTTTTTCGGGTCTACTGTTTTTTTCGGATCAACCTGTTTTTTCGGATCGACTGTTTTTTTCAGGTCAATTACTTTTTTTGGTTCCCCGTGTTTTCTGTGCTCGACGACCCCTTTTGGATCGGGTTTTTTTTGTAGGCTTGATGACCTTCTTCGGGTCGATAGTCTTTTTAGGCTCGCCGGCCTGTTTCGGGTCGACTGTCTTGTTAGCGTCGACTACCGTTTTTGTTTCGACGAGCTTCTTCGGCTCGACAACTGATTTAGGTTGTACGGCCTTTTTAGGAATCGTTTTGCTGGTTCCTGGGGTTTCGGAAGGCTTGGGTTTGGTCTTCGGGGCCGAGCCGGAAGGCGGGGCCTCTGAAGGAGTCTGTCGATCTCGGCTAAGGCCTTTAGGCGATGCTTTGACCGGAGCCTTGTGTTGGGGTGGAAGCGGGGTTGGGGGCTTTGTACTCACAGTTTGCCCCTGTGGGATCTGGTCATCTGAGTCCGACTGGTCCTCCACGGTGACAATTTCTAGATCGGAGTCAGCCGCTTCTGAGAGGTCATGTACGTCTTCGAAGATGTTCTCTGGTTCCGGTGCCTGCCGCTGCATTTCTTGTCTAGCGGCCCATCGGTTCTGGATAGTTTTTTCGACCGGAACTGAGCACAAGCTGCACAGTTTTCCTCATTGTGCTCGGGTGATAGGCACATGTTGCATACTGTATGTTTATCAGTATGTGGGAATTTGGAGTGACATTGTGGGCACTTTTTAAAGGGGGTCTTTTCCATCTGCAGCAGGCCCACGTCGCGTCGAAAAGGCCCAACGGCTCGCGTCGACGACCGGATCGAGATGGAAAGTAAGTTCGAGTGGAGGGGTACTGAAAGAGAACAGTACAGTCGAGGGAAAAGGCCTTTTGGCCTTATAAAGTTGTAAAGTTTTGGTTCCGAAGTTGGAGTTGAGGAGTAGCATCCGAACCCAATGGCGGAAAAAAACAATCTGAAGAAGGAGAGGATGCCCATGCGGACTGTAGTCCAGGGGAGGAGTCACCTATCTCGTGATACTTCGAAGACTCTTCCAAGACAACAAGGTGCAATCATCCGGACCCAACACTAGGCGGCGATCTATGCACAGATATGAATTCAGCAGCCCACATGCCTCGAACATACACGGACGGACACCCGCAAGTCACTTCAGTGGGGCAATTCTGTAGAGTAAGCCTATAGTCTTTCATAGTGAAAATCAAAATGAACCAGAACATGGTCTTTTAAAGTCAACCTTGAAACGCGGTGCAGAAATATAGACACAATGGAAAATGTATAACGAGTTTTATTTTGCAGGGCACAAAGATTATGCTGTCAATCATTTGCATTATAAATCATTCACAAATATGAAGCTTTATCCCACACTTCTGCCATGCAATTGGTAATTATTAATTTGCAGTTATTTATTCCTACAAAACACACAGTCAAATGCACTTTTTCAGAATCATTCAAAATTTCGTAACTTGAGCTTTTGTATTCTCATAAGAAAGTTAAATGATTTCCGTTACATTACTTCACCGGTCTTCTCCAATTTCAAAAGCATGAAATTTCACTATGATCAAAACATTTTTTTCAACTTAACAAACCTTAAAACCTTTACCATTTAAAAAAAAAAATAACATTCTTATATTGAAGTATACAAATATTGAAATAGCGGTGTCATATTTTTCATTGTGCAGCTCAAATTTATTTTCTAGATACACAGGGTTCCGAAGCAGCAGAATGCCCTCTGTGAATTTTATCAAAGGGAAAACTTCTGATAAACTTCAATGGTGGCAGTCCTTCTTCACGGCTTTAAGTTAATTTGGGAAAATAAGCTTTATAAAAAAATCCTTGAGGACTGGGGAGGATGCATAAGTAATGTACTTTGAAGAACTGTATTTCAAGATACGCAGGCAATATTACGCATTACTCTCCTAGGACTTTTCGGATACTAAAGAACATTATGACCAGGAGATGGAGGGCCGGGAACTCATTCAAAGTGTGAGTTCCTGGCGGTTTTGGTCCAAGGGAAACAGTCACTTGGTAAGCACACTGAAGTCATTGAGACTTGTAGAAACAAATGAAGCACTCAAAAGGACATACTGTGAAATTGAGAGTTGAGGAACATCAGCTATCCATCTATGGAGTGAAACCTCAAAGAAGACCAAATGGAAAATTACCTTGTAAGAGGAACCTTTTGAGCATGGTCTCAGGAAATATTTGTCTGCTCCTGACATGGTCTTGCTTTGAGAATCTCAATTTTCCTTCACAAGAGCTCTTGATATGGAGTTCACTAATCCCAGCAATATATGATATTATGCAAGTGGGAGATGGGTTGCACTATCCTCAGACTTTTGAGTAAGCAATACTTTGTCATATACGAAACCAACCAACACAAATAACAAAAGCATTGGCATAGCACACGAGTCTGGTCTTGCTTACAGATCGTTTAGCTTTCCTAATGCTGGTTTCCTTTGCTTAGTTGATTAGTTTACTGTTAAAAGGAAACACCTTGTCAGCCATCTTGGACAGGAAAACTAATGAAAAGTATAACATGAAGCATTCCAGGATGGCCACTGATGCATATGCATAGTGTGAAAATGCATGGTGAACATATTAGAATGATTTCCTTTCAGGCTAAAACCATTCAAGTACGGCCACTCAAGTGTGTGATGGGTAAGCAACCAAGGGAAGCAATTTTTGAATGGCTTTAGGATACTTTTTTAAATAAAGGATGGGAAACTGCAAAGATGGTTTACCATGGAAATGCTTGGGTGGGATGAGACACATTTGTAGCATCAACAAGCAACCTATTAGCAGTGTTGAGGAGCTGCTGGGCCTTCACAAATGCAAAAAAAAAGTTACAAAATTAAAACTAGTGTAAAATGAAGAAGTCGTTTAAAAAAAAAAAAAAAAAAAAAAAGACGAGATTGGCCTGTGAGCACTGACACTGAAGAGGACTATTTTAAATACCACTCTGAGTGAAGAAAGTCAATGGCTAAAAAAGGGCCGTCTCACTGCCCTATGCTGTAAACTGAGGTGGGCAAAAGCAAAATGTGAATGACAATTTAACGGACCAATGGATACCAAATGCTTGTATATAATATATATGAATGAAAAAAAAAAGTAGCCTGGCAAGACAAGTTCAGCGGTCTCAAAGACTAAACCTAACAGGATACTAGGACAACAAGCATGAGAAAAATCACCATTGTTATGCATTACGTGCTCGCCTGTAGCCCCCTCACCTGAATGGAAAAACAAATTAACATAAAGGACCAGATATACAATGACTATTTTCACAAAAATAAACAGTAGCACTGCAAAATGACAATCCGCTCTTTTTAAACAAAATAATACTCATGCATCTCATTATAAATCTAATAAGAATATATGCACAAAAACATAAAAGTTTGTGCTACTGCATTGGTGTAAGCATCATAAGGGACGGAAGATAGGGTTATTATATTATGAAAATAGGATATTCCCTTTGTAACCTATAACATATAAATACACATAATGACTGCAGTGGATTTAACATAGGAACATTCCGATAGATGGGGTGAATATCTGGAGAAGTTACCAGCCGCTGGATAGCTGACATTCAGGTTGGGTTAGAAGCATCACACGGATATGACTGGAAATCTCTACACAGAATTAGGTGCCTGATCAGGTGTGCCCTGCAAAATAAAATGTTACAATAGAGAAGCAAACTTCTTCCCTGTCCCTCCATATAAACATATATACAGTCTGTGAGAACTAAAACTTGGCGGAAGCCTGGATTTCCATCACAGCCTTTGTATTGCACAGGTGAATAACATGCGAACTTATTACCAAAACAAAATGTAGGTGCTTGGAAGACCAGGCTCTTTCCGGTGGATGAGGTGCTTCTACGTTCGTATTTTACATAAAAGAAGAGTCTACCTCACATCTAAAGTTATACCGGACATAAATGAAATTTGTACAAATCAGTCTATTTACAAAAATGTGCAGCGAGGTGAAGCCCTCTCTCTATACGCGCCATATAAATTAAAAACTGCCCCAATACAATTATACTACACGGTGGCTGCTCTGACATACATAGCCATGAAGCAAACACTGAAAGCAGCAAACACTGAAAGAGGCAACTGACAATGTGGAAATGGATCCGATTAGAAGCACCGGTCATTTCTTTCAGTTGCTTAACGATGTAATCCACAGAACAAAAATTAAAATCTTTCTCCTTTTGGTCTCAAAAGCTAGCAAATTCAAACAATTCTCGAACTCAATCTTAGAAACTATTAGAATCTGCATGTGCAAAAAAAAAAATGCAAGAATGAATTCACATAAAAAGTTGCAAAAACAATGTAAACAAAGTATGGTTGCATTATATATATATACATATTTGTGTCTGCATATTATACACAAATGGGCAATACTTCTATATTTTACAGAACATATTTCCATATATTCCACACAAGAAATTAAATGTGCCTGCAAAATAAAATAGAGATGCAATTAAGCTTATCTACTTTAAATGGGGTCTTCTTCCATCACGTGTCAACAGCGTACTTTACCAGTCTGATAAAATATTAAACAGTCATCTTTTTACCCACAGAGCAGACTCAGTTTTCATGTTTCTGTTTCACAGAATATGACCTGATATTACATTAAAATAAAACCTTTAACTTAGGAGACCACACATTAGCTGATATTCCACTAAACACGTTTCTGGCTACATATGCAGCTCAGAAGTCAATTAGAAAAAACGTGATATACTTGCCTCATTCTACTAAAGAAAAATATTATTATTTTGCCTCTTAGGGTTCTACATATTGACAACTCATGGCATCCAAATACAGTGGGGAAGATGGGAACCAGGACGAAAGTGTGCTGCGCAAGGCTAGCTAAGAGGTGTTGCCTTATTTAATCCTGGTCTTGAGTGCTCTGGCTGCACAGAAGAGAATGTGAACACGAATTTTTAAGTTATTTATGGGATTTGGTTGCCATTGCAAAGATGACAGTTCAAGCCGTATCTTTGTGTCAGAAACTACACTTAGGTTTCTGGTTGTTCAGTATAGAGAGTTTAAGTCAGGAGAAACAGGGCAGGAGGAGACCGGGACTAAAAAAATACATGAAAGTATATGTCCTCTACTCTGATGGGGTTTAGAATAAGAGCCATCCAGTGATAGGTGACAGTAAAGCATTCAGAGATTCGAGAGTCTAGACAGGAGGAGAGCGCAAGGAACGAGAAGATGACTGTGATGTCATGAGTATAGAGGTGGCTGAAGCCAAATGAAGAGTTGATGTGGCCAAGGGAGGTGATGTAGAGACTGAAAAGATTGGGACGAAGGACAGAGCCTTGGTGATGGCTACAAGTAAGGGTGTAGGTCTCTTCACCAGCAAAAGCATTATCTTCTTACAGCCTCACCGTTGTCACACAGACATCGCAAAAGTGCAATGAAGCAATTCTACATGGAAGCAAAGGTAAACTGATTCTCCAGAAACGATTCTCAATTACATGACGGAAATTTCATCTGTTTTCACGGAACCCTGTTGCAATTAACTTTTTGATTTGGACTAGTGAAATCAAATAGTCTGCTCATATCCAATGCAAGGCTCTGGTTGAATCCTTTCAATAAAAATGTTGGTGTCGTTTTCTGTTTAAAACATTAAATAAAAACACACTGCCCCTCTCCTAGAATTTAAAATTGCACTACAGTGAGAAACTGATGGAAAGAACAAGAAAGTTAACTAACAGCCTGCATTCAAGAGGGATCAGAGATGATCTTATGGATGAATTGTGCATGGTGAAGAACCAAACTGAAGTTACAAGGATTATAGTGGACGATAATTGAGGTCTCAAAATTCTGAAATGTGGAGTCGACCAAACTGTTTGGGTTAGCATTCGGGAAAAATTGAATCTATTACTAACACTAAGGTATTTCTAAAGGTCAGCAAATAGTTAAAAATATTTCTGTGCATACAAAAACTTTTTCCACCAGCGATAAACTGTGGCATGACTTTACACGCATTCTGTTTCTGAGTTCTGCTTAAGGGCTCTTTCATCAACTAACTACTGTTATGTGGACTGAGCATTAGGTTGTCTCTATCAAAACGCAGATGTTACCCGGTATCTATAAGCTATTTTTCATGACTAATCCCTTCACTGATATGCCAGCATTATTCGCACTATGCCTCACACTTCTATATATGCCAACAGACCCAATCAGGCAGGAAACTCCCGATTTTTAAAGCACAGAATGGCTTTATTTTAGGTGTGTCCAACCTACAATCGCCAGCTTTTCAATGTAAGTCAATGGGTAAATCAATTCCCCGATTTGAATCTCTCTCTTACCACATTCAAAATGATGGGAAGTACGCATGTCTCAACTCCACCTATTGAAATCAGTTGAAAACATAAAAACTCTTTTAAAGTACATTTAACAATTTCTCTTTTTTAAAAAAAATAAAAGATGACATTTAAACTGCAAAATATTCTCAAATGACATACGACATTGAAAGTTTGTTAAAAACAATAAAAGTGATCAGGGAGCTTGGGTAAAAGTCCATCTCTTTGATTATTTTTAAAATATTGTATTGACGTTTCCTGAAGTCTCTTTAATTGCATCCTGTGAAATAGCAGATGGTTCTGTCCATATGTTTGCTACATGTTCCAGAGCCAGCAAAGGGTGAAAGAAATATGACCTTGAACAATGGATGTTCGCATGAATGAATACTTAAGGACATATCCTTTCTTGTCTGAGAGAAAGTTATACTCCAGAGATAGCAGCACATGCGCATCCGTTACTTCCCTGCAGATCACGGCGTGGTTGTGGCATGGTACTTGACAAAAGCTACGGCAGCCAACTCCTTGCAGAACTCTTCGAGCACAATCACGCCCTCCAACAAGGTCATGTGGTCGACACTAGAAAAGAGAAAAAGACAAATAAGGTCATCCAAAGTGCATGATGTCTCCCAGAACAGACCACTTTCATTATTCACACTTAGCCTAGCAAAAGGGACCCTTGTTTGGAACCTCTCGTGCACCTAGTGCCCTTGGCGAAGATGTGAAGTATACCTATTTGCAGAAGGGTGTATAGATTCATCAGCCATCACAGAGTTATTCGCCTTGGAAGAATCTTTGCTTCAGTCACTGCTACAAACTGACAAAGACAGAACTGGTCAAAGGTAGCTATGTGATTTATATCTATATGCAATCATTTATTTGTGAGCTCTTTTTGAGCCATTAGCTGTCAGACGAAAGGTCATGCTATAACAAACCACACAACATACACATACATACAGAAAGGGGCTTTTAGACAGTCCATTTGAAATATTTGTTATTTTAGTTTGGCGGGCTTTAGGCACTGGCTTTGTTTGGTGGTGGGGGAAGGGGGTTGACTGTCAGCTAGGTTATCAGCCCATGACATTTCGACTTATAGTGCACACACACACACACACGCACACACACACGCACACGCACACACACACCTATTTAATTGAACGTTTATATGTATTTTTTAAAGATGAAGTTTCTGCTCTGACTGCATTCTCAATCTGGCATCCTTTCTCTTGCTAATCTGTTGTGCCCCAATGCTTCCCCAAGAGCCTGCAGATTACTAATCCACTTCCCCAGTGGTCCCGGGACACTTGTTTAACTTTGAAGACCTCTCATGCTTTTTTTTGTTTGCAATTTTTTTGTTTTCCATTGGCCATATTAGATTGGTAAAAGTCGAAATGGCTAACTTCTAAGGTCAACCAATTGACTGTGTTAATGTTTGTTTTAATGATTTATTGGACCAACATTCTGGAGCAAAGCTTCTTCTAAATAGGCAACACAATGAATGCTAGTACTCATCAAACTGAAGGAAGGGATAGTAACAGAAATGGTCACAAAATATTTCCCTTCATCCCTCACAGACACATAAAATCAGGTAATTTACAGGGTCAGCCTCCTTTAACCACCCCGGATCACTTGTGAATTAAGCTGGTGTCCAGTGTTACTTTATACTTACATAAAACATTGCACAATTTCGAAGTGCATCACGTGGGGACTGACTACGTATTATAAAACAACTAAAATGCAACTTCGGCTAACAACACCTATATAGGGGGCAAATAACACCTATATATGCATTTAATCAACTACAACTTTCTTGACAAATCACAATGGATATAAAGTTAACTGTAAGAAATTAATATTAAAAGCAAAGCGAAAAGTTTTTGTACTGGGCACATCAATTCCATCATCAAACTGACTTACTGGAAGTGCGCTTTCTAGTAAATATGGCCACATGGTGGTAGCCAGGATAAAATAGTAGTTTATTGTTAATCAAAGAAGCTCGTATATCTCACTCATTTACAAAATTCACCAAACATACCATGAAACGCAGAAGTAACAACCTATTCTTCAGAAGCGTAAAGCGGTCATTGTGACACCACATTCCAACAACCTTTCTTCACATTTAGTAAAGCTATTTTGAATGCATTCTTGTTGCCAGGAATGAGCTCAAAACGCTGCTCTACTTATCCTGCACACTCCACGTTAAAAAACACAAATGGAAGAGACTGGACTCAAGTGCTTAACGACAGACTGATGGCTGGAAAATGGGTGGATTTCAGTGGGTAAGTTAAATTGAAAAGGTACAGCGAGGTAACGCACACGCTACAATTTAGAGCACTATCCAACCAGTTATCTGCAACCAGATATCAATATCAGAAAACAAGCCTAATGAGGAAAGCATGACGGTCGGCACAAGGAGAGGTGTAAACGTGCGGCACAATATATGCACATTCGCACTGCCCAATATGTGCACTGTAAAGAAACTGTTAAAAATTAAAATAAGGAAAACCACATTACATCCAAAAGCCAAAGCGTCAATGCAATCTTCTGTATTTAAATTTAAAATGTATTAAAATAACAACTTTGGTGGCAGAACCTTTTGCAGGAGTTGCTATGTAGATCGGTAGGACTACTGTTAATGATGTATGTTGCTCTAAAGGCAAAGATCTATATCCTTCAGAATTCTTATAGAAACCACCTGCAAGTCAGACCAAATACTGAACAATCGAACCCATCCGATAATAGTGTTTTTTTCTTTAAAAAAAAAAAAGAAAAAAGATAATTGCCAATACCAGTGTGAGTAATCTGGTTCTATTTAGTGCAGGCTTGCTTCTTGCAATAAACACAACAACTGCAGACTACTGTCGCCCGCAATTGCCCCCTGGAAACTCCCTCCCTTTCCTTACTGTCAGAAGCAAAGTGCCGAATTTGCCAGTGAAATCAACTTGGCAGTGCAAGTTACCGTGGGAGGGGAGTCAAGTGTAGGCTAGAGGGGCTTATTCAGATTGACTTGGGGTTGGTCTGCAAGAGGCACCCTCTCTTTCCTCCTGCCTCCTCTCCTGCAAGGCACCCTGCGGGAAATTAACAGGGGAAAATTCACAGGAGGGATTTCGCTGTGGGTAATTCTGCTGCAGAGAATCCCCCAAACATTCCATAAAGGGGAGGAAAGGCGTATAAAAACCTACTGCATGTACCCAACCGAGACATAGCAAGAAAGGCTGTAAGCAATGAACACTGCCACGAAGATTACTGGAACTCCATCAAAAATCGTTGGTTGACACAGAAGTACCCATCATAATGGAGTATATGCAGAAATATCACAAAAGAGGAAAAATCACTTCAACTGTAAAATCTAGTGTTTGTGTCTTTAGCATAATACATTTGTTTTTCTTTCCGACCACCTTTATCAAGTGGAGAACTGTAAGCATTGGCACACCACAGCTGCGTTGCTGTTAAGAAAATTAGGATATCAGCGAGTCATACAGACTATGAGAAGCTTTACAGAGAACCTCGTCCATGATGTCCCTTTATGATTCCTTGAACTTGATACTGTGGAAATGATGCTCGAATATGAACACGGTCGAGAGTCTAATAGGACTTGTGTTAATCTATAAAAAAAGATCAATACTGAAGATCTTGTGTTACGGCTAAATAGGTTACCTCTTGCCAGTTTTTGATCTTTGACAAATTCCATTTTTTTCAATAGAAGAACAAATATCATTATCTTTTGTATGTCAACTATTAAATGTGTATCTACCAAAGAGATATTCAAGACAGCTCGGCGGATTCGAGCGTTACCGATTATAGAAAGTAGACACTAAGCTAGAGGTTGCTATTTTGCTGCCATGTATTTTTCAGGTGTTATTTAAGAAAGCCACAGATGCTGCTTCCCCTCTTGTAAAGAGGAACAATCCCACAATTGAGTTTATACGCCTTTCTGTAGCAGCACCTAATGTACGTGATGACCTTTATTTTCGCCGCCATTCTTTAGTCAGTTGATACAGACCCTGAAAGCCTCTTTGGTACCCCAATGAGCATTGAAGAATGTCTGCAGGAATGAAGGAGACTCCGAGAAATCTTGCTTAACCTAAAGAATTACCTTGCAATAAAAAATATAAACAACCATTCAATCTGTAACACCAGTAGTTCACTCACCTGCCGTCATGTTAGGAAGGAAACAAATCATGTGTTCTTCCATGATGGTCATTTGAGATCTTAAAAGCATAGACTCAAACTTTTTTTGGTATGTTTTGGTAAAACAAAGGTACAACTGAGTGCCTTTCTTAATTACATGGATGATACTGCAGGCTCCAAAAACATCATTTGAACCACTGGTACTTTGACTTCATAAAGAGGTTTTCTATGAACGAAATCGTGCCAAAAAGACTAAATTACAATATTTCTTAAGATTACTAATTTAATGATTTTGTTTCCCTTTCTATGCAGCACAGGACAAAACTGTAGGACTTCAGGTGATACCCTGCAATGTTTCTATACCTTTGGCCACTGACAAGTATCTTCAAAATACGTTGAAATAGCCAATCAGTGACACTAGCTGCCAAAGCATACCTGGCAGACCTAGACTGTGTTTACAGGAACATGTTGACAGTTCTACTTTTCGATTTACCAGCGTTTTTATATGGTTAAGACAAATCGTCCCATCCCAGTGCAGAGAAAACCGTTTTAGAACAGCTCTTCTGCTAAACTTGAGGTGAACAGCGGACAATTCATTTTCTTTGCGAAGGCAAACAGATGTACCCAAGTGTAGAGTCTGTATTTCAAGAGTTCTGCCTCTATGTAGTCCTTATTTCCAATTTGTGTAAGCAAAACTATCTGCACTTTAAATGTCCATCTTCTTGCTTTTCTTTTGGATTGTTGTTCTTGCTGGCATATTACTGTAACATCTGAACCTTCATACAGAGAAACTAATATTGAGCTCCTTGATATTTAACATGTCCGTTGAACTATTCAGCACAATGTTTAGTGCTGGTCAGGAAATTTTTTTGGCCTGTCAGGTTCTCAGCTCTATGAAATGTGATGCATATTCATAAATAAATCTTTTATATGAACCTTTTCTCCACAAGCTTTAGTTTACCGGTAAAAAGGAGGAACCTGCCACCACTGTCCAAGAGCAATGAGATTGGTGGGTGTGGTGCCATATTAACAAAGGCCAAGAATGCAAGTAAAGTCATTGTGACTATTACTTTGCGTTCTGTCCAAGGGCCCTGTTACTCGTTTCCAATGATTCAAGGGCTAATATTAGCTTTAATCAGTAAAGCTCGTCTTAAAATATTTTCTCTGCGGCTATGTCCTCTGTTGATAAAAGACCAACCACTCCATGCCAAAAAAACACTTTTTTTATTGATAAAACCATTCACTGGCCGAGGTCTCTTTCTGTGGCCTTTCACTACATATGGAGATTTTCCAAGTTAGTATTGCATTGTGATAAACTTTAGATCGTCGGTTATAAAAAAAGGTAATTAATCCTATCCATTCTTGTGTAGGGGCAATCAAAATTAATATTCCTCATTACTTTTTTTTTTCTAACCTTACATTAAACCAGGAACTCAATTAGACTGGGCATGCATAGAGGTATTTTAAAGTCTTGCCTATCAAACAGCACATGCTGTTTGGTTGCTGTTGGAAAACGAGGCAGTGTCTGAGGCCTGCACAAATAACATGACTACATTTGTCCTTCACTGGGAACCAAACGCCCCATTGTCGCATTTGACTCCGAGGGTAGCGTTGCAGAGCAGTCTAAGGCTTACTCAAGGGAGGTGGTGTGGGCTACTAATCACCATTTACCAGTACGCAGTAATAGCACTCAATATTTGACTGTCCAGTCTGTACTTTGCTTTATAAAAGAAAGAGTACATTTATTAGACACACACACACTATTCAATACAATACAACAATTTACAAATTTACACAAGCTGTTGGAATTACTTTGTGACATTGCATAACATTCCCACCCCTCCAGAAAAGGGGGGAGGTGGGGGGGGGGGGGGGGGGTTGAGGGGGGGGTTAGTACCACCACTCCCATGTATGCACATCATCTTGCCCCCTAATGCAGTAGGTTAACCACAACCTGGAGTGAGGGCTTTGCCCACTAGCACCATCCCAGTGGCGACCCACCAAATTATCTCCACAAGCATTTAAAATAATGCACACCGGCCATGGTGACACATAAGCCTGACTGAGCATCTCATACTGACCATACAGTATACACCTCTACATCTTAGTGGCTAACAGTCTGCGTTGTTCTTCACCTAATGCAGCAGCAAGAATACATGTTTAGGCATCACTTAAAAGGACAGTACTTATCATAGCTGATAACAGTTATGATGCATTGCAATTAAAGCCCCTAAAATGCATCACAGTTATAATCACAGGATTAAGCATGTACAACCAGACACCCTAGCAGGAATGTCCAGCAACATAACCCCAATTTGCTTATGACTTCACATTACACATGTGACTTTCAGTCCCTCAAAAGAAATAACATTAGGTAAATGCACCTCTCATGCAGTTGCACCTCTCCACCTCCAGGGGATACCCTTCTCCAGACATCCCCAGTTCAGCCCTTCACCCCTTGGTGCAGTCTCAAACACACTTCCAGCTGAAGGACAAAAGTTCCAGCCACAGGATGCTGTTGGCGCATGGCTGAGCCCTTGAGGGGTTGTTTCTTTCAAGTCCCTGGAGACTTAGGGAGGGACTTTCATCACGCCGTGCTGGGGGAGCTTGCATGCTCCTGCAGCTCCTCCTGCATCTTTGCACACCAACCGCGGTGGCCCCATCCTCCTGGGAGTACCACACGCCTAAATAACCAGGTTTCCTGCAGGCCTTCCCAGGCCCTGCAAAGCATTATGGGGCACTCTTCCCCCATCTGGTGCATTTTACATTAGTGGCACTCCCGCTGCTCAGGGGGAGAGACTCGCACCCTGCGATGGCAGCCTTGAGCCACATTAGCTCCTCGCTGGAGGCCCAGTCCCACCCGGGCTCCTTCGGTGCAGGTATGTGGATTGCATCTCAGGGAGCCCACCCCCGGCCGCGCCTGCCACTTTTCCTTGCGCAGACGTGTGAGAGCTGCTTGGGGAGCCCACCCCCGGCGGTTGCCTCTGGCTCCCCGACTGGCCAGCATCCTCGCGTGCTGCCGCTCCTTCGGGCAGACACAGAGGCTGTGCCTGGACTGGCGGGACCTCGGGGGAGTGTGACGGCACTCCCCCCGCCTTCCTCCTGCGGCTGGGGAGTGTGGCGGCACTCCGCCTCCTCTTGGCATCACTGGGGCCCAGAGTTGGGGGTCCGGGACCCAGAACTCGCTCAGGGGAGTGCGACGGCACTCACCCCGCCTTCCAGGGCAGGCTCCTGGCACCCCTATAGGCACCTTCACGGGGAGCGAAACGGCGCTTCCTGACTTCTTCGTAGGGGGCAGGGTAGGCCCCTGGCCCCCTCCTGGGCACTTTCACGGGGAGCACGAGGGCGCTCCCCGATTTTCTCTTCTTCTGGGGGCAGCCCCCGGGACCTGAACCACGCCGGGGGCACATCCAAGACCGGCGGTGGAGCCTCACTCGCTTCACTGTCAGTCTTCTAAGAGGTCAAAGGTCGCCTACCTTCTGGGGGGCATATCTCAGCCCCTATGGGACCGATTCTCCCCATCTTGGCTTCTTCTGGCTCATGGTGGCCTGCCCCAGTCACTGGGAGCACTTTCCGCCGCCCTCCTGGTCTCAAAGAGGATGAACTCAGCAGGGAGCTGTGTTCACTGGCTCCCTGCGCCAGCCTTTCACCTAGATCTCCTCCTGGGTCTCTCTTCTCCTTGCGCACAGGCCCAGGCTTCTTTTCACTGGTCCTGGACTTCCCCACAGGCGCAATCCAGGGTCCTGGGACAGTCAGGGGGTTCCTCCTTCCAACTGCCCATAGCGCCAGGCTCCAGCACCAGTCTTCCTTGGCCGACCACATCCGAGAGAGAGCTTCTCTTCCTGTGCAATACTTTTTAAAAGAATTTGGAGGGGCTGGAAGGAAGGCTCTTCTGCCCTATCCTGCAGCGACAAATCACATCTCTGCTCCTGCTCCCTCCTTCCTGCACATCAACATCATAGGATTGTCCAACGTCAGCTGGCAATAAGCTTCAGGGAACATTCCTGCAGAGCCTTGGGATTCATGGCATGGCAGTCCTTGCTTGTCTTGGAGTCGTGGTCCAGCTCCAAGCATCATAAGCAAACCAAATGAGGGTCTGTCACAAACATGTGCCTGAGACAGGTAGCACAAGGTTTAAAACCCGCTGGCTCTTGAGGGGACTTACTTAACGCACCAAGAGATTAAATATCTCCAAAAAGATTTAACACACGTTGAGAAAAAAGTCAGTCAAAAATGGACTAGGGGTAGTTCTCTCCGGATCTCCGCTGACTGTTGTGGAAAGAAAAGAACAGCGGACTGGAGTGGCGCTTATATAGGCACTGTGCACGTCACTTCTGGCACGGATGCCACTGAAGTGAAGCGGAACGACGCGACCTAACAGTGCGCAGGGGTACTGCTCAAAAAAGTCTGGTTCCTGACACCTGGGGATTATTCTATGGGAAGGATAGTGTGTCTAGAAGTCTATCAGATAGAACAAGGCTAGCGAGGTAATCTGAAGAAAGTTCCACATATACAATTTCCTTAGCTCTCAACCTGAACATTATGACTAGTGTAGTCTTGACATCACAGAATTGAAATTAACATAAAACCAATAGGAAAATAGGGGAGAAAGGAAGGCGAGACAATGTAATAAGTGACATTCAACTCAAGCTGGGTCATAAGGAGTGTGTGAGGTGTCCACAAGTGTTTTTATAGATAATTACAGTGAGCTCTATGAAGTAGATTGGTTATCGAGAGTGGCTACAGGATCAACCATTATACAACAGACTCAATGGGCTTTATTTCTCTGTAGATATACTTCTAACCCACTGCAAAGCTTTTTTGGCAAGTGCAACTAGAAAATACAATGTTGTCTGCCCTTTTGGAGAAACCTACCACCACCTCCATGTGTGAAATGAAAGATATTTTTTGTTTTTCAGTCAGACAGAACAGATTGAATCCCTAGTTCTAGGTCTTTTGAGTTGAGAGCTGCTTGATTTAAGTGTGACCTAGTGTTTGCCCGATACATTCCTAACAAGACAGTCATGAAGTTTAAATGCAGGTACCTTTTTAGAACTACTATGAAAAATGGGGTTTGTGCCAGAAAGGATAGACCCCTGAAATTCAGTTTTGAAGTAGTTTAGACAGACTTTGAAACTTCTAACAACTGTCTGGATTTTTCATATGATAATCTTGTTGCACTGTATAACTTAAAGGAACTCAATTCAAATTGACGATACAAAACCTTCAGCAAATTCAAAATTTATGAATTTACTAACAATACAAAACGTTCAACAAAAGCAAACTACTCAATCTTAATCAACTTTTCAATTTTGTTTGTACATGATCTGGAGAAATCTGTAATCCTTACACCTACCAATCCATTTTTTTCACAAATTTCTTTATGGCGTCGATACATTGACGATATTCTTTTGATTTGGAATGGAGATACCCTTTTACTGAATTCATTCAACCAATGGCTCAACCAGGCACAGGAACATCTGAAATTTACAAATGAGAAGAAAGCCAACGATCTTCCATTTTTGGATGTGATAATTCATGCAGAAGATGGCAAATTGGGCACCACCCTGTTCCGAAAACCTACGGAGAAAAACACCTTGTTGGAATACTCAAGTTATCACCCGAGAGGCCTACGAGATGGCTTACCATATGGACAATTTGTACGCATCAGACGTAACTGCAAGTGGCGAAAGGATTATTTTAGGGAGGCAGAGGTCCTAATGAAAAAACTTATCCACAGAGGCTACCCACGACGTCTGGTCACTCAAGCCAGAAAAAGGGCATGGTATTGCCACAGGGAGACACTCCTTTCACCACAACCTAAAAAGATCTTGAACCGGATCCCTTTTGTGTCTACCTTCAGCCCGCATAGTAATGAAGTTAATAAAATCATTAAGAAGAACTTGCCAATACTCCGAATACATGAATCTTTCACGGATCCACCTTTGTTCTCTTACCAGCGTGGCCTAAACATCGCTAATCACCTGGTACACGCCATTACATGGCCACAACCCATAAAAGAAAAACACACCATCACCGCGGCATGGGGAATGGATCCAGTGGTGGGACACTTTAAATGTCAGAACTGCAGTGTTTGCGAATTGACCAAAAACACCAAGGTCTTTTCCTACAAAGATCGGACATATAAATTGAAGACACATACCAACTGTAGAACACAGAATGTGGTCTATGCCATTACATGTCCTTGTGGCCTTATTTATATAGGGCAAACGACCCAAATGATCAAACAAAGGATCATTCAACACAAGAGTAGGATCAATTGTAAAGTACTCACTGCCCCTTTAGTACCACACTTTATCAATTCAGGTCACCTAGATACAGACATTGCCTGGCAAGTGATTGACAATCCATCGCTCCCTATTCGTGGGGGAGACATAAAGAGGTTGTTAAATAAAGCTGAATGTAAATGGATGACCATTTGTGATTCTGTGGCATCCGGTCTCAATACTCTTGATGAGTGGAATAATACTGTGACCACCTAGCAGCCTTGATATACAGTATCCTTGTTCCGGTCTATCTAACTGTTTTGTTAAATCATGTATAGCTGGTTACACTATAATGTATTAATTCCTCCATATGAACCTTTCCCCCTTTCATATTGTTGTAACACCCTGACTATGGCTGTATGGATTTGTTTATGTTTATATTGATTGTTTACACTAATTGTTCTGCAACATGTACGTTTATTAGTATATATATGACATCCTTTGAATATACATGATGCGAGAGACCACGATTGGTTCATGTAATCCTTTGCTTTGTTTTCTGTTGTATACTGCGCAACACTTGAATCATATCCATCCGTGTCTCCCTTCATGCCTTTAGTTGTTTCTATACCCTGTCCCTTTAATTTTTACCTTGCCCTCCAGTCCCGCCCATGCCCGCCCATTGACTGCCGACCACGCCCCCCAGCCACGCAATGCCTCTTCCTGGTAACTTTCCCCTGCAGCGAGTGTTTGCTCCGAGCATCGACTCAGACGCGACCCGCGGGCTTCCCTGACCCTTCGGCTGGTTGCCTAGACGTATTCATTACGTGACCGGCTTTCTTGATTACTCCGGTAAGCCTGTAATGTATCGCGTCTCATTTCACCTTGTCGCACATACCTATACCACGGACCCTGACCGTCTCTTTCGGTTTCAGGTTCCTCAGTCTACCGAACAGAACGGCCCTCGAATTTATCTGCCTTGTCCGGTGTAGACGATAAAGATTAAGGTACTATTTAAACTACTCGCAGTTTGGTTCGTTAAAAATTCATATTGGGACGTGGTTTTACATAAATCCTCTTTCCCTCACTGTACTATATAGAAGCATGGGTGGTTAATTAATTTTTTGCCTTCTTGACGACCAAGTGTCATACTCATCGATCAGCTGGTCACTGGGCTCACAACCTAGGACGTAGGACGTTATCTCTCTACACTGGTCTTAATTCATTTTCCTACGCTGGTCTTTAATCATCACCAAACCCCTGCACAACCATGGACCTACGTGCTGTACTTTTACCACACCTTTCTATTTCCGTCCCTTTACCATTAGTCCTGTAAATTGATCTCCCTTTTACCCAGTACTCTAGGACCCTAACCAATGTCCTGCTTTCCCGACAGCACCACAAATGAGACAACCCAGTCCTGATGATGGTCCACATTCAATAAGGACCGAAACGTCGTCGACTCCACAGCGCAAATTATAGGCGCATTTATTTGTGACATAAAATTACTATATGTATTATATAAAGTTGTTTTGAATACTTGTCACTTGTTGAGCTAGTCACTGTATATATCACCTTGCTCACCTGCGCCGTTTATCGCTGTTCACTCACTTTCACTTGCGTCGTCACCCTTTCACTTGTAAATATTGAGCACCAAGTTTTATTGGTTGTCTGTTGATTTTTCCAATTACGTGCTGTATATAATTCTTGTGGCTTGAATTTATTTTCATAATTTTTGATTATTAAGAAACTAAAGATCATTTTTGGATTTAACAACTTGTGAATAAGTGTCTCCTGTTTTTGACCTTTGTAATGCCCTGTGCATGCAACATAAATTGTCTCGTTTATTCATACCTATTGGGATAATGTATTTGCTTTGAACTGTATAAAAGCAAAGCATATGTTATGGAAGACAATTAAAATTTGACCTTATCATCTAGTACTGATTCCGTTTTATAGATAATACTACAGGCAGATCATGCTTCAGGCCAAGAGAGATTTTACCAGGATGGAACAGGATCATTTAGATGCAGCCCATGGTGCTAAAGAAGCAAAGTTTTTCTTTGAATTTAGTGTCAGGATGTGCTACTCCTGGAGAGGGGCATGTGCATGGGATGGAGGCTGTGGTTCGAGCAGATAGCGAAAGGATCATTTTATTAAGCACAGAAGATGCTATGAACAATAGTATCAACTTTGGCCTCCCGAGTAGGGAAAAAACAGTAAAATGTATTGGAGTGACTATCGAAGCTGACTTATGCGCTGCAAAATTAAGAAAATCGCCAAATTTCTCACCTTGGGGAACATCATTCAAGCAGCGATCGCCTTCGTCATCTCAAGAATTGACGTTGCCAACTCTTTATGTTGGTCTACTCAAATGCCTTATTAAAAGCCTCAAAATCATTCTGAATCAGGCAGCCATTTCAATCTATAAACAACCAAAGCAATGCTACATTACCATCAAAAAAACCTCCATGGGCTGCCTATAGAACAAAGAACGATTTCCAAAGTCAGAGGCATTACCTTTAAATTACTCTATACTAAAAGCCCCTCATCTTCTCCTGGCTACACAAGTATACTCCCATGCTCTTATTAAGATCATCCCACATGAACTACATGTCAATTCCCAAGTTCAAGAGGAAGTGGCAGGGCGGTACCAGTGTTTCGGTTATTACGCCCAATCTATGGAATTCCTTCGACATTGAAAGAAGATCAGCACCCTATTATTTAGAATTCCGAAAAGCATTGGAAACCTGGCCATTTAGACAAGCCTACTATGAATTCTTACCCACCCTTATTTTCCTTTTAGACAAATTCCTTAACTTTTCCTTCCTCTTGTATTCCCTACTCAGAGCTGTGAAACCATTTGGTGACCGTGAGCTTTACAAAACTCATTAACATATTTATTAAGTATACTATCATCAAAAAAGGGAAGTTGCCTCTGGCTTTCATGGACCTTTGTGAATCAGTCTACCTGATTTGGCATTGCTGACAGGTATAAGCTTCTGAACATTTTGCCTCAAATAGGATAGAATAGCTAGCAACATTATATTATGGACAGCATGCATGAAATATGGTCTGTGCTTATTAAATTATGATTGCCATGGAGAATCTAAGCCTTCTGTTAAGACTCTCCAAGGTTTAGCGGGACGTTTTGGCCTCCTCCTTTTTTACGAATATAGCACTTTACATTGCATGCGTTTACAACGCATGTGACTACAACGCGGTCGTTACATCAACTTGCTGTAGGGGGCACGCTGGACCTAGGAATAGTGTAATTTACTATTCCAACTCCAGTGTGCGTAACAGTAGCATTATACAATTCCTTAGGTTAGTGCACCCTCTACAGCAAGTCAATGTAACTACTTGTGTTGTAATGTACTGCGATGTAACAACAAGGTCGTTCAGAGCTACCAATATTATTAGTACTGTAATAGTGATCACAGCAGACATTACATTAGTGACACCATAGGCAAGATAACTTGCAGAGATCAACTTGCCAGCAAGCAGATGCCAGCAGAAAGGCCTTGTCAATTTGGAGTTCCTCTACATGAGTAATACATAAGTTATTATATATGTAATGCCCCAACACCGAGGTAATAAGGTTTAGTAATAAGTCTCTCAAATATCACGATTTATCACTCAAATATGGTCCCAAAACAGGTGCCATTTCAGAGCAGTATCCCCTCTATAGTATGTGGGGCTGGTGTATGGGGTTATGCTCAGTGGGATTCACTGCAGGTTGCGGAAAATATGTTTATAAAACAAATTCTGAAATTTCCTGCTCAGCCTCTAATTTTGCCTGCCATCAAGAAATCGGACAGAGATTCTTTGTTGATTAAATCAAATGGGCGCCACCAGCTCTGTAGATTTCAGTGTGGGCTAACTCTCATACCACTCTAACTAGAACTATTATGTGTGACTTAATGCATGAAAAAAACTAATCATCAATTAGATGGTATATGCACCCTGTTTTTGGCTGGAGTCAAGGGTGAAGTGTGGACTACAGCTACAGGTAAAACGTCCTACTTAAGTTAGGTTGTATGCGCCTAGGAATGCAACATCCTAACCCATTTCAGAAGGAGTTTGATTTTGGAGAGGGTTGGTTTTCGTAACATTGGGCTTCTGAAATGTATGGCCAATGTTGCCTGTGAAACCAATTAGCCAGGTGGCCATGCATGCAGTTCTTTTTTCTACCGGTTTTATCAGGGGGCAAGGAATACATTTTTAATTCCTGTGTTCTGATCCATGGGATAAGGAGCTCTAAAGCGGTTTTCTTTGTTTGTTGCCTATTAACTTCCCATGCCTTACGTCTGTGGTCTCTAAATTTCTGAAAGCTTCTATGTAACTAAGAGTGCCATAGCAGAATGATAAATGGTATTCATGACGTCTATTGCTAATTATATTAATGGCACATTAATCGCGCATGAGCAGTATGTAAGGGAGGCATTGAAAATGAAAAGGTTTATGGAAGGCTAGTCTCACTTTGTCCCCGTTTTCAGATTTTTCTTAGTATACATTTTATTGGTTAATATTATATTGTATTTACTGTTACATCATGGAAGACACTGTTGATCAGAGGTGGTCTAATTCTGTGCAGGTTATATTCAAAGGCTCAATGGAAACTACCACTGGACTGCCTGACCTACATCAAGGTTACCTTCACTTATGAAATCCAGCAATGGATGTAAATGTATGATTGAAGGTGCTAAGTGCTCTGTCCTCTGAAGACTAATGGTGTAGATGACAGTGGCATTCTTATGTCAAAATTAATATCAAGTGCCACATTTGTGAGCTTCTCATACAAGTAATCCGTGCCTGATTTATTTTCTACAAGGACATGAAACAGGTCTGCTGCCATATCACGGAGGCTAATGCAAATCACATCATCTGTAACACGTGGCCTGGGAAGTGCACAATAAATTTTTCCTAAGAAAATGACAAAAATCCTGAAAGTGTTCCATTATGCCACATTGGTGTTGTGAAAAACCCGATTAGACTGCATCATTCTAATCGGGTTTCTCACAACACCAATGTGGAGAAGAAGCTTCTTTATCCCCAGTAAGGAAAATTTCCAAGGAAGCAAGATTCCATATGATATTGTTATCAAAGGGATGCAACCCACCAATAAAGTCTTTCAAAAGTAGCTGGGTGACACACTAATTTGTTTGTTCAAACGTTTTCGATAATCTGAACATAAGACCCATAACATGGACCGATAGGAGAAAGGATGTTTAAGATCTAAGGAGCAATACTTTTAAAGTCCACGGCAGGGAAAGAAAAGAACAAGAGCACTCTTATGAATGAAACAAGCATTTACAATGCAATGGTCTCGGCATTATTAAAGGTAGAGCTATTGGCATTGCTCATGACATTTAAAACAAGCATTAGAAATGCAATCGGGCTCGGATTTATTTGAGTTTGAGCTAATGGCATTATAAATGCCAATGTATTGTTGCTATGTGTGTGTTGTCTTCTGTAAAGTGACTGGTGCTCTTATAATCACTGCCTTTGGGCCGAGCTACATAAAACCACAGTAAAAAAGCATTTGCAATGCAATAGGTCTCGTTTTAACGCAAATTTAAGCTATAGGCCTTGTAAATGACAAAGCCTTTTATTTATGTTCTAAAAAACACAACGCAAAAATAAAGGGCATTATCATTTACAATGCTAATAGTTCAGACTCGCGTAATTGCGAGACCTATTGCATTTCCAATGCTTGTTCTTTATTTTATTAAGAGCCCAAAAGATGCAAAACAGGGACACGTCTGCTCTTAGCATTCAACCTGAAACATCCCGTCTTGCTAAATATGTTGTCCATGTGAGGAATTATTGTGCAAATTTATATCTACCCCTTTCCTTCCGAGTAATCTTCAGAACTCGGCCTGTATTCAAAGCCTATGTCAACATCTTTACTGCTTGAGCAATGATGAAAAAGACGAACAGATTATCACTGTAGCGCTCTGGACCCGTTTCACAACTAACGGCATGTCTGAAGTCAAGAATGTTACCATTTGTGTGGAGCCACGATCGGAACATGTAACTTAGTTCCCCTTGAAATCCGAAACTGAATGTACCGGGATAGGTAAAATGACACGTTCAACTTGTGGCTAAAAGCCCGTGCAATGCCATCGCGCATTGAAGCCATGGCACGCTTTTAAAACACACACAAGTGCTAAAAAAAAATAATGATCCTTGATGCCAGTATCACCAGTGCAAGCACCATGTAGCTGCCACACACAGCTCTGATGATGCACCTCAGCACGGGGCTCACAGCTGTTATTATTCACACAGCTCTGATGATGCACCTCAGGCACGGGCTCACAGCTGCTGTTATTCACACAGCTCTGATGATGCACCTCACGCACGGCTCACAGCTGTTATTATTCACACAGCTCTGATGATGCACCGCACGCACGGGGCTGACGCTGTTATTATTCACACAGCTCTGATGATGCACCTCACGCACGGGGCTGACGCAGTTATTATTCACACAGCTTTGATGATGCACCTCACGCACGGGGCTGACGCAGTTATTATTCACACAGCTCTGATGATGCACCTCGTTCCCACCAGGAGGATGGGTTTCACCCATCCCCCACTGAACTAATCGTGGATGCTAAATAGTACAGATAGAAGTTAGCCATCCCTAGGCCCCATTCATACAAATCATGCTGACAGATGTATAAGGCAAAACATGTTCTGAAATCATGCCACAAAAGGAAAATGGCCATGGAATAGCAAAATGATTAAACCACTGTAAGCATCAGATACACAAGTTGAAGGAGAGAAATAAAATGCCTCACTGGAGAGGAAAAGGGTGGGTGCCTAGTGTGCAATGGTTACTGAACATTATATCTGTGTTACTGACAAACTGCACAACCCTTCTTCCAGCCAATCGAGTCTCCAAAAATGTACGTAAAGTACACAACTTTAGAGGTTTTTTCAAAGCAGTTTAGAAACATCTGCTCTAAAATTGTCCTGACTTGTTAATATTCTAAGCAATAGCGCATACTGCTGGGATAATTTATTACGTCACAACTTCATAAAGAGTAGTTCAATAAAAAGCGTGCAGCAGCAATCCAAATTAAAACAAATTTACAAACCTAGTCGGTCAGGCAAGTCCTATTGGCTTTATAAATGCTTGTTCAGTAATTTCTTATTGCTGAAATTTGGCAAGAAATCTATTTCATCACTAATCCCACCACACTAAGGTGTTCAATACAGATATTAGAGTGGCTGGTGGGGCGTGCAAAGCAATATGCTCGTTTTAAGTAGAATTTTAAAATAATTTCCAATGTCACTAAGGCCGGGATGCTGCAAGGAAGGTAGCAGAGGCTTCTACTGGCCCTCCCTTGGCACTCTACCCTACCCTCACTCCGGCTTGTTTGCTTCAGGTCAGTCCCCAAATAATTTGGATTTTATTGCTTGATTAATTTAAATGATTGAACATAAATAAACTAATAAAAGCATTCTTAAAAGAACATTTGTCGAATTTTTAAATGTTCTCTTATGGCTCCTATACTAAACCGTGGCTATTCGTGCAATAAAAGTGAAGTTGTACAGAGCAAGTGTTGGGAAGTATGACTCTACTCTGCTTCTTTATGGGTCCTCGATGACCTGAAAGTGCAGGGCACAAGCTCCTTTGCCTTATGGCAGGCACAAAAGGGATTGTTAGTCGCCTTGCTCATTTCTGACAGAGCCAACTTAATAAACTTGAGAAATCGAGGTCGGAGGTGCCATGCAAGCCAGCTTCTTCTGCTGAATTACAAGTTCGAATGTTTAGGCCTTTGAATACAAGTTTCAGCTAAAAAAAGTGCTTCCTAATGGTAGCTTGTCCAGAAGCCTATAATACAGCACATCTACTGCAATCACTTTGCACACTTCACATATACATCAGAGAACACAGCACTAGAAATAACAGTCTTCAAAACACTGAAAATTATATAGCTGCAAACCAGCTACTGTTACATGTTTCGAGCACAGGCCAAGGAGGTGTTTATCTCCCCGCATAACCACTCATGCTTTGGCCAAATATTTGGTCAAAAACTGCACCATCAATATTTGTCTGTGCCTTCTAGAGAAAACATGGTCGAGATAGCTCCAAAATGTGAAGAACTGTAATGTCAATCATGACAGAACTCTGGATGGTCTGTCAATGGCATAAGCGCTTTGTAGGCCGACTCACTACATTGAAAGTTAGAGTTTCCTTCAAAGTATTGGAAGGATTCACGCAAACCTCTGTTGACCTGGCTAACCCCTCCCAACAAATAAATGCCACTCTAATGTCCTAAACCACTCCAGAAACTCCAATTTACTTGCAACTACACCAGGAGAAGGTGGCAGCCCAGCTCAGGAAAGCCTAACCAGCACCAGTCCACAAGTTCAAGAAGTACTGTGCTGTCCTCAAATAATTCAGGACCCACCTCTTCCTAGAACTACTTTCGCCCTCAGGCAGCTAGACACCCATTCAGCGAGTCACCATATCCACAGACAACACAGCACGTTCATTACACATACTCAATTCTATAAACATAAATAAAGGATATCAAAAATTAGAGCCAGATGGCTTAAGTAGGTGGATTCTAGGGCAAATTGTATGTTTTAAACGTCTTTAAGATATTGCAGAGTAAAACACGCATGCCAAGCTTCCATAATGATTGACAATTACAATGTGTATGTGAAAAGATCTACGCCCCAAGATAAAATATAATTGTATTCAGTATCAGATGTCTGTATCAAACTCAGACATCCATATCAAACCCCAGGGTCGGATTGGCAGAGTGGCCTGAGGCAAATGCCAGCTGGTCGGCTGTTTTTATTTTGCTTTTTTTAGCTGCAAATAAACTCCCAACATTTGCCTTGGTTGGTGGCACACAGCCCGAAAGGCTGCTGCAGGTGAAGAGCAGATGCCAGACCTCAGCATGACCCAGTACAGACCCTGGGTGCTCACTGTCATGTGCAGTAGGACAATGGACCAAACTGAGCCGGCACAGCATGTGGTGCGTCTCCCCCCATCCTGAGTCACTGAGCGGGACAATGAGGCCTCAGCGAGTGGCGAGGCTGTTTTTGAGCATCATGTTGTACAGTGCTTGGCTTCTTTCTCTGGCCA